>NW_026991723.1:25050000-26250000 GCF_029215605.1 Mirounga angustirostris
CATTTTTTGCTCATGTTCCTTTTGCTGAAGGGTCAGTCTCCGGTCGCACTGCAATTTCAGATGCTCCAGTGCAGACTCCAATTCACGAACCATATTATCCTGTTCCAGAACCTTCATTTTAATTTCTTCATTCTGTAACTGTAGCTTCCGTTCGGTTTCTCGCAAATTGACCACCTAGCAAAGACATTTTTTGACCTTTTAAGTGTGTCTTAAGATAGCCTAATGTAATAACCTACTTCTCTTAGGCTACAGGAACAACTTCCTTAGTCACCATGGTATAACTAAGCAAATGCTTTCTAACATACCCAACAAAATAACCTAACAGCCTTTTGAGTTTGTTGGGATTCTGAATTGGTAACAACTTCACTTTAAATATAATGTGGCTCTAACTATCACCCCTCCATCAGCTCTTAGACATGGTCGCTGCAATTTAATTTACAATCCTCTAACTCCATTTCTCTAGTCTAAGAAGAGAACGGGAACCTACAGACTCTTGTAACATCTAGCTACCTCCCAGTTTTAACTCCAAAATGGATGTTATAAATAAGTAACAGACTTTTTAAAACTATACAGAGTTCAGTCTCAGATTGTGCATTTAGTCCAATGGGTTCTTCTCGGCACTGCTATGAAGTGAATATACTTCCAGGTATGAGTCACACAACTTGCTAATGTAATGCCCTTCTCTCTAGAAAAATACTTATTTCTACAAAGGGTACCCAGGGCCAGAAAATCCACTGACCTTGGCCCGTGTGGTTTAGGTTAAGAAACCTTTCTCTAAGAACACCAGAAAAGAATTCTATCAAAGCTTCCGACAGCACCACACCATTTTTCTGCCATCCACACATGCAGTGATAGGATGCACTCTTATCAATAATAGTAGCTTACTACCACATTCATTACCCAAGAGGGCTGTGTACAACATTTCCATTAAGTTTTTCATCTATATTTCACTTGTCTAACAGAATTGGGACTTCATTTTAAAACTCCAGTGTTTGATTTTTCATTAATTGTCTGATAGTCCCTTAAACTGAAGATATCTTTCAGAGAGAAGAGTTATTCCTTACTTACCACTTCATAATATAGACCTTAAGAGAAGACATTATTCACGCTTATGCTAAAATTTATTGTTATCTTTGTCACTGAGGCACCAGTTCATCTTCATTTAAATTCCTAGGTATGATGATAAAGAACTGGTACCCCGACCTTATAGCAATGAAGGAAAGGGAGCCCGAACCTGGAAGGCCCTTGATTTTTCATGAATGCTGAGCAGCAACAACCAAATCTTGAAAGTATCCAAGAAATAGTGATTGAGGAATATAACTTGAATCCTTGGGTTTTTAAAACTATTTCAAAAAGCCCTTCTTTCAAAAGGTCCTTCCAACTTTAAGAACCTCCCAAAGGGAGGCGTACATACTTGGAAAGCACACAGCTTTCAGATGACCACATTCAGTAGTGTAAGGAGAAATCATGCTTAAATCTGTAGTTACAACATCAAAGTTTTAGGCTTTTCAATTTCTGAAACGTGACATGTATAAGCATCTTGGCCCCCCTGTATAAGAAAATCCTCTGTCCCTCCGAAACAAACCTTATTGAAATATCTGAAAAGAATAGCTCTAATCTCAACAGGACTCAGGCAAATGAGTTTTTCCAAGACATTTGCTTCACTATGAGAGAGGTTTTGGAGTGAAGCTCTGAGCGAGTTCTGGCGACTCTGGATACTTTCATTCTTGTATTCAATTGCAGCTTCCAAAGCTTCAATCCCTTCTTCAAGTTGGAAAAGAACATGTTCTTCCTAGATATAATATAATAGAAATCATTCATTTCAAATGAAATAATATTACTTGGACTTTGTCATACACTAGGATCTCACTATGCTATCTAAGTCTAATGGACGTTACCATTCGTCTACTAAATTTTAAGAAAATGATGTTTACTGAGTGCTTGCAATGCTACACAGTACAACATGTGTATACACACATATATAAAACATACACTCACTGAATCCTCGCACTAAACCTCATGTACGAAACGTCCCAAGGTCATACAGCAAATGCTGATAACCAAGGAATACACTTGAACAAAGCCTCGCCTCCAGGACCAGCACTATAGCCATGTATCTCCCTCCACAGCTCCTGAAATTCACAGTATGTGTTAGAGAGATCTGGAGACTCCCTGGTGTCCCTTCAGGGATCTATTGAAACAATATACTGCCGGGAGGGAAAGAAGAAATAGATTTAGAATAAATTATTAAGAACTAGTCATCAGAAGAGGGTCTCTAGGGAAAAAAGTATGGCATAAAAAAAGTAGGGAAGATTTAAGGACATGAAACATTTCATAAAATTCCTATGAGATATCATTAAAGAGCAAACAAAGGCATTAAAAATGTCGATGATCTAACATTTTTTTCATAAGCTAGAGGAGATTTTCTTTGTAGGGAGAAAAAAAAAAAAAAACTTGATGAATCCCTGTCAGAAAACCTAGCAGTTCGTTGAACTATCCAAACATCTTGAGAGTGTCCAAATTTCTCGTAAGAAATTATTTCAACCTGGTGAGACTTCGATAGACATTTCTCTATACCTGTATGTGTGGTGGTGGCTACCACAACTTTAGGTTCCTTGAAGGCAGACCATCTTGTCCATACTCATGTCCTTATTGCCTAGTACAGTACATATCACATAGTTTAAAGTCAGTAAGTATCTGCTGAATGGGTTAATGAGGGAAAAGGAGAAAAAAATATTTTCATATGTCTGATTAGATGACCCAAATACTTCTCTCCACTCCTTCCCCCAGCATTTCAAAGGAAAATTATGTTAATATATCTGATCTACCTAAAGAATAGTTAAAGTGACTTCCAGAATTCCTGTTTTGGAATTCAGGGAAAAGGTATGTAATAACCTATTCCAGTGGGAGGTTGAATAATACTTATTTTTAAAAGCTACTTTATATAAAAATCTCCTGAAAGAGCCATTTTGAAAAAAAAATATTTAACAGCCATTTTGTTAGTGCAATCACTAACCATCAAAAATTTGATGATTTGATCATCACTCCATCTGGAAGAAAATAATCACCTTTTTAAGAAAAACAAACTGGGGTACCTGGGTGGCTCAGTTGGTTGGGCAACTGCCTTCGGCTCAGGTCATGATCCCAGGGTCCTGGGATCGAGCCCCACATTGGGCTCCCTGCTCCGTGGGAAACCTGCTTCTCCCTCTCCCACTCCCCCTGCTTGTGTTCCCTCTCTTGCTGTCTCTCTCTTTCTGTCAAATAAATAAATAAAATCTTTAAAAAAAAAAAAAGAAAAACAAACAAAAGGTACATCAGTGAATGGATAAGAGGGACCAGAAAATAAAAGTGGATTATCCAAAGAACATATTTGACTTCTGAATAATGCATACTATGATATTTTACCAAAAACAAATGTGGAAGGAGTTTGCCTTTATATATGTGTGAGAACAATTTGGCAGAAATTTAGTTTCTATAGTTTTGGACCGAAGTTAGGGAAGTACTGCGATAGTATAAGGCAGTATGACTCCAGAACCCTGAAGATGGCCCACTCCAGTGAGGCTGCAGCATGCAAATAATCCTGACGCCCTCTAATCAAGCAACAGCTGCGAGAAGATGAATGGCAATGAGAAACTGGTCCAGCATGAAAAATTTGCCACATGGCAAACAACAGATTATCGAGTTGACTATGCTTTATCAGAGAGCACTGCTTTTCACACATGCACCAGGGGTCTTGTTAAAATGCAGATTTCTCGGGCGCCTGGGTGGCTCAGTCATTAAGCGTCTGCCTTCGGCTCAGTCATGATCCCAGGGTCCTGGGATCGAGTCCCACATCAGGCTCCTTGCTTGGTGGGAAGCCTGCTTCTCCCTCTCCCTCTCCCGCTGCTTGTGTTCCTGCTCTCGCTATCTCTGTCTCTGTCAAATAAATAAATAAAATCTTTAAAAAAAAAAAAGAAGAAGAAGAAAGAAAAGAAAAACTGAGGTGCTAGACTATCCAATTAAAAAAAAAAGAGGCAGATTTCTCATTCAGCAGGTCTGGGTGGGGGGGCCTGAGGCTCTGCATTTCTAACAGGCTCCCAGGTGATAGTTCTGTTGATCCAGAGACCTCACACTGTGAGCAACAAGGACCTAAAGCAGTTTAGGTCATACATCCCTATCAGTAAAACAAACAAGCAAACAAAGCAAAAAATTTTAAGTAAGCACTGCATATATGCATATTTCTCCATAAATTATATGCATGTTCTAACGATAAAACATGAAATCGAAAGTGTAAAAGATGAAATAAACATAGATATAATAGTCTCATATTTTCTTCCTATATCCCACTTACTGAGCAACTGCTCTGTATTATTAGAAAAATGGAGTCGGGAGTATTTTTTTTAAATTTGTTTATGGAGTTTTCCAAAAAAAAGGAAGTATTTGTCTATATTGTTGGGTAATCCTGTACTAGTATAGTGATCTAAAAATCAGTCACTTCCCATTAAGTAGTATGATTATGAAACAGATTTTAATTTATTGTAGAAAGAGAAAATAATCCTAAACTAGTTTAAAGAGATCGAAGCAGCAGACTGTTCCACCTAGATGTTACTGATGTCTTGTGTCACATCAGAATCTCATGTTGCTGATCATCTGCTATTGGCAGATCTATCTGGTAAGAGTAATCTTGGCTTTAAGACAGTGGAGAGAGCAGAGCCCACTGCAGAGTGAACTAAGAAGAACCAATCTTGTGGAAGAAGGCTGCAAGAAACTCACATGGCTAATGGAACCCCACCAGTGGTAGGAGGCTCCCTCATTCCTCAAACCAATCCAGCCTGGCTGCTAAACAGGTATTACGCACGGTTTTCACCACAAACTACATCATGATTTGTAGTTACAGAATTCCACATGAAACAGAAAAGTCAATGTTTCTTGATGATAACGGGCCCTCTACCCTTCTGCAAACATCATTTGCTCATTCACGTCTTCATGCCTTATATAATGGTGTTCTAGCTACAAAGGCCTTCTTTCTTATATCTACCAATATCATGGTTTTCATAATTCAGCTTGAGACTCCAATCCACCAAAGCTGCCTTGATGAATCTTCCCCCCCAAATGACCACTGCATTGTTTTTTATAAATAATGTAACAAGTATAGTTTTAGTATATTATTATAACTTGTTTTTTTAAATGTTCTTCAGGGTTTAGAGTTTTCTTGTATCTGTCTCTTTTCCCCTGGTAGAGTATGAATTTCTCAAAAGAAGCATAATGCTTTTTACTTTTTTTTGTTTCTTCCATAGGGCCTAGTGACAGTCCTGGGCAGGGAAGAATTCCTTAAATACTCCTCTATTTTGCGGTATTTTAGGCTCTCATACCCTCAAATCTACAAGGCCAGGCTCTAATTTAACACCCTCGGGAGGACAGTCTGATTCTGTGATCCTCTGCACAGCACTCAGGCTATGAAATGGGGCAGTGAGACTTATAATGCCACAGAGCCCCCAATCCAGTCAGTCTTCAGTTCCTTTCATCCACACAGTGAACAACAATCTAATTTTATGAAATCCTTGCTCCTGTTCTTTCTTAACCAGCCCCCTTAACTTTCTCTCCCACTTGCTCCATTCTAAAACTATACAAGATTCAGCAAGGTGCATGATTCCCAACTACTCACTTTCTCTTAGCAGTTTTCTCTTGCTTTGGTCATGACAGGACATCCACAATAAATGTTTGCAGAGAAAATTCAGGCTCAAAAATTCATACTTGTCTGATAAAGTAAGGGACGGGATTGCCAACTGATGTAAAATTTTGAAAAAAGACAAAAGTCTGGGGGAATTTGACAATGATAAATGTACTATCTGTTACATAGTTTTAAAAAAGAAAGGTAAGGGCGCCTGGGTGGCTCAGTTGGTTGAGCGACTGCCTTCGGCTCAGGTCATGATCCTGGAATCCCTGGATTGAGTCCCGCATCGGGCTCCCTGCTCAGTGGGGAGTCTGCTTCTCCCTCTGACCCTCTTCCCTCTCGTGCTATCTCTCATTCACTCTCACTTAAGTAAATAAATAAAATTAAAAAAAAAAAAAGAAAGAAAGGTAAGATGAGTCATATGCTCCTCATAAATGAGGACTCAAACTCTGAGGTATTTTTTTTATTTTTATATTGTTTTTATATTTTTTCTTTTTTTCAATTTAAATTCAATTAGCCAACTTATAGTGCATCATTAGTTTCAGATGTAGTGTTCAATAATTTATCAGTAACTGATAAATTATCAAAGGTATTTTTATTGGGATTTGAATTCCATGTATCTACTTGGCTGGAACATGCTCTCAAAGGCTGGGATTTTCTGAAAGAACTAACCGTGAATGCCCTAGCCATCCATAGTATGTGACAGATTACCTACAATTGTTCGAGAAAGAAGCAGAGAGAAGGTAGGTGCTCTCTTTGAAAGAACTGAGGAAGAGTCCCTTCAAATCATCTTCTGTATTCTGTGATGTCAGGTGAGAAACCCCAGCTGAGAAAGGCCCTATTCAAGGGAAGTGTTAGTTTCCCAATTCCTGGCAATGCCAGCAAGGGGCCACGTTCATGGACCTGTGTGTGAGGATATCACAGTTCAGAGTCAAGCATGGCTTATGGCACCTAATAGGAGCCAGGTAAACTCAATACATCGGACAAAGCCTCAAGGAAACAAAGCTTACCAGATTTCTCATTTTTATGTGTAAGTTAACAAAGACAGAGGAAATCATTCAAGTGACCCATCATAGAGCACTTCCAGTTCTAAGGAATACTGACTTACTTCAGGTGATAACACACTACCATTTTTAAGTTTCTCATCCACACTGTTCCTTCGTCTCTGTAGCTGATCCTTTTCTTTCTGGAGGGCTTGAACTCGTTCTGAAATCTTTACTTGGTCCTCAGCTGTGCTGCGTTGAAGCTCTACATTCTTTTCAGACAACTCTTGGTCCAACAAGTTCAGACGAGTTGATATTTTCAAACTATCTGTGTTTAAGACCTAAAAGACACAATCAACCAAACACCCCCAAAACAGTTACTTGAAATCCAGACGGCATATACATTAGAAAAATAGAGAAAATTACTAACTGAATATATTTTTAGCTTCCACATTGTTGTTTTCTCGTGGGGTTTTTGTTGGGGGTGGGGTTCATTTTCTAAAATCTTAGGTTGAATGTCTTTTTTTAAAAAATGGAGATTCAAGGGGCACCTGGGTGGCATAGTCGGTTAAGTGTCTGACTCTTGATTTCGGCTCAGGTCATGATCTCAGGGTGGTGAGATCAAGCCCTGTGTCAGGCTCTGCGCTGGGCGTGAAGCCTGCTTAAGATTCTCTCTCTCCTTCTCCTCTCCCTCCCCCACCCCACTCATACTCTCTCGCAAAAAAAAAAAAAAAAAAAATGGAGATTTGAATGTTGAATTTATTGCCAAGTATTGCTTGGCCACACCAGACTAAAGAATATTGGTTTTGAGAGGTGGTATTTTTCTTTTTTATTATTTCCTAAATTAAACTTTCCTTCCTTGGCCTGGTACATGGTTATATGGCTTGTAACTAACTATATTATAATTTCCCTAAAGATTGAGATTTGGTTTGTTGCTGTTTAAATATATAATTTGTTTCCACCCTTATTTCATTCTGGTCAGAAAATATGGCCACTTAAAGTAATGGAGATCCTCATTATGGTCTAACCTAAGAGAATTTTTATTTTTTTATTTATTTTTTATTTATTTTTGAAAGATTTTATTTATTCATTTGAGACACAGAGATACAGAGAGAGAGAGAGCATGAGCAGTGGGAGAGGCAGAGGGAGAGGGAGAAGCAGACTCCCTGCTGAGCCAGGAGCCCGATGTGGGGCTCGATCCCAGGACCCTGGGATCATGACCTGAGCTGAAGGCAGACGCTTAACCATCTGAACCACCCAGGCGCCCCTAACCTAAGAGAATTTTTAAAATAGTTTTGCATCTAAGTTAATTATATGTATATATATTATATGTATATATATTTTTAAAGCAGCCCCCTACCTCACCCTTTGACCTGAGTCCCACTCCCCAGAAACAATCATCTTCAACGTTTCTAGCCATTTCTCCTGGTGTTAATGTCCATGTTTCTAAATAACATGACCAATTTCAGATATTACCTACGGACTGACTATTATGGAAGACAAAGACTTGGCACCATTATGCCTCCTCTACTTCCCTTCCTCTAGTCTCCCAATATAAGGTATATTGCAATTTTATGTTAAATCAATACTCTGTTGGGGCGCCTGGGTGATTCAGTAGGCTAAGTGTCTGCCTTCGGCTCAGG
The DNA here is from genome assembly GCF_029215605.1 of Mirounga angustirostris. Classification (NCBI taxonomy): domain Eukaryota; kingdom Metazoa; phylum Chordata; class Mammalia; order Carnivora; family Phocidae; genus Mirounga; species Mirounga angustirostris. The sequence continues at coordinate 25,058,280 of NW_026991723.1, forward strand.
TCATGATCTCAGTTCCTGGGATGGATCCCTGCATTGGCAGGGAGCCTGCTTCTCTCTCTCACTCTGCCCCTCCCCTGGCTTGTGCTCTATCTCGCTCACTCACTCTCTCAAATAAATGAATAAAATCTTTAAAAATCAATCAATCAATCAATACTCAGTTTGCATGGCTTTGTGACTATTATTCACAGCTGAACTATCTAGTATAAAATGACCCTTTTCCATAGGATATAACTTTTGGTACCATCTACTAATTCTTCCCCCACAGAACGATACAATTCCTCTCAATACTGTTTTTTTCACTTGACCAAACTTAAATCAGGGGGTCTTTTTTTTATTGTTATGTTAATCACCATACATTACATTATTAGTTTTTGATGTAGCGTTCCATGATTCATTGTTTGCATATAACACCCAGTGCTCCATGCAGTACGTGCCCTCTTTAAGACCCATCACCAGGCTAACCCATCCCCCACCCCCCTCTCCTCTAGAACCCTCAGTTTGTTTCTCAGAGTTCAGGGAGTCTTTTTGTTTCATTCTTTTCTGGAAACATTTTGCCTGAAGCCTCCATCCTCCTGCTCCAAACTAGTTGTTCTGGGACCTCCTTTTGGTGTTATCCTGGGAACTTCCATGTTGGATCACACTTTCAGGACCCTGAGTCTTCTTTCTTCATAGCTGATGCCCTCATGTTTATGGAGCACATCCTCTAGTACTTTTCTGAGACAGACTAGGTCAGAAACCATTTTTTCACCTGAAAATGTCCTTATTCTGCTTTCCTATTTATTCAGAATTAGGCTCAAAAGAGAAGTCTTGATTGGAAATCACTTTCCTTCTGAGTTGGAAGACTGCTGCAGGTCTCTTAGTTTCTACTGAAGAAGGTAGAGAAGTCCAATGTCATTCTGATTATTGAGATTTGCAAGCAACTCATCTCTTCTGTCCGGTAGCTTTCGGGATCTTTCTTTCCCCTTAGTGTACTCAAAACTTCACAATGATAAGCTTTTGGCACTCATTTTGCTGGGCCCTTGATGACCTATTTCAATCTAGAGTCTCATGTCCTCAGTGCTGGGAAAATTTTGTATATTGTCTTCGATAATCCCCTCTCCCGTTTTCTCTTTCTGAAATTCTTATTTCTTGGATGTTGGACTTCCTGGATTATAATCTGCCAACCAAAATTTTTTTCTCCTATTTTCTATTTATCCTTTTATTTACTTTCTGGGATATTTCCTTAATGTTCTCCTCCAACCCTTAAAATTTCCAGCAGTTCCCATTTTATGGATAGAGCATCATCTTTCACCACCTTAAGGATATTAAAGTTTTGTTGGAAGTTTTTTCAGCTCCTTCCCCTATCTCTAATGTCTCTGGGCTTCTTTTCTTCTCAGTCTCTTTCATGTTAGTAGCATTCCTGAAATGGCCATCCCGTGTAAGAGTCAGGTATGAAAATGCTGATATGCTGTGTGGTGGGTATGCTTTGTTACCATAGAATATATCTGGGGTCTGGCCACTTAGTTGGGGGTGCCCAAGGATGTTTTTAGGCCTTTTTTCAGGGACTGTTTCAGAAAATCTGCCAATGTCCTGCTGGGAGGTGTAAATCTGGCTGCCAGCATTCTGGGATCCAAGTAGGAGTTAGGAAATGGCTATCTCGGGATTCGTATGTAGACTGGACTTTCATTCATTCCCTGTTGTGAGTATTCTGACTTACCCCAACCCTCTGTTGTACCTGGTTCAACCTTCAGAAAATAAATTATCTAGTCTCAGAGTGGGAAAAGGATGGTTTCCTGATAATTCCCTGTTTTCATCCTTCTGTCTCACTCCTGCTTTCTGAAAATCTTGGTCCGTTCATTTCTGAGTCTTTTTTAAAAAAATTTTTACTTATTTATTTATTTAGACAGAGAGAATGCATGCATGAGCAGGGGGAGGGGCAGAGGAAGAGGGAGAGAGAATCCTAGGCAGACTCTACGCTGAGCGTGGGGCCCCACATAGGGCTCGATCTCACGACTTTGAGATCATGACCTGAGCAGAAACCAAGAGTCAAACGCTTAATGAACTGAGCCACCAGGTGCCTCTCTGAGTCTTTTTTAATTTTATCTATGTGAATTCTATCTCATAAAGCTGTTATTACATTAAAAAAAAAAAAAGGCTAATACTACAGCCATGGCTCTCATTCATGTCCCTCTCAAGGCGCTTGGATTTCAGCCTCTTCTACGTGAGGCAATTCCAGAGACAGAAAGTAGAATAGTGGTTACTTAAGGCTGGGTTGGAGATTGGGGAAGATTGCTTTCCATTTTACATTTTACATTTTACATTTCCTGGTAATCTTTTGTCTTCTGTTGTCTTATCTTTTTTTTTTCCCTTTATGGATATATAGCTTTTTTTGAGTAATAGCTTTATTGAGAGATAATTCACATACCATACAGTTCACCTATTTATTTTATTGATTGATCAAGATTTTATTTTTTAAGTAATCTCTACACCCTGTGTGGGGCTCAAGCTCACAACCCCAAGATCAAGAGTCATATACTCCACCAACAGAGCCAGCCAGGAGCCCCTAAGTCACCTATTTAAAGTGTATAATTCAATGGTTTTTAGTATAGTCACAGAGTTGTGCAACCATCACCACAATCAGTTTTAGAACATTTTCATCGCCCCCCAAAATGAAACCCCATGCCCATTCGCAGTCATTCCTTTCTTCCCCAATCTCCAACCCAGCCTTAAGTAACCACTATTCTACTTTCTGTCTCTGGAATTGCCTCATCTGCACATTGATATAAATGGAGCCATACAATACATGTTCTTTCGTGGCTGGCTTCTTTCCCTTAACACAATGTTTTGGGGTTTATCCATGTGGTAGCATGGATCAGAACTTCATTCCTTTCTATTGCTGAGTAATATTCCACAGTATGGATATACCACTTTCTGTTTATCCGTTTATCAGCTGATGGACATTTGAGTCTCCTGGATGTGTCCTACGAGTGGCATTGCTGAGTGATGCAGTAACTCTGTTTAACCTTTCGAGGACCTGCAAGATAGTTATCCAAGGCAACTGCACCACTTTACAATCCCATAAGTAGTGTATGAAAATTCCAATTCCTTCATATCATCACCAACACTTCTTACCTATTTTTCTGACCACAGCCATCTTAGTAAGTGTAAAGTAGGAGCTCATCTATGTTTTGATTTGCATTTCCCTGCTGGCTAGTGATGTTGAGCATCATTTCATGTTTATTGGCCATTTGTATATCTTCTTTGAGAAATGTCTATTAGATTCTTTGTCTATTTTTAAATTGAGTTGTCTTTTTATTATTGAGTTAAGACTTCTTTATATATTCTAGATACTAGTCCTTTCTCAGGTATATGATTTGCAAATATTTTTCCCCCATTCTGTGGGTTCAACACCCACTTTTTTGATGGGCCTTTGCATAACAAATGTTTTTAATTATGATTAAGACCAATTTATCTAATATTTTTTTGTTGCTTGTGCTTCAGGTGTAATATCAAAGAAACCATTGCTTAACCCAAGGTCACAAAGATTTACACCTTTGTTTTCTTTTAAGAGTTTTATAGTTTTATTTCTATATTTAGGTCTTTGACTTATTTTGAGTTGAAATCATATATGGTATGAAAATAGTTTTTTTTAATATCACGTTCCTTGTCCGAAATGCATAGGATCGAACCTTGTATATTTCTTAAACACTGAAAAAAGATGTAATCTATTTATACTTTGTTCAGAAAAGAACCCAGCAATGTAACAGTCTCAAGTTTCTCTTCTGTTTCATTAAAACGATCTTCAAAGAATCCATTTTGCTTTGCTCTACTGGGGGTTTTATTTATTTGTACTCTCTCCTTATCTCAGTATGTTCTTGCTCCTAAATTTTACATTGTGTTGAAAGTGGAAAACTTCCTTCTTTTTTTTTTGCCTGGATCATGAAGTAAACTTATTTCAGGAAACAGATTTTCCTCCTTATTCCTTTTTCTTTTTTTTTTTTTTCTTTTGTGATACACAACATATAATAAGGGTCCCAGTTTATTTTCTTCTATTTACTCACTTGATATTTTAATTTGTTCATCTCCTTTGCTGTTATTGATGTGTTCTGAGGGATAGCTTTTAAAACTTGACCCTGACAGCCAGCAACTAGGCTGGTTGGAGGGGCTGCACCTACCCCTGTGTCCCACAGCCTGGTGCTAATAGCTATTCAACACGACTGGGGAATGGAGGACAGGGCAGAGGTAAGTACAGGTCTCCATGCTTGCCTACCTGCTATACTCAGGAGGAGAGGGTAAGAACACGCCACCATCATCTCAGATCCTACTGGTCTAGACACTGGCTGAAAGACAGGTCTAATAAAGAGGCAGGTCACTGATCCTCTCTGTTCCATTACTCAGTGTGTCCTTGGCTTGCTGGGTAAAAAGTCCTCTTCAAGTGTGGGGCAAGCCAGCTTCATTTTCAGATGCTGTTGGTGCTATTGTTGAAAATATCTATAGCTACATCCAAAAAAGCTATCTCCTGGTTCTTCTACTCCCACCACAATCATTCCTTTTTCAGAACTTGAAATTAAGGCAAACTCCTTCATAAAATCACTTTTTTTTTTGGCTCACAAAACACGAGTTCTCCAGCAAAAGTTTTTGTAAAGGTCCCCATGTCATTATAATTTGAAAAATGAACAAATCTTCATTACATAAAATCTTTCTTCTAAAGATACCCTGCAAACCCCTAACTTTGGGTAGTAGTAGATCATTTTTAAGTCTATTTTTCCAAATTACCAGTGTTCTCTATACAGCATCAAACAGTACAATTTATTTCTTAAATATCCACCTATGTTATAATAGAGTTTGCCAGAGGAAATGAAGAGTTACGGCTTCATGGTTACAGACTTTCTGTCTGGGGTAATAAAACGGTTTGGAAATAGGATGATGGTTGTGTAATACTGTGCATGTGATTAAGGCCACTGAATCATACACTTAAAAATGGTCAAAATGGCAAGTTTTATGTTACATATATTTTACCATAGTTTTTTAAATGCCAAAAAAAGTTAATAATAAATCATACTTGGCAGAACATTGAACATTTGATGTCAAAATTGCGATAGATTTTAGTGGTGGTCATTAAATAAGCCCTAACATGCAAAATACACTGAAAACCAGAAGAGTTTTTCTTTGGGTTTTGAAGTTCACAGTGGTCTGATTTACTTCTTAGGGGAAAAAATCCTCATTCATTGGCTTACAACCACAATCAAAGAGCATAACAAAGAGAATACCTGACTTGATCTCAACTTCTTATTTTCTAGGTGGCTCTTCTCCTGTAACAGGGCCTCCTTCTTACAAACTATGGCCTCTCGCTTCTTTAAGTCTTCTTCCAGCTCCTCCAATTCTTGGCGTTGGTTCAGGACTTTCTCGACTTCTTCATCTAACCATTTCTTTTGCTCATCCAATTTCTACATTAAAATTCCAAAGAAATGTTACATCATTTGTTTTTCTTCTGCCATAAGACATATATGGTAATAGAACTTCTGATTGGCTAACACACCCTAAATGAACATTTTTAAACTCTCTGGAATACCTTAAGTGAACTTTTTTTTTTTTAAGATTTTATTTATTTGGCAGAGAGAGAGAGAGCACAAGCAGGGGGAGTGGCAGGCAGAGGGAGAAGCAGACTTCCTGCAGAGTGGGGAGCCTGATGTGGGACTCGATCCCAGGACTCTGGGATCATGACCTGAGCTGAAGGCAGATGCTTAACCGACTGAGCCACCCAGGCGCCCTTAAGTGAACTTTTAAAAACTCTCAGTGAAAATAATAAAACAGTGTTCCTGTCTAAACCCACCAAGAAGTGGTTCCAGTTAACATCTTGCTGTGTTTTATAAGGAATTAAGATGTCTTCCCCAAATATGTTGGAGTCTGGGATTTTCTAGGCTGACAAAGAAAGAGCTGACAATTTTCCACATATATATTAAGAGTTAGTTCTGAGAACATGCTGGGATCTTCTCTGACATAGAGGAGCGTACCTTCATCACAGCAGTCAGACTGCTGGCTACCCTACAGTCTGCCTCCACTTCTTGAGCCCTTGATGGACTGCAGAGACTGTCTCTTCTTCCTCTCTATCCCCAGTGCCTGGTATACTTCCTAGCCTGTGACCGGCCTTCAATAAAATGTTAGATGACTAACTGAATGAATGCCTGAATCTGTCAATTAATTAACAAAGTGAATAAATGAATCCATACAGTGGACGGCACATATGATGGAGCATGGGAATGCACTCTGCACTGTAGCCTGTCAACATCAAGTAATTATAAAATAAACGGAGCTGGAAAGATTTCCAAAAGAAGCATCTTAGTATTCTCTTGAATTGAGGACACCCAGAAACAAAGAAAACAAAAATATGAATGGAATATGACTGTCCAAGATGAGCTCTACCAAGCGCCCATCTGCGCTGTGGACATAGTAATGAAGCAACGCCAGCTAACCAACAAGTAATAGGAAAACAAGTCAATACAGTACTATTTCCCAGTTCTTCTCCAGCTTGATAAAAATGGTGCCTAGAAATCTATATTAAAACAATGAGATAGAGTCGGTTGAGCGTCTGCTTTTGGCTCAGGTCATGATCCCAGAGTCCAGGGATGGAGCCCCACGTCAGGCTCCCTGCTCAGCAGGGAGTCTGCTTCTGCCTCTCCCTCTGCTCCTCTCCCCCACCCTGCTCACTCTCTCCCTCTCTCTCTTATTCTTCCTCTCAAATAAATACATAAAATCTTAAAAAAAAAAACCCTAGTTAAAAAAAAAATGAGATAGTGAATACGCATGAGAAAAAGAGAGCAAAATGGCCAAACCAAAGAAGATCCAGAGCTATGCAGTCCTCCATCCAGACCTACATAGCATGGTCCTATAAGCACTATCACATCCAAATAATACTGAAGCCTAAAATAGTAGCTCTACAATCAAAGGAACAGGAAGATATCCCAGAACAACTACAGAAATACTTCAGTTTTGTTATATCCAACTCTACCTTAGAAACTCCATATATGAGACCCTATGAAGTCTACCAATCAGCTGAAACACTCTACAGACACTCCTTGACTGTGAGTGGGGTTTGAAAGATGAGTAACAGATCTTTTGTAAGGTCCGTTCCAATAGGAGGGAAACCCGAAAAACTATGGTTATTGATAATAAATGCTATATACACCTAACTCCTAGGTACTGTGTCAGCAAAAATGGAGGGAGAGATTGGCTCTGTCTGGGAAATGGAAGAAATGTCAGTGCTGGCCTCACAGAGTAAGTAATATTTTAGTAGTGCTTTAAAGAATGCTACGGTAGGAGTACACATAATACAAGTTTTTTAGGGAAACTAATAAATGAGTAGATTTTTCTGCATTTGACATAATAAAGGTTATGATTTGTCTAATTCACTGTATCTTAGTAAGTTTTCTGAAAATTTCTTGATTTGTTTTTTCTCTTTTAATAGCAAAGGTTCCTATCACACAGTTCCAATTTTAAATGCTTTCTTATAAAGGAGCTTCATTACAAATCAATGTCCTATTCTAAGCTCTTTGGATATTCATATGGATTACCTTATAATTTTGTTCTTATTTAGAATCAAATTCTGGAAAGCGGGTTTTTGTTTTGCAGTATTGAAAAACATGAAGTTCTGTTTTTGTTTTATTAATATGTTTAACCCAACATAGTGCAAGCTGTGGGAATCTTTTTGTTATCATATTCATTTAAAATTTAGATCCTTAACATTTTGAAAAACAGGTCTCACTATTCTTTGCATTCCTACCTCTCCTACTCCCCGGCATACCCTTTCTGCCCAGAAATATTATTACCAAGCAGCACAGAATGTCAGAGTGACAGCACTTTAACCAATGTCTAAAACACACTAGTAAAATAAATAACTGGAGGGGTGCCTGAGTGGCTTGGTCGGTTGAGCATCATCTCTGCCTTCGGCTCAGATCATGATCCTAGGGTCCTGGGATCATGCCCCCCCATCGGGCTCCTACATCAGTGGGGAGCCTGCTTCTCCCTCTCCCTGTGCTCTCCTTCCTCTGGTGCTCACTCTCCCTCTCAGGTAAATAAATAAAAAATAATAAATAAATAACTAAATAAATAACTGGGAATACATTCATGTACTAAATTTTACTATTAAGATACATAAAATCTAAGGGCAAATAAATTTTTCAGAATTAAAGTCATGTATTAGCTTTTGAGTGTAATTACAGTTTTCAGTGCTTGTTTTTCTTTCAGTAAGATTTTTAGAATGGCCATTTTGAATTTACATAAAACTAAGAGGTTGTTTCTTTGAAGAGATTAATTTATAGTTTTCTTTCTTTCTTTCTTTCTTTCTTTTTTTTTTTTTTTTAGAGAAAGAGAGAGAGAGAGAGCAGGGGAGGGACGAGGCGGGGGGGAGAGAGAACGAATCCCAAGTAGGCTCCATACTCAGCACAGAGCCTGACATGGGGCTCAATCTCACGACCCTGAGATCATGACCTGAGCCGAAATGAGTCAGATGTTTAACTGACTGAGCCACCCAGGTGCCCCTGGATTTCATTGTTTTAAATGTGGCACTAATACAATAACTTTTTAATTCATCTTATATGGTGCATATATAATTTGGTTATGTAGGAATGGGGGGGCGGGGGCTCTGATTCTTAGACATATATTGTTTCCATGGGAATAAGCCAGCCTTTATTCCCATATCAAGACTGGTTTAGTCCCATGGAAACAATCTAGTGAAAACGGATTTCATGTTTACATTCTACAACATTCAAATAAATCCATTTCTACTGAAATAAGAACACAGCACATTTCTGGAGGAGAGAGTAATTTTTTAATGAGAGAACTGTTTTGGGAGAAATACTAGAAAATTTGTACTCAAGTGGCAAAGTCTAGTGTTTGCAGATTTTATTCAGAGTCCACCACTTTATACCTCTATTTAGACCATCATCAGAGCAAAGAGAAAGCAGGAAACACTGAATAGAACAGACAAACCTGGAGCTGGTCTGTTCTTCCAAACGAATCTTTTCTCTTTTTCATCTTAAATGCATCGAGGTCCTCAGCTCTCAATTTCAGAGCTTCTTCCTGTTCTGTTTTTAACTTTAGTTCCTGCAGAGAACAGAAATTGAAAACACCTTATTGCTTTTACTACCTGGCCATCATTAAATATTTATTTAATATCTTCTTAAATATTTTTGCAAAAAGAAAGAAAATAAGTAGATGAAGGCTGGGGCTATTTGACAAAAAAATAATGTCAGCCCCTCACTGAAGCAAAAATCAGGGTTTATTAACAAAACTAGGGGTTTTTTTCCCCCCTGGTTTGCCAGTGTTACAAATCAGCATAACAGGGATAAGAGTCTGAAAATTACAAATGTGCTTTTCTAGTCTGCCTTTCTGAGCTCATGACCTTTAGTCGGGCTACCCAAGGCACCCATCTGCCATGGGGATATTAGAATTTATGACAGTAGAAATATGAAAAGTATTATTCCGTTTCTGGCATTCAGAAATAGGATTTTGCTGCATGAGAATAGCCTTTCAAGATAGATCATGGTCCTATGAAGAGTATCTTCTAAATTCCTTCCGTTTCCATCCACATCTTAAGAGGCCCCAGGTGCTCTCCTAGGGGTTCAGAGAAGATGCTGCTGTCTACCACCAATGCTTAGCAGGACTAAGGAAGGAGGCCATGAACCAAAGTGGGCTGGTCCACATTACTGTCTCTTACTGGTCCGTGATGAAAGTGTTTAGAAACCTTTAAAACAACTGGACAGAATAATTTTATGTCTGTTGAATATTAATAGTTATAATAATGAAAAGATGGACTTTTTTTTTTAAAGATTTTATTTATTTATTTGACAGAGAGAGACGCAGTGAGAGAGGGAACACAAGCAGGGGGAGTGGGAGAGGGAGAAGCAGGCTTCCCGCTGAGCAGGGAGCCCGATGCGGGGCTCGATCCCAGGACCCTGGGATCATGACCTGAGCCGAAGGCAGACGCTTAATGACTGAGCCACCCAGGCGCCCCTGGCCTTTTATTATATATTTTATTATTTCACTTTACGACTAGTTCATGTTTTACAAAAGTATTGGGCTGTGATGAACTAATAACAAGATTGAAAACTGCACCTTCTCCACAAGTAATTTCAGAAGTACCGATACAAAGAAAGCAGAAGGAAACTCTACCATTTCCAGCCGTGGGAAGGGCAGAAAGGAGAAAAGAGATGGTAAGAAAGATGTGGGTCCCAATTTTCCTGAGATCTGGCCTTGTGAGTTTTGGCCCCGAAATGGGGTGATAAGGTATCACTGAGGACAGAGGGGTAGAAAGCAGACTGCAGTGCAGAGGTCCCACACCCATATGGGACTGCCTGGCCTTGCTGACAGAGCAGGGAAGTACAATCAATTAATTACAGACTCCTTGGCCTCAAGTGAGGTGGATCCTGACAGCCAATGGGAGTCCGTTATCGTGGGGCACTGACCCCAAAACTGAAGATGAGGACAGGCCACTGGGCTAGCAAGCTAGACAGAAGACCTAGTAGCCTCCACGAGGATTTATAATGCCACTGGGAGACGAGATGAAATCAAAGCACCTCCGTGCTCTAAACTGAAAGTGAGACCGGACTACAGGTTATACCAACTCGGGGCTTCATCATCAGGGCCCAACAAAGAAAGGTAGACGAAGGACAGTAGTCACATCCAAAAGACCAACTGAAATTCAGGAGGTCCCTTTCCCTATAACACCATACAATGTAGTAAAAGCTATATACCCAACCATGACATACACTGGACTCAACCTTAGGGAGAGAAGCACAGGGTGGAAGATGGAAGAGGCAAAGAAACTGAATATTCTTACTCAAGAGAGCCGGGAATTACTTAAAGAAAATGGTGAAATTACCAGGACAAGGTCTGAACAGATTGAGCATATGGTTAGTTCCTATATTTCCAGCAATTCTCATGAGATGGGCTGGACAGGGCAAGAGGGGTGGTGGTGTCATAAAGAACATAGGTCTGCTATAGACTAAATAAAGACATTTTCTCTGCTCACCTGCATTGTATTACAAGTGAATTTGACCCCATTATATTGACCCATTAGTTCTTTCATGCTGCCCAGGCTCTGGTCCGTAGTTATAACTTAGCCCCTCTCACAGTCACAGCAACTCCAAGATGCAGAAATAAAGACACCTTATAGTTACTGGGAGCAGACTCTCTGCTATTCCTCTCCCTCCACAAATGCTTTAAAAGTAACCGCAGTAGGTCTCACCCTCTCTGCTACATGTTGCTCCAGACATTATTGCCTTTACTTGTAATATAATCCCTGTTATAATATTAAAGTAACTGTTCACTGGTTATGACACTAGGCTTTTCACATCTATTTAATTATCCCATTTAATCCTCACAATAATCTTATGAGACAGAGACTATTAAAAACTCCCATTTTGTAGATGGGGAAACTGCTATTTAGAGAAGTAAAAAGCTCAAGATCACACGATGGCCCACAATTTTGGGTTCCCGTACCTTTTCTTTATAGCTTATCCACAGACTTCAGTTAAGAACTGCTGCTCTAAGGAGAACCTCTGCAGAAATCCTAGTATTCTCTGGAAATGGTTTAGTCAAATGGAGAATGGACAAACAGGAATGTTAGAAAGTTAGCTCCAAACAGAGGACTGTGAGCAGGTTTTCTATTTTTGCGTGAAGTAGTGGAAACTTCAATATATCTTTGGGGCAGACTGTTTCTTTTTCTGGATACTCGTTCTCCCTTTAAATAGGGTCGTTTCCCTAGAATGAGAGATATGGCTAAAAGAAGCAAAACTGCCCTAGATAAAAATGTAAAAAGTTTAAGTTACAGGCAGATTTGCATTTCAGCACACTATGCACTATGCACTGTTTAGGGAAAAGAAAAAAAAACTCTTGTTTGGAGATTTAGAGAGTGCCATGTTTTGTTGGTTTAAACCATGGTCTATGAGATAAGAACCTGAGACCCAAAGATCACATGACTGAGAGGCAGGCCTAATCCTCACATTGGAGGAAGGACCATAACAAGGATACTAGGTTGTTGGCAGTAGTAAGGAGAAATGAACAGATCCAAGATATTCAGAAGATATCATCTATAGGACTTAGTGGTTCATGGGTAATAAGGAAGAAGACAGAGTCGAGGATGACTGCTAGTTTACCTATCCGAATGGATTGAAAGGTCTGGAAAAGCTCATGGAAAACTATATATTCTCCCTTAAGGGAGTAGGGAGAGGGAATTGTGGGGAGAGAAGTAAGGAAGATCATGAATTCATCTATAAGACAACTGCATGAGGATGTCAGTGGTTGGATACAGGAATCCAGAGCTCGAAGGCAAATCTGGGATTAAGGATTAAATTTGGAAGTTGTCAGAGTTTAACTGTAGCCATGGAAAAAGATGAAGTATCTAAGACAGTACAGAAGAGGCATAAAGCTAGAGCTTTGAGGAATTCTCATATGTGAAGGACTGATAGTGTAGGATGAGTTAGCAAAGACAGAGAACATGCAATCAGAGAAAAAACAAAGGGCAAGGGGAAAATATTTCAAGATGGAGGGAGTGGTGAACTATGTTGGATGCAGCTGAGGTTTTAAGGACTTTAGTGACAGAGAGAGCACTAGTGAATTTCTCCAGAGCGTTGAAGTGGACAGTAAAACCAGGAGCCAAATGCCAGACTGGAGAGGATGAGAGAATGAATGGAAGCACAGGAAACAGAAACAGATGCAGTCAACTTTATAACGAACAAGTTTGGTTATAAAGGGGAGAAGAGAGAAGGAGAAAAGTATTAAGTTTAAAGAGGATAATTTTAAGATGGGAAAAATCGAAGATGTTAAAGAAAATCTAGGAGAAAAGAAAAAGTTGAAAATACTGGAGAAAAAAATTAATTAAACGAGATAAAGCACATAAGCGCTTAGAATAGTACTGACTGAAGATAAATGTTAACTACTGCTATAATAACTATTACATTATTAAGAATGAGTAGCTCAAACGATGGACTCTGAAAAACAAACTGAGGGTTCTAGAGGGGAGGGGGGTGGGAGGATGGGTTAGCCTGGTGATGGGTATTGAGGAGGGCACATTCTGCATGGAGCGCTGGGTGTTATGCACAAACAATGAATCATGGAACACTACATCTAAAACTAATGATGTAATGTATGGGGATTAACATAAGAATAAAAAAATAAAAAAAAAAGAATGAGTAGCTCAAGAAAATTAAGAAAATAATTCTGTTTACAATAACATCTAAAAGAATAAAATATCTGGAAATAAATTTAAGCAAGGAGGTAAAAAGACTGTGCACTGAAAATTAGAAAAGATTGCTGAAAGAGATTAAAGAAGACCTAAAAAAAGGTTACCCATGCCCAGGAGTAGGAAGACAATATTGTCATGATGTCAATACACCCTAAGAACTCTACAGATTCAGTGCAATCCATATCAAAATTCCAATGGCCTTTTTTGCATAAATGGAAAGGCTGATCCTTTAATTCATATGTAATTGCAAGGGACCTCAAATAACCAAAACCATCTTCAAAAAGAACAACAACAAAGTTGAAGGACTTATTTCCCATTTCAAAACTAACTGCAAAACAATGTGGTGCTAGCATAAGGACAGACATACAGACAAATGGAATAGAACTGAGTTTAGATATAAATCCATAAAGCTACAGCCAACTGATCTTTGACAAGGGTACCAAGTCCATTCAATGGGGAAAAAATAATGTCTTTAACAGATGGAACTGGCACAACTAGATTTCCACATGCAAAAGAATGAAGTTGGACCTCTACCTCACACTATAGGTAAAAATTAACTCAAAATCAATTAACAACCTAAATATAAGAGCTAAAACCATAAAACTCTCAGAAGAAAACAAAGGGGTAAATCTTTGTGACTTTACATTTGACAATGAATCTTTAAAAGACACCAAAAGCACAGACAACAAAAGAAAAAATAGATAAATCATAAAAATTTAAATTTTGCTGCATCAAAGAATATTATCAAGAAAGTTTAAAGGGACGCCTGGGTGACTAAGTCGATTAAGCATCTGACTCTTGATCACGGCTCAGGTCATGATCTCAGGGTTGTGAGATCGAGCCCTCTGTTGGGCTCCACACTGGCAGTGGAGCCTGCTTAAGATTCTCTTGGGGCGCCTGGGTGGCTCAGTTGGTTAAGTGTCCAACTCATGGCTTTGGCTCAGGTCATGATATCAGGGTCATGAGATCGAGCCCCACATCAGGCTCTATGCTGAGTGGGGAGTCTGCTTGAAGATTTTCTCTATCCCTCCCCTTCTACCCCTCCCCCCACTCACATGCTCTCTCTCTCTAAAATAAATAAATAAATCTTAAAAAAAAAAAAAAAAGATTCTCTCTCCCTCTCGTTCTGCCCATAATAACTCCCCTAAAAAAAAGTTTAAAGACAACCTACAGAATGGGAAAAATATATGGAAGTCATGTATGTGAGAGAGTTTAATGTCTAGAGTACATAAAGAACTCCTATGATTTAACAATAAAAAGATAATCCATTTAAAAAGTAGACAAAGAACTTGAACAGACATTTCTCCACAGAAGATACTGAAATGGCCAATAAGCACATGAAAAGATGCTCAACATCATTAGTCATTAGGGAAATGGAAATCAAAACCACCATGAGATACCACTTCACACACACTTGGATGACTGTAATAAAAAAGAAAGAGAAAATAACGTGTGTTGGCAAAAATATGGAGAAATTAAAACCCTCATACATTGTTGGGGGGAATGTAAAATGGTGCTGCTCTCTATTGAAAACAGTTGGTAATTCCTGAAGAAATGAAACAGAATTATATGACCCAGCAATTTCACTCCTAGGATTTGAACAGTTAACCTGTAGGCCAATTTTTACCACAGTATTATTTATGGTAGACAAAAGGTGGAAGCAACTGGAGTGTCTACCAACAGATGAATGGATGGACCAAATGTGGTATATACACCCAATGGAATATTACTTGGCCACAAAAAATAATGAAGTTCTGATACATGCTACAACACGGATGAATCTTGAAAATGTTAAAGGAAGTGAAACAAGCCAGACACAGGATAAATATTGTAAGATTCCATTTTTATAAAATAGCTAGAATAGGCAAATTCAGAGAGACAGAAGTAGATCAGAAGTTACCAGGGGCTGGTGGCGGGGGGAGGGGAGGGAGAAACGGGAAATTACTGCCTAATGGTTACAGAGTGTCTGTTTAGAGTGATGAAAAAGTTTTGAAAATAGCTAGTGGTCTCAGTTGTACAACACTGTGAATGTAATCAATGCCACGGAACTGTACAGTTAAACTCGATTAAAGTGGAACATTTTATGTTTATTTTACCAAAATTTACAAAAATAATGTAATATACCCAAACCCACTGAACTGTATATTTTATGTGAGTAAATTGTATGGTATGTCAAGAATACCTCAATATAGCTGTTAAAAAGAAGAATCAGTAACTTGTCTTAAATGCTATTTAACCTTTGTTCCATCACTAAATTCTATGTTTTGTTTTGTTTTGTTTTTTAAGGTCTAAGAATAGACCATATTCCAAAGTTAAAAATCTAGAAATCAATTATGTTTCAAGCTTTCGGTTCAGCTTAACACTTCAATAGAAAAGAGCCTGGTACCTAGTGCCAGGTAAGTGTTTGTGATGGCTATTGTCATGACCTTTATCGTCCTCCTCTTTTCAAAAGAGCCCTGTGAGGTAAGTGTGATTAAGGCCATTTTCGAGGAGAATAAACAGACTCAGAGAGGGTAAGTGATTTTCTCAGTCAACAAGCCAGCCAGGACCTGAGAAAGCTGGGATCTGAACCCACACTAGCCTGGCCCCAGGGCCCAGGTGGACAGCATCAGTTCTTCCCCAGACCAATCCGTTCTACACAACTGCTGGCCAGATTGGTCTCATCATCCTTCTGCTCATTATGAATGAAATGGTACCATTTTACCTTGTGCTTTTTCCCATGCTGCCACACAGACAATGCATGTTGAAGCACTTTGGAAATGGGAAATCCTATCAAATGTTAGATATTTTTTCAAAAGTCAGCTTTATATATTTTTGACAGCCTCAGGTAAAGTTAAGGTCCTAGTTAGAGAAACTGTCTTCACTGTACCTTCTTTCATGAAGTCAAAGCCTTCAAGACAGTACTCAGAATTCAATAAATAGGTTTTACTATGTAGATGAACAAAGCTTTAAGCGAATGAGGACAGCAGCTGAGGACAGGCCAAGGGGAGATACCTCAGAAGCCAAGTGAATTGAGACCTTGGCTTCATCAGCCCTGAGCCATTAACATTTCCTATTAGGCTTAGCAGGAAAGTAGGACAGCATTACTTTGATTTTTTGTTGATCCCGCTTGATCTCTGCATCCAGTTGCTTCCTTTTTTCATTTTCTTCGTGAAGTCTTTTTTGCAGCTGTACTTTTTGATATTTCATGTGATCTACATTCTGCTCTAGTTCATTAGCACGTTTCTCATTTTGGATTGACAGTGATGCCAATTTCTTACTATTTTGTTGCTTCTTCTGTAAGACCTGTGGATCATATGGAATATTTCAAAATGAAAAACTGCATCTCTAACAAATCTCGAGTAAATTTAAACTATTCATTCTATGGCAAAGGTAGACATTTTGCCTAGATTTTTGGCAGGTTCATAATTGCTTTCTACAGGTCTACTTTGACAATTGGGCCATCATAATTTTCACCAGATATCATGAATGATGAGACTCCCTGATATTAACAGCCAAAGAGAACAAAACTAGAATCTTTGCTTTTTTTATTGAGTGTTTTTAAAAATGATAAAAATTAAAATACAAAACTGTACTTCCATTTTATAAGACTTATCTCAGACCCCAAATCTACTGTTCTGCTTCCTAACACCAAATTACCAATTTCTTAATTATTCTTCCAGAAATAATTAACACGCATGCAAATAACTTCATATATATTCTAAATAGACTATTTTTCACTCACTTTTTTTTATTCATCTTAGAGATGTTTTCACAGAAATTTGTTCTATGTGATTGCAAAGTAGTCCACTGTGTTCCTCTTTTACATCCAGCTATAGCCTAAATAATTAATCCCTAAGTTAAGATGATCAGAACTGATACCATTTTCCTTACAGTGACCACTGTTATCATTATCATTTTAATTATCTTAAAGCTTCTCCTCATCTTGCTAAAATTATCGATGAGTAGCATAAAAAATTTGTGAACATTTGCCAAGAGTTTATACTACTAATAGAAAATATCAGGTTTCCAATTTAATCCTGATCAAACAAACATATATTAAACCTGTACTATGTGGGGTGCCTGGGTGGCTCAGTCGTTAAGCGTCTGCCTTCGGCTCAGGTCATGGTCCCAGGGTCCTGGGATCGAGCCCCGCATCAGGCTCCCTGCTCAGCAGGAAGCCTGCTTCTCCCTCTCCCACTCCCCCTGCTTGTGTTCCCTCTCTTTCTGTGTTTCTCTCTGTCAAATAAATAAATAAATAAATAAATAAACAAACAAACAAATCTGTACTATGTGCTTTAGCATTGCACTAAGTACCTCTTACGTGACATAAAAAAGGTGGTCATTTGTAAATTATGCAGACTACAATTATCTCCCTTATCTTGGCAATAAATTGTTGGCAAAAACACATTTTGTTTTCATTAACCTAGGCATTCACAGAGGCGTTGACGCTTAGAGCAGCACTAAAGTGTGGTCTGCGGACCGGTACTGGCCACAGATTTTTGTCAGCCTGTATCACTGAACATACTATTGGGTTCAGCTGACACTGGTTGCGTCAAGACCTTTCTGATGAAGGGAGCTGTGCTCCCATGTGCCTTTCTCTCGTCACAGATGCATAACAACAATCTGCAGACAATGACTGAGCACCACCAGCCTGGAGGCCACAGGACTCTGTAGTTTCCCATTCCTAGATTTGGACACTAGCTTTGCCACTTACTTTTGATAGTAACTGCAATACGGGAGCAAAAATGATAATACTGGCATTTTAGTGTCTTTCCACATAATACTGAAAATCTCAGCAGAAGTACTGATAATCTTATTTAAAAGTGAGATAGGCTGCCATTGTCTTTTGCACTTATTCCACACATGCTCAAGAGTGCACGTTACTGGCAGCAGTAAAGTACTAATGCATTATGTAACTCTCTGTATATATGCAGATGTAAAGAATACAGATTTTAGATTTTTTAAATAAAAGACTTTAAGCTTTCAAAACTTAAAAAAAAATTCACTTTACCAATAAAAACATTAGTATTTCAATACTGTAAAATGGCATGAGATGTTAGAGTACTGAAAACTGTTATTGTCACCTCAACTATGAGACTCTGAGTTACTTAACCTTTCTAAATCTTAGTTTTCTCATTTGTAAAACACAGTAAAAATACTCTCTAAAGGATTAAATAACACATATGAAACATCTGGTATGTAGACACTTAACTGGTAACTACCATCCTCCTCCCCTGCCCTACCACCATCCCCATCCCCGTTGGGTGTGCCTGAATAGGTCAAAAGTACAGACATTTCTAAAACTGCATGGGAATCCTGTGTCAGTCCCCTGCTGTGTGGATGTTTCTTTTGAGCTTAATTATGTTCTGTGTCTTCTTTCCTTTCCTTATCAATCTCCTTAGCAGAAAAGGATATGCAACAAGAAACATGGAAAGCCAAAGACCATGATAATTCTCAAACCCTATTAATAACCTTTCATTTAATCTTTTAATTCAATCATTGTATCTGTGTGAAATATAGAACATATAAAATAACCTTTGCTAATTCAGGCCTTCCTCAAAGCAAAAAAAGTCTCAAATACACAACCTAACCTTACACCTAAGGAACTGGAAAAAGAACAGCAAATAAAGCCTAAAACCAGCAGAAGAAGGGAAATAATAAAGATTAGAGCAGAAATAAATGATATAGAAATTAAAAAAAAAAAAAAAAAAACAACAGTAGATCAGCGAAACTAGGAGCTGGTTCTTTGAAAGAATTAACAAAGTTGATAAACCCCTAGCCAGACTTACCAAGAAGAAAAGAGAAAGGACCCAAATAAATAAAATCACAAATGAAAGAAGGAGAGATCACAACCAACACCACAGAAATATAAACAATTAAAAGAGAATATTATGAAGACTTATATGTCAACAAATTGGGCAATATGAAAGAAATAAATTCCTAGAAACGTGTAAACTACCAAAACTGAAACAGGAAGAAATAGAAAACTTGAACAGACCCATAACCAGCAAGGAATTTGAATCAGGAATCAAAAATCTCCCAACAAACAAGAGTCCAGGGCTGGATGGCTTCCCAGGGGAATTCTACCAACCATTTAAAGAAGAAATAATACCTATTCTTCTAAAACTATTCCAAAAAATAGAAATGGAAGGAAAATTTCCAAACTCATTCTATGAGGCCAGCATTGCCTTGATCCCAAAACCAGACAGAGATCCCACTAAAAAGAATTACAGAGCAATATCCCTGATGAACATGGATGCAAAAATTCTCAACAAGATACTAGCAAATTGAATCCAACAGTACATTAAAAGAATTATTCATCATGATCAAGTGGAATTTATTCCTGGGCTGCAGGGGTGGTTCATTATCTGCAAATCAATCAATCAGTGTGATACACCACATTAATAAAAGAAAGGATAAGAACCATAGAATCTTCTTAATAGATGCAGAAAAAGCATGTGACAAAATACAGCATCCTTTCCTGATAAAAACCCTCAAGAAAGTAGGCATAGAAAGAACATACCTCAACATCATAAAGGCCATACATGAAAGTTACACAGCTAATATCATCCTCAATGGGGAAAAGCTGAGAGCTTTTCTCCTGAGGTCAGGAACACGAGAGAGATTACTCTCACCACTGTCGTTCAACATAGTACTGGAAGTCCTACCCTCAGCTATCAGAAAACAAAAAGAAATAAAAGGCATCCAAATCGGTGAGGAAGAAGTCAAACCTTCACTCTTCACAGATGACATGATACTCTATGTAGAAAACTCGAAAGATTCCACCAAAAAATTTCTAGAACTGAAACATGAATTCATCAAAGCTGCAGGATATAAAATCAATGTACAGAAATCTGTTGCATTTCTATACACCAATAATGAAGAAAAAGAAAGAGAAATCAAGGAATAGACCCAATTTATAATTTCACCAAAAACATTAGATACCTAGGAATAAACCTAACCAAAGAGGTAAAAGATCTGTACTCTGAAAACTATACAACACTTATGAAAGAAATTGAAGAAGACACAAAGAAATGGAAAAACATTCCATGCTCATGGATTGGAAGAGCAAATATTGTTAAAATGTCTATACCACCCAAAGCAATCTACACACTCAATGCAATCCCTATCAAAATACCACCAGCATTTTTCACAGAGCTAGAACAAACAGTCCTAAAATTTGTATGGAACCAGAAAAGACCCCAAATAGCCAAAGTAATGAAAAAGAAAAGCAAAGTGACAGGCATCATGATTCTTCAAGCTCTTTTACAAAGCTGCCATCATCAAGACAGTATGGTACTGGCACAAAAACAGACACATAGATCAATGGAACAGAATAAAGAACCCAGAGATGGACCCATAACTATATGGTCAATTAATCTTTGACAAAGCAGGAAAGAATATCAGTCTCTTCAACAAACGGTGTTGGGAAAACTGGACAACAACATGCAGAAGAATGAAACTGGACCACTTTCTTACACCACACACAAAAATAAATTCAAAAAACAGAAGCCCGGGTGGCTTAGTTGGTTAAGTGACTGCCTTTGGCTCAGGTCACGATCCTGGAGTCCTGGGATCGAGTCAAACATCAGGCTTCCTGCTCAGCGGGGAGTCTGCTTCTCCCTCTGACCTTCCCCCTTCTCATGTTCTCTCTCTCTCATTCTCTCTCTCTCAAATAAATAAAATCTTAAAAAAAAAAAAACAATTAAAAAAATAAATTCAAAATGGATGAAAGACCTAAATGTGAGACAGGAAACCATCATAATCCTGGAGGAGAACACTAACAGTAACCTCTTTGATCTCAGCCACAGCAACTTCTTACTAGACACATCACCAGAGGCAAGAGAAACAAAAGCAAAAATGAACTATTGGGACTTCACCAAAATAAAAAACTTCTGCACAGCAAAGGATGGGAGAAGATATTTGCAAATGACATATCTGATAAAGGGTTAATATAAAAAAAAAAAGGGTTAGTATCCAAAATCTATAAAGAACTTATCAAACTCAACACCCAAAAAAACAAATAATCCAGTTAAGAAATGGGTAGAAGACAAGAACAGACATTTTTCCATGAAAGACATCCAGATGGCTAATAAACACATGAAAAGATGCTCATCATCACTCATCATCAGGGAAATTCAAATCAAAACCACACTGAGATACCACCTTACACCAGTTAGAATGGCAAAAATGGACAGGGAAAGAAACAACAAATGTTGGAGAGGTTGTGGAGAAAGGGGAACCCTCTCACACTGTTGGTGGGAATGCAAGCTGGTGCAGCCACTCTGGAAAACAGTATGGAAGTTCCTCAAAAAGTTAAAAATGGAGCTACTCTACAACCCAGCAATTGCACTACTAGGTATTTACCTAAAGGCTACAAAAATACAGATTCGAAGGGGTACATGCACCCCGATGTTTACAGCAGCATTATCAACAATAGCCAAACTATGGAAAGAGTGTTAAGTGTCCATCAACTGATGAATGGATAAAGAAGATGTGAGATATATATATATTATATATAAAATATTACTCAGCCATCAGAAAGAATGAAATCTTGCCATTTGCAACAATGTGGATGGAACTAGAGGGTATTATGCTAAGCAAAATAAATCAGTCAGAGAAAGACAAATACCATATGATTTCACTCATATGTAGAATTTAAGAAACAAAACAGATGAACATAGGGGAAGGGAAGGAAAAATAAAATAAGATTAAAAAGAGAGAGAGGCAAACTGTAAGAGACTCTTAATGTAGAGAACAAACTAAAGATTGATGGAGAGGAGCAGGGTGGGGGGGAAGGGCTAAATGGGTGTTGGGTATTAAGGAGGGCACTTGTTATGTGAGCACTGGGTGCTGTGTGTAAGTGATGAATCACTAAATTCTACTCCTAAAAGCAATAAAACTCTATATGTTAACTAACTTGAATTTAAATAAAAACTTGGAAAAAAAAATTTACTAAATCCACAAACAAGGCTTAAACCATAGTTGTAGATGATAAACAACCTCCTTAGGAAAACAATCATTTTGGTTATTAATACTGAGTATAAAAATTACAATCAGAACTGAAGGTTGGGATATAAAACTATGAAATTATAAGTAAAATTTCATAATAAACACAAAGGAAAAATCTTAATTGTTTTGTTCTACTAATGTTGTGTTAACATGAGTACTTTGTCAGACATTGCAGTCCCAATTTTACGGGTCGAGAAGTGAAAAAGAACTGATCCCAAGACTCTCTGAGGTGAAGAGCTCAACGGAAACATGTATTCCTGAAATAAGTACTATGAAGGAAAGTAAAATGGGTGACACATACCACTACCATGTTCTCCTCTAAGCAGTTCATATGTTAAGTCATATTATGTTATCTCTGTGTTGACAGGCTATTTAGGTAAAAATTTTAGCGGGGACGGCCAGATGTTTGAGGTGGGATTTAGTGTTTGGTCTGCTCATGTGCAGTGGACACTGACCTTGTTGAGAGAAAATAATTGTGGCACAGTTCCAAAAATAAATAAATCATGCTCTGAACAGGTGAACTACAATTCCACTCTCCCTACAGTGGAAACAATAGGAAAGTAATAGATGATGAATGAAAAAAATGGAGGGGCACCCGAGTAGCTCAGTCGTTAAGTGTCTGCCTTCGGCTCAGGTCATGATCCCAGGGTCTTGGGATGGAGCCCCACATCGGGCTCCCTGTTAACAGGAAGGCTGCTTCTCCCTCTCCCACTCCCCCGTTTGTGTTCCCTCTCTCGCTGTCTCTCTCTGTCAAATAAATAAATAAAATCTTCAAAAAAAAAAAGTTTGTTTAAAAAAAAGAAAAAAATGGAGATAGTATTCTAGCAAATTCATTAGAATCGGACTAACAGAGCACTCCGATCATCCCAAAAGCATCTGAAAATGGCTTCATTATACACAAAATCTCTTGGTAATGGGGTGTTTCTCATAGAATGGCATTTTTAATGGTAGCTATTTCTGAGGCCATAGCTAAATCCAGCATTAGGAAATCAAGAATGAGATGTTAGTAGTCAATTATTAACCTTTCTTAAGGCAATCAGTGATGGTTCCAGAAAATGGTCTGAAATAATTAGCATTTGTTGAGTGTGTCTACAAGGTGCCCTATGCCTACCAGATGTTTTCTATGTATTATTTAATCATCAATCTTTTGTCCTTCAGAAAAGAACACAATTTCTGTGGTTATCTTTATTTCTCACCATGGTTTCTGTTAAAAAGTTTAAAATAGTATACTTTTCGAATGAAGATTATAGGACCCAGATTGAAAGGAGGCAAACTCGCCAGCACACCAGGAAAGAAAAGATGCCATCCAGTTTCTCTTGCTGGTGAAAACCCAATCCTACCTCTTTCCTAGCCAGCTACGAAGCAGTAAGCCTTAAGTAAGTTTGCTCACAATTACATTTTGAGAAAATTACCTGGACTCTTAGCTTTGCGGCATCCATCTTTTTACGGAACTCCTTCTGTAATTTTACCTTCAAAGCAACATCAGAAAGATCTTTGCTTTCTAGCTCTTGTAGCTGCTTCTCTGTTTCAGTTAATTCCACCTTCGCGCGTTCTGCTTCGTGCTCAAGTTTTGTTACTTTCAGAGAATACTGTTTGCTTACAGACTTGGCATCGTTACCTTCACCACAGTAATAAGAGTAATAACAATTATAAATTATGTTTAAAAAAATAAACTAAGTAAAACATCAAAACCCTAAAAATCCTCTATTCTTCAAAATCCAGCTGGGCATGTATCTATTTAAGACCCAGCAGTATGAGCCCCTCTGTCCTCGCCCAACCCCATCAAATACAACTCGACACCTGGCCTCTTACTAATCAGCTGCTTACTGACTGTTGGCACCTGGTGCCAGCCCAGCCCCTCAGAGGCTCATCTTTGTGTGTTAGTGTGACATTTCTGACTTTCTGAATTTGGGGGTTAGCTCTGCTGGCATCAAACTCCAGGTAAGAAAAATATTTGGGGTGACTCTTTGGCTTTTTGCTTACTACACGTTGGCTTCCTGCTATCTGTAATCATGTTTTCTCTACTATGAAAAATTCCCAACATATCTAAAGTAAAAAAATAATATGATGAAGCCCCATCACTGAGATTCGAGAGTTAACAAGATTTTGCCATAGTTGCTTCATCTATGCCTTTCTTCTGTTTTAATTTGCTGAAGAATTGTAAAAACAATCTCAGATGTCATGTCTTTGCACCTACACATACTTCAATAAACATCTATACCACATATGGACATAGCCAAAAATTCTTTCACACCTCACGATAATTAATCCCTACTGACCCTATTCAGACTTCCCCAGTTGTCTCAAAATGTCTTTTACAATTGGTTTATTGTAATCACTATCCAAACAAGGCCCACAATACATCTGATTGTTGTCTCTCATGAATCTTTCATTCTAGAGCTGGCCCCCTCTTTTTCCATTCGGTTGAACTTGTCAAAGATGAATTTTTCAATCATTTTCTTATATTTGGGACATAGAGAAAAACAGAATACAGATATTTCTGTCTCTCTTTTCATCCTAAGCTAAGCTACTGCCCCTAAAAACTTGGTTTTGATTTGTTCTGAGCAGCCAACTTATCCCTGAACTAGACTAGCAAACTCGTGGCAATGGAAAAGTAAGAGTCCAAAGCTCGTGGGATGAATTATCATCAGGGGAAGTGCATTCTACTGTTATAACTGAATATCTCCATTTTTTGATAAAAAGCAATGACTGAACTAAATGCACTTTGAGTTGTCTTCTGGCTCTAAAACTCTCTGATTATCTGAGTAACTTTAAAATACACATGGCTACTATATTTGAATGAATTTAAGACCCCATATATTGTTCAACACATCAGTACTATGTGAGTCACTAAGAAAAAAGGGAGAGTCCCATTTACACCAGTTACATGATAAAATGCCCGGATGCCACGGAGGGTAAGGTGCATCCTGATTGCAGAGATATGAAAATGTGAAAGAATGTGATTAGAAATGATGAAATACAGTGTGGTTGTCACTTATTGTTGGCTTAAATAACTGCTACTTGGGGGAAGACTTCGGTGAGGAGGCTTTGAAAAGCAAGCACACACTGACCCTTTTGCAAGTCACCATCTCTAAGGAAAGCTCCAAACTGCCCTTGGTTCTAACGAGTAAGAAGAGGACCTTCTCTGTGTAAGTTCAAGTATCCTCTACTTTAAGGCAACCAGGATGAGTATCCCGGGCTACAAAAGTGTGCTGATTTAGTGAGAGATCCCATGGTAGCCTCACCGATCGAAAAGAAAATCATTTGTTCCAGAGAGGCACATACCCTTAACTTCCACAGGCAGTATCCCTGATGGAGAAGCTATTTAAGCCCCTAAATCAGTTCCTAGACACTCCTGAGAAGGAATTTACTGGCATCGATCCTGCCTGTGAAGGAGTAGCATGGTCAAGCTCAATTTAACATCTGGGACACCCGGAGCTGGAATGATGCACAGCACATTCATCACTAGGACTGAGGAAGGGAAATGCTTTGGGACAGCAGTTAGGGAGAGGAGGGTGAGAAAAGAGGACAGCCAGCCAGAAAGCAAGCTTGCCAGAAAGAGGAAGGAAGCGGGAAGGCAGAGTGCCCCTCGCTGGCAGAGGAGCTGGGAGCCACCATCATTCATGTAATCTGAGCGTGATTATAGCCTTGGGCTTAAAGAAAAAGAAGGTAATATTTCCTTCAGTTCCCTTAAATGTGACCCACGTTTCACTGGAGGTGAGAATAAGAAATGCTACGGTCTATTATCCCTTCAATTCCTTACTGAATTTCAAAGTAGTCAAAGCTCACACTTTGAGTCTATAAGGGGCAAAACCCCCAAAAGCCTGAGACATGCTTCTCAAGACAAGCCTAATAATGTAGCTAAGGGTGAGGAGAGGATGTGGTGTATACGCCCAACCAGGCAGAATTTGAAACTAAGGGGAAGAGCTAAAAGCTCGGCTCACTAAGAGAGTAGCTCTCAAGGATAAATCCTTACATCTTTAGAGAAATAAAAAGGATCTACATTTGAGATACAAAGTTTATTAATGTTGAAAACAAACTATCCAAAAGAATGAGGACTAATAATATTAAAATGAGTTAGAAAAATATCTGACCTATTCCCAGATAGCGAGTGTAATGTTTCTTAAAAAGTGGCATAAAAGTGCCCCTAGACTTTCAGCACAACACAGGGTTCACAGTGGCAGAACCATTCACAGATGAAATCCCAATGTAACAAAGTTCTTCTGATAACTAACCTCCACCTATTGGCTGTGAAACACACCTTGTTATACGAAGTTCCAAACTACAGTGGACAGAGCTCAGTGTCAAAAGCTAAAATAAATGTTACAACATCAGAAGCCATTTTAGAAGCTTTTCTTTCTCATATAAGCTGGTTCACAGGACAGTATTACCTGTTTTTATTAATTCTTTAATTAGATCTTCCTTCATCTTGATGTTAATTGTAAGTTCTCTCATCTTTTGTTTAGCTTCAGTAAGTATGAGTTCTGAATTCCTCAATTTTTGCAAATTCATATCTTGACTCTCCTGGAGACATTCAATCTTTAAATCTTTAAAGAAAAAGAAGCAAAACTGAGAAATGAAACTACCTGCTTATAAAGTATTCAACAGCGGTGAAGTTAAATAAGAGAAGCAGACAGAGAAACAGTCTAGAGGTAGCAGAGGAAGAGACAAACAGAAAGGAAAAAATACATGGCAATTGGGACTCTAATTTTCTAGCTTATGGTGAGCTTTAGTCATATCCTGTAGGTTCTGATACATAGTATTTCACTGCCCTTAGATATGTGATTTGAGTGTTTCTTTTTTAAGAGGTATAAGATCTCCAGGGTGGGTAGAGGGTTGAAATTTTTCCCCATTAATTTCTACGTTTATTGTAATCTGAGAATGTGGTCTACAGCAGACTGCTCAAAGTGTAGCCCAGCACTGCTGGCTATTGGGATGTGAGTCAACATGTCGCTGTTTTAATTCAGCTAACGTTTTGGGTTTTTTTCACAGCAAGACTTCCTCAGTGAAGAGGTTAGCGTACAGAGTTACATTCTGGCATAAGTTTCTTTTTTTTTTTAAGATTTTATTTATTTATTTGTTAGAGAGAGAGAGTATAAGTAGGGGGAGCTGCAGGCAGAGGGAGAAGCAGGCTCCCCGCCGAGCAAGGAGCCCGATGCGGGACTCGATCCCAGGACCCCGGGATCACGACCCAAGCCGAAGGCAGCCGCTTAACCGACTGAGCCACCCAGGCGTCCCTGGCATAAGTTTCTTACCTGGTTGTAGACCAGTACCAAACAGTTCAAGGATGGCTACTTGAGTAGGCACTATTTATACATTTTAAAATGTGTTTTATTTGTGGTATAGTCAATTTTTGTTAATATTACATGCATAGGCTCTCTAAAACTCTAAAAGATAAGATACTCTCGGGCGCCTGGGTGGCTCAGTTGGTTAAGCGACTGCCTTCGGCTCAGGTCATGATCCTGGAGTCCCGGGATCGAGTCCCGCATCGGGCTCCCTGCTCAGCTGGGGGTCTGCTTCTCCCTCTGACCCTCCTCCCTCTCATGCTCTCTGTTTCTCATTCTCTCTCTCTCAAATAAATAAATAAATAATCTTTGAAAAAAAAAATAAATAAAAGATAAGATACTCTCTATTTTCATAGTGTAGGACTTATCTATCATGTGATTGATATTCCCTATGCTCTTTATGTTTTGACCACTCATAGGCCAAGAGAAACGAGTTAAAAATCACCATAGTTTTGGCAACACAAACATTTTGATGCTGTTTTTGATGATAAAAATTCTCATCCGTTGTACGCTAGAACATTATGAGCACTCAGCAGACTGATTTGGCTCTGATGTGGCATGCATCACTACTGGTGGGCAGGAGCGCCCTTGAAGCAGTAGACACCTCGTAAATTACTTTTTTCAAAAAAAGATTTTATTTATTTATTTGAGAGAGAGCGAGAGCACACAAACAGGGAGGAGGGGCAGAGGTGAGGGAGAAGCAGGCTTCCCGCTGAGCAGGGAGCCCAATGCGGGATCGATCCCAGGACCCTGGGATCATGACCTGAGCTGAAGGCAGATGCTTAACTGACTGAGCCACCCAGGCGTCCCTAGTAAATTAATTAAAATGTATTTTAAAGTAGTCAAGAGTACAATGCAAATATCAACTCAAGTCTGGCTACAAGATCCCCACTCTGAGACATTTAGCCTATAACTCTAGCCAGGACTGATTGTTGGGAAAATTTTTTTATTAAGGAGTAGAGAGTGAAGGACACCTGGGTGGCTCAATTGGTTAAGCGTCTGCCTTCGGCTCAGGTCATGATCCCAGGGTCCTGGGATCAAGCCCCGCATCAGGCTCCCTGTTCAGCAGGGAGTCTGCTTCTTCTTCTCCCTCTGCCAGCCACTCCCCCTGCTTTTGCTTTCTCACTCTCTGACAAATAAATAAATAAAATCTAAAAAAAAAAAAAAAAAAGTGAGAGTGAAAAATTAGAGATAGAACAGAGAACATAAAGGAAGTTCTACCAACCAGGAAAGCACTCCTACCAAGTTCCCATCTTCGAGAATTCCTAGATGCTTCTTAAATTATTGACTAAAGAAAAAGAGAAGTGTCATAAACATTAAATCTAAATTACTTGAGAAAGTCTGTGTACCTTCATTCCCCAAACTTGACTTTTGTGTTTGATCCTGAATATCATTCAATTCAACAAGAGAACAAACAGAGCCTGGCTTTTGAATCCATGAGCGACTTCTACATCTGAAAAAAAAACATCAGGATCAAAGGTAACTTGTCTGTTAGCATTTTCTCCTCTGCCCTCAAATTAGTTCCCCAAAACGGACAGTAATTTTAAAAAAATTACTGCATGGAGCACTGGGTGTTATACGAAAACAATGAATCCATGGATCACTACATCAAAAACTAATGATGTATTGTATGGTGACTAACATAACATAATAAAATTAAATTCAATTAAAAAAAACCCAAATTATTAATTATATAAACAGAATTTTACTAATATTCCTCAAAATAAAAGGATATCTCCCCCAAGATGAACTCAGTGGAAAATTTATGTTTGTTGCCCACTGTGGCAGCAAAATCAAGAAATCCAAAAACACTCTCTCTGAAAATTAAAATCCAACAACTATAAAAGCCCTAAATGCAATATTATTTTTCAATTTTAAGACTGATAACTTTGTTCGATTTTTTTTTCATAACACATTAGCAGACAGTGCATTTAGCAAAAACTACATACTCTTATATTAAATGATAAGGATACATGTTAATGAAAAAAAGACCTACGTCTATATATGTTTATTGCATCACATGTTTATTAAATCAGTCAATATTTAACATACCTAATTTCAGATTTCTCTTGGCCTTCAGATTCTTCGTCATCACTGTTGTCAGAAAATTGGCAGTGGAGGACTTCATCTTGTTCTTCTATGTGACCCAGCAGCATCTGACTTCGTGTTCGAAATCTAGCAACTACTTGATCCAGAGAGTACACAGAAGGACTTGTGTAGACCTTACAAGTGACCACCCAACAAAAAAAGTGATTTTTTTAACATTTATTTTTATCCTATTACTCAAAATGTCTTTAAAGAGACACTTAGATAGTTACACTTAAAACAGCCAATTACTGAAAATATGCAAAAGTCAAAATAAATTTCACCATGCCATTGTGCCCCATGGACACATACATCTTTTAGAATCTACACAGCTCTTACTCCTTCTAGAAGGTTCTCTATCTTCAATTATGCCTTCATGGAAAATAGTATTCAAAAATGAAACCAAAGAGAGGCAGGAGTGAGAAGATCACAGCTCTTAAACATAGCACAGGCATGCCCCAGCCAATGTGAAACCCGCACCCGGTGTGACAAGAGGCAATGACACGTTGTGTACTACCCTGCAGGAAATCCAAATGGATTTACTCACACTTTCCCGGTGGTGGTTAGGGATAGCTGACTTAATGCTCTAAGTGACATAGTTAATATGTATCATGGATAAATAGATTTTCATGGGCTAGCCTGGGAACTTTCTATATTATAATGTGCTTCTATTGGCAATGCACCTTAAGCTCTCAAAAAATGACCCTGGGGGGGGCGTGTGGGTGGTGCAGTCAGTTAAGCATCCGACTCTTGATTTTGGCTCAGGTCATGATCTCAGAGTCGTGGGACCGAGCCCCACATCGGGCTCTGCACTCAGCGGGGAGTCTGCTGGAGATTCTTTCTCTCCCTCTTCCTCTGCCCCTAACCCATGCTTGCTCATGTGCTCTCTCTCTAAAATAATAAAAAATAAATCTTCTTAAAAAATGACCTTGGAAAACAATAACAAAAATTAGAAACTGCCTTTATACATTTATTCTAGTTTTAGTTACCAAATATTTCCTTTTTCACCACCTCTTTGTAACCAGAGTTTTTTCTCAAAAAAGGTAAATAAAATATTAGAGGAAGCATTCAATTTATTACTAGAAATCATTACAAGCTATTAAAATTGTAACATATAGTGGAATATGTATAACACATGGGGTGACAAGATTCAAGTGATGTAGGTCTCTCACATAATCCCTCCCAGAAAAGCCTGCCTGATACTAAAGATTCCTTGATATCTGATTTTCATGGCTCCACAGTTGGCCACCTAGTAAGACCATCTGTCATATCGGTACCACGATGGAGGCAGAGTAAAGTTTTCTAGGCGGACTCCCTATCCTGGGGTATGAGGGAGTGAGGAGGGGAATTACTTACAGAAGAACCAACTCAAGAAGTATTTATCTAGGGCGCCTGGGTGGCTCAGTTGGTTAAGCGACTGCCTTCGGCTCAGGTCATGATCCTGGAGTCCCGGGATCGAGTCCCGCATCGGGCTCCCTGCTCAGCAGGGAGTCTGCTTCTCCCTCTGACCCTCCCCCCTCTCATGCTCTCTCTCTATCTCATTCTCTCTCTCAAATACATAAATAAAATCTTTAAAAAAAAAAAAAAGGAAGTATTTATCTAGGGGCGCCTGGGTGGCTCAGTCATTAAGTGTCTGCCTTCGGCTCAGGTCATGATCCCAGGGTCCTGGGATCGATCCTGCGTCGGGCTCCCTGCTCGGCAGGAGGCCTGCTTCTCCCTTTCCCACTCCCCTGGCTTGTGTTCCCTCTCTCGCTGTGTCTCTCTGTCAAATACATAAATAAAATCTTAAAAAAAAAAAAAAGAATACTTTGGTTGGTTTCCTTAGCATACAATTATGTGAAGTACTGAAAGTGGTATTAGGGATGCCTGGGTGGCTCAGTCGTTTAAGCGTCTGCCTTCAGCTCAGGTAATGATCCCAGGGTCCTGGGATCAATCCCCGGGTCAGGCTCCCTGCTTTTCCCTCTGCTTGCCGCTCCCCCCGCTTGTGCTCTCTCTCTCTCTCTTTCTCTGACAAATAAATAAATAAAATCTTTTTTAAAAAGTGTATTAGTTACCTATTGCTTTTATTTCTGTTTTTATATCAAATTTCATCAAATCTGAAATGCTATCAACTGTAAGACACACCATTATTTTTATTCCATCAAGAAAAAAAGCTGTCAAACCGTGACATGCCATCAATTATAAAACATACCCTGCCATCAAAGATGATAAAATGTGACAAAAAATGTGAGTCTTACAATCAATGAAACATGGCAGATTTTCATCAGCATTTTGATATTATATTATACCTAAGCATTGACTGGGACCACCTCTGTAATTTTTTTCTTTCCAAAGTGCCCTTAGTATGTATAATACTGGCTCTTGGCTTCAAGTATATCATATTTACCATGTTAAGAAAGTAGAAACCTGTTATACCTTTTTATATAAATTTAAATCAAGATTCCATTTTACATTTCATGAGTTTTTGATATCTACTGAGACAGAGGGTTTTTTTTTCCTCTTTTTTCCTATTAATTTGATAAATAATGTGGAAACTTTTTCTTTTATTTACCTGTATACTATTTAGTTGTGAGGGGCAATTTCTTTAGGAATTCTGCATAAGTAGATATGTCCTATAATTCCATTTTGGTGTTTAACTTTTCAGGTTAAGAGATAGTTGAAAACAAATGTGTAACAACAGGAAAAAGTACACAATTTTATGCCCCCAGGATAAATATTATTCAGCTATTAAAAATCATGATGTTATAAAATATTTAGTGACTGTCAAATGTTCATGATATATTGAGAAAAGCCAGTAATGAAAGTACATGCATAAATATAACAAATAATACTTTTAAAAATTAAATAAGAGCTTTTTGCTCTTTCCCTCCAATATGTATAAACAAGCATATAAGAAATATTTCCTAAAAAAAAAAGAAATATTTCCAATGAAGAAAAGAACAGAAATATTTCCTCATAAGAAATGCAGACTATTTGCACTTCAAGAAAATATTAGAGCTAATGAACTCTAAAAGAAATTAGCAGAGCTAGAAAATATCAGCTAGACCTCTGCCAAGGAGGCGAAACTCCAGGGAGAAAATGAAATGGCATTTCAGATGTCCTCTTTGGTGTAATTTGGTTAGGTACGGTATTCAGTACGAAACCCTCGCCTCACTCTTAGAACAATGAACAGTGAGCAGGACAAGGCTGGCCATACAGCGTGTCTTCCCATGCAAGCCTGCCTTCTCACGTCTGCGGCAGCAACCAGTCCAAACAAGAGAGGTGGCCTGGATTCCTGACACACGGTAGGAACAAGAGAACCCTCAAAACTGCTGATTCTATGACTTTTACATCTTCTTCCTTTCCTCTCCTTTTACTGGCTAGCAGGGCTCTTTTGGAGTAGAAGGAACATTTTAAAAACAAAACAAAACAAAGGATTTGCTTATTTGAAACAATAACCACAAAAGTCATTATTCCAGTCATGTCTGTTTCAAGCCTAATCAAACTGCTAGAGGTAAGAACCCCTAAGGGTCTAACCTTTTTCAAGAGCCCACAGAGCTCTATCTCCTCAAAGAGTGTACGTGTGTGTGAATGTCTAGTAAAAAAGAAAAAGAGAGACTTTATACTTTATACTGAAAGTATAAATATGTATGACTTTTGTAATCAGTGGGGAAAAAAAACCCCAGATGTTATTTTTAAAAAATGAAAGAACAGGAGAAACAGAAAATTCTTTCACATTACGAGCCAACAGTAAATAAATTAAATATAGAAGATACATAATCATAAAATTGAATTAAGAGTTATCAAATTTGAACCCTTCTGTCACGTTCCATGAAAATTTACCATGTATTCAACCATAAGGAACATGTCAATAACTCTACAAAGTAAAGCTGAGATTGATAATAACAGTGATTTAAATGTTAAAACCCAACCGCTTAGGATTGAAAGCCACACGGGTAAGGGAGCATCTGTGTTACTCGCTCTGAGGCACCGAGCCTGGGACACAGTAGAGGCACCCCACACGCATGTGCCGGAGACGCAGTGTGCCAGGCAGTTTCAGATTCCTTATCTCACGTAAATCCTCCACACCCCCGACAATGTCTCCCCCAGTCTGACAGATAGGGACCCTGGAGCCCACACGGGTTTAGGCATACGTATAGGCCTATGCACAGAGCTGGTGTTCACACCCAAGCCTGCCACACGGCGCAGCCTCGGACCCCTCTCCTATTGCTCATCCTTTTAACTGTAACCATCATAGAGACCTCAAACAACTCCTTTCCCTTCATAAAATTAATAAATCGAAACCAAAATTCATGAATCTGCTACTTAGTCTTTTCCATTAGAGATTTCCATTCCAATAGAGATACCTTGTTTTTCTTTTTCTTTTTTAAAGATTTTATTTATTTATTTATTTGTCAGAGAGAGAGAGCACAAACAGGGGGAGTGGCAGAGGGAGAAGCAGACTCCCCACTGAGCAGGGAGCCCAACGTGGGACTCGATCCCAGGACCCCAGGATCATGACCTGAGCTGAAGGCAGACACTTAACCAACCCAGCCACCCAGGCGTCCTGAGATTCCTTGTTTTTCAAGAAAAATCCGGGGGGCGCCTGGGTGGCTCAGTTGTTAAGCGTCTGCCTTCGGCTCAGGTCATGATCCCAGGGTCCTGGGATCAAGTCCCACATCGGGCTCCCTGCTCAGCAGGAAGCCTGCTTCTCCCTCTCCCACTCCCCCACTTGTGTTCCTGCTCTCGCTGTCTCTCTCTCTGTCAAATAAATAAATAAAATCTTTAAAAAAAAAAAAAGAAAGAAAAACATTCAACAAATGCAACAGTTGAGGTATAAACGTACCACTGACAAAACACAAATAGAACAACATAAAAAAAAAAAAATGACTTTAAAAAAAGGGCGCCTGGGTGGCTCAGATGGTTGGGCGTCTGCCTT
This sequence comes from Mirounga angustirostris, assembly GCF_029215605.1. Lineage (NCBI taxonomy): Eukaryota > Metazoa > Chordata > Mammalia > Carnivora > Phocidae > Mirounga > Mirounga angustirostris. The sequence continues at coordinate 25,092,784 of NW_026991723.1, forward strand.
CCGCTCGGCTGGTGATCCCAGGGTCCTGGGATCGAGTCCTGCATCAGGCTCTCTGCTCCTTGGGAGCCTGCTTCTCCCTCTGCCTCTTTCTCTCTGTCTCTCATGAATAAATAAATAAAATCTTAAAAAAAAAAGAAAAGAAAAATCCGTGTGCATGTATTTACCCACCCACACACATATTTATCAACAAAAATTACAATGAAACTTCATATTGATCTTCATAGTCTTGATTATGTCAGCTTGGCATATCGAGTAATAGATAAATATCATTTTGAAAATAATAAAACAGGCCAAATAAATCAAAATAAATACCCTCCAATCTCCTCTCAACCTTGTTGTGGTTAAAGAAAGAAAAAAATTCATGCAAGATATCAGACTAAAGCGCGTTTGAAAATATGATGGCAAAGGATAGCTTTTTCTCCTCGGTATTCGAATACAGACATCATCTTCAACTATTCCTTCCAAATAACTATACATTCTCCTATTTATTAATTTATTATTTAAAAGAAGCATGATGGAAAAAGAAAGAATATGCATAAAAGTCCATGAAATCAAACAGAAAAAAACCCTGCTGAGACCATACAAATACACTGTGATATTATACAGAGTATTTTTTAAATCCCCAAATCAGAAAGAGATCAGTGTTTCGACATTACCTTCCTGGAACCGGGTCTGGCTGGGATATAAATATAATGCCCCAGACGAGTATCAAATGGTACAGTACACGGCCTCTTTGTGGCTGTCCTGGCATCTGGCCCATCTCCACAAGGTTCCGTAGCTGAAGTGGTCATTGACAGGTTAAGTTTTGATAGTTCCTCGCTCAGCTGATCCACAAGAAGTTGTTGTTCTATTATTTTTTCATTCTTTGTAGAAGAGAGATGAACATTTTTAAAATAGAGAACCTCCATATGTGTGTGATGGTTAAAGATAAATTGTGCATTGCCCCAAACCACAACTACCTTAACAGTACCGTAAAACCTCACTTCTCCACAGATTAGTCTTCTGATGTTCACCAGCATCTAGGATCACTCTGAAGGGTAAAAACTCTTGAAAAGGAAGCAACAATAAACAGAGCCTGGGGCGCCTGGGTGGCTCAGTTGGTTGAGCGACTGCCTTCGGCTCAGGTCACGATCCTGGAGTCCCGGGATCGAGTCCCGCATCGGGCTCCCTGCTCGGCAGGGAGTCTGCTTCTCCCTCTGACCCTCCCCTGTCTCATGCTCTCTCTCTCTATCTCATTCTCTCTCTCAATTAAATAAATAAAATATTTAAAAAATAATAATAAAAATAAACAGAGCCTGAAGAGTTAAATATTCAAAGAAAATGTCCCGCACACTGTGATTGGTTGGTTTGCCATCCTGAAGCACTCTGATTGGTTGATCTCTATAAATGGTTGGCCTTTCTGAGGGAAATCCAAGCAGTAACGAGAGAGAAGAAAGTTGCCAAGTGGAGAATGAACTGCAACTGGCAGAGGTGGCACCAAAGGAGATGAGCTGGTCACAGGTACAGTGAAGTGAGAGCCTCTGCTCAGTGCAAAGAAAGCCAAAGCACAAAGAGATAAAAGATAGCTAACTGATAGTCCTGGGAGAAAGAGGAACTTGGAAATCAAAAGCTGAACAAATTGTGCATCAGGAGTCAGTGGGGTGTGTGTGTGTGTGTGTGAGAGAGTGTGTGTGTGTGTGTGCGCGCGCGCGCACACACCTGTGGCTTAGCTTTCTATGTATCCTCTAAAGAAAGTTTTTCAAGTATATCCAATCCAGCAAGCTCTAACATCAATCTTTGTTTTATCAGCACAAAATCATGTAAACAAGAAATTGTCATTCATCTTAATACTTCACATGTACTACAATGTTTAAATAGAAAAAAAAAAAAACCCTAAAGTTTCATCATGCTAATGCTAAGCTATAAAAAGGCAACCTTGGGCGCCTGGGTGGCTCAGTCGGTTAAGCGACTGCCTTCGGCTCAGGTCATGATCCTGGAGTCCCGGGATCGAGTCCCGCATCGGGCTCCCTGCTCGGCAGGGAGTCTGCTTCTCCCTCTGACCCTCTTCCCTCTTGTGCTCTCTCTCTCATTCTCTCTCTCTCTCAAATAAATAAAATCTTTAAAAACAAATAAACAAAAAAAAACCCCCAAAAAATAAAAATAAAAAGCAACCTTATTAAAAATTCATGTATCCAGATAATTAAAATATATGCCAATGGCATATATTGGAGTCTTTATACTGTCTGGGAAAGGGTAAAAATACCAATAATATTAGACTTTATTAAATCAAGAGTGTATGGTATACTCTCCAGGATAACCACCAAAACCATAAAGAGTAAAAGTATAACACCTAAGCTAATGAAGTAAAAATTGAAAAATTAAAAATACACAATTAATCCTAAAGAAGATAAGAAAAGAGAGAAAAAGAACATAGAGCAGGATAAGTAAAAGGACAACGGTGGGATTATAACAAAAATATAAGAGTAATTATATTACATTCCTAAATAAACTAAGTAATCCAATTAAAAGATTATAATTCATCAGAGAGGATTATAAAATTATCTAACTTGCTGCTTACCAAGAAACACAACTAAAATAGACACACAAAAATTGGAGAAAGAGACACCATGTAATATTAACCAAAAGAAAGCTGGTAGGGCTATGTGAATACCCAAATAGACTTTAAGGCAAAAACCATTAGAAGAAATATTAAAAAGGTGAATTCACCAGGATGCTGTAACAATCATGCATTTCTATGTACTTTATAACACAGCTTCAATATGTATAATGCAAAAATTGTCACTACTTCATGGAGAATAAGGAAGACAAATCCAAAATCATAGCAGGAGATTGTAACATCCCTCCAAATTACTGGTATAACAAAAAGACCCCAAGAATAAGTAAAAATATAGATGTGAAGGGGAGCCTGGGTAGTTTAGTCAGTTAAGCGTCCAACTCTTGATTACAGCTCAGGTCATGATCTCAGGGTCGTGAGATCCAGCTGCACCTTAGGCTCTGCACTCAGTGTAGAGTCGGCCTAAGATTCTCTCTCCCTCTCCTTGGCCTCTCCCCCCACTCATGCGTGTGCTCTCTCTCTCTCACTCTCAAGTAAATAAAATCTTTAAAAAAAAAAAAAAAAGAAAATGTCCATCACCAAAAAAGTCCATCAACAGAATAGAAAAATTAATTGCAATATATTCATACAATGAAATCCTATATAGCTATAAACCGTAACAAACTATAGTTACGTTGTGGATGAATTAGAACAAAAAAACATTCAATAAAAGCAACTAGATACTAAAGAATATATATACTGAATGATTACATTTACAAAAATCCAAAATGTAAACTGTAGTGTTCAGGGATACATAGTAAAACCACAAAGCAAAGTAGGGAAAGCATTACTATGAAGTAAGGAAAGTGATTCTCTCTGAGCCGGACGAACCAAGGACTTTTGAGGGGCCGACAGTTTACTATTTCTTTTTTTTTTAATTATTTTTTAAGTTTTTATTTAAATTCCAGTTAGTTAACATACAGTGTAATATTAGTTTCAGGTATACAATATAGTGATTCAACACTTTCATACAACACCCGGTGCTCATCCCAGCAAGTTAGTCCCCACCACGTGTCTAACCCATCCTCCCAGCCCCCTCCTCTCTGGTAACCATCAGTTTGTTTTCTATAGTTAAAAGTCTGTTTCTTGGTTTGCATCTCTCATTCTTTTTTCCCCTATGCTCATTTGTTTTGTTTCCTAAATTCCACCTATGAATGAAATCATATAGTATTTATTTTACAGAGAGGGAGAGAGAGAGAGAATCTCAGCAAACTCCCCACTGAGCACGGAGCCAAGCACGGAGCCCTACACAGGACTAGATCCCACAAGCCCAAGATCACAATCCCAGCCAAAATCAGAAGCCAGACGCTCAATAGACCGAGCCACCTAGATGCCTCAAAAGTTTACTATTTCTTGACCTGGTGGTGGTTACCCAGCTGCTCTCTTTGCGATCCATCACTGCACAGTACCTTCTGTTTTGTATATGTTTTATGTTTTGAAATTATTCTAGAGGGGCGCCTGGGTGGCTCAGATGGTTAAGCATCTGCCTTTGGCTCAGGTCACGATCCCAGGGTCCTGGGATGGAGCCTTGCATCGGGCTCCCTGCTCCGCAGGAAGCCTGCTTCTCCCTCTCCCACTCCCCCTGCTTGTGTTCCCTCTCTGGCTGTGTCTCTCTGTCAAATAAGTAAAATCTTTATAAATAAATAAAATAAATAAATAAAATGCTACTGTTTAGTGAAGTACTATTTCAACTAAATCTACAGCACTAGATACGTTAAGAAACTCTACCTGCAATCTATTCACTTTCTGTGCTTCTTTCAAAGATACCACGTGGCCTTTGTTTTCCTGGATCATCATTTGCACTTGATTCTTTAGCTCCTTCACCTCCAGTTCTCTCTGATTAAATACAACTTCATCAGCAGCCAGCGCACACTGGGAGGAGGGAAAGAAAGCACAAGAGATTCATCATGGAAAATACTCAAGAGAGCCCAGAAAATACCATGAAAACTGGGATTTATTGATGGTTTGATGATGTCTCTTGAAATTTTTCTTATCCCATTCACTTTCAGCTTTTTTCTGTTCTCTAATGTCGAGGACCTATCATGGCTACGACCTAAGAATTAATTACTATATAGAAAATTTTTCCTGGTTTTATTTTAAAACAAAAAAGTTACTCAGTTTCTAGAGTACACTCAGTAAGATTTTTTACAAGTTTGCTAGAACTGCCATGAGATTTTTAATGTGGGTTTTTAAAAATCAGAGGTCACATTTTCCAAACTGACCTACAGAGTTAAGAATGCATTTGGATTTCCAAATAAAAATATTTGCTAATTTTATGCACTTTCACTACGAAGAGATATTTTGAAGATGTCTAAAAATATGGTTAAACAAAGAGTTTTCTTAATTTCTAGTGAATTATGCCTGTTTTCAAATAAACTTGGGATATGCAAATAATACTTTAAAACAATTTTTAAATTAAATAAACAGAAAGAAATTTAACATTTGTCAAGAGTCTATTCTATGCTAGATAGTGACTTGACATTTTAAAAATATCTCACTGAATAGACAGGGTTCCTTTTTCATGAAGAAACTAAGAGATTAAAACCTCTCCCCAAGATGACACAGTGGATAAACCCAACTCCTGATCTTCTACCCCCAGGGCCTATCTGGATCTAAAGCTCATGCTCTTTCTACTAATCTACAGGAAAAGAACAAGTAGCTGATTTGCAAAAACCAGTGTTCACTTTACATAAGATTAAATTCACAGAAAGAGTATGTATGTGACTTCTCAGGCAAAGGCATGGGGGTAGATGGGCCCCAGCACTGAGAACCCACAGATTGAGGCCTGCCTTGATTTTGTCACAGCCTCATAGTAGCACTTAGGGCAAGGCCCTTCTTTTCTCCGCTTGGGATCCTCAAATGATCAAATAAGGAAAGGACGGATGACCCTGATGGTCCTTATGACTCTATATGTTTATAGGACCTATGTGACTTCTTTCATAAAATAAGATACAACTAATTCTCATTGGCTAATATCCTCTTATGGTAAAATTAATTGTGCATTTGAGCTTAAAGTGTAATTGTCTTGGGCGCCTGGGTGGCTCAGTCGGTTGAACATGTGGCTCTTGGTTTCGGCTCAGGTCATGATTTCAGGGTTGTGAGACTGAGCCCCGAGTCAGGCTCTGCACTCAGCGGGGACTCTGCTGGAGATTCTCTTTCTCCCTCCCTTGCTGCCCCCCCCGTCTCTAAAATAAAAATTTTTTTTTAAATGTAATTTGTCTCCCAGTACTGCATACTCAATTATTTTTACATATGCTTTATAAACTACAGTTATTTATTATTTATTTAAAAGTGTTTAACTGTTGAGTAAACTCATGTTCACATACTGTTCTTGTACTCAAAATTTGGAATAGAAAGGCAATGGAGTCCTTTAAGAGGTATTTATTAGGGGATGGAGTGTTCCAATAATTGACTAATAGCAAAAACCAAGGATTCCGACACTACCCGACGGCGTCTAAAAAGAACATGGTAACTTCAAAGTGACCCTTACTTCCCTAGCAACAGTCTGGCAGTAATTCTACCTGCAAGATGGCCCACATCTCATCTTGATTAGGAGTTTTTTTTTTAAAGTACTTACCTGCTTGTGTAATAGGCTCGAGGAAGCAGGGCTGAACGAAAAGAACATCCACGCCTCTCCCTGCACAGAGTTTATCAAGTGGCCTTCACAGTAATTCCTGGCATGTGGCCCTACGTACCACTACTAAGTCCAACCGCTTAGCTGCCGCTGCTACGTAATGTCGGCCCAGGCAGGTGAAAAATAAATGAGGAGACAATAATGCCCTGACATTTATGGAGCCTTACTCCTGGCCAGGCATCCCTCTCAGCGCTTTATGGGAACTAGTGCTTTAATAATCTTCACAGCAACCCTACAAGGTGCTTGTTAGTATTGTTTCTATTTTACAGATGGGGAAACCGAAGCACAGAGAGGTGAAGTATTCGCCCAAGGTCACAGAGCGAGTAAGCAGAGGAGTCGGGATTCGAATCTTGGGGGTTTGGTATACACGTTCTTAACTATTATGTTATTCTGTCTCTCACAGAAAAGAACAGAAAAAGATTAAAAAACAACTTTTTAAAGAGACATACGGGGTGAGGAATGACAGCTGTATTTCTCGATTTGCTACTTAGTGGTATCCAAGATTACTAGTCCTGCAAGACTGCAGACCAAAAAGAAGGAATCCATTTTTTTTAATTTGGAAATACTGAACGTTCTATCTCTCACTTTGAGATTAATAACATACACTAGCACTTTCAAAGTCCTGAGAAGTCTTGGGATTTCTGCAGTCTAGCCAGCATCCTCGAAAACCATCTGCTCATGAATGATACCCTTTTTCACCAAGACTGTTAATATCTTTGGGAAGTCTTAATCTAGAATCCATCATCTAGAGCAAGTTTAATTCAGAGTTTCCAACAGATGGAGAGAAAAAGTTACTATCCACCCCCCATCCTCAACCAGGGGGTTTTATGAGTTTCCACTTTCAGCCACCTTAGGAGCAGGAAGGAAAAGCACTTTCTACTGCCAACTCCTACAGCATCCCAAAGTTCAAGCTTCCCATCAACCATACTCCCCGTTCTGCCAGTTTCTTATACCAAGGAGGAAGGGCCAGACCTGGCTCTATCTACGAAGAAGGTAGGGCAGACTTCTGCTTTTAAAAAAATCCATGATTTTAGAAGTATTACTTTAAATGCTTATATTTAAATATCAGAAGTTCTGAAATAGAACAGCAGTGATCATAGTGTTTCAGTAAAGACCCTTTTGGCGTATCCCTTAGGTCCTTTCAGGGTATCCAGGAGATCAAAACTATTTTCCTAATAACACTAAGACAATATTTGCCCTGTTTACCATGTTGACATTTGCACTGATGGTACATAAGGGTGGGTAAAACTGCTGGCTCCTAGCGTGAAAAAAGGAAGTGTCACCAGACTGTCCTAGGAGTAATGTATTCCTCACTGCCACACACTCACAATACAAACAAATGCCAGTTTCACTTAAGAATATCTTGATGGGGGCGCCTGGGTGGCTCAGTCGGTTAAGCAGCTGCCTTCAGCTCAGATTCATGATCCCAGGGTCCTGGGATCGAGCCCCGGATCGGGCTCCCTGCTCAGTGGGGAGCTTGCTTCTCTCTCTCCCTCTGCCTCTCCCCCTGCTTGTGCTCTCGTGCTCTCAAATAAGTAAATAAATTCTTTAAAAAGAAAAAGAAGGGGCTCCTGGGTGGCTCAGTCGGTTAAGCGTCTGCCTTCGGCTCAGGTCATGATCCCAGGGTCCTGGGATCGAGTCCCACATCGGGCTCCCTGCTCGGCGGGAAGCCTGCTTCTCCCTCTCCCACTCTCCCTACTTGTTCCCTCTCTTGCTGTGTCTCTCTCTGTCAAATAAATAAATAAAATCTTTTAAAAAGAAAAAAGAAAAAGAAAAAAGAATATCTTGATGAAGCAATAAAAATTATTTTATTTATTTATCTCAACATATGACTACTTTTAGTATTCCATGTGACAAAATGGGAGGTATTCCAATGGTAGCTCTGCTGTGTAATGAAGGGTGATGGTTATCTATAGGGAAAAAATTTTGTGCAACTGAGTTGCAAGCTGAACTAGCCACATTTTTCATGGGGAACTATTTTTATTCTAAAATATGACAGATCAACTATGGTTACTCATACCCGGGACTGTGACAAACATTTTCTCAAAAATGAAAACCATCATTTCAAGGAAAACAACAATATTTGTTGCAAATGATAAAATTCAAGTTTCATGCAAAAATTAGAATTTTGGAAAACATTTCTGCTATGAGTTTGACAGCTTCCAATACTTAAAGACCTTGCTGGTAAGATCAGTGGGTAAGATTAGTGAATGTAATTATTTGACACTGTCTAATGATATGTGTCAACATTTAGAAGATCTGCATAATTTAGGAAACAAATATTTTCCAAATGACCAATAAGTGACAATTCAGAATCATGTGATGAAAGATCCATTCAAAGTACAACATATAGATCAATGAATTTTAAGGTATAAATATTAATATAACAAAGACAGTTTCAAATTCTACATGGCAAGTAACCTTGAGGAAATCTCTACTGGTTGAGTTTTGGTATAATAGCAAAGACGAACATCCATAATTATCTGAAAAAGCCATGAAAAGATTCCTCCCTTCCAACTACAAATCTTTATATAGATGGATTATCTTCACGTACTTCAACTACAACATATTCAACAAACTGAATGCTGAAGCAGATGTGAAAATCCACCTGTCTTCTATTAAGCCAGACACATGTAAAGTGTGAAACAGTTCCACTCTTATTAAACTTCTTTTGTTTTGGAAAATAGTTATCTTTCATGGAAAAAAAAAAGTACTTTATTTAACATGTAATCAGGTTATTATTGTTAGCTTTGAGCGAGTTAATCATTTAAATTTTTGTGTTTTAATTTTAATGTGGTAAATATCAATAGATACAATCCCCATAAGCAAAAGCTCTTTAGGGGACCTCAATTTTAAAAATGTAAAGAAACCTTGTGAACAAAAAGTTCAAGAACTGCTGTAATAGAGGTTTCTTTCTAATACATATAGAAAGGTATTGAGGAAAGATTTCTAACTAGAAAGCTATGTTTTTAACTATACGTTTTCCTATTTTCAAAAACTGGCAGAATATCCATTTGCCCACCAGACTCTACCATGTAAGGAGAACTGGATATATCTTGTTTTCCATGATTTCCCAGTGACATAAGATCTTCACATACTGTGTTTGAATGGAAAGTGAGAAACATAATTCTAAACTCAACATACATATATATAATATGAATAAATGTACTTATGTCCCTTAAGTACTGTCAAATAAGATGATTTGTTTGTTCAAAAAATCAACATTCCACACTCAAGGGATGAAGTATTTTTTTCCCTTCAAGAACCACTGACCCAAAGAGGAATAAAGACTCACTAACATACTTCATTTTGTTTCTGAAATTGGGTTTCTCTTCATCCTCTAAATTAATGAGCAGGTCTGCAAGATTCTGCTTCATAAATATAACCAGTTAAGATATTAAAAGAGAAAGGAGAAGGAGCTGAGAAGGGTGTGACTTAAGAGGACAAAGCAGTAGGAAAGGGGAAGAAGAAACTGAGCAAAGGCAAATGAGATTTTACACATAATCCTTCTGAAAAACTTCTGAAATTCCAAAATGACCCTTGCCCAAATAAAAGGAGTCCTTCAACAAGTCATTAACAAAAGGCGTCCACGTACCTGGCATTTCTTCAGCTCTCGCTTCAGCTGGAGAACCGTAACAGGCTGAGGCCCTTCTTCCAGGTTGCCAGTGCCGTGGCTCCCTCGGAAGGAGGTGAAAACCGCCTTCCTCACCTCCTGAGTCATGTTCAACCACTCCTGCAGTTTGTGTTGCTGCTTCTGGTTCAGCCTGACAGCATCCTTTAAGTCCACCAGGAAGGTAAAGGCTTCCTCTACACAATTCTGGTAACTCAGACATTCTCCTTGTAGCTGAGCTACTTGCTCCTCAAGAGAATGGATCCTGTTTTTATCAGGAGTCTCCTCTTGATGGATCTGGCTGGTTTGGCTGATGCTAGCCTGTTGGCTTTGCAAAGCTTCTCGAAGCAACTTGATTTCAAATTCCATTTCGTCCATGCGGTCTGACTCGGGGCTGAAGTTTAAGGTGGGCTTGTTCCTAATGTTGCGGGCTCTGTTGGCATATTTGAGGGAATTTAAGGACTCATCAAAGTCTGAGGAGGATGGGCTGACACAAGTGATCATGACAGTCTTGGCACTGCCTCCCAGGGAATCTTTCAGGAGCCGGGTGATTTTCGCATCCCTATATGGAATATGTGAACTCTTCCGGCGGGGGTCCCCAAGAGCGCTGATGACGTTGCCTAAAGCCAGCAGCCCACTGTTGATCTGAACGGATTCTTTGAACCGTTCACCAGTATTTCCTGTTTTGGTTACTCTTTCGGAGCCAGCCAAGTCCACAAAGTGGAACTTTGAGACAATCTGCCGACGGGAGTACCACGATCCGTCTTCACCGGCCTCCATGTTTTTCTCCACTTGACAAATACTGATTGTAAAAATTGCATGTGATCTACTGGAGTGCTCGTTCATTTGGGTGGTACCTGTATGCCGGGCTGCATTCCCCATCTCCAGGAGACTCATCACCTCATCTGCGCTCTCCACCTGGCATTCTTTGGCCCCAACAATCACTTAAAACAGCAACAGCAAGTTTTTAAACCAAATTTTAATCAAAACCCAGTATAGTTACATTAACCACACAACAGTTAATATTTGCTAAACTGCCCAGGCTAAGAAAAGCTCTTAAAAAGAAAAAAATCAATAGCATTCCAAACAATAGTGATGTCAGCAATATCATGAAGTAATTTTAGATAATCTCCCAAAGGAACTATTTTAATAGACAGCACTCATTTTGATATTTACATTCTAAAAGATGTAATATAGATATATATATCTTTTAAACAATGTGGTTTCTTTGGGGTCCTACTCAATTCTTTAAGATGACTGACAAAAGAAAAACTCTTTATTCCAGTATTTTGACTTGTAGAGTCTAATAGACTTATTTTTTAAAATAGATTAATTAAATTAATTAATTAAGAATTAGTAGATTAATTAAAAGAAATTAGTGTCTTTTGAGTTTTGTTAATATTCAAGCCATCCTTAGGTTTATGGTTTTTGGTATTATGTGGTCATGACCAATGATAAATGACAATTTCAGTATAAATAAAATTGGTTATTCATTTTAAAAACAGGTATGCCCTACGTAATAGCAGAGTACAAGGTAAACAAATGTTAAACAAAATTAAAAAAAAAAGTTTCTATTTCAAGAACAGTAGAATAAGAACTGAAAATAAACCAAAGCTTACTGCCCACATTATTTGTTTATATTCAAACATATTTCAAAAAGCAGTAGGTGGATTTGGGATTTGAATCAGAGCAGTAAAGCTCTTGATTCTGTGCTTGAATTACGGGTCATGTTTCCTCTTTATTCAGATCCTGTTATGTCACTGTCTTCCTGAAAAATAATCATTTTGCTTTCATTATTTCCAACATGACACCTTTTTTAACAACCTAGTACACTTAAAGTTCTAAAGTACCTCCACTACAAACAGGGAATGCTAAAATAGCAGCAATTATAAAATATGACAATGTAACTGTAAGTCAAAGGATAACTTTCATAAAATTCTTCTGTTAGGCTACAGCTTAGCACTACCTACGGTCCTCACACCCAGCTGCAAATCACCTGGAAACTTTGTAAAAGAGAACGTAGCAAGGCCCAGGCCCCATCCAGACAAATTCACCAGAATTTCTGAAAAGTGGGGCCCAGAAGTCAGTATTTCTTAAAAAGCTTCCACAGTGATACATGGTGCAGTATCCGGGTTGGATACCAACCATTGCTTCACACAGAGGATCTAAATAAATATGTCAAACAAATACACTTTGGTTGTGAATGGAATATTATATAAGACATACAGCAATTTGGCTTAAGACAATTTGCTGCATCTTTCCAAAACTTTTGCAGAATTGATATTAGCTATTAAGTTTATCAGGAGTGATAGTGTATACTTCTGCATTTGACTATTTTATAATAAACATGTGTTATTTTTGTATCTTCTTAACCAAAGATAAAAACATTGAATAATTACATTTTATACGATACAGAAGCTCAAAACATTGGCCTGAATTCTGTCCAGAAAAGATAAACTATATTGAACTATCTATGAAGACCATAAACTACCATGTCTGCTTTCTTTCTAAAAAACAAAACAAAAACCAATTTCTCCAAATATCCAGGAATGCCAGGGCTGCCAAGACAGGGCCAATAAGGTCATAAACTTCACTGCCCCCTGCAGGCAGTCTGAGTGATCTTCCTTTCCTAACTGTTAGGAAATTTCCTCAAGGAGTCTGTGACTCCTTTATGTCCAAAAAGGGTTCTACCTAAGTATCTTTTCTAAGAGAGAAACACACCCAAGTCAGTGTTATTAATAATGGTGAAAATGTAGAAACAGCTTAAATGTCCAATAATGGAACATTAATTTTAAAAAGTATAATACATTCAGAAGACAAAAATTACCACGTGACCTGAGTCATCAGTTTGAAAAGTATTTAATGGTGTGTGAAAATGCTCACAATATAAATATTAAGTGAAAAAATAAGATGCAATATTATACACAGGGTTCTAAGTATATTAAAAAAGATTTATATGTGCACAGAAAAAGAAATCTGGAAGGAAACACCAAAAACAGAAGTTGCTCTTTCTGGGTTCTGCGATTAAAGACGATCTTCAACTTTCTTCCTTAAACTTTCCTGTGTTTTCTAAGTGTTCTGTGCTGAACATATTACCCTTTAAATCAGAAAAGCATAAAGTGTTATTCTTTAAAGATTTTTTTTTTTTTTTTGACAGAGAGAGATAGTGAGAGCAGGAACACAAGCAGGGGGAGTGGGAGAGGGAGAAGCAGGCTTCCCATGGAGCAGGGAGCCCAATGTGGAGCTCGATCCCAGGACCCTGGGATCATGACCTGAGCTGAAGGCAGACCCTTAACAATTGAGCCACCCAGGCGCCCCAGAAAGTGTTATTCTTCAAAATATTTGTATTTTGACCCATTCTAGCTTTCTCCCATTTCCAAACAATTGGATATTTAATGAAATTAACAGGTTGTTAGCACAGAAATTCAGACCTTGAGAAGCACAACAAAAGATAGGTAAGTGTCAATATGGAGGAGCAAACACATAAACTGTCCAAATTAAAAAAAAAGAGAGAGAGAGAGAGAGGAGACAATAGATGTGCTGGGACAAAATCAAAGAGGAAGAAAGGAGAATTCTGGAACAACCTGGACAAACACCAAAGGAAGAAGCCATCCCCACTCTGGGGAAAACTGGGGAAAAAAAAAAAACCACGAAAACTAATTTAGCCTATTTCAAAGTCTCAATGGAGATGAACCCAGAGCGGCGGCAATTATAAAAAATAAGTACCTTTAATTACAACTTACTAACTTCATCTTACCAACCTGTCTGAACTATGCTTCACCTGGGTGATTTAACGGATATTGGTAATCAAAAAGCTATTCAATTTTAAAGTAAAAACAAATGCATTTTGCTTCGATGTCTGTTTTAAAGATTCTTTGGAATATATCCAGAAACTGAATTAAATCACATATATTTGCTAATGAAGGCTATCAATTAAGTAGGTTACTTTACCTGTGTTGCCTTTTTCATCTTCTCGGATGTGAAGATCCTTTATAGATGTTTCCAATTCTAGAAGATCTCTTAGGTCTTCCTTATATACTTCTATATAAGACACTTTAATACTAAAGTCAATGCTAGGATTTTCAGAGATGTTTTGAAATATTTCTTGGATAGCTCGAGGGATGATACCCTTTTGTCCTTCCACAACTGAAGCTAAAAATTTAGAGAAAGAAAGCACATGTGAAAATTAAGATATAAGGAAAGCTAAAACACAAAATTTATATTTTCTTATACAGCTATATTACAAATTTTTTAAAACCGTAACTACAAAATTCATGTGTAAAAGTTTCCACAATTTTTAAAAAATAGTTTTAAAAATTTTAAATAAGTGAAAGAATCAATTGAGACTTAAGGTTAAATATGTTAGGCCAATTTAGAAACCTACCCACCATTTGTAGCATTGTTCCATGGAAAATACATTCCAAGCTACAAAAAGCTGCCTTGCAAATGAACCTTAAAAACAGCTTCCAGGTTGAAAATGACCAATGTTTAGATCTTGGGCAGCATTCTGAACATGGAACCTCTATTAACGTGGACTGCCTTTCACCTAATTTAAGATGCAAGACTGCCATCATGTGGCAAGTAAAGGAAGCTGTAGGTTTTTCTAATACAAAGGAAAAAGTGAAGTTTGAAGATTTCCTTTTTTTTTTTTTTTTTTGAGATTTCTTTTATTTATTTTAGAGAGAGAGTGTGTGTGTGCGAGTGGGGAGAGGGGCGGGGGGGCGGGAAGCAGACTCCCTGCTGAGTGTGGAGCCAACACAAGCCTCCATCCCAGGACCCTGAGATCATGATCTGAGCAGAAATCAAGAGTTGGTCACTTAACCGACGGAGCCACCCAGGCGCCCCTGAAGATCCCTTTTGAAGAGTTTCCAGGAACTAGCCAACAGCATTATGTATAAATTACAGTGCAATCGGGCTCCCTGCTCGGCGGGGAGTCTGCTTCTCCCTCTGACGTCCCCTCTCTCATGTGCTCTCTCTCAAATAAATAAATAAAATCTTAAAAAAAAAGAAAAGAATACATTACAGTGCAATATATGCACTGTAGATTAGCCAGACTATAAGGCTGATTTGAAATAGCTCATTCATTTCCTACTTCAACAGATAACAAAGCACAATAATTGAGAAGACTTATCAAAATGCTGAATTTCAAATAATATTTAAAATAAAGCTTCAACATATATTTTAGTAACCTAAATATCACATTTTTCAATGTTATAATTACATTCCTGAGACGCACTGTTTCAGAGAAAGAACTTGTAAAGTTTTATATCTCAACAGCCATTATTTAGCTATTATGTTACTTAGAGAACACACAAGTTTCTAAAGAATGTTATACCTCGTACAAGTCAGTAAATCCAAGGTTCTGAGAAGTAGGAAAATGAATATTAGTAAATAAGCACCATACTGAAAAATAAGAGATTATTATTCTGCCACAGTGCCTAGCACGGTACCCTAGACACTACAAATGTTCGACAAATTATTTAATGGAGAAAAAAAAACAGCATTATTTAAAAATCAAACAGCAGATGACTGACCCAGAATTGGTGTCCTTAACAGCCTGGGAAATAAAAAATGCTACCAATTTCACTAATATACCAAGAAATGTAACTTCAAACAACAAAGTACAATTTTTCACCTATCAGATGACAAAAGAAAAATATTTTGGATTTATAATATCCAGTAAGTGACAAACATATGAGCAAATGGCTTTCATATATTGGTGGGAGGCATCTACAGCCTTTTTGGAGGGTGATTTGTCAGTACCTATGTACATTTTAAATGTGCACTCCCTTTGACTCAATAAATCCACTTTTAGGAATCTGTTTTATACAAATACTAACTCATGGTGCAAAGTTAAAGATACAAAGATACACACTGCAACTTTTTATGATAGTAAAAATCAGAAACAACCTAAATGTCCATTAATAGTGGAAGAACTATGGTCCATTCAAACTGTGGAATATTATATAGGCCAAAAAACGAGGTGAAATTCTATGACCCATATGGGAAGTAATGAAACATTGTCAAATGCAAAAAGGAAGTTATAGAATCACAGGTATAATAACTCAACTCATTAAACAAAACAACAAGAAAAAAAACTACATGTGTATTTCTAAAATGCCTAGAGGGGCACCTGGGTGGCTCAGTCAGTTAAGCGTCTGCCTTCGGCCCAGGTCATGATCCCAGGGTCCTGGAATCGAGCCCCACATCGGGCTCTTTGCTCAGCAGGGAACCTGCTTCTTCTCTCTCCTGCTTGTGCTCTCTCTGTCAAATAAATAAAATCTTAAAAAAATAAAATAAAATAAAATGCCTAGAAAAACGTCTAGAGACAGAGACCCAAATAAACAAAATTACTAATGGAAGGGGAGAAATAAAAACCAACACCACAGATACACAAACAAACATAACAGAATAGTATAAAAACCTATATGACAACAAATTGGACAACTTAGAAGAAATGGATAAATTCCTAGAAACATATAACTGACCAAAATCAAAGCAGGAAGAAATAGAAAATTTGAGCAGACCAATTACTAACAATGAAATTGAATCAGTAATCCAAACACAAAAAACACAAATGCAGGACCAGACGGCTTCACAGGAGAATTCTACCAAACATTTAAAGAAGAGTTAATACCCATTCTTCTCAGGGCACCTGCGTGGCTCAGTCAGTTAAGCATTCAGCTCTTGATTTCAGCTCAGGTTGTGATCTTGGGGTCCTGAGATCAAGCCCCACATCGGGCTCCCCACTCAGCAGAGTCAGCTTGTCTACCTCTCCCTTGCCCCTCCCCCAGCTCTCACTTGCTCTCTAAAATAAATAAATAAATCTTAAAAAAAAAAAGTTAATACCCATTCTTCTCAAACCATTCCAAAAAAAATACAAGAGGAAGGAAATTTTCCAAGTTCATGCTTTGAAGCCAGTATCACCCTGATACCAAAACCAGATAAAGACCCCACAAAAAAAGAGAACTACAGGCTAATATCTCTCATGAATATAGACACAAAAATCCTCAACAAAATATTAGTAAACCAAATCCAATGATATACTAAAAAAATCATACCACAATCAAGTGGGATTTATTCCCACGATACAAGGGTAGTTTAATATTCACAAAATAATCGATGTGATACATCACATCAGTAACAGAAAGGGTAAAACCATATGATCATTTCAATAAATGCAGACAAAGCATTTGACAAAGTACAACATCCATTCATGATAAAAAACCCTCTGCAAAGTAGGTCCAGAGGGAATATATCTCAACACAATAAAGGCCATCTATGAAAAGCCCACAGCCAACATCATAATCAATAGTGAAAAACTGAGATCTTTTCCCCTAAGGTCAGGAATAAGACAAGGATGTCCATTCCCAACACTTTTTTCAACAAAGTAATGGAAGTCCTAGCCTCAGCAATTAGACAACATAAAGAAATAAAAGGTATCCAAATTGGTAAGGAAAAAGTCAAACTCTCACTATCTGCAGGTAACATGATACTATATATAGAAAACCCTAAAGACTCCACCAAAAAACTACTAAAACTGATACATGAATTCAGTAAACTCTTAGGATACAAAATCAATGTTCAGAAATCTGTTGCATTCCTATGCACTAATTATGAAGCAGCAGAAAGAAAATTAAACAACCCCATTTAAAATTGCACCAAAAATAATAAAATACCTAGGAATAAACTTAACCAAAGAGGTGAAAGACCTGTAATCTGAAAACTATAAAACAATGATGAAAGAAATTGAAGATGACACAAAGAAATGGAAAGACACTCCATGCTTATGGATTGGAAGAAGAAATACTGTTAAAATACCCGTATTACCCAAAGCAATCTATACATTTAATGTGAACCCTATCAAAATACCAACAGCATTTTCCACAGAACTAGAACAAAAATTCGAAAATTTGTATGGAACCACAAAAGAGCCTGATGAGCCAAAGCAATCTTGAAAAAGAAAAACAAAACTGGGGATATCACAATTCCAGACTTCAAGTTGTATTACAAACTTCAGCAATCTGGAGAGAAACTGAGAGCTTTCCCCCTAAGGTCAGGAACACGGCAGGGATGTCCACTATCACCATGGCTACTCATAGTACTAGAAGTCCTAGCCTCAGCAATCAGACAACAAAAAGAAATAAAAGGCATCCGAATTGGCAAAGAAGAAGTCAAACTCTCACTCTTTGCAGATGACATGCTACTCTATGTGGAAAACCCAAAAGACTCCACCCCAAAACTGCTAGAACTCACACAGGAATTCAGCAAAGTGGCAGGATATAAAATCAATGCACAGAAATCAGTGGCATTCCTATACACCAACAATGAAAAGAAAGAGAAATTAAGAAGTTGATCCCACATACAGTTGCACCCCAAACCATTAACATACCTAGGAATAAACCTAACCAAAGAGGCAAAGGATCTCTACTCAGAAAACTATAGAATACTCATGAAAGAAATTGAGTAAGACACAAAGAAATGGAAAAACATTCCATGCTCATGGATTGGAAGAGCAAATATTGTTAAAATGTCTATGCTACCCAGAGCAATCTACACATTCAGTGCAATCCCTATCAAAATACCATCAACTTTTTCCATAGACCTGGAACAAATAATCCTAAAATATGTATGGAACCAGAAAAGACCCCCAATAGCCAAAGGGATATTGAAAAAGAAAACCAAAGCTGGTGCCATCACAATTCCAGACTTCAAGATATATTATAAAGCTGTCACCATCAAGATGGTATGGTACTGGCACAAAAACAAACACACAGATCAATGGAACAGAATAGAGAACCCAGAAATGGACCCTGACCTCTATGGTCAACTAATCTTTGACAAAACAAGAAAGAATGTCCAGTGGAAAAAAGACAGTCTCTTCAACAAATGCTGCTGGGAAAATTGGGACAGCCACATGCAGAAGAATGAAACTGGACCATTTCCTTACACCACACACAAAAATAGACTCCAAATGGTTGAAAGACCTAAATGGGAGACAGGAGTCCATCAAAATCCTTGAGGAGAACACAGGTAGCAACCTCTTTGACTTCAGCTGCAGCAACTTCTTCCTAGAAACATCACCAAAGGCAAAGGAAGCAAGGGCAAAAATGAACTATTGGGACTTCCTCAAGATAAAAAGCTTTTGCATAGCAAAGGAAACAAAACAGTCAACAAAACCAAAAACGGACAGAATGGGAGAAGATATTTGCAAATGACATATCAGATAAAGGGCTAGTATCCAAAATCTATAAGGAACTTACCAAACCCAACACCCAAAGAACAAATGATCCAATCAAGAAATGGGCAGAAGACATGAACAGACATTTTTCCAAAGAAGACATCCAAATGGCCAACAGACACATGAAAAAGTGCTCAATATCGCTCGGCATCAGGGAAATCAAAATCAAAATCTCAGTGAGATACCACCTCACACCAGTCAGAATGGCTAAAATTATCAAGTCAGGAAAGGACAGATGTTGGTGGGGATGCGGAGAAAGGGGAACCTTCCTACACTGTTGGTGGGAATGCAAGCTGGTGCAGCCACTCTGGAAAACAGTATGGAGGTTCCTCAAAAAGTTGAAAATAGAGCTACCATATGACCCAGCAATTGCACTACTGGGTATTTACCCCAAAGATACAAATGTAGGGATCTGAAGGGGTACGTGCACCCCAATGTTTATAGCAGCAATGTCCACAAGAGTCAAACTATGGGAATAGCCCAGATGTCCATCAACAGATGAATGGATCAAGAAGATGTGGTATGTGTGTGTACACACACACACACACACACAGGAATATTATGCAGCCATCAAAAAAAAAATGAAATCTTGCCATTTGCAATGACGTGGTTGGAACTAGAGGGTATTATGCTAAGCAAAATAAGTCAATCAGAGATCAAGACAAGTATCATATGATCTCACTGATATGTGGACTTTAAGAACGAAGGCAGAGGTTCATAGGGGAAGAGAGGAAAAAATGAAACAAGATGAAACCAGAGAGGCAGACAAACCATAAGAGACTCTTAATTATAGAAAATAAACTGAGGGTTGCTGGAGGGGAGGAGGGTGGAAGGATGGGGTAACAGGGTGATGGATATTGGGGAGGGTATGTAATTGTATTGTAATGAGCACTGGGTATTAAATAAGACTGATGAATCACAGAAGTGTACCCCTGAAACAAATAATACATTATATGTTAATTAATTGAATTTAAATTAAAAAAAACACTTCAGCAATCAAAACAGTATGGTACTGGCACAAAAACAGACACATATATCAAAAGAACAGAATAGAAAACCCAGAAATAAACCCATACTTATATGGTCAATTAATCTTCGACAAAGGAAGAACTATTATACAATGGGAAAAAGACAATCTCTTCAACAAATGGTGCTGGGAAAACTGGACAGCTACATGCAAAAGAATGAAACTGGAACACCCTCTTTTACTGTACACAAAAACAAATTCAAAATGGATTAAAGACCTAAATGTGGGACCTGAAATCATAAAAATCTTTAAAGAGAGCACAGGCAGTAATCTCTCTGACATCAGCTTTAGCAACATTTTTCTAGATATGTTTCCTGAGGCAAGGGAAACAAAAGCAAAAGTAAACTATTGGGACTACATCAAAATAGAAAGCTTCTGCATGGAGGAGGAAACAATCAACAAAACTAAAAGGCAGCCTACTGAATGGAAGAAGATATTTGCAAATAACACCAATAAAGGGTTAGTATCCAAAATATATAAAGAACTGATACAACTCAACACCCCAAAACAAATAATCCAATTAAAAAAGGGGCAG
Organism: Mirounga angustirostris; assembly: GCF_029215605.1. Classification (NCBI taxonomy): domain Eukaryota; kingdom Metazoa; phylum Chordata; class Mammalia; order Carnivora; family Phocidae; genus Mirounga; species Mirounga angustirostris. The sequence goes on from NW_026991723.1 coordinate 25,113,424, forward strand.
AAGACATGAATAGACATTTCTCCAAAGAAGACATCCAGGTGGCCAACAGACCCATGAAAAGATGTTCAACATCTCTCATCAGGGAAATACAAATCAAAACTACAATGAGATACTGCCTCACCTGTCAGAATGGCTAAAATCAACAACACAAGAAACAACAGGTGTTGGCGAAGATATGGAGAAAAGGAACCTTCTTGCTCTATTGGTGGGAATGCAAACTGGTGCAGGCACTATGGAAAAGAGTATGGAGGTTCTTCAAAACTTTAAAAATAGAACTACCCTATGGTCCAGTAATTGCACTACTGGGTATTTACCCAAACTATGAGAGCAGCCCAAGTGTCCATCAATACATGAATGGATAAAGATGTAGTACACACACACACATACACACACACACACACCACACACACACACAAGATGGAATTATTCAGCCATAAAAAAAGAATGAAATCTTACTATTTGCAAGGACCCGGACAGAGCTAGAGAGTATAATGCGGAGCAAAATAAGTCAGTCATAGAAAGACAGATACCATAAGATTTCACTCATATGTAGAATTTAAGGAACAAAACAAACAAGCGAAGGAAAAAAGAGAGAGAGAGAGACAAATGAAGAAAGAGTCTCTTAACTATAGAGAATAAACAGATGGTTACCGGAGGGGAGGTGAATGGGGTAATGGGGAAATAGGGATGGGGATTAAAGAGCACACTTATCATGATGAAAAAAAAAGATTAAAAAAAAAAAAAAGAATAGGGTACCTGGGTGGCTCAGTTGGTTGGGCGACTGCCTTTGGCTCAGGCCATGATCCTGGAGTCCCAGGATGGAGTCCCGTATCAGGCTCCCTGCTCGGCAGGGAGTCTGCTTCTCCCTCGGACTCTCCCCCCTCTCATGTGCTCTCTCTCTCTCAAATAAATAAATAAAATCTTAAAAAAAAAAAAGAATAAAAAAAGCTAGGGGAAAAAATCAAAAACTGCTTCTAATGGTGTTATCAAGTATAAAGTATTTTATAGCAGTTAAAATATTTCAGGATAATAGATAAACTTAATAACTTTTTCCCTTAAGGTATTAAAATTGTATGCACGGCCTCTTAATGAAAGCAATATAGCGATAATTAAGTCACCAAGTTCTAACCATTTTATAACTCTTATTAGTATAAAGAACATAGTGAGTCTTAAGGATCATAAAACATTTGCCCATTAAAAAAAAAGCTAAGATCCTAAAAAAAACAAAAACAAAAACAAAAAAACACAACTTATAGTAGAAAAATTGAGTTTTTTATTTTGAGACCTTAAAATAATCTAGTATCTTTAATCTCCTAAATCTTTCATAACAGTGATTCTAAAAATGGTGGTGAGGCGGGTGGGGGGTATTGGGCACTTATGGACCCTCCATTTAATCTTTGCAATCAGGGCTTCCTCAAACCACACAGCCAGCCTCCAACTCTCCCCCACAATCCCTACATGTAATGACAAATGTTTCTCAAAGTCACATATTCCATATTTGAAAAGCATGAAAGTAGAAAATACATTGAGAGTCGTTACACATATACAGAATACTAGCAATAATTGTAGACAATAATAGATATATATGTACAATACTCAAGTTTGCTTTTAGTCGAAAAATACCAATACAGTAAGCATCTCGACAGAGGACCTGACTTCAATCCCAGCTGTCACTAGCCCTCTAACTAAGTCCTTCATTGATCGCTTCATAGCTGGAGCGCCACACTTACAAAGAGAAATGATTTTCAAGTTTCCTTCCAGCTCTACAGGAAATCCTAAGGATTCCACCTTTTCCAAACTAGAATTACAAGCAGGAGAAATTATATCCTAAAATATTTAGTATTTAAAATAGAAATCCGGGGGTGCCTGGGTGGCTCAGTGGGATAAGCGTCTGCCTTCAGCTCAGGTCATGATCCCAGGGTCCTGGGATGGAGCCCCACCTCGGGTTCCCTGCTCAGCAGGGAGTCTGCTTCTCCCTCTGCCCCTCACCCCGCTCATGCTCTCACTCTCAAATAAATAAAATCTTTAAAAATAAAATAAAATAGAAATCTGCACTTACATGTGAGTTGATGGATGTGTTAACTAGATTGGAGGAATCCTTTGACAACATATACATTCATCAAATCATCATGATGTACACTTTAAATATGGTACAATTTTATTTATCAATTGTACCTCAATAAAATGGAACAAATAAAATAAAAATTTGATTTAAAAATGGGGAAAAAAGACACCTTAACCACATAATAAATTCCTCCTATCGCCCTGAAGTTCTGGTTGTAGGACTCTTGATATTTACACGTGGACTATGTTAAAAGATCAAAATCCGGTCATGTTAACTCATTTCTTTCTACTTTAAGTTCTGTTCAAAACAACAAAGGGTTGCCAGAGGCAGGGAGTGGGGGAAATGGGTGAAAGTAGTCAAAACATAAAAGCTTCCAGTTATAAGTTCTGAGGATGTAGTGTACAGCATGGTAACTGTAGTTAACAATACTGCATTGTGTATTTGAAAGTTGCTGAAATATTAGATCTTAAAAGTTCTTGGGCGCCTCGGTGGCTCAGTCAGTTAAGCATCTGCCTTCGGCTAGGGTCATGATCGAGCCCCACATCAGGCTCCCAGCTCAGCGGAGAGTCTGCTTCTCTCTCTGCCCTTCACCCTGCTTGTGCTCTCTCTAGCTCTCTCTCAAATAAATAAATAAATAAATCTTTAAAAAAAAAGTTCTTATCACAAGAAAAAATTTATAACTTGATGTGATTGATGATAACTCAACTTACTGTGGTAATCATTTTGCAATACATACATATATCAAATCATTATATGGAAACCTTGGACTAATACAAAGATATATGTCAATTATATCTCAATAAGACTGGGAAAAAATGGCAAAGGGCTGAACACTAAACACTGTCTTAAACTTGTTTCCTTAACCAAATATAATCATAAATTAAATTGAATGAAAACTTCAATATTTAAAAATAAATCTTTCAGATCTTGCCATTTGCAACGACGTGGATGGAACTGGAGGGTATTATGTTGAGTGAAATAAGTCAAACAGAGAAAGACATGTATCATATGATCTCACTGATATGAGGAATTCTTAATCGCAGGAAACAAACTGAGGGTTGCTGGAGTGGGGGGTGGGGTGGGAGGGATGGGGTGACTGGGTGATAGACACTGGGGAGGGTATGTGCTCTGGTAAGTGCTGTGAATTGTGCAAGACTGTTGACTCTCAGATCTGTACCTCTGAAACAAATAATGCAATATATGTTAAGAAAAAAAAAAGAAGAAGAAGGTAGCGGGAGGGGAAGAATGAAGGGGGGGAAATCGGAGGGGGAGACGAACCATGAGAGACGATGGACTCTGAAAAACAAACTGAGGGTTCTAGAGGGGACGGGGGTGGGGAGATGGGTTAGCCTGGTGGTGGGTATTGAGGAGGGCACATTCTGCATGGAGCACTGGGTGTTATGCACAAACAATGAATCATGGAACACTACATCAAAAACTAATGATGTAATGTATGGGGATTAATATAAGAATAAAAAATAAAGAAATAAATAAAATAATATAAATCTTTCAAAGATGATGATATTACAAACACATCTTCATATTTTAGCTTCATTCCAGTGTCTCAAATAAAAGTCAAAGAATACGCGAATCTTACCAACATGGCCTCCTCCAATGGTGTAGGTCTTCCCGGATCCAGTTTGTCCATAGGCAAAAACAGTTGCATTATAGCCCTCAATGAGTGACAACACTAGTGGTTTTATACATGTATTATAAACTTCACCTTGAGTGGAATTTTTGCCAAAAACAAAATCAAAAGTAAAGACTCTATCTCTCCCAATGACAATTTGCTGGGTGTTTGGAATAACTCTCACACAAGCTTGATGATTATGAAGAACTTCTTTGCACAGCAGAGGTCGGATTCTTACAGCAACTTTTACTGGTATTTCTTCCATAGCAGCTTAGATTTTTACTAAATAACTTTCTACTTAATATTCAGTATCTAGTGTGAGAAATATCCATTTTATGTAAGATCTGGACTCCTGTGTATCAAAATAAAAACAAAACTTAATTATGGACTTCTTTATCCTAATAAACTAAGCATCTTCTAAAACAAAGTCAATTAAAGCAGGTTTTGTTCCATTGAGAGATAGTTACAACAAGTAAATCTGTCTTATAAAAATATACCTATAATTTACAGATGATATGAAATGTCTGGATTTGCTACAAAACAATCTAAGGGGTAGGCGCCATGAGTTGGCAAATGATGAAGCTAAGAGATAAGTGCATAGGATTCCATCATGCCATTCTTTCTGCAGCAGTAATATGTTTCCCAGTTCACTAATCTAAATATTGAATAACTGGGGAGTTAGAAAATTAAGGCAAGGAGATAACTGAGTAATTGTACACATGTGTTGAAAGCAAACCCTTTATTAGATTTTATAGCTATATCTCTTTGCCACAAATATTAGAGATAAATCCAAGAAAACAGTTTTAAGGATTTCTATAATTTTATTTATTTTTTATTTATTTAATTTTTTTTTAAGATTTTATTTATTTATTTGAGAGAGAGAGAATGAGAGAGAGCACATGAGAGTGGGGAGGGTCAGAGGGAGAAGCAGACTCCCTGCCGAGCAGGGAGCCGGATGTGGGACTCGATCCCGGGACTCCAGGATCATGACCTGAGCCGAAGGCAGTCACCTAACCAATTGAGCCACCCAGGCGCCCCAGGATTTCTATAATTTTAAATCATTTCTTTTCAAAAATAATCAGAACTAACTGAAAAACTGCTTTTCCACTCCTCACTTATGTTGTACTTGTTTCTGAAAATCGCTGGTAGAATTAATATATTAAAAATTAAATTGGATTTGCAACGATGTGGATGGAACTAGAGGGTATTATGCTAAGTGAAATAAGTCAATCAGAGAAAGACAAGTATCATATGATCTCACAGATATGTGGAATTTGACAAACAAGGCAGAGGATCATAGGGGAAGGGAAGGAAAAATGAAACAAGACGAAACCAGAGAGGGAGACAAACCATAAGTGAGTCTTACTCTCAGGAAACAAACTGAGGGTTGCTGGAGTGGAGGGGGGTGGGAGAGATGGGGTGGCTGGGTGACGGACACTGGGGAGGGTATGTGCTATGGTGAGCACTGTGAACTGTGTAAGACTGATGAATCACAGACCTGTACCCCTGAAATAAATAATATATGCTAATAAAAAAAAAAAGAAAAAGAAACACAAATCAAGAAAGCCATGCGGGGGGGGGGGGGGGGAACCTAAGTTGGTAGCTATACTTACAATGAACCTGAAAAATAAATTAAGAAAACAATTCCATTTATAGTAGCATCAAAAAGGATAAAATACTTGGAAATAAAAATTTAATGAAAGACATGTAAAACTTATACTCTGAAGACTATAAAATATTGTTAAAGAAAGTAAAGAAGATCTAAATACATCAAAAAACATCTCATGTTCGTGGGTTGAAAGACTTAAAACACTGTTAAGATGACAATATTCCCCAAATTTTTATCTACAGATTCAAATGCAACGCCTATCAGAATCCCAGCTGACTTCTTTGCAAAATTGACAAGCTGATCCTAAAATTCTTTTTTTAAAATATTTTATATATTGATTGATCCTAAAATTCATATGGAAATCCAAGGGACACAGAATAGCTAAAATAATATTGAAAAAGAACAAGGTCAGAGGACACACTTCCCCAAGTCTAAAGACAAGCAACAGGAATCAAGACAGTATGATACTGGTATAAGACAAACTTAAAGATCAATGGAAAAGAACTGAGAATCCAGAAATAAATCCCTATATATTTTTTTAAGATTTTATTTATTTATTTGTCAGAGAGAGGGGAGAGAGAGCACAAGCAGGGGGAGTGGCAGGCAGAGGGAGAAGCAGGCTCCCAGCCAAGCAAGGAGCATGACCTGAGCCAAAGGCAGATGCTTAACCAACTGAGCTACCCAGGTGTCCCAATAAATACTCATATTTATGGGCAAATGATTATTGACAAGAGCGCCAAGACAATTCAGTGGGGGAAAGAACAGGCTTTTCAACAAATGGTTGACACAAACTGGATATCCACGTGCTAAGAATGAAATTGGACTCCTACTTCACATCATATACAAAGTTAACTCAAAATCATTCGCAGACCTAAGTGTAAGAGCTAAAACTCATAAAACTCTTAGAAGAAAACATAGGGGTAACTCTTGGTAACCTTGGGTTTGGCAACGGTTTCTCAGGTATAACACCAAAAGCAAAAGCAATAAGCTTTATAAGGAAGAACAGATGAAATGAATTTGAGCAAATTTAAATCTTTTTTTCCTCAAAGATATGAAAAATGGTTAATAAGCACATGCAAAGATGCTCAACATCATTAGCCAGCAGGGAAATGCAATCAAACCCACAATGAGGTATCACTTAACACCTGTCAGAATGGCTAGAATCAAAAGACAAGAAATAACAAGTGTTAGCAAGAATGTGGAGAAAAAGGAACCCTCAAGCATGATCGGTGGGAATGTGAACTAGTGCAGTCACTCTGGAAAACAGTATGGCGCTTCCTCAAAACATTAAAAATAGAACTACCCTATGATCCACTAATTGCACTACTGGGTATTTTACCCAAAGAATACAAAAACACTAATTCAAAAAGATCTATGTACCACTATGCTTATTAGCATTATTTACAATAGCCAAGATATGGAAGCAACCCAAGTGTCCATCAACAAATTAATGGAGGGCGCATGGGTGGCTCAGTCGGTTAAGCGTCTGCCTTCAGCTCAGGTCATGATCCTGGGCTCCTGGGATCGAGTCCCACATCGGGCTCCCTGCTCTGTGGGAAGCCTGCCTCTCTCTCTCTGTGTGTGTCTCATGAATAAATAAATAAAATCTTTAAAAATAAAAATAAAAATAAATTAATGGATAAAGAAGATGTGGTATATATATGCAATGGAATATTACTCAGCCATAAAAGTGAATGAAATCCTGCCATTTGCAACAACATGGATGAACCTAGAGGGTATTATGTTAAGTGAAATAAGTCAGAGAAAGACAAATACCATATTATTTTTTCCTTTCTTTTTAATGTTTATTTATTTATTTTAAGTAACCTCTACACGCAATGTGGGGCTCGAGTCTCACGTGTGAGACTAAGAACTGCATGCTCAACAGACTGAGCCAGCCAGGTGCCCCCCATATGATTTCCCTTATATGTAGAATCTAAAAACACAAAACAAACAAACAAACAAATAAAAAGCAGAATCAGACCCATAAATACAGAGAACAAACTGATGGTTTGTAGCAGGTAGCAGGTTGTGGGGTGGGCAAAATGGGTGAAGGGCAGTGGGAGATACAGTCTTCCAGTTATGAAATGAATGAGTCACAGGGATAAAAAGCACAGCATAGGGTCAGTGGTATTGCAATAGCATTGTACAATGACAGATCATAGCTGCACTTGGGGTGAGCACGGCATACCATATAGACTTGTCTGTACACCTGAAACTAATGTAACACTGTGTGTTAAATACACCTCAATTTTTAAAAAGATGGATATTAATATTTAAAAAAATTTTTTTAAGACAGATCAAAACAAGTGTTGGTGAGGGGCTCCTGGGTGGCTCAGTCAGTTCAAGTGTTGGTGAGGGGCGCCTGGGTGGCTCAGTCAGTTGGGCGTCTACCTTTGGGTCAAGTCATGATTCCAGAGTCCCGGGATCAAGCCCGCATCGGGCTCCCTACTCATTGGGGAGTCAGCTTCTCCCTCTCACCCTCCTGCCTCTGGTGCTCTCTCTCTCCCACTCTCTCTCTCAAATAAATAAATAAAATTTAAAAAACAAAACAAAACAAGTGTTGGTGAGAACGTATAGAATACGGAAACATCACATACTCCAGATGGAAATGTAAAATGATGCAGCCAGCTTTGGAAAAGAGTCTTCCACAGTATCATTAAGTAGCCTAGTAGACCATTAATAGACTAAAAAAACATTTTCAGCCCTACTTACTATGGAAATGTTAATACATATTTAATATTCACTAGCCTTTAAAAAACTCTGCAGCAGTACTGTGCATTATAATTTTGTGAGTGGACAGTCTGAAAAGGATCACAATAACAAATACATCACTCTAAAAGCCCACTGAGAGTAAAGAAGAAAAAAATCAGCTCCCTTGGGCTGCAAATCCTGAGTCAACATGCTATATTTAATGGCCACAATAAAGAGATGCACCTAACCTTGGCAGTTTTAATCATTCTAACTAAAGTCAGCTGTGAAAAAATATTCATATGTATGATATACCTTTTTTGGATCCTAAAGGACTCTGCAATCACTTGGTACTAGAAACTTTTCCAAATAAACTACAAGGATGCTGTATGAGTTGGTTCTTCCAAGTATCTTTAAACATCTATATTTGAAGTTTTTATTATACAGATTATTTTTTTTATTTATGCTATCACGTTAAAACAAAAGTCATGGTCTTTGTTAAGCCAAACCTATTTCCAACAAAACTGCTAATAAAAGGTGCAATGTAACTGGGATATTTTCACTTTCTTGGTTTTTATAATGGGAAAGTTTTGCTAAAAAGGCAAAAGAAATTCTATCTTTTCTAATAAATAAGGTCCCCTAAATCTGTGGCTTGCCAAAAATTAGTATCCAAGAATTTAAGTATTAAAAAATCCATGGTTGGGGCGCCTGGGTGGCTCAGTCGTTAAGTGTCTGCCTTCCGCTCAGGTCATGATCTCACGGTCCTGGGATCGAGCCCTGCATCGGGCTCCGTGCTTCGCAGGACGCCTGCTTCTCCCCCTCCCACTCCCCCTGCTTGTGTTCCCTCTCTCACTGTGTCTCTGTCAAATAAATAAATAAAATCTTAAAAAAAAAAAATCCATAGCACTTAAACTTTAGATTCTGATCAACTGCAGTCATCAGAAGAATATGTATTATGTCACCAATAAAAGTAAAGAAAGGTGAAATCTGATTGGCTGGCAATATTTAGGCATACTCCATGGAGTTTTGAAATCGGAGAAAAGCAAGAGAATCTTTGATCACTGATGCCATGTCGCTGATCAGAAAGAAGTGTCTCCAAATACGGTTGCCATCCAGTGCCCGTGATTTTTCAGAAGTAGTGGTTGTCTAAAAATTTTGCTCTGCTAATATTTCCGTAAGAAACTTCCCAGCAAATGGACAGTGAATCGCAAAAGTATCTCAGAACAGGTCACAAATGCATAAATAACTAGAGAGAGAATAGAGAACGTCAAGTGGAAAAACAAACATTTGAAAACTTGGAGGGGGCGAAGGGTTATTTAAAAGGTGTTTCAACGAAAGAACCTGGGCACCGTTCTTTCTCAACGAAACCTGCCTCTGAGGGAGGAGACTTTCAGACTTCTACGGCGCTTGGGTTGCACCAAAGTTTCAATATCCGCATGGAAAAGGGAGGCCGGTGACAAAACGAAACCCCCAGGAGGCAGCTGGAAGCACCAGCTCCAGAAACACAGGATCTGACTTAGTGCGGTTCCGTCCGGCGTTCCCGCGCGTCCCTAATCCCCGGGCCCTTCTATCTCACGGGGGACCCCACTTACCCCGGCCGTTCGGCGGGGTTCCGGCACCGACCCCAGCCCCCTGCGGCGCCCTCCTCGGCTTGCAGGCGCCCCAACCGCCCCCACCCCACGAGCCGTCCCGCAGCGGCGCCCGACCCCCTACCCCTGGGCGGCGCCCCCCCTCCGCAACGGCGGGCTGGAGCGCGGGCGCGGCGGGCAGTAGGGCGGGAGGGCGCCGCCCCGCCCCGTGCCCCGCCAGGCCGGCCCTCCACTCACTGCCCAGCTCGAGAAAGCCCCGGTCTCCGGCGGCTAGCCCAGGGCAGGACTACCCAGCTTCGCTCCGCCCGGCCGCCGCCGCCGCCGCCGCCGCAGCTCGGGCCTTTTGTTGTCGCGGGTTCTCCGGGCAACCGGCGAGACCAGTCCCGGACGCGCCCCCTCCCGGCCGGGCGCTCCGCCGCGCCCCAGACCCCGCCCCGACGAGGCCCGTCCCCGGCGAGCCCCGCCCCCACAAGCCCCGCCCCACCGGGCGGGGAGGCCAGCTCCGGGCGTGGCTACAAAGCCAACTCACTGGGACCTCTCGCAGAGTGCGGAACCAAAGTAACCCCCCGCCGGTGTGCAAAATGAATGTGAGAAAGACTCACGTTGTTTCAGTATTTTTGCAGCCAATTCCACTTCTTTTTATTGAAGTAAAGTTCACGTGACATACATCAAACCGTTTTAAGGTGTACATTAGGCATTCACAAAGTTGTGCAACCATCACCTCTGGTTCCAAAACATTTTCATCACCCCAAAAGGAAATCCCCGTGTCAATAAACAGTCACTCCCATTCCCCTCTCCCACAGTCCCTGGCAACCACCAGTCCGCTTTCTCTGTATCGATTTACCTGTTTGGGGCATTTTTGATTCACCAAATCATACAATTTGTGGCCTTTTGTGTCCGGCTTCTTTTGCTAAACAATGTTTTCCTCCTCCACCCATGTTGTAGCATGTATCAGTAATTTTATTCCTTTTTTTGCTGAATAATATCCCATTGTGTGGGCATACCACATTGTATTTATCAGTTCATCACCTGATGGACATGTGAACTGTTTCCACTTTTTGGCTAATATGAATAATGCTGTTAGGAACTTTCACGTACCAGTATTTGTTTAGTATCTGTTCTCAGTTCTTTTGGTATAGACTTAGGAATGGGATTGCCAGGTCATATGATAATTCTATGTTTAACTTTTCCAATCTAGTTTTAAATGCCTTAATGCCTCCCCATTTTTAGAAGCACAATCCAAGCATTTTCTTCCAAGAGATGTTTCTTCTTCTTTTTTTTTAAGTAACTTTCAAAAAGCATCCCTTCTCTCATGAAACTTAGGAATGAAGGTGGGGGAAAAAAGCTACTTAGTTATTAAATTGAATTACAGGTATCCCCTGCTTTTCAAAAGTTCACACTATGCCTCTTGGCTGAAGAACTTACATTACTATCTCTTTTTGCTAAATGGAAGAAATCCAAAGAGGATTTTCGATTTTATGATAAAAGGTGAAAGTCAAAATAAGGTTCAGCGTTTATTTTGCAACCAACCGTTACAGAGGCAGTGGGCACCCCGGGAGAAGAGAGTCGCCTTCAGGGAAACCACACTTAGCACCTGGGCATCAAGCCGCCATAGTTTTGAGTGTGTCTGTGAGCATCTGTGCTTTATCTTGATTTATTTTGTGCATTTGTTAGCAAGATGTGTCCTAAGGTATCAGAGAGGAATTACAACAGGTCATTTTTGGGGTTTGGGAATGGTCAAAATTTTTCCATAAAATTTAATGGTAGTTGCTTCTTCACTTCACACCATTTGGCTTACAAAAGTTTTTGCAGGACCATGCTATTTTCAGGAAGCACCTGGCTCCAGGGGTCCCAAACAGACCAGTTTGGCCACTGGCCGCTGACAAAATCTGAAGGCAGAGAGACAATTGGTGGTGAAACAGGAAAGGAATTTATTTCAGTGAGGCCAACACCGGAAAGATAGCGGACTAGCATCTCAAAGACTGTCCCCAAGGTGCTGAAAATGCTTCCAAGTTGATATAAGGAATATGTGCAGCAAAAGTGATAGGATAGGGCGCCTGGGTGGCTCAGTTGGTTAAGCAACTGCCTTCGGCTCAGGTCATGATCCTGGAGTCCCGGGATCGAGTCCCGCATCAGGCTCCCTGCTCGGCAGGGAGTGTGCTTCTCCCTCTGACCCTCCCCCCTCTCATGCTCTCTCTCCCAAATAAACAAAATCTTAAAAAATAAATAAATAAAATCTTTTTAAAAATAAAATAAAATGCCCAAGATTCAGTTAAAAGTTACCAGGCCTCGGGCGCCTGGGTGGCTCAGTTGGTTAAGCGACTGCCTTCGGCTCAGGTCATGATCCTGGAGTCCCTGGATCGAGTCCCGCATCGGGCTCCCTGCTCGGCGGGGAGCCAGCTTCTCCCTCTGACCCTTCCCCATCTCATGTACTCTCTCTCATTCTCGCTCTCTCAAATAAATAAATAAAATCTTAAAAAAAAAAAAGTGATAGGATATGTGCAGGTGGGCAGTGAAAATCTAATCCACCATTCCTTGGGGTCAATCACACGGGGTCTTGCTGGCTCAGGGCAGTTGTCATTGCTTGAGGGGGTAGGTTTTGTTCCCCTCAGGGGATGCTTTGCCCACAGGATCCTTTGCCTGAGTTAGAGATAAGTTGGAAAGAAGAACTTCATTAGAAAGTTTGAGGTCAATGGGGCACCTGGGTGGCGCAGTCGTTTGGGCTCCGGTCCTGATCTCGGGGTTGTGAGATCGAGCCCCGCATGGGGCTCCATGTCCGGAGCCAGGCTCTGTGCTTCAAGCCCGGAGTCTGCTTAAGACTCTCTCCCTCTGCCCCTCCTCCACCTCGCTCTAAAATAAATAAATAAAAAGAAAAGGAAGAAAGTTTGAGGTCACAATGGAGGTAGTTGAAGTCCACGTTCAAAGCCATGGAGATATTACCTTTAATAGCTGAAACGAGAAAGCGCTGTCCAGAGAGACACAATCTTGCTGAGGAGACCCTTTGGAGCCTACAGCTCCGTTTGAGTTGGTTGGTGCCCAGGCTTCAGAAAAAAAGAATAATATTGTTTATATGAGACCAGGAGAAGAATTATTTGACTGCTCTTGAAAAGAAATAAGTAAGATGGAGGGAGGGGAAGGTGTTGGGAAGAGGCTGAAGCAGAGAGGAGGGAGAAGACGGCTGGTAAGGGAGGTTCAGGAAGAACAGAAATGGCTAACAGGATCCTTAGGCTGTATGCTGAGAGGTGTGCAAAGTGAACCCTTCCTCCCTCTCTCCGGCAAAATCTTCAGTAAAGTCAGCATTGCTAACTGAGGCATTTGTGACCGAGGGTTTTTTGTAGGAACTTAAAGATATGCCAGTCCCCAAGTCCAGTCTAGTGCTGGACAAAACCAGAGACTGGCCCTGTGGACCTGGAAGGCAGAAGATTAGAAGAAAACTGAAGTCTGGCTTGCATGCCAATGGCATTTTGCTTCACTAATAAACCAAGCAATGCAAATTAAAATAATAAACCATTCTCACCTGTAAAGTTGACAGCAACTTTTCATAATGTAACCCACAAGCATTTAGCAAGAGTCACTTTTATACATAATCCCACCTCTTGTCATCTTCCTGAGAAAATAGATACATGGATAAAGAATGACATGCTTGGGGCGCCTGGGTGGCTCAGGTGGTAAAGCGTCTGCCTTTGCCTCAGGTCATGATCCTAGGGTCCTGAATCCGGCTCTCTGCTCAGCGGGAAGTCTGCTTCCCCTCTCCCTCTGCCCTTTCCCCCTTCCCACTTGTTCTGTCTCTCTCAAACAAATAAAATCTTTAAAAAAAAAGAATTGTGTGCACGAATGTTTATTATACTATTTGTAATAGCAAAAACTTGGAAACTACATAAATGTTCAATGAAAGGGATTGATAAATTAATGGTACATTTATAAAATAATATTATCTATTCATTGAAACTCATGTTTACAAAAAATTGGTATAGGAAAATACTTCAAATAAGGATACAAAATAATACCAAGTTTTTTCACCTGAAGAATTGGGATAAAACTCATCCCTACTTCACAGGGTTGTTGTGAGGTTTGAAAGTAGGAATAATTACTCAAAAATTGTTAGGTAGCTAGAATGACAATAATTTTTTCAATTTCGTTCAGGGGAGAAATTCACACGTAAGAACATTAGATAGTAAAAATATTCAACAAAACTCACCAAAATGATAACCATCAGCAATACTGGGTTAAAATCATTTTTATAGTTGAATTAATTAGTCTTGGTTCCAAGGAACAAAAACCAACTCTGGGTTACTTAAAAATAAAAAAAGACTTCGTTGAAAAGTTTATCGTTAGTGTGCTTTATGTTACAAGTAACAGAAACCCCAAATCAGATGATCTTGAATAAGAAAATATATTTCATACAGTTCATATAAGTTGAAGTGAAATGTGAAAAATGTGAAAAAAAATTGTCTTAGAATCAATGAAATGGGACAAATTCCCACATATTCATGGGCTTATTTGAGGGGATCTTTATTCTCTTGCATTGATCAATCCTCCAGTATCCGCAGAGACCATGTTTTATTTATTTTTATGTCCACATTGTTGAGCATAGTCAGTATTTAATAGATAGTAAATATTAAGCTCATTGCAGAGATTCAGTAAGTGTTTACAGAAATTTAAAAAATCAAAACCAGAAAACAAGTAATTTGCTCAATGCTACATGGTTGGTAAGTGGCAGAGGGAAGACTGCAGCCTATGTGTGTTGGATGACAAAGTCAACGCTGCCTCCCGAAAGGCTGAGCTGAGTTGTGGCTTTCTACATAATGCATCGCTCTCCCTCGCTCACTCTCTAACAGTTTATTTGCTCAAATCAGGATCCAAACATGGTCCACATGTAGCATTGGGTTGATATGGCCTTTCATTCTCTCATAATCAGTAACAGTTACCCCCTGTCTTTTTCAAATTTGTGGTTAAATACACATTACATGAAATTTTCCATCTTAACCATTTTTAAGCGTACAGTTCAATAGTGTTGAGGACATTCACACTGTTGTGCAACCAATCTCCAGAACTCTCTTTATTTTGCAAAACTCTATACCCGTTAATCAACAACTCAAGGCTCTCAAGATTCATCCATGTTGTAGCATGTGTCAGAATGTCCTTCCTTTTTAAGGCTGAGTAATATTTCAGTGTATGGATAGACTACATTTTGTTTGTCCACCCATCTTCCATTGGACAATTAAGTTGTTTCCAACTTTTGACTATTGTGAGTAATGCTGCTATGAACAAGGGTGTGTACATATTTCTTCAAGATCCTGCTTTCAATTTTTTTGGATGTATACCCAAAAGCGTCATTGCTGGATCATGTAGTAATTCTATTTCTAATTTTTTGTGGAACTGCCATACTGTTTCCAGAGTGGCTGCGTCAATTTACATTCCCACCAACAGTGCACAAGGGTTCCCTTTTCTCCACACCCATGCCAATTCCCGCCTTTAAAACACACACAGACAAACAAACAAATGATCTATTGAAAAAACAGTGCCCATCTGTCCTTTAGAACATCTCACATTCTTAGATTTGGCAATCGCATCTTTGTGTTGTCATTTCATTTTACCTTGTTCTTGTATTTCCTACATTTCCTGAAAACTAGTAGTTAGATCTAGATTCCTGATTAGATTCAGGTTCAATTTTTCTGCCAAGAATAATTCATACACAGGACTGTGTACTTCCTATTGCAACACACCAGGAGGCACATAGTGTCTGCATATCCCGCTTTCAGTGTTGTTAAAAATTGCAAGTGAGGGGCACCTGGGTGGCTCAGTCGTTAGGCATCTGCCTTTGGCTAGGGTCGTGGTCCTGGGGTCCTGGGATCGAGCCCCACATCAGGCTCCCTGCTCCGCCAGAAGCCTGCTTCTCCCTCTCCCACTCCCCCTGCTTGTGTTCCCTCTCTCACTGTCTCTCTCTCTCTGTCAAATAAATAAATAAAATCTTTTAAAAAAATAAAATAAAAATTACGAGTGAGTTCAGATGCCTCCAGCCTAATCCATCCATTTAAAAATTTCCCCATTAACATTTTACCTAATGGTTTTAACAGACACTGATGATCATTTTCTGGATCTATTATTTTATTAGGGCTTCCAAAATGGTAATGTTCTAATTCTAATATCCTTTTTTGCATTTATTAGCTGGAATTGTTTTATAAGAAGAGCTTTCCCTCTATCGGGTTATCCTGAAAATAGTACAGCAGTTAGGAATGACAGGATGCATGCTTGATTTTTTTTTTCCCTTTCACTGATTGATTTTGAGAATAATGAACTGGTCCCTACCAAGCTCTAAAGTCAACCAATAGGGTTCTTCTTCTGGAGTGGGGGCAGAGTGATTATGAACTCATAGGTTTTATATTTTTTACTTGCCATCCAAAGGCCATTTTCACCACTCCTCAAAGTATTTCTAGACTTCTTATTAAACACCATTGGGAGCTACTGTTTCTTTTCATTTTAACTCAGCCTTCATCAAAGTTACTGAGCCTTAATAATTGAATTCCATTCCCACAACCAAAGAATACTAATTAATTCATCTGCCAACCAATCCTTAGTCTATCCTGAGAACATTAAAATCGAATATTGAAGGAAGGGAGTTACTAGGTTTTTCCCACCTCCAGATAGGAAATTGTATTATTTCTTTCCTTGGATCAATTCAGAATGCAGCCTTACCCTTTTCCTAGCTCTTCCTCGGCAGTTGCCAACTTGAAATGATCCCGATCTGCCGAAGAATTCTGAACATACAAAGGTGTAGAAGACAAGGTTTGGGGCTACCTACCATTCCTCTTCCTTTCTAGAAGCAGACCCCCTCTCTATTTCTTCAAGAACTGCCCCTGCTCCACCTGGTAGGCCAGCCAATCACTTGGCCTTTGCCTCAGGCCACAGGGACCTGGGACCTAAGCCAGGCTTGTCAGCCAAGCCCCGGATTTTTGCTTGTGCTACTGGCAAAGATTTGCATTCTGTGGCCTGGAATCACTAGCTATTAGAGTGATCTCCTCCAACAGAGCAAAAAAGAAATACAAGATGTGGTCTTTGTGCATTTTAATCCCTGGACCATAACTGGGTATGGTGAAGGCCAGCTCTTTCCCTGGACTTATCTGGGTTTTGGGTGGTTTTTTTATCATTACATTTCCTTTTTCATTAAGCTGGTTTCAGTCTGGTTTCTTTCACTTGAAACTAAAATATCCTAGGGGCACCTGGGTGGCTCAATCGTTAAGCGTCTGCCTTCGGCTCAGGTCATGATCCCAGGGTCCTGGGATCAAGTCCCACATCGGGCTCCCTGCCCGGCAGGGAGTCTCCTTCTCCCTCTCCCACTCCCCCTGCTTGTGTTCCTGCTCTCGCTCTCTCTCTCTCTGTCAAATAAATAAAATCTTAAAAAAAAAAAAAAGAAAAGAAACTAAAATATCCTAAACCCAGTGGGATAAATCAAAACAGAAAGGAAAAAGAAAAGAAGGAATGTAGTTTATAGGAAAAAGAGAAACTTCGATGAATGCCACAATAATGTATTTCTTCAAACTTCCAATGACTTGAGTCAGTGAATTTTATACAGGAAAGGAATCTTGCAAATGATTTAGTGTTGCCATGCGTTTATTAATTTTTTATTTTATATTCAATATTCTTGAGTTAGACAAGAGTTATTTTGCCACATTACTTATTCATACCTGTATTAGGGTTCTCCAAAGAAACGGAACCAATAGAATATATAGAGATAAAGATAGACATAGATATATAATCTATATCTATCCATCCATCAATCCATCTAGACAGAGAGAAAGTGAGATTTATTTTAAGGAATTGGCAGGGTGCTGGCAAGCCCAAAACCTGGTGGGCAAGCTAGCAAACTGGATATTCAGATAAGAATTGATGTTATAGTCTTCAGACCAAATTCTGCAGGCCAGGGGTCCCTGGGTGGGTCAGTCAGTTAAGCATCTGACTCTTGATTTTGGCTCAGGTCATGATCTCAGGGTCAGCCCACATTGGGCTTCATGCTGGGTGTACAGCCTGTTTAAGGTTCTCTCTCTCCTTCTCCCTCCCTTCCTCCCCACTCTTCCCCCCCTCCAAGTGCTTGTGCATGCACACACTCTTTCCCTCTAAAAGAAAAAATAAAAAAATAAAAAATAAAAATAAAATCTGCATACCAGCAAGTGGAGAACTGAGGCAGGGTTTCTATGTTTCAGTCTTGAGGTAGAGTTGTTTCTTCTTCTGAAAAACCTGTTTTTGCTCTTAAGGCCTTCAACTGATTGGATGAGGCCCACCCATTTAATAGAGTGTAGCTGCTTTATTCCTCTATTGATTGTAAATGTCAATCACATCTAAAAAATACCTGCACAGCAACATCTAGACTGGTGTTTGACCAAAAACTGGGCACTGTAGCCTAGCCATATAAAATTAACCACCAGTCTCATCCTACCTGATCCTATAAATGGTTTGAGGCATGCATACATTCTACAAAATGATTAAAAAAGGAAATTGTAACCAGAACTAAAAAATCAGAGTTAGATTATCCCATTTCATATGTGAATTAAACAGGCACAGAGATTTTAGCTGATTTGTTCAAAAGTTGATGACAGAACAAGGCAGGGAGCATATAATGATTCCCCTGAGGGGAGCCCAGAACTTTGGATCCTAACTCTAGACATTTTATACTGTGGAGAACTCACAATTCTAGACTTCCTTACTTTGAGAGTCATTACCTCCCATGGTTTGGGAACAAATAAAATAAATGAGCAAATAAAAATGTTGCCCAGGCCATGACAGCCTACTTTGTTTCCAGCCAATACCCAAGCACAAGAAAGGGTTGATGGTGACAATGTTCAACTTTACCTGGACTCTGTATTTCCAGAAAACAGTGACATTAAGAAATCTCTCCAACCTTTTGTTTAATGAAATCCCCCATCCTTTTATGTTCTGGGAAACAGTCTATCCAAAAGGAGCACCCTTCTCTAAGTGACTTAAACAAGACAATATATTAACTCTTTCTCACGTTTCCCTTGTTCACCGGTGACAAGGCCCAACACAGATCCTTCCCCTTTTGCTTAAATCTGCTAACACAGCCAGACACTGCCCCTCTAATCCCTCATTCTTTGTGTTGTTAATGATTAGCTGAGGTTAGAACCGTCTGTCTCCCCGAAACCAGCTAGACAGCGAGATAAGCACTGGGAAATCCCGTTCAGTGAAGTGAGCCTTCTGACTGCAAAACAACCCCACCTGTAAATCCCCTCCCCCCCAACCTGTAACGTGTCTACTCCTCCCTAGAAAAGTCTAAGGCACCACCACCCTGCCAGGAGACTCTAATCTTTGGATCTGGGGTGTTATTCATGGTACAATGTGCGGAACAAGACCAACTTCCTTACTTGAGCAGGTTTTGTCTTTGACAATGGCATCCACCGAATGGCTAAGAATCAACCAAAGTTAAAAAAAAAAAAAAAAAAGGAAAAAGTGACCTAAGTACACTGAGAGAGATGGGTCACAGACTCACAAGGAAAAAGAAGGTGAAGTTGCCTCAAGGCTGATTCCTACATCATCTGCTGTGGTTCATTCAACCTGTACCTCCTCAACCAGATTATTAAAGCATGACCCATTCAGCTTCAGGGGAGGGAGCACGGGGAAGGAGCTCAATAAATGATTTCTGAATGAAATCGAATGAAATCTATTCATTTCTTTAGTGCTAGCCAGGGGGAAGGTAAAGGTTGTGAAAGGAACGAACGCAGCCCTTGGGAAAGCTGGCCCTCACAGCACCCCATGGTATGCTCCTGTTGAACAGTCTCCCAGAATACCAACATCAAGACTGAAAAAGTGAGATGAAATAAGGCTGCTTGATAATGTTGTCCAAGCACAGACAAAAACAAGGCCGTTGGGCCACACACACAGTACCAAACATCCTTCTATCTTGGTGAATGAGTGGCATCTGCTGGACGGCTTCCACTTCTTCCTTGCCCTAGCCCTCTCTTTATAGATGAGATTTACTGAGAGAGCCAAAGGTCCGATTGCCCCTGTTTTCTGACAGCATCCAATCTAGAGAGAGCACTGCATCCTTAGACCCTCCCCCAAATCATCCTCTTACTGAGACACTTCATGCAGTGACAAGTCATTAACCCAACCTGTTTGCTTCGGTGGGAGGGCACTAACTTGGTCCCATGGCCGACTTACTTGAGTTTATAGAGGGAGGCAAATCATCAGGTAGCCACTGAAGAATTTATGAAATATGAAAAAAAAAAAAAGCCAAAATGTTTTTGAACTTGTTACAGAGCAAAAGCTTCATTAAAAGGAATTGAGTCACAAAGGAATAAGAACTAATGTTGCAGGATTTCTTTTCCCTTAGTGCCAGAATTTGTTGGTCCCGCCACTTCGAGGAATGAAGAGGTAGATCAGATGAAGAGTGGTGGGCAGCAAAGCAAAGTTTATTGAGGGTTAATACAGAGCTCCCAAGGATGGAGGGGACCCAAGGAGAGGGAGAGGGGCAGGAAGGCAGCAGGAGGAGGAGTCCCCTGAGAGCGGGTTAAGTTGCAAACTATTCATTTTGATACATTCTACTCCAAGTTACAGAAGACCCACTGAAAATGGTGGCAATCAGGCAATATGTCCATCACCTCAGGAATGAGGTCAGTAGCTGGGACAGGTGCAGCAGGGGAGGGGCGCCGGCTCTGGCTCCACACAAGGGCTACTAACAGCTTCAGGCATCGAGTTCAGACAGAACTCTGCTCAGAGGAGAAGAGGGACCTTCTCCTCTATCTCTTTCTTCAAAGTGAAGAAACCTTTTCCCAGAAGCTTCCCCCGCAGACTTTCCTCCAATGTCACTGGCCAGATTATATACCCATTACTAAAGCAATCACAGGCAGAGGATAGGATTATCAATAAACCTTTCATATTAGGCCGGTCTACCTTTTGAGATGAAGACGGGACCACCTTCCCTGAGTCACATAAGGGAGGGATAAAAACAAAGCACTGCTTATGGTGGTGCTAGTTGTGCAGTGCACAAGGGGGGGGCGGGGGGTACCGGGAAAGGGGGAGGGGTGCGGGCCAGGCACCTTCACATTCAGTCACTGTCATTTGTAAGGTTAGTATGATAAATTTTCAGCAGATGGCAGTAAAGTGCTTGGGGAAAAGGATGCCTTTTCGAATTCACACAAAGTCACGGCTAGCTGACAAGGTTGGTAGCTAACAAAAATCAAGATTATGTTAGAAGGACGGTGGGGCTGAAGGTGGGAAATGAGTGCTTGGTAGGCAACAAAATGTCTGCAACATAAAGCAAATAATCAAATTCACTTAAAACCTTTTTTTTTTTTTTTTTTAAAGTAGGCTCTACACCCAGCGTGGAGCCCAACAGCAGGGCTTAAACTCACAATCCTGAGATCAAGAGTTAGGATGCTTAACCAACTGAGCCACCCAGGCACCCCTCACTGCAAACCTTTTAAAATTATATGTGGTAAATTCTATTTTAATGAAATAATCCATTCCGGGTTTAAGAAAAAATTTTAAAACTTTTATTCAATTTCAGTATAGTTACACTGAAAAAAAAAAAAAAAAAAGGAATATTAGATAGATTTCCTAAACTGAAAATCACTATGTGCAAAACCCACTGTCAATACCAATAAAAAGCTGAAAATAAGCTGTCAAGATTGATTTATACAAAAGCCGCAGCATTCATACAGCTAAGACCCTATCCCCCCATATCAAAGGATCAAGGTATATAAGAAATTAGTACACCCTGAGAAAAGATACCAATTGAACGGATGAAATATTATCACTGATGACTAATCACATTATAAGGCATGATTAATTTTTTTTTTAAGATTTTATTTATTTATTTATTTATTTATTTATTTGACACAGAGAGAGAGAGAGCACAAGCAGGGGAGTGGCAGGCAGAGGCAGAGGGAGAAGCAGGCTCCCTGCAGAGCAGGGCGAGCCTGATGTGGGACTTGATCCCAGAACCCTGGGATCATGACCTGAGCTGAAGGCAGTCACTTAACCAACTGAGCCACCCAGGAGCCCAAGGCATGATTAATTTTAAGAGATGTGAGCTTTAAAGAGAGCATCACAATTCCTTCATTTTTCCTGTCATGTGCCCACAGAAAAGAAAAATACAATCAAAACTCAACAAGCAGACAAAGGACAAAGTTGGGAATGCAGAGTGATGGGTCAGGAAAAATTTTTTAAGTGAGACTGGGTAATCACTTGTCTTGTTGCTGTAACGTCTACTACCTTCTCTTTTTTTTTTTTCCTTTTTTTAAAGATTTTATTTATTTGACTGCGAGAGAGGGAACACAAGCAGGGGGAGTGGGAGAGAGAGCAGCAGACTCCCCACTGAGCAGAGAGCCCCATATGGGGCTTGATCCCAGGACTCTGGGATCATGATCTGAGCCGAAGGCAGACACTTAACCGACTGAGCCACCCAGGCACCCCTACCTTCTCTTAATATTAAGGCGAAACTGTACAAATGATTATGTGATACAAAAATGCAAGTTTACTTTGGATCAATAATATATGCAGCGTGTGTGATGAAAGGGAATTCCCTTCATATCTTCCCGGTGGTCACGGGCGTAGTCCCACAAGTAATAATCCAGAAGAATAGAATTGATCTCTCCGCTAGTTTTTTCACCCTTTTTTTCAATAAGCTTCAGAAGGCAATCCCGGATCAGTTCAACACACCAAAGTGAGCACCCTCTGATTTCCACCTCTTGCCTATCCCCATACGAGAGCATTTCTCCTGCAAGGGGGAAAAAAAACAGAGCAAGTACTAAGCATCAATAACAAAAAATCTACACGGACTTGATTTGGGGTCATTTAAACCACTTCTAAACTCAGGCATTAATTCAAAATTGCACATTCCACAAGGGCAGGGGCCGTGTCTGGCTTGCGTCACTATTCCTGGGAGGTAGCAGAGCACCTTGCACATACGCTCCCCAATAAATAGCTGCTAAATGAACATGGGGTCACCAGAAATTTAAAAATATGACAGCAAGATTATTAAATTCTTGAAAACAAAGGATTTAAAATTGGATTTGATGTCAGAAAAAAAAAAAAAAAACATTGCAAAATTTGGAGGACTCCAAGGGGGCCAAATAAACAATACCTCCCTTTCTCACTTGAAAACTGAACATTGTCTTAGGTACGTCCTAAGTGCATCAAGCAGAACCTAAGAAATCAAAGTTGTTCACCTGAGCAAGGAAGACCACCACTGTTCTTTGGATTCAGGATCCTTTGGTCAAGCCCTCCCTGAATATGTAGCTGAGAGCTTCACAGGCCCCACAAGTCTCTTCAGTGCCCATCTCCGGGGTGTAGCTGATCCTGCAAGATGGGTACTGGCTGTACTTTGCCACTGAGGCTAAAACTGGGCTCATCAACTCAACTGCCTCTAAGGATCAGGGAGACAGAGTAAGGGAATGCCACAGCCAGATGCAAACTGTCGTGAGCTACAGAATGTGTGCTGCCCTGTCTAATGGTAGACCCAGTGTCCCCATATTTCTCCCCCTTTTACAAGTGAAGTCAGAAAGTTTGATTTTTGGGGTGCCTGCCTGGCTCAGTTGGTAGAGCATGGGACTCTTGATTTCAGGGTCGTAGTTTCAAGCCCCATGTTGGGTGTGGAGTCCACTTAAAAAAAAAAAAAAAAAAAAGTCTGATTTTCATGTGAAATCTCCTAATTGTCAAGGTTAGTAAGTAACTAAAAGTGCTTAAAACACTGGTCAGGCCAAACAAAACACACCTGCAGGTTATATTTGGCCTCTGACCACCAATCTGCAGCCTTCCACAGAGCTTCATAGTACCTAGGAGGCCCTGTGATCCACTGAAAAGTAGGACAATGCCCCAGCCCCACTAGGGCCCACTGTCGCACCTGGGATCTTAAATAGCATTACTTACGTCCCCTCCATCCAATAAGTAACTGTAGTATTGAACTGTGTCCTCCAAAAAGTCACATTCAAGCCCTAACTCCTGGTACAGGTGAATGTGGCCCTACTTGTAAATAGCATCTTTGCAGATGTAATCAAGATAAGGTCATACTGGATTAGGGTGGGCCTTAAATACCATGACTGGTGTCAGCCCTAGAATCAGAGTGAAGAATATAAATTTAGCCAAACTGGATTGGCAGTATTTATAACTGGCTAAAAAAATATGCCTTTGGTGAAGAGATGGGTTAAAGATAAAATGGACAGAAAAAAAAAGAATCTAAATTCATATTAAAATAAAGTGAAAAGACTGTATTTACCACCACCACCCCCCAAAAAAAGATAAAATGGATGGAAATCTGGGTAGGTTTTCCAAGGGCTAGCCTGGAGATATTCAGAAGAGGAGAGAGGAAAAAAATATACATATATAAGTGTAACCTATCCTCAAATTTGGAAGAAGTATCACTGAAGGCCAGTTAAGGAAGGTTCTACCCCATCTAGTCAAGTTACCTGGTTCTAGATTTCACTTCAGATAGTTTTTAAAAACTAGTGTGCTATCCTTGTGTGTACTCCTTTACGTTTATAGTTTCTGTTTCTCCTCTAAGTTTGCTAATGAAGTACTTTTTGAAAAAAATCCAACTTTGCTTAAATAAACTAAGAGGCAAAGAAATGAGATCACGCTCTGGGTATAACAGAGGCAGTAACAACAGCTGCAGCTGGACATCTGGAAGAGGGCCTCTGCAGTTGCAATGGATGGCAGAAGAAAATTCAGACCACTCTGTACGGTTGTGCCACATGATCCGTTCTCAGCAGGGTTTCCCCCACAGTAGCAGAGACAATTGGGTGCTATAAACATTCAGAAGGAGGAGGTGCACAAATCATGAAAAGCTGGAAAAAGCTATGTGGAGGAGATAGTATTTGAGCTAAGCTCTCATGGATGTGTAGGAATTGAACTGGAAAAAAAAAGAAAATGTGGGTGAGGGAAACCAGGCAAGAGAATGGTTATGGATAGGAACCAGCAGTGGACAGACCGGCCAAAAAAAGATCAGCTGCATATGGCTACATGGAAAAGAAGCCCCGAATGCTTAAATGTTTGGTATCCAATAATTAATGATCCAGGACATGATCATTACAACGTAAGATAGCTTTATTTTCAAATGAAGAAACAGAGGGATAAAATGGATTGCCCAAGGCAGCATAAAAACTGGTAGAAGCAACCACAGCAATAATTTATATTCTTTATATTCTGTGTTATTCTTATTTTGGGTGATTGAAATCTATTTCACAAGAGAAAATTATTCAGTCATAAAAACTACCTGCTTTGGGGTGCCTAGGTGGCTCAGTCAGTTAGGCGTTTGCCTTTGGCTCAGCCTTTGCCTTTGGCTCAGCCTTTGATCCTGGGGTCCTGGGATCAAGCCCCACACTGAGCCCCACATCGGGCTCCCGGCTCAGTGGGGAGTCAGCTTCTCCCTCTTCCTCTGCCCCTTCCCTTGCTTGTGCATGCACGCTCTCTCTCAAATAAATAAATAAAATCTTAAAAAAACAAGCAAACAACTACTTTCTTCTAAAATTAAAAAAATAGCTGAAAATACTGCATTCAAAAGAGAGAACTTAACGTGAAAATTATATAATTATTTTTCTTATACAAAGACATGTTTAAAAAACAAAAAGCTAGGGCGCCTGGGTGGCTCAGTTGGTTAAGCGACTGCCTTCGGCTCAGGTCACGATCCTGGAGTCCCTGGATCGAGTCCCGCATCGGGCTCCCTGCTCGGCGGGGAGTCTGCTTCTCCCTCTGACCCTCCCCCTCTCATGTGCTCTCTCTCATTCTCTCTCTCAAATAAATAAATAAAATCTTTAAAAAAAAAAACCAAAAAAACCCAAAAAGCTAATCATTAAATTCTACCCCTGAAACCAATATTACACTCTATGTTAACGAATTAGAATTTAAATAAAAACTTTAAAAAAAGCTGATTTTCACACAAACATAATTTTCTATGCTCATTTATTATAACAAGGCTCCCGCTCTTGGGAATCAATAACTGAATCCAATAATGATAAATAAATGAGCCTAGAAAAGCAAATGACTCATGCAAGGTAACCCAGTGGCAGACGTTGGAGCCTCCTGACTTGAAACCCACTGCATGTTACCTATCTCAGGCCACCTTTTATTTCATAGTGTAGTGTGCGCTTCGCTGCTTAATTAACACTCTTCAAATACTACACCTGATGGACCTAGCATCCATCACACACCTTCAGGTAACAGAAACTTCAGTTTCATTTTAAGATGAGGCTCTGAAACTATGACTAAATAGTGTAATTCCCTACATTCTACAGTGTAAACAACAACAAAAAGCAATTTTCGGGGCGCCTGGGTGGCTCAGTCATTAAGTATCTGCCTTCAGCTCAGGTCATGATCCCAGGGTCCTGGGATCGAGCCCCCAGTCGGGCTCCCTGCTCAGCGGGGAGTCTGCTTCTCCCTCTCCCACTCCCCCTGCTTGTGTTCCCTCTCTCTCTGTCAAATAAATAAGTAAATAAAATCTTTAAAAAAAAAGTGATTTTCTCTTACTTCAATTGTCCCTGCATTTTTCTTTACATGTGCCTTTTTTTTTTTAAGATTTTATTTATTTATTTGACAGAGAGAGAGCACAGCAGGAAGAGCGGCAGGCAGAGGAAGGAGAAGCAGGCTCCCCGCTGAGCAGAGAGACTGATGCGGGGCTTGATCCCAGGACCTTGGGACCATGACCTGAACCGAAGGCAGACTCTCAACTGACTGAGCCACCCAGGTGCCCCTTTACATGTGCTTTTAACAATAAACAGTGCTTTTTTTTTTTAAAGGAAAGGAGAACTTCTGTGAAAGAAACAAGACAGAGACTCAATCACAATTCATAGTATAACAAAGAATGTCTTAAGCTGGCAAACCTTTGAGAAGCTTTTCCAGTAGTTCCTTGGAGTAGTACAGCGCTCCGAGGTGAACAAGAACCTGAGGTAATCTATAGTCGGCAAACATGGTGATACTGGAGATGTCTTTAAAGCAGCCGTCTCCTTTCCCCTCTAACACACTCCACGTATCTGCCACGAGGATTTGGGCCCGTTTGTAAAAAGAAATTCTTTTCCCCTGATGAATGAAGAGAATATAAATGTTACCTGGGTATCTGATAGCTTTTATGTATACTATAAAAAAAAGGGCACACATTGAAAACATTTCTCAAGGGTGCAATAATTTTAGTGTTGGTAAGAATTTATGGACCTTTTATAGAAAAAAAAGGGACTCTAATAAATATTAAATTATCTCTTTCACTCCAAATTTACTTCCTATATTTTTCAAGGCACATAAAATACAACTGTGGTAATTGTGGTATTTAGTGTTCTTTTTCAATGACATTACCTCATATATATATTTGTGTCACTATAACCCACCTGCTTATTCTTTTTAATGGCTAGACAGTATTTCTTTGGAAAGCTTCTTAAATTTTTCTGATTGCAACATAATTCGTGAAGAGTATAAAGAAGAAAACAAACATCCCTTAAAAAAAAAAAAGATTTTATTTATTTATTTGACAGAGAGAGACACAGCGAGAGAGGGAACACAAGCAGAGGGAGGGGGAGAGGGAGAAGCAGCCTTCCCACGGAGCAGGGAACCTGACAGCCTGACACAGGGCTCAATCCCAGAATCGTGGGATCATGATCTGAGCCGAAGGCAGACGCTTAATGACTGAGCCACCCAGGCGCCCCGAAACAAACATCCTTAAACTCATCTCTGAAGAGAATCACAACATTCAACTTTTAACTGTTGTCTTTCAGATAATATGATAAATGTATTTCAGAGATAAAGACATAACTGATCAACAGCCAGAATTTATCAAGTCTACCTTTTTGGAAATGGTCAAAATCAGTAATGTAAGCCCACAGAACAAAATAAACTCCCAATTATATTTATACAACAAAGAAACAAATTTAACCAAGCATTACAGGATAGTGGGTTATAATTTAACTCAAAAATTCTCTATAAAATTACAAACGCAGATCAGCATAAACTATGGAAAGACATGGATAATTACAATCTAATCCTAATCCTAATACCAAAGGTAAAAATCTCAAATCATCTTTTATAGCTGCTTGTCTGCTAAAGGAGAAAATCAATATTACTGAGTCCCAAAATTTATTCTGTCCACTTTGGAGAATGTTTTAATAAGTAAATAACATAAGAAATTAAATCCTTCAAGGAAAGGCTCCATGTGAAAATTCCTTAAGATGATAACATAGGTTCCTTTATTTACTAAAACAAACTCCAGTGATACTCTGTCCTAATGAGAAATAACCTAATTTTGCCTAACCTTAAGGTATATCTATTGCAATCAATCCAGAACTACTTTTACTAAGTAAATTGCCTAAAACCACCTTTAAGAAATTCGGTATCTTGTTTTCCAGAGCAAACACATATGCTCATTTTTTTACAGGATGTAAAGTCTATAAATGAGAGTGCTGGGGGGAACAAATCACCATTAAGTATCCCTAGGGGCGCCTGGGTGGCTCAATCAGTTAAGCGTCTGACTGGCTCAGGTCATGATCTCAGGCTCTGTATTCAGCTTCAGTGGGGAGTCTGCTAGTCCCTCTACCCCTCCCCGCATTCGTGCTTGTGCACGCGTGCGTTCTTTTTGTCTCAAATAAATAAAACCCTTAAAAAAAAAAAAGTATCTCTACATCATTTGGGAATAGCCCATATTTCCAAACCTATCAAAATATGACAACCTGGCAATTGTTGGACTGGAAACTACATATGATAACTAGGTTTATATTTAAGTCTAGTGTATTAAAGAGTAAGACATAAAACTTAATATAAAAAATAAATCTGTGCATCAAACACAATTATTACATCATGTTTACTGTAAGAGATAGAAGCTATTATCTCCTATTTTTAATAAGATCCATAGATCAAAGTGGAAAAATACAGGAACCAGACTTACGTAACAAAATCAGTGCTAGCATCTAACAAAACATAAATTGTCACATCATGACCACTGTTTCCATGGTAGCCAACTAGTATATCACAAAGATTAGATTATAATACCCTTGGAAAAAAAACCAAAAGATTCAAGTGAGGAGTCTAAAAATAAATTCAAGTTATCTATCAAACATTTTCTTAACAAGCTGATATGGTTTTAGTAATCAAATGATTTTAGTAATCAAATTCTTCACCTCTAAAATATTAACTGGTATCACTGAAAATACCAGCGAATCCCAAAATAACAATTCCCTAAGTGTTCCATAATATTGCTTGGTGAATAAAATATTTTCAAAATAGTACCTTTATAAAACAATTATTATCACTGAAAAAAAAATCCATGACCATTGAGTTGATTCTCTTCAACAAATGTATCATGAACAAATTAGAAAGGTCAAGAATTACAAATGCTTGGGGCGCCTGGGTGGCTCAGTTGGTTAAGCGACTGCCTTCGGCTCAGGTCATGATCCTGGAGTCCCTGGATCGAGTCCCGCATCGGGCTCCCTGCTCGGCAGGGAGCCTGCTTCTGCCTCTGACCCTCCCCCCTCTCATGTGCTCTCTCTCTCTCATTCTCTCTGTCTCAAAAAAAAAAAAAAAAAAAAAATTAAAAAAAAAAAATCTTTAAAAAGAATTACAAATGCTTGGGGCGCCTGGATGGCTCAGTCGTTAAGCGTCTGCCTTTGGCTGAAGTCATGATCCCAGGGTCCTGGGATCGAGCCCCGCACTGAGCCCTGCATCGAGCTCCCTGCTCCACGGGAAGCCTGCTTCTCCCTCTCCCTCTGCCTGCTTGTGTTCCCTCTCTCACTGTGTTTCTCTGTCAAATAAATAAAATCTTAAAAAAAAAAAAAAGGAATTACAAATGCTTAAGAGTAACATAAAATGTTAGTGATTAAAGTATCAAAAAAGACCACATTTTTAGGGGCACCTCGGTGGCTCAGTCCTTAAGCCTCTGCCTTCAGCTCAGGTCATGATCCCAGGTTCTGGGATCGAGCCCCGCATCGGGCTCCCTGCTCTGCGGGAAGCCTGCTTCTCTCTCTCCCACTCCCCCTGCTTGTGCTCCCTCTCTCGCTGTGTCTCTCTCTGTCAAATAAATAAATAAATAAATAAATAAATAAATAAATAAATAAATAAATAAATAAATAAATAAAATCTTTAAAAAAAAAAAAGACCACGTTTTTCATGCACTTTGTTAGTATGTCACAGTAAAGACAATAGCCTGAGGGAAGCTGATTTATTCATTAGGACTTTTACACTGTTACTATATGCTCTAAATCAGAGCTGCTTTGGAAATGTATCTGAATTTTAAAGCTTCCTGGCTGATTCTGGAGTACAACCAGGTTAGGAAATCACTGATCTAAAATCTGTCCAAATTAAAAGTTTATTAATTTGTTTATAATGTTTAAAAATGAGTGATAATCTAAGTAAATAAATATACATTAAAAACAATTATGACTAGGGCGCCTGGGTGGCTCAGTTGGTTAAGCGACTGCCTTCGGCTCAGGTCATGATCCTGGAGTCCCGGGATTGAGTCCCACATCAGGCTCCCTGCTCAGCGGGGAGTCTGCTTCTCCCTCTGACCCACTCCCCTCTCATGCTCTCTGTCTCTCATTCTCTCTCTCGCAAAAAAAAAAAAAAAAAAATTATGACTATTTTACGCAACTTGTTAAGTATTAAAAAATATAGCAACCAATACTATCACCATGTTAAGAAGGAGCTGGGAAAAGAGCATTCTCCTATGCTGCTGCTGATCATCTTCGTTATCATCTTTCTAGAGAACTGTTAGCATTTTTATGTATCACAAGCCTGAAAATCCAGGCCATGCTCTGACTCAGCAATTCCATTACTATGATTCCATTCATTCTAAGAAAATAATTACAAGTGTTAAACGATTGTGCAGTATTGCTTGTTATCACATAAAACTGAAAACAACATGACATAAAATTCAATTTAAAAAATAAAACTGTGTATCAAACACAATTGTTGGGCAAATAATTATGGGATTGTACATCCCTATAGTGGAATACTACTGTGAAGTCATTAAAAATGGTACTATGAAAACAACTGGGCTGTGAGAGAATTATTATTATTATTGTTTAATGGGGTGCCTGGGTGGCTCAGTAGGTTAAGCATCTGACTCTTGGTTTTGGCTCAGGTCATGATCTTGGGGTCCTGGAACTGAGCCCTGGGTAGGGCTCCCTGCTCAGCAGGGAGTCTGCTTGTCTCCCTCTCTCTGCCCCTACCCTACCTTGTGCTCTCTCTCTCTAAATAAACAAATCTTAAAAAAACAAAAACAAAACACATACACTTGATTTTAACACTTTCTCAATTTCAAAAGCAGTCCTAAAAGGCTCAGAACTCCTCTAGATTTGGAGTTAATTGCCCAAAGTACGTTATGTATATTTTATTTTTAAACAATCTCTACACCCAACATGGGGCTTGAATTTACAACCCCAAGATTATGAGTCGCATGCTCCACTGAATAAACCAGCCAGGCACTCCTTACTATTTACATATCTTTTATTTTATTTATTTATTTATTTATTTTTTAAAGATTTTATTATTTATTTGACAGAGAGAGAGAGAGAGCGAGAGCAGGAACACAAGCAGGGGGAGTGGGAGGGAGAGAAGCAGGCTCCCCGCTGAGCAGGGAGCCCAATGTGGGGCTCGATCCCAGGACCCTGGGATCATGACCTGAGCCAAAGGCAGACGCCTAACGACTGAGCCACCCAGGCACCCCTATTTACATATCTTTTAAATGAATATGTGCTCTGTGCTATGTTAGGAATCATAGGAAATAAGTTGCTTTTGGGTAACACTAATGATAATCTTTTGGAAAAAAATAAATGAAAAAATATAATACTCCTTTAAGAAAGTGTCAGAATCCTTAAGTATGATTTTTGTTACATTTTGGGGATTTTTTTTTTTTTAAGATTTTATTTATTCATTTATTTGAGAGAGTGAGAGAGAGAGCACATGAGAGGGGGGAGGGTCAGAGGGAGAAGCAGGCTCCCCGCCGAGCAGGGAGCCCGATGCGGGACTCGATCCCGGGACTCCAGGATCATGACCTGAGCCGAAGGCAGTCGCTTAACCGACTGAGCCACCCAGGCGCCCCGGGGATTTTTCTTTAAGAATGTTTTTTAGAAAAGAGTACTGATGGGAAACGGTCCAGGTACTAATATTCATTTTAAAATATATCAGCCTTGGGGCGCCTGGGTGGCTCAGTCTTGATCCCAGGGTCCTGGGATCGAGCCCCGCATCGGGCTCCCTGCTCTGAGGGAAGCCTGCTTCTCCCTCTCCCACTCCCCCTGCTTGTGTTCCCTCTCTCGCTGTCTCTTTCTCTGTCAGATAAGTAAATAAAATCTTAAAAAAAAACAAAAAAACCCACAACTGTGCCAGGATATAGATTAATTTTAAGGCTGATTTATTTTATTTATTTATTTATTTATTTATTTATTTTTAAGGATTTTATTTATTTATTTGACAGAGAAAGAGACAGCGAGAGAGGGAACACAAGCAGGGGAAGTGGGAGAGGGAGAAGCAGACTTCCCGCAGAGCAGGGAACCCGATGCGGGGCTCGACCCCAGGACCCTGGGATCAAGACCTGAGCTGAAGGCAGACGCTAACGACTGAGCCACCCAGGCACCCCTCCCGGCACAGTTTTTAAAAAACTGAACTTTTCAGCAAAGTAAATCAAAAGCACTGTGCTGTAATAAAATAGAAAATCAGTAAGTTGCTTACTAAATTGGTATTACCATCTACCAAAAAAGTTTACTCTTCCACAAAAACAAAAACTCAAGACTACTTCAAGACAAACAAACTACATGTCATGAATTTATTCCATCCTGAAGTCATCCTAAATTTACTCTTAGCCCTTCTACTACAACCAATGTTGATTCTGGAATACATGGATTCTTAGCCACATGAATGGCAGTTTCATTTTTTTATACACGAATACACTGAGATGGCCTGAATCATGAACCAAGGAACTTGATCCACAGTTTCTTTAAAAAAGGTTGAGACAAAGATAGGGGTGCCTGGGTGGCTCAGTCGGTTAGGTGTTTGCCTTCGGTTCAGATAGGGTCCTGGGACCCGCATCAGACTCCCTGCTCAGCTTCTCCCTCTGCCCCTCCCACTGCTCATGCTCTCAACCACCACCGTGTGTGTGTGTGTGTGTGTGTGTGTGTGTCTTGCTCTCTAATAAATAAAATCTTTATAAATAAAATCTTTAAAAAAAAAAAGACAAAGATAAATCTCAAAGTAACCTCTGCATCAGCAAAACGGTTAGTCAGAACAAAATGAAATTTAGCAGTGGTCTAGGGTCTCTTTTCTAGGAACTGCCTCTGCCCCACCCACAGCCCCTTCAGCCACACTTCATTGATCATAATCCCTGCCGATTTGATCAGTATTTAGCCAGGAATTTTAGAACGGTACCTGAGAGGGTGTCTACCCCTCCCTCCCGCTCTCTCTCTGGTGGTTGAAGCAATAAGATGCAAAATTCATGAACATCTACTTCATGGAGAAAGCTAGTCTGCGAGAAATACAGAGCCAAGAGAATCAAAGAGTAGTGACTGAATCCTGATGGCACTGAGTCCTTGATCCTCAATGTTCCTATCCCCAAATTCTTCATTTTGCTTAAGGTTTTTTTAGTTTTGTGTCTGTCACTTGCAATTAAAAGAATCTTAACTGAGGCGCCTGGGTGGCTCAGATGGTTAAGCATCTGCCTTCGGCTCAGGTCATGATCTCCTGTTCCTGGGATCAAGCCCCACATCTGGCTCTGCTCAGTGGGAATCTGCTTCTCCCGCTGCCTCTCCCCCTTGCTCATGCTCGCTCTCTCAAATGAATAAATAAAAATAAAATCTTTGAAAAATAAAAGAATCTTAACATTATCAGGCATCTCTCACTTTACAGAATTGAAAAGCTAGCTATTTATTTCCTGACTAAATGATGTAAGATAAACCAGTTAACCTTTCTCTTTAGACTTTGGTTCCTGGTCTACAAACAGGGCAATAATGATCCTTGTCCTTAGGCCCCACAGAGCTCTTCTATGGATCTAATGAGAGTGTACATGCAAACACCTTGTAAATCATAAAGAGCGACTTAAACAATATCATTGGGAATTTTTGTTAGTCGTTGAATTGTGATTTCAAAAGGGTAGCTTTAAAATTTCAATATGATTTAAGCATTCATGAACTTATTCAATAGATTTATATTATGTGATTCCTCTGAAGTTGCTTTCAATTCTTTGCCACAGTTAAAACACACAATGATAGGGCGCCTGGGTGGCTCAGTCGGTTAAGCGACTGCCTTCGGCTCAGGTCATGATCCTGGAGTCCTGGGATCGAGCCCTGCATCGGGCTCCCTGCTCGGCAGGGAGTCTGCTTCTCCCTCTGACCCTTCCCCCTCTCATGTTCTCTCTCTCTCTCTCTCAAATAAATAAATAAAATCTTTAAAAAAAACAACAACACACAATGATAGTGAATTCTAAGAGAATTTTACAAAAACAGAACCCAGGTGTAGAGTGGAAAGGTATACCAAATGTTTACCATTTTAAAAGTACATCTGTTTAAAGAAAAAGAAAATAACACTGTTCAAGTATTCCACGTGTGAAAAAGAAAACACAGTGTGTATGTGTGTGTGTATATATATATATATATATATATATGTGTGTTAGAGCCTCAAAAAATACTTTTTATTAGAGAGGATTTAGAAATACATTCTGATTTTCATCCAATGAAGTAAATTTTTTGAAGTTGTAAAAGGACCTCATTGTCCCTAAATAGCATCATATTGAAGGTTCAGTGTTTTGTAGCTTTGAAACATTTTAAAAGGACAAAGAAAAAAAGAAAAATAAAGGAAATATATTAATTAGAAAACTAAGAAAAGTAATGTCTTTGAAACACTAACAATTTTGTTACTGTTCCTTGTCCACAAGGAAGGAACTTCAAAACTTAAGTTTTTAAATCTCAAAAGGAGTTCTGGAAGTAAAAAAGTTAACTGAGAAGATAATTAAGAATTCTAAAATCCCCAACAGAAGCAGCTCACCTCAAACTGAGTCACATCTCTGTAAGAAGGAAAGCTTTCAACTACCAGGTGCATTAACTTCTGTGCACTTTTTTCACTTTTTCGGACGCAATTCAGAAAAGAGCCTTCGAACTTCTCAAGCAGAATTTTCCCGGTTTCATTAAGAATCCGATGCCTCTCTTCGATCAAAGGCATGGCAACGTCCGTGTCAGAACGGAATATATGCTGAACCTGATCCAGGGTCACTGTGGCATAGTAGGAAGCACTGGTTATAGGTATCCCTTAGGGAAAAAAGAAAATGCAGAGGAACAACGTCATACTTTCATATTCATCAGACCCTTGCTTTTACAACATACAATAATAAGAAAGCAAATGAGTGTTCCAGAAATGCACCAAAAATGGGTGAAGAATTAAAAAATGAGAAGCATACCCTTCATTTTCTATTTTCTCGTCTGTACTTATTCATTCGTTTCTAGCAATTGTTACACTACACCAGATGTATTTTGACTGCATAAAATGTGTTATATCTGTCCCTTTGTTCTTCAGATGTCATCAAAGTGGCGTTCTTTAGAAAGCTTGTATACTTAGCTATGATGGTAAACAGGATCATCTCTCACTAAGGACTTAATGCCAGCTTCTTCTCACACTTGTATTTTAAGCAGGTAAGAACTGCAATGAAGAACTTCAAAGTTCGCCTTATGAACACGTATGCCATTTCCCGACTCGTTCCTCGGGACCCTGCCGGTAAACCGAAACCTCACAGGCCGTTCGCTGGGTCTGACAGGAGAAGGGGCACCAACCTTCGTCGAGGGCTCTGTTGACCGCGGCGCACAGGGACCAGTACCCGCTGTACGTCTTCCCCCTGTACCCCACTAGACATTTGTGCTCGTCGTGCTCCGACCAGAAGGAGAAGTTGAGCGTGTCTGTCACGAACACCCAGTTGACCGCGGCCTCGTCAGCCGCCCTGGGATTCAGCTCGTGAAGGGCCTTCCAGCCCCCCAGGTGCAGCTCGGGCCCCGAGACCTTGGCGAGCAGCAGCTCGGCCACCCTCCGCACGCCTCCGTCGTCGATGAACACATCCCGACTATTCTCTGCAATGAATTTTGCGGACTCCCTGGGAGTTAGGGGCCCGTCCATCCCGTCCTTCCCTTTGGGACTGGTGAACCGCGCTTTCACCCGCGGGCTGGCCAAACTCGCTTCCCTCCCTGGGCGGGGCAAGGGTGCGGGTCCCTCAGCAGCAGTCCCTCCCTACCCAGCGTGGGCTCGCTGCCCTCACAGGGCCCCGCCCTCCCAGAACGGCTCTGAAAGCCAACAGCGCGGGCGACTTCCGGGTTCCCTCCCTCCACCGCGCAGGGCAGCTGAGCGGCGGACGCCGCGGGGCCGCGCGCCCGGCCTGGACCAGAGGCACTTCCGGGAGGGCGGCCCCGCCCACTCTCGCCCGGGCGCGCGCCTGGGACCCGTTTCCGGTTCCGAACGTCCGGAAACTGGCCGGAGGGTCCGGCACCCGCCGGTCCGCAGTTGCGCTCCCTCCCGCCCAGGCGTGCGGCTCCGCCATTTTGTGCACGTTTCCACCCTCCCTCCGGGCACGTGGTACTGCGGCTCGCCGCCGTGGCCCGAGTCGCGATGACTGCACGCGGTGTACGGCGTTGCCCTCCCTCGGCTCCCGCCCCTCCCCTCTACCCAGTGGGCGAAATGTGGGCAAGCTGCCCTTGGCGACGCTCCGCATCCGGGTTCCCGGGCCGCGACGAGCCTGGCGACGCCCATTCCGGTGCGGGGGGCTAAATCGCCCCCGGGCTGTGACACGGATTGGCGGGTCCCCCACAACCCCATCTCCCAGGCAGGCCTCTTGTGCTAAATTACTGGCGCATTCGGAGGCCGTATGGACGTTTAAGATTAGCTGAGACGTCTGGAGAAATGGATGAGGAAACCAATGTATTGTTAAAATTAACATTGTGTGCCTGGAGTTGTGCTTTCGTACTGAATCCCTATTGTCCCGGCCGTGGCAATAGCGGCGGTTGTACTCCTCGTTTTGCAAGAGAAGCTGTATGGTTCAGCGGTTAGACCCTGGTCACAGCAGTGGCCTGGGTTGGGATTCAAACCCTCAAGTCTGGGGCACTTTCTATGAACCAAACCACCAGTGCCAACCATTCTGGTCAGGTAGTGACTATATTAGTGGCCCTAATGAGGAGACATTATTAGAGGAAATAAGTATCACCTTACAGCCCCAAACTTTTTTAAAAAATATTTTTTAATGGGATGAGGAGAGGTACCCTAGTCAATTAGTGATGATCCAAATTTGCCTATTGATGAAATTTTAGTACAGAGATAATGTATTTGTGCTCTTCTTCAGACTTAAATCTCCATGGATAATATGAAATGTTCGTGCCTTTTTGAAAATCAACTATTAAAAATAACAGTAGTCATCTCTAGTTATTGACAGTAAAGAATCTTGGAATTAGAGAATTTTTGGAGGATTTAGAATTTTCAAGTTTGACAACTGTGCCCCCAGAGAAGCAGAACATCTTCATCTCTCCAGTTTCTTCATTTTGGTAAGAAAAAAACTTTTAAGGATTTCATTATGATTTGCTTTTACAGAAGAAGTCACTAGTACATTAATGCGTTGTTGAATAAATGTAAATCTGTTGACTTGGGATTTTTCTGTCTACCCCAGCAGCTCTAAGTCTTTGGAGTCAAATTGATTAGCAAAAGGGGCGCCTGGGTGACTCAGTCGGTTAAGCATCTGCCTTTGGCTCAGGTCATGATCTCGGGGTCCTGGGATCTTGAGCCCCCCATGGGGCTCCCTGCTCAGCAGGAAGTCTGCTTTCCCCTTGCCCTCTGCCCTTCTGCACCGTGTCCCCCCACCCTGCTTGTGCTCGCTGTCCTCTCAAATAAATAAAATCTTTAAAAAAATTGATTAGCAAGAAAATCTGGCAATCTACAAAAGAATTCAGGAGGTTATATAATTTAGGCCATTTTCTCTCACCGAGACTTATTGACAGAAATGAAAAACCAACAACTTAGATTCCTACTTTGTTCAGGATACTGAGTTAGACACTAGGAGTAGTATAAATAAGAAAATAAGCTTCCTTCTTTCAACTTATTGTCGAGATAAAGCATAAATTTTGCGTGGTAGTTGGGTTTATTTTTTAAATATGTGTACAAGCTGTTAGGAATACAAAAAGGGAGTTCTTTACCTACTCAATATTCTTTCCCTCCTTCTTCCTTCCTGACAGAATCCTGATGTTGTTCAGGAATCCCTCTTACCCACAACTGGTGTAGCTCAGCGTCCTGATCTCCAAGAGTGGTCTGGACCGGTCTAAGGGTAATATCACCCTCTTGCAAGGGACTGGGTAAGGATCATGTATGTTCCCTAGTTCACCTCAGTGAATTGCAAAGATAGGTTTGTAGGATGCTTCCAGAAAAGCTTTTCCAGGAGAACTTCCAGAAGAGATTCATGCTCCCTCTGGACATGATTGAGCTTGGATATGAGGTGTGAAATTGTTACCATCCTTTTGATGGCAACCTGTGTATGAGGTCAACACATGGGGGAGGCCAAAAGAATAGTCGAGAAATGGAGCTGGAATAATGGGATTATGTCAGCTCTTAAGTCTCTCCCACTTTTGGATCTCATTATGTGAGTTAGTAAACTTCCTTAAAGTTTAAAGCAATTTTGAGTTGGGTTTTCTGTAACTTGCTATGAAAGCTTCCTGTCTTGCACAGGTGGCAGATACAGACATGGTCTCTGACATCTTATGATTAGTGAGGAAGGCAGACAGTCAAATGGGTAGTATTATACTTTAAGCAACAGAAAACTAGATTATAGTGACTAAATACAAAGGGGGTTGTTTTTCTCATATAATAAACCCATAGCAGATATACCTGTTTGAGAATGTCAGCAAGGAACTAGGCTCCTTGCTTTCTGTGTCACTAGGGATACCTAGTATATGACTTTTGTCTTTATGGTTGTAGGATGACTCTACCCTTATGGGCATTGTGTGCGCAGAAAGAAAGATGAAAATAAAAGGGGCAAAGAGCCAAAGGAACATGCCTGCTGAGTTTTTTTCTTTTGAAAATCTTTGCCAGAAGCTCTACCCTGCAGGCATAGGCTTTTGAAGAGAAGATCCCGATGACCTCTAAATAGTCCCTCAACTTGTATTTTCAGGGTTAACAAAGGGAGGAGGCATGATAAATGGTGTGTCCCTATCACCTTTCCCCCTCCTACACAGTATCCAAAGTAGATTATTCCAGTCAACAAGAAAGCCATCATTCTGAATAGCTAAATTAAATGTCAAGCTTGGCAACGATCACTGCTACATCTGCTATTTTCTGTCATGATAGGCTATGGCAGAAACTTAAAAGAAATAGTGGGTTAAGAGGTATTGTTGAGGAAAAGTTGCAAAAGTTGGCAAGAGCAATGGATGGACAGTAGACATTGCTAGAGAGGAGGCTGTCATTCATATATGCGGAATGAGGAAAGCAGAGAAGTGAAATGGATTTTTGAAGATAGGACATCTCAACTATTTTCATTTCCCCCTGGACTCTCCTAAAGTGATCAATAGACTAAAGCCCCAAGAAGTCTTAGCAGAAAAGAGATACGGTTTGCTATTGTGTAGTAATTTTCCTCTGTTCCTTTTCTCCTTGATTTATCCATTTATAGCATTTAAAATGGACTACTTCCTTGAAATTCACTCTTCGCTTTTGGGCCATTATATTATCCTGGTTTTCTTAGTACCATTGGAAGCTCTTCTCTTCCTCCTCTCTTCTTATTGTGTGTAAAATGTTCCATCTACAGGCTTTGGTTTAGGGACAGAATGGACCCTTTCTGGTGAAAACTCTGGCTCTTAAATAATTTCTGTTTTAAAATATTTAGTTATAACGGAATAAATATATTATCTCCATTATATAGCATTAACATTACTACAGTTCAAAATCAATTAGAATTTTTGAACCATAGTTTGCCTTTAGTGAAATTAATATTTCCTACTTAGGAGAAAGAACTAAATTACATCATAAAAAACAGTGCAGAGCTTCCAGTTTGATGAACCCTTAGAGATTTGGGGAGAATGACATGCTCAGAGAGCATGGAAGCTCCATGCCCCTTCCCAGGTAACTTGCCCTATACATCTCTCTATCTGGTTGGTTCCTGAGTTATATCCTTTTATAATAAACCAGTAATCTGCTTGTTTTCCTTGCTATCTAAAAAACACAACAGAGTTGTGGAACGAACTACACAGTCCTTGAGAGGTTTTCTGAGTTCCATTAATGTTCCTTTATAGGTTATGCATTTAAGTAAATGTCATTGAAGAGGTGATTTGAACGACGTTGAAAATCATCAGTTCCAGGGTGCCTGGGTGGCTCAGTTGGTTAAGCGACTGCCTTCGGCTCAGGTCATGATCCTGGAGTCCCGGGATCGAGTCCCGCATCAGGCTCCCTGCTCAGCAAGGAGTCTGCTTCTCCCTCTGACCCTCCCCCCTCTCATGTGCTCTTTCTCTCTCTCATTCAGTCTCTCAAATAAATAAATAAAATCTTTAAAAAAAAAAAAGAAAATCATCAGTTCCTGCCTGACAGATTCTCTTCCCCACAATCCAAACTTGGTGCGTGCACTGCTTTACAAATGAGATCTTTTTGAACAATCTTGACCTCACCACTTCAGGATATAATGCAAAATGCTGATCTGGTAACCACCTTCTTTCGCTCAAGGTTGCTAGAAGCTGAAGCTGAGCTGTTAGTGGAATGGGTCCTGGAAATTATCAAGCAAGGGGTTGTTGCACAAACAGGCTGAGGAAATTTCCAGAACTGAAATTCAGCTATGTAGAAGAGGAGCAGCAGGCCTTCCAGTTATTGTACTTCTGGCAAAGAGAAGTAGACAGATTGCCCAGTGTATCTTCTATTAAAGAGGA
Source organism: Mirounga angustirostris (assembly GCF_029215605.1). NCBI lineage: Eukaryota > Metazoa > Chordata > Mammalia > Carnivora > Phocidae > Mirounga > Mirounga angustirostris. The sequence goes on from NW_026991723.1 coordinate 25,153,841, forward strand.
TCACACAAGTGTACTTCCCTTACACACTTTGATTTGGAGAATTGGTGCCAGTTGGCAATAGATCACTCAGCTAGACTGTAGTGCAAAAAGTGAGGGAGGGGGACACAACAATCATAAATGTAAAAACCTGCTTTTAAAAAAAGTACAGGGGTGCCTGACTGGCTCAGTCAGTAGAGCACTTGACTCTTGATCTCAGGGTTGTGAGTTCAAGCTCCACGTTGGGTGTAGAGATTACTTTAAAAATAAAATTTTTTTTTTTAAGATTTTATTTATTCATTTGACAGAGATAGATACAGCGAGAGGGAACACAAGCAGGGGGAGTGGGAGAGGGAGAAGCAGGCTTCCTGCAGAGCGAGGAGCCCGATGCGGGGCTTGATCCCAGGACGCTGGGATCATGACCTGAGCCGAAGGCAGACGCTTAACAACTGAGCCACCCAGGCGCCCCTAAAAATAAAATCTTTAAAAAAAAACTACAGGGGCGCCTGGGTGGCTCAGTTGGTTAAGCATCTGCCTTCGGCTCAAGTCATGATACCAGGGTCCTGGGGTTGAGTCCCGCATCTCCCACATCGCCTGCTTCTCCCTCTCCCTCTGCCTACTTGTGCTCTCTGTCAAATAAATTTTAAAAATATTTTTTAAAAAGTACAAAAAGTAAACAGATAGAAAGGAATATTTCTTTTGAAAAGGGGCAGGGATTTATCTGAGGCAGAGATTAAGTGCTGATGTTTTATCTATGAGGTGCCTTCTGAAGACATCAACAGTGAAGGAAAGGAAAAAAGGTTCAGATGGAAAGTAATACAAGGGGACGTGGTACTGTGTTAGCCGCTGCTTCGTGGTGAGCCTCAAAGAGACACAGCTAGTCACAGTGTAGGAGTGTTGTCACAGTTCCATTACACTGGACAGACTATATGGAGAAACTGCCTCAGAGCAGTTTGAGAGGAAATTCTCCTTTCTCTTTCTGTCTCTGTCTCTTTTTAGATATTTTAGGATTTTAATGTCCTTCACATACTCAACATAAAACACTGACAGTGGATAAACAGTAGGGGAAGAGAATCTTCAGCAAAGATCTTCCAGAACTCATAGTATCATTCTGGTCAAACACTATAAAGAGAACCGTCAAATCAACAAAGGATAAGGAAGTTTGACAGAGAATTTTATTTCAATGGCTTAATTAAAAAATAAAGAACCAAACATACAGCCTTCTCTCTTCTACCCATTGGAAGGAAAGCAAAAGTGAATCAGAGAACTGTATCTTTTTTGTTAAGCAGCTTAAAAGGTGGGGTGGAGGTGGGATGGGGACCACAACTGTTGCTAATGTAATGTTATAATGCACAAAGTCAAGGATTCTGAGAACTGTATTACTAGAAATATAAATGCATAAAGATATAAACTATTTGGTATTAAAAACAGACCTTGCTATATAAACACATAGTATGTCACTTATATCTCTTTATGAAAATAACAGGATAAAGAAAGATCCCCAGTTTGCCCTTTAGCCTGGAACCCCTAAATACTCACCACACAGGCAGTGTGGGCCTGAATTAACAGGTGCAGAACCCAGGAGACTCCACTGCTGTCATTTTGGAAAGGATCAAGATTCAGCACCCAGAGGACCCCATTCACCCTCCATGCTGTGTGTTTGTGTGTCTCCAGAAGCAATTAGCTACAATTTGCATAATTAAGTCCACAGACAAGTTTGAATACTGAGATCTACCTAGAAAAAGTAGCACCAAAGACAACATTAAAAAAAAGGAAAGACAATGTAAGCTAGATTTGTTATAAAAGCAAAAGGAAGATTTTTTTTAAATGTTTCCAGTTCAAGTCAGAATTAAGCTGTCTGTTGGGGTGCCTGGTTGGCTCAGAACATGTGACTCTTTTGCGGGGGAGGGACAGAGGTGGAGGGAGAAGGAGGCTCCCCACTGAGCAGGGAGCCTGATGTGGGGCTCTACCCCAGGGCCCCGGGATCATGACCTGAGCCGAAGGCAGATGCCCAACCAACTGAGCCACCCAGGCACCCTGAACATGTGACTCTTGATCCCGGGGCTGTGAACTTGAGCCCCATGTTTGGTGTAGAGATTACTTTAAAAATATAAAATCTTAGGGGCGCTTTGGTGGCTCAGTTGGTTAAGTGTTGGACTCCTGATTTCTGCTCAGGTCATGATCTCGGGATCATGGGATCAAGCCCTTCGTGGGCTCTGCGCTGGGTGTGGAGCCTGCTTAAGATTTTTTTCTCTCCCTCCCCTTCTGCCCCTCCCTGCCCCACTCTTTTTCTCTTAAAAAAAAAATTAATTAATCTTAAAAAAAAAAAGAATTAAGGTGTCTGTTTAGTCCCACCAGCTTTGCAGAGCTGTGAATGTTTTGCTGTTGTTCTTTGAAAAAAGAAGAATCTATAATAAAATGTTCATTCAAGAAAAATTCCGGATTTGTTGTTTTTGTAGCCATTCTCAAGTTACTTTAAATTTTATACATTGTTCACAGGGGCAGAATACATATTGGTTGAGATGTGTTCATAGCTGATGCGTCTCCAAAGATTTTTCATGGATGCTGCCAGATTCTAAACATTTTCTATCTTGTCAGCATTATATAGAGAGGCCGGATGACTCCCACAGGCCCACTCCCTTTCAAGGAGATCAGATAGAGTTCAAGAGCTTTAGCAAGTAATCTTTCTTCCTAAAGCATTATGTCCTTCGGTACTGCCACTGCAGAATGGAATATTTGTCTTGCTTCTATTCTGGGATCCACTGGATATACCTAGAATCCTTGAGAATTATCAATAATATCACAAATCATTTGTGCTTTGATGCAGCTGAGCTTCTCCAATGGCTGCACTGCCTTGTTTTTAATCCACTTCAGGACCCAGCCCATGTCATAGATGCTGAAACACGGAGGTGTGTTGTCTGAGGAGTGGTTTGGGGCCTGTACTTTGTATTCCAGGACCGAAGGGTACTCTCTGAGGGCGAACCCCAGGGGGTCATCACTAGTGATCACGAATGTGGTCCCTGCAGAGCCAACATTCTTCTGAGCACCAGCAAAAATCACACCAAACTAGGAAACATCTGCCAGCTTGGATAGGACTTTGGAGGACACGGGGCCAACCACCATGGCTCCCTTGACATCACAGATAAAGGCAAACTCCCCTCCGTGCACGGTCTCGTTGGCCCACTAATGCCCATAGGAGGCGTCCGGGCTGAGATTCCAGGGGCTTGAATCTGGAATTTTTGCAAAACTCCCAAGTTTAGGGTAGACAATATTCATATCCCCAAACTTCTAGGCTCCTGCTGCCTTAGCTAACTAAGCTCCTGTCATCTTGCATGTAGCACACCTTCTTGTTTTCAGGCCAACTGGGTTTAAGAGTGACAGCAGGGGACTGGCCTTGACACACCTCTGTGCACAAGTCACCTTGTAGTTGTCTGGAACAGCTAACAATTTCTTTCCAAGATTCTCTGTGTTGTTAATCATCTTAGCAAAAGCTGACGGCCTGTGGCTCATTTCAAGAGCAACAGAGCCAACTCCTATTGTAGTCTAATAATTCTTTTTGTATCTCTAAAAACACCAAGCGTTTTTAGACAGCTGGGTGGCCTGGGCCAAACCGACCGCCTGCCCAGGCGTCCGTGGCGGGCCGGGCTAGCTGGTGGGAGGGGGCTGCTCACCCAGCGGCACATCTCTTTCCTTGCTTTGATTACCCTTTGGTCGGAGCTTTCCCCTCCGGAACTGACTCCTCTTTCCTTCCACATGGCATCATCCAGCCGCTGTGGTAGCTGCTCCAGAAGTCAGTTCTCTTCTCTGTGAGGTGTGGCATTTTGTTCAAGTCTGAAAGAGGAGGCAAAAGCGAAAACTTGAGGCATGTTGCTGGTTGCCTCGGATGTTCAGTGGCAGCCTCGAGATAGGGCCCGCAGTCCCCCAGAAAATGACTGATTTATGCCCCAGATGGCCAAACTGGGAAGGCCCAAGTGACGCTGGTTGGCAGCAATGGCTGCTGAGGTGGAGCAAGCAGCTGCTACCCAGACTTTTGTTGTCCTCTCTGAAGTTAGCAAGGCTGCCTGTACAGATAGTGACTGGCTAACTTAAGCAAAGAAACTTTTTGAAAAGCTATGAAAAACCTCTCTGGATAGAAGGAGAGGCTGGGAACAAGACTTCTAAAAGGCAATTGGGCAGTTCTAGAAACTGCCCAAAGGTTTCTTCTACTAGTGCTGCTGAAAAAACAAACAAACAACAAAAACCCACAAACTTACCGCGATCATTGTAACTTGCCTGCAATCATTCTGCTCAAGATTTAAATTCCCAGGACAAATCCTCAGGTTAGGCAAGCCTGGTGCAAATGCTTACTCTCTTGGTGTGAGAAGGACTCTCCCAGGACCAGGATTTCTATCTTGTCAAGTCTACATACAGCTGCGAGAGAAAAACTGCAAAAGCAAAGCTGGGTACTATTGAAGAGGGCAAAGTGAAGCTGTGTCGTTTAACAAAAGGGTCCATTATAATTCACCCCATGGCTATTTTGTTCACATACGTATACTTTAAAACATACTGCCTAACAGAATGCAGCTGTTCTAAAATGAAAAAGTTTCACCCATTCCTCAGAAGGAGGTAACTGTATGTCTCATTACTTACTGCATCAAAATCTAAGCCAAGGATGTCTGGGTGATGTAAATCTCTGCTCCAGCTGCAGCTCAACCATTTTAGATCATGTCCCTAAAAGACAGGCCCAGCCAGGAATTCTTGTGCAAGAGATTCACTAGAGGAAGGCTCTCAGGTGAAAGGAAGCCACGGAAGCAGGGCCTGATCACAGAGTTCTGGAGTCTGAACTGTACACAGAATTGGTGCCAATCTGAAACACAGATAGGAAGAAATGATCTAGATAAAAACCTACCTGATCTACCAAATGAAGACCCCAAGCCCACTGGGGCCACCTCCACCTAAAACTTATGATTTGGTTGTATTTGCCTCACCTTTGCTTTTATGGGGACTTCCAGGGGCTCTCAGATTCCCATATCCCTCTTTCTCCTAAGTTCCCATTCCCAGTGATGGTAGAAAAAAACCACATAAACTTGCCAAGTGAAATGCAAGTTGGTCTTTTCCAGTTTTAAATGGTCTAATTTAAGGGAAATAATTATTCAGTTAAAGGTCAGACCCCTTATTAGGGCTGTTTTTTCTAAAAGGTCTTTCTTTCACTTCCACCTTTCCAAGACCAGCAAGGTTACTGCATTGCTGGGCTATCTACCTTACAACCTCTGCTATGCAGTAACCTTCCCTTTCACCATGGTGACCCCATGGCAAGCCCATTAGCACTCAACTGGTGTCCCTCTTTTGCCATCTAGGAATCAAAGCAAATCCTGTGGAGTGTGTGTGTATGTGTGTGTGTGCATAAAATCTGTGTCCCTCTGTGCCAAAACATGATATGCCTCAATTTCTGCTGTGCTTTACTAGCCCATGTGGTCATAGGATTACTTTGCAGCATTCCAAATAGAAGTGAGGCTTAAGCCTTCTCTGCCTTTAGCTTCCTATTTAACCTACCTGGAGTTCCTGCTCTCACTAATCATCCTCTACTTGTCCAGCCTCAGGATGAACCCTAGGGAGGTCACTGAGGGACCTGGCTGATGCCTTCTATTCTACTCTGTTCCTGCCTAATCTCTCTTCGCTATCAAAATGACTTCTCCCCCTTTTGCTCTGATAAGCAGCTGTTTTATGTCCCCCTCCCAGACCCCCAGATATTTTGTTCTAGGTGAACTGGCCCTTCCCTTCCATGAAGTCCATCCTTAAAGATAGGAAGACTTCACGGAAAAAAGGGGTAAGGGGGATAAGATGACCAAAAGGGTAAAATACTGAAACGATTCTAAAAAGTTTGAAGTTCTGCTGACATACTGTTTGTTTCTCTCACAACTACCGGGCTGGGGGTTACAGGTCTGAGTTTGGGGGAGCAGAGGGAAATGGGTGGAGATATTGAGTGGGAGAACAGGTTCTGGACAGAAAATGAGGTGGCTAGGAAGGCTAAGGCTTGAGGTCACAGGTGTATAGCTGGTGTATCTGTTAACCACAACCCTGTCGGCAAACAGAACTCAAGCCTATAAAACATTTGCATCTTAGATTTTCCAATGTCCTTGACTCAGATTAACTCCCCATTTTAAATATAGACAAATGTAAAGTGCTTAATTTTCTAGGTATTACTTTTTTTCTCTCAGGTCAGATTTCTTCTCTAAGTGCTGAGGCCTGGTTGGGGCAAATGATGACTACCTATGTACACAAGCTGTCTTTACTTTCATCTGCTAAGAGCAGGGGACAGAATTTTGGGTCAAAGCACAGGGATTTTCCTGGTTTTAACTCTACAGTGTATCATTGTGAATGTGTATACATGTATGTACACACACATTGGTTTCTGCTTTTCTAAATACATCTCACAACACTGGTTTTTCTCACTGTTACTGGATTCACTCTCCAAATGAACGATTCCTAACCACTGCATCCTTAGGGTCTACCACTGTACCTGTACACCTGGGTAACTAAGTGAATTAATGAAAAGGTATGATAACATACTTAAGGTTTTTTTATTTATTCAAGAGAGAGTGAGCGCACGAGTGGGGGGCAGGGGGGAGGGCCAGAGGGAGAGGGAGAAGCAGACTTCCCACTGAGCAGGGAGCCCGAAATGGGGCTCAATCCCAGGACCCCAGGATCCAGGACCTGAGCCAAAGGCAGACTCTCAGCCGACTGAGCCACCCAGGTGCCCCCATACTTGTTTCTTACTACATATTGCTGTATTATGTTAGTTTTTAAACTACTGAGTTTGGGGCACCTGGGTAAGCTCAGTCAGTTGAGCACCCACCCCTTGATTTTGGCTCAGGTCACAATCTTGGGGTCATGAGATCAAGCCGTGTGGGGCTCTGCGCTCAATGAGTCTGCTTGTCTCTCTCCTTCCGCTCCTCCCCCTGCCTCTCTCAAATAAAATCTTAAAAAAACAAAACGCACTATTAACTCCAGTTTTGTTAAATAAGCAGATTCCTGGTACCTCCTTCTAGAGATTGTGATTCAAATTGAGGTATGGTCCAGGTGTTTTAATGTTTAACCAGCACCGCTAATTTTTTTTTTTAAAGACTTCATTTGCGGGGTGCCCAGGTGGCTCAGCCATTAGGCGTCTGCCTTTGGCTCAGGTCATGATCCCAGGGTCCTGGGATGGAGCCCAACATTGGGCTCCCTGCTGTGCAAGAAATCTGCTTCTCTCTTTCCCACTCCCCCTGCTTGTGTTCCCTCTCTCTCGCTGTCTCAAAATCTTAAAATTTTTGACAGAGAGATAGAGAGGGAACACAAGCAGGGAGAGTGGGAGAGGAAGCAGCAGGCTCCCTGCCGAACAGGGAGCCCAATGTGGGGCTTGATCCCAAGATCATGACCTGAGCTGAAGGCAAACGCTTAAAGACTGAGCCACCCAGGCATCCCCAGCACCACTGATTTTAAAGGTGGTCCTACGAAGTTTTTTGAGAAACACTTATAAAGCTTTCCGTAAGTTCAGTGGCTCCATAAAGAAACTGAGCCCATTTCATCTGAAACTTGCCAGCAATGAGCAACCCTTGGTGATAAATGGGAGATGTAAAGTCATGATTTAATTTACATTTAGCCAAGATTGAATCCCTTTCCAAAAAACTGATAGCATTAAACACTTATCATTTTCCTCCAGTCTCTATGCATTCCAGTAGAATCAGTTATCAGATTTAGGAGTAAAACACTGGATCATCCAATAAAAATATTTTGTAGTCTCATTTTTTGTATTGAGGGTGAGTGAGCACGAGGGGGAGAGAAGGGAGAATCTGAAGCAGCTTTTGTGCTGAGTGCAGAGCCTGACATGGAGCTCTATCTCCCAACCCAGAGATTATGAGCTGAGCCAAAACCAAGTTTGAACGCTTAACCAACTGAGCCACTCAGGTGCCCCTGCAGTCTCATTTTAAAGGCAAACTTAAAATTTGAATAGCACAGGTTTTAAAGTCTTCATTCCTAAAAAAACTGGTGCAACCTGGTTTTTAACAGGTCTGTTGGCATTCTGGTAATAGCTTTCAAAGTTAAGCTGAACACATTTTAGAACTGCACGTTTAAATGTGAGGCTTCCATAGATCAGCATATGTACTAGTTGCTTCTTATAAAATTGGTTCAACGTTCCATTAGCATGTTTTACTGAGAACTTTCCCACTTAATTTCCAGCCCATATTCAAACACCATTTACAAATAGTGGCAACACAAAAGGCCTTTCCCTTCCCAAGTGGTATACCCAACTCTTCAGTGCCAGATATTCTCGAGTCTATTTAATTTTTAGGTTATGTTCAAGGTCTGAACTTGTTAAAAGGCAAAAATGAAAACCCTTCCAACTAATAATCTACATTCTTACGTGACTAATTTTTGAATGACCAATGACTGCTCTGAAAGCCAGTGTTACATCCAGGGATGCTCTCTGCCAGTAAGACTAAGTTTAACTAAAACGTTGTCACTTTTTCTCTAATGGAAAAGCTCATTTCAAAAGAAGTAGATTATACTACCCTAAACCACTCCAGCTCACCCATACTTAAAATACCCAAGGGGTGTGGCAGTGCAGCCTAATTTCTCCTTTTGGGAAACTATACCACAGTTATCAAAGTTTTAAGTCATGTTGTGACAATTTCACTTACCAAGAGAACACTAAAAAGGGAGTTTCACCAAAATTCTGCCTCAAAGTGAGGTTTGCATGCATGTACTACTTATATTTCAGAAAACTATCTACTTCATCTTCATATTACATGCAAGTCTTTTTCCTAAACTGAAAAAAAAGCAGAATGGCATCAAGTATTTTCCACAGAATTGAGCTGTTATGTTTTCTGGACAGTTGGCGGTTAACAGAAATTTTTGGAACTTGTGAGCCAGGAACCATACTCCCCAGTTGTTACATTTATTGGTCTTTATTTTCAAACATTAAACTAGAGCTATCTTAAAAAACCTAAGAAACCCAAAATTTCTCATAGGTAATGTGAGAGTAGTCTTATTAAAGAATTGGATAATAATTCCAGCTCTCATCATGACTCCCCCTTTAACAAATAAAGAGCTTAGTGATTGGGATTTTGTATTTACCACCCCTACCAGATTTATGCTAGAAACACACTTCACACGAAAAAAAAAATGTAATTTAAGATTACTGTATTTCCTTACAAGAGGAACGTTTGAACAAATTTTACAGGTAGTCATCAACCCTCGTTCAAATTGGGTACACATCAAATCTAGCATTATGGGAGTTTTGTTTATTTGGAAGTGAACTTTTAACTATCAATACAAATGCCAAGATACTACACAAAACATCCACAGGAACTTTTTTCATCGTTTTTTTGAATTGTTCACAAACATTTCCTACATAATCCAACATATAACAGAGAAATGGTACATCTTTTTCCTTCAATTTGCATACAATGGAAAAAAACAAGAATATATATATATTTTACAAAGTTTAACTAATAGACACTAGCAGGCTGACAGTTTGTCTATAGGTGAGAAATTATCTAATAAAAAATAATAAGAATTTATTTAGCATCAGTCCCTTCCATAACCAAGTATTATTCTGATTAATAAAACTTGCTGCCATTAGGCTTCTGGCATATACTTATATCATTACTCAATTTGTAGTATTGCTCCCCACCTTGGTTCTCCATTCACAATCACTAACATAGAAAACTGTTGCAGAGTAGGGGCAAGCATTTGCAAACAAAAAAAATCCCCAGCTTATTATAAGCATTAATGTGTATGACGGAATTTCTTCCCAAGCAATAGACTTTCAAATCATCAAGAAATCACCAGAATGGAATTAGCCAAGATATTTTGCCTATGTCCAAGAAGAGATGCATTTATTTATATCCAACAGAGGAGCTGAAAATCAAACTTAGTGTTTAGTTTGGGGTGGGTTGGGGATCCAGCCATTTGAAAAATGACTGTCTTAAAAAAAAAAAATGACCACCAAAATAGGTTCACTAAATTTATTTTAAAAATCATAAAACGTTTCTTACAAAAGAGCATTACATTCTGCACACTGCTCTGAATAGATGCCAGGGACAATTGGACTATTGTTACTTTTCCTCCCTGTCCCACCCCCCCAAAATGTTACAGTGACCACAAAGCAAAGTGTTCACAATAATTACATGGGGGGAATTTTTTCTTTTAAACCACCAACAATGAACAAAAATTAAAATTCACTCACTCTGCTGTTGTTTCAAAATTTCAATGTTAGTTTTTGCACGCCCTTCCCCCCCCCACCCTGTTTGTAAGGAACTAAAACATTACATCTGGTGAACAGCAAAGATTTCACTACACCTCAAATGCAGAACACCTATGAAGCAGAGGAATGTTGGCTTTTTAAACAGAAGCAGATAAAAAAAAAAAGATGCAGGACTCCTTCAGTTCTTCACTAGTCTTAGAAAAACTTTCCAGAATACTGCTTCACACTATAAAAAAGAAAAAATATCTTGCATTAGAATCCTTCAACATCTGCATACTGCTTCACACTATAAAAGAAAAGAAAAAAAAGTACGAATTAGAATTTTTGTTCGTAACATCTTCATCAACATTAAGACAATTTCAATGCTAAATTAAAATGATAAACATGTCCATTACAATTAGAAATAAGAATTAAAACATTAGCAATTACAAAATTAGAGCAATGTAAAATTCAAGAAAATAATTAATAGTAAATCAGACATTAGTAGAGCAGAATTAGGAAAATGAAATTAAAAGTTGTTAATACTTGGTAGAAAAGACAAAGAAATGCCAGTAAGGTGTGAAATGCTGCATTTTACAGCACCAATCATTTGTCCTGTAGAGGCATGGCCTGTGCCATATGGCAGACTGTGATTTGTTGTCGATTTAGTTATCTAAAAACAACAAAATCACTAGTCTTCCACACAGAACTAGACCAACATCCACTGAATCTTCTATATTTTCTACAGGCTCTGTATAATTTATAACAAGTGGTTTTGGCAGCAGTTTTCACCAGAGAAATGAGAAGTTTGCTTGGTTAAGGCTTCTTCCAGCAAGATTAGTATTGAATGTCTTCGTTTTTAGTAAGAAAGCAGAAGAAAATCAAAGCAAAGCTATTAAGATGTTTAGAAGTTAGGTCCCCAAAAGGTTGAGACACCATGGCTTCTAAAAGAAAAATCAATTGAGAAGAAAAGCTTTTTAAAGTTTTAGTATGGGTATGCTAACATAAAGCTAAATCCAAACTGACCTGTTCTGCAGCAAATACTGTGCATTCTGTATCTGGTCCTGTGTTCCCGTAATGGTAATGATCCGATCTTCAGACCCTTCTAGAGGTTCGTCAATTTTGATCGAAGCTCCTGACTCATGACGGATTTGTTTAATCCGCTGACCACCTTTGCCAATGATAGATCCAGCCAACTGAAAAGATTTTTAAAAACAAGTGTTTATGATATACTTTAAAAATAACCATATTACTGGTATTTTCAATGAATTGTCAAGTATTAACACTGCACAGTTCATTCTAGGATTAAAGATCTCCAACTCAACAAGGTTTGAATTAATTTGATTATTAATTTGAATTCCTTTAATATAAACAAATCAAGAGCTCAGAGCCCTCTGCTTTTAAAGAAGTCAAACCAGAGAAAGACACCTTGCTGAAGTCTGTAAAACACAATTTTAATCCTAAGATTCAGTACTTTAAGACCCTTAAAGCCAGGGAATTTAAAGAAAATGATTTATTAAATGTTCCTTGTAACATTACAAGAACGTAAAAATTTAAAGAATACTACTTACATCTTTGGGAATAGTTACTTGTGTAGTAATAATAGGTCCACCAAGATCACCATATGAGCCACGACCCCCTGCATAGGAATAATCTGATTTAAATAATGAGCATTAAGTTCATTTAGAAAGCATGAAATAATGTTTTGATTTCACAAAGGAAAAAACTTACCATATCCGGAGCCACCCTAAAAATGGAAAGAAAAAATAAAAAATTACTTTGCCTTCAAAACTATTCTTCAGGTATTTTAATATTCCTAAAATCTTAGTTTAGAAAACTAAAGTCCTCCCATATTCTCCCTAGTATGTTTCAGAAGACAATCCTTGGGGGAAGAAACCCTTCAGGTACATAGCACAGGAGCAAAAACATTACACAAGGGGAAAACAAACACTTACTGGCAAGTAGGCAAGCATTTTAAATTGTTACTGATATGAATACAAACACCCCTGATACTCAACCTGTGGTTCATAAGCCATCTGCCATTCTGATGGGCTCCATGTATCTATTGCAGAGTCCCAAGTTTCATCAGCACTGAAACCAACCTGTGTCAGAGACAGAAGTATTAACATAACCTGCAGTTTCAGCCACAGAGCTACCGTTTTTATACGCATTTCTATCTTGCGTCACTAAAATACCTATCATTGGCAGCAATCACATATTGTCCAGAAACAAAAATAGCTAAATAAAGTCTTAATATTCTAGCTAACAACTGAAATGATTTAACTAGTTGTCTAAGAAGTCCATTCAAGCTTCCAATTAACAATCATCTTCAACAAAGTGTCAACTACATGACTTTAGAACCCTACAAGTTCTCATATACGTTGATAAATGAAGAGTTCTTACCATGCCATCGTAGCGGTCTCCAGGTCTTCCTCTTCTGTCATAGGCCATTAGATCTCTGCAAGCATAGTACTTGTTGTTGTCATCTGTTCGCTTACATGTCACACACACCAAATAAAAACCTACCCTATCTACCCATAGAGTGAAGCCTCTTACAAATTAGCAATGTGTGGATGGAAGAAACTTACCCTCCTCTAGGTGGTGGTGGTGGAGGAAGAGGAAGATTCCGAGCTCTGCTACCACCCCGGCCACCTCGTCCAGGAGGAGGTGGAGGAGGTCCCCGACGAGGGCTCATATCGTCATAATCTCTTCTAGATGGAGGCATAGGACGCCCACCCCGACCAGGAGGCATTCTGTCAAAACCACCTCTTCCCCGCATGGGAAATCCCACAGGGCGTCCACGGCGGTCATCAAACATCATTGTAAAACCACCATAATCGTAGGTTTCATCATAAAAATTGGGATCATAAGGCTGTGCACGTCCTTTGATGGGAGACTAAAACAAAAATAGAGCAATGTTACAGACTGAAAAGAACCTTGTTTCATATCAAATGATTAACAAGCCGAATGTTTCAAGTCCTTTATTTCTCCTAGGAGGTACTTGTGACAGGGAAAGGAATGCAGGCAAAGGTTAACAGTAGAAAGAATTTAAAAAAATGGAGAATTTTTGTTGAGTCCTAAACAAAGTTTTAGCAGCCTGCTTTTATTGTTCCATCTCAAGAGACTTGTACAAACCCCATTCATACATTTCACAATGGGGTCTGTAAAGAACAAAGTAACTATCTCAAGAACTGAGGCAATCAGTATCTTGTATAAGAAGTCTGTAACTCATACTGAAGCACAGGTGGGAAGCTGTGCAATGTGGTACTATAGAGGAACTATAGAAACTTCATTTGAAGGACCAAAGGCTATTAAAAATCCTCACCAATGATCAAATGACCTCTCCCCCGGCTCAAATTTTTAAATTGAAGTGATAGCTAAAAAATTAGCTGAAGAGTAAGGACAAATAAAAACCATTTGTCTCAACACTGTGAAACTAAGAATAAAACATCTGTTCCATGGAATTAAATGTAAATAAAATATTCTGAAGATACCTCTGATATAAGATCAAGGATGATCTTGATGCACTCTACAACCCTATCAGGTTTTCCTCCAATAAGAACGACTCTGTCAGTGGAATGAGGACAGCATTCCTGGAAAAGCTTGATTGTTGTCTGTGTGTTCTGTGGTAAGTTTACGAAAAAGGGGAAGCGTTAATCAGAAGGGGAAAAAGAAAATAAAGTTTCTTGGGTTCAGAAAAATTTACATTCACATCCAGGAACCCCCCTCCCATAAAAACCCTGTTAGTAACTCTAGGACTTTGCCATGGTATTGGCGAAAGAACTTGTCCTAGCATGTCCAGGCCTGTTAGATTTTAAAAGTGAACTAGATAAACAGAAGTGGTAAGGAATTTAAGGAGAGAACTCAAAAGGGGGAATGAGAGAAGCCCACTGACCCAGCTCTGTATGAAATACTATTGTCTAGTAATACGGCAAGGAAAACAACTGCTTTTTACCTCTCGAAGTTCTTTGATTTTAGCACCTTTGACCCCAATAATTCCTCCTGCCAGACTCTGATGAATCAACAGTCTCAACTCGCAGTCAAAGTCACTTCCTTTATAGTGCTGGTACTGCAGAGGGAGAATTATAAAATTTTAGTCCCAAATCAAGGAATCCCCAATACACACTTATCTGCTATAAGCATGACAATATACTGTTGCAGTGAGCAACCTGAATTTATATTTCAATAACTTTACCAGTTATGTGCTTATTATCCTCAATAGCCAGGCCCAAAAAGGACATTCTGCACCACCTTAAAAAACTATTTTATTTTCAGGTCCTGCAACACCATACCCACACTGCAGCCATTTAGCATGTCGCTGTTACCACAAAATTATTATTAACATTCAAATAACACCATAATAAAAATGACTGCAAAGCACTTTGCAAATGTAGTTAATTCCCACTGCAGCATGGAGCAGGGTCAACAGTGAGTTGTAAGACCATTCATTTATCATGTTTTTAAGCCTTTTTCTATAGAGACGGGAAAAGTACGCTATGTTAAAAATAAAATTGATCCTATGGGCCAGGCTCCATACTTCAGTGGGGTTCAATGGCACTATGACATACATTTAAGCATTCCACAGCATCAGATTCGAGCGGGAGCTGGCTGGTTGCAGTGGGTGATGGCAACTGCAGGCCCTGAAAGTAGAAAAATAAGAGTAATAGGTTAAGTGTCTAGTGTGATCAGGCTATTGTCGCATATATTGGTAAAGCTACTACAACATATTTCACATCTATAACGTTAAAGAAAAATTGCTTATCTATTCTTAAGAATCAATGTGTAACCTTCTCCTATATACCCAATAAATACATGATTACATAGAATTAAAAAAAAATCCTTGAACTAGATCATAGTCCTTTCCAACAGAGTCCCACAATCAATATTCTAATTAAAAAAAAAACACCTCCCCTATAACCACAGTCCATGAAATACATGCTAAACCCATGTGCATGACCACAGGTAGTTCGTATTTACTCTGGAGTGGCCAGACTACATTAAAAATTTTTTTTTCAGATTACATTTTAAAACAATGTGGAACAGTAACCATATACATTTTGTTATGTAAGACGTTGCTGCTACAAACTGTTATAGCCACTGTCTCTCCACCGCCCCCATTTAGCCCCAATAAAACACTTCAACAATCCCTCCTCAATTGCCAAATACATTAAAAACAAAAAAAGAGCCTACCTCTTCCAAGGTAGGGATGATTTTCTTCAGAATTTCTCCAATTGTTTCAATATCAGCACTGATACTCAATATGCTGTCAAACATCACAAATACCAGATAGTACAAAAAAGGTGGAAAAGAAAAATGAGTTTTGTGTTCATCATCATTAGTCATACAAACTTTTACAGAGAAGTTACATACAATTATTTAATCTCCCCATTTAAAGTAGCCTATTTATAGATTTTTCACATGCATTTTGTTTTATGCCCAATACAGACATGGTAACAATATTAGGAGACTTGCAGAGAGACAGAGAGAATGGGCTCTTGGAAGGGCTCAGATTAAGTGGGCAATAAATTGACCAGAACTGAAGCAGAGTTGAATATTTATGTTCCCCGCCACCACTAAGTTAATTAAGGATACCCTCGCTGTTACATTGGTAAAACTGGCACACCTTCTCTTAGGCAAAAGTGGGGGAATATGCAAGTGGTGAACATTATATTTGGAGTAAGGTTATGGATACCAGTTAGAAATTAGATCACTAATGGGCTCTGCAAGAAAACAAATACAAATGCGAGACAAAACAAAGACAACACAAATGAGAAGTGAAGGAAAGTGAACCAGAGTTAGCATTTCATCAGAAAAAATTATGAACAGGCAATGTTGGGAAGCAAGGTGGGCCACAAAGACAGAGCGAGAGACTATTTTGGTAACAATTTGATTTACAATGCAGCAAATATGCAACACTTGAAGCTGTGCTCCTTCCATCGAAATAAAATTAGTGGATCGTTTGGGTGGGCAACTCACGGTAAAAGTTCAGTGACAAAAAGACTTAATGGGGAAAATAAGACAGAAACTTGAAAAACAATACACCGTCTAAAGGGGATACTATTTAATTATATAAAAGGCAGGTAATAAAATACATTTCTCTCTTTCTAATCAGGCAGTGAGGCATAAACTGTTGGGACATACCGCTCGGGGCCACTGCTGTCTGGGACTGAAACACTGGCATTGTACTGCATTGGTCATTGGCGTTCGTGGATGTTGGCATTGGGCATGGGCATTCAATCAGAAGTTGTCAAGTATGGTACCCGTTTGGCAACGAGCACATTTTTGGGCATAGCCAACCAGGGTTTTCACATGGGCGTTCAGGGGCGGATGGGCCAACGTCATGGTGGGCAACGCAGGGGTAAGTCGATCCAGTACATGGGCAACGGAGATATATGGCCAAAAAAACAAGGAGAGGGAAAAGGGGGAAAAGCAATAAATTTTAATTTAATACAAACTATACTCATACTCTCAATTAATGAAACAAGCTTAAGTTGTTCTGAAGACTAACACAATAATGGACTTCTCTATATCTGACTGTGGCTTAACATTTAAGGACCTTAAATGATGGTACTATTTTTTTTTTTTTTTTTTTTTTTTAAAACAAACGATGTTTCAGTAGCAGGCTGGCTCATGAGGGTAGACACAAAACCTGTCATGACTCAGTTTACTGAAATTCTTGAGGAAATGGGGAAATAACCCAGATAATTATATAGAACATCTGGATTAAGAGGAGAGAGGTTTATAAAAGACAAAACAAAAATTCCCACACCACCAAAAACCCTAACTCTTAAAAAGATCAGGTTTGGTTTCCTGGAGGTTTAAAACGCATTCCTAGATCCTAGCAGGCAAGTAAAATTTTAAACAAAATTTCAAGTTCAGTTTACAAGAGGAACATACAAAGATCTGCGACCAAGAGAGAAATGAAATACTGTCAATAAGTATTCAACACAAAGTTATTATTTGCCTCAACTTTAGCAAGGAAACATTAAAAGAGTATGTACACTATGAGAAAAAAATTTAGTAATTTTGGTGTAGCCAAGTCCTAGAAATATGCTCACTTCTGGTGATACCAACATTTAATGTGTCTAATCACAAGAGTCAACCCACTATAAAATACGAAGACTCAAACAATCTTTGGCATTGACAAATGGTTTCCCAATTAAGTGTCTATTCTTTACCCATATTTAAATCATGCAACCTCAAATTAATCTGTGCTCCATGTGCAAACTGTTAAACAGATGGACGATTAAAAAAAGGAAATAAAAATTTGAGTTTAATCAGCCACCTACAATGGTTTTGATATACTGTAATTGATCCACACACAGTAAATGGTGTAATTAAGGGTTTTTACGCTGTCGTTATTTTCCAATTAAAATGTTATCTTGAAGTGAATAATTTGGTGGGAAGTTATCAGAAAGTGAAGAGGTTTAATACAGACCCACCCCTCCCCAAACTCAATCTGGGCTTTGTTAAATCAGGAATGGCAAACTGAAATCATCTATGTAATCAATTATTACAAATGGCTTGTATCTAGGCTATTAAATGATTTCTATGATGCAAAATCTTTAAATTTCTACACACAAACTGAAGCTGCTCGTTTAGTATTTAAACTCTTTAATACTTACGTCTGTACGGAGGGCCTTAATATTCTTGCCTCCTTTTCCAATCACTGCCCCAGCATTCTGGAGGAGAGAAAAAAACAAGCAGCTTACTTTTCCTTTTCCTATATTAATGCCTTCCTATGTTCTTAAACTGTAGCAAAAAAAAAAAAAAACACCCCCAAACCGTAAAACCTAATCTCTCCTTTTTTTGGTCAGAGAGCTGAAAATCTATCAGAGACCACAAACTCAAATCATCAGGTTAAAAAAAGAAAAATGAGTCTGTGGCTTTAGGGACTAAACATCAAGACAGCTTTGGAATATTCAGCATGCCAAAAAGTACACGGAACATGGAAGTTAAGCACTGATTAATTACAGTTTTCTTCTCAGAAACAATTTAAACATTATCAGGTACCTTCACATTGTGACATGTGGTATTATCAATCAAGTAAGCCGCCAACTAGGGTGTTTTCCCCACAATGTAATCAAGGTATAAACTTTAATCCACCAATGCTTTAAGCATCACCTACACCCTTTCTGCTACTTTGACCTGCAAGGACTAGTTTTATATTAAGTGCTTTTGTTTTATCAAAATAACGTGGCCTATAGATCTGTTTAGAAAGAGCCACACAAATCTTTCTTCAATCTGTAAGGCTTAGAATGCTTCCCAGAGGGCCAAACCAGAACTTATTTTAATTTCTACTCTGGTTAAGAACCACTTTTAAATTTCCAAGAATAAAATTTATACCTTGCTCTGAAGCAAAATGCGTAATTCAACCATCTCATCAGTATTTCTAGATCTTTTAAAAGCTTGTTCCTCTTCCATATCTTCTGCAGGGCGTTTACCTAGAAATTAACAGTTCAGATTTCAAAGAAAGCACCAGTTATCACCAAGAAAAAGTACCTTTAATTGAACTACATTTTAATTTCAACTCGTAGGTCAGAGAAAGCAGCTCCATTCTGTTTGTGGAGATTTGTTGCTAACTCAGTCAAAGCCCGTTCCCTTCCAGTAATACTTTCTAAACACAAAACAATGTGACAAAATGCTTCAAAGGACTAAAATTATAAAATGCAAAGAAAAGGTATTTTTACTGTTTCTATCTTTAAAATCACCAATGCAAATAACAATTACCTGTAGTTCATAAATAAAAGTGAAGAGAAATCTGACAGGGATGTCAGACTAAACAAACAGTTCTAAACGAAATTAACAAAATGGAAAACCCCAAAATTGTAAATTAAAATGTCTTCTCACCAAATTCACCATTGGTTTCGGTGTTGGGGAAGGTTTCCTCTGGCTGTTCAGTTTCCATTTTCTTGTATTAAATGGATACACCAATCTGTTGAAAGATAGAGAGACTGGTACATTTGGTTTACTGGAAAAGTAAGCTTTGTGTCTCGCTAAATAATAAAAAAAGGCAAAGAAATGACTCTGCTTCTAGAACGTACCAGGTATAATATATCCTTGCAGAGCAGAACTGAAGTGTTCTGGGCGGGACCAACTGACACCCTAGTGCTGCAGTAGCCTATAAAAACCAACATAAATCAGTTTTGCTTTTTGGTTGATTACTGAATACTAATGAACAGTGATTTGAATACAAACTCAACAACTTTCTAAAACTGGGTCTTACACTCTCAAATGATCGCCTTAGGAAAAACCAAAAACCGAAGGACCCTATCTGATTTTTTGCAAAAAGAAAACCACGCAATTTTTAGCCACTGGACGGGAGTCCCACCACCGTAACTAATTGTTTTATACAATACAGAAAAGACCAAAGGTCTGTAAGACCTATACATAAGCCCAAGAGCCTTCAATTTTGTCCCTAAAGGTACACATTTACGGATGTATAAAATTAGTTACATTGGGATTTTTAAATTGCGTGTGGGTTTCTTCCCTTTGGTGACTTGAAATGCCATTCTCCGCAATCTCTAAAGTTTACAAATATGAAGGCAAATTCAAGCTATATCCAACAATCCGGTCAATGTACTGAAAAAAGATTAAATCTTAAAACCTCATACAGGAGCAGACCCCAACTACCAATAATACCCGATTATTCAAACAGGGCAAATGAAGCCCTAGAACGCGAATACTGCCACTACAAGAATATTTTAAGTTAGGTTTTAAAAGTCTATAACCTAACAATTACACCTTTAACGCCGGAGTGATGGGACTGCAAACAGCCTTTCACCAGCGCTCGCAGGACTAGCAGAAAGAGGCGACAGTGGCCTCTGGTAGGTAAAAGACGGATACCTAGACAGCCCAGAACTACATTCATGGCTCCCGTTCTTCTGTAACGTTTGTCGATAACCGACTAACTGAAACGCTACCCTCACCGCCCATCACTCAGCTAAATGTCGAGGCATGAAAGATTTAGATAAAGGAACTTAAAGACGGGCTCTACTTGTAAGGAAAGCGTTGCCACGGTTCACCGTTCAGGTCCTTCAGTCACCACTCCTCAAATCGCTAAATATGGGAGCGACCAGCCGAACGCAAACATGCCCCCCCCGCCAGGCCCCGCACGGTACCGGGGATCAGCAACAGCCGAACAACAGGAGTTGAAAAAGCTGAAGGAGAGAGCAGAAGCGCCGCGCCGCTCCTCACCCAGACCCGACAGGAAATGGCGGCCCGCGTAATGGCGACTACGTGCTACTAGGCGGAGCCGAGCGCGGACCCCCCTCCCCCACCCACCACGCGGTCCCGAGATCTCATCCCCCGCACCCTCCCCCCACCGCGGGAGAGACAAAGCAACGGAGGCAGCCTCGACTATTCCATCTCCCCCGCTCAAGCACCCAGCTCGGGCCGGGAGGGCCCAAGTGCGGCGGGACTCACACAAAGACAGCGACGGCGTTCTCCACTGCCCTTGGGTCAAGCCCGCCGGCCGCTTCTGCTTCCTACACAAGGTGCCTAGTTCTGAAGACTAGGAGGACTACGAAACTACAGCTCATCCTACAGGCACACGCCTCGCAATTACCCGAAGCCTCTAGCACCACAACGCGGACTGCGGATATACGCTCAGGGAAATGGCGGAGGTGGGGGGAGGGGAAACCGGGCAACGTTCCCTCTCCGAGAATCGGCCAACCACCAAGCAGCCCCCAAACGCCTCCCTCAAGCGGCAAACTTGATCTCTGACCCTCGCCCCCACGCGCCGTTCGTCCAGCCCCGCTCCTCACCGCGCGAGGCCGCCGTCCCTGTGCCGCCGCGCCGCCTCAGCCGGTCACAGCCAGACAGAGAACGAGCGCAGGCCCCCGCCGCCTTCCCCCGCCTCCCCGCGGTCTACCCCGCCGCCGAGCCCAATTGGTTGCCCGGGGTCTAGCGGTGGCGCGAGGGCAAAGCGATTGGCCCAAGGCCGCGTCAATCAAAGCGCCGAAGGCGGCGACGCCACGCCTCGCGCCGGCGCCTCCCTTCAGATTGTGAGGCCGCTAAGGGCCCGAGAAAAGCCGGGCTTGAAAAAAGTCAACGCAGCCTTTAGGGAGGCCAAACCCATGCCTGGATCTATAATACCCTAGCGCCAAAAACCCCAATTACCTATAGGCCGCAAGAAAGAGGGACGTAGGCAAGACGTCGATGTTGCTGCAGCAGAGAAACAGAGGATAATGGCGTCTGCAGTGCTTTCGCCTGGAGCGCCCTCCTCCTTTCTCGTTCGCGCACTCACTAGCGGCAGAGGGGAGGGAGGGGGGAAAAACCTCTCGCGAGAACTGAAGGCTACCCCGTTCACGCGCACTGGGAGGGGGCGAGGAAGGGGCGTTTTCAGGGCCGAAAAAGTCTTTTAGGTTTGGAGGAGGGGCGTCAGCGCGCGGGAAATCGGGCGGGAAGAGGCAAAAAAGGATTAGGGCGCGCAGCGTGGCGGCTCCTGTTCTTACAGTCGCGCGGCCCAGGGACCGCTGTTGCGCGAGAGGAAGGCGGGACGCCCAGGTCGGTGCTAGGCCCAGAGAAATGCCCCCGTTTCCACAGTCCACAATCGCGTCTCCCTCCCACCCCTCACCCCGCTTCCCGCCCGGCCTGCGGGGCGAGCTGCGCGGCGGTGAGTGCAGCCCGCCGGGGAAACGCGCTGTTTGTAACGGGTCGCCCCGAGTCCGCGGCACAGCTGGCGGTTTGCGGCCCGCCATCCTCCGTTGGCTCCGGCGGGATCCCGGGAAACGCGGCCGGGTCGGCTGGCTTGTGGCGGGCCAGCCTCGGAGTCCCAGAGAACGGTCCCCCTTGCTTCCGACCCTCAGCCAGCGCTCCCTGAAGATCCCAAGTGTCTTCACGGGCGTTCTGAGGAGATTATTCTTTTTTTTCTCTTTTTCTTCTTCTCCCCCACCCCGCCCTCATTTTTGTTAATGGAGCCTATGAGAAGAGTATCTTGTAGTGTTGTCGCTGCAGTTTATCTGTGAAAAATTTTCTGGAAGTATTGCATTCTATCTCTCCAAATGAATGCAAATCGCACAATAAGTTGTAGACGTCCGCGTTCTGTTCATTCAGCTGTTTGAAGCTCCGACCGAGGGAGTCGGTATTCAGCAGTGGTGAAAACAGACCCACAACCTGGTCCTCAAATATTTTGTTACTGTTGTAGCGTGTTCAAGTGTGTACTTGCTTTGTGTTCGGTTACTTCTAAGGCCCTGTGCCAAGCTTTGATGATTTCTTTTGTTAAGGCCCTTCAGGTCACTTCGAATCGGTGACGACCCTGGGAAATCGCCTGGCCTGGTAGTAGCCAGTATCCATATCCTTACTCTTCGACCATCTGGCCTTCACTCACACCCCCAAATATGTGTTGAAGCATAAAGATGTTATAATTTACATATAAAGCCAAGTCCACCATTAGCGGAATACACATATATATATTTTGTAATGATGAATTTGTGCTGATTCATCCTATTGTAACTTGATTTCCCTCTTGAATAATTCGCAAAATGGATGTAACCAGCGTCGTTTATTGTATGATTGCGTTCATCCATTATCTTCTACTTGCCTGATTAGGAAGAAACTCTTGTTTGGGGGAACTGAGGACTTCATGAAGCATGAACATTTACTGGCTAGGAGGATAGTTAAATACTGTTGGAGCATAGTGCCTGGGATTGTGGAGTTTGTAGGTCCCTTTAAATGGTAAAGTAATTTTTTGTGAATGTCCCCCTCCATGAAGAGTGTATCTTCACGAAGAGTCTTGTTAAGAGGTAAAACTTAGTTCACGTTTTGATTCTATGTTACATGGTTCAGGTCTTTATTAAATATTCAACCAAGAATTGATGCATGTATGTAGGGGTTGGGAATACTTGGATTATAGAGATTTAATCTGCTAGTCAGGATTTGCAACATTTAATTGCTGTTTAAAACCTGGGACATTTTACTAACTCTTAAGAGGCACATATAGGGGTACTGTACTACTGCTTTCTTTCAAGCTAGTATTTCTGGTGTAACCATCATTTTCTACCTTGATAAAGGGAACAGAAGGAAAACAAAGTAAACAGCTCTATCTAAGAACTTCCTCCTCCCAGTTTCGCAGTCTTCTGACTGGACCCTAACTGGTGAAAGCTGTTACTGACCTTTTTTAGATGCCAGTACCTGATAGGGTTTTTCTTCTTTCTTCTTTTTCCACGTGTTTCCTCCTTAACCTGTTTTAATTTACTTTTTAGGGTTACTCTTTAAATAACAGGAAAGTCTGTCTTTTCACCGTTTTTTCATCTATTGTTTTCAACTAAACTACTGTATTGTACTTTTGCTTATTCAAGGACTTGCCAACTTGATGGATACATTCAGTGGCTCCTGTCTTGTATAATTAATTTTATGGTCATTTTGAACTCTCAGTGAATTTAGAGCTAGTATTTACTTTACTTTAGATAAGCTAACATAATTGAGATTGTACGCTAGCCAGCTGGATGATTGTATTTATAACTACCATTTCCTGAGTTCCTCACTATGTGGCCTACCTTGTGCTGGCAGTTTTAAAGCTTACTACAGTTCTACGAATAAGTTGTTATCTTTGTTTTACGGATAAGAAAATTAAGACACCGGGCGCCTGGGTGGCTCAGTCCGTTAAGCGTCTGCCTTCCGCTCCTGTCATGATCTCGGGGTCCTGGGATCCAGCCCTGGGTGGGGCTCCCTGCTCAGCCAGTAGCCTGCTTCTCCCTCTCTCTCTGCTGCTCCCCCTGCTTGTGCTTTCTTACTCAAAAAAATAAATAAATAAAATCTTAAAAAAAAAAAAAAGAAAATTAAGACTGAGAAGTTAAAGAACGTGTCCTAAGTCACACAGCAGAGGTGGGATTCAAGCTCCTAAACCTATTCTCTTTCTGTCTTTTCCTTACAGTAGGTTATGGAGGATCCACAAACAGCCCCACTGATAACTTCCTTCTAATTTCAGTCATTAAACACAACTTTTCCCCCTAACTTTCAGAGAATACCTTCTCAAAATTTTGAAGTTATCCCCAGTGAGTTAAGACATACTTTTTAGATGAAGCTAATGTAAACATGGAATGATTCTGATTTCAATATTTGTTAGTGCTTTTAAGTCTCAGCTATTTGTTGAATGCCACATACAATGTCCAAAAGGATGGTACTTCTGCCATTTGTTCAGTTTTTAAAAAATGGAATAGGTGAGGCTGACTGAAAATTAACTTATAAATCCAATATGTCTAAGTCTTTGTGGTGAATGGTAGGATTTTCCTACTTTATTATAATTTCCTGGTCAGTTCCTGCAGTCAAGAACTTAAATGTAGATTATTGTGTTAAGTTTAGTGTGTATAAAATCAGTTTTTTAGAAAGCATTTTTTCATGATTATGAAATTAATGGGGATTAAGATGTATGTAATTTTGTATCTGGCCTTTTTCCTAACAAAATAAAATGTGAACATATTTTCATATTATTAAAAAGGGTTTTAGGAATTTTTTTTTAAAGACTATAACCTTCCATTTCATGGATCCAATTTAGTGTAATTTTCCCCCCCTGTTGTTGAACATTTAGATTGTTTCTCTTTTTTTCCGTACTATATCAACAGTGATAAACATTCTGGCACATAAATCTTTGTCCTCCTTTCTGATTGTTTTCTTAAGATTCGTTTTGGAGAGTCAAAGAAGTGATGGTATGAACATTTCTTAATGTACAATTTAAAAAACATACCTTTCCCTATTTTTTTTTCTTTTCTTGGACAATGATGTTCTTGAGGATCAGGGGCTGTTCATTGTGTATGAGCAGTTGGGAAATGGTGCTCTCCAGCTCACACTTCCCCTCTTCAGTTGTTTCTACCTGCTGTGACTGTGATTGCTCAATTTCTCCAGAAAGAGAGGAAGGAAAACCTTAAGAATTCTCAGGAGTAGATGCAAGAATACAATTTATTAAATTATTCACAGGTTTGGTTATTGAAACCCAGTCTAAACTTCATAATAAATATAGATCCCACATGATAATACTTTTCCACTTAATTAAACGTTTATTTTTTTTAAAGATTTTATTTATTTATTTATCAGAGAGAGAGCGAGAGAGAGAGAGGGTGCACAAGCAGGGAGTGTCAGGCAGAGGGAGAAGCAGGTTCCCCACTGAGCAAGGAGCCCCATGTGGGGACTAGATCTCAGGACCCTGGGATTATGACCTCAGCTGAAGGCAGACACTTAACCGACTGAGCCACCCAGGTGTCCCTCCATTTAATTAAAATTTTAAATAAAATTTTTTTTCTAACCTGTAGGAAAAAATCCTATTATGTATGGAATCCTCTTTTTATTGCATTTGTTATAACATGCAGTTGGTCGGTGGGGGGGGGGGGGACTACATCCATGTCTCTGATCAGTATAGCCTATAATTACTTTGCTTTTAAATGAAGAATTCTGTGTAACAGATGTTCATTTAGCAGTCAGTTTTTTCCCCAAAGTTCTTGACTGTTTTGGTAAAATACTTGAGATTAGCTATATTTGAGTGCTTGGCACAATGTTAAGTATGTCTTATCACATTTACTTGTGTTTTAAATATGTCTTGGTTATCTTTTGGGGTTTTAGTCATTAGAATTTTTTTCTTTGCCTACTTATGGTAACATTATTATAAAATTATAGTATGTCAGCTCGAGAAGTGGAGATTTAAATCCAAGAGGATAGTACTTGGAGAAAATTATTAATTAGGAATGCCACACATTAATAGAACAATTTAGTTGTGGTTCGCTGAGCCGTGTTTCTCAGAATTTGTCCCAACTGTCATTTGAAAGGAGTTTGTCAGTTGTCATGTTAACAATGCTAACAAGGAGGTGCATGTTTGAAGTAAAGGAAAAAAAAATGGATACATGTTTTAAAATATTAGTTTGTAATTTTTAAAAATTTTGAAGTTGTTTTATGTGGTATTTTTGCAGAGTGATAGCAGAGGAAAAGTAGTAATTAACCATGGCACTGTTGTTTTGAAGCTGTTGCAGATAGATGCAGTGGGTAATGTTAAGTTTTTCTTTCACTTGACATTGCAAATGAAATAATTTAGAATGCACTAGATGAGCTTATTATTTAAATGAGATCTGAGAAAAGTCTGTTCATTATAATAGCAGTGTAGTGCTCTTATAGAATCACTTTTTATGATTGTGTTTTGTATGTAAGTGGGTTTTATATGTAAATGAGGGACTGGCTATACTTCCTCTTTTCACAGAAGTCAACAGGGTCTAGCAAAAGGCCTAGGAATGGATATTAGAAGAACTTACATTCTAGTTCTGGGTCTGTTTCTATATAAGATCTTTATGTCTTAATCTTCATGCCTCAGTTTTATTCATCTTAAAAAGATGACAGTACTTTTTCATGTTATTATTTTGAGGTTTAGGTGTAATATTACAGATGTAAAAGTATTTTGAAAAAAGCTAAAAATCTTACAAATAAAAAGTTTTAATTTTTATTTTCAGCAAACCCTTATCTTTATCTCTATTTATACAGCTGTACCTGCTGGGATATAGGATGGGTATCTCTGAAATTCATCCTTGTTCATTTCATTTTCTGTCCAGCCTTGACCTTTTCAACTCACAGCCAGTCAGTCTTTCTTCCTTTCTCATTTGTTCCTTCCTCCTCCTAGAAGTATCCATAGTATTATCTCCTAGTATATAACAGGGTCAGCTAGAAAGTAGCATTTGTATTTATGTGGCTGCATGTCATAATTTTAGGGGTATATACTGTACCCAGAGTGATTTATAGTACAAAACATTCTGCAAACAACTTAATTGTAATTGTGACATTTATGCTTGATAATTAAACAGTTTATAACTCAACTGAAAGTACGCTTTGTCCGAATTTCAGTTTACTTAATGACTGTCATTACATTACTATAACACCTTTGCAAATTATACTAGGTCCATCTGCCAATGTGTTTAAATTTTGTGGAGGATATAGGTAACTTACTGAATGAACACACCTAAGAGCCATGAATCTGGCTTAATTTTTGAGGTTAAAAAAATGACAACAGATGCAATAAAATAGCACTTTGGAATCTTAGGTTATGTAAGTACAATTGACCCTTGAACAGAGCTGGGGTTAGGGATGCTGACCCCCACACTGTCGAAAATCCCCTTAACTTTCGACTCCTCTCTAACTACTAATAGCTTACTATTGACCAGAAGCTTTGCCAATAACATGAGTAGTCAGTTAGCACATATTTTATGTTACAGGTGCTATATACTGTATTTTTTTTTTTTAAAGATTTTATTTATCTGAGATGGAGAGAGAGAGCATGAGGAAGGGGGTAGATGGGGTAGAGCAGAGGGAGAGGGAGAAGCAGGCTCCTCGCTGAGCAGGGAGCCCGTCATGGGGCTGGATCCCAGGACCCTGAGGTCATGACCTTAGCGAAGGCAGACACTTAACTGACAGAGCCACCCAGGCATCCCTATATACTCCTGTATTCTTACAGTAAAGGAAAATGGTAATATTAAGAAAACCATGAGAAAATACATTTACAGTACTATAATTATTGAAAAAATCTGCATAAAAGTGGGTCTGTGCAGTTCAAACCTGTGTTCAAGAGTCAACTGTACAGATCTTTTAGTCTTGAGGGTAAGATGTCACTAAGCTATGGCTTCATGGAATCATGCTTGGAGGTTTTCACATGCTTTTAATTAATTTCATATTTGATGTTATTTTGTTTTAGGTCTATCTTTTAAGCATACAACTGGATTTGGTTTATTCATTTTGAGAATCTCAACAGGTGAGTTAATCTATATTCATTATGATTGCTGATCTATTTAGTTATGTTTCTGCCATTTTATTGTTTCTATTTATAGTAGTGGGCTGTTCCTTTGTGTCTTCTGTTGGATTGTTTTCTTTATTTGTTTTCCTTGGCTAGTTTGGAAATGATTATATTTCTATTCTTTTGATGTTTACCTTCAGTTTTTTAATTGAGATACAATTTATATACAGTAACATTTATGTTTTTCTTGGTGTATAGCTTTGTGTGTTTTAACAAACATAGCCAAATCACTATCACCACCACCATCATGATTTGGAACAGTTTCATCACCCCCTCGCCCCCAATTTCCTTATGTCCCTGTGGTCAGTCCCTCTTATACCTTCAGTCTTGGGCAACCATTGAACTGTTTTTCGTTGCTAATGTTGCTTTTTCTAGAATGTCATGTAAATGGAATTGTGCGGTCTTTGGCTTCTTTCACTTCACATACTGCATTTGACATTTGTCTTAGTATAGTTCAGGCTGCTCTAACAGAATACCATAAACTGGGTGACTTAGAAACAATAGAAATTTACCTCGTGGAGACTGGGAAGTCCAAGATCAAGATGTCAGCAGTTTCAGTGTTTGGTGAAGAGGACCCACTTCTGTGTTCGTGGATGGCCATCTTTCACTGTAACCTCCCTCGGTGAAAGGGGCAAGGTAGCTAGGTGGTGGTGGTGGTGGGGGGGGTCTCTTATAAAAGCCATAATCTCTTTCATGAGAGTTCCATCCTCATGACCTAAAGCCCTACTCCTAATACCATCACACTGGGCATTAGGATTTCAACATATGAATTTTGGGGGGGATACAGTCTGTAGCAACATTCGTCCATGTTTTTGAATCTAATAGTAGTTCATTCCTTTTTATTACTGAATAGTATTCCATTGTAATGAAGTACCATAATTTATTTATCCATTTACCAGTTGAAGGACATGTGGGTTGTTTTCGGTGATTATGAATAAAGCTACTATAAACATTCACAAAAAAGTTTTTTTTTTTTTTTTAAAGATTTTATTTATTTATTTGAGAGAGAGAATGAGAGAGAGAGCACATGAGAGGGGGGAGGGTCAGAGGGAGAAGCAGACTTCCTGCCGAGCAGGGAGCCCGATGTGGGACTCGATTCAGGGACTCCAGGATCATGACCTGAGCCGAAGGCAGTCGCTTAACCAACTGAGCCACCCAGGCGCCCACAAAAAAGTTTTTTAAGTAGTGTAAGTTTTCATTTCTCTTGAGTAATTACCTGGTAATGTGATTGTTGGGTTGTTATGTTAAGCGTATGTTTTTCTAAGAAACTGCATATCTGTTTTCCGAAGTGGCTGTGCCATTTTGTATTCCCACCAGCAATGTATGAAAATTCTGATATTTGGTATTCTCAGTTATTTTTTATTTTAGCTATGCTAATAGATGTGTAGTACCACACTGTGATTTTAATTTTGCATTTCCTTAAGGTCTAATAATATTGAGCATCTTTTAATGTGTTTATTTGCCATCTGCATATCTTCTTCAGTGAAGTGCCTATTCGATGTTTTATTCATGTTAAAATAAGTTAGTTTTCTTATTGAATTTTAAGTATAGATTCTTTATATATTTTGGATATAAGTCTTGTCATTTATTTCTCTCAGTCTGTGGTTTGTTTTGTGTGTGTGTGTGTGTGTGTGTGGCTTTATATTCTTTACAGTGTCAGGGCACCTGGGTGGCTCAGTCGGTTAAACGACTGCCTTCGGCTCAGGTCATGATCCCGGAGTCCCAGGATCGAGTCCCACATCGGGCTCCCTGCTCAGCAGGGAGTCTGCTTCTCCCTCTGATCCTCCCTCCTCTCGTGCTCTCTCATTTTCTCTCAAATAAATAAAATCTTAAAAAAATATATTCTTAAAAAAAATTTTTTTTTTTAAAGATTTTATTTATTTATTTGACAGAGAGAGACACAGCGAGAGAGGGAACACAAGCAGGGGGAGTGGGAGAGGAAGAAGCAGGCTTCCCGCAGAGCAGGGAGCCCGATGCGGGGCTTGATCCCAGGACCCTGGGACCATGACCTGAGCTGAAGGCAGACGCTTAACGCCTGAGCCACCCAAGCTCCCAAAATTTATATTCTTTACAGTGTCTTTCACAGAGCAAAATTTAAAAATTTTGTTAAAGGCCAATTTATTTTCTTTCTTTTTTATAGTTTTTTAGATTATACTTTTGATGTTGTCCCTAGGAAAACTTTTAAGAAACCAAGGTCACAAAGATTTTTCTCTTAACTTTTCTTATAGCTTTTCTGTAGTTTCAGTTTTCACATTTAGGTCTGTGATTCATTTAGTTTTTTTATATAAGATGTGGGGTATTGGTTCTTATTTTTTCATATGACTGTCCAGTTGTTTCAGCACCAGTTGTTCAAAAGACTATCCTGTTTCCATTGACTTGCAACTTTGTAGAAGTTGCATTGAATCTGCGACTTTGTAGAAAATTAGTTGGCTATATTATGCTTGGGTCTATTTCTACACTGTGTTCTCTTTCCATGGGTTTATATGTTAATCCTTTTGCCAATACCTCACTCTCTTGATTATGAAATTTTATACTGTCTTGAAGTCAGATAGTGTCAGTCCTTTAACTTTGTATTTTGTTTTCAAAATTATCTTGACTATTGCAGTTCCTTTGCCTTTCCTTATAAAATTTATTGTTACTTTATTATTTTTTTCCTTACAAATTTTTTGAATCATCTTGTCATTTTTTTTACAAAAAAACCCGATTGCTGGGATTTTGGATAGAATTGTATTAAATCTATAGATCAGCTGGGGAGAACTGAAACCTTAAGAAAGAGTCTTCAACACAGCGGGTCTCTTCATTTTTTTTTCTTCTCTTCATTTGTTTTCGTCATCTTTGATTTCTTTCATCAGTAATTTGTAGTTTTCAGGATAAATATCCTGTATGTATTTTGTTAGATTCATTTTTTCCATTTGACACATTGCAGCTTTCTTGCCCTGGGAACACAAGACAGCGCTTCAGCACTATGCTGGGGGCCATTTGAAACGGTGAAATCGGCAACAAAAAGCACAAAAGTGTGAAAAATATAGCACTAAATAGCATGGAAAAGATGCATCTTGCTAACTCATTTATTAGGCCATGTAGCTATTTTGTAGATTCTTCAGTGCTTTCTTCATAAACATTCATGTTATCTTTATTTTAGAAGTAATTTCTTTTTTTGTTTTTTTCTCCTCTTCACTGTTCTTTCTTATTGTAGAAAACACACAAATTTAACCTCTAAACAACTTTAAGTGTACATTATGATATTGTTAACTATATACATGTTGTTGTACAATAGATCTCTGGAACTTTTTCATCCTGCATGAATGAGATTCTGTATACATTGAACAACAACTCCCCATTTTTTCCTCCCCTCGTATCTGGCAACCACATCTACTTCTGTTTTTATGAGTTTGATTACTTTACATACTCCATGTAAGTAGAATCATGCAGTTTTTTCTTTTGTGATTAGCTTATTTCACTGAGCATAATGTCCTTAAGGTTCATGTTTGTTATAGCCTATGATGTGATTTCTTCCCCCCCCCCCTTTTTTAGGCCAATTAATATTCCTTCTTATCTATGTACCACATTTTCTTTATCCATTTATCTGTTGTTGAACAACTAGGTTGCTTCTACATCTTGTCAATTGTGAATAATGCCATAATAAATATTGGTTTGTAAATACCTCTTGGAGATTCTGTTTTCAATTCTTTTGGATAGGGCGCCTGGGTGGCTCAGTTGGTTGAGCGACTGCCTTCGGCTCAGGTCGTGATCCTGGAGTGCCTGGATCGAGTCCCGCGTCGGGCTCCCTGCTCGGCGGGGAGTCTGCTTCTCCCTCTGACCCTCACCCCTCTCATGCTCTCTCTATCTCATTCTCTCTCTCAAATAAATAAATAAAATCAATTCTTTTGGATATATACCTAGAACTGGGATTGCCGGATCATATGGCAGTTCTATTTTTCATTTTTGAGGTACCTCCATACTGTTTTCCATAGCTGCTGCACCATTTTACAATCCCACCAACAGTGGGTAAGGGTTCCAATTTCTCCACATCTTCACCAACACTTGTTATTTTCTTTGGTTTTGGTTTTGGTTTTGGCTAGTTGCCATTGTAAGGGGTCTGAAGTGATATCTCATTGCAGTTTTGATTTGCATTTCTCATGATGATGATGATGGTGGGCATCTTTTCATATGTTTGTTTGCCCTTGGTATATCTTTGGGAAAATGTATGTTTTTTGCCCATTAAATTTTTTTTTTTAATTATTGAGTTGAGTTCTTTATATATTCTGAATATTAATCCCTTATCAGATTATGGTTTGCAAATGTTTCTCCCATTTCCTGGGTTGCTTTTTCACTCTTTTGTTTCCTTTGCTGAACAGAAGTTTTATTTATTAAAAAAATATTTTTTTTAAGATTTTATTTATTTATTTGAGAGAGAAAGGCAGAGATAGCAAGAGAAAACACTGGCAGGGAGAAGAGGAAGAACCAGGCTCCCCACAGAGCAGGGAGCCAGATGTGGGACTCGATCCCAGGACCCTGGGATCATGACCTGAGCCAAAGGCAGATATTTAACTGACTGAGCCCCCCAGGCAGCCCTGAACAGAAGTTTTAAGTTTGATGTAGTTCTATTTGTCTGTTTTTGCTTTTGTTACTTATTATTTTGGTATCACATCCAAGATACCATTGCCTATTCTAGTGTTATGAAGCTTTTCCTCCTATATTTTCTTCTGGTAGTTTTATAGTTGCAGGTCTTACATTTAGATCTCCATTTTGAGTTAATTTTTGAATATGGTATAAGACAAGGGTACATTTTCATTCTTTTGCATGTGGATATCCAGTTTTCCCAGCACCATTTATTGAAGAGGCCATTCTTTCTCTTTTGTGTTATGTTGGCACCCTTGTCAAAGATCACTGGAGTATATATATATGAGGGCTTGTTTCTGGGCTCTTCATGCTGTTCTATTGGTCTATATATCTTTATGCGTGCTATTTTTTTCTGTTTTAATCTATATACCTTTTATTTCTTTTTCTTGCCTTATTGTACTCACAGAGGCCTCCGGTAAATGTTAAAATGTTGAGAGTAGACCTCTGCTTTATTTATTTATTTATAAAGATTTTATTTATTTGTGAGAGAGAGAGAGAGAGAAAGCACAACCCAGGGGGGGATGGGAGGCAGAGGGAGAAGCAGGCCTCCCGCTGAGCAAGGAGCCTGATGCAGGACTTGATCCCAGGACCCCCAGGATCATGAGCTGAAGGGAGCCGCTTAACTGACTGAGCCACCCAGACGTCCCTGCTTTATTCTTTTGTGTATGTGTGTGTTGTTGTTGTTTTTTAGTTTTTATTTCATAAAAATTTGGAACACTTGGTGAATTTGCATGTCATCCTTGTACAGGAGCCATGCTAATCTTCTCTGTATCCTTCCAATTTTAGTATATGTGCTGCAAAAGTGAGTAGGACATCTGTTTTATTCTTTTTTTAAAAGATTTTATTTATTTAGATAGCGTGCGAGCAGGGGAAGGGACAGAGGGAGAAGGAGAGAGAATCTCAAGCAGACTCTGCGCTGAGCACAGAGCCCAATATGGGGCTAGATCCCACGACCCTGAGATCATAACCTGAGCTGAAATCAAGAGTCGGACACTTAACTGACTGAGCCACTCAGGCACCCCAACATCTGTTTTATTCTTGATCTCAGGGGGAAAGCATTTTGTCTTTCATACCTTTAATTTTTTTTTTAGTATAGTTGATACAATATTATATTAGTTTCAGGTGTGCAACAGTGATTCAGCAAGTTTATGTATTATGCTACGTTCACCACAGGTGTAGCTACCATCTCTCCCAATATATCGCTATTATAATTCATACCTTTAATTTTAAAACATACATACTTTTGTACTATTTTGTTTATTTCTAATGAAATGAAAAACTCAGTAGAGCACATGAAAGGTAAAGTTAATATCTTACCCCCCCAAGTTAAACATCAGTACAAAGAAATCAATGGAAGAAGATTAAAATAAAAAGTTTTATATATATTTAAAAATCAAACTTTAAAGAATTATTTTGAAAAATAGCAGATTTGTTTGTTCCTTTGTTCCCTTTCCCTGAAAGCAACCACTTTCAACTTCTCTAGCAGATTGATTTTTGTATTTACTTCTGTAACTCTGGAAACCATACAGATATTGCTACATCTTGATTTTTCAGTTTTAGGCATTATCTGTTGACTTTTACTATAGAGATGAGAATTTAGCTCTCTCCACCTACCTTTCTCACCCACCCCTACCCTCACACATATCTTTTCCATTTTGCTATTAAATCTGTATAACTATGTTAAAATTTCTGTCAGATAATTTAGAGTGTCTGTTATTACTACACACATTTATTTATTTATTCCTAAAGATTTTATTTATTTATTCATGAGAGAGAGAGAGAGAGAAGCAGAGGGAGAAGCAGTCTCCCAAGGAGCAGGGAGCCCGATGCGGGACTCGATCCCAGGACCCTGGGATCATGACCTGAGCCGAAGGCAGACGCTTAACCGTCTGAGCCACCCAGGCGCCCAACACACATGTTATTTAGAACTAAGCCACGTAGTATACAAATATTGCTTTATCTTTCCTGTACAACATCTTCTTTTCTCTTGTGGCCTTTTTTTGTTTTCTCTACCATTTTTCATCAGATCAACCCCTAACTCTTGTGGTTACTTAAATTTCTCCTCTACATTGGGATACGTTAATGTTCTAACTAACAGAGGTGTAAACCAAGAAAGAGAAAGACATGAGATCCTAGAAATAGTGGTCTCACATGATTTTATCTTCTTTGAAAAATAATTTCTCCTCAGGCCTTCTGAGCTGTTTGCCTTTACATCCTGCAAATACTTCTCACTATAATGCTTTTCCCCTCACTTCTTCCTCTTTCCTGGTTTATTTCTCTATTATGTTAGAGCACATCCTCCATTACAAAAATTGTTTTAGACAATGCTGATCTGAAAATGTTTTTATTTCACTGTCATACTTGATTGATGCTTTGCCTGGGTAGAGGTTTATAGGTTGGAAATAATTTTCATTGGAAATTTGAAGGAATTGTTCATTTACCTTCCAGCTTCTATTGAGAAATCTAAAACCATTTTTTAAATTTTTTATTGTTATGTTAATCACCATACATTACATCATTAGTTTTTGATGTAGTGTTCCATGATTCATTGTTTGTGCATAACACCCAGTGCTCCATGCAGAACGTGCCCTCTTTAATACCCATCACCAGGCTAACCCATCCTCCCACCCCCACCCCTCTAGAACCCTCAGTTTGTTTTTCAGAGTCCATCGTCTCTCATGTAAAACCATTTTCATTCATTGTTTATCATCCTTCTCTGGAAGCTTGCAGCATCTTTATCCCTGCATTCTAAATTTCATAAAGATAATGCCTTGTTGTATGTCTGTTTTATTCATTGTATTGGGTTCTTTCCATCCAGAGGCTCTTATCTTTAAGTTCTGGAAATTTTTCTTTTTTTTAAGATTTTCTTTATTTATCAGAGAGAGCACAAGCAGGGGGAGCGGCAGGCAGAAGGAGAAGCAGGCTCCCCACTGAATAAGGAGCCCGATGTGGGACTTGATCCCAGAACCCTGGGATCATAATATGAGCCGAAGGCAGAGGCTTTAACCGACTGAGCCACCCAGGCATCCCTGGACATTTTTCTTAATTTATTTCTTTGATTATCCCTTCCCCCTCCCTCCTTTGTTTTCTCTCTTTTCTCCTTCTGGAACTCCTAGTCTGTTAGACTAACTGGGCTATTCTTTTTTTTCCCTGTGTGTTTCATTGATTTCTTTGTACTGATGTTTTACTTTTGGAAGAGATTTTCTTAACTTTATCTTCCATTCGTTCTACTGTTTTTCATTTCCACTATCATATTTTAAATTTCTAAGAGTTATTTTTTATCCTATGAATATTTCTTGTTACAGAATCCTGTTCTTACTACACAGACAATAATCTTTCTTAGGATATTAATGATAGCTTTTTTGAAGTTTTTGTCTCTCTTCATAGTCAATGCATTGCATTTTTTGTTTGTTTGTTTGTTTGATGTGCCTTACTGTTAAAAGCTTTTCTCAGATATCTTGTTATAGTTAAGAGGGGAACTAGAAAGCTGGTTGAAACTCTGAGTCTGGATAGTCTCAAATGGGCTGTTTAATTGGAGAACCTCTTGTGTTAATATCCTTAGGTCTTTTCTGTTAAGGTAGTAAGATTGCTTAGAAAAAGATTTTCTTGTCTTCTTTCTAGGAGAGTATAGGCCTAGTCGGTGGTATTTCTGGAAAAGAGAGTAATATGTGTTCAGCATTTAGGAATTAGGAATTTACTTCTTCCCCCTATTTTCAGTAAGTTATTTCCACTTCAGCTGTACTCTGGCATCCCCTAGTCTAGAGATCTTTTTTACCCTCTCTAGGAGCAGTCTCTCTGACTTGGGATAGGGGTGCCATAGTCTTAAATGCCTTAAAGAGTCTTTTGATCAATCTCTACATGGTCAGTTTTCATCACAATGGGCCAGGGACCTTTCCTACCTTTGAAATTTTATATATTTTTTGTATATAATTAAAAATATATATATTCTAATTTTTTTCACTCTAAAGATTCACCAGTTCTGTAATTATAATGACCTTCTTAGCCCTTCCTTTAAAATGTTATTCATGTAAAACAACTATAACTCCTTTAAATTGTAACCATTTGTTAAATTAATAATGTGATCACTTGTTTAGGGTCACAAAGTTTATAAGTGTGAGACAATTTGGCAGTTATACTCTGAATCACTAGACTATATACTGGCTCTCCCATCTATTTTATTTTGTTTTATTTTGCTTTTGTGCATGATAGTCTTTACTTTTAAATGATCATCAGTATACCCAATAATAACATGTAATAACATGTAACCAGTTCTTGAATTCTGTCATATAGCAATTTTGATTAAGAGGAACTAAAAGCAGCCCAAACAATTATACTAGTATGTATGTATGTATGTATTTACTTATTTATTTGAGAGAGAGAGAGAGAGAGAGAGAGCACATGCATGTGTACAAGAGGCAGAGGGGAGAAGGAGAGAGAGAATCGCAAGGAGGCTCCACACTCAACATGGAGCCCAACTCAGGGCTCCGAGATCACCACCTGAGCCAAAATCAAGAATCAGGTGCTCGATTGACTGAGCCATCCAGGTGCCCCTATTGTTCTAACCCTTAGCCAGGAAGGACTATTTTAAGGCTGTCTGCTGCTTAACACAGGTTACAAATAACTATTTACTACTTTCTCATAGATAAAGCCGCTGATCCTCAAGAAAGCTTTATGGGGGAAAACCATGTAATTCCCCCTCCCTTTTTATTTCCAAAAAATTTATTTTACATCTAATAAAGAAAAAGTCACTATTGATGTGTATGTTGCTTGAGTTAAAAGACATAGGGAACCAGACAATGTATGCGTATTAAATTTCTAAGAAATACAAGGTAAAAAAATGAAATCTTTAGGTAAGCTCTTTTTTGGTGTGTGTGTGTTTTTAAAAAATTGAGGTATAATTGATATACAGCATTCTATTACTTTCAGTGGTTCAACATAGTGATTTGATATTTGTATACGTTGTGAAATGATTACCACAATAAGTCCAGTTAACATTCATCACCATATATAGTTAACAGAATTTTTTTTCTTGTGATGAGAACTTTTAAGATTTGCTCTTTTAGCAGTTTGCAAATAAGAAGTACAGTATTATTAACTATAGTTACCATTTACATTAAGATAAGCTTTAAGTTCATACAAAGAAGCTAGATTTATTATTCTCCAAAAAGTAAAAGGACCTCCTATATAATATACAGAAATAATTTACTGCCTTTTCACAAGAATATAATTCAAGCTTTGCTAAAATTTCATATTCTATGAAGGCATCCAAAATTCTAATCCTTGGAACAGGCACTTCTTTCTTCTTCCCCTGTCCATTTATGTGGTAGTCTTTATGGATTTCTGGTTGATGTCTCAAAGGCCAAGAGGTTATCTAGGACTTAATCCCTGTTTTAATGGAATTAGGGCTGGAGGATGGTCATCATCTCTTGAGTCTCCTTCTCCACTTCAGTACTACCCCTGCCATGGGATCCCAGAATCCTAATTTCCTCAGCCTTGGACACTTTTCTCTGTTTGTAGGTTGTACTATTCTATTTCAGCTTGAGCTGCCTTGGCCTGCTTCAGCTTCCATTTATTTTGCATGTGGACCTTGGACACTTTCTGGGCACCCACTTCCCAGCCTGTAGAAGCTGCTGTAAATCCTGTGACTGACTGGCCTTGGTGGTGGGGATGCTGAGGCTAGCTGGATCACTCCCTTGGGTCACCTGACCCAGGTGCCCAAGATATGTGCCTGTGCCAGTGCCTTGTGGGCCATCCTTTCCTATCTTTTTTAATTTTTACAAGTAACTCTATGAGGTTAAGCATATAGACAAGGAAGCACACTCGGACTATATAAATTTCTCATGGTCACTTGCTTCTGTTTAGCTCACTCCAAACCTCATGTTTTTATTATTTTACCTCCACTCTGCCCTGACTGATAATAGGAACCCCCAAAACCATACACCAAACTCTTACACTCCTGCAAATAGACCAGTATTCTTTCTGCAGCTTCGCCTTTTAACCCTTACCGCTTCTTGTCCCAGGGCCATTTCTGAACAGTAGAGGTAACAGTTACTCCACTGAACAACCAGTTCCAAATCCTGTCATCAAATCCTATGTTCCTGTTCCAAATGGTAAGTTTTCTTGTGGTCATATTAAAACTTTTATAAATTTTAAATTATAATATAAATATATTTTCATCTGTGGGAGGAAAAAAAATACTTTTATGAACACAGGGTTAATTAGTGTTTAGTGTTTTGAAACCACTTTTATACTGAGAAAATCAGAAGTATAGGACTGTTGAGATTTATTTAGCCAAACAAATAAGATTCTTTACATCAGTTCAGAATCTATTGTTATTTGTTATATTTTTATCATAGACCACATATTTAAGTACTAGATGGGCAAACACAATGGTAAAAGTTTTAATAGAATATGAATTATAGATGTGAAGAGAACCTTAGTGACTATTGTTTCTTGACTAAATTTTAAGTGATTAGAATCTGATTATTAATATAATAATAACTACCTTTTACCGGCTATCTTTCATAGGTTTGACGTTATGCTTTACAAATGTTAATCATATAATCTTCACAACAACCCTTGACGATAGATTGGTTGTATTGACACTTTACAGATGAAAAAACTGGGTTAGAGAAGTTAAGAGATTTATATTAGGTCACAGAGCTTGTAATTTGACAGTTAGCTTTCAAACCTGAAATATCTGTCTCAAACCTTTTGCTTTTCTCACTGTATCATCTGATGACTTGTGGTATTTGAATTTTGGCCATGCGGAAAGTCAAAGAATTTTAAGATGCTAAAGAGAGAAAAATCTAATGGGTGTGGTTATACCTGTGGGTTGTAGAAAATTGTAGAAACTATATTTAAATGTACTTAATTATCATAATTTTTTTTTGTTTTTTTGTTTTCAGGTAATACATGCATAATAATTTCTTTTATTTTAAAAGAAATGAGTGTAACTAATATTGCATTAAGAGTTGAAACCTGGCTTTTAGCTACATGGCATGTTAAAGTACCTCTAATGTGGCTGGAAGCTTGTATTAACTGGATCCAAGAAGAAAATGATAATGTTAATTTGAGTCAGGCACAAATGAATAAACAAGTGTTTGAGCAATGGCTTCTTACTGATCTGAGAGATTTGGAACATCCTGTTTTACCTGATGGCATTTTAGAAGTTCCAAAAGGAGAACTGAATGGATTTTTCGCTCTGCAGATTAATTCATTGGTTGATGTCAGTCAACCTGCGTATTCCCAGATACAAAAGTTGAGAGGAAAGAATACAACGAATGACCTAATTACAGCTGAAACACAAGTAACCCCAAAACCTTGGGAAGCAAAGCCTTCACGAATGTTGATGCTACAGCTAACTGATGGAATAGTACAAATGCAGGGAATGGAATATCAGTCTATTCCAGCTCTTCATAGTGATCTTCCGCCAGGTACAAAAATTCTGATTTATGGAAACATTTCTTTCCGTCTTGGTGTTCTCTTATTGAAACCAGAAAATGTGAAGGTGTTGGGAGGAGAAGTAGATGCTCTTTTAGAGGAATATGCCCAAGAAAAAGTACTTGCAAGATTAGTTGGGGAACCTGATCCTATAGTTTCAGTCATACCAAATAATCCTAACCAGAGCATCCCTGGAATTACAGATGTTCTAGATCCTGCATTAGGACCTTCTGATGAAGAACTCTTGGCAAGTCTTGATGAAAATGATGAGCTTGTAGCATATAATGACACCTCCTTAGAAAGAAGATGTTTCAGTACAGGTAGTTCCTCAAATACTATTCCCACAAAGCAGTCAAGTTTTGAACCACGACATATTATTTCTCCAAAACCAAAGGAGGAGCCACCAAATCAATCTATGTATTTCACTGATGGGGAATTAGATGACTTTTCACTGGAGGAGGCTTTGCTTTTAGAAGAAACTGTCCAGAAAGAACAAATGAAGACTAAAGAATTACAGCCATTGACTTTGAACAGAACCCCAGATGAAAGTATAGAGAGATTTTCACATAAACCTAATACTCCAGATAATTTTTCTTTGATTTGCAAAAATGGAAACAGTATTTGGAATGAAAAAAATGTGTCTGAACAAATGACTAATGAAGGCAAATCTTTTAGTTGTCCGTCTGCTGGAGAGCAAAGCAGTAGTATTTTTTCAGTTCATAATGTACCCCTTCCCCATGATTTTACAAATAAAGGTGAGGACTCAGAGACAGATAATAAAATAAAACAAACCTTCAGTAGTGCAGATGGACATTCCTTAAATAATAAAATATCAATATCAAATGGAGAGCTGGTAAATTATGTACCAAAAAGGAGTTCACACATTTCTAATGAAAATGATTACCATTTACAGACTTGTTCTTTAAGATCATCAGAGAACAGCGCTAATCTTTCTATTGCCATGGATTTATATTCTCCACCCTTTATCTATTTGTCTGTTCTAATGGCCAGCAAACCAAAGAAAGTTACAACAGTGAAGGTCAAAGCATTTATTGTAACCTTAACTGGAAATCTTTCAAGTTCTGGTGGCATTTGGAGTATAACAGCAAAGATTTCCGATGGTACTGCATATCTAGATGTAGACTTTGTAGATGAAATACTTACTAGTTTGATAGGGTTTTCAGTACCAGAAATGAAACAGTTAAAAAAAGATCCTCTTCAATACCAGAAGTTCCTGGATGGTTTGCAGAAGTGTCAGAGAGATTTAATAGATTTGTGCTGTTTAATGACTATTTCATATAATCCCTCCTTGTCTAAAGCAGTGGTACTGGCATTACAAGATGTTGAAATGGAACACCTTGAGAACCTAAAGAAGCGACTGGATAAATAATTTAATAAAATAGTATTAGAAACAATTAAAAAAAAACCCAAGAAAATATTTAGAACTAAATTTGACCTTTTATGTTTCAAACTTTTTTTTCCTTGTAAAAGGGAAAAAGGAAGTCTTATAACTTACTTCAGTTTAATTTTTAAATGTTTAATCATGTTTGTGTATTTAGGTTTTTTAAATAAATTTTTTTTTATAGTAACAGATGAAAGAATTTGGTGACCCATTGTTGTTTTGTTTTCCACTTGTCATTCCACATAAGATGATTGCTAAAGTATTGTGTTGGTGTTTACTGATGAGTCATATTGTTTGAAGTTAGCAATTATAAATAGGTAGTTGTACTTCTAATATGTTGAGTACCCAAAGAGATTTTTTAATATTATTATACTTAGGAAAAAATCTAAATCCAGTGGATCAGAATGTCAGGCTTTCAGATGCAAAAATGCTTTGTTTTTATTTTGCTGATAGTAAATATTTGTCTGGTATACTTAAGGCAAATATTATGTTAACTAGATACTATTTCAGAGATTATATTGAATGGTTTAATTATTTTCAAGGATAATTTATCTCAAATGGCATATTGAAAACTTGAATATAAGATTCAGTAAATACTTTTTTTGGATTAAAATAAGGTGTTTTGTCCATGTCTTATGTATTATACCCCCCCTTTTTTTTTAAAGATATTATATATTTATGACAGAGAGAGAATA
Organism: Mirounga angustirostris; assembly: GCF_029215605.1. Taxonomy (NCBI): domain Eukaryota; kingdom Metazoa; phylum Chordata; class Mammalia; order Carnivora; family Phocidae; genus Mirounga; species Mirounga angustirostris. Next base: position 25,195,948 of record NW_026991723.1, read on the forward strand.
CAAACGGGGAGCAGCCGGCAGAGGGAGAGAGAGAAGCAGGCTCCCCACTGAGCAGAAAGCCCGACATGGGGGCTCATGACCTGAGCTGAAGGCACACTTAACCGACTGAGCCACCCAGGCGCCCCCCCATCCCCTTTCTGAATTAGTGCTATATATAAGCCTATCTTTAGTTTTGTTGGGAATACTGAATTTTTTTTTTTTTAATGGAGACTGTTTACCACTTTTCCACTTTGCTGTTAAAAAGTCACATTTGAAAAGTAAAGTTACTTTTATTAATCTTTTGTCTTTAGAAATTTAAAGTGTCTTCAGTTTTTTTTTTTTAAAGTAACCTCTACACCCAATCTGGGGCTTGAATTCCTGACCATGAGATCAGGAGTTGTATGCTCTATGGACTGAGCCAGACAGATGCCCTAAAGTGTCTTAAGTTTTAAAACATTAAACAAATACTTAAGTAAGAAAAAAACATGGTGTTTTGTTTTAATTAAAATAACATAATAGAAAAATACCTAGAAGAGAAATACATATGTACAATTATGATATAGATATAGTAAAAAATATTTTTAAAATCTTTGTCATTGTGTTTGAAGGATGATAATCAGAATTCAAGGCACAACACAGATTTTGCCTCTTCTGTAAACTTGCATAACTCTTTTACTGCAAGAGATCTAAGTGAGATGGCATTATCTTTTGTGATCTTTTTCTTAAATGTTCTGAACATTTACCTCTGTGACTAGTGCTTGAAAGCTGGGATTGGACCTTATTTTCTCTTCATATTCAGTCACTGAAGACTGGGTACATCCTTTTTTTTTTTTTAAGATTTTATTTATTTGACAGAGAGAGAGACAGCCCAGAGACAGAACACAAGCAGGGAGAGCAGAAGAGGGAGAAGCAGGCTTCCCACAGAGCAGGGAGCCTGATGCGGGGCTTGATCCCAGGACTCTGGGATCATGACCTGAGCTGAAGGCAGATGCTTAACCATCTGAGCCACCCAGGTGCCCCTGGGTACAACCTTCTATATTGGTGCTGTGATTCTGGTTCTGGTCTTCTCTGGCCTCGATTATTCCAGTAGGTTTACTTATTGATCTATGACTTATTTTGTCTTGAAACCTTTTCCCATAATTCTGCCTGAATGGTCTTTCTAGAATAAATTTGTTGTTTTCTCTTTGTTAATCTTTAATATTAACCTCCTCCTTGCCCCTTACTTACAGTGTGAAGTACAAACTCTTCATCTAGTGTGTAAGATCTTTTGTGATCTGGCTCTTGCCTTCTTTTTGAGCTTCATCTTGCTCTGTTACTCTCCACCTACCTAGTCTGTCCCTAAATTTAGTCATATCAATTTGTAATGCCCCAAACATGTGGGGAATATACCTCATGTTTTTATACTGAAGCTCATGGTGATCCCCCTCCCTCCCAGATTCATTCATATAGATTTCCAACTCAACTTAAGCTTTAGGTGCCCATTGAAGTATTTCCCTGCCTACTTTCATGTTGTCCTATACATTGTACCGACTAATATTATGTATGTTTTACTGTACTTACTTGCTTCTCTCATTCTACTGTTAAATTTTTGAACAAAATTCAGTAGGGAATTAGGAATTTAAAAAACAAAAACAAAGCTAAAATTAAGAATTTAGTGAATGAGTTTAACATCAGGTGAAATATAACTGTAGGAATAGTGAATTAAGTTTGGTCAGAAGAAAAAAATTCAGAATGATGTATAGAGAATCCAAAGGATGGAAAAGAACCAGAAAAGAGGGGCGCCTGGGTGGCTCAGTCATTAAAGGTCTACCTTCAGCTCAGGTCATGATCCCGGGGTCCTGGGATCAGGCCCCGCATCGGGCTCCCTGCTCCGCGGGAAGCCTGCTTCTCTCTCTCCCACTCCCCCTGCTTGTGTTCCCTCTCTCGCTGTGTCTCTCTCTGTTAAATAAATAAAATCTTTAAAAAAAAAAAAAGAAGAATATAACAGAGAGATGGGCTAACTTTAATGTAACTGTAGTCCCAGAAAGAGAAAAAAGGAATATTTGGAGTTACTGCTTAAGAAATTTCTAAAATGAAAATCATCGAGCTACAGGTTTTGGAAGTCCCACAAACCTTAAACAAAATATATTCAGAAAATTATGCAAATATTACCATTGAAAACTAGAAAAAATAAATGTCTAGGGCAGTGAAAGGAATAAGGCATGGTTCAGAGTACTAAATATGTGGCAACTGACTACTCAATAAAAACAATGGCAATTGGGGCGCCTGGGTGGCTCAGTTGGTTAAGCGACTGCCTTCAGCTCAGGTCATGATCCCAGGGTCCTGGGATCAAGCCCCGCATTGGGCTCCCCGCTCAGCGGGAAGCCTGCTTCTCCCTCTCCCACTCCCCCTGCTTGTGTTCCTGCTCTCGCTATCTCTTTCTCTGTCAAATAAATAAAATAAAAATCTTTAAAAAAAAAAAATAAAAACAATGGCAATCAGAAGACAGTGGAATGGCACCTTCAAAGTGATGGAATAAAATAACTGCTAATCTAGAGTTCTGCATAAAGTAAAAATGTCCTTAATAAGAGTTTGAAAGGTGGGCACCTGGGTGGCTCAGTCGGTTAAGCGACTGCCTTCGGCTCAGGTCATGATCCTGGAGTCCCGGGATCGAGTCCTGCATCGGGCTCCCTGCTCAGTGGGGAGTCTGCTTCTCCCTCTGACCCTCCTCCCTCTCGTGCTCTCTGTCTCTCATTCTCTCTCGCAAATAAATAAATAAAATCTTTTAAAAAAAAAAGTTCGAAAGATAAAATTTCACACAAAAAGTGAGAAATTTTTCCTAATAAACTACACAAAAATGATGTCATTAAGCAGAAGGAAAATGATACTAGATAGAAGCTTGAAGATGCAAGAAGAAATGATGAACAACAGGATAAATATGGGGCTTTAAATTAATAGTGATTTTATTTTTTATTATTTTTTTAAAGATTTTATTTATTTGACAGAGAGAGAGAGAGAGGGAACACAAGCAGGGGGAATGGGAGAGGGAGAAGCAGGCTTCTTGCCGAGCAGGGAGCCCAATGTGGGGCTCAATCCCAGGACCCTGGGATCATCACCTGAGCCAAAGGCAGCCACTTAATGACTGAGCCACCCAGGCGCCCCTAAATTAATAGTGATTTTAAAACAAAAATAATGTCTTCGAGGGTTTAAAAAAATGGAGGATCAAAGTACATGAAAACAGTTGCATGTAAGTTGAGGGGGATAAATGGAAAAGTGTTTTAAGGTCCTTATGTCTAAGGAAAGGTTAAGCTGTCATTTTGAACATTCAGAGTTGCATGGTGTAATATTTAGGGGTGTAATATTTACCACACTGAAAGGTTTGTAAAGTGTATTACTAAATACTAATGGTATGAAATGGAACAACAGGAAAAAAAGGTACTCAACCTAAAAGAAAGCAAAACAGAAAAAAAAGGAAAAGTGACAGGGAAAACAACTGGCGAGGTGGTACATTTTAAATCCAAATGGATCAGAAATTGCAGTAAGTGTAAATGGGGGTAAGATCCTCCAATAAAAGACATTTTCAGATAATGATAAAACCCAGATATATACAAGAGAGACACAAAATGTAAAGATACAGAAAGGTGAAAAGTGAAAGGATGAAGAAAGATATATAAACACTAAACAAAAGAAAGATATTGTGGCTATATTAATAGCAAACAATTTCAGGCAAAAAACTAATTAGTAGTAAAGAGAGACAGTTGATAATGAGAAAAGGACAAATTCACCAGAAATGTTTAGCCATTTTAAATTTATAGAACTCAATGGCTTCTAAATTTATCAGAAAACAAGGAGAAATAGAGAAATGCACAATCCTAGAAGATTACAGTCATAAAAAAATAGCTGATAGGGTTATAGAAAATACAATAGAACTAAGCACCATGTATAGGTTGCTGTACTCAACCAATACATAATGTTTTTTTCATGTACATGTTGGATATTTCAAAAGTTGGCCACATGCTTAATAGAAAGTAAGTTTAAAGTGTCAAAAAATTATTAACGATAGAGTATATTCTCTGACCATAAATAAACTAGGGGGGTTGCCTGGCTGGATCTGTCAGTGGAGCATGCGACTCGTGATCTCAGGCTGTAAGTTTAAGTTCCATGTTGGGCATAAAGCTTAATTAATTAATTAATTAATTAATTTTTAAAGATTTTATTTATTCATGAGAGAGAGAGAGAGGTAGAGGCAGGAGGAGAAGCAGGCTCCCTGCGGAGTAGGGAGCCCGATGGAGGATTTGATCCCAGGACCCCAGGACCATGACAAGCTGAAGGCAGATGCTTAACCGACTGAGCCACCCATGCATCCGGAGCATAAAGCTTACTTTAGGAAAAAAAAAAAAAAGGAAAATAAGCTAGGAAAAAAGATTTTAAAAAATCTCATGTTTAGAAACTATAAAACATACTCCACAGTAATCTTGAATTAAGGAAGAAATCACAATGGAAGTTAGAAAAACTTTTATTACGAAAATAGAACATCAAAGTTTGTGAGGCATGAAGCTGTGCTTAGAGGGGACTTAATATCTTAATTTATTAGAAAGAAATAAGGCTAAAAATGAGTGAAGCATTTATCTCAAGTTATAAAAACTATAAATTAAGCACAAAGAAGGAAGAAAAAACATAAAGAGCTTAATTTATTGGCATAGAAAGCAAACATAATAGGATTAACAAAGTTAAGAATTGCTTCTTTGAGAAGAAAAATCTCCAGCAAGACAAAGAAAAAAGTGTGCCGGCACAAATATCAGAAATGAAATGGAGACCTCCTCACTCACTGCTTCTGCATTCATTAAAAATCTTTTGGGAAGGTATTATAAATAACTTCATGCTGATGCATTTAAAAATTTAGGTGAAGTGGGGCACCTGGGTGGCTCATTTGGTTAATTGTCTGCCTTCAGCTGGGTCATGATCCGGGGTCCTGGGATTGAGCCCCGAGTGGGGCTCCCTGCTCAGCGGGGAGCCTGCTTCTTCCTCTCCATCTGCCTGCTGCTTCCCCTGCTTGTGCTCTCTCTTTCTCTCTCTCTGTCAAATAAATAAAATCTTAACCCAGCAATGCACTACTGGGTATTTACCCCAAAGACACAGATGTAGTGAAAAGAAGGGCCATATGCACCCCAATGTTCATAGCAGTAATGTCCACAATAGCCAAACTGTGGAAAGAGCCAAGATGCCCTTCAACAGATGAATGGATAAAGAAGATGTGGTCCATGTATACGATGGAATATTACTCAGCCATCAGAAAGGATGAATACCCAACTTTTACATCAACATGGATGGGACTGGAGGAGATTATGCTAAGTGAAATAAGTCAAGCAGAGAAAGTCAATTATCATATGGTTTCACTTATTTGTGTAACATAAGGAATAGCATGGAGGACATTAGGAAAAGGAAGGGAAAAATGGGGGGGGGGAATTGGAGGGAGAGATGAACCATGAGAGACTATGGATTCTGAGAAACAAACAGGGTTTTAGAGGGGAGGGGGGGGATTGGTTAGCCCTGTGATGGGTATTAAGGAGGGCATGTACTGCATGGAGCACTGGGTGTTCTATGCAAACAATGGATTGTGGATCACCACATCAAAAACCAATGATGTATGGTGACTAACATAACATAATAAAATTAAAAAAAAAAAAGGAAAAAATAAAATTTAAATTTTTTTTAGATGAAGTGGTCAAATAATAAAAAATATAAGAAGAAAAAATCTAGGGGCGCCTGTCTAGCTCAGTCGGAAGAGCGTGTGACTCTTGATCTCAGGGTTGTGAGTTTGAGCCCCCATGTTGGGTGTAGGATTACTAAAAAAAAAAAAAGAAGGGAAAGGGGAAATCTGAATAGCCCCATATTTGTTAAAGTAGTTGCATCTATTTGATGAGCAGAAATAATAGTCTTTTCAATAAATGGGGTTGGGACAACTGCATAGCCACATGCCAAAGAATGAGCTTGAATCCCTACCTCACACTGTATCCAAAAATTAACTCAAAATGGATCAAATACCTAAATGTAAGAACTATAACTATAAAACACTGGAAGAAAACATAGTTGTAAGTAGTTTTTGTGACCTTAGATGAGGCAGTCATTTCTTAGATATGTCCTGTGAAGTACAAGCAACCAAATAAAAAATAGATAAATTGGACCTTATCAAAATTAAAAAAAAGTCCTTCAAAAAACACTCAAGAAAGTGAAAAGACAGCCTTCAGAATGGGAGAGTGAAAGAATGGAGCAATGGGAGCAAATCACATATTTGTAAGAGACTAGTATCTGGAATATATAAACAATTCTGCAACTCAATAGTAAAAAAAAAAAATGTAAAAACAGGCAAAATATCTGAGTAGATAAAGTTAGCTTTCTAAAGGAGATATACAAATTGCCAGTAAATACATGAGATGATGCTGAACATCATTAGTCATTAGGGAAATACAAGTGAAGCCACAATGAGATACTATTTCATACCCACTAGGATGACTGTGATTGAAAAGACAGACAATGGCAGTTGTTGGCAAGGATGTGGGGAAATTGGAACCCTCATGTTGTGGATGGGACTGTAAAATGGTACAGCCACTTTGGAAAACAGTCTGGCAGTTCCTCAAAAGTTAAATATAGTTACCATATGATTTAGCAATTCCATTCATATCCAAGAAAATTGAAAGCATATGCTCACACAAAAACTTGTAAATGAATGTTCATAACAGCATTAGTTATAATAACTCCCAAATCAAAATAACCCAAATGTCTATCAACTGATGAATGGATAAACAAAATGTGGTGTGTGTGTGTGCATTATATATATATATATATATATATATATATATATATATAATGGAATGTTATTCATCCATAATAAGGAATGAAGTCCTGATACATGAAACAACATGGATGAATCTTGAAAAACATTATTCTAAGTGAAAGAAGCAACACAAAAGACCACATAGTTTATGGTCCCACTTATATGAAATAATCCATAATGGTTAAATCCATAGAGATAGAAAGTAATTGGTGGTTACCAGGGGAAGGAGGGAAGATGATTGGTGAGTAACCGCTAATGGATATGGAGTTTCTTTTTGGGGTGATTTAACTGTTCTAGACTTAGCGGCGATGATTGCATAATTTAATGAAAATACTAAGTGCCACTCAATTTTACATTTTAAAAGGGTGAATTTTATGGTATGTGAAATATATTTTAAAAAGTAACCAAATTGTTATTTAAAATCTTCCCACTAATTCCAGGCCTTGATAGCATCCCCACTGAATTCTTCTAAATATTACCAAGTCTACATAAATTCTTCTGGAGACTGGACAATGAGAGAACATTTCCTAAATTTACCAGGCTGGCATAACTTTGAACATACATTGGAGATTAAAAGAAAGAGTTACCGACCAACCCTTTCATGAGTATAATTTCAAAATACAAGTTCAACCTAAATACAGTGTAGTAAATTAAATATAAAAACATGAAAAGGAGAATACATGACAAAATGGGGTTTTTTCAGGAATGTAAGGATAGTTTAACCAATCAATGTAATTCACATCAAAAGAAAAAAGCTGTAAGTTCATTTCAATAGGTGCAGAAAAAGCATTTGATAAAATTTATGTATTCATAATAAAAATGAAACTAATAAGAACTTATTCTAAGAAAGAGTATCTACATAAAACCTACAGCAGACATCATACTTGAGTTTGGGAATAAGATCAGGATGTCTGCTATTTACTATTTCTATTCAACACTCTTCTGAAAGTCCTAGCTATAGTGAATGGCAAGAAAAAACAAAAAACAAACTTAAGTATTTTTTTTTTTTTAAGATTTTATTTATTTGGCAGAGAGAGACACAGCGAGAGAGGGAACACAAGCAGAGGGAGTGGGAGAGGGAGAAGCAGGCTTCCTGCTGAGCAGGGAGCCTGATGTGGGGCTCGATCCCAGGACCCTGGGATCATGACCTGAGCTGAAGGCAGACACTTAACAACTGAGCCACCCAGGCATCCCCAAACTTAAGTATTCTTGAGAAAGAAATAAACCTTATTTGTAAATGACAGAGTGTGTATGTAGAAGATTAAAATCTGTAAACTATTAGAAGTATTAAGTGTACTTGGCAAGGTTCCTATATATAGAATAATATAAAAAGAGTTGTGTTTAAAAAAAAAAGTTGTGGCGCCCGGGTGGCTCAGTCCTTAAGTGTCTGCCTTTGGCTCAGGTCATGATCGCAGGGTCCTGGGGGATCAAGCCTCGAGAAAGGCTCTCTGCTCAGCAGGGAGTCTGCTTCTCCCTCTACCCCTCCCCCTGCTTGTGCTTGCTCTATCATAAAAAAATCTTAAAAAAATTTTTTAGAAAAGTTGTGTTTTTATATACCAACAACAAAAATGAAAAGAAACTACTATTTATAACAGCATAAAAAAAATCAATCTTTGGAATAGATATAGTGAAATATATGCAAGACTTGTATACTAAAAACTACAAAACACTGAAAAACCCTAAAGATCTGGGTAAATTCAGTTATGAACTGAATACTCAATTGGAACACTTAATATTTTAGAGATGTCAGTTCTCCCCAAATTGATCTATGGATTCAATGCAATATCAAATTCTCAGCAGGATATTTTAGTGTATATCAAGCTGATTCTAAAATTTATATGGAAATGCAAACTCAAGTCATATTACCTCCAAATAGTTTAGCAAGCACTTCCCATAAACAGTTGTAATAAATGTACATAATCAGAATAGCACCATCAAAATCAGGAAATACTGTGTTACTACCGTCTAACTCTCAGACTTCATTCCAGTTTTTTGTTTTTTTTTTAAAGATTTTTTCATTTATTTGAGAGAGAGAGCAAAGTAAGCAAGAACACGAGCAAGAGGGTGAGGCAGGCTCCCTGCTCAGCAGGGATGGTGCAGGGCTCAATCCCAGGACTCTGTGATCATGACCCGGGTGGAAGGGAGACAACCGACTGAGACACACAGGCACCCCAGATGTCATTCCAGTTTTGCCAGATGTTTCAGTAATGGTGTTTTTTTGTTTTTTGGTTTTTTTGTAGCATACAGATCCTTCCCTAGTTAAGCGTCAGATGCAACAAGCCCTGACCAGTACCTTGATTGCAGTCTTATGACCCTAAGCATAGAACCCAGCTAATCTGTGCCTTACTCTTCACCCATAGAAATGGTGGGATAATAAATGTGTGTTGTTTTAAGCCACTAAGTTAATTTGTTATACAGTAGAAAATTAATACTCATCCCTTTCTAATTGATTTTAGTTCTTTTTTTTAAAAGTTTATTTATTTTAGTAATCTCTACACCCAACATGGGGGTTGAACTTACAACCCCAAGATCAAGAGTCACATGCTCTTCCAATTGAGCTGGCCAGGCACCCAGATTTTAGTTGGGTCGTTACTTCCTATCTAGATCCCTCTAGCCCCAGGGTTAAAGCTTCCTGCTTTCTTTGCTCATCTCTGGGTTGCCTCATGATTCCCTCAGGCTTGTCAGCATTTTCAACTCTTTTGTAACTAGTTCTCCATATTAAGTTTTTCTGTTGAATTACCTGCCTTGAGTTCTGTTTTCTTGATTACCTTTGACTAATACATGTGGTTAAGAATTGCTATTCTCTTGGGGTGCCTGGGTGGCTCAGTCGATTTGAGCATCCAACTCTTGATTTTGGCTTAGGTCATGATCTCAGAGTTGTGAAATCAAGCCCTGCTTTGGGGTGGGTGCTGGGTGTGGAGCCTGCTTAAGATACTCTCTTTCTCTCTCTCTCTGCCACCCCCTGCCCTCCCCCCACCCCTGTTTGTGCTCTCACTCTCTCTCAAAAAAAAAAAAGAATTGCTATTCTCTTACCACAATTAAAAATTTAAAAGCAGGGAGGGGAGGGAAGAATATCTATTATCTACATATCTATAGTAGTGGTTTGATAATAGGCAATATTCTTTTAAGTATTACCTCCAGAACACAGCTCCAATATATTTACTCTTCTCCACGTTTGAATCATTCTAACCCTAAGCCATCATTATCTCCTGATCAAGGATGCTCAGGTAATAGGTTTTCTAACAGATGTTCTCTTCCCCTTGCCCCTTGTAATCTGTTCTTCATCAGCCAGTGTGATGAAGCCAAGTAACATGGAAGTGGTTGGAGAGAGAGAGAATTTGAAACATTCTGTGTTGGATATGCTTCATTTAATTCAGAGTTACTGGTATAGACCTGTCTTTATGTAATAGATTAAAATACCTTTTGACTTTGTTGATGAGTGGTGCATTTCAGTTATCTAATGAGTATGAACTATAATATCAATTTATTTCCAAGATCAGCTGTAGCTCAGAGAAGAAATTAAAGTAGAATACAGACTGAACTGTATCCTAAAGAGGTAAAAGAACTAGTTAGGACAACCTGTGATTCTGTTCTACAGTGTTGATTAAGTAATTTTCTTTCTTTCTTTTTTTTTTTAATTTTATTTATTTATTTGACAGAGAGAGGGGGACAGCACAAACAGGGGGAGCAGCAGAGGGAGAGGGAGAAGCAGACTCCCTGCTGAGCAGGGAGCCTGATGTGGGGCTCGATCCCAGGACCCTGAGATCATGACCTGAGCCGAAGGCAGACACTTAACCGACTGAGCCACCCAGGCGCCCATCCTTAAGTAATTTTCAACTAGCTCTTTCTAGGGCTTATTTTGTTACATGTTTGTTGCCGATATGAATCTTTATAAACTCAGAGATACAAGAAATCTTACATTTATTACTTTCTGTGAAAATCTAATTTCTTTTTTTTTTTTTAAAGATTTTATTTATTTATTTGACAGAGAGAGAACGAGAGCAGGAACACAAGCAGGGGGAGTGGGAGAGGGAGAAGCAGGCTTCCCGCTGAGCAGGGAGTCCGATGTGGGACTCGATCCCAGGACCCTGGGATCATGACCTGAGCCGAAGGCAGACACTTAACGACTGAGCCACCCAGGCGCCCGAAAATCTAATTTCTTTCTTTTTTTTTTTTTTTAAAGATTTTATTTATTTATTTGACAGAGAGAGACACAGCGAGAGAGGGAACACAAGCAGGGGGAGTGGGAGAGGGAGAAGCAGGCTTCCTGCTGAGCAGGGAGCCTGATGCGGGGCTCGATCCCAGGACCCTGAGACCATGACCTGAGCCGAAGGCAGATGCTTAACGACTGAGCCACCCAGGCGCCCCGAAAATCTAATTTCTTAAAAAGTAAATTCAGGCTCCCATACAGATATAAAATTGAACACTTTATAGATTTTATTTAACTCAAGCAATGAAGGAACCAGGCAGATGTTATAACTGGTTGAGAGGAAAAGTTTTAAAAAGCACAAATTTATATGTAATAAAGGAATGTTGAAATTAATGTACAAATGGAGGCAAAACTGATTTTTCCACAGTGTAGGAGGAGGGGGAATGCATCTGAACCTCTGTCAGATAAGACAGAATTTGGCAGGTCTATAGACAAGAATTATTTTGCATTGCTATCAATTATCTACAACTTACAGACTTGCAAAATATCTCCTATACAATGATCATTATCATAACAAGGAGGGGTGTTCTCTAGACAAGACAATTTTCTATTGCAGCACACATTTTCTCCTACATCTTTAATTTGACTAAGCCCTGTCCTTGGGCTGGTAGAGAACTCAACCACAGATAATAAATAGTTGGGTTTCCATTCCTTAAATTCATGAGACATTTCCAGAGGGCTTCAGAAAGAGCTGAACACTTGGTGAGGCCCTACTGGTCCCTTACGTGTTTACTGCTGATATATTTATGGCATAAACCCAAATGATTCCTTTTGTGCTATGCTGGGTCCATCCAGGTTTGCCAAGGATTGAAGCTTAGGGCAATATCAATGGTGCAGGAAGATGAAGGATAATGTAGTGGTTTTTTGTTCTCACCAGAATTTTTATTTTTTATTTTTTAAAGATTTTTATTTATTTATTTATTTGACAGAGAGAGACACAGCAAGAGAGGGAACACAAGCAGGGGGAGTGGGAAAGGGAGAAGCAGGCTTCCCGCCGAGCAGGGAGCCCGATGCGGGGCTCGATCCCAGGACCCTGAGATCATGACCTGAGCTGAAGGCAGATGCTTAACGACTGAGCCACCCAGGCGCCCCCTCACCAGAATTTTTAAAGACTTGCTTCTTTTCAGCTTCCCCATAGATTGTGCATTAGGCTGTTTGACCCTTTACTCTGGTTTCTTTAGGTATTTGAGCCCACTGTCAAGTCCAACTTTCCTAGGTGGACCAAGCAGTCATTCCTCTTGAGTCCTGTCATCTATTAGGGCACTGGCAGGAAGGGGGACATGGTCTCATTATTTGGGGTCCTGTACCCCACCATCTGCTTTCCAGGCTCGGAATTCTCCTCCTCCCCTTTCCAATTTCTCATTTTCCTCTTGTACCTCCCTCTAGCTTAATGCCCTGAATGATTCCAGGCACACTCTTAACAAAAACTAGGAAGGGAAGCTGAAGCAAGGGAAAGCTTTCCTGGTTACTCAGGGGATCTAAAAGGGGAAAAATCCAGAGAACAAAAAAAATTTCTTATTTTTTTGTTCTTTTACAAGGTAAACAAATATCTTGCTACCATATTTCCTCATTCATTCACTCAAACATTTAGCATTTATTGAATATTTCCTGTATTAGCAGCTGGAATTATAACAAATTCTTCATCTAGGGATCTTGTAGTCTGGGAGATAGTCAAAGGAGTAATCAGAGTGACAGTGCAATATTTTAAACATACAGTAAGATCATTGTAAGGAAATTTAGCTTTTTAAATTGTTAAAAAGTATAATCACAAATATGAAAAAGTCAGTTTATATCACAGAATCTCTGCTTTCTGGGTAGGTTATAAATAAGTTCAAACCTAATTCCTAAGACCATTTGTCATTTTTAAGAGAAAACCCAAATTCTAGTTTTGTATTAATATAATTTTGGACAAAACTCTCACTTGTTGCAGGTATGAATCTTAACTCCACAAACTTGAGTGTGTGAGATGTCACCTTTTTTTGTGTTCTTAAAATCAAATTAAATTTGACTGTGAACCTAGCAAAGTCAACTACATGGCTGTGTGACTTGTGTAGTGTCACAGGGCTGCCTACCCAGCAGGGCTCCCTCCACACTTGGTTCAATGCTCTGCTGTTGCTGTCTTGAAATTCTTGATAATTTTATATTTGGACTTGTGCTTTGTAACTGAATCCAATAGGACTGCGGAGCATGCACTGGAACAGAGGGGATAGACAGAATATGTGTCTATCTGATGCTGTTCCTTGCTGCCCTGTTGGTGCGTAGCATTTGAGGTGCCCGTGATTTCAGAATTCCAGTGGACACACAACGCCTGAGTCAGCAAGTCTCAAAGGAGTACAAAGAGTGTTGGGTTTCCCTCTGAGTAAGAGGCGAGGTAGGGTGGCTGACAGTTCTAGAGCCCATGCTTTCTTTTTGAACCAGAACTTCCTTGGCAGAAAGAAGACAATGACATATTAAACACAAATAACCTAGGAATGCTATCGTCCTTTCTTACTTGTGTCACTTGCTTGTTTTAGCCAACCACGTACCCTGAAAAAGATGACATAGAAGGAGAGAGAAAGATAGGGCAACCCATAGTTCTTTTTTCCATCAGTTCTTCCTTATTCAGCAGTCAACTGAGGGTAGAGTATTGATTGAATGTGTGCATATGAAATGAAATAAAAACCAGTTGCAGTGTTTCCACTGTTCTGGTAAGAATAAAGTACATATACATCAGTGTGCTACAAAATAAGGATTCTGTAATTTTGGTGATTCCACAGAGGAGTTACATGTTCTTATATTTGCATTTAGAACTGTCCTTGAGGGCGCCTGGGTGGCTCAGCCAGTTAAGCATTTGCCTTCATTCAGGTCATGATCCCAAGGTCCTGGGATTGAGCCCCACGTTGGGGTCTCTGCTTACTGGGGAGCCTGCTCCTCCCCTCGCCGCTCGTGTGCCCTCTCTCGCTATCTCTGTCTCTCTCTCTCAAATAATCTTTAAAAAAAATAAAATAAAAAATAAATAAAAGCAGGTCTTGAAATTCCCCACAAGAAAGGTGCCCTCCTTGTGCCAGGAAGAGAAGTTTGTTATCACCATGAGAATCAACACCAAAATGGACCTGTACAAACAAACCTACTAAAATGACCCTTATCTTCCATTAGTTTCTCCCCTGTATTTCCTAGTCACTGTTCCACAATTTCCTAGCTCCTAGCCCAAGTTCCTGTCTTGTTCCCAACCCACAATTTATTATTTTTTGTTTTAAAAGGTATATAAGCTTTTGGGCCTAACAGCTTTTTGTCCCATAAAGACCTGCTTTTAGGTAGAAAAGGGAATTTAGGGAGTCTTTCCTGCATCTGCTGTTTCTCAGGTGCCTTCAGGTCAAAATAATCAATATGCCAATCAAATCAATCAAACCAATATGCCAATCAAATCAATCAAAATATTCATTTCTTCTTTCAATTATAGACTATTTCTTCTAACTCATTACACAGCAGGCTTATTCGTACTTATAACTTTCCCTTCCATTTCATATCTCCCCATTCCACCTCTTAGCTTTGAGCAGTTATACCTATATTTACCATTATGAGACTGATAGCATTTGTATTCTGTTGAGTAATCAGATTTATGACATCTGTTTTTTTCTAGAAACTTAATATAAAACTTAAAAATCATTAAGCAGTGGTCACATTGTTACAGCTATTTAAGTATGGTCATTGCATGGGTGTATGTAGTATATTGGGATTGCCAATCTTTTTATAGAGCTGGAGTTTAATTGTCTTTCCATTTTTAGGGAAGTTTTTCACCGTTATCTCATCATTAAGTTCTTCCAACTTATTAGGGACAGTATGAAATCTTTTGAATCTTCCTCTTTTCCGAGATACCTCTTTTTTTAATAATAGGCATTTTTAATTTTTTATTTTATTTTTATTTTTTAAAGATTTTATTTATTTATTTGAGAGAGAGAATGAGATAGAGCATGAGAGGGGGGAGGGTCAGAGGGAGAAGCAGACTCCTGCTGAGCAGGGAGCCCGATGCGGGACTCGATCCTGGGACTCCAGGATCACGACCTGAGCCGAAGGCAGTCGCTTAACCAACTGAGCCACCCAGGCGCCCCAACAGGCATTTTTTAAATTAAAGATTTTATTTATTTATCTGTCAGAGATCATGCACAAGCAGGGGGAGGGGCACAGGGAGAAGGAAAAGCAGGCTCCCTGCTGAGCAAGGAGTCCGATGTGGGACTCGATCCCAGGACCCTAGGGTCATGACCCGAGCTGAAGGCAGCCGCTTAACCAACTGAGCCATCCAGACATCCCAGTAATAGGCATTTAGATTCACAGAAAAATTGAGATAGCACAGAGTTTTTAAACATCCTATGCTTAGTTTCCCCTACTATTAACTTATTAGGATGGTACATTTGTTACAATTAATGAATCAGTATTGCTACATTTTTACTAAAGTCCATATTTTATTCAGATTTTTTAAAAAAGATTTTATTTATTTATTTCACAGAGAGAGAGACAGCGAGAGCAGGAACACAAGCAGGGGGAGTGGGAGAGGGAGAAGCAGGCCTCCCGCCGAACAGGAAGCCAGATGCGGGGCTCGATCGCAGGACTCTGGGATCATGACCTGAGCCTAAGGCAGACGCTCAATGACTGAGCCACCCAGGCGCCCCTTATTCAGATATTTTAGCTTTACCTAATGTCTTTTTCTCCTCCAGGATGCCACATTACATTTAGTTGTCATGTCTCCTTAGGCTTTTCTTGGTTTTAACAGTTTCTACCACTTTCCTTGTTTTTGATAACATTGACAATTTTGAGGAGTGCTGATCAAGTATTTTGTCAGATACCCTTCCAGTGGAGTTTTTATAATGTTTTTTCATGATTATACTGAGCCTATGGGTGTTGGGGAGAAAGACCACAGAGGTAAATTGTCATTTTTATCATACCATATTAAGGATACACATTATCAGCATGATTCATCACTGCTCACATTCACCTTGATCATCTGGCTGAGATGGTGTTTGTCAATTTTTCCACTGTAAAGGTATTCTTTCTCTCTCCCTACAGTGTTCCATACTGTATGCTTTGGGAAGAAGTCCACTGTGTGTAACCTACACGTAAGGAGTGGGGATTTACGATCTCTTCCTTGAGAGCAGAGTATCTGCATAAATTTTTAAAAATTCTTCTGCATGAAGATTTATCTCTTCTCCCTCATTAATTTATTCAGTCATATCAATATGGACTTATGGATATTCATTTTATACTGTGGGTTATAATTCAGTATTACTTTATTTTGTTGTTCAAATCGTTCCAATTTTGGCTATTGGGAGCTGTTTCTCTTGGCTCCTGTGTCCCTTTGACACATCCCAATTTTTTTTTTTTTAACACTTCTGTACTTTCTGATACTATGAAATGCTCTAAACTCGTATAGTTCCTGCTCCAGACCTAGGATCAGCCATTTCTCAAAAAGCTGTTTCCTTTTATTAGAGAGTGGTATTAGAAACAAGATTTAGACACTGGATGTTAGATACCTCTTTTCAGAGTCATTGCTTCAATCTACTCAGTATTTTCTAAGCCTGCCTTTCAGCTTTCATCCTAGATTATCTCCCATTTTTCTCCTGACTTGGATCTACTCTTTCTGAGATCTGATTTTATATGCTCTAATTTTTGTGGGAGTACATCCTCAAGTAACTTTCTAAAAACGGGGTATTTGAGGTAAATTTTCTAAGTCTGGCATGTTTTATAAACTTCATATTCTACCTACACTTATACTTTTTTGTTCTTCCAAATTTTTATTTAAATTCTAGTTAGTTAACAAATAGTGTAATATTGGTTTCAGGAATAGAATTTAGTGAGTCATCACTTACATACAACACCCTGTGCTCAGATCACAAGTGCCCTCCTTAATACCCATTGCCCATTTAGCCCATCCCCTCCCACCTCCCTCCCTCCCTCCATCAACCCCCTCAGTTCTCTATCATTAAGAGTCTTTTATGGTTTGCCTCCCCCTCTCTCCTTCTCTTTTTTTCCCCTTCCCACATGTTCATCCGTTTTGTTTCCTAAATTCCACGTATGAGTAAGATCATATGGTATTTGTCTTTCTCTGATGGACTTATTTCACTTAGGATGATATAATGTAGCTACCTTCATGTCACTGCAAATGGCAAGATTTCATTCTTTTTGAATGCTGAATTGTATTCCATTGTAAATATATACCACATCTTCTTTATCGTTCATTAGTCAATGGACTCTTTCCATAGTTTGGCTATGTCGATACTAACCCTTTATCAGATATGTCATTTGCAAATATTTTCTCTCATTCTTTAGGCTGCCTTTTAGTTTTGTTGATTGTTTCCTTTGCATTACAGATTTTTCTCAAAAGTCTAGCAATCCTTGAGTCCATTTACTTGTAAGAATGAGGCAGTAGAAAGATTGACTTTGAACTTTGTATACCTGGGTGGACTTCTAGGACAACAGTGCCCAGTTCAGCTGCCCTAATTCTTCTTAGATGGTCCGATAAATTTCTTTATAGAAAATGGCTTTTTAATTTATTATCTTTTTTTTCCTAGAATATAATCACCTGCCTGATAAATATTTTGCTCTCTGGATTTTGAGAGGAGAGTGGGTGCTTTCTATATGCAAGCTTTAAATAATACCCCTGCTTTCAGACCCCACTCTCACTCCTGTGTCCTTCCTAACTGGAATTTCCTAGTTCTAAGCATTTTGGGTTTCTCTGGGTAAGGTTGATGCTTTCCTCCATGGCCATCTTTTCTGCTCAGAATATATTCTAAGTAGTGGCCCCTCCTGCTCTCTTCATCAGTCATTAATCCTCCGTCCTCTTTCTGTCTCCCAGAAATTTGTTAAAATCACCTGTTTGCTGATGGCTTTCCTTCCTTTCTCTTCAATGTTGTGGATTTTTACCCCAAACATAACTTTTACTGTTATTTAAATAAGGTCTTAGGAAGGACTAATAAAAAGCATACAGCTCGTCATCTTGGAGAGGAACAAGTTAATCTCATTTAAATCTCAGAACGACCCTATACCATTCTATTTTACAGATTTAGAAACATTGGCACAAGCAAGTAAATTATTTAGCGATGGAGTGGGGATTAAATCCCAGGAAATCCACTCCAAAGCTTCCTGTTCTTGTTTTCTTTTTAAATTCACTACAGTGAAATCCTAAGGCATTTAGAAACATCCTAGTAGATAACAAAAATATTGTATTTTGGACTATTTCTTTTAAAAGACCCAGAAGATATCTGGTTAAGTATATGGCTCCTAATTAACTAGTTCGGCAGATGATTCTAAAATGAATCAAGTTACCTCTGCTCTGGATTATTCCACTTTGCATCCTCTTATTCAATCATTAATCGCTATATATTATTTGACTTATTTAGGATCTGTTTTTATCTGTTTTAGGGTTTTTAAAAAAGACTTTATTTATTTTAGAGAGAGTGAGCCAGGGAGCTTGAGTGGGGGGAGCAGCAGAAGGGTAGAGAGAGGGAGGGGGAAAGAATCTCAAGCAGACTGCACTGAGCATGAGCCCATCACTGGGCTTGATCTCAAGACCCTGAGATCATGACCTGAGCTGAAACCAAGAATCGGAGGCTTAATCGACTGTGCCACCCCGGTGCCCCTAAAAATGTTTTTAATCAGAGAAGTGCAATGAAAAAGAACAATATCATTTGGAGAAATAAACAATAATAGGAAAGTGGGGTGATTTAATGTGGCATCATAAAATATGGTTGTTCTTTCATCCTTTTACCTCGAAGGGTTATTTTATTTTATTTTTTTTAATCTATTTGACAGAGAGAGAGAGCAGAAGCAGGGAGGAGTGGCAGAGGGAGAGGGAGAAGCAGGCTCCCTGCTGAGCTGGGAACCCAAGGAAGGACTCAATCCCAGGACTCTGGGATCATGACCTGAGCCAAAGTCAGCCCCTTAACCGATTGAGCCACCCAGGCATCCCTTGAAGAGTTATTCTTAAGGAGCTTCTATAAAATGGAATGAATCAGACAGCCATGCCGATAGCTGGTTAACACTTTCTAGCAAATACTTCTTTGTAAACTCTAGCTGAGACTGTATGTTTGAATATTGTAATCTATATACTGAAAACCAGAAACCTGATTTTGAATTTTCAGTATATATCCTGGCAACTGACCATTGAGTAAAGTCCTTGATTTTCTGTCCAGTTTTGCCATTGAGAATGAACAAGTCATATTTCTTAGAACCTCAGTTTCCTCATTTCTACAGTGAGGAGGCTGGGCCAGATGATCTCTAAGGTCTTATCCTTCCAACAGATTTTGTTTCTATCATCCATCCCTTCTTATTTTATTTTCGGTAGTTCTTAATGTGTCTTTTGATCAATATTTTATAGATATATAATTTATATATGGTCAAATACACAAATTTTAAATATATTGCTTGATGACAACCCAGCTTTCTTGAGATATAATTAACTACCATGAAATTCACCTTTTAACATGTACAATTCAATGGTTTCTATTCTGTTTATAGATTTTGTAACCTTTATCATAATCTACTTTAGAAAATCTCCATTCCCACAAAAAAGAAAACTTGTACCCATTAGCAGCCGCTCCTAGTTCTTTCTCCCTCCTTCCCTCTCAGCCCTTGACAACCACTAATCTACTTTCTATCTTTATGTATTTGTTTATTCTGGATCTTTTATATAAATGGAATCTCACAATATGTAGTCTTTTGTGGCTGGCTTTTTTCATTTAGTATAATGTTTTTAAGGTTCAGACATGTTATAGAAAGAACCAAGAGCTCCTGGGTGGCTCAGTCAGTTAAGCATCTGACTCTTGGTTTTGGTTCAGGTTGTGATCTCATGGTTGTGGGACTGAGTTCTGAATTGGGCTTCGTGCTCAGCTGGGAGTCTGCTTGAAGATTCTCTTCCTCTGCTCCTGTCCCCACTTCCGTGCGTGTGTTCTCTCTCTCTCTCTCAAATAAATAAATAAATCTTAAAAAAAAAAAAAAAGGGGCGCCTGGGATCGAGTCCCACATCGGGCTCCCTGCTCCTTGGGAGCCTGCTTTTCTCTCTCTCTCTGTCTCTCATGAATAAATAAATAAAATCTTTAAAAAAAAAAAAGTACCAATCCTTTATTCCTTTTTGTTGCCAAATAGTGTTCCATTTTATGTATATATTACTTTTTTCTTTACCTGTTCATTAGTTGATGGGCATGTAGGCTGATTCCACCTTTTAGTTATTATGAATCATGCTGCCATGAACATTTATGTAGATATATATTTATATTCTTCTTGGGTAGATACCTAAGATTGCAGGGTCATATGGTAGCTTTGGTTAACATTTTGAGGCATTGCCAAACTATTTTCCAAAGTGGTTGTAACATTTTACATTTCCACTAGTAGTGTATGAAGGTTTCCATTTCTCTACATCTTTGCTAACATTTTTTGTATTTTTGGTTATAGCTATCCTATTATGTGTGAAGTAGTATCTCATTGTTTGATGACTTTTTTTTTTTTAAAGATTTTTTATTTATTTATTTGACAGAGAGAGACGTAGCGAGAGTAGGAACACAAGCAGGGGGAGTGGGAGAGGGAGAAGCAGGCTTCCCGCAGAGCAGGGAGCCCGATGTGGGACTCGATCCCAGGACCCCGGGATCATGACCTGAGCCGAAGGCAGACGCTCAACGACTGAGCCACCCAGGAGCCCTGTTTGATGACTTTTTAAAAAGACTTATTTATTTATTTGAGAGAGAGCACACATGAGCTGGAGGGGCAGAAGGAGAGGGAGAGAGTATCCCAAGCAGACTCTGTGCTGAGCGGGGAGCCCAACATGGGGCTCGAGCTCATGACCCTGATATCATAACCTGAGCTGAAACCAAGAGTGGGACACTCAACCAACTGTGCCACGCAGGTGCCCCTGTTCAGTGATTTTTTACACATCTACACCTTTGTGACTTCCATCCAGATAAGGATATCTGACATTTTCATCGTTCCTGAAAGTGTTTTTACACCTTTTTTTAGTAAACATCAGTTGTCTGTCCCTAGGTAACCACCCTTCTGACTTCTATCGCCATAGATTAGTTTTGCCTGTTCTTGAACTTAACAGAAATGGAATCAAAGAGTATATATGACTTATGCATCAAAGTACATGAATGTTCATAGCAGCATTATTCATAATGGCTAAAAAATGGAAGAAACTTAAATGTCCATTAATTGATGAATGGATAGATGACATATGGTAGATCTATAAAATGGAATACTCTTTGTCCATAAAAGGAAAGATGTACTTACACACACTTTTGTGTATGGCTGCTTTTTACCAATGTAATGATTTTGAGATTTA
This sequence comes from Mirounga angustirostris, assembly GCF_029215605.1. Taxonomy (NCBI): domain Eukaryota; kingdom Metazoa; phylum Chordata; class Mammalia; order Carnivora; family Phocidae; genus Mirounga; species Mirounga angustirostris. The sequence goes on from NW_026991723.1 coordinate 25,217,251, forward strand.
TCCATGTGTGTATCAATAGTGGATACTGTTCCATTGGATACTGGAACAGCATTCCTTTTTATTGCTGAGCAGTATTCCATTGCAAGTAGACCCTTCATAGTTCTTGACAAAATGACACTCAAGAAGCATCTATGCTTGTTTATAAAATCTCTTAGCAATCTAGGAACAGAAGGAATTTACTCAAAGTGATGAAAAGGGTGTATCAGAAGACCTTTGGTAAGTATTATACTGACTAATAAAACTTGCAAAGCATTCTCAATTATGTCAGGGATGGGCCTTAGTTTGAATTGCATTCATGGCTGTTAAGAAACAAACCTCAAAATTTCAGTGGCTTAACAAAATAGAAGTTTATTTCTTGCTAATATATCAGTACAATGTGGATGTTCCTTATTAGCAGTGGGCTGTTCCAGAACTCATTCAGAGACCCAGGCTTTTTCTGTATGTGACTCTGCCAGCCTTTAAGACAGCAGAGTTCTCTGCATTTAGCCACCACAGCAAAAAGAGTAGCGAAGGCATTCTTCTTTCTTAATTAACTTTGCCTAGAAGTGACAAATCTTTTCTGCTTACAAATGCAATTATATCCATGGACTTTTAAATTTAAATTATCAACTAAATTTAAATTTAAATTATAAACCAAAATCATGAGTACATTTAATACTAGCTCAACCAATAGTTCCTTTCTGAAGCTATGTCTTGTAGAATAGAAATCTGAATCAAATACGGTTTTGCTGAGTTTTGAAGAAGAAAATAGAATATTTCAGTTCATGAGTTGGAAGGCAAAGCCAAAGACTGAGCAACACAATTTAACATTATAGTCAGAAGATATCCCATATTATAGTAGCAACATTAAAACTGTGACTATAGCTTCTAAAAGCCTCACAGTTTTTAGACAAGTCTGAAACCTTGAATATAATTCAGTATGAGTTGTTACAGTCATCCTCACTTTATATTTCTTCCCTATTCTTAATGATTAACTATATCCATGGCTCCCAAACTGCGGAGATATGCCAGGCATTCTACTGAACTTACAGGGTGAGAATATTTTACATTTTCAAGATGGACACAATGTCATCTGTGGAGACACCACACAACTATGGTGTTAAGTTCGAGCCTAACTAATAATAAACAGTAATTGTTGGGTATTTCTTTTAACCTATGATGATTAGTCACATTGAGCATCTTTTTTTTTCAAAAATTTTTATTAACATATAATGTATTATTTGTTTCAGGGGTACAGGTCTGTGATGCATCAGTCTTACACAATTCACAGCACTCACCATAGTACTTACCCTCCCCAATGTCCATCACCCAGCCACCCCATCCCTCCCACCCCCCTCCACTCCAGCAACCCTCAGTTTGTTTCCTAAGATAAGAGTCTCTTATGGTTTGTCTCCCTCTCTGGTTTCATCTTGTTTCATTTTTCCCTCCCTTCCCCTATGATACTCTGTCTTGTTTCTCAAATTCCTTATATCAGTGAGATCATATGATAATGTCTTTCTCTGTTTGACTTATTTCGCTCAGCATAATACCCTCCAGTTCCATCCACGTCATTGCAAATGGCAAGATTTCATTCCTTTTGATGGCTGCATAATATTCCATTGTATAAATATACACATCTTCTTTATCCACTCATCTGTTGCTGGACATCTAGGCTCTTTCCATAGGTTGGCTATTGTGGACATTGCAGCTATAAACATTGAGGTGCATGTGCCCCTTCGGATCCCTACATTTGTATCTTTGGGGTAAATATCCAGTAGTGCAATTGCTGGGTTGTAGGGTAGCTCTATTTTCAACTTTTTGAGGAACCTCCATACTGTTTTCCAGAGTGGCTGCACAGCTTGCATTCCCACAGTGTAGGAGGGTTCCCCTTTCTCCGCATCCTCGCCAACATCGGTCCTTTCCTGACTTGTTAATTTTAGCCATTCTGACTGGTGGGAGGTGGCATCATGTTGAGCATCTTTTCTTGTGCCTATTGGCCATTTGTATATCTTCTTCAGAGAAATGGACTTGAATAAAGTCCTTTGTTGATTTTTTGATTTGGGTTTTGTTGTTGTTGAATTGCTGGAGTTTTTTATATATTCTGGATATTAATCTCTTGTCAGACATATGATTTGCAAGTATTTTCTCCCATTTTTATGGGTTGCCTTTTCACTTTGTTGATTGTGTCCTTTGATGAAAAAAGTTTTTAATTTTGATATAATCCAATTTATTTTTTCTTCTGTTGCCTATGTTTCTGGTGTCATATCTAAGAAATCATCTTGAACTCCAATAATGTTTTCTTCTAAGAGGTTACATTTTGGTGTTTGGTCTATTTTGATTTAATTTTTCCATATGGTGTGTATGTTGTATGAGGGTCGAACTTCATTCTTTTGCATGTGAATATCTGGTTTTCTTTCTTTCTTTCTTTCTTTCTTTCTTTCTTTCTTTCTTCCTTCCTTCCTTCCTTCCTTCCTTCCTTTCTTCCTTTCTTCCTTCCTTTCTTCCTTTCTTCCTTTCTTCCTCTTTCTTTCTTTCTTTCTTTCTTTCTTTCTTTCTTTCTTTCTTTCTTTCTTTCTTTCTTTCCTTTCTTTCTTTCTAGATTTTATTTATTTTAGAGAGAGAGAGAGAGAGCATGAGTTGGGGGAGGGGTGAAGGGGGAGGGAGAGGGACAAGCAGACTCTGTGATAAGCACAGAACCCCAGGTGTGGCTCCCTTCCAGGACCCTGAGATCAGGACCTGAGCTGAAACCAAGAGTTGGACTCTTCACCAACTGAGCCATCCAGGCGCCCCATCTGGTTTTCCGAACACTATTTGTTGGAATAGTGCTGAATGGTCTTGGCACTCTTGTCAAAAATCATTTGATTATGTATGCAGGGGTTTGTTTCTGGGCTGTTTATTCTATGCCATTGCTCTACATGTCTGTCTTTATGATAGTATCACACTATTTTGGCTACGGCAGCTTGGTAATAAGTTTTGAAACCAGGAAATGTGAAACCTCTGATTTTGTTATTCTTTTTCAAGATTGTTTTGGCTATTTGGGGTCCTTTGAAATTCCAAATGAATTTTAGGATGGATTTTTCTCTCTCCATAAAAACACCATTGGGATTTTGATAGGATAGTTCTGGAATATTATAAATGTTGACTGCAATTATCACTGTCATTGTTACTATTATTAAGTTTAAAATCAATTTGGTGACCTGGAATTCCTGTATACAGAACTTGGGGGAAAAAAATCACTGAAACAAACAAATAAATAAAATATATGACTTAAGCTCCTGTAAGCTTTTTAAAAACTTAATTTTATTGAAGTATAATGTATGTACAATAAGTTGCATTCTTTTAAAGGACAATTTGATGAGTTTAGATAGTTCTGTGTACCTGTGAAAACACCACATAATCAAGATACTGAACATTTCCATCATCACCCCCCCCCCCCCCCAAATTTGCTCATGCCTGTGTGTAGTCTATCTCTCCTGCTCCTGGCTTCAGGTAATCACTGGTCATTTTATGTCACTATATATTAGTCTGCATTCTCTTGCATTTTATGTAAAAGGCATCATATAATGTGTACTCTTTTTTGTGTCTGGCTTCTTTTACTCAGCATAATGATTTTGAGGTTTATGCATGTTCTTTATCCAGGCATATATCAAGATTTCATGAATTTTTGTTGTGAACATTTTGGAGAATATTCTTCTTGCCTTTTTAATACCTATACCTATGCTGTTTTTAGTAAAACTTATACTATATACACTACTCTGTATTTTGCTTTTCCCACTTAACATGGGACTTTTTATTTTAATGAGTATAGAGTTCCACCATCATTTTAGACAGCTGTATAGTATTCTGCTGCATTTATGCACAGTACACTGAAACTAGCCATTTTGCTGTTGTTAGACCTTTAGGTTGTTTCCACTTTTGCTTTTTATGATTAATCTTACAGTGGACATCATTGTACAAATATAATTATACATTTCTCTAATTATTTCTTTATGATAAACTACAAGGAAAATTGCTGGCTCTTAAAAAAAATAAGTTTTAAAGACATTTGATACTTGTTGCCAAATTGCCTTCTAGCTCTTTTTTGTTTGTTTTACCAGCTTTGTGTCCTTGGGCATGTTACTTAAACTTTTTGAGCATCAGTTTCACCATCCATTATATGGAGATAATGTGAAAATATATTATTTTAAAACCGCACATGGTAATAACTCAGTGGCAGCTATTATTACTGAAAAAAAAAGTTTTTCCAGTTCATGTTCCTTCCTGGAGTGTTTAAGAGCTTGTGGCTTCTCAACCTCTCCAATACTTATATAAGTTATTATCATTAAAAAAATCTTTGCCAATTTGACCAATCTGATCAAAAGAAAAAATACATCTTTTGTGAACTGTCTTTCATGATTATGGTCTTAAATAGTTTTTCAAACATTGGCATGAACAATAGGACACCAAGTTTTTAGAGCGTACTCTTAACAATTAGGAGTGAAAGACAGGTGATTATGCCACAAGTAAATTCAATAAGTTTGGTATCTTCCTTTATATATTTGTGAATTCATGCTGTTGGTATTCATTGTAACTGAAATTCAGGGCATCAGATTGAGTGTATTTAAAGGATTCAATATAAATCAACTTTAAAGATATATTTTGCCATTATTACTGTTCCATAATGGCCTGGCTCTTTATGGAACCTGGATGCTAATGAAATGAAGTAGAGCTGCAGAAGCCCAAATTTATTTAATCTGTGTGTGTGTGTGTCTATGTAAAAGAACTGCAGGGCTAAGATGTTTTTGTTATGTTATATTTCCAGGAAATACACATTGTCAGATTGTCCCTGGTAACTTTACGTTATCAACATCACTAAATGTAATCAAGCTATTTACTCAAGAGCTTTAAAAAATTTTAATATTTAAGTCTGAATGGAGGTAGGGGAAGTAGGAGTAGAAGGTGGAAAGAGAATGGAAAAGAAGTGTATTGAGTGTTTCTGTTTTGGCTTTATCCTTGGTGTTCACAAACTTTCAGAAGGGAGAAGTTCCTGACTCCTCTCTTTCTGTGATGGAATAGAAATGGGCACCTTTTCCATCTTGGGGCACCAAGAAGGGACCTCCTGGCCACTTCATCCTCCCCCACCATCATGTATGTGACAAAAACAAAACAAAACAAAACAAAAACAAAAAGCAATCCTTCTCTTTCCTCCACCATTCTGCAGACTTAAGAAACTGTTCTATTAAAATGCCTTTAGGTCTTAATGTGAATGACAGTAATAAGGCATTCAATTTTCAACTCTTTAATAAGGTTGTTTACTGACTGGTGACCCAGTACTGATAATGGAGCAAATGCTCTTTTGAAAGAGGAAAAGTCTGATTCAGTGTCACAGGGGAGAACTTTGGGCTTTGAAGTGGTAGTATTAGAGCATGTGTCCTTGGCAGTTGTCTCATTTCTTTGAGCCCCATTTTGCCCATATATATATATTATATATATGTTTATTTATGAATTTTACTTAAGAAAGAGATGCATAGCACACAATTTACAAATTATAAGATAGAAAATATTTTTTTTTAAAAAGAAAGATTTTATTTATTTATTTTAGAGAGAGAAAACGAGTTGGCGGGGGAGCAGAGGGTGAGAGAGAAGCAGACTCCCCACTGAGCAGGGAACCCAATGCCTAGGACCCCGGGATCATGACCTGAGCCGGAGGCAGATGCTTAACTGACTGAGCCATGCAGGCACCTCAGAAAATACTCATTTATTGTAAATTCCGTATAGCCAATTGATTCTCACAACATGCTGATTTTTGCCAAATGCATGCATCCATAGCCAACTTCTGGTTGCAACTCAGCTATGATTTGACAGTTTTTTTGCTATTTATAATGTAACAGCTACAGATAGAAATGACACAGTTTTAAGTTTAGCCTGTGTTATTAACATTTTATGCAACATTTCTAAAGTCTAGATAGACAATAAAAACAAAAAGTAAAGACCCGATTTGCCAGTTTCCCTGGTGTAAATATTTCCATTGTGGCTGATTTAAGCTACTGACATGATGGCACTGAATATGGAATTGGGAAGGGATATATAATAGTGCACTATTACATATTATTTCACCAAACAGATAAAATAGATATAAATAACTTCCAAAAACATAAATAATAGTTAAGATAATTAGGAATTAGGAATTGCCGAGCAGGGAGCCTGATGTGGGACTCGATCCCAGGACTCCAGGATCATGACCTGAGCCGAAGGCAGTCGCTTAACCAGCTGAGCCACCCAGGCGCCCTATTTTTAAATATAATTTAACTGTAAATTTATATAAATTAACTTTTTAAAAGATTTTCTTTATTTATTTTAGAGAGACAAAGGGAGAAGGGGAAAGAGCACATGAGCAGAAAGCGGGGCAGAGGGAAAGGGAGAGAATCTCAAGCAGACTCCTTGCTGAGCTCGGAGTGTGACATGGGGCTCAATCTCATGATTCTGAGATCATGACCTCAGCTGAAACCAAGAGTTGGTCCCTTAACCCACTGAGCCATCCAGGTGCCCCTATATAAATTAATTTTTAATAATGGTATGTTAAATAACTGGCTTATAATATTCCTGAAAATTACAGTGAGCTCTTGTGGGCTGGTAGGAACTGGCCATAGCAAACCATTGACTCCTTCTCAGAGGCCTCCATATTCTTGCTCCAATCTGGACTGGTTGATTTCTAGGATTACTGCAGGATTATCCCATTTTAGGATTTCCCTTTTACTATTCCTCTTATTTTCCTTTTTGCTTTATTACTCCCTCATCTTGTTGGAGAACACCTGCAAGTAACTTGCAAAGAAGTTACCTTTATATATGGAGTGGGTAGATTTTCTGAGTCCTTGCATGCTTGCTGACATCCTTATTTTCTCCTCTTATACTTAATTGAAAGTTTGAGTTGAAAATAATTTTCCCTCAAAAGTTTGAAAGGTTTGCCCTGTTGAGTTTTAGAAGCTTGGGCTGCTGATAAGCAATTTGGTGCATACTTTCTCCCACTCTGGAAGATTTTAGGATCTTTTCTTCATCTTGGGGTTCTGAAATTTCGTAGAGATGTGTCTAGGCCTATGTCTCTTTTCATTCATTTTGTAAGATACTTGGTGGGACTTTTCAAAATGAAGATCAATGTCCCTCTTTTTATATAGGATCTTTGATAATCTTCTCTCCTCCATTTTTTCTCTTTTTTTCCTGAAGCCTTATCAATCAAATGTGAGGCTTCTCAGATTGACTCTCTCTTTCTCTCTCTCTCTCTCACACACACACACACATCTCATATTTTTTCTATATTGTCTTTTGTTCTTGATCCTGGGAGATTTTCTCAACCTACCTTCTAACTCTCTACTAAATTTCAGTATAGGCAATCATGTATTTTAATTTCCAAAGCGATTTCTTATTCACAAATTGTTTTCTTCTCACAGCATCCTTTTATTTTATTTTATTTTATTTTATTTTATTTTATTTTATTTTATTTTAGCACCCTTTTATTTTATGGACCCAATATTTTCTGACATCTCCCTGAGGATATGATTATAATTTTAAAAGCTTTCTTCCCCTCCTTGATTGCCTTTGTATTTTCCAAGGCCATTTTTCTTCTTTATTTTGAGTTTTTCCTCATGTTTCTAAACTTGTGAATACTTGATAGTATATTGATTTCCACTTTGTGGGATTAAGAATATAATTGGACAAATGACAAGATATGTATATTTAAGAATATTCACACAGTTTTATTTTTAATAATAATGATAGCCAGCATATATTGAACACTTTTTATGTGCCAGGCATATGTTTATGTGCTCTATATTTTTAAACTCAATTGTCACAACCGTTTGAAGTAGATATTATTATATTCCCATTTTATAGATGAGGAAACAGATCCAGCGAGGTTTAAGCAACTTGCCCGTGATTGCATATTTAGTAGGTGGCAAGATTCTGACTCAGGCTGAGGATCCAGAGTGAGTGTGTGGGGTTTTTGTTTTGTTTTGTTTAGTTTTTAGTAGGCTCCATGACTAGCATGGAGCCCAATGCAGGGTTTGAACTCACCACCCTGAGATCAAGACCTGAGCTGAGATCAAGAGTCAGAAGCTTAACCGACTGAGTCACCCAGGTGCCCCCAGAGTGAGTGTTCTTAACCAATGAGTAATAGCAGTGATATAGTAGAGAAAGATTAGAAATAGTTAGACCTAAATATTAATAGTGTTTATATCTGGGTTGTGTGATTATGAGTACTATTTTTGTGAATTGCCTTTTATTTAAATTAAAAATTTTGGAATAATGGGTACATATAAATTTTAAAATTGCTATTAAATTGAGATAGAAATCACATACCATAAAATTTACCTATACAAACTGTCCAATTCAGTGGTTTTTATACGTTCACAAATTGCATGACCTCACTAACTCTAGAACATTTTTGTCACCCAAAAAAGAAATCCGCTAACCATTAAGCAGTCACTCTTCATTCTCTGTTCTCCCCAGCCCCTGCCAACGAGTTGTCTGCTTTCTATCTTTATGGATTTACCTATTAGGGTAAATAAATAAATGGAATCATATGATATGTGGCCTTTTGTGTTTGGTCTCTCACTTAACATAATTATGTGCCACCCCAGGCAGCTAAAAAATTAAAAATTTAAAAAATTTAAAAATTGCCTCTGCTTTTTTTGATAAGTGCCCATAGGAAAAGGTTGTTAGCCCTGGATGAGCTCTGAGTTAGGTCAAATAGAGGGCGTTCTGAGTGGGGATTTCCAGGGAACCACCAGACAGATTTCTGTGAGTAGGGTTTTGTAGGAGTTCTAACCCCTCTTTTCCTTCAAGTGGCTGCCAGATTGTGGGTCGTTGATTTTCCAGGCTCACTGTGGAGATAGGGAAAGGGGGATGGGAACAAGGCAAGTGCAAATGCCACAAAACTTGCTTTTCTTACTGAGAGCAAGCCATGTTTCTGGAATAAACACTCTGAATGGCTGCAAGCATTTGATTGATTTCCAGAGTTATGAAAAGTTGATTCTGATGATTTTTGCTGGTGTTTTCATTGCCTTTGTGGAGGAGAGAGTTTTCAAGGTCCTTACTCTGCCATTTTTGTTGACATCACTGATTACAGATATTTCAAAATTTATTCTCTTTGTGCAGTTTTTCTTTAATTTTTCACACTGTTCTTGCATTGAGCAAGACATTATTATAATAATAATGGAACTATTATTATTATTATTTTGGTTTAAAACAATACAAATTTGTTCTCTCACAGTTCTGTAGGCTAGAGGTCTGAAATCAAGGTGTTTGCTGGGCCATGCTTTTTATAAAACCTCCAGGGGAGGATGCTTCCTTGCCTCTTGCCTCTTCTAGCTTCTGGAAGAATCCCAGACATTCCTTGATTTATGGAAACATCACTCCAATCTCTGCCTCCATCTTCACATGATGTTCTCCCTGTGTCTCTTTGAGTGAGACATTTTCACTTAAGAAAAAAAGTACTTACTGAATATATAATTTCCAACTCTAGGTTTTACTTTTGTTATATTTTATTTTGTTTTGATTTTTACTAGAGTTTGTGAAGACAGGAAAAGGAATACTTGGGAAAGAACAAAATGACAGTACTGATTATCAGAATCAGAATCAAAAGAATCACTAAGTTTTAATTTTATGTATTAACAGATTTTTTTTTTTTAAAGATTTTATTTATTTGAGAGAGAGAGAATGAGAGACAGAGAGCATGAGAGGGAGGAGGGTCAGAGGGAGAAGCAGACTCCCTGCCGAGCAGGGAGCCCGATGCGGGACTCGATCCTGGGACTCCAGGATCATGACCTGAGCCGAAGGCAGTCGCCTAACCAACTGAGCCACCCAGGCACCCAGATTTTTTTTTTTTTTTTAAGATTTTACCTATTTATTTGACAGAGAGATAGTGAGAGCAGAAACACAAGCCGGGGGAGTGGGAGGAGAAGCAGGCTTCCCGTGGAGCAGGGAGCCCGATGCGGGGCTCGATCCCAGGACCCTGGGATCATGACCTGAGCCGAAGGCAGACGCCCAACGACTGAGCCACCTAGGCACCCCAGTATTAACAGATTTTAATCATTTTTTTCAAATAGAGAAATTAAGGAGAATCAATTAAAATTGTTACTAAAGGATAAGCATCCTATAAAAAACCTGATTTGTAATAAGTGAGGAGTATGTCTCGTGAATTTTATTTGACTAATAATGATAAAACTATAATAAATGTCATTTTGTAAAGTGACTCTGAGTATTTTAGGTGATTTTGTCTATTATGTAATTTAAAATCAGTATGCATCAAATCTCATTCTATTAAGTTCATAATGAATTTTAATCTGTTCTTCGCCAACTCATCTTTTTGGATTATCCATTTTCTCCTTTAATAACTAAATTCTGGGGTGTCTGGATAGCTCAGTCAGTTAAGCATCTGACTCTTGATTTCAGCTCAGGTCTTGATCTCAGGGTTGTGAGTTCAAGCCCATACTAGGAATGGGCCTACTTAAAAAAAAAAAAAAGTAAACAAAAACAAAAAGTTTTTTGTAAGTCCAAAAGGGTTCTGCAGTGGTTTTGAAATTGTTTTCAATGGTGGTTTCTAGCCCTGGCAAGCTAAGATTTAAGAGTTTATGTATAAATATTAACTGTTAAGACAAACAAGGTGCTAACTGAAAAAGATGGCCCAAGTTTCGATCTCAAGAGAAATGAGTGTATGTTAATATGAAGAACTGTAGATGACTGTTCATAACACCTTTATTTGTGATAAGCAGAAACTGGAAACAACCCAAATGATGAAACCTGGTAAAATCATCTATGTCTAGGGCTTTTAAAAGTGGTAGCTCTTCAACAACCTATTCAATTTCTCTAAGGTTTTGGTTTATTTACATTTTCAACCTCTTTTTGAATTAATTCTAATCATTTATATTTTCTGAACAGAAAAAGATCCATTTCATCTAGATTTTCAAATTTCTTATTTTAGAATTCTCTCATAATAGTAATAATAACATTAATCCCACTTCTCCCTATGATTTTCTTATGTTTTTGTTTTTTCTTTTTCTTTTTTTTTTTTTTTAAAGATTTTATTTATTTATTTGACAGAGAGAGACAGCGAGAGAGGGAACACAAGCAGGGGGAGTGGGAGAGGGAGAAGCAGGCTTCCTGCTGAGCAGGGAGCCTGATGCGGGGCTCGATCCCAGGACCCTGGGATCATGACCTGAGTCGAAGGCAGACGCTTAACCGACTGAGCCACCCAGGCGCCCCTGTTTTTTCTTTTTCTTAATCAAACCTATTAAATGTCTATTTAATTATTTTTTTTAAAGATGAACTTTTGTTTTTATTTTCTTGATCTGCTCTATTATTTATTTTTATTTTCCACTTCTGTAAGTTCTACATTTATATTTATTTAGTTCTTTATCTTTTGTATTTTAGATTTGTCTTATTATTTGTTTTCTAGCTTTTAAAATTATATGCCAAATTCACTTATTTTTAAGCTTTTTAATTTTCTTATAACTGTACCTTGAGTATTGTTTTGCTGTATTCCATATGAGATGTAGTATTCTATGTTCTGTATAGTTTTTTCATTGTTCATTTCAAAATTATTTCTATTCAAATTCTTCATATTCATAGTTTTTAATTTTAATTTTTAAAAAATTTTAAAAGATTTATTTATTTATTTGACAGAGAGAGAGAGAGCACAAGCAAGGGGAGCAGCAGAGGGAGAGGGAGAAGATTCTTCCCTGAGCAGGGAGCCTGATGTGGAGCTTGATCCCAGGACCCTGGAATCATGACCTGAGCCGAAGGCAGATCTGAGTGACTGAGTCACCCAGGTGCCCCATATTCATACTTTTTAAAAAAAGGATTTATTTATTTGAGAGAAAGAGAGCTCGAGAGTGAGAGGGGCAGAGGGAGAGGGAGAGAGAATCTTAAGCAGATTCCATGCTGAGTGCAGAGCCCAATATGGGGCTTGATCTCAAGACCCTGAGATCATGACCTGAGCCAAGATCATGACCTGAGCCGAAATCAAGAGTCAGACACTTAACCTACTGAGCCACCCAGGCATCCCATTCATATTCATACTTTTAAAATTATATATTTTATCTATTAGTTTCTGAGATAGATCAATTAAAAGTCTTCAACTATGATTGGGATTTGTCTATTCCCTTATTTTTTTGTTGATTAGGTTTTATTTTTTAAAAGTTATATCACTAAGTACAAAAAGATTGGGGACATCATTTCTTTTTAGGTAGTATTTTCAAATTACTATGCAATAGCCCTTTTTTGTTATGCTTGATGCTTTTTGCTTTGAGTTTTATTTTGTCTGACTTTAATAGTGCTATATCTGGTTTCTCTTTGATAGCATTTTATTCTTTAATCCCTTTAAAACATTTACTTTGAAATATTTTTGGACTTGCAGATAAGTGGTAAAAAGAATTCAAAATATTCCCACACAGTTGACCCTTGAGCAATATAGGTTTGAATGGCATGGGTCCACTTATACGTGAGTTTTTATATAGATGTACAGTACTCTAAATGTATTTTCTCTTCTTTATGATTTTTTAAAAAGATTTTATTCATTTATTTGACAGAGAGAGACACAGCAAGAGAGGGAACACAAGCAGGGGGAGTGGGAGAGGGAGAAGCAGACTCCCCACTGAGCAGGGAGCCTGACACAGGGCTCGATCCCAGGATCCTGGGATCATGACCTGAGCCAAAGGCAGACGCTTAACAGCTGAGTCACCCAGGCCCCTCTTCTTTATGATTTTCTTAATAATATTTTCTTTTCTGTTGCTTACTTTATTATACAAATACAGTATGTATACATGTAATGTACAAAACACATAATGTGTTAATCAACTACTTATGTTATTGGTAAGGCTTCTGGTCAACATAGGCTATTAGTAGTTGAGTCTTGGGGGAGTCAAAAGTTACACACGGGGTGCCTGGGTGGCTCAGTTGGTTAGGCGACTGCCTTCGGCTCAGGTCATGATCCTGGAGTCCGGGGATCGAGTCCCGCATTGGACTCCTTGCTCAGCAGGGGGTCTGCTTCTCCCTCTGACCCTCCCCCCTCTCATGTGCTCTCTCTCTCTCTCATTCTCTCTCTCAAATAAATAAATAAAATCTTTAAAAAAAAAAAAAGTTACACACGGATTTTCAAGTGCACAAGGTTTCAGTGCACCTAGCCCCTGAGCTGTTCAAATGTCAACTGTATACTCTTTACCCAGAATCCGCAAGTGTTAGCATTTTACCATCACTTTATCCTTGTATGTGTGGGATAAAGACAAACACTTTTTTCCCCCTGAAATTTGGAAGAGTAAGTTGTGGACATGCTGCCCTTTTATTGCTAAATAATTTTATATTTATTTCTTAAAAGCAAGGACAAAAAGTACAATTATCAAAATTAGGAAATTAATATTGATATAAAGTTATTCTCTAATCTACAGATTTTATTGAAGTTTCACCAATGTTTCCACTAATGTTATTTGGCAAAGATAATAACTTTTTCTCTGGTGAAGGATCTGGTCCAAGGTCACATGTTGTAGTTAGTTGTCATTTCCATTCCTTTTCATCTTTTTACATGATTTTGTTTTAGGTGTGTCTCCTGTGAGTAGAATATAGCTGGATTAATTTTTTTTAACTCACCCTAAAATTCCTTGAATTTTCTTAAGATAATATAACCCATTCACATTATTGCTATTACTAATTGATTTGGACTTTCCCTGACATCATTTATATTTTCTGCTTATACCCAGAAATACCCTATGCATTTGCAATGATTTTTATACATATACATCAGTGCCCCTCAAAAATTCCAGCACACTGAAATGGTAGCATGCTATATACATTATTCACCAAATTACTTTTGTTGGCTTAACAATATATTTTGGAAGTTATTTCTTACAAAATACACCAATGCCACACACTAGATTTTGGGTGTAATTTGGTCTGTTAGAAGAAAGTGCCTTATTCATTTTTAAGGACTGCATAATATAACCCTTCATGGATACATTCCCTGTTGGTAGACATTAAGTTGTTTCCAATGCTTTTGCTTTATAAGCAATGTGACAATGACTAGTTTTGTTTGTGTGTGTGTCTGCAAACGTGTGCAGATATATCTGTAGAACAAAATACTGTACATGAAATTGTTAGGGCATATGTATTTTCATTTTTAATAGGTGTTGCCCCCAACAACAATGTATGAGATAATTATTTTAAATTATTATTTATTTAAATAATAATTATATTTTATTTTATTAATAATTATTTAAATAATAACGAGGAATTCAAATGGTCTTAAAACTTTTGTTTTAAGTTTTAAGTGTGTGGCATTGATCTATATACCAGCCTGATCATATTTGATCACATTCTGTTTTTTTTTTCCTGTTTTTGTTTGTTTTTGTCTTTATTTTTTTCTTTTTCTTTTTTTCTCTCTTTCCCTTTCTTTTGCCACTGCTTCAGGTCTTTTCTGATTTGTTTAGAGTATATTTTCTGGGAACGTTGTTACCCTGTTAGCATTTTGTTCTCTCATTAATCTATTCTCCTCTGCACAAAATGACAAGATGGAAAAAATCACCTCAACAAAAAGAACAAGAGGTAGTACCGACTGCCAGGGACCTACTCCATATGGAAATTAGTACAATGTCAGATCTAGAGTTCAGAATCATCACTTTAAAGATACTAGCTGCGCTTGAAAAAAGCATGGAAGTTATTAGAGAAACCCTTTCTGGAGAAGTAAAAGAACTAAAATCTAACCAAGTAGAAATCAAAAAGGCTATTAATGAGGTGCTAACTGCTAGGATAAATGAGGCAGAAAAGAGAATCAGTGATATAGAAGACCAAATGATGGAAAATAAAGAAGCTGAGAAAAAGAGAGATAAACAACTACTGGATCACAAGGGCAGAATTCGAGAGATAAGCGATACCATAAGACAAAACAACATTAGAATAATTGGGATCCCAGAAGAAGAAAGAGAGAGAGGGGCAGAAGGTATAATGGAGCAAATTATAGTGGAGAACTTCCCTAATTTGGGGAAGGAAACAGGCATCAGAATCCAGGAAGCACAGAGAACCCCTCTCAAAATCAATAAAAATAGGTCAACACCCCGACATCTAATAGTAAAACTTACAAGTCTCAGAGACAAAGAGAAAATCCTGAAAGCAGCTCGGGAGAAGAGATATGTAACCTACAAGGGTAGAAACATTAGATTGGCAACAGACCTATCCACAGAGACCTGGCAGGCCAGAAAGGACTGGGAGGATATATTCAGAGCACTAAATGAGAAAAATATGCAGCCAAGAATACTCTATCCAGCTAGGCTGTCATTGAAAATTGAAGGAGAGATAAAAAGCTTTCAGGACAAACAAAAACTAAAGAAATTTGCAAACACAAAACCAGCCCTACAAGAAATCTTGAAAGGGGTCCTCTAAGCAAAGAGAGAGCCTGAAAGCAACATAGACCAGAAAGAAACACAGACAATATACAGTAACAGTCACCTTACAGGCAATACAATGGCACTAAATTCCTATCTTTCAATAGTTACCCTGAATGTAAATGGGCTAAATGCCCCAATCAAAAGACACGGGCTATCAGATTGGATTAAAAAACAAGACCCATCGATATGCTGTCTGCAAGGACGCATTTTAGACCCAAAGACACCCCCAGATTTAAAGTGAGGGGGTGAAAAACCATTTACCATGCAAATGGACACCAAAAGAAAGCTGGGGTGGCAATCCTTGTATCAGACAAATTAGATTTTAAACCAAAGACTGTAATAAGAGATGAGGAAGGACATTATATCCTCCTGAAAGGGTCTATCCAACAAGAAGATCTAACAATTGTAAATATCTATGCCCCTAACATGGGAGCAGCCAATTATATAAGGCAATTAATAACAAAAGCAAAGAAACACATCAACAACAATACAATAATAGTGGGGGACTTTAACACCCCCCTCACTGAAATGGACAGATCGTCTAAGCAAAAGATCAACAAGGAAATAAAGACTTTAAATGACACACTGGACCAAATGGACTTCACAGACATATTAAGAACATTCCATCCCAAAGCAACAGAATACGCATTCTTCTCTAGTGCCCATGGAACACTCTCCAGAATAGATCACATCCTAGATCATAAATCAGGTCTCAACCGGTACCAAAAGACTGGGATCATTCCCTGCCTATTTTCAGACCACAGTGCTTTGAAACTAGAACTCAATCACAAGAGGAAAGTCAGAAAGAACTCAAATACATGGAGGGTAAAGAGCATCCTACTAAAGAATGAATGGGTCGACCAGAAAATTAAAGAAGAATTAAAAAAATTCATGGAAACCAATGAAAATGAAAACACAACTATTCAAAATCTTTGGGATGCAGCAAAGGCAGTCCTAAGAGGAAAGTATATAGCAATACAAGCCTTTCTCAAGAAACAAGAAAGGTCTCAAGTACACAACCTAACCCTCCACCGAAAGGAGCTGGAGAAAGAACAGCAAATAAAGCCTAAACCCAGCAGGAGAAGAGAAATAATAAAGATCAGAGCAGAAATCAATGAAATAGAAACCAAAAGAACAGTAGAACAGATCAACGAAACTAGGAGCTGGTTCTTTGAAAGAATTAACAAGATTGATAAACCCCTGGCCAGACTTATCAAAAAGAAAAGAGAAAGGACCCAAATCAACAAAATCATGAATGAAAGAGGAGAGATCACAACCAACACCAAAGAAATACAAACAATTATAAGAACGTATTATGAGCAACTCTATGCCAGCAAACTAGATAGCCTGGAAGAAATGGATGCATTCGTAGAGATGTATCAACTACCAAAACTGAACCAGGAAGAAATAGAAAACCTGAACAGACCTATAACCACTAAGGAAATTGAAGCAGTCATCAAAAATCTCCCAACAAACAAAAGCCCAGGGCCAGATGGCTTCCCAGGGGAATTCTACCAAACATTTCAAGAAGAATTAATACCTATTCTTCTGAAACTGTTCCAAAAAATAGAAATGGAAGGAAAACTTCCAAGCTCATTTTATGAGGCCACCATTACCTTGATCCCAAAAGCAGACAAAGACCCCATCAAAAAGGAGAACTACAGACCAATATCCCTGATGAACATGGATGCAAAAATTCCCACCAAAATACTAGTCAATAGGATCCAACAGTACATTAAAAGGATTATTCACCACAACCAAGTGGGATTTATCCCTGGGCTGCAAGGCTGGTTCAACATTCGCAAATCAATCAACGTGATACAATACATTAACAAAAGAAAGAACAAGAATCATATGATCCTCTCAATAGATGCAGAAAAAGCATTTGACAAAGTACAGCATCCTTTCTTGATCAAAACTCTTCAGAATATAGGGATAGAGGGTACATACCTCAATATCATAAAAGCCATCTATGAAAAACCTACAGCAAATATCATTCTCAATGGGGAAAAACTGAGAGCTTTCCCCCTAAGGTCAGGAACGCGGCAGGGATGTCCACTATCACCACTGCTATTCAACATAGTAGTAGAAGTCCTAGCCACAGCAATCAGACAACAAAAAGAAATAAAAGGCATCCAAATTGGCTAAGAAGAAGTCAAACTCTCACTCCTTGCAGATGATATGATACTTTATGTGGAAAACCCAAAAGACTCCACCCCAAAACTGCTAGAACTCATACAGGAATTCAGTAAAGTGGCAGGATAGAAAATCAATGGAGAGAAGTCAGTGGCATTCCTATACACCAACAACAAGACAGAAGAAAGAGAAATTAAGGAGTCGATCCCATTTACAATTGCACCCAAAACCATAAGATACCTAGGAATAAATCTAACCAAAGAGGCAAAGGATCTGTACTCAGAAAACTATAAAATACTCATGAAAGAAATTGAGGAAGACACAAAGAAATGGAAAAACGTTCCATGCTCATGGATTGGAAGAACAAATATGGTGAAGATGTCAATGCTACCTAGAGCAATCTACACATTCAATGCAATCCCCATCAAAATACCATCCACTTTTTTCAAAGAAATGGAACAAAGAATCCTAAAATTTGTATGGAACCAGAAAAAACCTTGAATAGCCAGAGGAATGTTGAAAAAGAAAAGCAAAGCTGGCGGCATCACAATTCCGGACTTCCAGCTCTATTACAAAGCTGTCATCATCAAGACAGTATGGTAGTGGCACAAAAACAGACACATAGATCAATGGAACAGAATAGAGAGCCCAGAGATGGACCCTCAACTCTATGGTCAACTCATCTTTGACAAAGCAGGAAAGAATGTCCAGTGGAAAAAAGACAGTCTCTTCAACAAATGGTGTTGGGAAAATTGGATAGCCACATGCAGAAGAATGAAACTGGACCATTTCCTTACACCACACACAAAAATAGACTCCAAATGGTTGAAAGACCTCAATGTGAGACAGGAGTCCATCAACATCCTAAAGGAGAACACCGGCAGCAACCTCTTTGACCTCAGCCGAAGCAACTTCTTCCTAGAAACATCGCCAAAGGCAAGGGAAGCAAGGGCAAAAATGAACTATTGGGACTTCATCAAGATAAAAAGCTTTTGCAAAGCAAAGGAAACAGTCAACAAAACCAAAAGACAACTGACAGAATGGGAGAAGATATTTGCAAGTGACACTACAGATAAAGGGCTAGTATCCAAAATCTGTAAAGAACTTCTTAAACTCAACACCCAAAGAACAAATGATCCAATCAAGAAATGGGCAGAAGACATTTTTCCAAAGAAGACATCCAAATGGCCAACAGACACATGAAAAAGAGCTCAATATCGCTCGGCATCAGGGAAATCCAAATCAAAACCTCAATGAGATACCACCTCACACCAGTCAGAATGGCTCAAATTAACAAGTCAGGAAATGACAGATGTTGGCACGGATGCGGAGAAAGGGGAACCCTCCTACACTGTTGGTGGGAATGCAAGCTGGTGCAGCCACTCTGGAAAACAGTATGGAGGTTCCTCAAAAAGTTGAAAATAGAGCTACCATACGATCCAGCAATTGCACTACTGGGTATTTACTCCAAAGATACAAAAGTAGGGATCTGAAAGGGTACGTGCACCCCGATGTTTATAGCAGCAATGCCCACAATAGCCAGACTGTGGAAAGAGCCAAGATGTCCATCGACAGCTGAATGGATAAAGAAGATGTGGTATATATACACAATGGAATATTATGCAGCCATCAAAAAGAATGAGATCTTGCCATTTGCAACGACATGGATGGAACTGGAGGGTGTTATGCTGAGCGAAAGAAGTCAATCAGAGAAAGACATGTATCATATGACCTCACTGATATGAGGAATTCTTAATCTCAGGAAACAAACTGAGGGTTGCTGGAGTGGGGGTGGGGTGGGAGGAATGGGGTGACTGGGTGATAGACACTGAGGAGGGTATGTGCTCTGGTAAGTGCTGTGAATTGTGCAAGACTGTTGAATCTCAGATCTGTACCTCTGAAACAAATAATGCAATATATGTTAAGGAAAAAAAAGTAGAAGAAGAAGATAGCAGGAGGGGAAGAATGAAGGGGGGGAAATTGGAGGGGTAGTCGAACTATGAGAGATGATGGACTCTGAAAAACAAACTGAGGGTTCTAGAGAGAAGGGGGGTGAGGGGATGGGTTAGCCTGGTGATGGGTATTGAGGAGGGCACGTTCTGCATGGAGCACTGGGTGTTATGCACAAACAATGAATCATGGAACACTACATCTAAAACTAATGATGTAATGTATGGGGATTAACATAACAAAAAAAAATCTTCAAAAAATAAATAAATAAATGCATGGTGTCAGCCACAAAAAAAAAAGAAAAAGAAAAAAAGAAAGGGAATTGTAGGTACAGCTTTTGCTGTATATAATATACTATTTTGTATTTTTGGATTATTCTTTAATAATACTTTAGATAATTATAATAATACTGAAGATAGTAATACTTTAGAATTAATTACTTCAGAAAAGTATGCATTAATTTTGAAAACTCCTTTTTTAAACAAAATAAATTAAGTCCTAATAAATATTGTACCTCCCATGACTAATATTTGGTTTCTGTAGCATAAGACATTTGCAATTTTTTTCCCACAATGATTGAGAGACTAGTAATTACAATATAATAAATGGATATGGATGAAAAGGAAAGATGCCTATATTTTGAGTATACTGAGTTTGGGATGTCAGTAGGACAGTAGATGGAAATGTCCACTAGGCAGTTGGAAATGTGCACTGGAGCAAGTCAGGACTGAAGATGGATAGAAAAGATTAATAAAATTCTCAAAAGAGAAAGGGTAGAGAGAAGAGAAGTGGGTAGTGCACACAACCAAAGGGAGTACTTACATTTAGGGTCAGAAAGAGAAAGAGAACCAGAGAATGAGAGGTCGATGTGAGAGTGAACAGCATTATAAAACATCAGGGGAGCAGATCATCTGAAGCAACAGGAATTGTTGGTAGTGGCTTGCTGCAGAGAGTCTGAGGAAGATGGAAAGTGAGAACAGGCTGTTGGATAGGATCCTTCAGTGGTTATCAAGAAGATTTCTTTTGCATGATTAGATGGTGAGGAAATGGAGGCATTGAGAAAGGAACTTGATAGTGAGGGGAAGGAAGGAGGAGCAGGAATGTAGTTCAAGGAGTAACCTGATGAGTGGAGGTGGGCTGTGTGTGTATGTATTTTAAGGTGAGAAGTGCCTCAAAACATTTATTACATTGGCAGGAAGTAGTTACATAAGAAAGAATGAGTATGTAATGAAATCCAGCTCAGAGTGGGGGAATTATTGATGGAGTAAGGCCTCGGAGAATGGATGAGAATGAGGGCCACAAAGGGAGTCTTTCACCTTGAAACAGAGAAGGGTCACCTCTTTTATTTATTTTTTTATTTTTTGATACCAATCACTTTTATTTATTTCAGGACATAAGACGCTATTTTGACTCATGGACGATACTAAGTTATAACCCTGTTTAAATATCTGTAGGATATTTTATTTTGCAAAGATAGTTTCTAAAAATCATAAAATTGGACAGATTAATGATATAACACATATCAAAGAGACTTAAATGTAGGTCGTGGCTCTCATTCATTCAGTCCTACTGTTAAAGTTGTTACAAAGATACATATTTAGAACACCACCCTGCTATTCTTTCTTGGGGAGGCTATATTCAAGTTGACAAGAAGTACCGCAGTATTTATAGGCATAGCTGTTAACAAAGGGATCTTTCCCTGATTTTAGCAAAGAGAAATAGTCAAATTTTATTTCTCATGACCACTGACATGATTTAACTATATCACTTTGGCACATGGTCTTACTATTTCTCCCACTATGGCAAGTTCCAGTTTTCTCAAGTCTTTTGCCTCAACTTTTCTGTAAATTAAGCTTCAATATTATATATTTCAAACCTTCAAACTAAAATGTTATTTTTGTATATACATGTACCAGGTTGATATATTTACATATATCCTTTCCAATTTCAAGCTAAACAAAGACATGCATTTAGAGCTATATTAATGTATCCAAGCAAAGGATAACTCAACTTAATATCAGAAGAAATTGTGACCTTCCATTGTAGTGTTTGATAGAGAAAACATTGATTTTGACACATTATTTTATTCAGATAACAGTCTAGTCACACATGGTCTAAGAACACTCAAATAATAAATCAAATATAATCAGTTGTTAATGATTGGGCTTCAAACATTATAGCCGATTATGCCATGCATGCCTATGATCTTGCTGACACAAAACCACATCCACACGTCAGAGGCCACCAAACCATTCAGCACAGCTTCCTTAACTGTGAGCTGTTTGAAACTGCCAATTTGAGCACCAGTGATGGATTTTTTTTACAGCTCTGAATATCTCTAGGAATCTCAGCAGGAATCGGAGGAACCAGCTCCACCCTAAGATAATGCCAAAATATGGCCAGTCTAGGCTTTTAGTCAAAGCAGCTTTTCCCAGGGGTGGAGGCTTCTCCAGGAGGTTATGGACAGATTGGATCATGGTTCTAGCCTGGAAAATTTGTCACCTGGCACAGGAGGGTCACTTCTCTCTGTGTGACTCTAGGGACGGAAGGGAGGATAGGAAGAGACAAAGGCGTAGTGTTAATGAGGATTCACCTCTACATTATGAATAAAAGAACGAACGTGATCATCTGCAGGGAATAAGACGATGGGATGGAAGGGGTTTTACATTTATAGAACCATCTTGTAAATTTTATAATTAGAAAAGTTGCAGGAGGGTTCTTCTTAATTTAGCAAAGCAGGTGGTATGCAGCAGCATGATGTAATGGAAAGAACATTAACTTTGCAGCCAGAAAGACCTGAGTTTGAGTCTTGGCTTTTGAGACTTAAACAAGTCACCAAACTTACCTTTCTCAGTTTCTTCATAGCAAAATGGGGACAAGAGTACTTACTTTGTCAAGTAGTTATACACATTCCATGATAGGACATGTAAGTTAATTTCCATTCCAACATCCATTTATTCATCTTTTACTGTGTGCCGATATTCCATTATATCTTTATCCTCAAGGAGTTTGAAGTCTAGGAAGGAATTCTTTTCTTCATTCTCATTTGGGACAAGAAAACCCCCCCAAACACCCAACTTTTGCAGAATTGTGAGAGGACTTGCTGACTACTTTCCTGTCTGTATGCTTTCAGATACTAGATCAGATCCCATGTGCAAGTGTTATTCCAGTCTGCCTGGATTTAGCCACTCAGGCTGGGCAAGCCACTTCTCCACGGCAGTGTGCCAGGAATGTGACCCCTTGACCTCTGACCAATGGGCTTGGCAGAGGGAACCCTTTGCAGCTGCCAGTCATGAGGCATGAGGGGCCTTGGACTCCTGACTCCAATAGTGATTCAGCCTGTCTCATCGTCATCTCTGTAATAAACTTGATGTGTGATTTTTTCAGTCTTCTTTTTGTTATTGTTGTTGTTAGCAGCTAAACATAGGGTTGTTTAACATTCAGATAGTCTCCCAGAGGGCAATGGTCCCAGACCCAGGACCTGAGAGCCACTGACCACAGTCACGAACCGTAATGACATTCATCCATTTATTATCTCCATTACTTTTAGGGAGAATAAGTAAAGACATGAGTCCTTGATTAGGGAGATCGGAATTAATTGTGATGATTGGACTTGGAGTGTGAGTCTAGAGAAATGTTAAATTAAATTCTAACAGAAATGCTTCGGCAAAAGGATTATGAATTAAAGCTTTAATATGTGTACTCTAGTTGCTTAAGTGATTGTAACATTTAAGCATTTAAAGGCAGTGAAATTGTTCCAGTGTTATCTGTAATTTGTGATGAAGATCAGCATGTCCAGATCAGATTTGGGTTAATTGGAGCTCATCACCAAGGAAAGGACAAAACATTCTGACCAATACCTGGATTGTATAATAGACCTCGCTCCCTTCTTCAGTCTTTTTCAATGCAGCAGAACATTTAGAAGGATCAGTAAGGATTAGGTCAGCTCCATTTCTAGGATCCTGTAAATATGAATCTTTCAAAGGTGGTGATTGACAGTTCATAGATGTATCTATTTCATACATGTGACTGCTCTGTTCTCCAGGCAGGCCAGTCTGTTTTCTGCAGGGCTGATTTTTGTCCTCGTTGTCAGCATTGCACAAGAATTATCACAGTGTCACAGGCATCAGTGGACTGTTACAGCTGACCTCTGTTAGGCCTTTGAGAAAAGATGGAAAACAAAAACAAAAACAAAGCAAAAATTGACAAGTGCCAACGTACCTTCAGTGGTTAACAACAATTTTCTGTAGACACCTTGTGATTCTGTTAAAATAGAAGCAGACCAGAGAGAGATTAGCTTGCATGGAAGCTAATCTTCCATGATAATGCATGGAAGAAAGGCACGCACTCAGCGCAGGGCCACTGCTCAATAAATGCAAGCTCTTATTACCATTATTACCATTCTCTTTATTATTTGGAATGAATGTCGCCTAATCCCTGCCTTCTCCCACTTTGGTCCTCATGAACACCTGCCCTTTTCCTCTGAGCCTCAGTGATATGAAGGTAAAAAACATTCATTCTAAGGACATGCTGTCCTGATGTTGAAGGTGACAGGACACAGTCAGTGGCCCTGGAAGCCCTCCTCCAGATTCCAGGTAGTTTTGCTGGGTCAGCACAGCCTGCAAACTGGCAGCTAGCTGGAAGATTGAGGTCATGTTCTGCACTGGCCTACACTGGGGAATTGCCATGTACAGCCAACGATGTTCCCTGGCAGTGAGCAGTGAAGAGCAGCCCTAGACCCCACTTCGCAGCATTCTTTTAAATGATGCACTCATCAACCAGCACTCAGATGCTGCACTAACAAGGGAGCCAGTTTTCGGATAGTCAAAGGCATTCTGTCCAAGCATCATTATTCAGGCTAAACTAGAATTGCTATGTATCTGGTTCTGTTCAACTCATTTTATAGATAGAAGAGGAGAATTTGGGACTTCTATAGCTTCTAAATCAACTCTTATTTCAATGCAGATGGCTCCTTGTTCTAAAGAATATCCTTTATATTCTATGCTTCTGACTTGACCGTTCTTTCTTTTTTTGAAACAAGATTTTATTTATTTATTTGAGAGAGCAAGAGAGAGGGAGAGTGAGAGAGAGCGCACAAGCGGGGGTGGGGGTGCAGAAGGAGAGGGAGAAGCAGGCTCCCCACTGAGCAGGGAGCAGGGGACCCTGAGACCATGACCTGAGCAGAAGGCAGACACTTAACCGACTGAGCCACCCACGCGCCCCAACATTTCCAGTAATGACTACTTCTGGTTTTCCAGCCTTTGTAAGGAGAGACGAATAAAGAAGATGGCTGGGAATGGTTGTTGAAGAAGCAGCCAGGCCACAGTGATGAGTGCATGTTAGCTGTTCCTGTTGTTGTTCTTCTAGTTCCTTAGGTGAGAGAGTGGAAGTTATTTCTCCCTCCCCCCTTCTTCAACAAACACTCAGTCACCAAGTTTGGTGATTCCTCCTGCTCGGTTTTTTCCATGCCCACCCCTTCTTTGCCCTTCATACTATTCCTAATGTTCCTGGTTTTTATTATCTCACGCATGCTAGAATACAGCAGTTTTGTTCTGTCCCCTTGATCTCCCATTCCTCTGTGCTGTGCTCCATCTTGCCCTCTAGTAGATGAATCTTCATCAAACACCTCTGTCATGCCACTTTCTTGTCCCAGATCCCTTGATCCCTCCCTATTGTCTAAGGTAGTGATTCTTTTTTTTTTTTTAGACTGGATGACTAAATTTTATTAAAATGTTGTTACCTCAAAATTAGTTTAAATCAGTTATTTAATTGACATGAGACAATTGTTTAAAATAATTACAAAATGTAACCCCAATCCAGAATCAAACTGGAGTTTTTGAGATACTCAATAACTTTACTCTAAAATTAATAGGGAAGAAATTTCTGGAAATATCTAAATTTTGAAAAAGAGGAGAGTTACCCATTTAGATATTAAGGCAGACTACAAAGCCATAGCAAGAAAAACATATGTGATACTGGTGTAAAAATAAATAGATCAATTGAATGGAACAGAGAATTCAGGGACAGACCTTGTCTATATGGGAATTTAATATATGATCAAAGTGGCCCCAGAAATCAATGGGAAAAGGAGAGAGGGTACTGGGAAAACAAGCTCACTAAATGGAGAAAAAGAAAACTGGGACCCTACTTAGTACCATGTTCAAAAGGGGACTGCAGGTACATAAAGTAACTAAATGTGAAAGATAAACCTATAAAATTAAACTAAGATAATCCTGGAGATTTGTGTCCACAGAAAATAGTACTTCTTAAGTAAATCGCCAAAGCAAAAACAAAAGCAGAGGTTGGGGTGGGGGGAGAGAGAGAGAGAGAGAGGGAGAGAGAGAAATTTGATTATATAAAAATTAAGGATTTCTGTCCAATGAATAAAATGTGGACCAAGTAAACAGTCAGATGACAAACTGGGAGAAAGTATTTGTACTGTCAAACTACAAGAAACTCTTGCAAATAAATAAGAAAATAATACTCAAGTAGAAAAAAACGCAAAGGGGAAAGAAGTAGCCATTCACAGAAGAAAGCCAATGACTGTATCAGGTCTATGAACATGTGCTCTAAATCATTAGTAATCAGTAAATGCAAATTAAAACGAAGAATATAATTTTGCACCTATCAGTTTGGCAAACATCAAAAGAGTGGTTAACACAGCCTATGGGAAAATAGGAACCATTATATATTGCTGGAGGGAGTGTGGGGCATAGACTGTTGCAGCTATTCTAGGGAGAAATATGGCAGCTCTTAACCAGATTAGAAATCTGTATACATTATAACCAGAAGCTCCACTTTTGGTTATATGTCCCAGAGAGTTCTCATAGAGGTCTGTAAGGTGGTTGCGTTCAGACATGCTCATCACAGCGTTATTTGTGGGAGTGCGGAGTTGGGCGTCATCCAGATGGTCACCACTGGAGAACGGTTAATCAAACGTCAAGGGCGCAACTCATGGAATCCTGCGCAGTAATTAGAAGCATCTGACCAGTTGTACATAGTCACTGAGTGAGGAAACTTAACTTAAAATAGATAATTTAAAAACAGCCCTGAGTGAGAAAAAAACTGAGGACATGTAAATGAGAATGACGAATGAGAAGGAAAGAATAAATACATAAAATACAACAAGAGCAGGACCTTACATGGACCAACGATGACAACATGTCACAGAGGATAATTAACTCAATCCTCTGCCAACCCACGTCCTTCGCTGAATGCCCACTGCCATCTTCTCTCACCTCACTGACACTGTGGTAATGCCGAGCTTTTGCTGGGCAAAGTCTCATTGAATGGTCCTTGCTTTTGCCTGTACTGTAAAAGGTTAGGATTGCCTTCACTTGCCACCTCTTTTGGGTGGAACTGTCAGGCTGATCCGATTGAATTTATAACCAGATATTTCCTTCTTTTCTGGTCTGTTCCTGAAATATCTGTTTATAACCAGATATTTCCTTCTTTTCTGGTCTGTTCCTGGTCTTATATCTCAGTGTACAACAGAATCATCTGGAAGAATTGTTAAAAATTAGATGTCTCTTAAAAGCAGGTGCTGAGGTTACAAAATAATATATTCTCAAGGCCCACAGTGTAATGGGAAAGACAGGTAAAATAATGATAATCAAGGTTATTGCTGTTTATTTTCTATGCCAATTACTTGGCACATTAAATGTATTGCTTTACAAAAGAACCATTATTAGTTATATTTTCATGTATATATGAGACTTATCTCTTTCAGTAGCTCAGAAATTCCTTGAAGGCAGAGATTATATAATATCACTCTGCTGCTCTCATGAATTCTAAAACATTCAACAAAAAACTTTTTGAGGGCGCCTGGGTGGCTCAGTCGTTAAGCGACTGCCTTTGGCTCAGGTCATGATCCTGGAGTCCCTGGATCGAGTCCCGCATCGGGCTCCCTGCTCGGCAGGGAGTCTGCTTCTCCCTCTGATCCTCCTCCCTCTCATGCTGTCTCTCATTCTCTCTGTCTCAAATAAATAAATAAAATCTTAAAAAAAAAACAACTTTTTGAGTGAATCAGTGGCATACATATAAAATATTCCCTGGGAGCTTAAAAAATATGGGACAGATCCATCAAAAACATTGGAAAACCTTTGAGACATAAGACCGGGTAAAGAAATCCTCTATCAGATTAGATATATAGTTTGAAGCAATAGTGTGCCCCCAGGAATGAGGGGTGTCCTACGATGTAGGACTTTCAAGGCTAAAACCAGGACAGTTATAGGCTCACTGAGATGCATTGGTCACCGTAGGATGTAGTAGAAAGATTTGGAATTAAGGGACCTGGGTTATATTCTAGGTTAAGTTCCTGATCACGGACAAATCTCTTAATGCTGATAGCTCCTTTAGCCATGAGAACATAAGTGTGTCCCTGGAAGCCAAAGCAGCATCCAGCCTGCAGATTCAGAATGAGCATCTCATCTCAACCTACTGGGCTTGTCTTGTTCACTAGTTGGGCCAAGTCAGCATAAGCATACGTTTACAGTAAATATTTGATATAACTTCATTGGAATGTTCCATTATCACAGATTCTCATGGTCTTCTTTTTTTTTTTTTTTTTAAAGATTTTATTTATTTGACAGAGAGAGAAAGACAGCTAGAGAGGAAACACAAGCAGGGGGAGTGGGAGAGGGAGAAGCAGGCTCCTGGCTGAGCAGGGAGCCTGATGCGGGGCTCAATCCCAGGACCCTGGGATCATGACCTGAGCCGAAGGCAGACGCTTAACGACTGAGCCACCCAGGCACCCCTCTCATGGTCTTCTAATAATACTTTATTAGACCAAAAATAGAAATAATATATTTAACAACTTTTTAAAAAATTAAATTTGTTTTATTAAATTCTTATCAAAGAAACTCTGAGTTTTTAATTCTGAAAAACGAAATCCTTACTTTTTATTTTTTTTATTTAAATGCAATTAATTAACTTATAATGTATTATTAGTTTCAGAGGTAGAGCTCAGTGATTCATCAGTCTTATAGAATACCCAGTGCTCATTACAACACGTGCCCATCTTAATGTCTACCACCCAGTTACCCCATGCAACCCTCAGTTTGTTTCCTATGATGAAGAGTCTCTTATGCACTCCTAGACAAACCTTATGTTTTGTCTCCTTTTCTGATTTCATCTTGTTTTATTTTTCCCTCCCTTCCCCTGTGATCCTTTGTTTTGTTTCTTAAATTCTACATATGAGTGAGATCATATGATAATTGTCTTTCTCTGCTTGACTTATTTTGCTTAGCACAATACCCTCTAGTTCCATCCACGTCATTGCAAATGGCAAGATTTCTTTTTTTTTTGATGGCTGAGTAATATTCTATTGTGTATATATACCACATCTTGAGCTAGCTGAAGATAAACAGCAAAATTCATTTTTCTTGTATCAAAGTTAAAACAGAGCTCTCAGTGTTGTGGGGCAGGTAAAGTTCAGGACCTAGTCAGGAACTGTCTACCTTTTCCCATCGTAAATGAGATAGTAACTACTCTGTACCTTCACCTATGAGGACTAAAATCAAGAGTGCAGATAAAGTTCTCAGCAAAGGTCCTGGCTTGAAACCCCAAACATCAAAGCAAATTGATAATACTGGTAATTTGTGTACTTATGTCTGGTAACCAGAAATCTCTGTGTTAGATTAACAAAGTGAAACTTGTCCTCAGATGCTGTTTCACCTGTGAGTGGGGCAGAATTTGTGGATCTTTTGTCATGGCTTAAGTATCTCCAGGTTGAATTATTGGGAAGCTTTTAGTTGAAATAAAATATCGTAGGAGAGCTGGGGGCTGGCCCTAGAGGAATGGAGGAGAGGAGCGGGGAGGGGAAGCAGGCAGCCAGGCCTGACACCTCCCTGCTTGGGGCACCTTCCTCAAGGGCCCTTTGGGGAAGGGGCCCCTCGCACACTCTCTGCCATTTGTCCCAGTCACTTTGACTAGTGGGTCAAATATAAATGACTAGTGATATAACAAAAGTTGCTTGCTCCTTATAAGCCAGAACATGGGAATTAAAACAACAGTTAGATAATTGACTGTGGGTCTTAAGTAGGGGAGGTATATGGTTAGAAAGCTTTATAAATGAATGCTTCCTGACTGGAGTCATTATTTATTTGTTTTTCAAAAAAGATTTTATTTATTTATTTGACAGAGAGACACAGCGAGAGAGGGAGCACAAGCAGGGGGAGTGGGAGAGGGAGAAGCAGGCTTCCCACGGAGCAGGGAGCCTGATGCGGGGCTCGAACCCAGGACGCTGGGATCATGACCTGAGCCAAAGGCAGATGCTTAACTGACTGAGCCACCCAGGCGCCCCTGGAGTCATTATTTTAATGCAGCATATAATTTTCTGGGTTAATCTCAGAATGAGATTTCAGATTAAAGAAAAACACTAAAATAACTTTATAGCAACAGAAAGCCATGTGTTTCAGTACCAAAAAAGAACACAGTATATAATGCTTAAAACTCATACTACTTAGGATTATGGTTATTGCCACCCAGTAAGCATCTTTCCCACGCAGTGTCTCACCCCGCCTGGCAGAGAATTCCCCAGCATGGGAGAGTAACCAGTGGTGGAGACTCTACGGGGAAGGGGGGGATTGTATTCAGGCTCACAACGCACATCCGCTTCAAATGACTCCAGTTGCCCCTTGAACAAGTCCAATCCCTTTCTCCTCCAGGCTCTCTCTCTCCCCTTCTGTTCTGCAAACATAGCTTCGCTGTCTCCTGGCTTAGGGATTTCCCCGTGTGCCCTCTTTAAATTCCTTTCTGTGAAGACCACAAAAATTCACCGCAGATCATTAAAGTGTAGTAGAGGAGATATAACCAAACATGAATTGGAATATAAGAGGTTGGTCACTGATATACCAGACATATGAACAACAGGGGTTCAGAGGAGGGGAGCTCTCCTGGGGGAGTGATGTTGGCACCGGCCCTAAAGGGTGGATTGGATTTTGACTGAGAGCAATGGAAAAGGGTATTCTTGTTAGAAGAACAGCTTGAACAAAGGCGCAGATGTGGCCCTGCCCAGGATCTGATCTTCCCAGGTAAGGAAAGTAGTAGGCTAGGGAGTGGGGGGCTGATCCAGATTCCAGAGGATCTTGAATACCAAACTAAGGGATTTAGGCTTCATTCCATAGGTCAAATTTTGGAGCAGTTCATCCAAGCGGTACTGGGGCTTTTAGTCTTAGAGTGGTTGTCATGAATGGATGGAGAAGGGCAGGGACAGAATGCAGGAAGTCGATGAAGAGGGTCTTCCCATCAGTCTTCAGCCACCTGAAGACTATGTCCTCACATGGCCTTTCCTCGGTGCAGGGGAGTGGGCAAGGTCTTCTGTGCTTTCTCTTATAAGGACTCTCATCTGATCAGATCAGGGACCCATACTTTTGACTTCATTTAACCTTAATTACTTCCTTAGAAGCCCATCTCCCAACATAGCCACATTGTGTGTGAGACCTTTAACAGGTGAATCTTCAGGGCTTACAAATAGTCAGTCCATAATAGTCTCCTATGATAACAATAACTACCATCCATGAAGTGCCTGCTACATTCTAGGATGTGCAAAGTCTCTCCATATATTATTTCATTTAATCCTCATTAAACTATATGAGGTAGATATTTTGTTGTCTATATCTTACAAATGAGGACACTGAGTCTCAGGGAAGATAAATAATTTGTTCATGGCCACATGACCTTTAGGAGTAGAGGCAGGATTTGAAGGACAGATGCCTGACCTGGTGCTCTTGCCTCTTAAAAGACCTACCCCCTGCTCCTCAGTGCTTGCATCTTTGACTGCTGCTTTGTCCTTCCCAACCCATTCTCCAGTCCCGCTGGGCAACCCATTGTTCTTCCCACGTGACAGATTTCCTAAACCCTAGCATTTGTTCATGCTGTTTTCTCAGACAGAAATGTATTTTTCTTCTTCTTTTTATTCATTGTTCAAGTTTCACCTCAAGGGGCAATGGCTCCATGAAACCTTCTTATATATCTTTTCTGTTGAATCATGTATGTGTGAAACCTTCCTATGTATTCTATTCTGTTTCATTTGGACTTGCATTCTACGTACTGTCTAAATGTCTGTATTTCCCTACTCTATTGCCAGATCATAAATATTTGGAGTATTACACAGGTCTGTATTTTCCACCCTGCCCAGCACATAGTCGGTGCTTTAATAAACACTGAGTGAATGTCCAGGTGAGAGGTGATAAAGGCATGAACTAGAGGAGTGACAATGGAAATGTAAAGGAAAGGGTGGATGTGGGACTGAGGGAGGGGTAAGAGGCAAGGATGTCTTGAAGTTGTTTTCAGGAAGAATGGCATTATGATTATAGTAGCCAGGAGAGAGAGCATTAATAGGGGCAGTAGTATTTTTTTTGTGTGTGTGATGCACCTCACAGGGACATTTATTCATGCCACAAAGGAAGCAATACATCTACAAGTGTACAGCAATGCTCCATGTTCCCATCTAAAAGAGCTTGCTGAAATTTACAGCCAGCCTGATATTCCCTCTGATGTGTACTCCCAAGTAAAGCTGGTTAATGATGACCATGAGCAGGTGCAAGGCTCAAAGCTTTCAAAACTTTACTTCCTTTATCAGCACTCCTGATTTTATAAATGACGAAGCCCATCAACCCCAGTCCTACCCAAATCTCCTGGTAAACTTGGCTATAGTAGGGCTCCATAGGGACCCAAGGTTTTTTTGCTTTTGTTTTTGTTTTTTTTTTGAGAGAGCAAGCTTAAGCGTGTGAGTTGGGGTGGGGAGGGGCAGAGGGAGAGAGAGAGAATCTTAAGCAGGCTCTATGCCCAGCACAGAGCCACTTGGGGGGCTGGATCTCATGACCCTGAGATCATGACGTGAGCTGAAATCAAGAGTTGGACACTTAACTGAATGAACCATCCAGGCGCCCTGGGACCCCAGTATTAATAAGGCTGTGAAGCATCTCAGTGCAGGACATCCTCCTCCCTCAGGCTGCCCCAACCTGGATGGCCGATGACTCAGAAAGGTCACTCAGGGCTTGCTTCTCCCCTTCCCCCCTCTCCTCTCGGGCGGTGGAGGCTGTTTAGCAGAAGCTCCCAGAGCTTCTAGCTTCGCTCCATACATAGCCTTGGCCAAGGAGAATCCCAGAAAAACTGAGATGTCACCTCTTCTACTTCTTTGGTGTAGGCAGGGAGGAAAAGGTCCTAATACATCTTGTCATAGTCATCTATAAACAGATATCTCATCTCCATCAGTAGCAGCACCAGCAATTCCTACTGGGAGTGTGGGGTATACAACTTTGTGGAAGGAGATAGCCAAGACTCAGGGTCAGTGAAGTGAGCACATATGCCTAATAACACAACGGCTTGGGTAATGGAAATAAAGGCTTCACATTGGGATGCCTGAGTGGCTCAGTTGGTTAAGCGTCTGCCTTCTGCTCAGGTCATGATCCCAGAGTTCTGGGATCGGGTCCCATGTTGGTCTCCCTGCTCGGCAGGGAGCCTGCTTCTCCCTCTGCCTGCCGCTCCCCCTGCTTGTGCTCTCTCTCCCTCTCTAACAAATAAATAAATAAAATCTTTAAAAACAAATAAAGGCTTCACATTTGTCAATGCCAATACTTAGGTTAGCTCTGCATCTTGGAGAAAAAAGAGTAAGCTAATAGGAAATGCAAAACAGGAGTACATTTTGCAGAATTCTATAAGCAATACCTTCACTGGGTTCAGCATGATTGTACTTTAAGATTTTATGCCCAAAAGGCATTAATTAGGCCTTATGAGTAGAAGAATCAATAAAAGTGGTTTGATAGAAATGGGAGGAGGAGCTATAGCAGATTGCAGCAAGCAGTGGTGGGAGAATTAGGGGATAGGTCTTTTCCAGAAATGTAATCGATTGGACCTCTTTTTCCTGGCAATGTAAAGGGAGGAGGGAGGATTGTGTATATTAATACTGTATTCCTGTGATATGAAGAGAGAAATGGGTAGCAAATTTCCACTGTATCACCGTGTTCACAAGGTCAACATCAAAGGGACTTACATAAATGCTCAGAAATACTTTGTACAGATGAAGGCAGTAGAGCAATAGAACATGGCAGATTTTTAAAAAATAAAGTAAATGGGGGCGCCTGGGTGGCTCAGTCATTAAGCATCTGCCTGCAGCTCAGGTCATGATCCCAGGGTCCTGGGATCGAGCCCTCCATCGGGCTCCCTGCTCGGCGGGTAGCCTGCTTCTCCCTCTCCCACTCCCCCTACTTGTGTTCCCTCTCTTGTGTGTCTCTCTCTGTCAAATGAATAAATAAATAAATCTTAAAAAAAAAAAAAGAGGAAAGTAAATGGAAGGCCTTGTTTCCTAGATCGCATGGTGAGTTGAGTTTTAGCTTTGTGATTTTATAAGGAGGTGTGGATGTTCTTAGGTTAACACATATATCAGTCCCATGTTCAGAAGAAGAGAGCTTTAACTCCTGTATTGGAGAATAATTTGCCATTTTTCCCTCTTCAAAGTGAAATATGAGCTTTCAAAAATATCCTGCCCGGCAGTTGTGATAGCATTTTGATGTGCTTTTATATTTTAATAATTTTCAATGTAGTATATTAATTTTGATTATAAATGTCCCCACACACTTGCCCGCTGGTGGTAATATTATATGTTTACCTTCTCGTTTGTACAGTTTTGGGGGATAATGCATCCTGATAACTTATTAGGATACATGGCTGGAAAATTCTCATTTTAAAGTAGAATAGTTGTTAAGCAACATTAAAATTTAATTAGAACTGTTCACTGCATTTCATTATGAGGTTAGTCTGTAATTACTAAGCAAGTCCTGGTGTTTACTAATACAGAAGTGACAGCACATAATACTGCTAAATTATTGCCACATCGCTAGAGAAGACAATTGGAAAATGAGGAACAGATAGAGGCATTGTTTAAAGAGCCTCAGGAGAAAAAACACAACCCTAGAACATAATCTTTATTTCCTTTAAACTACCTTTTCCCTTGTCCATCTAGGGCAACAAATGCATGTAGACCTCCTCTATCATAGATTAAGTAGCCTACATATAATGCCTCCAGTTGCAATTTTCACATTTTGCACGATACCCTTTTCTTGCAAGAGTAGGTGTGAAGTGGGCCTTGGTAGATACGGTTCTAAACTGCTCAGATGCATTATACATGAGGAGAAAATAAACCTTCAAGTAACTGCCATAAACTGAGGTCTCTAAGAAACTTTATGCTTTTTAAATAATCATAATTTATTCCTCTTTCATTAAGATATAAATATTACATTATGACAGAGTAATGACTTTAGAAAGCTCAATCAAATGTAACCTGATCGTCCACGTCATGACCAGGGATGTGTAGGTTGCAGTTTTCATATATGGGCATATTGAAATTGTTTTTGAATTTTCATTTGTACAGACCTCATAGTCTTGCTGTTAATCTGATTCCCTGCTCCCTTTTCTCCTTATGCCCAAGACCGTCTCTGTACATGCACAGTGAATTGAGGCAACTATTTTGATAATTTGGGTGAAAATTAGTTTTTTTTTTTTAAAGATTTTATTTGAGAGAGAGAGAGTGCAAGCATGAGTTGGTGGGAAGAGCAGAGGGAGAGGGAGAAGCAGACTCCCTGCTGGGCAGGGACCCCATCCCCCCAACGTGGGGCTCGATCCCAGGACCCTGGGATCATGACCTGAGCCAAAGGCAGACACTTAACTGACTGAGCCACCCAGGAGCCCCTGAAAATTAGTTTTAATGAAGACATTCAAATAATGGGTATGATTTGTGTGTGTGTATGTGTGTGTGTAGTTGGTGCTAGATTTGGTCTGGTGGGGAGCACTGAGGTGAGGAGATGAGATAACATCTATGGAATGGATTATCTTATTATTATTATTATTATTATGTTATGTTAATCACCATACATTACATCATTAGTTTTTGATGTAGTGTTCCATGATTCATTGTTTGTGCATAACACCCAGTGCTCCATGCAGAACATGCCCTCTTTAATACCCATTACCAGGCTAACCCATCCTCCCTCCCCCCTCCCCTCTAGAACCCTCAGTTTTTTTTCAAGTCCATCGTATCTCATGGTTTGTCTTCCCCTCCGATTTCCCCCCCTTCATTCTTCCCCTCCTGCTATCTTCTTCTTCTTCTTTTTTTTTTAAACATATAATGTATTATTTATTTCAGAGGTACAGATCTGTGATTCAACAGTCTTGCACAATTCACAGCGCTCACCATAGCACATACCCTCCCCAATGGGAGGGATGGGGTGGCTGGGTGATAGACATTGGGGATGGAATGGATTATCTTGATAAATCACTGAACTGTCCTTTTCTTTTCTTTTTTTTTAAATTTTATTTTATTATGTTATGTTAGTCACCATACATCATTAATTTTTTTTATTCTTATGTTAATCCCCATACATTACATCATTAGTTTTAGATGAAGTGTTCCACGATTCATTGTTTTCATCTAACACCCAGTGCTCCATGCAGTATGTGCCCTCCTTAATACCCATCACCAGGCTAACCCATCCCCCCACCTCCCTCCCCTCTAAAACCCCTGGTTTGTTTCTCAGAGTAACATAGTCTCTCACGGTTTGTCTCTCCCTCCGATTCCCCCCCACTTCATTTTTCCCTTCCTTCTCCTAATGTCCTCCATGCTATTCCTTATGTTCCACAAATAAGTGAAACCATATGATAATTAACTTTCTCTGCTTGACTTATTTCACTTAGCATAATCTCCTCCAGTCCCATCCATGTTGATGTAAAAGTTGGGTATTCATCTTTTCTGATGGCTGAGTAATATTCCATTGTATATATGGACCACATCTTCTTTATCCATTCACCTGTTGAAGGGCATCTTGGCTCTTTCCACAGTTTGGTTATTACGGACATTGCTGCTGTGAACCTTAGGGTGCCTATGGCCCTTCTTTTCACTACATCTGTGTCTTCGGGGTAAATACCCAGGAGTGCAATTGCTGGGTCATAGGGTAGCTCTATTTTTAATTTTTTGAGGCACCTCCACACTGTTTTCCAAAGTGGCTGTACCAACTTGCATTCCCATCAACAGTGTAAGAGGATTCCCCTTTCTCCACAACCTCTCCAACATTTGTTGTTTCTTGCCTTGTCAATTTTTGCCATTTTAACTGGTGTAAGGTGGTATCTCAATGTGGTTTTGATTTGAAGTTCCCTGATGGCTAATGATGATGAACATTTTTTCATGTGTCTCTTAGCCATTTGTATGTCTTCTTTGGAGAAGTGTCTGTTCATGTCTTCTGCTCATTTTTTGACTTGATTATCTGTTTTTTGGGTGTTGAAAAGTTCTTTACAGATCTTGGATACCAGCCCTTTATCTGTAGTGTCATTTGCAAATATCTTCTCCCATTCTGAGGGTTGCCTCTTTGTTTTGTTGACTGTTTCCTTTGCTGTGTAGAAGCTTTTTATCTTGATGAAGTCCCAAAAGTTCATTTTTGCTTTTGTTTCACTAGCCTTTGGAGATGTATCTTGAAAGAAGTTGCTGTGGCCAATGTCAAAGAGGTTACTGCCTATGTTCTTCTCTAGGATTTTGATGGATTCCGGTCTCACCAGACATATAGACCAGTGGAACAGAATAGAGAGCCCAGATATGGACCCTCAACTCTATGGTCAAATAATCTTCGACAAAGCAGGAAAAAATATGCAATGGAAAAAAGACAGTCTCCTCAATAAATGGTGCTGGGAAAATTGGACAGCTATATACAGAAGAATAAAACCTGACCAGTCTCTAACACCATACACAAAGATGAACTGTCCTTTTCATATGCCTTTTCACATGAGAGTGAGAGAGCAGACATTCTTGCCTTGTTTTTGATCTTGGGAAGGGTGGGTAGGGGAGCACCCAGTCTTTCATCCTTAACTATGATGTTAGCTGTAGGTACCTATATTATTTTGTAGGTCTTTGTATCATTTGGCTAGGGGTGCCTTAACGAAGTACTACAGACTTCTTAAAAAAAATTTTTAAAGGATTTTATTTATTTATTTGAGAGAGAGAGTGAGTGAGTGGGGAGAGGGAGAGAGAATCTGAAGTGGATTCCGTGCTGAGCACAGAGCCTAATGTGGGGCTTGATCCCACAACCTCGAAATCACTACCTGAGCCTAAACCAAGAGTTGGCCGCTTAACTGACTGGACCACCCAGGCGCCCCAGTACCACAGACTTTAAACAGAAATTTATTTCTCACAGTTCTAGAAGCTGGAAGATAGAGATCAAGGTGTCAGCTGGTTTGGTTTCTTCTGAGGCCTCTCCTCTTGGCTTGTACTTGGCAACCTTCTCTCCATGTTCTCACTTGCTCTTTCCTCTGTGCACGTATCCCTGGTGTCTCTCTATGTCCAGATTTTCTCTTAAGGGCACCATTAGGATTGGATTAGGGCCCATCCTTGTGGCCTCATCTTAATTTAACCACCTTTATAAAAAGACCCTATCTCCAAATACAGTCAGGGCTTCAACATATGAATTTGGAGGGGACACAATTCAGCCTATAATAGTACCTTTTACCAGATTAAGGAAATTCTATTTCAGTTTATTGAGAGTTTTTGTTATGAATGAGTATTGAATTTCATCAAGTGATTTTTTGGCGTAGATAATAGGATCATGTGGGGTTTTTTCTTTAGACTGTTATCATAATGATAACATTGATTTTTGCATATTGAACCAGTTGTGGTGTATTACTCTCTTTATATATTGCTGGATTTTATTTTGTAATGTTTTATATTTTCACAAAAATACTTATTAGGGTATACTGTTTTCTTTCTTTCTTTTTTTTTTTTTTTAAAGATTTTATTTATTTATCTGACACAGAGAGAGAGAGAACAAGTAGGCAGAGAGACAGGCAGAGGGAGAGGGAGAAGCAGGCTCCCCGCTGAGCAGGGAGCCCAATGCGGGGCTCAATCCCAGGACCCCGGGATCATGACCTGAGCCGAAGGCTGACGCTTAACCAGCTGAGCCACCCAGGTGCCCCATAGGGTATACTGTTTTCTTATAATGTTTTTGTTTGGTTTTGATATCAGGGTAATACCTCATCAATAAACTGAAAAGTATTTCCTCTTCTTAAGGAGGGCACATACTGCATGGGGCACTGGGTGTTAGACGAAAACAATGAATCGTGGATCACTACATCAAAAATTAATGATGTATTGTATGGTGACTAACATAACATAATAAAATAAAATTTAAAAAAAAAGGACAGTTCAGTGATTTATCAAGATGATCCATTTCATCCCCAGTGTCTATCACCCAGGCACCCCATCCCTCCCATTGGGAGGGCCATAGAATTTGTGTTATTTCTTCTTTAATTGTTTGGTAGAATTCATCAGTGAAATACTCTAAGCCTGGAGATTTCTTTTTCAGAAGGTTTGAAATTACTAATTCAATTTCTTTTAATAGTTATAGAATTATTCAGGTTATCTATTTTACCTTGAGTGAGTTTTGGTAGTTTATGGTTTTTGTAGAAGTGCTCATTTCATCTACATTATTGAGTCTGCAGAGTTTGTAGTAATATCCCCCTTTTCATTCCTGATATTTGTAATTTATGAATTCTCTGCTTTTTTCTTTGTTGCTCTTGCTAGATATTTATCAATTTTACTGATCTTTTAAAAAGAACTACCTCTTTGTGTCATTGATTTTCTTTATCATTTCTCTGTTTTTGATTTCATTGATTACTGCTTTTATGTTTATTATTTCCTACCCTGTGCCTACATTGGATTTATTTTTCTCTAGGTGGAAGCTTAGGTTACTAATTAGAGACTTCTTTTTTTTTTTTTTTTTAATTCATTTTTTTATTCTTATGTTAATCCCCATACATTACAACATTAGTTTTAGATGAAGTGTTCCATGATTCATTGTTTGTGCACAACACCCAGTGCTCCATGCAGAATGTGCCCTCCTCAATACCCACCACCAGGCTAACCCATCCTCCCACCCCCCTCCCCTCTAGAACCCTGTTTGTTTTTCAGAGTCCATCATAGAGACTTCTTTCTACTATGAGTATTTAACCCTTTAAATATCTAAGTACTGCTTTAGCTTCATCTCACAGATTTTGATCTTTTTTCATTCAGATGAAAATATTTTTAAATTTAGGACCTCCTCTTTTACCCATGTATTATTTAGAAGTGTACTGTTTCATTTCCAAGTATTTGTAGATTTTACTGTTATCTTTGTTATTGATGTCTAGCTTAATTCCATATTATCAGAGAATACATAATTCAATTCTTTGAAATTTATTAAGGTTTGTTTTATGACCCAGGATATGCTCTGTCTTGGTGAATGTTCAATAAGTATGTGAAAGGAATGTATAATCTGTTGTTGGATGGAGTGTTTTATAAATGTCAATTAGATTTAGTTGTTTGATGTTGTTTACTTCTTTTATTTTCTTGCTAATTTTCTGTCTTCTATTGATTACTGAGAGTAGTATTGAAGTCTCCAACTATAATTTTGGATTTTTCTATTTCTCCTTTCAATTCTTTCAGTTTTTGTTTCATGAAGTGTTATTAGGTGCATACACATTTATGATTGTTTTGTGTTCTTGGTGAATTGATCTTTTTATCATTGTGTAATTTTCTTTGCTCTGAAGTTTACTTTGTTATTAATATAGCTATGCTAGCTTTCTTTTAGTTAGTGTTTGCATGGTATATTCTTTCTATCTTTTTGCTTTATCCTGTCTATATCATTGTATTTGAGGTGAATTTGTTATAGACAGCATATGGTCTCATGTTTTTATTATTTCTAAATCCATTCATATCTATCTGGCAATCTCTGTCTTTTAATTGGCATATTTAGAACATTTACACTTATTGTAATTATTGGTACATTTGGATTTGGGCCTACCATTTTATTATTTGTGTCCTATGTTTTCTCTCTGATTTTTACTTGTCCATTTCCCCTTCCTTTCTTCTTTTGAGCTATTTGAACATATTTTAGTATTCTATTAAATTTATACATTGTGTCTTTGGCTATGTATTTTATGTATATTTTTAGTAATTGATCTCAGAATTATAAAACACATATATAACTTGCCATATCAGACATTATTATAATTTTTGCTTTTGGCTGTCATATGTATTTTAAAGAATTCAAGAAGAGAAGATAATTCTTACTCTTTATTTATCATTTATTTTGCTCTTTCTTCATTCTCAATATTCAAAATTTCTTTTTGGTATCATTTCCCTTTGAGAACTTCTTTTAGCAATTCTTTTAGAGTGGGTCTGTTGGCAATGAATTCTCATACTTTTTCTTATCTGAGGTGTCTTTTTAAAAAAATTATATGTCTTTTGCCAAATTTGGGAAGTTGTTAGCCACTATTTTTTGATTTTTTTTTTAGTCCTGCATTTTTTTTTTCCCTTCTGAGACTCCTATGACATAAATGTTAGAAATTTTGGTATTGTCCCACAGGCCCTGGAGGCTCTATTCATTAAATCTTTAGTATTTTTTTCTATTGTGCAAGTTGGATAATTTCTATTGATCTACCTTCAAGTTTACCAACTCTTTCCTCTGTCACTTACATTTTGTTATTTAGGGCATTCAGTGTGTTTTCAATTTTGGTTTTTGTATTTATTAGTTGTAAAATTTCTATTTGGTTCTCCTTTATATTTTCTATTTCTTTGTTGAAATTTTCTATCTTTCCATCTTTTTAAAGAATGTTTGCCCTTATTTTTTGGAGCACTTTTGTAATAGCTCCTTTAAAGTCTTTCTCAGATAATTCCAATATCTAAGTCATCTTGATGTTGGTGTCTGTCTGTTGATTATGTTTTCTCATGTGAGTTGAGATTTTCCTGATTCTTTGTGTGTCAAATAATTTTGGATTGTATTTTGGAAAATGAGAATGTTATGAGACTCTAGGTCTTGCTTAAATCTTATGAAGAAACTGGATGTTTTTGTTTTAGCTGGCTATTGACACATTTGGGTTTAGGCTGTAAGTTCTGATCTGTCTTCTGTGGGTTATGGTTTCAATATCAATTCTGTTTTCAAAGGCTCTGAAGTGCTATTTGGATCAATCTCATGTGTGTACCATCTAGTGGTCAATCTGGGAGCTGGGCAGTGGTCTAATCCCATGGTTTAGTTCTCAAAGTCTATGATATGTTGCATGTGTAGTTTGGAGGTGAGTCCAGGAGTGTGTAAACAGCTCTGCATGATCACATTCCTGAGATCCTTCCTTTTTCAATCTCATTTTTCCTTTCCAGTTCTCTGCCCTCCTTTTTGTTTTTCTAGTCAGAAATCTGGGGCTTTAGATATCACAGCCTGCCACACAATTCTCATAATTCACCCACATCTGGGGCCAGACAGCAGGAGGACAGAGAGAGAAAAAACCTGACGAGGTTTATCCATCTTCTTGGGACCATAGCTCCTCTGATAGCAGAGAAAAATTTCCATTCTACAGAGTTTCAGGTGTTTGTGGGCCCTGCTGCTGCCTCTGCCACCACCACCACCACCACTGCCACAGTGTGGGATTGCCTGGGGGCTGGGACATGATAGAATGAAAGGCAGCTATGCTCACCACTATACCACCAACGCTGGCTTGGACATGATAGAATGAGATTGAAAAAGATAAAAAGAGAAAAATAGGGGATTTCTCCCACACTCTTTGAGTATTCAAAGTCCCTGGTTTCATTCCTTGAGCCAGTACTAGCGGGGTTTTCCTAGAGATGTACTTGTTTATTCTCTGGTGCTGACTTCTGGTTTTTGGCCTGCCTTGTATCTGGGCTGAGAGGTATTCATGGAAAAGTAGGAACTCTCCTCCTACCAGTTCCCCTACTGGGCTGGTGGCCCTTCAAATTCTGCTCTTCTTTCCCAATCTGCCTGCTACTATTGACTTTTCAGAATCCTCAAATAGCTGCTCCATGCATTCTCTCCAGGTTTTATATATCCATTCTGTGGCAGAGACAGAACGGAGTGAGCTTATTCCATTTTATTCAGAACCAGAACTCTTATATGTAACTTTTCAGTTTGATCTACAAGGTTCCAAGGCAGGTAATTTACTACCACAGCAGTCTTTATGGTAAATATATGAAATACATCGGACCTACTCGTTCTGTTCCAATGGTAATAGAAGCCCTGGCTGTTACAGAAACAACTCAGAAAGGAGATAACACTTACTCCCCCCTCCCCACCCCCACTATATTTGTACTTTGACAATACCTGCCAATGATGCACTTTGTGAGCAGTGTTATGAGTCTTTGGGGACAAATAGATCCCAGGTAAACTTGGGAAGTTGGTCAAAGATGTCATGAAGATCCCAGCCTCTCCTCTCCATAGCCTTTGCCACCCTCAGTGGCCCCTGACATTCACTTCATGCAGAAGGCTTCCTGCATTTTTTAAATTTCTGGAATGGGTAAATTGGGTCCAATCACATGTGTCAACTCTTATGAGTGTGCTATGTTGAGAGTGTTCTGTCTAAGTTCAGAAGGAAACTGTGCTGGGTTGTGTTAGTGATGCCTGTTATGGTCTGTGCAAAAGGGCAGTGGTAGCAGAGGTTCTGTTGTGTTATTTGTTAACCTTCTTCTCCTTCTTACATAAAATCTTCCCGGCAAAAAGATGTGCTATTGTCAGATATATTGTTTTGTGTACATTTAGGATAATTAACTTCCCTGACCTCACATCTTTTCTATTATTATTCCACTCTCTGATTGTGGACTAAAGGCCTGGTCATCTGTTAAAGGGATTTCTAAGACTAGTGAGCAGTTGTAGGAAACTTCTGGGGAGAGGAAATTAGTGGGTGCTGGTGGGAAGACTTCTCTTGACTCCTGTCATGATTCCTTGTACATCCGGTATGGCTAGTCAAGTCCAAGACTCATAACATGTGAGCCTTCCCTGATTGGAAGAGGAGATGGACAGACTCAAAGGACGGGTCAGGCAAATGATGTAGTGTTAGCTATGTCTTAGCATGGTCAGTGGTTGCTGTTTCTTTCTTCTTCCAAAAGTTATTCCATTGAAAAAGACCCATAGCTTGCAAATGCAGCCCGAGGAGTCTCGACCTTTGTGCAGGCAGGGGAAAAGCATCTGACTGCTAAGAGCCTAACTGACATGGCTGTATGTGAGCCAGCTTAGAAGAGTGACTTAAACTTTGGGCTTTGAAATAACACACATTTGGCTTTGAATCTTGGATTACAACTTACCAATTGTGAGGTTGAGAGTAAGCTGCTACTTCTCTGAGCCTCAGTTTTCTCAACTGTAAAATAGGATAATAATGTTTACC
This sequence comes from Mirounga angustirostris, assembly GCF_029215605.1. NCBI lineage: Eukaryota > Metazoa > Chordata > Mammalia > Carnivora > Phocidae > Mirounga > Mirounga angustirostris. The sequence goes on from NW_026991723.1 coordinate 25,260,903, forward strand.
CACTTCCCTCTCTGGGTGATTGTAGAGACCAACTGATATAATCTGAAGAAAAAAATGCCTGGCATAGGCAGTAGGTCCTCAGCAAATGTTAGCTTTTTATTATTCTTAGATTGTGTTGTGGGTGTCAAAGAGTCACTGTTCACCTTGGTTCTCCTGTCTACTGGGGTGCAAGCAGGGACAAAATCATGGGCGTGACCTTTCTTGGAGAGGCAAAGGAGTCATCATCATGTTTTTCATGTTGAAACGAAATCAGTCCCTTAAGTCAAATGCTACCAGAGCTAACAATGATCTACTTTTTTAGCAACTGCCATGACATTCAGAACAACTTTTAATTGTCTTTCTCTTTAAAACAAAAAATTCATATAAGCAAATGCTACTATTTCAAGGAAATCCCTCGAGGGATTTTAATTGACATGTGTAAATGTTGTAGTTCAATTTGCATTTAAATAGGCATTCTTAATATTTCTTTTTAAATGGGTTTTATTTCACTCTTACAAAACTAAAAATTGATTTCTTCTTTTTAGCAAAATGGGTGCCTACTAGGGTTCATGGTTAAGCGATGTGGTGCAGCTGTTCTTTTATTTCTCCCACTCAGTGTGCAAATAGCCTTACCAGAGCAGGGCAGAAGTGAACAATAGAAATAATATTTTAAAAAAATGGGCTTCGGCATAGGATTGATCAGTGGTTTAGCAAAGATTGACATCAGTATGACATTCTTTCCATAAATGCACAAGGCTGCACAGAAAAATCCTCCCTATTTACAAGTACAGTCAATCTTCCATCTTTGATTTCTCCTTGATACTACAGTAACTCTCTTAAAATGCACTGCAGGGATGGTCTTTCTTTGCCTTTTTCCCTCTAAACTGGGATGGGAGTGTTCCCTGAAAAAAACTTCGGTAATGGAGTTTGGGAGGTAGAATTCTTATCTGGAATTTATTACCAAAGTAACTCTTGAACAGGTGCTTGGCACATGTTCCCAGGCTCCTATGAAGGGGAATCAAAGTGTGGAGTTTGGAATTTATTGAGGTCCCTTATTCAAGTCTGACTCTACGTCTGCTAATTGTCTGCAGCAGGAAATACTAGGGGCTTGCCCAAATCCATGTTTTCCTTTTCATTCTGGGCACATAGCTAGAATACAGTTCCCTGCCTGCCTTGTAGTTCAGTGTGGTCGCTCTCCTAAGTTTTATCCAAAACTGATATGTCCGACTTCTGGATTTGGTTCATATAAACCTCCCACATGGTCTTTGCTCTTTTCTCCTTCTGGCTGGTTAGAGCTAGGTGACTCTCAGGGCAACTTTGGAAGCCCTGTGTTGAAGATTGCAGTGCCTCCATCAGCTTGGCTCCCCGAACGACTGTTCTGCCAACCTGTTTGCTTGCTCAGTACTGTTTTGTGAGCAAGAAATAAATTTCTATTGAGATTGAGCCATTATACATGTGGGGGGTTATTTGCTATAGCAGTTAACCTATCCTAATATAACTTACTCTTTTCTACAGTTTAAGTTACTGTATATGTTTAAACACGGCTATGAATTCTGTTGACACAGAACCAATACTCCTTCAGGCATCTGGTGTAACAGTCCTCATACATCCCCTTTCTTGGGAATGTGAGGTCTAGAATATTGTCCAGTAATGCTAAAGTAGTTCCTTCTTGGAATGTCAGGCATTCCCATCCCACCAAATCATTTTAAGGACTTTTCTCTTCTTGAAAATAGTCACAATTTATTCAACCACCTATTCATTTTACCACTTGATAAATAAATCACCCATTTGTTTATCTGTTCTCAAAAATGTTCCAGACAAGGAGGACACTTTACAAGATGGATAAAATGCAACAAGATGGCCTAAAAAAACCAGGAGTGAAGTAAGAAAGGAAAATAAGGGTAGAATCAACAAAATGGAGTCAGGAATATAGCTAACATACTTAACAATCATGAACATAGTTGATCTCACTAGCTCCTTCCTCTCTGACATCTTCCTCATGAAGCTGCTCCTGGCTGCTTTCTCTCACCTTCTTCATAAATCCTAATTTCTTGGGAGAACTATTTCTTTAAACATTTCCTGGTGGCCCCAAGTTTCCATCTGTCCCTGTGGGATCTTCAATGGCTTCTTATCCCCTTAGACTTCCTTTAAGCAGTCAGATAATTTGATGTGGGAAGACTTAACTTGGGAAGTCATTTTTCTTTTCTTTTCTTTTTTAAAGGTTTATTTACTTATTTGAGAGATAGAGGGAGAGAGAGCATGAGCATGAGGGGCAGAGGGAGAGGGAGAGAGAATCTCAAGCAGACTCCGCCCTGAGCACAGAGCCCAACGTGGGGCTCGATCTCATGACCCTGAGATTATGACCTGAGCATAAACCAAGAGTTGGATGCTTAACCAACTGTGCCACCAAGGCACCCCAGAAAGTAATTTTTCTTATCGCCTGTGAGGCTTTTTTTCATATACTGTACTTATTTACCATTTACATTTCTTCCATTGTGAGTTTTTAATTCTAATCTATTACTGATTTTTCTATTGGTTTTTTTTTTTAAATTGATGTATAGGATTTGCATGTGAGCAATATTAATCACATTTTAAATATTTATGTTACAACTCTGCCTTTTATCTTGAACGTGATGTATGCAAGTTATATATTTTGAATTTGTTCCCTTTTCTTTATTTAAAAAATTTTATTTTATTTTATTTATTTGACAGAGAGAGAGAATGCGAGAGAGGGAACACAAGCAGGGGGAGTGGGAGAGGGAGAAGCAGACTCCCCACCGAGCAGGGAGCCCGATGCGGGGCTCGATCCCAGGACCCTGGGATCATGACCCGAGCCGAAGGCAGACGCTTAAGGACTGAGCCACCCAGGCGCCCCTCCCTTTTCTTTAAATCCCTATTTTTTTGAGCAGTTATAGTTTAACTGAAAAATTGAGGGGAAGATACAGAGATTTCCCATAACCCTCCTGCTCCCATGCATGCATTGTCTCCCCCATTACCAAAGTGATACACTTACTACATTGATGAATCAACATTGACACATCATTATCATCACAAGTCTGTGGTTTACATTAGGGTTCACTCTTGGTGTTGTACAGTCTATGGCTTTTAACAAATGTGTAATGACATGTATCCATCATTTTATTACCATACAGAGTATTTTCACTGCACTAAAAATCCTCTGTGCTCTGCCTCCTCATCCCACTTCTCCCAAACCCTTGCAACCATTGATCTTTATACTGTCTCCATAGTTTTTCCTTTTCTAGAATGTCATATAGTTGGAATCATACAGTATGTAGCCTTCTCAGATTAGCTTTTTTCACTTATGAATATGCATTTAAGTTTCTTCCATGTCTGTTCATGGCTTGATAGCTCACTTCTTTTAGTCCTGAGTAATATTCTGCTGTCTGGATGTACCAGATTATTTACCCATTCACCTACTGAAGGACATCTTGGTTGCTTCCAAGTTTTGGCAATTATGAATAAAGCTGCTATAAACATCCATGTGCTGATTTTTGTGTGAACATGTTTTCAGCTCTTTTGGGTAAACACCAAGGAGAATGATTGCTGGATCATATGGTAAAAGTATGTTTAGTTTTATAAGAAACTGCCAAACTGTGTTCCAAAGTGACTGCACCATTTTTGCATTTTCTAGCAATGTGTGAGAGTTTCTGTACTCCAATATTTGCCAGGATTTGGTGTTGTCAGTATTCTGGATTTTGTCCATTCTAATAGATATGTAGTGGTATCTCATTGTTTTTTAAGTTTGTGTTTCCCTAATGTCATCTTTTCATATGCTTATTTGTCATCTGTATATTTTCTTTGGTGAGATGTCTGTTAAAGCCTTTGGCCCATTTTTTAATTGGGTTGTTTGTTTTATACTACTGAATTTGAAATGTTCTTTGTATTTTTGGATAAGTCCTTTATCAAATGTATTTTTGCGAATATTTTCTCCAGATTATAGCTTGTCTTTTCATTTTCTTGACATTGTCTTTTGCAGAACAGATGTTTTCAATTTTAATGAAGTCCAGCTTGTCAGTTATTTCTTTCACAGATTGTTGGTGTTGTATCTAAAAAGGCAGCATAGTACCCAAGGTCATCTAGGCTTTCTCCTATGTTATCTTCTAGGAGTTTTATAGTTTTGCATTTTACATTTAGGTTTATGATCTGTTTTAAGTTATTTTTTAAAAAGATTTATTATTTTAGAAAGAGAGAGAGAAAGCACATGTGCATGTGAGCTTGGGAAGGGGCAGAGGGAGAGGGAGAGGGGGGAGAATCTCAAGTAGACTCCCCGCTGAGTATAGAGCCTGTCCAGGGCTCTATCTCAAGACCCTGAGATCATGACCTGAGCTGAAATCAAGAGTTTAACACTTAACTGACTGAGCCACCAGGTGCCCATGATTCTTTTTTTTTTTGCAAGTGAATATCCAATTTTTCCAGCACCATTTGTTGAAAAGTTTATCTCTGCTTCATTGTATTACCTTCTCTCTTTCTCAAAGATCAGTTGACTGTATTTATGTGGGTCTATTTCTGGGCTCTCTATTCTGTTTCATTCATCAATTTGTCTATTCGTTTGCCAATACCACACTGTCTTGATTACTATAGCTTTATAGTAAGTCTTGAAATTGGGTAACGTCAGTTCTCCAGCTTTGCTCTTCTTCTATATTGATTGGCTATTCTGGATCTTTTGCATCTCCACATTAACTTGGAATTATCTTTTGCCCACTGTAGGTAGGGTGTTTTTTCCCCCTCTGGCTTCTTTCAGGACTTCTTCTTTAACTTTGATTTTCTGTAGTTTGATTTGGGCTGAAGTTGGATATTTTCCTTTCCCCAGGGAAGAGGAGATAATACTCCAGGCTAGATTCTGGTTAAATTTCTCCTGAGGGCAGGCCTTGTTGAGATGAGAGGACTCTGGCCTATTTCAAAATGGTTCCTTTTCCCTTCCCCCTACCGGAAGCATGAGGGGATTTCTCTTTGATATTTACTGTGAGAATCTGGTCAAATTCCTGGAGATAGATCTCACAAAACCATGGGGGTACCCCCTATGACTGGGTCCCCTGTTGTTTTACTCTCAGACTTTGCACACTGAGCCTCCAGCAATTTGTCAATTGCAGTTCAGATTTTCTTACTTTGGCACTGTTTCCTTTGATGGTTTCCACTTGTGAGCCTGCTGTTAAGCCATGACTGTGTCTCCAATCTTGGGGACAGTGCTTTGCTCTCTGTCCTCACCTCTCTTGGGGATCTTATAAGAGTTATTATTTTTTCAGTTTGTTCTGCTTTTTATTTGTTGTTAGGATAGAGTAGTGACTTCCAGACTCCTTACATGCAGAGCCAGAAACCAGAAGTCAAGTTATTATTTACACTTCCTAAAAAATTCCTTCACATTTCTTATTTGTACAGGTGATACATTATATATTCCTATAAAAATTAAAAGAGGGGCACCTGGGTGGCTCAGTCGTTAAGCATCTGCCTTCGGCTCAGGTCATGATCCTAGGGTCCTGGGATCGAGCCCCACATCGGGCTCCCTGCTCAGTGGGAAGCCTGCTTCTCCCTCTCCCACTCCCCCTGCTTGTGTTCCCTCTCTTGCTATGTCTCTCTCTGTCAAATAAATAAGTAAAATCTTTAAAAAAAAATTAAAAAATTAAAAAAATAAAAATTAAAAGAATACAATTACATAAGGAAAATATTCCCTTTTAACCTTCCCTCCTGTGTTGTCATTTCATTTCCCTCCTTGGGGAAAAAAAACACTTACGTATTGGGTTGGTGTTTATCCTTTGAGGTATTTAATTTTCTTACACACTTATTTAAATGTTTGTATAGAAATTACATCTGTATATATGCAAAAAGAGAATCATGCTGTATGTATTATCCTGTGACTTACTTTTTCACTTAATGTATTTTTGGAGAACCTTACATGTTGTATATCTAGATCTACCTAAAAAAAATTGCTGCACAATATTCCATTACATTGATATGTTAGAGTTTATTTAACCATCCTTTTCTCTATTGTTACTTATGTTGTTTCTAATTTTTTGTTATTATAAATGGTACTACAAAATATTCTTCATTCTACTTTGAACATTTTGGGAAGCATTTCTGTAAGGTAGATATCTAGAAGAGGAATTATTGGGTATTTTAAACATTTAAAATTTTTTTACAAATCTGATGGGTTAAAAAAATGTCCCTTTGTTGTTCTAACGTACATTTTATTAGTTCCTAGTGAGATTGAGCATTTTTCATATATTTATTGGCCATTTATAACTTTTGGATTCTGTAATATTGATCTTTTGCTTTATGTGTTATAAGTATTTTCTTTGTTTCTTTGTTTATGGTGTCTTTTATGGTTAGGTTTTTCTGTTTTATGAAACCAGATCTGCCAATTTTTCATTTTTTTCACTTTTGGCTTAAGAAAATCTTCCTCGCCAGGGTGCCTGGGTGACTCAGTTGGTTAAGCATCTGCCTTTGGCTCAAGTCATGATCCTGGGATCCTGGGATTAAGCCCCCATCAGGATCCCTGCTCAGCGGGGGGCCTGCTTCTCCCTCTGCCTCTCCTCCTTGCTTGTGCTCTCTCTCTCTTTCTCTCTCTCAAATAAATAAAATCTTTAAAAAAAATTAAAAAAAGAGAAAATCTGCCTTACCATAAGCCTACAAATATATCTTCTTAGTTTTCTTCTGAATAAAAAATGTATAAGTGAGGCAGAAATGGCTAGCTGTTCAGCAAACTCTTTTCCTTTTCCTCCTGAGCACACAGCCAGACTATATCTCAACCTTCCTTGTGATTGGGTGTGGCCATGGTATTGAGATCTGACTAATGGAATGTGGACAGACAAAGTACCATCTTCTGGGACTTACCTGTATGATCTTTTATGCTCTTTTATCTTTTGGTTGGCTGTAATGGATACAACCCTCAGGGAGAAATGGGGAGCTATGTATTGAAGGCAGTGGAACCACAGTATGGAAGGTGCCTGGATCTGAATCACTCCTTGAAGAAGAGCCACTTGATCAAAAACACTTGTTCTGAAATTTTACGTGAATTTCAAGCCACTGAGATTTGGGGATTTATCTGTTACAGCCACTCATTTTCCTTAACTAATATTTATTTGTATATATTTCTAATATGTACTTCTTTAATACACTTGATAAATAACTTGTTGTTATGTTTGGTATGAGATAAGGATCTGAGTTTCCCTTTCCCCACATGGATAGCCAACTTTGGGAGATAATTTGTCTTTTCTCTATCTATATGAAATGTTACCCTTAATCATGTAATTGACTGCACAATATGTAATTTCCAATTTTCAAACAGCTTTGACCTCTAAAAACAGCAGTTTCACAGGAATCAATTTAATATTTGATTCTCTTATCCATATTAGACTTTCTATTCTTGCCCATCAATCTATGTTTCTTTATCAGTAGCATACTGTTTTAATTACTGTAGCTTTATAGTATATTTTACATCAGGTAGGGCAAGATGAACCTAAAATCAGTTGGTCAAGTTCTATAAAAAATCTTGTTGGGATTTTGAGTGGAATTACATTAAATTCATATAGATCAATTTTTTCTGAGAACCAACACCTCTGTAATACCGAATTTGCTCATTTGGGAGTGTGAACATAAATAGGCCAGATAAAACTTGTTCACAAATAATTCATTGCCCACATCTCTGGGGAAGCCACAAGTTTAATGGCCACTGTTTATATCTTTCTAAACTATGGGCATTAAGGGCAATTTACCCACCATAACATCCTAGACTTTAGGCTGTACCCGATCTCCTATGGTTTCTGTAAGGGAGAAAGGGATGCTGTGATACATTTATTTATTAATTTTCTGTAGGTACTATAAAATTAGGACTTTGCCTTCTTTATTCATTGCAGTATCTTCCTGACCTATCACAGACCCTTAATAAATATTTATCAAAAGAAGAAAAGAATGAATATGAGGGTTCAAGCCCTTAATGAAGATGGTGGTTTACATCTAGCATGTGATACATAAGATGTACATCACAGCATAAGGGTGCTTATTTTTCTGGCTCTTACTATGTTTTCATAGCTCTGTCTACTGAGCCATGCTGATTTGTTATGGAAAAATGGTGTATACATGGCAGTGATGATTAAAACATTCACAAGCATAGCCTTAGAATAAATATTGTAACAAGCAGACAAGGTTACTCATTGCAACATTGTTGGCAGTAGCAAAAGATTGGAAGCAGCCTAAATGTAAGTCAATAGAAATGGTTAAAAAATCCAAACAACTATGGCATATTCATACCATGAATAACATACAGCTGTTACAAAAATAAAAACAAAACCAAAAGAAGAACTGATATAGAAACCTCTCCAGGATAAACTGCATTGTTAAGTTAAAAAAAAAAGTGCAGAGCAGACTATATAATATACAACCTTTTGTGGAAAAAAGGGGAAGAAATAAAAATACATATTCGTGTTTGCTTCTAGATGCATAAAGAAACTCTAAGAGGATTAAAAGAAATTAATAAAAGAAATTACCTGTTGGAGCGGTGATAGGAACTGGGGTGAGTGTGACACTTTTCACTGTCTATTTTTATATATTGTTTGATTCTTGAACCATGTGAATATATTCCCACTTGAAATAAAGCATCACATATAAAATATAAATGAGGAAGATAATGATCATGTTTCATCTAAGAAGTTCTATTCATTTGTTGGTACAACAAAGAAATAAAAATTATTTTGGATTTGTACGTAGAGGAATCGTACTTAGAGGAATGGGTGTCTTTGGTATAGCTGTCAGGTGTTTGCGGGAATAGCGCAGAAGGCAGTGGGGGCGGGGGTGGTGGCCACAGCCGCCAGATCAGATGTAGATTTCCCTTGTTGGGCCCTCTCATTTGCTAAGTTGTTCTGTACCGGGCAGTTCAGGTCAAAGTGCTTTTGTTCTTCGTTTCAGACTATAAGGCTCAGTGCACATCAAATCATTTTAGCAAAGCTTCTGTTTTGATGCAGTGTTTGTTTCAGCCTTTCCTCTTGGTCTAAGTTGGATCAACTAAATATCTCTTAATAATTTCAAGGCAAATTGTTTCCAGAAAACTAACGAGTGACTTGCCCACAGCTCACTTATTCACCAAAATAATTAAATTTATTAACAAATATATGGAATTGCAAATATTGAACAGTCTCTTTGCCTTGGCCTGATTCAGTCACCTTCCTCGTTAATTTTAAACATCCTTCCTATGTGGTTGTAAATCATGGTCTTTTAAAATGGAGTTGATAAGGCTTGCTTATGGTGCTTACTTTTTTTTTTTAAACCAGCTTCCTCATTATAAAAGAAAAGGCATATTATTCTTTATGTACTGTATCAAGAGAATTTATATAAATTCAGCCAATATCTTCTAAATCACAGTGAAAGATTTAATTTAAAATCAAAGCTACATAATGTAAATTCAATAATAATTGTAAAAGTATTTTGTGAAGTGCATCATACAAATGAATGATATTGTTATTTTTTTTGGCATGCATTGAAATAGAAAAAATATTTTAAAAAGGTAGAAAATGACATAGAAGATAAATGGGCAATTCAGGTTGGGGAAAATGGATGAAAGTAGTTATAATAAACATAATCAGCTTTCAGCTAGGTAGAAAGGCCCCACAAATATTCACGTTATTAACTGATACTCACCAACCACTTGGTAATCATGCTTCTAATGAGAGTGAGCACTAATGGCTCAAGGAACTGTGAGTCAAATTATGAAGTTTTATTAAAATGTTTTCCCCATTTGTCTTCAATTATTTAGATCCAATCTAATTTTCCTTCAAAATTAAAGTCTGAGGCTCAAGCTAATTTATGTGATTGAACATTTAAAAATAGATGTTTTCTCTACCTGTACGTAACATCACCGAGAAAAGTACTGTATGTTTCCACAGCACTGCTGTTGGAACACAACCATTTCCCCCCTAAACTTATTAAAATCATGTGCAATAGAACAAGCATATCTGAAGCTTTGTCCCTGAACAGCAAAATTTAGAGAGACTCCAAATGACCTTTTCCTCACTCTCCTACCTCACCCACTACTACTCTAATTACTTCTTAGTAGCTGTAGCAAGCTTTCACTTTTACTCTAACCCTTTAGCCATTGGACACAGACAAAGCCAAGAACCAAGGTCAGAGTCTGGGCGAATAAGACATTCAGGGTCCAGAGGAACAATACATATCCAGAATTTTGGATAATTATCACAGAACTGTCCCTAAACCTGGAATCTCAGGGGCCATTCAAGAAATAACCCCTTCCTGGGATCTGGACATTGGCGACTTATTTTATTTTGATGTGCAGCCCCTGAATATCATTTAGCATTGTTCAGGAGCCTGGTACGGCTACTTGTAAAAGGATGTGTGGTGAATAGCTTGCTGTCTTTCCTGGTTGGAGTACCTGACGACCAGCTAGCCTTCCTCACCTTGTCCTTCGTCTTCTACTGTTCCTTTTATCTATGCCTCTGATCTTCTTTCCCTCTCTGTCTTTATTTTTCTATACAAAATTTATCTTTCCTTTAAGGCCCCAGTTGTATATCATCTTACTTGGAGGAAAAAAAATTTGATGTAACTGGTACTTATGAATTTAATAACTTATTAATGGGAGTGCCCCAGGTTAAAGTAGTTATGAGTATTTCAGGTGGAGTGACTTTTTCCTCAAGGGTAAGTTTTATCTCATTTGACTGGACAAAATACAGGTTTTAATTCCTACATATCTACAGTGCTACAGTGTGCAGTGATTTCTTAACTATCTGCATAAGAGTGTTGACCTAATGAATAATTTGAAAATATTTGGTTTTGGAATGCATGATACAATTTTTTTCTCCCAGAAGCTTTTTTTTTTTTTTACTAATTATTTACTAATTATTTTACCTATTATTACTAATTTGGTTTGGACTTGTATTAAAATAAATATTTCTCTAGAATACACACCAAACTGCTTCAAAGGAGAGGCAATTTAGAAATAGCTGGGACACGGGCAGAAGCCAAAGGGAAACGAAAAATGTTCAGAATCAGAAGACTCAAGGGCGCCTGGGTGGCTCAGTTGGTTAAGCGACTGCCTTCGGCTCAGGTCATGATCCTGGAGTCCCGGGATCGAGTCCCGCATCGGGCTCCCTGCTCAGCAGGGAGTCTGCTTCTCCTTCTGACCCTACCCCCTCTCATGTGCTCTCCGTCTCTCTCATTCTCTCTGTCTCAAATAAATAAAATCTTTAAAAAAAAAGAAGACTCAACATTCAGTTAATTATTTGTTGTACCTTGCTATATTCCAAGAAAGATTTTGAGGTGTAATAGTTGTGCCTCATACTGGGAGCATTACGCCTTTTGAGGCCCAAATGCAAGATTCCAGCTCTTTGTCAAGTGTAGCATTTTGCTGTCTGGTAATAACAACAGTAATCATTCCTGACTAACCTGTAGTGTCAAGTACTGTGCTGAATACTTGATATGGTTTATCTTTTTTTTTTTTAAAGATTTTATTTATTTATTTGAGAGAGAGAGTGGGAGAGAGAGCACAAGCAGGGGTAGCAGCAGGTAGAGGGAGAAGCAGGCTCCCCACTGAGCAGGGAGCCCAATGCGGGACTCGATCCCGGGACTCCAGGATCATGACCTGAGCCGAAGGCAGTCGCTTAACCGACTGAGCCACCCAGGCGCCCAATATGGTTTATCTTAATTAATCTTCAGATTACTTGCTGCATCATTTTACAAATGAGGCTCAGAGAAGTTAATTACCTTGCCCAAAGTCACACAGCTAGTACCTGGCAGAAGCACCACTTGGAACCCCGATCCTGTGGTTCTGATGCCAGTGTTCCTAACACCCTCACCCTACTGCCCCTGTTTCTGTTCATGAAGATAGCTGTGCAGCTACGACTGCTTTTTAGAAAAAAACAACTGGGCATTTTTAAAGTGGATCTCAGAACCTGAAATACTGTCTATGCTGAATGTGAAGGGAGTAGGTTTTGTTAACGTCAAATTATCCTAGCTGAGAAAGGGATTGTGTTCATCTTACCAGGACAGTTCTGAGAAAACAAGTGGAACCCCAAACCTTCAATGATTGCCTGGACTCACTAGTTTCAGACCAGTATAAAGTCTTGAGATCCTTTTATAAACACATGGTCTTGGCTTGACCAAAGGACCTGGCTGTGAAACTCCTTACCCAGCATTGCCCCTGCCTGTTTGCCATTACATTCCTTGCCTTGTATTATCCCCTGCTAAATGATTTCCTTCAAATACAGGTCTTTAATCAACCATGGGCTGCGCCCTAGCCCTAGGATGGGAAGTACCACTTGGTGGGCCTTAAAACCCAACCTCTCCCTAGGCTCAGCTGTCCAGATGGTAGACATTGTTTTTGTCCTCTTAGTTCAATGTCCTGGACTTACCTGCTACTCATCCTCCCCAGTTACAGTTGCTGAGAACTCAGTGGTGTTCGAGCCCATCTGTGGTCTTTGGCACAATCCCAACAGTCCAGTCCCTATACCTCTCTTTCCCGGTCTGCTGCCTACCCTCCATCCACCACTCTCCTGGTGGTCAGAATACAGTCAGAATCAAAGATCAATGAATACTGATAAAGTTTTAGCTTTTAGCAGCTAGTAAGTACCAATACTTCCTATAGTGGTGTAGTTTTTGGTAGTTACTCAAAACTGTTAGATTCAATTATATGCAGTTTTGTTTTTTAATGGGGAGGAAAAAAAAAAACAAAAAGAAACCAGAACCTGTAGTAACATGAATCTTCCTAAGCACGCACTCACCTGCCTCGTGGAAATTACTTTGCAGAAACAATGCACAGTATCTAAATCATGTCAGTGCAAATCATTACTTTGTCAAAAAGCGGGGACTTAATGCTTGTGTTATTTTAAAATTGTTTTCAGCCCAAGAATGGCATACCTAATTGCTTTTTAAATACACTTAAAGCATCAAGGATATTGCTGATGGTATTTAAACGCCTTTGGGTGGGCTGCTGTCATTAAGATGCAAGGTTGGCATTTTCTTCTCTAACCTCGAACTTGATGGTTTTAATATCTAGGCTATTAAATTTACACCAGGAAGAATGCTGGCAGATAAATCTTTACCAAAGCAATTTAAGTAAACAACAAAAATAAAAGGTAAAGCATTTAGCTTTCAGATAACATGTTCTCCAAGGACTGTCCTCGATTTTTGTGGCCCTGCACAGACTTCATTTGAGGCTGAAGGTGCCACATTGGAGGTTGAATTTTTGTGGAATCAGCTTCTGAATTCAGCCCTGAAGTGCATGTTTTGGCTTCAAGTGTGGTTTTAATGAATTCCTGAAGAAATTTCAAGGGGAGGTAAAAATCCTAAATTCTCTTCCATTATTTCTTTTTTGAAGGTCAAAAGTTAACTCCTTTGGGGGAAAAAAAAGAAAACAAGATAAAGCTGAATTTACTTGGCTTCATTTAAAAATATTGCTTTGGTCTTCTGCCACCCCCAAAATCCAAGGGTCCTTCATTCAGCTAGTATTTACGGGCTTTCCACTACATTCCCTGCACCAGGAAGTATAGTGGCCATATCCCAGGAAGGCACATCCCTGGGAGCAGCTCTGTACCAGTTTGATGATAACTTAACCTGGAGAAACTCGGGCTGAGACTAACATGTCTTAGGAGAGTTGTGAAAAATAAAAGTACAGTTTTTTTTTTTCTTTTCTGATAGGTATTTCCATATGGATTCTATTTGTAGAGGTTTTTCATTTCTTTCTGGTAAAATATACAACAAAGGAGCCCATGCTGTTTTTAGAGAACTTGCTGGCTTCCTGTTGAGAGAAAGTCTTATGTGAAGTAAAAGCACTCTGCAAGGCTGAGACTATTGGTGACAAACACTGTGTTATTTGTGATAGAAGAAATACGCTATTTCCCCCTCCTCTGGTATGATGTGCATTTATTAGAGCATGTATCAAATAATTTGGTTTTCCAATACATTATCAGGAATTAGTGAGATTGGTTATGGACTTAATTATGCTTTTCTCAAAAATGTTTTTAGTCTGCTCTCAAACATTTTGAAGTGGACCTTTATTATAGTTACCAAATTGTATGACAGCGCATTGTCCTCATCATGTAAGGGTCATAGGTGGAACATAGCAGGGCTGAAATGAAGGGTAATGGAAAAATCCAGTACTTGTGTTTGCTACTTAAATGTCATGGCTGGGTAAATGGATTTCTGTACTTCCCAGGACTCAGCTTCTACTACATTAGCCTGGCAAATTAGAGAGGAGAGGTTGCTCTGCAAATTGGCTTGGCGAACCATGTAGTTCATCTTTTTATTGTGCAAAACAGAAAAAATTGCTTCTAATCAATCCACTTCAACTTTTAGTCTAAAAATTATTTACCATCCCATCAGCTGAAAGTACCTATGAAATGGTCTATTTGAATTAACTGAAGGGAAAAGGTATTGGTATCAATAAGCTGATTACAATTATGGGGGCACAGTCTTACTATGGAAGCAATAAAGAGACTGCATTATTATTGAGGTATCCTTGCCAAATTGATTAATGGTTTTAGGAGAATTAATCTACATTTCAAATATAATTGGACTCTTATTAACTAAATCAGAAATGTACCACTTCATGACTGTGATGTTCAAAAGAGACAGATTTTCCTTCCAAATAGAACATGATTAATTTCGAACTTATTGTAATCTTTGCATTTGATTCACATGATTGATCAATCTCTCTGCTTTGTAACTGCCCTAGGATGCAACATTTGGGGGTGCTTAGGTGAAAGTTTATTAGTCTTAAGTTTTGCAAAGCATAAATTAACAGAAAACTGATGTGAGGTACAGGGAAGTTTCCACTTCGCCAATTATCACACTCAACGATTTAAAAAAGTGAATGAATGAATTACACTTCTAAATAAAGTGTAATAATGAATTTGGGGTAGTGCAAATTACAAGAGTAGACTCTTTTAAGCTGTGCCTTAACACAGCTGGCTTGGGAAAACACCAAGGACCAGGAGGCAGGGCTGCCTATGAGGAGAGACAAGAAAGGATGAGCAGAGGGGCAGAAAAGCAGTCTGACAGCAGGGGATTTGTGAGATTAAGGCAGTCTGTGCTGGGAACTGGGAGATGGTAGCTTGAGAAACCCTGGCCTCTTTTGAGAAGGAACTTCACTCAGGTTTCCAAATCAGCTAAATACTGTTTGGCTTCTCAAAAGTCAAAGATTTCTTATGCAGCAAGAGTCCAAATTTCTGAACAACAACAACAAAATCATAGCAGAGGAGAACAAAAAGTGTTGAAACTCCTCATTTTTTTTTTTAATGAGTTCTAATTCTTCTAACTGGCTAGACCAAAATCATCTAAGTTAAAAAAAATTTTTTTTGAAGAGTTGATTCTTTAAAGAGAAAACTCTCCTCTTTGAGATGAATGTTAATTACACGATGGCTGATTAGGTAATATCTACAGATAATGTCGTGTCTTATTTTGGGTAGAGGTTTAAATTCTAGCCTCCCATTTCAAAAGAATCTCTTTAACCTTTGTAAAAAAGAAAAAAAAAGAGAGCTCCATTGGAGAAGCGTCCCCTTTTGTGTTCTCTCCCTGACATCCCCGCCTGCCTCCAAACAGGGGCTGCTTATGTGCTGGTTTATGCCTACAGAGAGAGAGGAAGGGGCAGCTGGTTTTTGCTTTGATTTGAGCTCCACTCTCCTTTCTCAGTTCCCCTCTCATTACTGGGGCCACATATGTTATTAACACTCAAATAAAGCTTCCTACCTCCTGCAAGCGAGGAGGGTTTAGCTGAAGTGGACTTTGTACATTTGGTGCATATGGGACTGCCTGGGGGGCAGAACCCTATTGCTTTCGTCCTCCACTCTCCCCCCAGACCTTCCTCATTAGAAAACTGAAGGGCTAGTGTTCAGAGGGAGGGAGGGACTCCTGAATGCAGTGCTTCATGCGCTGGACTTAGGGCTCTTGGGCCCCTGGGTCTCTCTGAAGGAGGGCTGCTTAGAGGATTTTGACATGGCGATCCTGCTATTTGCTGGTTAGACCTGAATGTAGGCTTCCAGGCTTTACCTGTCGTCAAGAGCTGTTTATATCTTTTTTTTTTTTTAAAGATTTTTTATTTATTTATTTGACAGAGAGAGACATAGCGAGAGCAGGAACACAAGCAGGGGGAGTGGGAGAGGGAGAAGCAGGCTTCCTGCTGAGCAGGGAGCCGGATGTGGGACTCGATCCCAGGACCCTGGGATCATGACCTGAGCTGAAGGCAGACGCTTAACGACTGAGCCACCCAGGCGCCCTGTTTATATCTTTTGAATTTAGTTTCATGTGACAACCTTTCAGGCCTCTGTTCCCTGATTGCAAAGATGAGAAGGCTGACTAGATGGATGACTTCTTGGGTCCCTTCTAGTGCTAACACTTAATGAAATAATCTTGCAAATACTCCCCACCAATCCATTCAACATATTCAAGAAAACATAATCAAGAATAAAAAGGTCCTAAATTCATATATACTGGAATAGTACATTTTTTTCTTTTTTTTAAAAAATATTTTATTTATTTGACAGAAAGAGACAGTGAGAAAGGGAACACAAGCAGGGGAAGTGGGAGAGGGAGAAGCAGGCTTTCCGCAGAGCGGGGAGCCCCATGAGGGACTCGATCCCAGGACCCTGGGATCATGACCTGAGCCAAAGGCAGATGCTTAACGACTGAGCCACCCAGGTACCCAGTACATTTTTTTCTTTAACATTCTCTTTCTAAGCCTGTGTACACACTGAGTTAAAATTTTATTTGCATCCAATTCAGTCCTGCCCAAAGATCTGGTTATCTCTCATCAAACATTTCAGATTTGAGCAACCCCCAGGGCAAGGATGTACTGAGCATGTTCATAAATAAATTGGTTTCCCACATTAAGAAGTGACTACTCATTCTCATATCCTTGCTCAAATGTTTTGTTTACTGAGAAGTGAGCAGTGGGGTGGATGGGTAGTGATAGTGGTGTGTACAATTTCATGGGAAAATGTGTAAAAATACAAAACAAAGATTTTTGTGCTATTCATCTTCTAAGAGAGACTACAGCTAACTTCTGTTTGTTGTGTGAGTTCCTTCCTTCCTTTTTTTCCAGAACGAAATCTCTGCCAGCAAATGTTTAGGCACCTGCAGAGGTCAGAACCTTGGTGCAGATCATGGAAAAAAGGGCCCGATAATATTTGCCTTGAGAATTAACTCCCCCTCCCACCCCAAGTTCTACTTTATTTTGGACTTATCCTGGGTTAATTAAAAAATCAGAATAGGTAGCAAAATTATTGTCTAGCTCCTTCTCCCACACTCACCCCATCAGGAGGGTGCTAGGTGGTGGGGAGGGCGGTTGGTTTGACATTACAGTTGGCCAAGGAGCACAGAAACTTCATGGGGCACATTGGAAGTGTCTCTTGGCTGGTGTGCTTTGTAAACCTTTAACAAGACCAGAAGCGCTGCGCCCAGGGAAACTGACAGCTTGCTTCCCAGCGCGCCTGCACCGGGCAGGGTCCCCGTAAAACCCTCTGAGGAGGAAGACGGTCTCTGAGCTTGGAAATGCGCTGGGACTGTGCCCTGCGGTTTCGGATTCCTGAGGGCAAAACAACGTCTCGAGTCGTCCACTTAGAGAGCTTCTATTTTCCTGCCCTTCCTGAGCCCAGGTCAACGTGCGAGCTCTGTCTGCTCACGATGCAGGTTACTCTGGGCCGACCCCCCACGGACACTTTCCACCGTGATCTTAAGGCACCGCGGCCTCAAAAGGGAAGTGCCCGGGATGGCATGCACGAGGGGGACCTTTGTACCGTTTCTTCCCACTTTTTCTGATGTTACTGGACAGTGAAGAGGGGAAGAAGGAGGGAGAAGCGTCCGCTGCTAGTCGGGGGCGCGCGCGTGCCGACACTTACCCAGCCTCTCTCATAGATTTAAAAAAAAATGCTTTTGTTTAGCGGATGAAGACATGGTGTGGGGTTGGGTTTGTTGGCTGGGGAGGAAGGGGAGAGAGCTTGTTTAGGAAGCTATGACAGCCTGAGATTGACCGATCGGCGGTTTTTGCGCGTCTTTTTGGAAAGCGGGTTCAGAGCCCTCCTCCTCCCCTTTTTGTTCCGTTGACACGATTTCAGATGTTTTGTGTGTGGTTTTAGAAGAGGAACAAAACCACAACAAAATCCACATATAAAGTATAAGTAAATAAATTATACGGCATATTAAATTTAATTAAACACCGGATAACATTTTTCAAGTTTCACGATGGCAGCACTTGCAGGATTTTAACCTAATATTCATCCTAGCAAAATGCTGGGATGCTTGTTGCGGGGTGTTTAGCTTTTGAAAAACGTTCTTTTTTTCCATTTGGTAGGAAATTTCTCAGTGTTTATGAATGAGCTTAATGCTAGGGGTGGAAAATTCTGGTGAGTTTTAAATAATACACCACTTTATCATATGTTTGGAACCAATTAAAATTTATAGTATACATATATCTATATGTGCATCTATCTATATGAATCAATAAAATCTTTAGAATTGGAGAATATTAGGACTAACAGTGGCCTTTGTCCCCAAAGAGCAGCCCAACTCACTCACTTGACAGATGGCTGATCTCACAAAGCAATTCTTTGTCTTCTTTAGGAGAAGTGGTGCATTTCTGTTCTTTTTGCAGTGGAGTGTTTTCTAAGAATTACTTCATGTCAAATTACTTTGATGACGTGCCAGCAGCATATCGTGTTCAGGTGACTTCAATTGATGCTTTTTGAGTATTTAGACTTAATTTTAACTCCACATTTCTGTTTTCCAAAGAAACACACACACACACATCCCAAGCACAATCCTGGGTCCAGAATTTGCTTACAGGCAGTGTTAACTAAACAGGTGCAGTGAATTTTCTAATTTAAAGGTCCCTTTTATTCCTGTTCTTACCCTGTATCTCAAGACAGGAGACACTGGAGTCGGGTGGGCTGCCGGCTCTTTCCAAATGCCCATGAGGCCTCGTAGAATGTATGGGTTTGTGATGGTGGTGGTGGAAAGGGGCTGTTTACTGAGAGGAAATCCACAGTGAGTGGAAAGATTTTCTGAGGTTTCTCATTTCTCTGCAGTTGCTGAGCAAGCACCCGCTTCCATTTCTGCCTTAGACTCTGGGGGCCACGAAGGGCTTTTTTGGGAAGGGAATCTTTAGTGCATGCACCCATCATGTTTCTCCAGGTATTATAAAGATATGGTAATGCTGAGATTTATACGCATGTCAGGGAAGGTGGTGAGCAGTCAGAATTCCTAAATATGATTACACGTTTAAAATACCACTCAGCTCCTCTTTTAAAAAAAAATGCTTTTATGCTAGTGGATAAAGCTGTGGTATTGTCAAATACCCCTCACTTTCCTGAGCAATCCCTGTAACTGATTGTCAACATTAATAGGAATAATAACGGTACAACGTACTGAGTATATGGTCTGTTCCAGACACGGTACTAAGTACTTTATATGCATTATTTCATTTTATATTTACAACAATCCTATGAAGCTCATCAAGGTAAGAGGTTCAGCAAGGTGAAAAAGTTGCCCCAGATCCCATGGCACTAAGAACCAGAACTGGGAATCAAACTTAAGTGTTTCTGACTCCAGAAACTGAGTTCTCAGTCTTTGTTAAATCACTCAATTCCAGCTTTCATTTACTTGGTCAAATTAGAGCAGTAGCTTTTAGTCCTCAATTGTGTTCTAACACAATTTCTTCTTATTTTGAGATAGCTCCAACATTTGAAGAAAAACAACTTGTTTACATAATAACAGACATTTACTTAGTGTGTAGTTTCCAAAGCCCTGTTCCCACTTGTTTTCACTAATTCTGATGTCCATCCTGCAAGGCAGTGTGTAAAAAAGATGATCCTCGGACTACCAGCATCAGATTTAGAATTTAGAAGCAGGGTGCTAGTTTAAAAAGCAGATTTCTGTATTCCTTATGGACTGGGATAAGAATCTGGGCCGTTGGATGAGATTCGGGAAACTGCCTTTCAATAAGCTCCTCCAGTATATGAATGATTAGAAAGAGAAACAGGAATTTTGGAATCAAACCTTGATTTCTAACCCGGGTTTAGCTCTTTTTAATTGTAGGACTTAGGCAAGCTGTTTATAGGGCTGTAGTGAAGATTAAATTAGATAGTGTGTGTCAAAACAATGATGTTTAAGAGTGCTAATAGTGGGGCACCTGGGTGGCTCAGGTCATGATCCTGGAGTCCCGGGATCGAGTCCCGCATCGGGCTCCCTGCTCGGCAGGGAGTCTGCTTCTCCCTCTGACCTTCCTCCCTCTCATGCTCTCTGTCTCTCATTCTCTCTCTCTCAAATAAATAAATAAAATCTTTAAAAAAAAAAAAGAGTGCTAATAGTGATCAAAGTTAATGCTTTATGAGCACTTACTCTGTGCCACGTGCTGTGCTGAAAACTTTGCACATATCAATTCACTGAAACTCCACAGCACCCACATGAGGGAGGGCTGTCATTATTCCTAATTCACAGAAAGGGAGACAGAAAGCACAGAGATTAAGCTGAGCCAGGATCTGGTGGCAGGGGGTCTGGAACCTAGAGCTTTGCCCTTACCCTCTGTATCTGCTGTCTCTCATAGTAGGTATTTATTGACTATTACTTCCCTTTGGACCATCTTATAAAAACAACAGCAACAAAAGCTGGTAAAAATACTGGATGGGAAAAATAAGAGCTTTTTTTTTTTTTTTAAAGATTTTTATTTATTTATTGAGAGAGAGAATGATAGAGAGAGAGCATGAGTAGGGAAGAGGGTCAGAGGGAGAAGCAGACTCCCTGCTGAGCAGGGAGCCCGATGCGGGACTCGATCCCGGGACTCCAGGATCATGACCTGAGCCGAAGGCAGTCACTTAACCAACTGAGCCACCCAGGCGCCCCAATAAGAGCTTTTTTTTTTGACCCAGAACATGTGAGCACTACATGATACATTTCTCTTTAAGATTGTTTGAACCAGAAGGTGGTGCAGGAGGGCATTGGTAGTGCACGTGCAAAGCTCTTGCTGGAGCTGAGACGGGGCAGGGAGGTTGCCGTCAAGGTGAAACCTGACTAGGGCCTTGGAGGATAAAGAGCCATGACCTAGACACAGATGATTAATAGAAGCTTACTGAAAAATTTGGGCCATCTTCACTTAAGGGTAGAATAACAGTAGTTATGAGGACTTTGCAATCAAAGCAAGATTTAGTCGGGGAGCTATTTATTAGTGGCTACATATAGCACTACACAGTGTAAACGGAATCTAGATGCAGGGGGTATTTCAGAGTGTAGAGGAGAAGTACCTAACTTATAACTAATGGTTGGTTATGTCAAATCAATGAAGACTTCCTGGAGGAGGAAGTCAGATACCCAGAGCTGAATCTGAAAAGATGGGTAAAAACTACATAGAAAAAAAGGGTATCACTGAATCAAATGACAGTGCTTCCCACCTTTCTAGCAAGTGCTGACTCTTGAGAAAAAGGTAACATTTGCAAGGTACCCTGGGGTAGTGCATCCTGTGGTGGCACCCAGGTTGGTACTCTCTGGTTTAAGGGGTGCAAGCCATTCACTGTAACCAGAGTGCCTAGGACAAGGGAGGGAGGTCTGGAGAGCTGGGAATGGGAGAGGTGGGAAACATCATCTCTTCAGGAATTATTTTAATGTATAAAATGAGATCAAGCTCCACTTTAAAGGAAATTAAATTTTTTCTTAGCCAATATTTTTTACAAAGCATTGGGAGACATCTGGCCTCTCCTCTAATAGGAAAGGTGCTGGAAAAACTGTACTCTTGCTCTTTCAGGTGTGTCAGGAAAAGAGGTGTTCACCTCCCTTTGGGTCTAGAGGGGCGGCCGCGTGTTGCCACAATCAGAAGGTGAGAGTCCAGAGGAGCGAGTGCTGATGTGGTTTCCATAGACAGAGACGGCTCTGGTATTCACTTCCTCTGTGGAGGATGCTAAATGTCAGACCTTGCTCCACTGAAAATACCTTTGATCAAACCCTCTTGGGCTTTCTTTCATTTTAAGAGCCACGCATTCTGGGAAGCAGAACGGATACAGATTTAAATATAAATCTCATCTAAAAGCTATTTCAGGAGAACTGTGTAGCAAATATTTCTATTTATTTCCCTATAAGTGTCTCTTCTCTTAGAATCAGAACTTTCAGTTACGTTTTATAGGGACGCTCCATGTGCCCAAAAAAGAACACTGGGGCTTTGGCCACCAGGTAATTTCCTCTGCCTCCCTTCTCCTGCTGGAGATTTATTTTACAAATCTGAGCGGGGAGAGCAGAAGCAGCAGGAGATGCTCTGAGATTTATATTAGAAAGGCTTTAAAAAGGAGACATTTTTGTTTGGGATTTGAGAGCTGTCATTGTTGGGAAAGGGAATCACAGGAATGGGGAGAACAGATATTAGAGATGTTTTACTATGCGTCAGAATTTACTCTCCTTCATTCCTGGGACCTTGAGTCTTTTGGATAAAAACCATCCAGATTTTAATTGCCCCCCTCCCCTTTTTTAAATGAACTGTGTTTCTGAGAATGTGTCTCTATGAAGCACTGAATTACAGGGAGCCAGAGTGTCCTTGAGTTGTATGAGCATAATTTTACTTGAGCTTCGGAAAATCTGCATTTATCAGTCTTTTTGAATTCAATAAGGTCACTGATGAAGTTTAAGAGAGGTGAGTGTGCAAAAGAGAAGGGAAAAGGACATAATCCAGGAGTTTGTAGTAAAGAATGATCCATGGGGACAGTTTTCTGATAGTGGTGAAGTAAGTGAGGGGGGAAGCTTCTAGAGTAACTTTAACTTCTTGCCATTAAGTTAATCTATAAAATGGTAGAAGATAATAAGATGTATTCTATTTTCCTGCTTTAACCAGAAGTTGGTAACAGAGTAGAGATATCTTCTGAGGAATTCAGGACAAAATCTTCATGTCGTGAGGTCATGGGTTGAGAAGGGGAATGAGAAGACTGAACAGAGAGCAAACTTTAAAAAAAATTATGGTAAAATATACGTAACATAAAATTTACCATCCTAACCATTTTTTTAAATCCATCTTAACCATTTTAAGCATACAATTCAGTAGTGTCAAGTATATTCATACTGTTGTGCAACCAATCTCCAGAACTCTTGTCATCTTGCAAAACTGAAATTCTATACCTGTTAACAACTCCTATTGCCCCCTCCCTCCCACTGCTGGTAGCGACCCTTCCACTTTCTGTCTCTATGGATTTGATTACTCCAGGTAACTCATGTGAGTGGAATGATATAGTATTTATCTTTTTGTGATTGGCTTATTTCACTTAACTTAATGTCCTCGAGTTTCATCCATTTATCCATTTGGTAAATAGCATTTATCAAAATTTCCTTCCTTTTTAAGGCTGAATAATATTCCATTGTACACACACCCTGTTTTGTTTATCCATTCATCTGTTGATGGACACTTGGGTTGCCAAATTTGGCTATTGTGAATAATACTGCTACAAGCATCGGTGTACAAATATTTCTTCTAAACTCTGCTTTCAGTTCTTTTGGGTGCATACCCAGATGTGGAACTGCTAGACCATATGGTAACTCTATTTTTAATATTTTGAAGAACTGCCGTATCGTTTTCTACAGTGGCCATACCAGTTTATATTCCCACCAATAGTGCGCAAGGGTACCAATTTTTCCACATCTTTGCCAACACTTGATCTTTTCCTTTCCTTTCCTCTCCTCTCCTTTCCTCTTTCTTTCTTTCTCTCTTTCTTTCCTTCTTTCTTTTCTTTCTTTCTTTCTCTCTCCCTTCCTTCTTTCTTTCTTTCTTTCTCTTTCTTTCTTTCTTTCTCTTTTTCTTTTCTTTCTTTCTCTCTCCCTTCTTTCTTTCTTTCTTTCTTTCTTTCTTTCTTTCTTTTTCTTTCTTTCTTTCTCTCTCCCTTCTTTCTTTCTTTCTTTCTTTCTTTCTTTCTTTCTTTCTTTCTTTCTTTCTTTCTTTCTTTCTTTCTTCCTTCCTTCCTTCCTTCCTTCCTTCCTTCCTTCCTTCCTTCCTTTCTTTCTTTTCTTTCTTTCTCTCTCCTTTCCTTCTTTCTTTCTCTTTCTTTCTTTCTTTCTTTCTTTCTTTCTTTCTTTCTTTCTTTCTTTCTTTCTTTTTTTCTTTCTTTTTTCCTTTTCTTTCAAAATAGTAGCCATTCTAATATATGTGAAGTTGTATGAGTAAGCTGTAGCTGTGAAACACAAATGAGTGGGTTAAAATAACAATCATGGATCATTGTTCATGAATCTGCAGGGTGGCAGCTTGGATTATGATCAGCTGGGTGGTTCTCTGGTCTTGGCTGGGCTCACTCACATGTCTGTGGCCAACAGCTGGATTGGCTGGGGGCTGGCTATTTGAGGGAGGGCCCAGCTGTGTGGCTCATCCCAATCTTTCAGTAGGTGGGCTTGGGCTTGTTCATATGGTGGTAGCAGAATTCAGATAGTGACAGTGGAAACATCAAGAATTCTTGAGGTAGGGCTCAGAAATTGCTCATCACTTACATCACATTCATTGGAAGATATAAGATCCCAGGCTGGATTCACAGGGTAGAGCAACAGATTTTTGGTGGCAGGAGCTGCTATGTCACCTTGCCAAGAGCTGTGGAAACAGGGAGGAGTGAAGAATTGTGGCCATTTTTGCAGTCTACTGCAGGATTCTAGAATTTTGGTGGGAGTAGAGGTGAGAAATTTGCCAGAAGATATTAAGATTCTTATAATAAATGATTGTTTTTGTCTGTCTAGTACAGATATTCCAGAACTCTTTTAAATATTGAAGGTAGGAACTGGGAAGCTATAAATGAATTTGGATTTTTTTCAGATAACCTTGGGATTTAGCCACAAAAGTACCATGTATTAATTCTTAAAAATAAGCTTATAATTTTGGAATAATTTTAGATTTATAGTAAAGTTCCAAGGATGGTACAGAGAGTTCCTGAATGTCCTTTACTCAGCCTCTTCTACTGTTAACATCTTATTACCATGGTACATATGACAAAACTAGGAAACCAACATTGGTACATTACTATTAACTAAAGTCCAGACTTTATTTGGATTTCACCAGTTTTTTTCCTTAATGTTCTTTTTCTGTCCCAGGATACAATCTAGGAAACCACATTTCATTTAGACAGTTATTACTTAAAAAAAAAAAGACTATTTTTAAGCACTTTTTAGATTCACAGCAAAATTGAGGTGAAGGTACAGAGATTTTTTTTGTACATCCCTGCACCCACACATGCATAGCCTTACCTAACGT
This sequence comes from Mirounga angustirostris, assembly GCF_029215605.1. NCBI lineage: Eukaryota > Metazoa > Chordata > Mammalia > Carnivora > Phocidae > Mirounga > Mirounga angustirostris. The sequence continues at coordinate 25,286,086 of NW_026991723.1, forward strand.
TATCAGCATCCCCCACCAGAGTAGTACATTTTTTTTTTTTACAATTGATGAAGCTAATTGGCACACCATAATTACCCCAAATCCATGGTTTACACTAGGGTTCACTCTTGGTGATGTACATTCAATGGGTTTGGGCAAATGTATAATGACATGTATCCATCATTATAGTATCCTATGGAAAATTTCACTGCCCTAAAAATCCTCTGTGCTCCACCTATTCATTCCCCCTCCCACTCCCTAACCCTATAATTATAGTTTTATAGTTATAACTCCCTATCTCTATAGTTTTGCCTTTTCCAGAATGTCATATAGTTGGAATCATTCAGCATGTAACCTTTTCCGATTGGCTTCTGTTACTTAGTAATAGGCATTAAGTTTCCTCCACATCTTTTCATGGCTTGATAGGTCATACCTTTTTAATGCTGAATAATAGTCCATTGTCTGAATGTACCATGGTTTATTTGTAAATTCACTTACTGAAGGACATCTTGGTTGCTCCCAAGTTTGGGCAGTTGTAAATAAAGCTGCTATAAATGTCCATGTGCAGGTTTTTGTGTGGAGATAAGTTTTCAACTCCTTTTGGTAATTAGGGAGCGTGATTACTAGATCATATGTTAAGAGTGTGCTTAGTTTTGGGCACTGGGTGGCTCAGTCATTAAGCGTCTGCCTTCGGCTCAGGTCATGATCCCAGAGTTCTGGGATCGAGCCCCACATCGGTCTCTCTGCTCCACGGGAAGCCTGCTTCACCCTCTCCCACTCCCCCTGCTTGTGTTCCCTCTCTCGTTGTCTCTCTTTCTCTGTCAAATACATAAAGAAAATCTTAAAAAAAAAAAAAAGAGTGTGTTTAGTTTTGTGAGAAACTGACAAACTCTTCCAAAGTGGCTTACCACTTTGCATTTCCACCAGCAATGAATGAGAGGTCCTGTTGCTCCCCATCCTCACCAGCCCTTGGTGTTGTCAGTGTTCTGGATTTTGGCCACTGTAATAGCTGTGTAGTGCTATCTCATTGTTGTTCGGCAGTTCCTTAATGACATGTGATGTTGGGCATCTTTTCATATGTTTATTTGCCATCTCTATGTCTTATTTGATGAGGTCTGTTAAGGTCGTTGGCCCATTTTTTTTTCTTAAAGATTTATTTATTTATTTGAGAGAGAGAGAAAAAGAGAAAGTGTGGGAGGGTGGCAGAGAGAGAGGGAGAAGGAAGAAAATCTTAAGCAGACTCCTCGCTGAGTGTGAAGCCCAATGCCAGGCTCGATCTCACGACCCTGAAATCATGACCTGAGAAAAAAACAAGAGTTAGACGCTTAACTGACTGTACCACCCAGGTGCCCCTCGTTGGCCCATTTTTAAATTAGGTTGTTTGTTTTCTTATTGATGTGTTTTAAGAGCTCTTTGTTTATTTTGGATAACAGTCGTTCATTAGATGTGTCTTCTGCAAATATTTTCTCTCATTCTGTGTCTTGTCTTCTTGTTCTCTTGGCCTTATCTTTTATAGAGCAAAATTTTAACATTTCAACCAATTTTAATTTTAACTGGTAAAAAATTCTCAGACTGTGTAGACACATCATAATGAAGCTGTTCTTGATGAAAGACACCTTGGTTGTTCTGTGGGCAGTCCTCCGTCCGAGCTAAGGAACTGGCCACGTCAAACTCGTCAAACTCCACCTCTTGGCTTCCTACTGTGTTATAGCGCTGAATTTTTTCCTCCTTTCCAAGCTTCAGCAAGCCTCCCTCTTTCCTGAGCCTCTTTCAGACTCAGAGCTTCCCTCTCTCAGGGCCCCTCAGGCTGTTTTCTCACACCCCACAGGCCATTTCTCAGCCCACACAACCCCTTTCTCTTAAATGCAGAGAATTCAATGTATGTGGCAGTTGGAGCCCCACTCCACTGGCCCAACGGATTCTTTAGGAGAAGTTGGTGTCCTTGGTTTACACCTGTGAGTCTCGGTGGTGAGGAGGGCTGCAGTAGACAGGTTCTTTCACACTCTACTTGTCTTCCCTGCTCACTTCATTTTTTTTTAAAGATTTATTTATTTATTTGAGAGAGAGAGAGAGCGTGAGAGGGGGGAGGGTCAGAGGGAGAAGCAGACTCCCCACTGAGCAGGGAGCCTGATGCAGGGATCGATCACAGGACCTTAGGATCATGACCTGAGCCGAAGGCAGACGCTTAACGACTGAGCCACCCAGGCGCCCCTTCCCTGCTCACTTTAGTGCTGCTCTTAGCCATGAAAATATGATATATCTTTTGTTAGGTCCAAAAAAAAACCGCCCAGGGTGGCTCAGTGAGTTAAGTGGCCAGCTCTTGATTTTGGCTCAGGTCATGATCTTGGGTCCTAGGATCAAGCCACAATGCCCCCCACCTGGTGGGGCTCCCCGCTCAGTAGGGAGTCTGCTTGAGGATTTTCTCTCTCTCTCTCTCTCTCTCCCTTTGCCCCTCCCCCCACTGGCCATGCTCTCTCTCTTAAAATAAATAAATAAATCTTAAAAAAAACCAAAAAACAAAAAATGAAAAACCCAAATCAACTAACCAAACACAACACTCATTTAGGGAGAGTTGATTACATAATTATCCTTTTTGTCTTTCTACAAATACAACAAACTCGTTCTAGAGACAGATATCAGGCTCCTATTGTACCCCTGGTCTGTTCTATTTTTTCCTGCAGGTCAGTTGGAGACTTTCTGCCTATTTTGACTTCAGGGCCTTCCCCAGAGCCATAACTTTGTCAGGGTTGTGCTGTGCATGCCAGACATGAGCTTTGCGGGAATGGAGCCGACAGAGGGCTGGTCCCAAAGGCCCCACAACTTGTTTTCTTGACCAGTGCCTGATGTCAATCAGCCTCGTGGTCATTTGCTGCCTCCTCGGAAGGTAGAGTGAGGCATGCACAGCTGCCCGACCCCTGGGTGGGATAATGTGCCTGCCTTTCGAGTGAACAAATCAGCAAGGCGAACGCAGAAGTACCTTGTTCCCCCCGAGAGATTTTTTGCCTCCAGAAAGTTATTATCTTCCCGGGTGTACTCAGTGACTCATGACTTGTCAGCACCATTCAAAACATTATTATTTCTGTCCACATGACACAATGCATGTGCTCTTACAGTTCATATTTTCATTGCACGCACACCTAATACTAGCTAGTCAGTGGCCAGTCCCTACGTGCATGCACATCCTGGAGGTGTGCAAGTTGGTTAGACGTGCCTGGATTTACATATTTCTGTAATAAGCAATCCAGTGTTCTCTGGGGTCATGAGAAAATCTCAAATGAAAGCAAATTATCGCTTTGCTCAAAACACAACAGAGATTTACAAAGCAGCCAAAAGAAACCTTTAGAACTCACCATTGAAGTCCTAGGCAATTAACTTTCATGAAAAACTATGTAGGCACACCAATCCTTTTTTCTCCCCCAAATTGGTAAAGCTCTCAAGCCTGGAGGGTTAGGTGTGTCCCAGACCATTTTCCCCTTTGTCTGGATTAAATTTTCTTCCTAAATATTTCATGTTGTCCTCTGTGTTCTGCAAGCCCAGCTGTCTGCTCTCTCGCTCTCTCTTAATTTGTGCAGTTAAACAGCAAGTACCTCAATGTCAAGCTACTTCTATTATTCCTAAGACTTGTTGTCCTTGCTCCCATACCTTAGGAGCTCATTTTCTTTCTTTTCTGTTTGGTTTTTCTCTATTTTCCATTCAACTGGGTTATTCAGCTCAGGATGGCCAGCACACAGGCACAAAACAAGCTGCTAACAAATTTTGCTGAATAAATGCATTGAATCAATGCTCTCTTACTTATTATCTCTCTGCTCGGACTTTTTCTAATTTATTTACTCCTTCAGTGGAAGTCAGGGTACTAGACTGTTTAAAAAAAATACCAGATCCTCTCGATAAAAATTGCCCCCCAAATCTAAGATATTAGAGATTTATAGATGACAATGTATATCGTATTTTTTTATTATGTCAGGTTGTGCAACTTTGTATTTTTGTTTTGTTTTTCAAACATTGCATTTTGCTTTGGAACAATTGTGAGCCTTGTTATTTAAGACACACACAAACATACCCAGTTCAATTTTGGGGGCGGGGGCGGTGAACATACCCAATGGCCTTTAATGTTTTAAAGTACATGCCCAATTTAATCAGTAAAGGACTGAAGTGAGGCCATTATGTTGGGTGAGATCAGATGCAGTTGACCTCAGCATGTCTTCCCTTGGGCCCCAAAGTCCCCAACTGAGTGGGTCAGTCGAGAGAGGCACCTGGAGGTCAGGCATAGGGCTCCCGTGAGGTGTGGTCCTTACCAAGCCTGGTGGGGTCCTTACCAAGCCTGAGAAGCTTGATTCTTATTTTGCCATTGCCCTTTTATCTTCACTCCCCATATTTTATGTATTATCTTCCTTTTATCTTATACTCCTGATCTGTGTGCTTCTGTTTTCATTATGTTTACAAATCAGCTTCTCCTAGTTCTTAATCCAGATGCAGAAACTAGAACCCATATCCGTACCTGAGGACAAAAAGCAGAGCCCAGGGACATTGTAAAATGTTTAGCCTCCAGGATCTAGTGCCCTGAGAAACCCACTTCCTGAGACTTTTTACTTACTTGACAATCTCTTGTGATCAGCATCTTATCGGTTATCTGTGATAATCACAGATTCTCTCTGTGCCTGCTCTTGATGAAGGGATTAGACAGTGTATGAGTTTGAAAATACCAGAGACGAGGTGGCTGAAACAACAGAAATGCGTTTTCTCACAGTTCTGGAGGCTGGGAGTCCGAGATCAAGGTGTTGGCAGATTTGGGTTCTCCTGAGGCCTCTCTCTTTGGCTTGCAGATGGCCACCTTCTCGCGGTGTCCTCACATGAGCTCTTCTGTGTGCACATCCCTGGTGTCTCTGCTGCTTCTTATAAGGGCACTACTCCTATTGGATTAGGGCCTCATTCTTCTAACTTCATTTAACCTTAATTGCCTCTTTAAAGACCTTTTCTCCAAATATAGTCACGTTGCAGGATGAGGTATTCAACATATGAATTTGGGGGAATATAATTTAGTCCATAACAGATAGAATATTGGACAACTGTTAACCAATTTGGGATAGCAGATTCTCTGCTAAAAAAAAACATTTCCATCTCTCTGTTATAAAGTAGCTAAGTGCTTGGGCTTTGTACCTAATCTTTGCACCTGCAGAATGAGGATTACAAAAGTGTCTAGCTTATCTGGTTGTTATGAGGATGGAATGAATTAAAACATGTAATGTGCTTATTAAAGCTGCTAGCATGTAAAAATTGCTCAAGGAATGTTAACTTTTTTTTTTTGGCTTAAAGCTTAGCTAGATCCCTTTGCTCTTATCCCATCTATGACAGCAAACTTCATTAAATTTTTTTATCTACTCAAGTTTTTTTTTTTTTTTTGATTTTATTTATTTATTTGAGAGAGAGAGAGAAAAAAAACATGAGCAGGGGGAAGGGCAGAGAGAGAAGCAGACTCCCGCCGAGCAGAGAGATGGATGTGGGGCTTGATCCCAGGACTCTGGGATCATGACCTGAGCCAAAGGCAGACACTTAACCGACTGAGCCACCAAGCACCCTCTCTACTCAAGGTTTGAACAAGTATAAATCAACATTCTTTTTCTTTTCTTTTTATTTTTTTTTTCAAATTTAATTTAAATTCTAGTTAGTTAACATATAGTGTAATGTTGGTTTCAGGAGTACAAGTTAGTGATTCATCACTTGCATATAACACCCAGTGCTGAACAGAACAAGTGCCCTCCTTAATGCCCATCATCCATTTAGCCCTTTCCCTACCCACCTCCCTCCATCAATCCTCAGTTTGTTCTCTGTAGTTAAAAGTCTCTTATGGTTTGTTTCCCGCTCTCTTTTTTCCCCCTTCCCCTATGTTCCTCTGTTTTGTTTCTTAAATTCCACATATGAGTGAAATCATATGGTATTTGTCTTTCTTTGTTAGCTATTTTTATTATCAAGCTATTTATTTTACCACTTCTGGGGGGCCTGAGTGGTTCAGTTGGTTGAACATCCTACTTTTGGTTTTGGATCAGGTCATGATCTCCGGGTCATGGGATGGATCCCTGCATCAGGCTCTGCTCTCAGTGCAGGGTCTGCTGAAGATTCTTCTGACTCCTTCTCCCTCCCACCTTCCTCTCTCAAATAAATTAAAAAAAAAAAAAAAAAGATCTAATTGCGTCTTCCAAAATTCATATGTTGAAGCCCAACCCTTAATACCTCAAAAAGGTAGGCTGTTAGGGTGGACCCTAATCAAACACAATTAATATCCTTATAAGAAGAGGAAAAGAACTAGGGGCATGTGTGCACAGAGGGACACCTGTGGGAAGAAGCCCAAGGAGATGGCCTTCTGCAAGTCAAGGAAAGAAGCCGGCCAGCAGCTTGATCATGGATTTCTAGTCTCTAGACCTGTGAGAAAATACCTTTCTGTTGTTTAAGCCACCCAGTCTCTGGCATTTTATGGCCACCCAAACAGACTAATACACTCCCTAAAAAGAGTGAGCCTAGTGATATCCAACCTATTTCCTTCTAATATAAGAGAATTAGGAAGGTGCTCTCTTTGCTAGGATGACAGGACCCAAATTAGAGTCACTGCATGAAAAGGAGTGATCTCATGAATATTCAGAGAGAGAATGGTACTGTGAGTTTTAAAAGGGAATCAAGTTCTCTCTCTTTTTTAAAAAATTTTTATTGTTTTGTTAATCACCATACATTACATCATTAGTTTTAGATGTAGTGTTCCATGATTCATTGCTTGTGCATAACACCCAGTGCTCCATGCAGAACGTGCCCTCTTTAATACCCATCACCAGGCTTACCCATCCTCCCACCCCCACCCCTCTAGAACCCTCAGTTTGTTTTTCAGAGTCCATCGTCTCTCATGGTTTGTCTCCCCCTTCGATTCCCCCCCCTTCATTCTTCCCCTCCTGCTATCTTCTTCTTTTTTTTTTCTTAAAATATATAGCATTATTTGTTTCAGAGGTACAGATCTGAGATTCAACAGTCTTGCACAATTCACAGTGCTTACCAGAGCACATACCCTCCCCAGTGTCTATCACCCAGTCACCCCATTCCTCCCACCCACCCCCACTCCAGCAACCCTCAGTTTGTTTCCTGAGATTAAGAATTCCTCATATCAGTGAGGTCATATGATACATGTCTTTCTCTGATTGACTTCTTTCGCTCAGCATAACACCCTCCAGTTCCATCCATGTCGTTGCAAATGGCAAGATCTCATTCTTTTTGATGGCTGCATAATATTCCATTGTATATATATACCACTTCTTCTTTATCCATTCATCTGTCGATGGACATCTTGGCTCGTTCCACAGTTTGGCTATTGTGGACATTGCTGCTATAAACATTGGGGTGCACGTACCCCTTCAGATCTCTACATTTGTATCTTTGGGGTAAATACCCAGTGGTGCTATTGCTGGATCGTATGGTAGCTCTATTTTCAACTTTTTGAGGAACCTCCATACTGTTTTCCAGAGTGGCTGCACCAGCTTGCATTCCCACCAACAGTGTAGGAGGGTTCCCCTTTCTCCGCATCCCCGCCAACATCTGTCGTTTCCTGACTTGTTAATTTTAGCCAGTCTGACTGGTGTGAGGTGATATCTCACTGAAGTTTTGATTTGGATTTCCCTGATGCCGAGCGATGTTGAGCACTTTTTCATGTGTCTGTTGGCCATTTGGATGTCTTCTTTGGAAAAATGTCTGTTCATGTCTTCTGCCCATTTCTTGATTGGATTCCTTGTTCTTTGGGTGTTGAGTTTGATAAGTTCTTTATAGATTTTGGATACTAGCCCTTTATCTGATATGTCATTTGCAAATATCTTCTCCCATTCTGTCGGTTGTCTCTTGGTTTTGTTGACTGTTTCTTTTGCTGTGCAAAAGCTTTTTATCTTGATGAAGTCCCAATAGTTCATTTTTGCCCTTGCTTCCCTTGCGTTTGGTGATGTTTCTAGGAAGAAGTTGCTTCGGCTGAGGTCAAAAAGGTTGCTGCCTGTGTTCTCCTTTAGGATTTTGATGGACTCCTGTCTCCCATTTAGGTTTTTCAACCATTTGGAGTCTATTTTTGTGTGTGGTGTAAGGATATGGTCCAGTTTCATTCTTCTGCATGTGGCTGTCCAATTTTCCTAACACCATTTGTTGAAGAGACTGTCTTTTTTCCATTGGACATTCTCTCCTGCTTTGTCAAAGATTAGTTGACCATAGGGTTGAGGGTCCATTTCTGGGCTCTCTATTCTGTTCCATTGATCTATGTGTCTGTTTTTGTGCCAGTACCATGCTGTCTTGATGATGACAGCTTTGTAATAGAGCTGGAAGTCCGGAATTGTGATGCCGCCAGCTTTGCTTTTCTTTTTCAACATTCCTCTGGCTATTCAAGGTTTTTTCTGGTTCCATACAAATTTTAGGATTCTTTGTTCCATTTCTTTGAAAAAAGTGGATGGTATTTTGATGGGGATTGCATTGAATGTGTAGATTGCTCTAGGTAGCATTGACATCTTCACCATATTTGTTCTTCCAATCCATGAGCATGGAACGTTTTTCCATTTCTTTGTGTCTTCCTCAATTTCTTTCATGAGTATTTTATAGTTTTCTGAGTACAGATCCTTTGCCTCTTTGGTTAGATTTATTCCTAGGTATCTTATGGTTTTGGGTGCAATTGTAAATGGGATCGACTCCTTAATTTCTCTTTCTTCTGTCTTGTTGTTGGTGTATAGGAATGCCACTGACTTCTCTCCATTGATTTTCTATCCTGCCACTTTACTGAATTCCTGTATGAGTTCTAGCAGTTTTGGGGTGGAGTCTTTTGGGTTTTCCACATAAAGTATCATATCATCTGCAAGGAGTGAGAGTTTGACTTCTTCTTAGCCAATTTGGATGCCTTTTATTTCTTTTTGTTGTCTGATTGCTGTGGCTAGGACTTCTACTACTATGTTGAATAGCAGTGGTGATAGTGGACATCCCTGCCGCGTTCCTGACCTTAGGGGGAGAGCTCTCAGTTTTTCCCCATTGAGAATGATCTTCATTGTAGGTTTTTCATAGATGGCTTTTATGATATTGAGGTATGTACCCTCTATCCCTATACTCTGAAGAGTTTGATCAAGAAAAGATGCTGTACTTTGTCAAATGCTTTTTCTGCATCTATTGAGAGGATCATATGATTCTTGTTCTTTCTTTTGTTAATGTATTGTATCACATTGATTGATTTGCGGATGTTGAACCAACCTTTCAGCCCAGGGATAAATCCCACTTGGTCGTGGTGAATAATCCTTTTAATGTACTGTTGGATCCTATTGGCTAGTATTTTGGTGAGAATTTTTGCATCCATGTTCATCAGGGATATTGGTCTGTAGTTCTCCTTTTTGATGGGGTCTTTGTCTGGTTTGGGGATCAAGGTAATGCTGGCCTCATAAAATGAATTTGGAAGTTTTCCTTCCATTTCTATTTTTTGGAACAGTTTCAGAAGAATAGGTATTAATTCTTCTTGAAATGTTTGGTAGAATTCCCCTGGGAAGCCATCTGGCCCTGGGCTTTTGTTTTTTGGGAGATTTTTGAGGACTGCTTCAATTTCCTTAGTGGTTATAGGTCTGTTCAAGTTTTCTATTTCTTCCTGGTTCAGTTTTGGTAGGTGATACATCTCTAGGAATGCATCCATTTCTTCCAGGTTATCTAATTTGCTGGCATAGAGTTGCTCATAATACGTTCTTATAATTGTTTGTATTTCTTTGGTGTTGGTTGTGATCTCTCCTCTTTCATTCATGATTTTGTTGATTTGGGTCCTTTCTCTTTTCTTTTTGATAAGTCTGGCCAGGGGTTTATCAATCTTGTTAATTCTTTCAAAGAACCAGCTCCTAGTTTTGTTGATCTGTTCTACTGTTCTTTTGGTTTCTATTTCATTGATTTCTGCTCTGATCTTTATGATTTCTCTTCTCCTGCTGGGTTTAGGCTTTATTTGCTGTTCTTTCTCCAGTTCCTTTAGGTGTAGAGTTAGGTTGTGAACTTGAGACCTTTCTTGTTTCTTGAGAAAGGCTTGTATTGCTATATACTTTCCTCTTAGGACTGCCTTTGCTGCATCCCAAAAATTTTGAATAGTTGTCTTTTCATTTTCATTGGTTTCCATGGGGAATCAAGTTCTCTTATTGAGGATACTTCTGTCATATATTTTTGTTCTTAGGAGGAGTGTGTTGGATTACTTGCTTGGTAATCCTTCTAAGATGCAGATGTAACTGTGGTAATGAATACCTTATCACGCATTCTCAATATTTTTCAGAACTAAAAATATTTCTTTTGGTTTTGTTTTAAGACAGCTCACTTAAAAATTTGCTTTTTTGGTTCAATATTTCTTATCTTTACAAGTGTGCTTCCAGTGACACAAGATTGGAGGTAAGCAAAGGACACATTGCCTTGAATAGCACAGCTATGAAGTGAGTGCTCCCTGGCTGGTCAGCAGGGACAAAATAACAGGAGCCAAGCCTCCAGCACTCAAGCTGTTCTTGATTTCATAGTGGTGACCAAGTCAGGCTCATGTTCCTACAGTGGCCTCATGACACCGTCTGGAGAGCAAGTAAGGATATGTGCATACACATCATACCACTCCACGCGAATGAGCCTTCCTTATGGAGAATTTATGTCTGATAGTTTTCCCGTTTCTGGAACATGCCAGAAGACTGAACTTCTAACAGACAACTCTAAGTGAGAGGCATGTTTACATTTGAGAAACCTCTATCGTGATGAGAAGAAAATATTGTGTTTGGCAGTGCAACCAGGGAGACAGACTCCTCCACTCAGAATAAAACAAACCTTTGCTTTATTATACTCCCTTTTTTGGTCCCATTGAATTAGGTGTTGCAAACTAGTAGCCCACAGGCCAAATTTGGTTCCCGGATGGGTTCTGTTTGACCTGGTTGGTATTTGCGCAGGTTTTACATTCGAGTGTGTTTAGACAAAGCATGCACTTTCCAATTTGGCACCATGGTCACCATTCCCCGTTGTCTTACGCACCACATGCTGGTTCCCACTCATTTATGTGACTGGCCTGGCTCCTAAATGCATTTAGCTTGCGGCCCTTATTAAATTGTTCCCTGGCCACAGTCAGAGACTTTGCCTCAGTGCAGAAAAAGATTATTTTGTTAAGCTTTTATTGCTTACTGTATATGGATCAGAGAATACTTACATCTGCATCTAAAATATTTGAGGGATTTGAAATACTGCTACCAAGGCAAATGTTACTGTAGTTAGCAGGAAATGGACTCCCAACTCCTTGGCTTCTTCTAAAACCTGAGAAGTGAGTTTGAGTATTATACTTCCCCCATGAGTTCTTCTTAATTCTGAGCCTAGACCTGAGCTCTCCAAAGTGGTAACCACTTTGGGTACTGAGCGCTTGGAATGTGGCTAGTCTGATTTGAGATGTGCCCCTGGGTGCAAAATACATGCTGGGTTTCCAACACTTTGCACCAACATAATGTAAGATAACAGCTCTTAACAGCTTTTTATATTAATACTTTAAAATCACATTTTTGAGATACTGGGTTAAGACTGAATTTCATCTGTTCCTTTTTTATATTTTTATTTTTTTAAAGATTTTTATTTATTTATTTGACAGAGAGAGAGCTTTGCGCAGTGGCAGTATTGTAGCCAATCAGGTTTATCCGAGGCGCGATTATTGCTATTTGACAGAGAGAGACACAGTGAGAGAGGGAACACAAGCAGGGAGAGTGGGAGAGGGAGAAGCAGGCTTCCCGCTGAGCAGGGAGCCCGGGATGTGGGGCTCCATCCCAGGACCCTGGGATCATGACCTGAGCCAAAGGCAGACGCTTAACAACTGAGCCACCCAGGTGCCCCCTTTTTTATCTTTTTAAATGTGGTTACTAGAAAATTTAAGATAGCACATGTGGCTCACATTATATTTTTATTGGACCATGCTAGACTAGAAGCTAACCAAAATGAATTCTTAACTACATCATGTTTATTAACTTCACAGTACCATATGTTGAGTTTAGTTGTAACAGTCCTTCTATAAAACCAATAATGAATAACTATTTACAGTTTCCAAAAGAAGAGCCCTTTCTGGGTTGTGGTATGAAAGATAAACGGCCTTGTTGACGGGGAAGAAGTGAGCCAGGAAGATTTTACATTCAGGCATCAGGTGAACACAACAGAAGAGTTTGGGCTAGAAATTTGCTGTTGCTTTGACGTGTGACATGATTTATCAACTTTGTTACTCATATTTCTCTATCAGGCAGCTCCTAGGCTTCCTTTAATGTATTTGCTCACACACGTGCCCACGCATGCACACATGTCCACACATGTATATGTACGTACACACACACACACAGCTATAGCCAGGAGCCTCTTTTAGGGGTTCTCTTGACATCTAATTAAATTCCTTACCAGTGGGATGTGACCTTGGAATTCTTTTAAAACCCTAGTGGCTGTTAGAAATCATTCATGGACTCTTTCTTTCTAGGTACAAAAATTAAAGAGACAAGAAAGTACTGAAATTAATATTGAATAGTGTATGAGGAGCTCGGAGGCAGATAGGATGCTGGAAAGGGACTAGAAGCTGGAGGAGGGAGACAGAGGAGGTTCTGTCCCTCCCCAGCCCATACCCTCTGGGTTTGTGTCTTCTCCTGTAAAAGGTGGTACCAAAGAGAAGTCATTACAGTTGCTGTGCAGATCTAAGTGGATAGCAAATGTGAGTGCTTTTTAATCTCTTAAGATACCCAAGCAAATTTTTTATTAGGGAATATAAATATTTATTCCATAATCATTATTGTCAACAAACGTTTGAGTCACTAGATGCAAGTTACTGTCCCAAGAGCAGTGCTCTGACTTGGAACAGGCTAAACCAAGAGCTATGTTCATTGCTGCACTTGACCTTGTATCTCCCATGGCCTCCACTGTGGCAGAGAAGGTATCTACTGTTACATATAGGTTTCATTTTACTAGACTGTTAACCCACACTTAACTGTTTAGAAATTTAATTCTGAGATTGGTGAATTTGACCTTGGTCCTGTTGTGCCCAATAAATAGATAATTTAAAAATTGCTTTGCTATCCCTTTTACTAAGATAAGACTTTTTTATTGAAGCTCTAGAGTGTACATCTCTCAAGGACTGAGCATATGTCACTGAGGACTTGAGGAGCTGATTAATTTGCTTAGGGCTTCGAGCACTTGGGTTTGCTCCCCTCTACTCTTTTTTATTGTATGTTCTTCTTTATGCTCTTTTAAAAAAGAAATACCTTTTAGCTCTTTTGATGCTCTGTGCCATCAGAGTAACTTTTCATTATTTCAAAGATCACATTTCTAAAAAATGTAAAAGAAAAACATCAGGTAGGGGGAGAAATGCAGCGTAAAATGTAACTGCCTTCTCCACTCACTGCTGTGTTTCTTTAACTTCTGTTTTAATCGGCCAACTCTATTTCAGTCTCGTTTGTTTCTGAGCAGAAACATAAATCTCAGTGAGAGGAAAGAAGATGGGTAAAAGAGATGAGGTAGAAAATAAGCCTTACTAGGAAAGAGGAGATGTCACTGTGGATAAGGAGATTAAAAGGCAGAGTAAAATGGTAATGTGGGGAGCTGACCAAGAGTCTCTCCTTGATCTAACTCCAGCTGGCTCCTCCGAGCCCCCTTTTCAACAAGGCCTCAACCTTGTCCGATACAAACTACAGACTCTCAACACAAATGATTTTGTCCACCCCGCTGTCCCTCTTCTGATAGCTCACAGCCACATCCCTAGGATGAAGTGCTAAAGTGCCTCCCTGAGAAAGTTCAAGGTGCCAAAAGAATTTATTGTTTGTTCTAGCCAGCATTTGGTATTAACCCCTGACTTCTTTTCTTAGGAGATTTACTAAAAAGGGCTTATAATTTTGAATCCTCCCTCTGTCCCTTTGAGGTGTATACATATATCCTACAACCCGGGAGTGTCCTTTTCAAGGACCTAAGAGCCATACTGTCCTTTAAATGTAATCCTTTAAAATGTAATCACTAGGAAGGATAGGACCTCTGTCTCCCAGTCTCTGTGGGAGGACAGAATCCTAACTTTAGTACTTAGCAGCTAATAGACACAGCTGGGCTAATTGCATCTACACTCACCATCCTTTATAATTTTTCACGACCCTGAGTTCCTGCTTGCCCACCTCTTTACTTCCTCATTCTCCCTTTAAAACTGCCAGTCTGTTCAAACTGAAGTTGAGTTCGGTTCGTGCTGGGCCCTCTTTCCTATTGCAATTGCATATTATTAATTAAAAATCTGTCCTTACCACTTTAACTGGCATCTGGTTTTATTTATCTTAAACAGAATGTGTCTTAAAGTGGTCCCCAATGAGTCCCGCCCTTGTATAATCCCCTCCTCTTGAGTGTATGGAATGTATGATTTGCTTCTAACCATTGGAATATGACAAGGTGATCCAACTGTCACTCCCTTGATTAGGTTGCATTTTGTAATACTCCATCTGAGCAGATGAGAGAGAGTGATCCTCCTGATGATCTTGAAGAAGTGGCCATGTTGTAGGGAATTGTGGGGGGCCTTTAGGAGCTGAGGATGGCCTCTGGCAACTAGCTAGTTGAAGCTAGTAAGAAGCCAAGGTACTCAGGCATATAGCCACAAGGAGATGAATCTTGCCAAAAGCCTCCATGAGTGAACTTGGAAGTGGATTCATCCTAAGTTGAGCCTGCAGGTGAGAATGTAGCCTAGCCAACACCTGGCCTACAGCCTTGGTGAACCTGAGTGGAGGACCTAGTTAATCCTTGACTGATCATGGAAACTGTGAGATAAAAGAATGAGTTTTTTAAAATGCTAAATTTGTGGTAATTTGTTATACTATAGAGAACTAATACAATTACTACATACAATTCTACACTAAGATTATATTTTTACTTTTAAAGATTTTTTATTTTCATTTTTTACTATAAAATTTCAAACATACAGTTGACTTTTTTTTTTTTTTAAGATTTATTTGAGAGAGAGAGAGAGCGCGTGAGCATGGGTGGGAGGGGCAGAAGAGAGTCTTTTTAAAATTTTTATTGTTATGTTAATCACCATACATTACATCATTAGTTTTTGATGTAGTGTTCCATGATTCATTGTTTGTGTATAACACCCAGTGCTCCGTGCAGAACATGCCCTCTTTAATACACATCACCAGGCTGGGGCAGAAGAGAGTCTTAAGCAGACACCACTGTGAGCATGGAGCCCCACACAGGGCTCAATCTCATGACCCTAAGATGGAGACCTGAGCTGAAACTAAGAGTCAGTCGCTTAACCGACTCTGCCACCCAGGCACCCCTGAAAGACTTTTATATGAATACCTGAATACCTACCACTTAGATCTGATTAGCATTTTACTATACTTGCTTTATCACCTATCCTTCTATCTATCAATCTATCTTATTTCTTGGTGCATTTCAAAGTAAAATTTGACATCAGTACACTTTCCTCTAAACACTTCAATATGCATATCATTAACTGGATTCAATATTCCTTAATAGTTTTCTAATATATAATTTACATGCAATGATATGTGTACAAATTTTAGTTGTACATTCATTTGACAAATGCATACACCTGTGTAACCCAAACCCCCATCATGATAATTAGTGAACCTTTCCATCACCCCACAAAGTTCCCTCATGTTTCTTCCCAGTCACTTCCTGTTCCCAGCCCACCCCCCCAGAAGGAACCGTTTTTCTGTATCTCCCACATATTGGTTCCTGTCCTGGAACTTCATGTAAATGGAATCATATAATATGTACTCTCTTGTACAAAGCTTCGTTTATTTAACAGAATGTTTTGCGATTTATCTGAAAAATTGAATGAATAGTTTCTTAAGAGGTTGTTATATAATGAAATTGAAAAACCGTGTCAACTATTTACCCTAAAAAGGGCAGGAAGGTCTAGAGGTTTTGGGGGGCAAATGATTTCAAACTGTTAACAAACATAATTTCTACACAGTTTAAATTATTTCTTAGCATAGATACAGAGAAAAAACTGTTCTGATTGCTTTACCCAATTACTAGAGCCCCAATACAAAAATCAATCAATATAACACTCATAAAAGTAGATAAATGAATTTCACTTTGCAAAAAGCCTGAATACAATATTAGACTGGATCCATTTGCCTAATAAAAAATAATGTATAACCAAATCGAGGTTATCCCAGGATTACAAGGATAGCTTAATATTTAAAAAAGACCTATCAGTATAATGCATTACCTCAATAGTAAACCACAACAAAAAACCAAAACACTTGGTTATCTTGAAAGCTGTGGTGGGAGAGGCGTTTGAGGACTTCTAGTTAAACATGAACGTGGAGCATGTGCTCAAAGAATTCCAAAACTCTACTAAAATAACAGCAAGGGATTGCAAAAGGGTAGAAACTTTAAAGGAGAAAGAAAACTGGCCAGGAGACTGTCGCCGACTAGAGGAGTCAATGCAATCCTGGAGGAAAGAAAATAAATGGAAGAGAAGGGTGGGATGCCAACCAGAAGCAATAGTTTGCACCACCTATGCTCAGAAGAGCTCAAGAATGATAATGGCAGGTACCCCTCAAGGTAAGGATCTGTGTCGGCTGAAAACAAAATGTTTCGCTAAAAGTTTATATCAAATTAGACCTCAGATTCCCTCTTCACCTCCCATAACCAAACAACTCTCCCTCTCTGGCCATGGAAGAAGACTGGAGGTGTATTCTCTGGAGATGTTGAGCCAGAGAGTTGTGGACTACCACAACAACTGCCAGTGATCATTGAAGCAGGGTACTATGTTGAAAACAGGGTAATTAAGTTGAGAACAGTGAGACTCCAGGTTCCCTTTCTGGGTTCCCTTTTAGTGCCCAGGACACTGGTAGCCAGGCTTATGTCCCCTCGGGAAAGTAGAGCATTCATTATTCTCTGGGAAAAATGACCAAGCCAGGAGAAAAGGCCTATAGAAATAGATATTTGTGTTCCCCAATGGCATGGCTGGGTCCATGCCAATTACCCTATGGTGAGGGCCATCATTCTGTAAGCCTTATCCATAAACAAAAATACAAAACTTTTTTTAGAGTAAAAAAATAACTAAGGGGGCGCCTGGGTGGCTCAGTTGGTTAAGCATCTGACTCTTGATTTCAGCTCAGGTCTTGATCTCAGGGTCATGAGTTCAAGTCCCATGTTGGGCTCCATGCTGGGTGTGGAGCCTACTTAAAACAAAACAAAACAAACTAAGAATCATCATACATTTAAGGAAATATCTTAATGTGAAAGTATTTACTATGAAAACAGATGTTAAAACAGAAAGAAAAAGAAACTCAGAGGAAAGAGAAACAAGGCAGAAAGCAGAATAAAACTTCATAAAGACTACAATTAATATTCTCAGAGAGATAAGAAAAGATTGCATTCATGGAATAAATGCAGGATGCTATATAAGAAAGGAAAATTTGGAAACCAAGAAAAACCTTTCAGATATACAGAACATTAAGATGAAATTTTAAAAAATGAATCAAGAAGAGAAAGCTGATTAATCTTCTAGAGAGAAGGAGAAGAAGGCTAAAGAAGAGGAAAAGAAGCAGTGAGAGGTTTCCTTAGAAACCAGGTCTGAGACAACGTGGAAATGCTGGTGCTTTAGTCATAAGCCTAGGGAAGGGAGTGAGGACAAAAGGGATGTGAAACAAGGGTAGTCAAGTGATGTAAAGTGATGCATTACCAGCCTGGTTACCACTTTGTAACATGTCAAAGAAACAAAGCAGGTTGGTTAGTGGTAAGTCCACTCTCCACTCAGCATGTGAGGTTTTTTTCCAGACAGGCTGCAAGGAGCAACCATATTTTGGAGCAATCTATGGGAAAGAGAAGGGAGAGGGAGTTGTTTCTGCCCAGATCCTTCCCATATCTTGCTTCCCATTGGTCAAAGTTTACCCTATGGGAGTTAACTCTTCTGCACATCCTGTTTGTATCACTGTCCCCTTTTTGGAAGCTACCAAAGATGCCATATCTCATGCTGCCCAGTATACTGTTTCATTTAAGTTCTGAAGTGGAGCAAGGAGCCAAACACTCTGACCTGGCTGTGCAGCTGTGGTTAGGGAAGGGCCTGACATTCCCAGGGCAAGTGACCAGTTGGCCTCAAGTAGCAGAACTGGCCAGTGGGGGTAGGCAAGGTGAAGAGGTGGCCAAATGCCTGAGGAGGTGCATCGAATTTATCTAAAATTGAAGAATCGAGATAAATCAAGAAGAAATATGTTTGTTACTTAGAAATAAAGATTTACAAATTGCAATTAAACCTTTAAACTCATAGAGGAAAAATTTAAGTGGAAACTCCTGTAATTTAGGGTTATATAATCCTGTCTAAGTATAACCCCAATGGCATTAAGCCATAAAGGAAATGATGGATAGATTTAAAACTTCTTTTTTTTTTTTTTAAAGATTTTATTTATTTATTGACAGAGAGAGACATAGCGAGAGCAGGAACACAAGTAGGGGGAGCGGGAGAGGGAGAAGCAGGCTTTCTGCCGAGCAGGGAGCCCGATGTGGGACTCGATCCCAGGACCCTGGGATCATGACCTGAGCCGAAGGCAGACGCTTAACGACTGAGCCACCCAGGCGCCCTAAAACTTCTTTTTAACAACAACTAACACCACCTACTCTTTGTTTCTGAAAGAAACAAAGAAACAAGACTGGGTATCAATACATGACAAATAATCAGTATCCTTAAAATATATACAATTCACAAATAAATGATAAGGATGTGAATATCTCAATTAGAAAATGGGAAAAAGTTATAAACATTCAATTCACAAAATAAAATAATACAAATGGCTAGTTCAGAGATGAAGAAATAGCATTCTAATACGTAAGTACAAATTTAAATGAAATACCGTTTTAGCTTATCTTCTTGGTCGGTAATAAAACAAGAAATACCTAGTGTTGGGGAGGGCATTGAGTAAATGTTTATTTATGGGTGGTAGAACTGTAAGTACACAATCTTTCTAGAGAACAATTGGGCAATATGTATTAAAAACCTTAAAATAGGGGCACCTGGGTGGCTCAGTCGTTAGGCGTCTGCCTTCGGCTCAGGTCATGATCCCAGGGTCCTGGGATCGAGCCCCGCATCGGGCTCCTTGCTCAGCGGGAAGCCTGCTTCTCCCTCTCCCACTCCCCCTGCTTGTGTTCCCTCTCTCGCTGTCTCTCTCTCTGTCAAAAAATAAATAAAATCTTAAAAAAAAACCTTAAAATATATGTACCCTTACAGTTTGAAGTCTGACTCAAGGAATTTATCCGAGATTAAGACACAAAAATATATGTATAAATATGTTTGTTTCAGATTTTTTAAAAAAAAGATTTTATTTACTTATTTGAGAGAGAGAGAGAGTACAAGCCGGGGAGAGAGGCAGAGGGAGAGGGAGAAGCAGACTCCCCACTGAGCAGGGAACTCAACGTGGGGCTCGATCCCAGGACTCTGGGATCATGACCTGAGCCGAAGGCAGTTGCTTAACTGAGCCACACAGTTGCCCTTATTTCAGCTTTTATTATAATGCCAACAACACAAAACATAAAAATCCAACAGTAGGTTACTGGTTATATAAATGATAATATATCCAAATATCCGAATACTATGCAGTCATTAAAATTGTGCTTTTCTATTTATAGCCATAGAAAGATATTCATGGTACATTGTTAATTGAAAAAAACCATCATGATATTTTTTTTCTAAACATTTACATTTATTAGATACAAATGAAAGGAAAACTAGAGAAAAAAGAAATTTTACTTGCAAAATATTTGCAAAGGAGTTTATACTTTGGAAGAATTGGCCTGCTGAGTAAAAAATAGGAGAGATGTTTAAAGAAGATCTCCCACAAGGTTGCAGAGAGTCTAATCATGGTGGGAAAAGTTTTCTCACACAATTATATCTGCAAGAAGTATCATATATTAGTAGATGTCACCGTCACAAGAGGCAGGGATAAAGTTATTTTTGTTAGAAATCAGTAATCATGGGAGTTCAGGACACAATAACGCAAAATGTGGTACTTTGACATAGTGAATTTATTAAGCTAAAGGAATTTGAGAAAACAGTAGAAGGAAGGTCACTCTGACCTTTCCTCTGCCTTTGTCCCCTGAAACAGGTCATAAAACCCTCAGGTGAGAGATGCCCTCCCTATACCTGAAGGAAAGGAGCATCCTTATCTCCAAAGACAAAGGGAGGCTCAGAAGAATCTTAACAAAGATTCTGGCTAACTTTTCCCCAGTTTACTATACCGATTCCATACTCCTTAACCCGTCATATTTCTCCTCGACTGTCCACTTCTCATCAAACCTTGCATAAAAATACTCAGGTCTAATTGTTTCTTCAGGTCTTCATTTCCTTATGAAGTTTCCTGTGTCACATAAAACTTATGTTAAATAAATTTGTATGTTTTTCTCCTGTTAATCTCTCTTTTTCAGTTTAATTTTTAGACCCAGCTAGGGACTCAAAGAGGGTCAAGGAAAACTTTTTCCTCCCCTACAGTAACATCTGGGAACGGAATAAAGGTTTCATCTATTTTGGAGACTATTGCTAGATAGTGATTCTGTATTTTTATTTGTTTGTTTCAGAGGTCAAAGTGCTCCCTCCCACTCCCCCACCCCTACCTACTAACTCATGATTGCGGTAGGCAAAAATCGACTTTGCTTTCTCAGGCAGAAAAAAGTGTGGAAGAATATATATATATCACAAGGTAAATATAATTATCTCTGAGAGGTAGGATTACGGGTGATTTTTATTTACATTTTTGTCTTTTGTGTTTGGCTGTATTTTCTATTTTTTCTGCCATAATATTATTGCTTATACAAAAACATTCTGATTATAAAAGCAATATATTCTTTGTTAATATACATATTAACACATATATGAATTAATATATATACATATGAATTAATTAACATTGAAAAGTGTAAGGAAGAACAATTGAAATTGTCTCTAACCACCCAGAAGTATCATTTTGGTGTATTTGATACGTTTGCTACATTTTCTTCCAGTAATTTTTTTCTTTGTTTATTTGAATCTATAATCTGCTTTTTTCCTCTTAGCAAATAAAGTACATGCATATTCCATTGTTATTACTTTTTTCCCATAAAATTTTAATGGCTTCATGGACTTCTACTATATGCATATACTACATTTATTTACCTATTATTGGGCATTTGTGTTACTTCCAACTTGGGGCTCTTAAATAATTTTAGTTCATAATGAACAGCTTCATTACATAAATCATTGTAGGCATTTTAGATTATTTCCTTAGCTCCTTGGAAATAGAATTACAGTATAAAAAGTGGGAATGCTTTTAAGACTCTTTATTTATGTTGTCAGACTGGCTTCTAGAAAGGTCGAGAATCAAAACCATCCACCCGCACACAGTCTGGACACTTAGGACTGAAACTAACTATCCCCTATACAGTTTAGTGTCTATATTAATGTGACTTTGCTCTTCCCCTTTCTTCATTAGCATGATTTTACTATTCCAAGAGATTCTTGCCCAGAAAGACTCATCAACTGAAAGGCCCGTCATCTCTTCAGTGGAAAGGACCCCTAAGCTTCTTTGAATCCTTGCTTCAAAATGCCTCACCTTGCTGTTTCCACCAATCCTGGACTGTTGTATCATGATCCTCACTCAGTTCTAATCATGCCCGAACCCAATCAAAGCTTTAAACATAATTTTCAGTAAATTCCAACCTGGCCATCTCATATCCTAGACACGAAGTTGTGCAGAGCTGGTGTTCTCCTTTATCTCATCAGGCAGTTCATTCAGCGTTGTCTTAATGTGACCAAGACCAAGCTCATTCTGATCACCACACAACAGGCCATTAAGTCAAGGGGCAAGATGTTGGGGTAGGAAAGTGACTTTATTCGGAAAGCCAGCAAACCAAGGAGATGGTGAACTATTGTCCCAAAGAACTGTCTCCCCTCAGCAAGAACTTGGAACTGTGTTAGGAAGAGGAGGAATCAGGACGGGGTTGGAGTCAAAAGCTGACTGACATCTGTGGATCTGAAGAAGGTCATGTAACTTCTTTGTCCTTTGTCAGTTGATCTTTGCATACAGGAATCTGGCTGTGTTGTTCCTGTAAATCTTAAACATAGCATAGTCATCTCTGTATGTACTTCCTTATCTCCTCGGGTGAGGTAGGTTTCAGGTGAAAACAGTTTTTGCAAATCTTAGCTGTAACAGGCAGAGCTAAGCAGAAGTTTCTAAGCTATAGGTCACAGCAGCAAGGGAAATAGAAGCAATATGGAGTCAGACATGCGAAGTTTCTCTCTGTTACATTAGCAATTTATGCTGATGACAGTCTACGCATTTTGCAGGGTATAAAAACCCATGTAAGGAAATCAGTTTTGCATCAACAGATCCAAAGGGATAATACAATCAGATGTTAATGAATCAAGCAGCCAGGCCCATCAGTGACAACCTTATAGATGTATGTTACTAACTGTAAAGAAGGATTACTGGTAGGAATACCATACATCCTTTTTACCAGGGATCTTTGGTTTATACCTATTGTCCTAGTAAAATTATTAATAGTACTCCTTTCCCTCTTAGATTGTCCTGGTTTAGGGTATGCATTCTGAGGAGTTCTTTACTGTCAGGTAGGGACTATTCATCAGACTTCATTATGACTCTATTAATCTAGTCCTAATACCTAATACCTAATTAATAATCTAGTCCTAATTACCTAATATTTTATTACCAAGAAATATAGCCCTTAGTTACTAATTGCCTGTAGGACCAGGCCCTGGGCTGCAGGTTTCTTATGCATTTTTTATCTCATGTAATTCTCACAAGAGTCTTCTGAGTTAAGACTATCATTATTCCCATTTTATAGACCTACTCAGAATCAAAATCCCTAGACAATATCAGACTTCTGTACTTTTGAAAGCTCCTGGGTAATTCCAATGCATCCGTCCCTGATTGGGAATTCTAGAACCATTGTGCCTGTTGATTTGGGAGAGGGGATGATGTGTGTGACACAGACATCCTGCCCACTAGGGGCTTAGAGCTAGTGAGGCCAGTGTATACATGCCCAGTAAAGGTTATCAAAAGACGAAACTAAAACAATTTAGTAACAAGTTTGATGTCTTTATTTAAGGGGAAACAACTCATGGATCAAGGAAATACAGTGCCTCACAAGCAGTGGAACACTCTTCCCAAGGGACTTGGGGCAAAAGCAAGTTTTACAGTGTTGGAAGCAGCAACTCGGATATGGGGTCTGATTGATTAGGTCAGGGGTTTCCTTATAAGTCTAGCAGGTCCTGTTTTCTAGGGTAAGAGAAGCTAGCTAGAGCTGAGTGTGAGAGTTGTGATTGGTGTATTATAGGTTTCCTTTGCAGGTGTTTTCTGTAAGTGCCGGCTGATTTAGGTTTAGATTTGTGACTTGGGCTGGGCCAGTAGGGTGGCCTCCATTTTGTGGGTCCTGATATGAGAATTAACTGTATCAGGTAAAAAACACTAATGAAATTGACTTTTCAAGTACAGCCATGCGTGGTGTCTGAGAGTTGTATTATTTATATGAAAATGGAAGGCAGGAATTTCTGCTGTTTGGGATGGAGAAGACTTTGGTTATAAACTTTTTGGTTTGATTTTTAAAACTTCTCTTACTTCATAGGTCTTAACAGAAGAATTGTGGAAAAAGGAAAGTATTTTAAAATATTCAAACCCAGATCCACTTTGATTTGGATCTCTTCTGGTGGAGCAAGGCTTTCACATGTTCTTGGGAGGAAAGAATTCAAAAATTGGATCTTAATGGAACTGGCTGTACGGAGAGAGGAGAGAGTGGGTACAATGAATGAAATGTTTGTGTAGATAGCAATGAAGTATTTACCTATAGGAGCATGCGGTTTGTATGCACTCTTCCACAATTTACTTGGTACTTGAAAGGAAAAATGTTGCCATGGCAACATTATAACAAACAAGACAGAATTGCATACAGATGAATCACGACTTCATATGCAAGACAAAGAAGCAAATGGTGGCCTATTAGGGCTGGCTCCATAAAGCTTAAAAATTACAGAAAAATTTTAATGAGACTTTCTTATTGTTTCTCATAAAAAAATGAGGGAAGTACACAGGAGGGTAGAGGCTGTGGATTATATTTATTTCCATAATATTACTGCATGGGGGCACAGATCTGTTGCCTCAGTCCAACCTGTGGGCATCCCAACCTTTTTGACAGGACGGATGGGGGTTGAGATTGGTTTCTTTCGTATGTGTAGTCAAGGAGTTCACACGTACACACACAGACAAGATGAACATGACAAGAAGCTGTCTTCTTACCAGGTTGAAAGTGCCAGGTATATAATTCCCTTCAGGCCGTGAGGAAGAGAGTAACATGCCTGTTCAAATGGGTCCAAGAGCACTGTGGTGATCCTTCCTAAAGGGTAGGAAAGCTTGAGAAATGTCTTGCTTGAGGGCACAAATTTGAGTGTTTGTGATTCTTTGGAATCTTCTTTGAGTTCAGTGAGGAGACACCATGTGCAGGCCCCACAGTCATGTACTAATATACTCTAAATTCATTGGTTTGGGTTATGATTAGATGTCATCCCTTGCTTCAAGTAGGCTATGTTCTGGGGCTAGGAAATCATTGTGTTGTGGCTTCTTTTTTGATAAAATACCATTCTTTGCTACAAAGATCTGAGTGTTGGTAGGCTGCTCTTGGCTGTGAGTCTTAACCTTAGTGATTCCCATACTTGAGCCTGCTTCAAAATCACCTGGAGGGCTTGCCAAAATACAGACCGCTGAGCCTGCTCCTATAATTTTTGAATTTGCACTTCTGACAAGATTTCAAGTGATGCTGATGGTGTTGGTGTAGGGCCTACAGTTTGAGAACCACTGGTTTACCCCAAAGTCACCTGATAGAGAGTATGGGATTATTGGTTTTATGGTTTCTTTCTCCCTTCCCACTAAGTGGCTGGGCAGTAATTCTGGAGGTCTTAAGTGGAGAAAGCCGAAGCTGAGACTTCATTGCTTGAGGTAGATTTGACCAAGAGATTAAGAAAAGGATCCTCTTTAATCAGTTCCTAGGCCATGCAAGAGGGACTATTTTCTGTATTTTTCTGTGATGGAGGAATGTTGAGAATAGAGATGTCAGAATGTGCTACTTAGAGAACAGTTCTTGACCAGCAACAGGGACATCAAAGGAAAGCTTATTAGAAATGCAAAATTTTAGACTCTACCTCAGACCTGCTGAATCAGAATTAGCATTTAACAAGCTCCCCAGGTGATTTATATGCACATGAATTTGAGAAGCACTGGTGTGAGAGACAGATTACCAACACTGGGATCAAGATGCCTGACTTTTAGCCCAAGTTCTGCCTCTACCCAGCTTTATAGCCCTCTACGCAGCTCTATAGCCTCTAAAGGCTTCAGTGGGTGGGCTAGGGGTGGGTTAGTGACCTACAAGTTTCCTGCCAGCTCTGGAGTACTATAATTGTGCATCACAACCTGGCAGGCCTGGACTTGCTCTGCCATTTCAGAAGGCTTCTGAGAAGTGTGGACCCCAGGGCCTCTGAGGTCACAGTCTTCTTTCCCTCTTCTGTCTCCCCTGTGAGCTGGTGTGAACCTAGGTAGGGGGACAACACTGTCATGTGCCAAGGACATGACCTCATCCCATGTACCTGAATTCCTGGGAGCCCAGTGTATAATCTCTTATTATGAATTAAACTGTGAGCAATCTGGGGAAAGTGCATCCAGTCTGACAGCACTGTCTAATAAGAAAGCCCTTGTCCTGAGTAGCCTTTAGGAAAACAGGTGCATGGGCCTCTGTGCCTTGGCTGCACTCCGGTAGGTCACATGATGACAATACGTACCTTTCATACAGAAAACCTCCCCAAACTAGTAAAATGCTGTCTTTAAGGAATCTGGAGGTTTCTGCCATAGCCAAGTGTTAAAATAAAACCACATGCATTTTCAGATTTGAAACATGAGCGGAAAGGATGTCTGGTGGTCCAAATTAAGAAACAGGATTTCATATGGGAATGTTCAATTTGTTTGATAGGATAAACTGTTTTTAAAGACTTCAGGCATGTCAGTTTTCATATAAGCCATATTTTCTTAAGGCCAGCTCTGTGGATGGTACACTTACCCTCCCAGTGCTCCCAGGGATTGCATTTTATATTCCTTAAATCATCCATCATCCTGACTTTTTCTTAATTTAAGCCCACTTTCTCCCAAATCTGGTCCAATGATTTAAATATTTTTTGGCTATGAGATGTTCCCTTTTGCTATTGGAGGAGTTTGATTTTTAAATGAGATTTCTTTTGGTTGTCACTGAGAAAAACTTTTGGTCCCTTTTTTGACTTGGTCAAATATTGATGACAGGCGATTTGACCATGCATGACCCAAACATTTCACTTCCCTTCAAGAGCAGGCATTTTTCCCTGTTCTTTTGTCCTCTGCCAGTTTGGTTTTCTACAGTCAAAAGATCTTTGTTTATAATTCTTGATTTGCATCCTTTGCCAGGTAGGTGTGAGGTATATCAAAGCACTTTGCTGGGAGAAATGCTGGCCTGGAATGGAGGTTATTGAGGGAGGAAATGCTGCAAAAACAATGGAGTTGGGTTTTCTGTGGACTGGCTCAGGGTTAGAGGTGAAGGGAAAACATATCCTTGATTGAAATTCTCTTATCCTGGAGCCTCAATGGTTTGTCCCCACAGCCATCTTTTGGGGTGGGAGCTGGAATTATGAGAAGAGAGCCATCTCTGCAGCCAGAATCCTGACCCCATCATTTTCATTCTGTCAGAGGAGCAGCAACTTCTGTTAAAACAATGTCTAATTTGTAGGGGAAGAGAAAAATTTCCTTCTGCCTTCCAAGATTCTTCCAGCTGGTTTAGGAATTAAATTGGCATGAGACAGAAGAATAGGAGAAAAAAACTCCAAAGTTTTAGTACTTGCACACAGAGGCCCAGTAATGAAATTGAGACCCAAAGAAATGACCAAGGCAGGGAGTTTTTATACGTTTTAGGCAAAGAGACAATAAATTTGTGAGGAATTAACAGGATAAAGAAAACAAATATTTGGGAGCTTTAATTAATAAGAAAAATCTTTAAAAGATTTTATTTATTTATTTTTGAGAGAGAGAGAGCATAAGTGGGGGGACAGGGGGAGAGGGGCAAAGGGAGAAGCAGGCTTCCCACTGAGCAGGGAGCCCGATGTGGGGCTCCATCCCAGGACTCTGGGATCATGACCTGAGCCGAAGGCAGATGCTTAACTGACTGAGCCACCCAGGTGCCCCTTATTAAGAAATTCTAAGTGGAATTTGAGCTGAAGTAGTAGAATAGTAAAAAGTAACAAGGTTTGTTGCCATGGATTTCTGGGCTTTAGAGTCTCTATCTCTGGGGATATTGTGTCTTTTTACTTCTTAGTACAGGGAAGATACTGCTCATATGGGAGATTTATATCCTGCTTTCAGGGGGAGAGAGGAGGGTCTGAGCATCCTTGCACCAGCTGTTTCCTAAGTGGCTTCAATTCAAAATAATCAATATGCCATTGGCACATTTTTGGGCAGCCTGCCCTACAGATTCTAACAGTGATTTTGTATGTTGGAAAGGAGATTTTTGTTGTTGCCTGCTCTTTTTATGTCAGCACTGTGTATAAGTCTTTCTTGTAAAGAAAACTAGGATAGTCTTGCATGAAAGCTTGGAGGTTATGCAAAATTTATTGCAGCTTTGTTTGGAATAACAGGACCCTGGAAACACCTCAAATACACAGCAATATGGAAGTGCTTAGATAAATTATGGCATATCCATACCAGGAAATATGCAGCCTTAAAAATATATTGGGTAAACAAAACAAGAATGCAAGGCATATCTCTTTATATTAGTATGACATACCTCCAAAATATAAAGTTAAGGGTGAAAAAGTAAGAACCACGAGATGGTGAGAACAGGTGTCTGGTGAGCATTTGGAGGGAAGGGGCAGTATGTGCTTAATTACCTGAATATATGTATATACACAGGTTTATAGACATAGAAATCTCTGGAAGGATGCAAAAGAAACTGATAGCACAGGTTGCCTCTATGGGAGAGATAAGCTTGGGAGACAGACTCCATTTCCACAGGATACTTTTTTTTCCCTCTTTGAAATGTTTTACTTTGTGCATTATGGATTTTTTTTTTTTTTTAAGATTTTATTTATTTATGTGAGAGAGAGAGAATGAGAGAGAGGGCATGAGAGCGGGGAGGCTCAGAGGGAGAAGCAGACTCTCTGCTGAGCAGGGAGCCTGATGTGGGACTCGATCCTGGGACTCCAGGGTCAAGACCTGAGCTGAAGGCAGTCGCTTAACCAACTGAGCCACCCAGGCGCCCGTGCATTACGGATTTAAATAAACAGCCAAATAACCAAATTCAGAGATAAGCAAATAACCATGCAGAGGAAAAGCAATGTGCAGCATAGCTGCAGCCTGGGGGTGTTGAGGAGGAGGTGCGCCCCAGCTGGCCCTCTAGCTGGCTGTAGAGCCACAGAGACACCACGCTCCCATCCCCGAACACCATGCACCTCGCTCCCCAGGCTAGCGGGCTCCATGGGGACCAGAGCTTTGCCTTTTAAGTTCTCTCCGATGGCCATGTGGCGGAAGGTTGCTAATTTGACTAAGGTTTCGGGGATGGGGTGACGAAAGCCTCGCAGAGGCGCGCTCTGCCAAATGTCTTCTTCTGTCCCACTCCATGACGGCCCTCAAGCCATGCATTTTCCATTTATGAAAACACTGGGGTGGATTTAGTTTTTGCTTTGGGAAACACAAAACCACACAAAGAGTGTGTGTGTGTGTATGTTCTTTCAAAATAGTGGGGCATTTGAAACCAGTGCTGCAGCTGCAGGGACTGTTTCAATCTCAAGCATTTCGTTTTCTGAAAGGCTTTAAAAAGATGCTGAAGAGAAATCCCTGCCACTTTTGGAAATGGAGGACTTTGAAAGCCTGGATTTGTCTGCCCTTTGTAAAAAATCGATTCCTCTTGGGCAGAACTTCCTGACCTTTTTACGTCAGGGTGCACAGAAAATGACATTATCTGAAGAGCGTTTGGACTAAAACTGGAGGGAATTTGAGAGCATCTCAAAGAGATGCCTCATAGAGATGCTTAGTTAAAAAATTAGTGTTTTTTTATGTGGTAGAATTATGATAAGAATATATACATAAAATATGAGAGAAGATATTATATATTTTTAAAACTTTCAAATAAAATCTATTCAAAAATTTAAATAAAAAAATTGAACTTGTTTTGGGCGCCTGGGTGGCTCAGTCGTTAAGCGTCTGCCTTCGGCTCAGGTCATGATCCCAGGGTCCTGGGATCGAGCCCTGCATCGGGCTCCCTGCTCTGCGGGGAGCCTGCTTCTCCCTCTCTCACTCCCCCAGCTTGTGTTCCCTCTCTCACTGTGTCTCTCTCTGTCACATAAATAAATAAATAAATCTTAAAAAAAAAAAATTGAACTTGCTTCAACGAATATAACTTTTTCTTTTTTTAAAAAAGATTATTTGAGAGAGCAAGAGCACGCACGTGAGCCTGCACGCACACACGAACATGGCACAGGGGCAGAGGGAGAGGGGGAAGCAGACTCCTGGATGAGCAGGGAGCCCCATATGGGGCTCGATTCCAGGACCCTGAGATCATGACCTGAGCTGAAGGCAGGTGCTTAACAACTGAGCCACACAGGGGCTCCTAACTTTTTCTTTCATTATGGAAAAATTTCAAACGTATATAACTAAAGAGAATAATATATTACCAACTCCCCTCCACATATCTAGGACCTAGACTAAACATCAACACTTTGCTTTTCAGTTTTCATCCATTCCATCCCCCCCTCCTTTTTAAAAGCACACTCCAGACCTAATTTTATTTTATCTGAAAATACTTCAGTATAAATCTCTAACAGATGGGACTTAAAATAATAACCATGATACCATTATCACTTCCAATAAGTTAAAAACAATTTCTCAGTATTATCTGATACCCAGTTCAGGTTCATTTTTCTTCATTTGTTTCAAAAATGTCTTTTTATTGTTGATCTGTTTGAGTCAAGATCAGAACAAAGTTTGCAATTGATTAATATGTCTTTTAGATGTCCTTGCATCTATAACACAGATGTCGCTTGTTTGGTATTTATGAAATTTTGTTTATTCACAAATTACAACCTCTCTATTTTCAAAAATACTTTCATTGAGATATTTCACATGATGTGGTGGGCTAAAAAATGATCCCTCCTATCCCCACCAAAGTATCAGATCCTAATTCCTGGAACCTGTAACTGTTACTTTATATGGAAACAGGGATTTTACAGATGTAATGAAGTTAAGGTTCTTGAGATGGAGAGATTATCCTGGATTTATCAGAGTGGGAACTGAATGCAGTCATATGGAGCCTTATAAAGATGAGGCAGAGGGAGATTGGACACATACTAATGGCTATGTGAAGATGGCACAGAGAGATTTGAAGATGCTGGCCTATGGGAGCGATGCAGACACTAGCCAAGGAAAGCTAGAAGCTAGAAGCCACCAGAAGCTGGAAGAGGCAGTGAATAGATTTTTCCTAAATCCTCCAGAGGGCTCTATTGACACCTTGATTTTGGCTCAGTGATCCTGATTTTGGATTTCTGGCCTCCAGAATGGTGAGAGAATAAATTTTTGTTGTTTTAAGCCACAAAGTTTGTAGTAATTTGCTTCAACACCCACAGGGAACTAATACACTTGCTAAACAATTCACCCATTTGAAATATACAATTCGATAGTTTTTAGCATATGCACAGAGTTGTATACCCATCATCACAATCAATTCTGGACTATTTCACCACTCCTCAAAGAAATCCTATACCCATTGGCTTTCACCCCCATTATCTTCATTTCTCCTAGCCTTAGGCAACTATTTTTTTTTTTTAAGATTTTATTTATTTATTTGAGAGAGAGAGAGAGACAATGAGAGAGGGAACACAAGCAGGGGGAGTGGGAGAGGAAGAAGCAGACTCCCCTCCGAGCAGGGAGCCGAAGTGGGGCTCGATCCCAGGACCCTGGGATCATGACCTGAGCTGAAGGCAGCCGCTTAATGACTGAGCCCCCCAGGTGCCCTGCCTTAGGCAACTATTAATCTACCTTTTGTCTCCATAGATTCGCCTATTATAGACATTTCATATAAATGGAATCATACAATATGTGGTCTTTGTATCAGGTTTCTTTCACTTAGCTTAATGTTTTCAAGGTTCATCCATGTTGTAGCATGTAGCAGTACTTCATTAATTTTTTAAAAGGTTTATTTATTTTAGACAGATAGAGATAAAGATGGAACATGCGCACGTGTGCCTGAGCAGGGGGGAGAGGCAGAGGGAGAGGAAGAGAATCTCAAGCCGACTCCCCACCGAGCGCTGAACCTGGGAGGCTCCATTTCACAACCCTGAGATCATGACCTGAGCTGAAACCGAGAATCAGACGCTCAATTGACTGAGCCATCCAGGCACCCCACTTCATTACTTTTTATGGCTGAAAAAACCCATAACTTTGTAATATCAATTTATAAGCTTAAAATGTCTGTGAGAAAATCCTGATCAAGCCTTTTTTTAAAATGGCAATCTTTTCAAAAATATAGGTAGTCACTATTGAAACTTTGTACAAGCCAGTAATTAATAATGTTTAATTTATTTTTATAGCCATTCCACAATTTACCATGGTTGAAATTCTACTTAAAGAATGTAACATTCTTTCCTCTCATTGACAAATGTGGTGTTGGAGTTTCTTGTGATAATGCGAGTGGATTTCAAGTCCAATAGAAGTTTTTCATAGCAAGTGTTTCAAGATCATGATGAAGCTGTTACTGCTTGGACACCACTAAAAGGGAATAGTGGCCTTAAATGGGTGTTAAGTACAGGATAGATGTGAAGACAAACATGAGAGCCACAGCTGATGCTGGTGTGCCAGCAGCCTCAGCCCAGCTTTCT
Organism: Mirounga angustirostris; assembly: GCF_029215605.1. NCBI lineage: Eukaryota > Metazoa > Chordata > Mammalia > Carnivora > Phocidae > Mirounga > Mirounga angustirostris. The sequence goes on from NW_026991723.1 coordinate 25,317,989, forward strand.
GAGACCTGCTGCATGTGTGCCCTGCTCCTTCCCTAGCAGCTGCAATAGTCCTTGATCGTGGCAGAGGTGGGTTGCAGTGGGCTGCTAAAATACCAGATGGTTATTCCCTTGGTCTCTCTCATCTTGTCATGGTGGAACAAAAAGTCAGGGTGTCCCTTGTGTCCCTCATTGTGCTCATACCATCAGAACCCACTCCCCTGGGGCTGATTTTCGAGGACCTAGACCAGATTGCTCCAAGTCAGAGGTGTCCAGCAGCGTACTGTGACCCATTCATGGTTCACACTTCAGCACACCTGTTGTAAAGCATGGCCATGAGCATTTGAGGCCAGTATGTGATGGGAAATGGCAGGAGGGCCCATAGAGTCACCTCTGGTTTTTCAGTCTTGGTGAATTTGTACGGACCAATAACTGTGATGAGCCTCTCATTTTTCTTCTTTCTGAACATTAGTGCCTCTTATGGTTATCTTATCTTTGCATTAATGTATGTTGGGCATTTGGGAAACAGATAACTTGTTACATTAGATCACAGATCTTCTGATCAAGAGGAATAATATCCAAGGAACTAGACCTGAGGAAGCCCACCTTCATCAAGGTCCAGGTGATGAGGTCATGGACTTTAAGCTGATGCTATAATGAAATGAGATTCTGGAGGCCTTGGAAGGTAGTGAGTATATTTACATTCTGCCAGGATGCAAATTATTGTGGCTAGATGGTGGAATGTCTCAAAAATAGTTTTCATCAATTCCTTTCCTCCCTGTGTGCTCATAGGATTCCTCCACAAAGAGATGAGTTTGTTTCCCCTCCCTTGAAAGTGGGATGGCTCTGTGACTGCGTTGACCAATAGAAGCAGAGGTGATGTTCTAAGATTCATGTAGAAATATGAAGACCTGGAATATTTAAAAAAATCTTGAAAAAGTAAATAAAATAAAATAAAATAAAGTAAAATAAAATATTGGAGGACTCACATGATCTAATTTCAAAGTGTACTTTAATTTTGTAATTAATTAACACTTAATTAGTGCTTTATGATGATCCTGAAACACTTACTGTGAAAAACTTCTATTGGACTTGAAACCCATTCACATTATCACAAGAAATTCCAACATCACATTTGTCAGTGAGATCAAAGAATGACCCTTAATTCATATTGGTATAAGAATAGACATTTGGGGGCACCTGGGTGGCTCAGTCAGTTAAGCGTCTGCCTTCGGCTCAGGTCATGATCCCGGAGTCCTGAGATTGAACCCTGCACTGGGCTCCCTGCTCAGCGGAGTGTCTACTTTTCCCTCTGTCCTTCATCCCTTTCTCACTCTCTATCAAATAAATAAATAAATAAAATCTTAAAGAAAAGAATAGGCATATGGACTAGAATAGAGAGTTCAGAAATGGACCCATGCATATGTGGCTAATTGATTTTTACAAAGGTACCAAGGTAATTCAGTGGAGAAAGAATAATCTTTTCAACAAATCATGGAACAACTGGATAAATGTGTGAGAAAAAGGAATCTCAATCCTTATCTCATACCATACGTACAAAATTAACTAAAGATGGATTGTATACTGAATGTAAAAGCTACAACTACAAAGTTTTTATAAGAAAACATAGGAAGGGGTGCCCGGGTGGCTCAGTCAGTTAAACGTCTGCCTTTGGCTCCGGTAGTGATTCCAGGGTTGTCCCTCCCCACTCGTTCTCTCTGTCCTCTCTCTTTGTCTCTCATAAATAAATAAAATCTTAAAAAAAAAAAAAGGAAAACATAGGAGAAAATATTCTCAAACTTGGGCACTTAACATTTCTTTTTTTTTTTTTAAAGATTTTATTTATTTGTGAGAGAGGGAATGAGAGACAGAGAGCATGAGAGGGAGGAGGGTCAGAGGGAGAAGCAGACTCCCTGCCGAACAGGGAGCCCGATGTGGGACTCGATCCCGGAACTCCAGGATCATGACCTGAGCCGAAGGCAGGCAGTCGCTTAACCAACTGAGCCACTCAGGCGCCCTAGGGTACTTAACATTTCTTAAAGAAGACACAAAAAGCACCAAAAACTTGATGTATTGCGCATCGTCAAAATTTTAAAAAATTGCTTATAAAAGGTACCATTAAAAAAATGAAAGGCAATCCACACATGGTGGGAGTTGGGGTGGAGATGCATTTGAGTGTAAGAAGTTTCTACAAATCCATAACAAAGTAAAAACTATGCAATAGAAATGGCCAATAGACTTGAACAGACATTTCATGAAAGAATTTATAAAAATGGCCACTAAGCACATGAAAATGTCTATCATCAGTCATCAGGAAATGCAAATTAAAATCACAGTGAGTTACCACATAATCATTAAAATGTCTAAAATTAAAGTCTGACATGGGGTGCCTGCGTGGCTCAGTTGGTCAAGTGGCTGACTCTTGATTTTGGCTCAGGTCATGATCTCAGGGTCCTGGGATTGAGCCCCGGGTCCATGCTCAGTGGGGAGTCTGCTTTTCTCCCTCTGCCCCCCCAAACTCTCTCTCTCTAAAATAATTCTAAAAAATTAAAATCTGAAAACACAAATGTTGGCAAGTATGTGGAGCAACTGGGAATTTTCATAGTTTGTGGGTGAATTATGGATTATAAATTCTCATAATTCTGTTTCTTAAAATGTCAAACATGCACCTATGTACACGACTCAGCAATTCTACTCTTAAATATTTACCCAAGAGAAATAAAACTATATAGATCGATGTCTATACCAAGACTATGTAAGAATATTTGTACCAGATTATTATAGTAGTTTTACTCATAATAGCCCAAACCTGAAAACAACCTAAATGTCTGTCACCCAGAAACTTGATTAACAAATTGTGGTGAAGTTATACAATGGGATACTGTTCAGCAATAAAAAAGAGGAAACTACTGATACCTACAATAACATGGATAGATCTCAGATACATTATATTGATGAAAGAAGCTAGACCCAAGGAGTGCATACTGCATGATTCCATTTCTATAAAGCTGAAGAACTGGCAAAACAGTTCTATGATAATGGAAATCAGAATAAGAAGATGCCACAGAGGGTAAGGTGGGAAATGACTGGGTAGCATAAGAACTTTCTGGGGTAATGGAGATGTTCTATATCTTTTTTTTTTTTTTTTAAGATTTTATTTATTCATTTGAGACAGAGAGATACACAGAGAGAGAGAGAGCATGAGCAGGGAGAGAGGCAGAGGGAGAGGGAGAAGCAGGCTCCCCGCTGAGCCAGGAGCCCGACGCGGGGCTCGATCCCAGGACCCTGGGATCATGACCTGAGCCGAAGGCAGACGCTTAACCATCTGAGCCACCCAGGCGCCCCGAGATGTTCTATATCTTGATGGTGATGATTACATAGGGTGTATATGTTAGCAAAACTCATTAAATTATAAACTTAAGATATGTGCATTTTACTCTGTATGCATTTTACTCTGTATACATTTTACCTCAATTAAAACATTGCAGATGTAGAAAAGCTATGTGGAATAGTGTTTCCTCTGCCTCATCATTTAGGTCTTAGTTCAGGTATCACCTCCTCAGAGAGACCTGCCCTGACCAACTATGGTTTCTCTTGCCCTCAGGCTATATCATATAACCTACTTTTATTTTCTTCCTAGTGCTTATCTGTCTCCAAAAGCACATTTAAGGGTGCCTGGGTGGCTCAGTCATTAAGTGTCTGCTTTCGGCTCAGGTCATGGATCCCAGGGTGCTGGGATTGAGTCCCACATTGGGCTCCCTGCTCAGCTTCTCCCTCTCCCACTCCCCCTGCTTGTGTTCCTATCTCTCTCTCTGTCAAATAAATAAATGAAATCTTAAAAAAAAAAAAAAAAAGCACATTTAAAATGTGGGGGCTCTGTCAGTTTCCATTACAGTGTAAGCTCTATGAAAACAGGGACTATGTCTATTTTGTTCACTGCTTTATCCCCGGGGCCTGGCATGTTGGATTTGCCCAATAAGTATTTGTTGTTTTTCAATGAATAATGGCTACAAGGGCAAAAAAATCAAACTAATATAGACTTTATTTGTAGAACATGAGATGGGTAGCATACAAGGAAGCTTAGCATCATCAAAGTTACTGATCATCCAGTTCTCCTACTCCTTCGATAAACATTTGCTAGGTGCCTCCTGCGTGATGATGCTGGACTGAAGTCTTGCATACTAAGGTAAATAAAACCAGATTTTTAGTGAGATTGAGACAGGCTAGGTACTGGTACTGGGGCAGACTCCTTGAATCCCCATATGCTTTGGAACACCTATCTTTAAGTCTATTTTACAGATGAGTAAAATGAGTCTTTGTTTCAAGAGTAGTAACTTCCTGCTAAAGCTTTAGAGCTGAAGAATGAGACAACCAAAATCAGGGCCTCCCAGAGACTAGTCTGGACCTCCTATCATGGGGCAGTAGGGGTCTGAGCAGTGGGAAGGAAGAAGAAATGATGGATGAGAGAGATACTTCACCCACAATAGTAGCTTTTATTGTATATTTTATATAAGGGAAGTCAGACTGTGGCTGCTAACTTTTGTTTTTTAAGAAACATCCTTTTAAAATTGTTTTGTGAGATTTATAGGATTGCCATGCAACTTTTGCTTATGGAAGAGTTTTAGGCAGATGTCACTCATTGATTGATTAATTGCTTCCAAAAAGAGTCTATTGAATAGAACATTATCTGGAAAACACCTTCCTTAGCCCTCCCAGCCACTCTCTCCCAGAAACCAGAACCTATCCCTTCTAGCTGATTACAGTCACTCACCTTCTCCCCAAACACTTCCTGATCAATGACAGTTCACACATTTCCTTCCTAGGAGACCTTTGGGAGGGACATAAAAAGACACAACCCAGCTTGGATGACATTTTGAACAACACTTTCAGGAAGTAAACAAACAGCTGGTCTCTGAGTCTATGAGGCAAGAATAAGAGGAAGCAGATTTATATTTCAACAGGGACAATAGAGGCTTGACATGAATGACAACTGTCTCATTCTAGATTTCCTTAAGGGCCTAAAAAGAGCAGTAGACTAGGCAACTATGTGTGGAATGATTTGGGTGTATTTCTGCCTAGAAGCAGAGAAGAGATTTATGACTTCTTTATTTTTTTTAAGTTTCTTTATTTTTGGATTATGAAAGTGATACTTGTTCATTGTTTCAAATTTGGACAATATAGAGTGACATATAGAAGATAAGTATTTTTCATAATCCCACTACCCAGTCATAGCCACTATTAATAGTTTGATGTATTTTATTGCTATATATATATATTTGTATACACATATATATATACACACACACACACAAACACAGTGTATATACAATTTTGCGTCTTGATTTCTTTCATTTAGGATCTTCCCACATTATTAAATATCCCCCAAAGCCCATTTTTAATGGCTGTATAGTAATATCTTGTAAAAATGTATCATAATTACTCTTACCATTTCCTTATTTGTGTTAATTTAGGTTGTTTACAATTTGTCAACATTAAGAGCTGGGATCAAAGCTTCAAATATAAATCTTTCTCTACATTTCTGATGGCAATCTTGGAATAGATCCCTCTAGAGCAGCCCTTCTTGTGATGTGACGCCCTAACCACCTTCATCAGAATCAGATACAAATGCAGATCAGGCGTCCCACACTGGACCTGCAGACTCTGAATCTCTGACTTTAGAGCACAGGAATCTGCCCTTTAGAAAAAGCTCCTGACACTTTTAGACACAGTAAAGGTTGAGACCCATAGCTCTAAGAGAAATTACTGTATAGAAGACTACGTATATTTAAATTTCAGTTTCTTTTTTTTAAATTTTATTTTATTATGCTATGTTAATCACCATACATTACATCGTTAGTTTTTGATGTAGTGTTCCATGATTCATTGTTTGTGTATAACACCCAGTGCTCCATTCAATACGTGCCCTCTTTAATACCCATCACCAGGCTAACCCAACCCCCACCCCCCCCCCAGTCAATCAGTTTCTTGACATACATGTCAAATTGCTTTCCTAAAGTCTTGTGCACTTGACATGCCCACCATCAGCTAGTTTATGAGGGTGCTCAGACTACCATTCTTGAAGAACAGTTTGGCTAATTTGATAGGCACAATGGTGGCTTCATGAGATTTTTTTTAATGGATGTGTTATTTAATTATTTTTGTTCAGTTAATTTCCATTTTTCCACCGTTATTCTAAAGTTATTTCCACTTATAATTTTAGAACTAGTTCTATGAAATACCTTGATGGTGTTTTGTGCTTTGGATCCATTGATATATTTGTGTTCCTCATATCTTATGTACATTTCTCACATTTATTTTCATACAAATATAAGTACCATGAGCACATGTATTTTTTTGGTCTAATTTGTTCCTGGCTGTATTACCAGTCCTATAATAGTGCTAGACACAAAAGGTCTCAAGAAATATTTTTCTAATGAACAAATAGGTGACATCTATATGTTTCCTTTTTACCATTAATACACACACATACACATGCCCACACATGTACCAGCAAGAACAGTTCTGCTCCATAATCTTACTTCATGATTCCTTAAAAATTTTTAAAATTACTTTTCTTTTAAATTTTAATTCCAGTATACTTAACAATATAGTAATTCAACACTTCTAAACATTACTCAGTGCTCATGATGATAAGTATACTCTTAATCCTCTTCACCTATTTCACCCATTCCCCTACCTGCTTCCCCTCTGGTAAACTTCAACTTGTTCTCTATAATTAAGAGTCTGGTTTTTTTTTTTTTAGGATTTTATTTATTTATTTGAGAAAGAGTGAGAGATATCACAGAGGGTGAGGGAGAAGCAGAATTGCTGCTGAGCAGGGAGCCCAATGTGGGGCTCAATCCCAGGACCCTGGGATCATGACCTGAGCCAAAGGCAGATGCTTAATGAACTGAACCACCCAGGCACCCCTCATTGATCTGTTCTAGTTTTTAAAAAATTTTTTTTAGTTTCTTTTTTTTTTTTTAATTTTTGCGCTAATCTTTATTATTTCATTCTATTAGTTTAGGGTTTTGTTTGTTCATTTGTTTTTTTCTAGCTCTTTTAGGTGTGAGATTAGGTTGTTTATTTGAGATTTTTCTTGCTTGTTGAGGTAGGCCTGAATTGCTATAAACTTCCCTCTTAGAACCACTTTTGCTGATTCCAAAGATTTTGGATCGTTACGTTTTCATTTGAATTTGTCTCCATGTATTTTTTGATTTCCTGTTTGATTTCTTGGTTGACCCACTCATTGTTTAGTAGCATATTATTTAACCTCCATGAATTTGTGTTCTTTCCAGATTTTTTCTCATGGTTGACTTCTTGTTTCATAGTAATGTGGTTAGAAAAGATGCATGGTATGATTTTGATCTTTTTGAATTTGTTGAGGCTCGTTTTGTGACTTAATATGTGATCTATTCTGGAGAATGTTCCATGTACACTTGAAAATAATGTGTATTCTGCTGTTTAAGGGTGGAATGTTCTGAATATATCTGTTAGATCCATACGGTCCAATGTGTCATTCAAAGCCACTGTTTCCTTGTTGATTTCCTGTTTTGATGATTTATCCATTGATGTAAGTGGGGTGTTAGAGTCCCCTATTATTATTGTATTACTATCAATTCGTTCCTTTATGTTAGTTATTGGTGTTTTGTGTTTCTCATATCTTATGTACATTTCTCACATTTATTTTCATACAAATTGTATTTGTATTTATATCCCTTTATTTTGTGAATCCCTTGACTGATTTTTATAGATATACTTAATTTTACTACTTTTTGTGTCCTGTTTTTCCTACTTCTACTTATGGTCTTTCCTTTCCCCTCAAAGAGTCCCCTTTAATATTTTTTTGTAGGGCTGGTTTAGTGGTCATGAATTCCTTTAACTTTTATTTGTCTGGGAAACTCTTTATCTCACCTTTTATTCTGAATTGTATCCTTGCTGGATAGAGTATTCTTGGCTGCAGGTTTTTTATCTTTCAGCACTTTGAATATATCATGCCACTTTTTTCTGTCTTGCAAAGTTTCTGCTGAAAAATTTCCTGATACCCTATGGGGTTTCCCCTTGTATATAAACTGTTTTCTCTTGCTGCTTTAAAAATTGTCTTTGTCACTACTTTTTGCCATTTTAATTACTGTGTATCTTGGTGTGGACTTCCTTGGGTAGATTTTGTTGGGGGCTTCTGTGCCTCCTAGATCTGGATTTCTGTTTCCTTCCAGATTCTGGAAGCTTTCAGCTATTATTTCTTCAAATGAATTTTCTGCCCACTTTTCTCTCTTCTTCTGGCATCCCTATAATGCAAATGTTATTATACTTGATGGTGTTACTGAGTTTTATTTATTATAATTATTATTATCATTATTATTTTCCCTCTCTCTGTTCAGCACAATTCCTTTCCATTACTCTGTCGTCCAGGTCACAAATCTGTTCTTCTGATTCCTCTAGTCTACTATGTATTCTATCTAGTGTTTTATTTATTTATTTATTTATTTATTTATTTATTTATTTATTTGACAGAGAGAGACACAGCGAGAGAGGGAACACAAGCAGGGGGAGTGGGAGTAGGAGAAGCAGGCTTCCCATGGAGCAGGGAGCCTGATGTGGGGCTCGATCCCAGGACTTTGGGATCATGACCTGAGCCAAAGGCAGAGACTCAACCACTGAGCCACCCAGGCGCCCCTATCTAGTGTATTTTTAATTTGAGTTATTGAGTTCTTTGTCTCTGATTGGTTCTTGTTTATGCTTTCTGTCCCTTTATTAAGGGTCTCATTGAGATCCTCCACTCTTTTTTTTCAGTCCAGTGAGTATCTTTATGACCATTACTTTAAATTCTCTGTCAGGCATATTACTTATCTCTCTTTTGTTTAGCTCTCTTGCTGTGATTTTTCCCCCCTATTCTTTCATTTGGGACACATTCCTCTGTCTTCTCATTTTGTCTATCTCTCTGTGTCTGTTCCTCTGTTTTAGGAAAGTCAGCTATGTCCCCTGCTCTTGAAAGTAGTGGCCTTATAAAGAAGTCCTATAGTGCCTTGTAGTGCAATGTCCCCTCTTCACCAGAGTCTGGTGCTTCAAGGGTGTCTCCTATGTGTGTTGTTTGAGGGTTTGCTGGAGAGGGAGCCATAAATGGCTGTATAGCCATTTTCAAATCAGTCACTGGGTACAACTGGTCAATATTGCCTGTTTCCAGTTGAGAACCTGTGAACTCAATATATCATTTTCAGATTTTAATCTTGACTGCCTTTCTGAGTTCAAATTTGCTCTTTGGTGAGTTTGGCTGGCACAAGCCTGTTTTTCCAGAGACTGCTGAGTGCCCCAGTTTAAGATGATTTTAGAAGCTTCAAACTGGCAAAATCATACATTAAGTCTCTGAGGCCATGCATCCCATTACCCTGTGATCCCTCTCTCTCATCCCACCAGCTTCCTCCTCAACTTCTGAAGTTGTGAGGTTATAGAAAATCCATCTAGGGCTTCTAGAAAATAGAGGTTCTCTGTCCTATGGACTTAAAACTTGCCTCTTAACTACTGCTGGGAAAAAAATCTCCACTGAAATTTTTCATACAATAGAATGATCAAAAATTAACTATGATTGTGCAAAGATAAAAGAACTCTAAAATATATTTGCCACCAAAGACAGGCAGCCCTCTTCCTTAAAGTGGGTTGAATGCTGGAAATGAAGATTTGTAAAGTCAGAAAAGAACTAGACTAATTGGAAGTCCATGGGTAGTGAGGACTAAGCAAAATGCAATGGATTTTCCTTTTCTGTGGGTTCAAAGATGGTGATGCTGCATTTCTTTGTTCTTTGAACTCCTCATGTCTTGTTAATCTGGAAGCATACCAGGCTTCAGGAGCTGGTGTGGAGCTTTTCGGTCTGTAAGTCCTTCTTAATATGAAAGGACAATATATAAAAGGCCATCTCAAAGCCATCTCTAACATTTAGAGGTTTGCTGACAATATTGGTTCCTTACAAACAGCAAGGAGACTTAAAAACAGCAACAGCACCTCTCTTTACAACTTCTTTCCTTTAATAAAGGGAAATTGGTGTGCTATATATATTGTGTCTGAGTTTGGGGCCCACATAGATATGGATGGGAGGTAAAGAGTGGCTGGCTGCCATGGTGCCAGGTGTTCCCTAATTGTAAAACTGAATAATGGATAATAACCATCTTAGTGTGTTTATCAATGCAGTTTGCACTTTACGATGCAGAAGAGGTCACTGGAGACAATGTGCAGGCCTCTCATGCTCCTATTCATTAACAAGGCACTGCTGGCTGAAATTCAGGCTCCATTACCTAGATGCAACAATGGCGGGGACCCTGCATCAAGTTGTAATTAGGCTCGATCAGGGCTGGGGTACAGTTGCTATAATCAGTATCACTCCGAATTAATTTTATACTTATGAAAGGGTATGAGATGAGATTAATTTAATGGTAACCAAAGCAACCCCCTTTTCTGTAACTGTCTAAGTTTCAAAGAGAGAAAGAGAGGAAGAGAGAAAGGCAGGGAGAGAGAGAGAAAGGTAGTTAAGAAAAGAGGGCAAGGGAAAACAGAAAGATGACCATTTTAGTTCCATTAATTTTATTACAACTGATTAGGAGAAAATGTGCTTCAATAAGGGCAAATATATTCTAACAAGGCGATTCCTGGCTGGGTCCTTGAAACCTTTGCAGGTCTCACTATATGCCTAAAGCAGATTCTGTGACACTTAATTTCTGCGTCCTTTTTGTCCATTTTCATATGTGATTGGGAACAGCTTGATTAGGGCAAGAATTCCAATTTACAGGAAAAGGAGGAGCAAATCCAAACTGGGCAATATTTCTTCTCTCTGGTAAGAATCAGTTCTTCAGCCTTTCACTTTGGAACTATGTGTATGTATCAAAGACCCAGGGACTCTAGACTGGCTTATATGAGAGCAAAGAGAAGCTTTTGGAGCCCTGTTTGTGAAATAGTTAAAGAAGTTGCAGAGCTGTGGGAGGTGTGGTAAGGGGACCAGATCTAATTCCTCACAATTGAACGTTCATTCAGTTTTTTTTCAGGTAGCAGGATGCTGCTCTGGGGATAGAATCTGACCTTTCAGACTTGAGATAGTTGGCGAGACGTGTGTGCATATGCATACATTTTCACTTTGGTGCACGCACACACACACACACACACATGCAGATATTGGCATACGTGATCTGCACCATTCATACATGTTTGATTTCTGTTATTTAGATGCTGTAAATTAGATATTTGCTCTTTTTCTTCTATTTCCCTTGGCATATTTATGCCTCTTCCCATACTGCATTAATTTCAAGAAATATCACAGTCATTTTGAGGCGAGGGTACTGTTAAAATATGTAGAGGATGGTGTAAAGGGAGAATTTTATTTCTTGAATATGTATCAGATTATTGTGTGGATGAGAAAATGGCATGGAAATATTTTGAGTCATTTAAGTGAGTAGGAAGTGTTGTAACAAAGTGTAACACTTTCAGACTTAAAAAAAGAACTTTTTTTTTCTTTCCCTCTCGGATACAATACCTTAGTTATTCGAATAATAAAATGATAGTAAACTTCTGAAAAATCATTGAGGTGATATTGGTGCATATTATTGTGTATCTAACTATGTGGACATTTCATATATAGGTTTAGTTTTTATGTTACATGTTAATTAGGATTTTTGTGATTTGAATGAAGCATCAAGTTTGGCTAAAATATATTTCAATTCTGGAGCTGGAGATTTTACAAAACGTTAAAAATATACTTCAAATATATTGCTTTTATCATTATTCTTTTGGCTTTGGTAGCATACCCACTACTCAACATTACCAAAAACCTTGGAGTTTGCCATTTTTGTGTGTGTATGTCTTTCTTTTTGTTGTGGTAAATTTTCCTTCTGAAGTAAGTTTCTTCTCTATTTCCTTCCTTTTGTAAAGGGTCTTAGAGTAGATCAACAGGAAATAGGTAAGACATGAAAAGGTTTTATTCTCTGCTAGTTAGAGGGTTAGTCTAAACATGAGAAATCCCTGTATTCTGACAGTAGCGGAGGCACCCCTTTTGGAATGGGTTCTTTTGTCTGATCTTAAAGTCAGATGCTTAGCCTCAGTACTTATAAATGCTGCAGTGTTAGAGGTTATGGTCGAGTGAGAGAACATAGGACGTGATCTGGAGCAGTAAGCTTCATGGCCAACACCGTGTTTATGTTGGATCTGCTGAGCCTTCCAAAGTGGAAGATTCAATTATTTTCTGTTTGCTTATTTTCTTGGCCCTCTTCTTCATGTCAGGGATGAGGGCCACAGAACAAGCTAGAGCGCTCTTTGTCGTTCTCTGGCATTTACTGCAAAGTAGGCCATTCTGTGCCCTGGATCTCACATACACAGTTCTTGGTCTGGACTTGGAATTTGTTGGTGCTGAGACTTTGATTACCTGTTCAACTGACCTGTTCACTTGTTTCTGGGGGAACCCTCTGGGATGGAATCTCATCACCAGTTTTTTTTTGTTTGTGTGTTTGTTGAGTAAATCAAGAGATATGGGTTCAAATCCGTATATAAATAGTAGCTCCCCTCTCATGGACTCACCCTGCTCACCTGTCCTTCCATTCACTCAACGGTCTTTACAATCCAGAAGGAAAAGTGAAGAATTGGGAAAAAACATTTTTCGGTTAAGCAAAATTAGAAAATTGGAACCTCATTTTAAAAATTCATCCAGCACCTTATCAGTTCTCACTAATATCCTGGAGTTGAGATGTCCTACTGATCTCTATGTCTGGATTCAACCAGAAGTGGAGGAACCCTTGTGTCCAGGTAGTTTCTGTGTAAGACCTGAGATGATGGTTGCCCTTGCCTGGTGATAGTGATGTACCAAGCACAGCCCTGGGAGCATTCTGCCTCAGGTACAGAGAGTAAGGGGGCACATAGTCTCTAGAGATTTTAAAAGCAATAAAAATTTACTAGAATTCAGTCTGCTTTTTATTATCACCATTTGCTGGCAATCCTAAACAATGTCAAAGATAAAATACTTACCCCCTCCCATCCACCACAATGTTTGTTATTCTAAGTTCTGAACAATTGCTATAGTTAATGTTAGCTGAGGTAGCCATCCATATGCTTATCTGTTGTGGGGCAGACATATTTACAACTTCAACTACTTTGAAGAAAAAAGTATTTGTATAGGAAAAGGCCCATATTTGTGGGGAATTTTGTTTCCCACCTTCAAACTCAGCAAACAGATTTATATTCACTCCTATTAAAATGTAGGCTGAGGCATCCTTTGCAAAAATTCATTTTACACATCAGAGTTTTTGTATTTACAATTTAAACAGTGAAAGAGAGTGGTGAACTGTGAGGTATAATGTTTTTGTTTGTTAAATGCAAATTTTATTTCATACATTAGATATTGAATGGAATTTGAATAATACCTTTAAAATGAGAATGTATCCTTAAAATTAAAACTAAACAACCAAACCAGGAAAATAGTGATTATTATAGAAAGTAATTTTATATAGAGGAAGGGGCGGTGAAAAGGATCCAATTGGGTGTCAAGTTTACAAGATATGCCATTGTAGTTTCCTTCAATACTTTGGTGGCCAGCCTTCTAACTCATGGAGGGTAAGGCTCTTCCATAATTGCCTATAGGTTTCTCTATTTTCTGCCCTTCCTGTATGAGGTATTTTTCTACCCCATTAGGAGAGAAACAGAAATGAATTATATTTTGCAGGGCTTTTATTTAATCCCACTGCTGAATGAATGAAAATTGCTGCAGAACACCCACCACAGCAATTTACATGTTTTCCCAAGCTTATTAGTCACTCATTTATGGGCCTAGGCAAAAACAGTATCATGACAGGAAAAGAGCCATTTCAAATCTTTCCATCCAGGTTTAGTTGAAGCTAAGACCAGAACTGAACTTGGAATGTTTCTGCTGAACCTGTAAATTCAGTTTAGAAACCAAACCAAGCAAAGGATGCTCTTTCCAAATGGTAAAGTGTTGGGGAGACTATGCTAAGGGAGAGATTAATCTGGGAATAGGGTGCAGTAGGCTATCCCACTTGACATGCACACCTCCCCCATTGCTAAAATGTGCAAAAAACAGGAGAGCAGGTATGCTTTCAGGGCTGTCAACCAACCAAAGGACAATTTCTGCCAAGAGGACAAAAAGATCCCTCCGCAGATGGCCAGATGAGTTAAACTCCATTCTATGCATGCCAGATGCAGACGTTTACCAGTATCATTGTGCACTTTGAATGTTAAAGATCTATGGGGGCATCTATTCCCAGAGTTTTAAAATAAATGTAGTAGAAGCTGTCTTCTCTGAGTCACTGGGACCAATAGCTGATAGGATCATTGATAAAAGCTGGTTCAGGTAGACAGTCATAGAATGCTATACACGTGCCTTAAATACTTTAACTTAAAATAGATATATGTACAGTGACTTACCAGGCTTTTGATGTAAGACAAGGCCTTTGCTTTGAATTTGGATCTGTGAATTGGAATTTCCCCTGCATTTTCTATAATTTCCTGGTTTTGTTTATTTAAAATGGAGATTTTAAAGATATTTAGAAAACATTACAAAATCTTTCTGGATTCTTCTGAGTTCTTTTTCTCATTTTTAAAATCCAACAACATTTTTTATAAACCAATTTGCTTAATTTTTTTTCAAGGCATTCAATTTACTTTACATGAGAAATCTTTCTTTTGCACTCATTTTTTACCAGTTTATATGTTTTTAAAATTTAATTGCATAATTACAATAGTATTGGAATAAATAGGCCCAAACAACGGATCTGTGGTAAACATAAAATTCAACCAGTTGGAGCTATATGGATTCAGTGTGCTGTGGGCACCAGTCAAGGTGTTTTGGTAAGAAAGTAGAGAGCCTCCTTTTTTTAGAGACTTGGAGCTACATTAAAAGAACTTCTACTGTAAAAGGTGAAGGTCTTGGTCCATTCAGTTTGCTAAAACAGGATACTACTATAGACTGGGGGTGGGGGGTTTATAAAAAACAGAAATTTATTTCTTACAGTTCTGGAGGCTGGGAAGTCCAAGGTCAAGGTACTGGCAGATCTGGTGTCTGGTGAGAGCTTCCTGGTTCATAGATGGCCATCTTCTGTGTCCTCACATGGTGGAAGGGGCAAGAGAGCTCTCTGGGGTCTCTTTTATGAGGGTACCAATCCTATTTATGAAGACTTCACCTCATGATCTAATCACCTCCCAAGGGCCCCACCTCTAAATACCATCACACTGAGGTTTGAGTTTCAACATATGAATTTTGGGGGTACACATTCAGTCTATAGCAGTGAAATTTTAAAATTACTATTGTTATCAAGATGGATTGAAGAATAATGGGTCTTGGAAAAGTGAATTTTCTAGATAATTGAATACTTATGGTTATTCCAAACTAACTGTTAAAGGAAAGCTTTTCACAATGTATTATGTCTTAGAAAAAAACAGTAAAATAAACAAAGCACCCAATAAGCTAATGAGCTGACACTCTAGCAAGCAATAATGTGGTAGGATGATAATTATGAATACCACGGGAAATGTTTGGTGGGCCCTGTGCCTTTACAGTGGATGTCCCCCACTGCTTTGCTGGTCTTGTTTGTGTTTCCCTTCTTCCTCATGGATTTCCCCACCTTTCCAAACACTCTGGCCTTTCCCCATGAGTCCCTTCTCTGACTACCATTCTCTTCAGCTCGAGTTGCCATTTCTGTGCCCTGCCTCTTTCATGTGGCTGACTTTTATTTTTTCTTCTTTCACTCTTCCTGCCACTGCTGGAGTTTTCAGTGTCCAAGCCAACAGGGCCTGGCTTTTTTTTTTTTTTTTTCATTTTCTTTTACCATGTCAGCTGGGTTGGATCTTGACATCTCCTAATCTTTGATCCTCTCCATCCCTTTTATGCTGCTCCCTTGGGATTGGGTGACTGAGGTTGGCTGGACAGCTGGTTACACATGAGCATGTGGGAGTTTTGGAGGAAGTGGGAACCAAAGCCCTCAAGGTATGAGCAAGGGAAAATGACCTCCTGGTGGGTTGTGCTCTTATTCTCTCAGCCTTTTAATATACATGTTTATTTCTGTAAAATGCTTTTCCCATTTGGATGAATGATGAACTGTAATGCCCAGAGTAAAAAGCTACCAGAAATGAGTTCTGTTCAAAATTACAGAGGTTTATATTGGAGTCTCAGTGAGTTCACTTCAGAGTTCTCCGAATAATGCTAACATATCTTTAAAAGGGGTAACAGAAGAGCATGCAGGGTAGCTGCTGCTTTTTTGAGGCTAAAATTGGTTTGGATATAACAAAACTGTCCTTCTTAAGATTACAAAAAGGCCAACAAAACAAAAACCCACTCACATATCTCAAATCCCAGGTGAGCTAAAGCTACAAATCACATCCATTTGTAGGATACGGTTGAGAGATGATTTTTGGATAATGAAGGTTCATAAGCCTGGGCTCTACTTAACATAAGATGTAAACAGGGCCTTCTTCTTGTTTTCACTCTGTCGGAAGCTCTAATTCATTTCTAATTACTATCTCCTGGAAAAATACTGTGTTGTCATTGCTTTTTAAATTTCTTCCTCCTTTAGAGAAAACACATATTTTAAGTCATTAAGAAAAACCTTGTCTTGATTTGAATGATGTTTTTTGTTCAACAAAGCAGAATTATTATTTTGTTTCAGGCATAATTTGTGTGGTAGGAGGAAGAAGCTGCATACATTTTAATCTGGCAATGAATTAACAATAATCAAGAGAATGTGGCTTTTCCACTCTTACACAGTTCAGATCGACATGTTTATTCAAGCCAGAGAAAAAACATCCTTGCTATTTGGATTTCTGAAATGAATCAGTCAGAAGAAAAAATGTTGGCATGTGAGATATTAAAACCTTATCTTAATTTTCATCTCAATATTGCATTTGGCAATTTAAAAAAGGTCCATGACAAAAAATTAAAAGGAAGCTCATAAATTAGCAGATGTACTAAAGAAGAACCAGTATTATTTGGCATAGACAAGAAAGTAGAACGTGGCAAAAATTGGGTTCTGTGGTTTTTCATGTTATGAAATATTACCCCAATATATATGAAAAACTTAGGTGTACAAAACTCTTTGATTTTCTCACTCATTAGCTGAGGTTACTTTTTTTTTTTTTTTTTTTTTAAGATTTTATTTATTTATTTGAGAGAGAATGAGAGACAGAGAGCACGAGAGGGAGGAGGGTCAGAGGGAGAAGCAGACTCCCTGCCGAGCAGGGAGCCCGATGCGGGACTCGATCCCGGGACTCCAGGATCATGACCTGAGCCGAAGGCAGTCGCTTAACCAACTGAGCCACCCAGGCACCCTTAGCTGAGGTTACTTTGGTTATTTTATCAGTGACTTAATCTGTTCTGATAATAAATTAGGGAAATGTATGAACTGGTGGCATAAACTTTTTGAGAATTGTGAATGCAAATGAGGTCAATGAAGGTTCATGGGGCGCTGCACAGATAGGCTGTCCACCACCACTTGTAGCTCAAGGAGAAGGTCTGGGAGAAAGGGGTGAAGGTAGCTGGAAGGAACCAGCATTGTTAGGAAGTAATCAGCTGGGAAGGCCGTGCCCACATTAGTGAGGGTACAAACCAGAGAGGGCAACCACAGAGCTCAGAACTTGCCATTTGACTCCTAGATGTACCAGCAGGCTCCAAGCTTGAATGATAATGTAGAGGGGCGGGCAGAAGGAGGTAAATCTTAGATCTTGTTGAAAAATAGATACATTCTGTTATTTTATTTTATTCTTATATTAATCCCCATACATTACATCATTAGTTTTAGATGTAGTGTTCCATGACTCATTGTCTGTGCATAACACCCAGTGCTCCATGCAGAATGTGCCCTCCTCAATACCCATTAACAGGCTAACCCATCCTCCTACCCACCTCCCCTCTAGAATCCTCAGTTTGTTTTTCAGAGTCCATCATCTCTCATGGTTCGTCTACCCCTCCGATTTCCCCTGCTTCATTCTTCCCCTCCTGCTACCTTCTTTTTTTTTTTCCTTAACATATATTGCATTATTTGTTTCAGAGGTACAGATCTGAGATTCAACAGTCTTGCACAATTCACAGCACTTACCAGAGCAAATACCCTCCCCAGTGTCTATCACCCAGTCACCCCATCCCTCCCACCCACCCCCCACTCCAGCAACCCTCAGTTTGTTTCCTGAGATTAAGAATTCCTCATATCAGTGAGGTCATAGGATACATGTCTTTCTCTTTTTGACTTATTTTGCTCAACATAATACCCTCCAGCTCCATCCACGTCGTTGCAAATGGCAAGATCTCATTCCTTTTGATGGCTGCATAATATTCCATTGTGTATATATACCACAGCTTCTTTATCCATTCATCTGTCGATGGACATCTTGGCTCTTTCCACAGTTTGGCTATTGTGGACATTGCTGCTATAAACATCGGGGTGCATGTACCCTTTCGGATCCCTACTTTTGTATCTTTGGGGTAAATACCCAGTAGTGCAATTGCTGGATCATACGGTAGCTCTATTTTCAACTTTTTGAGGAACCTCCATACTGTTTTCCAGAGTGGCTGCACCAGCTTGCATTCCCACCAACAGTGTAGGAGGGTTCCCCTTTCTCCGCATCCCCACCAACATCTGTCGTTTCCTGACTTGTTAATTTTAGCCATTCTGACTGGTGTGAGGGGGTATCTCATTGGATTTCCCTGATGCCGAGCGATATTGAGCACTTTTTCATGTGTCTGTTGGCCATTTGGATGTCTTCTTTGGAAAAATGTCTGTTCATGTCTTCTGCCCATTTCTTGATTGGATTCTTTGTTCTTTGGGTGTTGAGTTTGATGAGTTCTTTATAGATTTTGGATACTAGCCCTTTATCTGATATGTCATTTGCAAATATCTTCTCCCATTCTGTCGGTTGTCTTTTGGTTTTGTTGACTGTTTCCTTTGCTTTGCAAAAGCTTTTTATCTTGATGAAGTCCCAATAGTTCATTTTTGCCCTTGCTTCCCTTGCCTTTGGCGATGTTTCTAGGAAGAAGTTGCTTCGGCTGAGGTCAAAGAGGTTGCTGCCTGTGTTCTCCTTTAGGATTTTGATGGACTCCTGTCTCACATTGAGGTCTTTCAACCATTTGGAATCTATTTTTGTGTGTGGTGTAAGGAAATGGTCCAGTTTCATTCTTCTGCATGTGGCTATCCAATTTTCCCAACACCATTTGTTGAAGAGATTGTCTTTTTTTCATTGGGCATTCTTTCCTGCTTTTTTGAAGATGAGTTGACCATAGAGTTGAGGGTCCATTTCTGGGCTCTCTATTCTGTTCCATTGATCTATGTGTCTGTTTTTATGCCAGTACCATACTGTCTTGATGATGACAGCTTTGTAATAGAGCTGGAAGTCTGGAATTGTGATGCCGCCAGCTTTGCTTTTCTTTTTCAACATTCCTCTGGCTATTCACGGTCTTTTCTGGTTCCATACAAATTTTAGGATTCTTTGTTCCATTTCTTTGAAAAAAGTGGATGGTATTTTGATGGGGATTGCATTGAATGTGTAGATTGCTCTAGGTAGCATTGACATCTTCACCATATTTGTTCTTCCAATCCATGAGCATGGAACGTTTTTCCATTTCTTTGTGTCTTCCTCAATTTCTTTCATGAGTATTTTATAGTTTTCTGAGTACAGATCCTTTGCCTCTTTGGTTAGATTTATTCCTAGGTCTCTTATGGTTTTGGGTGCAATTGTAAATGGGATCGTCTCCTTAATTTCTCTTTCTTCTGTCTTGTTGTTGGTGTATAGGAATGCCAGTGACTTCTGTGCATTGATTTTATATCCTGCCACTTCACTGAATTCCTGTATGAATTCTAGCAGTTTTGGGGTGGAGTCTTTGGGGTTTTCCACATAAAGTATCATATCATCTGCAAAGAGTGAGAGTTTGACTTCTTCTTAGCCGACTTGGATGCCTTTTATTATTTGTTGTCTGATTGTTGTGGCTAGGACTTCCAATACTATGTTGAATAGCAGTGGTGATAGTGGACATCCCTGCCGTGTTCCTGACCTTAGGGGGAAAGCTCTCAGTTTTTCCCCATTGAGAATGATCTTCACTGTAGGTTTTTCATAGATGGCTTTTATGATATTGAGGTATGTACCCTCTATGCCTATGCTCTGAAGAGTTTTGATCAAGAAAGGACGCTGTACTTTGTCAAATGCTTTTTCTGCATCTATTGAGAGGATCATATGATTCTTGTTCTTTCTTTTTTTTTTTTAAAGATTTTATTTATTTATTCATGAGAGACAGAGAGAGAGAGAGAGAGAGAGAGAAGCAGAGGGAGAAGCAGGCTCCCAAGGAGCAGGGAGCCCGATGACGGACTTGATCTCAGGACCCTGGGATCATGACCTGAGCCAAAGGCAGATGCTTAACCGTCTGAGCCACCCAGGCGCCCCCCCCCTTTTTTTTAAAGATTTTATTTATTTATTCATGAGAGACAGAGAGAGAGAGAGAAGCAGAGGGTCTTGTTCTTTCTTTTGTTAATGTATTGTATCACATTGATTGATTTGCGGATGTTGAACCAACCTTGCAGCCCAGGGATAAATCCCACTTGGTCGTGGTGAATAATCCTTTTAATGTACTGTTGGATCCTATTGGCTAATATTTTGGTGAGAATTTTTGCATCCATGTTCATCAGGGATATTGGTCTGTAATTCTCCTTTTTGATGGGGTCTTTGTCTGCTTTTGGGATCAAGGTAATGCTGGCCTCATAAAATGAGTTTGGAAGTTTTCCTTCCATTTCTATTTTTTGGAACAGTTTCAGAAGAATAGGTATTAATTCTTCTTGAAATGTTTGGTAGAATTCCCCTGGGAAGCCATCTGGCCCTGGGCTTTTGTTTGTTGGGAGATTTTGAAGACTGCTTCAATTTCCTTAGTGGTTATAGGTCTGTTCAGGTTTTCTATTTCTTCCTGGTTCAGTTTTGGTAGTTGATACATCTCTAGGAATGCATCCATTTCTTCCAGGTTATCTAATATGCTGGCATAGAGTTGCTCATAATATGTTCTTATAATTGTTTGTATTTCTTTGGTGTTGGTTGTGATCTCTCCTCTTTCATTCATGATTTTGTTGATTTGGGTCCTTTCTCTTTTCTTTTTGATAAGTCTGGCCAGGGGTTTATCAATCTTGTTAATTCTTTCAAAGAACCAGCTCCTAGTTTCGTTGATCTGTTCTACTGTTCTTTTAGTTTCTATTTCATTGATTTCTGCTCTGATCTTTATGATTTCTCTTCTCCTGCTGGGTTTAGGCTTTATTTGCTGTTCTTTCTCCAGTTCCTTTAGGTGTAGAGTTAGGTTGTGTACTTGAGACCTTTCTTGTTTCTTGAGAAAGGCTTGTATTGCTATATACTTTCCTCTTAGGACTGCCTTTGCTGCATCCCAAAGATTTTGTAGTTGTGTTTTCATTTTCATTGGTTTCCATGTATTTTTTAAATTCTTCTTTAATTTCCTGGTTGACCCATTCATTCTTCAGTAGGATGCTCTTTAGCCTCCATGTATTTGAGTTCTTTCTGACTTTCCTCTTGTGATTGAGTTCTAGTTTCAAAGCATTGTGGTCTGAAAATAGGCAGGGAATGATCCCAATCTTTTGGTACCGGTTGAGACCTGATTTATGACCTAGGATGTGATCTATTCTGGAGAATGTTCCATGGGCACTAGAGAAGAATGTGTATTCCGTTGCTTTGGGGTGGAATGTTCTGAATATGTCTGTGAAGTCCATTTGGTCCAGGGTGTCATTTAAAGTCTTTATTTCCTTGTTGATCTTTTGTTTAGACAATCTGTCCTTTTCAGTGAGGGGGGTGTTAAAGTCCCCCACTATTATTGTATTGTTGTCAATGTGTTTCTTTGCTTTTGTTATTAATTGGCTTATATAATTGGCTGCTCCCATGTTAGGGGCATAGATATTTACAATTGTTAGATCTTCTTGTTGGATAGACCCTTTAAGTGGGATATAATGTCCTTCCTCATCTCTTATTACAGTCTTTGGTTTAAAATCTAATTTGTCTGATATAAGGATTGCCACCCCAGCTTTCTTTTGGTGTCCATTAGCATGGTAAATGGTTTTCCACCCCCTCACTTTCAATTTAGGGGTGTCTTTGGTTCTAAAATGAGTCTCTTGCAGACAGCATATCGATGGGTCTTGTTTTTTAATCCAGTCTGATAGCCTGTGTCTTTTGATTGGGGCATTTAGCCCATTTACATTCAGGGTAACTATTGAAAGATAGGAATTTAGTGCCATTGTATTGCCTGTAAGGTGACTGTTACCGTATATGGTCTGTGTTCCTTTCTGGTCTATGTTGCTTTTAGGCTCTCTCTTTGCTTAGAGGACCCCTTTCAAGATTTCTTGTAGGGCTGGTTTTGTGTTTGCAAATTCCTTTAGTTTTTGTTTGTCCTGGAAGCTTTTTATCTCTCCTTCAATTTTCAATGACAGCCTAGCTGGATAGAGTATTCTTGGCTGCATATTTTTCTCATTTAGTGCTCTGAATATATCCTGCCAGTCCTTTCTGGCCTGCCAGGTCTCTGTGGAGAGGTCTGTTGCCAATCTAATATTTCTACCATTGTAGGTTACATATCTCTTCTCCCGAGCTGCTCTCAGGATTTTCTCTTTGTCTATGAGACTCGTAAGTTTTACTATTAGATGTTGGGGTGTTGACCTATTTTTATTGATTTTTAGGGAGGTTCTCTGTGCTTCCTGGATTTTGATGTCCGTTTCCTTCCCCAAATTAGGGAAGTTCTCTGCTATAATTTGCTCCATTATACCTTCTGCCCCTCTCTCTCTTTCTTCTTCTGGGATCCCAATTATTCTAATGTTGTTTCGTCTTATGGTATCGCTTATCTCTTGAATTCTGCCCTCGTGGTCCAGTAGTTGTTTATCTCTCTTTTTCTCAGCTTCTTTATTTTCCATCATTTGGTCTTCTATATTACTGATTCTCTCTTCTGCCTCATTTATCCTAGCAGTTAGCACCCCCATTTTTGATTGCACCTCATTAATAGCCTTTTTGATTTCTACTTGGTTAGATTTTAGCTCTTTTACTTCTCCAGAAAGGGTCTCTCTAATAACTTCCATATTTTTTCAAGCCCAGCTAGTATCTTTAAAGTGATGATTCTGAACTCTAGATCTGACATCGTACTAATGTCCGTATTGAGTAGGTCCCTGGCAGTCGGTACTACCTCTTGTTCTTTTTGTTGAGGTGATTTTTTCCGTCTTGTCATTTTGTGCAGGGAGAATAGATTAATGAGAGAACAAAATGCTAGCAGAGTAACCACGTCCCCAGAAAATATACTCTAAACAAATCAGAAAAGACCTGAAGCAGTGGAAAAAGAAACGGAAAGAGAGAAAAAAGAAAAAGAAAAAAAAGAAAAAGATAAAGATAAAAACAAACAAAAACAAACAAAACAAAACAACAACAACAAAAAAAACCAGAATGTGATCAAATATGATCAGGCTGGTATATAGATCAGGGCCACAGACTAGATTTGGGGTATATTTTGGTCTTTTAGAAGAAAGTGCCTCCCAAAATTTTAAAGAAAGAAAAACTTATATATGTACAAAAATAAGGGTTGATATGATGAAGGGATGGAATATGACTGTAAAGATGCAAATTATAAAAATTTTATAAAAGGAATTGCTAAGAAGTTGTTTGAAAAAACAGAGAAGAGGATTTAAAAAAAGAAAAAAGAAAAAAAAAAGAGACAGAATGTGATCAGGCAGGGGAGTAGAAAAAACCATACAATAGAGATTTAGGGTATTTTTTAATCTGTTAGAAGAAACTATCTCAAAATTTTAAAGAGAGAACAACTTATATATATATGCCAAAAATACGGGTAACTACTATGAAGGGATAGAATATGACTCTAAAAATGAAAAATAAAAATGTTTTTTTTAAAAAAAGGGATTGATAAGATGTTGGTTGAAAAAGGGAAAAAGAAAAATTCAAAAAAAAAAACCAGTTAAAAAAAATTAACTTTGAAAGACTAAAAAATCATGGTAAAAAAGCCGTGAATTCTATGTGCAGTATTCCCCTAGCGCTGGAGTTCTGCCGTTGTCATTGATCGGTAAACTTGGTCTTGGCCGGCTGTTCTCGCTGATCTTCTGGGGAGGGGCCTGTTGCCGTGGTTTCCAAATGTCTCTGCCGGAGGCGGAAGTGCCCCGCCCTTGCCCCCTCCCGGCTAAGTCATCTGCTCGGGTTTGCTCTCCGGGGCTTTTGTTCCCTGCAAGCTTTCCGTACAGCTTTGGAGGCGGAGAGTGAAAATGGCGGCCTCCCAATCTCCGCCCTGGAGGAGCCGAGAACTCGGGGCCCCACTCCTCAGTGAACCCCCAGAGAAAAGCTGTCAGTCACTCCTGTTTCCCCGGTCTCCGGCCGCACTCCGTGCTCACCCGGCCTGTGACCGCGAGTTTCTATCTCTGGCACCCGACCCCGGGTGGAGTCTCCAAACCCAGCAGATCCCCGCAGTGCGCTCCCGCGTGGCTCCTCCCGGGGGAGGAAGGTGAGTCTCCCCGGATCTGCCGCTTGTTGGGTCCCTGCTGGAGGAGCAGGGGCCCGACTGGGCCGCGGATCACGGTTTATGGCCACCCCGAGCTGAGAGCCCGCGCCAGGGCTCCGCCTCTGCAGCCGGCTTCCCTGCTCCGATACCTGGGAGCTCTGCCGCACTCAGGCACCCCCGGTCTTCCTGTGACCCCGAGGGTCCTGAGACCACACTGTCCCGGAGGGTTCCACCCCCCGCTTAGCCACCAGAGTGACGTCCCTCGGCGGAGCAGACTTTTAAAAGTTCCGATTTTGTGCTCCGTGGCTCTATCACTTGCCAGAAGCGGCCGACGGAGGCCCCTCCCCCGCCGTCTATCCTCCCGATATCACCTCGGATTCACTTCTCTGCACATCCTACCTTCCAGAAAGTGGTCGCTTTCTGATGAGAGAGTTGTTGCTCTTCTTTTCTTCGATCCCCTGTTGAGTTTGTAGGTGTTCAGAATGGTTTGATCCCTATCCAGCTGAATTCCTGAGAGGAGACGAAATCCAGGTCTCCTACTCCTCTGCCATCTTGCTCCGCCACCGATACATTCTTAACTGTATTGGCTTATAGAGTCACAAGGAGAAATTTCGGTTATTCTTTATGCCTTTATTAAAATGCCTGGCAAACCATTTACTTACGTGATTTTTGCCAGCTGTGTTTCTGCGTTACATAGGTCAATTATATTTGTTATAATGAATAAAGACCAGAAAAACCAAAAAGCCACAAGAAAAATAAATTATTTGCAGTGCTCTCTCCAGGAGATAATTAGAGTTGACATTTTTGTATATATTCTTTTAGCTGGCAAACTGAAAGAAAAAAAAGATATTCCTAAAATGGTTCCTTTAAAAGAGCTCTCACATTAAATACAATCAAGTGAAAGCGTTATAAAATTCATAGAGGCCTGGGCTCTGCTCTAAACCTGCAGTTTTTAAGCTACTTGATCTACAGAGCAAAGAAACAATCTCTTCCATGACCAGTTTTTATCTAACGTCTTTCCTGAAAACTTCCACTTCTTTTCTATTATCCAGGGAAAAAACAAGGGAGATGGAAAATCAGATGCCCAATCATTCATCCACTGAGAGGTTCTCAAAGTGTGGTTCCAGGACTGGTAGTACGGGAGCCACCTGGGAACTTGAAAGAAATGCAGATCCTTGGGTGCCTCCCCAGACCTCTTGACCTGGAAACCCAGGGTTGGCGTGGGTTGCAGTAAGTTGTGTTTTAACAGGTCTTCCAGGTGATTCTGAGGCACACTGAAACGACTGCTCCTTGAGAAATTCTAGAGCAGGGTCTGGAAATGGTGACTGGTGGGTTGCTTGGGGACTCTGGCAGCCTGAGGTTTGTCTTCAAATGCACCAGGGGACTACTCTATTGGTATATGAGTGGAGTTTCCAAGAAGAGTCTAAAGAAAGAAGCAGCTGTTTACTCTGGAGGTCAAGTGGCTGATAGAATTAGGAGTGTGTAATTTAAGACCGGAAAGCACAGTTTGTGTGGAGATAGGCCCTAAAGACCAAATTAGGGCTAATGAATATATTGAAGAAGAATAATTACAGTATTTATAATTATTGGAGCACTGCTGCTGTTTGTTTGACCCAATTTCTTCTGTTGTTATTGAAACAATTAATGTCCGCTACTAAAGAATACTGTATTTGTATTTCCTTAAGTGTTTTTGAGTATGTCATCCACCTTACAGCAGGAAGCACAGCACAGCGAATGTTTTTTTTTTTTTTAAATATGAAAACATTTCAAGCCTCAAAACATGACTGAAGCTAGCATTAGCCTTTGGAACTGAAAATGCAGGGAATTTATGAGTTTGTTAATTGTTTCTGTCTCTGTGTATAAAGATATTTTCTATTTCCAAATACTCTAATTCCTACCAGTTAGGTGACCATGAGAAAGACCTGAAAGCTCTCTGAGCCTTAATTTTTTCACCTGCAAAACGGGCTATTAATGTTAGACATAGGTCGAATAAGATGATGCCTGTAAAACTGCTTTCTAAATTGCATAGTGTTATCATGATCATTTAATTTATATTAAATTATTATATAATTTTTAAACATAAATAGCGACCAGTTATTCACCTGTACATTAGTATTTTTAACTGTTATCTGCTTAAGGTAGAGAACAAAGCACCATGGGCATTTTTTTTAATGTAGAAGCTCTTTTGGTCAAGACATAAAACA
Organism: Mirounga angustirostris; assembly: GCF_029215605.1. Classification (NCBI taxonomy): domain Eukaryota; kingdom Metazoa; phylum Chordata; class Mammalia; order Carnivora; family Phocidae; genus Mirounga; species Mirounga angustirostris. Next base: position 25,344,656 of record NW_026991723.1, read on the forward strand.
TGACATAGCTTGCATTTAGCCTTTGGAATTGAAATAAAGAAAATTTGTCAGTTTGCAAAGAATACTTATTGACAAAGCCACCAGGTAGATGTCTATTTATTGTACTATTATAATGAATAAAACATTTATAAATAAGATCCTATACATTGTTAACTGCTATTAAGTGACAATATTGACAGAGGCCTAGTCCCTGCTAGGAAATGTAATTTTCATCCTGTAATACCCTAGGGCTAGGAAAATGCCAACTCCAAAACATTGGAAAATAAAAACATGTTTTCCTCCTTCATGATCATAAATGCAAAAATCCCTAACAAAATTTGGCAAGGCAAATCCAGCAATATATAAAGAGCACAATGCTTCATGTGGAAGTAGGCCTATCCCAGGAATGCAAGGTTGGGTTTTTTTGGTAAACCGAACAATGTAATTCATGTTACAAACAGACTAGAAAATAAAAGCCATCTATCACAATTAGTACAGGGAAAGAATATAACAAAATTCAATACCCATTCACGAAAAAACTTCAAGAAATCAGGAGTACAAAATAATTTCCTCAACCTGATAGAATGCAGATAGAAAAAGCTTACATCTAACGTCATACTTAAGGGTGAAATAGCCAATACTTTCTCCCTAATACTGGGAACAGTGAGGATGTTGGCTCTTACTATTTCTATTTGACAAGGTATTGGATGTCCTAACTCATGTAACTGCTCAAGAAAAAGAAATAAAAGGTATATATATGTATATATGTGTATATATATATACATATTTCATATATATATATAGGAAAGGAAGAAATAAAACTATATTTACAGATGAAATAATCATCTATGAAGAAAATCTTAAGTAATCTATAAAATTGAGTAGACCTAATATGTGAGTTTAGTGAGATTGTAGGATACAAGATCAACATATAAAAAAATCAGCCTCTGGCCACCCTCCTGTAGCCCCTTCCTGCGCCCCTCACCTCACGAAAAAAAAATCAATTCTATTTCTTGACATGAAATGAACAATCAGAAATGTAATCAAATGACCTTTACAACAGCATCAGAAATATGATGTTCATACAGATCAATTTAACAGTGGATGAAAAAAAGCCCCCAATATATGTGTGAGACTTGTACCTGAGGAACACAACTTGGCAGGGCTCTTGTTACCTTTCGCCAAACTGTTTTCCTGGACTGGTACATTCCCAGTAACAGGATCAACAAGTGTTAGCTTCTCTTATAAGCTTTGAATGTTATCATTCCATTTTTGTAAGACTTTAAAATCTGGCTATATTAATATAGCATGAACATCAGGTGTTATTTTGCCAATTTTAAATTTTGCTTTAAAATCCTAAATTGGAAGTCATCATAATAATAAGAATAGCTACCACTTATTGAATGCTTTTTTATGGGCCAGGCACTTTAAGTGCTTCAGAGCATTAACTAATTTAATTCCTGCAACAACTCTCTGAATGAGGTACTGTTAGTTTCCCCATTTTACAAGTCAGAAGCTGAGGCTTAAGGAGGTTGAGTCATTTGCTCAAAGACACATTACCAGGAAGTGGCAGAGCTGGATATTAATCTAAGGATTGAGCTTTGCAACCTTCACACCGAATTGCTTCTGTAAGCATGATTAGCTCCAGTGTGGGACTTCCCAATAGTGGATCCACATTTAGACTGTGTGTCCTCCTTGAAAGGAGGAGCATAAGGTGACACAGAGGCTGCACCTAAGGTCTTGAACCTAAGATGCGTATTCCTGGGCTCCACCTCCAGAGACCCTGCTCCAGAGAGGTGGAGTGGCATCCAGGGACGTACATGGGTAACAAGTACCCCTGGTCACTCGGATGCAGGTGATCTAAGGACCCCACATTGAGCTACGACACCCTGGAGGTTGCTATATAACATGATATCAGGATATAACACTTTAGAAGGGAAGAGAGAGCTCACACAGGCTAAATATCTTGACACCAATGAAGTATGGGTAAAAATTGAAGGCGTAAGGTTGGCAAGTATGAAGGTATGAAGACCCATTGAATTAAAAGGATAAGCATTCATATAACACCTTTCCCAAGTACCATAGGACCTTATTTTCATATTAGGCATGAGAATGAAGACTACAAGGTGACTTTTCCCTGGCAGGAAGTTGTTAGGTAGAGGATTGCATCACTTCCTCCCTAGACTCCTTCTCATTTCTCCAGTCTTCGAGGCCTTATTGGCAACACACAGACTGTTCAGGTCTGGCCACAGCATCTCTGGGACCATCACTAAGCAGGGCCTTTCAAAGGTGAAGTAAGGCCCTGGTCCGCTTCCACTTTTTTGAGACTTCATATGTTAAAAATGGAGAAACCCAACACAAGGATACCCAAATAGCTATCTAGAAAATGTTTGCATTTAACAATGTAATGCTTTTAACACAAAAAATTCAAGTTAAAAAATAGTTTTGAATTCACCAGGCAATTATAAGATTTCTTTACAATATTAATTCATGATAGGCGATAGAATCCAGAAATAGAGCACAGCTTTAGAATTGTACGCCTATTTTTTGAGTTTGTGAATCTCTATAAATATACATTAATGTCATTTGGAGATAATGTCAGAGGTCTAAATTTGAGGCCCTTCCTGAAAGTGAGGTCTGGGCCAAAGAGCTCTCCTAGCCTGTCTTAGAATAAACCCCATTTTTAAGTATGTTTTCTACTCTTTTAGTTCTTTAAACATGCAAAGAATTTTGCAGGCAATTTTTTAACCATCCACATACCTTAAATGTTAAAGATATAAGTTGATTGTGATTCCATTTACATAAATTTCAAAAACAGGCAAAATAAAGTGTGCTAGATGTCAGTATGATGGTTACCATTTGTGGGGGTAGGGACTGGAAAGGGACAGCAGAGGTTGTTTTGGGGGTGCTAGCTATGTTGTGTTTCTTGTTCTGGGGGCCAGTTACATGATTTGCTTATAATTTGTACATTTTTTTTTTGGTATTATGTTTCAATACAAATTTTACTTTAAGAATTTTGCCGAACCTTTACAATTTACAAAAGCATTGCCATCATATCAGGAACCCCTTAAATCAGAGCACCACATCGGATGAGGGGCTTTTTCATCTCCAGGAATAGCTCTCATTGGCAGGGACACAGAAAACTCATTGGTGGATCCCTGCTGGTGTGTCCGGATGACCTGGCACCCCTGACCAGGTGGCCCATTAGGTTCTCCCTGGTAAGTGTAGACAAACATGTTCTGTCTGTCACAAGCCCCAAAATGTGAAGCCTTTGACAGAAATTTCCTGGATGTGACTCTAGCTTGGGCAATTGTGGCATCTCAGTGTCTCTGAATTGCTCATTTACCGTGTATGTGTTCTTCTCACTCTCCCCAACTTTGTTGTCCCCAGAGATTCTGTGAGTGACAGGGCAGAGTGGAACAGGGTCTGTTGAGAGGAGAGGGGAGCCTGCCAGCTGGCCTTGTGGGCTGTTTGGCCCCCAGGAGGCCATTCCTGACACCTGGTCGCATATGGCAGTGCATTGTTAGGGACATGGGCCAAGCAGTCCCGAGGAGTAACAGAAACACATGCTTAGCTCTGTGGCCAGACCAACGGGAGTCAGGGAGATGGAGTGGAGCGCCTTGGCTTGAGAGTTTAGAGATGTGTATTTTATCACATGTCCTCATGGTAACTAGCTGTGTGGCTCTGTCCCAGTCCCTTTAGCCCTCTGAGCCTTGGGTTCCTTTTGAACAGAGGAAGGGGACAAAAGAGGTATCTCTAAAGTCCCTTCTAGTGTCTGTGATCATATAATTAAAATAACTTCCTTGTTCAGTTTTAGATGTTCACTAGATTCCTTCCTCAAGTCCACCTTCCCACACTCCTGGCTTCCCTGTTATAATTATCTGTTATGGTCCTGATCAAATGCTGCTTCCCATATGAAGATTCCCAAGAGAATGTCAACAGTGGGTCATACCTGTTAAAGAATTTATATTCTGTTATTTATGCCCATGTCTTGTAATTCCACTTGAGATTGCACACTCCTTGATGAAAATGACAGCCTCATCTTCGTATTCCAATAGCAAGGATTCATAAATCTTAACTGACTAACCTACAACCAAATCACATCTGCATCCAAATCACACAGGGAACTTAACCACTCAGATATCCAGGTCCAATTCTGGGAGATTCTGATTCAGAGATCTAGGGAGGGACCAGGGAACCTGTATTTTAACTAGCCTCTGAAGGGTTTTCAGGGCAAAGCCTAGCTTGAGAACTCCTTCATATGGTGATTTGCATTAAGTATTTATGTATTGGCTGAATCAGAAGAGGAATGCAATTAATCACATTCTTCAGTCATCGAAAAATTTTCCCGAGTTCACAAAGATGTAAAACATGACGCAAGATGTGGTGACAAGCCATAATCACATTGCCTTGCAAATAATGTCATTGAGTCTTCCAATAGCTATTTAGAAATGGCCTGTGCCATGAAGATAGACTGAATGAGATATAAAACTTGATTCTGCAAATAATCGGGAGTGGGGGTGCGCGTGCGAGTTGGACCTGAAATAGGTACTTTCTTTTAGAGACTTCTGCAGTGCTTTCTGCCAGCTCTATGGTTCCCCTACCTGGCCCCCTCTGCCTTCCACCTATCATCCCTACCAGTTTGGGAAAAGCATTGGCTTTTTTTTTTTTTTTCTTTTTTCTTCTTCCATCAAAACCTGCGATCTCTCATTCTCTCTATTTATTTAACCATTCCTCCATTTGATAAATGTTGACTGAGTGCTGCTCCGTGCCAGGAACAGGGCTAAGCCCTGGGAATGCAGCAATGAACAGAGCAGGTTTGGCTCCAATCCCTGTGGAATTTACACTCTTGTGGGGGGAAGGCAGATGTGATATAAATAATTACAAATATTAGCAAGAGCCCAAGAGCTTTATCTCATCTCTTAAGTCTATGACATCTAAACTGTTGGCTGCTAGTAACTTAACATTTTATTCTTCCCAAATAACATTTGTAGCTTAAAAGACTTTTACACCGTACTTCAAGAAGACAGTAAAGAGTAGAGGGGAAGAAGTTTCAAAAGGAGATCTATTTGTTGAGGGGATCTTTTCTGACTTTCTTAAATTACAGTGTGAAGCTAGACACCTACTCCACCTGACCAAAATGTCCTCTTCTGCAAAATAGCAGTGATTTTTAATGTGAGTTTCCTAGAAAGACTTCCAGGGGGTCCATGAACCCTCGAAGATTATGCAAAGTTTTATGTGTTTGGATCCTCTTCTGCCCAAAAGTTTGTTCTTTCCTCATTCTCTCAAAGGGATATATGGTCTCAAAAAAAGAGAGATAAAAGGGAAAAGAAAAGAAAGAACAGGAAGGAAGAAAAGCAAGCAAGCAAACAAAACACTCTTTGGTTTTTCTATTTTGCTAATGTAATTCAGATCTCTGTTCCTGTTGCAAAAAAAAAACAAAAATGAAAACAAAGCAAAATAAAAAAGGACAGGAATGAGATGGAGTCCTTATCCAAATGGAGAAAAAAATATGTTTATAGGATTGGGTTACTGGGTGACTTCAGAGAAATGAAATATGCACCCCAATCCAACTCTCCATAAACAAAAACTAGAAATATATTCTGAGGATTTTTATTTTATTTTATTTTATTTTTATTTATTTTTTTCTGGGAAGAATGGATATATCCCAAGAGCAGCATCTGTGTACAACTAGAGAAAAATCTTCAGTAGTAAAGATCCATTAGACATCCAAATCTTGCAAGTATCAAATAGCAAGAGTAAGTGAGATTTTTGTACATGCAAAGCAAATTTTATTTAAATGATAACCAAGACAATTCCTGTTTCTTCCTAAAGTAGGTGTTCTGTTAACAGCAGAACCAAAAAATACAGGAAACCAACCTAATGCATCTTAATGCTTGATTTTGATGCATGTAAAAAATTCAAGAAATTGAGCATTTCGTAGCAAATTGTGTTTCTGTACCATCCAGACTATTAGTTAGGATTAGATTCAGCTGTGAGAGACTGAAAATCCAAAGTAACAAGTAGGCTGAAAAAAGATAGAAGTTTATTTTTCTCATGTGAAAGTCTGAGTAAATAGTCCAGGGTCGGCATGATTGTTCACAATACCAGGGAATATTGTGTTCCTTTTCTGTGCTGTTCTCTATTCTCATGTTCACCTTGTTGTCCAAGATGGCTACTCCAGTTCAAACCCTCCAGTCCACATTTCAGCCAGCAGAAAGGAGTAATAGGAGTGACTTCTTTTTAAGGATGCTTCTGTGAAGTTGCATGCACCACTCCCTCCTATATTTCTTTGCCCAGGACTTAATAACTTGACCATACATATCTGCAGGGGAGAGTAAGGTATATAGTCTTTATTCTGGGAGGTCATGTACTCAGCTATGGATTTTGTTGCTATGGAAGAAAGGGAGGACAGATACTGGGCCATGCCAGCAGTCTTGGCCACTGAGATTTTTCACATATAGGTAGTTTGAATAGTTAACTTTGGTATAATATTCAACTATAAGTCTTTAGTGTGCCAATGAGATTTCTTGACCCTAATCATCCATTCCTGAAGCTACTTCTAATTAAATCTTTGCTGACATTAAAAAATACAGCATATTTTTCATTTTGAGTGTCTATCTGCTTGCTGCTAGACAAGATTCAGCCCAGCTGGAATAGTGTGTCTAATTTGTGGATTCTTGAGACCCTTCTTCATTGCCTCATCCTTTCTGTTCAACATCTTTTGGCCATTTTCCCTTTAGTCACAGTCTCAAATGGAGAAAGAAGGGCGAAAAAGAAATAAAGTCTAGATCAGATGGGTGGTTTGTTCCTTCTTAGCAACATTACTAGAAGGGCTAAGGTAGAAGAGATCGAAAATAAATAAATAATACCAAGTTGTGGGGTGATCTGCCATAAATACAGTCCCATATGCAGGCATTGGGCAAGGTCCTTTGCATTTGTAATCGTAGCTACAGCCCTATGAAGAAGGTGACACCACCCCCCGACAGACATACTTTGGAGAACAGAAGAAACTTGCCAAAAGAACCAATTACTGAGGTGGCAGAGCCAAGACTTGAGTCAAGGTCGCTCTGACCTCCAAACCATGCTCTTTGCACTGCTCCATCCACAGATTCCATCTTACCATGAGTTTTTGAGCATCTTATTGCCACTGGAGAGACATTTTTTTTTTTTTTTTTTTTACTTTAACATTGGCTTGGACTAAAGTAAACCTTAAAGATATAAACAAGTGAAGAGGTTCAGAGAGTACTGGGCAGCCAGCTCGTCATGGGCTCTCTGCCCACCCAGACTTGGAGCATTGTTATTAGCCAGCACTTGAGAGGCACTTGATATTTCCAAAGTGGCATCCAGGACTTTCAGCCCCAGTGGTATGTAGAAGATGAGACAGAGCGCTCTCTTGCCAGAACACTTTAAAAGAGCAAGGATGGTTTTAGGACAGCATTTCCTTGGCTTCTCATTTTTCAGCACTTGAAAGGAGAAAGTCACTGACTAGGGTGGAAGTTTGAGTGATAACCCCCCTTTCTGCAGCTTGGGATGGAACTTCTTACTCAGAGAAATAACAGAGCCTTACATGTATTCAGTGCTTGCTTTGTAGCAGCTGCTGTGCTAATTGCTTCTTCTCAGATAATGTCTCTAACGTTTGAGGGGCATTTTGTAGGGGAGGATATGGGGATTTGAACCTAGAATGTCTGATTGCAAAACTCACACACTTAACCACAAGGGCAGGGTACCTTGTTCACAAGCACACACCAGAAGCTGAAATGTAGGCAACCAAGAGTAAAGTCTGGAAAGAAAGGACAGGTAGAATATATTTGAACATATTTAGGATAAATCTTTTAAGTGAAATGCATTCCAGTTGATTAACGTGGAATAGGTTCTTGGATTTGGCATTGAGAGACTGGATTTTTTTTCTCAACTCTGTTCCTAACATGGAGAGTGTAAGCAGTTAATGAGAGAATGATTTGAGGAAATCGGTGAGAAAGTGGGAGATGGAATGTGGGGTGGAGGGGAAGGTCAGGAAGAATACCAACAAACGGTACATCTATTGGCATGCTACCAATGTGGCAATGGGGCCCGATTTTGGGTGGACTTTTGGAAGACAGTAGAGCATACCTCAAAACTATCTTACTGACAAAGGACAACCAGAGGATTAAACTCCAATTCCTATCCCCCATAATTGAAGGCCACTCCTGGCACATTGATTGTCACACCTCTGATCTATGAGCAGGTGCACACAGTTCTGTGGTAGAGAAACCCAGAAAGGTGATGGCACATTCAGAAATTGTTTCAAGTGACCTCTGAGGCAGGCTAAGGGGAAAAGGGTGGAGCTACGTATGGTATGTGAATATAATATTGGAGAAGTCCGATAAAATGCAACTTATTTTTATACGAGATGATCATAGTCTAAGTAGTGATGTGTTGTGGGTTATTGGAGCTCAGGTTTCCCTTGCCCACTTAATGGAGAATAAAGTGATTAAGGGGACCCTATTGAGCCATGTGCACTTTTTAATCTTTTGTGCTGAAAAGACTGCGATGGCTCTCCTTAGAAAGGCCTGATTGCAAGGTTGGCCCTTGGTTGGCATCTGGATTTTGGGAGGGTTCTGCCATTCCCCAAACTGATAAGAGTAGCTCACTCAGCCTAAATTGTTTGTACAATGTGGCTTATGCTGAACACCTCTTTCCTTCTGGGAGTTTGGGATTTGGGTACATGGCTAGACAGAGGGTGCCTATGTGAGCAGCCTTAATAAAACCCTGGCACTAAGTCTCTTGTGATGACCTTCCCTGGTAGACAACATTTCAGAAGTGTTGTCACAGCTCCTCACTGGAAGAAATCTGACTGTCCTGTGTGACTTTACTGGGAGAGGACTTTTATTTTTTATTTTTTTATTTTAAAATTTATTTTCTGTATTTGAGAGGGAGAGAAAGAGCGTGTGAGTGAGTGGGGGAGGGGCAGAGAGAGAGGGAGAAAGAGAATCTCAAGCAGACTCTGTGCTGAGCATGGAGCCTGACATGGGGCTTGATCTCATGACCCTGAGATCATGACCCGAGCTGAAACCAAGAGTCAGATACTTAACCGACTGAGCCACCCAGGCGCCCCTTTTATTTTTTATTTTTAAATTTTATTTCTTCCACTATAGTTGAGACACAATGTTAACATTAGTTTCAGGTGTACAACATGGTGATTCAAGAACTCTGTATCTATATGCTACAGGCTATGCTCATCACAAGGACAGCTACTCTCTTTCACTATATAACACTATTACAGTACCGTTGATTGTATGCCCTGTGCTGTACTTTTTATTCCTATGACTTATTCATTCCATAGCTGGAAGCCTGTATCTCCCACTGCCCTTCACCCAGTTTGCCCATTCCCCCACCCACCTTTCCCCCGGCAATCAGCAGTTTGTTCTCTGTATTTAAGAGTCTATTTTTTTGGTTTGTTTCTTTATTTGTTTTGATTTTTAGATTCCACATATAAGTGAAATCATATGGCATTTGTCATTCTCCCTCTGACTTATTTCACTTAGCATAATACCTTCTAGGTGCATCCATGTTGTTTCAAATGGCAAGATGTCATACTTTTTATGGCTGAGTAATATTCTGTTGTGTATATATATATGTATTATGTCTTCTTTATCCATTCATCAATCAATGGACACTTAGGTTGCTTCTATATCTTGGCCACTGTAAATAATGTTGCAATAAACATAGGAGTGCATGTATCCTTTTGAATTAGTGTTTCATTTTCTTTGGGTAAATACCCAGTAGTGGAACTACTGGATCATATGGTATTTCTACTTTTAATTTTTTGAGGAACCTCCATACTGTTTTCCACAGTGGCTGCACCAGTTTGCATTCCCACCAACAGTGCATGAGAGTTCCTTTTTCTCTAGATCCTCATCAACACTTGTTATTTCCTGTCTTTTTGATTCTAGCCATTCTGACAGGTGTGAGGTGATAGCCCATTGTGGTTTTGATTTGCATTTCCTTGATGATAAGTGATGTTCAGCATATTTTCATGTGTCTGTTGGTCATTTCTCTGTCTTCTTTGGAAAAATGTCTATTCAGGTCCTCTGCCCATCTTTTAAAATTGAATTATTTGTTTTTTGGTGTTGTGTTGAAGGAGTTCTTTGTATATTTTGTGATTTTTTATTATCAAGTTTTTATTTTAATTCCAGTATAGTTAATATACAGTGTTATATTAGTTTCAGGTATACAATATAGTGATTCAACAATTCCACACCTCACCTAGTGCTCATTACAACAAGTGCAATCCTTAATCCCCATCACCTATTTCACCCATCCCTCCACCCACCTCCCTTCTGGTAACCATCAGTTCTCTATAGTTAAGAGTCTGTTTCTTGGTTTCTCTCTCTCTCTTTTTTCCCTTTGTTTGTTTGTTTTGTTTCTTAAATTCCACATATGAGTGAAATCATATGGTATTTGTCTTTCTCTGACTGACTTACTTTGTTTAGCATTATAGTCTTTGCATCCATCTGTGTCATTGCAAATGGCACAATTTCGTTCTTTTTTATGGCTGAGTAATATTCCATTGTATGTATATACCACACCCTCTTTATCCATTCATCTATCAAATGATACTTGGACTGCTTCCATAATTTGGCTATTGTAAATAATGCTGCTATAAACGTAGGGGTGCATGTAACCCTTTAAATTAGTGGGGGTTTTTTTGTTTGTTTGTATTTTGGGGGTAAATACCCAGTAGTGTGATTACTGGACTGTAGGCTAGTTCTATGTTTAACTTTCTGAGGATATTCAGATGTACAACATGGCCTAGGCATTAGACTGTTTTCCACAGTGGCTGCACCAGTTTGCATTTCTACCAACAGTGCAAGAAGATTCCTTTTTCTCCACATCCTCACCAACACTTGTCTCTTGTGTTGTTGATTTTAGCCATTCTGACAGGTGTGAGGTGGTATCTCATTGTAGTTTTGATTTGCTTTTCCCTGATGATGAGTAATGTTGAGGATCTTTTTATGTGTCTGTTGGCCATCTGGATGTCTTCTCTGGAGAAATGTCTGTTCATTTCTTCTGCCCATTTTTAATAGGATTATTTGTTTTTTGGGTGTTGAGTTGTATAAGTTCTTTATATATTTTGGATACTAACCCTTTATCGGATGTATCGTTTGCAAATATCTTCTCCCATTCCGTAGGTTGCCATTTTGTTCTGTTGATGGTTTCCTTTGCTCTGTAAAAGCTTTTTGTTTTAATGTAATCCCAATAGTTGATTTTTGTTTTTGTTTCCCTTGCCTCAGGAGACATGTCTAGAAAAATGTTGCTAAGTCCCATGTCAAAGAGATGACCACCTATGTTTTCTTCTAGGAGTTTTATGGTTTCAGGTCTCACATTTAGGTCTTTAAACCATGCTGAGTTTATGTGTGGCATAAGAAAGTGGTCTAGTTTTATTCTTTTGCATGCAGCTGTCCAATTTCCGCAGCACAATTTGTTGAAGAGATTATCTTTTTCCCATTGTATATTCTTGCTTCCTTTGTCAGAGATTAATTGACTATATAAGTTTGGGTTTAGTTCTGGGCTCTATTCTGTTCTGTTGATCCATGTGTCTATTTTTGTGCAGTACCATATTGTTTTAATTACTATTGCTTTGTAGTATATCTTGAAATCCAGAATTGAAATACCTCCAGTTTTGTTCTTTTTTCTCAGGATTGCTTTGATTTTTCAGGTTTTTTTGTGGTTCCATACACATTTCAGGATTATTTGTACTAGTTCTGTGAAAAATGCTATTGATATTTTGATAGGGATTGCATTGAATCTATAGATTGCTTTGGGTAGTATGGATATTTTAACAATATTAATTCTTCCAATCCATGGGCATGGGATACTTTTCCATTTGTTTGTGTGGTCTTCAGTTTCTTTCATCAGTGTTTTATAGTTTTCAGGAGAGGACTTTTAGAGGCTTGTGCCTGTTGTTTCCAGACTCTGCCCCATGCACCTCTTCTCTGCAGACCTTGCTTTGTATTTTGCTATAATAAATCATAGCCATATGTGACTATTTATTGAACCCTGTGGATCCTCCTAATTAATCATCAAACAAGGGAGTGGCCTTGGGGGTCCCTGGCACATCTTTATAGGGTTATTTTGACAGCTGAGGACAGCTAAGGATGCCATTGAACTGGGACTAGGAGTGGATTGATGGCAGGGTTTATTGCATGGCACCGAGACTATGGATGGTAGCTGCAAGAGCCAAAGAGCTGTGGAGTTGTCAGGAGATGGAAAAGATGTAATAAAACTTCAAGCATAGGAGCTGGACATAGCCTTAGAGGTCATGTATCCATTCAACAGGAAGCTTGTGGTCTTCTGCCTGGCCATGCTGTACCACTCAGTTGGTATGGCTGAGGCCTGGCTGCTACTGGGGCTGCCCAAGAGGTGATCCCATTGTGCAGTGTGATCCCATTCTCCACCCCACACCCCCACCTTCCCTTCCTGCCAAAGAGTTAGCATTACTTATTAATGTACCTTCCTGGAGGGAGGAAAAGCAGAATACATGAGCACTTGACAGGTCTGCTTATCTCTGGTCTCTCTCCCTCTAATGCCCAGGCCAGAGGGTCAGCCTGTCTTTCTGTAGCCTCTGTGGGTCACTTACACTGCCATCATAGATGTTCTTCACTGGCTTCTTTCTGATTGGCCAGTGCTTATATTAAATATTTGATAATCATCCCGATCCTGTGTCACATCCCTCCTCTACCATCAAGCAACAAGAGTTTTGGCTTTGCTGGCACAGGTGGAAGGGATGTCTTCTCCACACTCAGGAAAGCTCTCAGAGCTGGGTGCCCCACACTCTGTTCTTGATATATTACAGCTGAGACATTAAGGAATTTGGAAAAATCCTCTCTAGAGGGATAGCCCAGCCGTACGGCTATCACCTGGCTGCCCAATCATAGTTCGACTACCAGAAGCTGCATATTACTCTGTTTTTCCCTTCTGTAACAAATCCTAATCCTTCCCCAAACAGATGGACATTTCGGGCGAGCTAGGGCAGGAGTAGTCCTATACTCAGAGAAGCAAAAAGAAAAATGCTTTCATAATTTTCAAAATGTTATCCCAGAGTTGAGTTAAGCTTTGTGTCAGGCACTGGGGACCCAAAGATGAATGATACTCTCATCCACCTGCAGGAAATAAGTAATTACAACTGAATAATTGGCTCTAGAGTGGTGGTGTGTTCAAAAGGCCATGGAAACTCAGAGAACATAACTAACTCTAAGGGAGTAGAATAACAAAAATAATATTTTATATATATATAATATATATTGGAGTTTATTTGCTAGGCACTGTGCTAAGTGACTTAATTTACTTCTCCCAATAACCATATGGCTTACGTGTCATTATTTCTGCCATTTTCCAGATGAAGAGCTCCAGGCACAGAAGGGTTAAGTACCTGTCCAACTTCGCCCCCTGATAGTGGTGGAGCCAGGTTTAGAGTGGACAATCAGGGCATAATGACTTCATTCTAAGAGATTCTTTATATTCTCTCCCTCAAGGAAGGTTTCCCAGAGGAAATGGCATGTGGTATCTGCTTGTATTACCATTTCATTTGAGAGATGTGGAACTAAAGCCCAAGGTCAAGTTTCTTGGTGGCAGGTCAGTGCTTTTTCTTTGGCTCCAGGTTGTCTTTCCCAGTGGACCTGGTACTGAGGTAGGCTGGAGGGCTTCCATTGTCAGGGACCAGGCAAAGGTCAGGGCAGGAGGTCACCTGGATCCTGATCCCACTCCCTACCCTTCCTGGCTGATGGGAGACCCTGGACAGCTCTGGGCCCAGAGGGGTCAGCTAGTAGGTATCTGTCCCAACAGGACTGAATGGGCTGCAGGTAGATCCTGGCAGAGGCATCTGTTGCTTTGAAGATTTTTTTGCTGGGTCTTAATTTGGGTCCCTTAGAAGCAGATCGAAAGTTGCTGAATGAAATTCAGGCAGGGGAGTGGAAAACAGGGAGACAGAGAGTGGAGACGGGGAAGGGAAAGCAGCCATTAAATGGTGTTTTTTTCAAGCAAGTCACCTCTGTTGGCAACTGAAGCTGAAAACAGTGGGGAAACACCATGCACCCAGAAAGCTGGGTGTTTATAATTGGCGGAGGGCTGCTCCCCAGGGTGTTAATTCCATGGCACTCGGGCCTGCTATTAGGCAGCAAGGCAGGTTCCAGGAGCCAGCGAAAGCCCTATGGCAAGTGAATGCAGGTGCTGGTGTTGGAGGCCAGGCCTGCGTGCAGGCTGTGGCCCAGGTGATGGCATCTGGGCGGGGCATCTCTATGGCCCCCTACAGACCGGGCAAGGGATGGAGCCCCAGAATGTGCGTGTGCCCACTGCTCTGTGGCTTTGTAAGGCTGGTGACTCTGGTCTTGAGAGAGCAGTGAGGATGGGGCTGGGAATCCAAAGGCCCTGGCTCACCAGAGGCGAGGTGTGTGGCCACGTGGCCTGCCAACTGCCCAAGGAGCTCATTCCCCGGCTGTACTGTCCCACCCGCTCTGCCTGTCCATTCCTGGTCAGCCCTCCCAGACTCCAAGATGCTGCCCCAGTGGTTTCTGACCAGTGTCAGGGCCAAACTTCCTGGAAATGGGTCTCCCCCGCCCAAACCCCTGTTGCCAGAAGCCTGGGCAGAAATCCTGCTGACGTGAGCTTTGCCACCTCAACTCCTGGTGTCATATTTCAGCCCCAGAGCTGTCCAACCTGGGTGGATAATTTAAATTTGTTCTTTTCCCCTGGCGGTTAAAGCATGTAGAAGTTCAATGGAGGTTACTGCTCAGGGAGGCAGCTGTCAGCCTGAATGAGAGAATGCTTACCCCGCTTCCTGAGTACTTTGGGAGACGTACATTGTTCTATTCTATTATTTATATGATTATTTGCAGCGTTGTTTTTGAAGCATTTTCATACAAACATTCTCTCTCCTTGGGTACTCAGGATGAAGACGGATGTACAGTGTTTCCCAACCTCAACATTCAAATCAAGGGAAAATATTTACGGAAAGTGTTTTTCTGCACCCTGAACATGTGTGTCTGAAAAGCAGCTCACACATGGAGGTCCTCCTCCAGTGTCGTCAGTGTCTCAGTGTCCCTAATTCCAGCAAAGCAATTGGCTTGTGGTGAAACTTGACTCTGAAAACAAAAGCACACGTTTTCGATACTCATTCTCACTTGATTACCTGTTTCAGAAACTAGGATAATGTGGTTGAAAGGAATTTTTGGACTTAGAAAAGTGTGATATTGAGCAGTGCTCTAACTTAGAATTGCTCTGAGGGTCCCCAGGCTGCTGTATGCTTCTGTGCAGCTTATACCTTGCATTATTCTAGAGTTCGCACTGCAGTCTATATGAATGATGCCTCCAGAATTGTTCAGTGTACAACCTGAACAACCATACACAGTGACATGGAGGGACCAATGAAAGCTTATGTATGAAACTCTAAAACACTTTGAAAATACCAAGGTGTTAGCCAATGAAACCTAGAGGTAGTCAACTCTTAGCTATTTTTTTTATCTTTTTAAAAAATTATTTTTATGTTAACCATTTTTTTTTTTTAAAGATTTTATTTATTTATTTGAGACAGAGAGAATGAGAGAGAGAGAGAACACATGAGAGGGGGGAGGGTCAGAGGGAGAAGCAGGCTCCCTGCCGAGCAGAGAGCCTGATGCGGGACTCGATCCAGGGACTCCAGGATCATGACCTGAGCCGAAGGCAGTCGCTTAACCAACTGAGCCACCCAGGCGCCCTATGTTAACCATTTTTAAAAGCTTATTATTACCCGTAAGTGTAACCCATTTAAAAACTCCTGTGTATCTTAAGGTAAATCTAATATTTATCACTCATATTTATTCAATGTTGTCTCTAAAATTTCTTTGATTCCTAATAAGCTTTTCTCTAAGCTCTGAACACTAAATACAAAATACTTTCTCTTCGGTGTAGAATGTTGTCATTTTGTGTTTACCATAGGCTAGCTCTGTCCAATAGACTATCTGTGCTGTTTAATAAGGCAGCCATGAGTCACATGTAGCTATTGATCATTTGAGATGTGGTAATGCAATTGAGGAACTGAATTTTACATTTTATTTAATTTTAATTAATTTAAATTTAAATAGCCACATGTGGCTATGGCTACTATCTTGGACAGCGCAACATACCCTTAGACCCAGTACCATCCATGATTTCCAATAAAATTTTAATAAAATTGGGGTGCCTGGGTGGCTCAGTCGTTAAGCATCTGCCTTCGGCTCAGGTCATGATCCCAGGGTGCTGGGATCGAGCCCCGCATCA
The DNA here is from genome assembly GCF_029215605.1 of Mirounga angustirostris. Lineage (NCBI taxonomy): Eukaryota > Metazoa > Chordata > Mammalia > Carnivora > Phocidae > Mirounga > Mirounga angustirostris. Next base: position 25,360,910 of record NW_026991723.1, read on the forward strand.
GGCTCCCTGCTCGGCGCGAAGCCTGCTTCTCCCTCTCCCACTCCCCCTGCTTGTGTTCCCTCTCTCGCTGTGCCTCTCTCTGTCAAATAAATAAATAAAATCTTTAAAAAAAATTTTTTTAATAAAATCATACTGTCACAGCCCATGGGGACCCTACTTAAGTAGTATGTGACTTTGCTCTGGCAATAAAACTTTGCTTCATTTTTATGTATAAGATGTTCTTAAAAAACCTTATGTATAGAGGGAATTTTTACATAAATCATGATTTTCCATTTACCCCTGTTATAATTTCAAGAGGGCATTGCTTCCAAAATATCTTTGATTCCAACATGTAATAGATGTGATGCTTGAGACTATTAACACTTACTTTATTTTATTTTTTATTTTTTAAATATTTTATTTATTTATTTGAGAGAGAGAGAGTATGGGCTGGGGGGAGAGGCAGAGGGAGAGGGAGAAGCAGGCTTCCGCTGAGCAGGGAGCCCAACCTGGGGCTCAATCCCAGGACCCTGGGATCATGACCTGAGCCGAAGGCAGACACCTAACCGACTGAGCCACCCATGTGCCCCTAACACTTGCTTTAAAATGATAGTTATCAATGTCTTATCTTTTTATGTGTACTTTTCTTGGCTAACACGTATCCAAGCAAGATTAATCAAATGGATGATCCGGTTATGATGAGCACTGTGTGAAGTATTTCTCTCTCAAACCCTGCCAGTGCTTGGTGCCTGGGAGTCCATGCCGTGCACCCTGTGTCTGTTCTTGCTCCTGCTGTGCTTGCTGCCTCTTTGCAAATGAGGCTGGAGGTGGGAGCTCAAAGTCCTGCCCCCCTGGTGGACACCTGCCCAAAGCACACACAGGTCTTCCCTACCCTTCTCTTTGGGTCCTGGAGGTCAAAAGCACTTGAGAATCAATGCTGTGGGAATAATCCTGGGTATGGGGATGCGGAGGGTGAATTGAGGTCAGCTCACCAGTGCTGGGCAGGAGCTGGGCTGGCCTGCTTCCAGACTGTGAGAGAAAACAAATAACACACAGTTTCTGCCCTTTTTTTTTCTTTTTAGGATTTTATTTATTTATTTGAGAGAAAGTGAGAGAGAGAGAGAGAGAGAGAGAGAGCACGAGCAGGGGGAGGGGCAGAGGGAAAAGCAGACTCCCCGCTGAGCAGGGAGCCCGATGCAGGACTGGATCCCAGGACCCTGAGATCATGACCTGAGCAGAAGGCAGACACTTAACTGACTGAGTCACCCAGGCGCCCCCGGTCTCTGCTTCTTGTGAGGAGTCTGCAAGTAGTGCTCCAGGGAGGACTTCTGCAGAAACAACGGGAAGAAGAAAATCAGAAGTAGAAAGCATTCACGAGGGCTCTGTTTTTTCCCTCAGAGGACTTTCTGTTCTGATACTATACATCTGAGAAGTGATCATCAGTTCCCAAATTGGAAGCAACAAAACTGAACAGTAAAGATGGGGGAGAGTTTGTGACCTGCTCCCACGCCCGAAATGCCACCTGAGGGACACAGAAAAGGCCTTTCGGAGAAGGCGGGTGGGACAGCCCTGTGACCAGCAGATACCAGTTGACTGTCCCCCTCCAAGTCTCCCAGTCACGATTTTTATATACCACCTTCAGGTTCCTTTTGGTTCGAAAAGAGCAGAATGAGTAATTTCTGCCCCACTCACTAGTTATTTAAAAAAAAAAAACCTTGTTGAAAGTCTCAACTTTACACTCTTAAATAAAATGCTTCTAAATCCCTCATTCCTTTTTCCCTTTAATATTTGAGTCATCATTGTAAATGCTCCACCAGGGTGAACAGTGAATGGCGAGGGCTTTGGGGTAGCATAAAGCTCCCCAGGTATTTGTGTTTCTTGCAGCTTTCCAGGTGGTATTAAATAGAACTATCTTACAAAAAGTGCCCCCCCCCCCACACCTCATACTGTGGCACTTATTTACCTAGAATGTTCTGGGCATGCACATTTTTGAACTGTTGCTGCCAGACTCGGCCTGCCTCTTGAATGGATGGCATACTGAATATTTTAGGAAGAAAATTTACCTAAGAGTTAAAAACTCATGATTGTAAATATTCACTAGGCCTCTAATTTATTGTTTCAAAATAGCTTTTGTGATGCAGAGGACATGTTTTTCTTTCAGCTGCTCAATATTTATTTTAACATATTAAACAACCTCAGAAATATTCATTGCACGGAAACCTTTCTACTTGTGAGTGGGTTAAATTTACAAACCCAGATTAATGCTATAAATTACATTTACATAATTCATTTCCCACTAAACAGTATTTATTTAGCCTGCATCTCTGCTAATACATATGTTTAAGAAAAAAAACAGTACCTGTATTGTTGCCCACGTAGTTAATTTAGTCTAAGCAGAATTTAGAAGGCATCTCAGTGTTCCTTTGTTACAGGCCCCCCCACCCCTGCCCGACCATGGAACATCTGAATTATGCAATTAAACAGCGTGTGTGTGTGTGTGTGTGTGTGTGTGTGGTCTGAAACAAGGAGACAAACCTGCTAAACAAAAACCCAAGCCTCCCTTATTTTTGCTTTCAGAGCATTGCGTGATGTCCTTACAAATCACCTATGACTTGTGCTGTGCTAATTTTATGCAAAACTGGGAAGGAGGCAAGAGATGAACAAACTGGGTTCGAGGTCAGATGGAAACTTTGAAACCAGCATCTCAAATCCAGATGTATTTGAAATGGTGAGGAAGGTAAAAAGAAGCAAGAGATGCTGGGTCGGCACTGCACATGGACCGCGTCCCAAAGAGCCTCAGATCTTTCTGTTTGCATTGACATCTATTTGCGCAGACGAGGGTGAGGGCTAGCAATACATTTGCGGCTGCAGTTTCAGGTTTTAGAATGTTTTGAACAATATGCCTCAAATCCCGGCCGTAATTGGAGGACCCTTCATTGCTGAGGGTTTTGCCTCTACCGATGCTGGTAGCTGGGAGGAGCCACCGGCTTCACCTTATTGCGCTTAGTTTTGCATGACTGGCACCGGAACGAGCATTGTTTGCCTCAATTTCTCCTCTCTCTTTTTTTTTTCCAGTAGCTTATTAAACCTCTTTGTTAGGAGACCCAGCTGCTTGTTTTCTCTCAAGATAATGACCAAAAAATACGCTTTACAAAAATCATGGGGAAAATGATTTCTGGAAGGTCAGTCTCCTCTTTCTCTTTGCTGTCGTCTGGCTGATGATGACTTTCAATAAATCCCTGGGTAATAAAAATTCATTTGAACACATAGACCAGATATGGAGCTTAAAATTACCCCAGAAACCAGGGACCACTGCCCTCCTTTTCACCTTAACGTGGACTTGTCTTTTCTCTCTTAATAGTCTCTTTATAAAAAGTGAGAGATCTTTTTACATACAAGAGTATGTGCAGATTTTAAGTATACTGTTTGCTGAGTTTTGACAAACGCCCAGTCCCATGTAACTACCATCCCAACCAAGATCCAGAACATTTCCATTTCCTCATTTCCCTGTTCCACTCCCTGCTCCCCACAAAGTATCCCCTGCTGGATTGTTACCACCATGGGTTAGTTTTGCCTGCTTTTGTACTTTACATAAATGGAATCATACTGCATGCATTCTTTTAGGTCTGGCTTCTTTTCACTCAGCGTGTTTTTGAGATTCATGTTGCCATGTGTATCAATAGTTTGTTCCCTTGTATTGCTGAGATGTACTCCATTGTGAGGATGTACTATAATTTCTCTATTCTTTTGTTCCTAAATACGTAGATTGTTTCCAGCTTTTAGCGATTGTGAGTAAAGCTGGTAGAACACTTATGCCTAAGATTTTATGTGGACATTTGCTCTTACTTCTCTGGGGCAAATACCTAAGCCTGCAGTTGCTGGGCTGTGTGGTAGATGTATGTCCTATTTTGAGAAACTGCCAAAAAGTTATCCATAGTGATTGTACTTTTTTCTGCTTCGATGAAAAAAAAAAAACCAAACCCAACCCACAAAAACCCACTGACACATTGAAAACGGTCTTTGGGCTCTGGTGAATTAGACCATGAAATTAATGAAGGGACCCAGGGGAGGTATGTTCTGCCATGTTCTTCGATTTACTTTTATTTTTGGGAGTACCTGGGTTTTTTTTTTTTTTTTTTAAAGATTTTATTTATTTATTTGACATAGAGAGAGAACGCGACACAGCGAGAGCAGGAATACAAGCAGGGGGAGTGGGAGAGGGAGAAGCAGACTTTCTGCCAAGCAGGGAGCCCGATGCGGGGCTCGATCCCAGGACCCTGGGATCATGACCTGAGCTGAAGGCAGATGCTTAATGACTGAGCCACCCAGGCGCCCCAGTACCTGCTTTTTTGTCAACAAAGAGATTCAAGGTATCAGAAAAGTGGAAGTTGCTTGGCTTTTTTTTTTTTTTTTTTTTGCTTTAAGAGAAAAGGCCTGGAGAAGCTTTGGGCAAGTGCCCCCAGGAAATGAGCCTTTGCATCTGATTCCCTGTAAAGTGTATTTCTGATAGATCCTTCATTTGGGTGGTGGGGGTGTCTCAAAGAAGGCCAGATCTGTAGGCTCCATCCTGAAATAGGAGCATCTTTATGCAACAGAAGCTCAATAGATATCAACTCTTCCATTGTAACAAAGAACCTCCACAAAAAAATAAAAACAAAAACAAAAAACAGAGAAAAATTTAAAAAATCCCAATAAAATGACAGATCTCTCCTGTTTTACAAGACAAAAAACCAAGACTCCTTTATAAATTGCTAATGTTTTACTGGACAAATACTAAGACCTTTTTCATATATAAGGCCCACCTGCCTTATAAATAGCCATAAACCAACAAGCTTAGACATTTTGCAACATATTTGGACTGATCTGTTTACCTTGGTATGGCTGAATTTAAAGAAAATCCACTGCCTTTACTATCCTCTTTGTGAATCCTAGCAAGCCAGGCAAGGAAGTGAGCTGTGGGGCTCTGGGTGTGAGCACTGCGCTCTTCCCTTCCTGGGGTGGATTTCATAACCAGCAGAGTCCTACTTTAAATTCAGTCTCTGATCTCTTGGTTTTGACAACAGATGCCAAACTCTGTCTCTACTTCTGGCTTTGCAAACAGATGCTCAGTTCGTGTAAAAACAATTAAAGGAGGAACTAGTATAAAGGCGTGATATATCGAATTATTGAATTACTATATTGTATACCTGAAATGAATATAACACTGTATGTTCACTAACTGGAATTAAAATAAAAACTTAAAAAAATAGTTTAAGAAATTAAAATCATCTTTCTCCCTTCATTCCCCATTCCTATGTGATTCACAATCCCAATTTGTGATTCACACTGGTATATCTGATTATTCTGGTTAAATGAAGCCATCAAAATGAGAATATTTGAACAGATATTTATTTATTTTTTAAAAGGCTCCAACTTAATCAGAAAATTAATAACTCGATTAAAAAATAGGCAGAAGATCTGGACATACCCCTTGCCAAAGAAGATACACAGATGGCAGACAAGCATATGAAAATGTGCTTGACACCACATATCTTTAGGGAATTGTAAATTAAAACAACAATGAGATACCATCACACACCTGCTAAAACGAAAATCCAGAACACTGAGAGCACCAAATGCTGGCAAGGATATGGAGCAGCAGGAATTCTCATTGTTGAATTTGGCATTTTTTTAAAAACAAAACTAAACATACTCTTCCCTCAGTGTCATGCTTACTGGTATTTATACAAATGAGTTGAAGGTTTATGTCCACTTGACACCCTGCACATGGATGTTTATAGCAGCTTTATTCATAATAGTCTAATTTTAAGAAAAAAACCCAAGATGTTCTTCAGTAGTGAATGGATGGACCAACTGTGGTACATCTGATGTGGGATTGTTGAATGCAGTGGTTAAGAAAGAATTTTTTTTTTAAAGGTGTATATTTTTAGGATTTAATTTATTTATTTGAGAGGGAGAGAGTGAGAGCGCACAAGCAGGGGAAGTGGCAGAGGGAGAGAGAGAAACATCCCCGCTGAGCAGGGAGCCCCACTTGGGGCTCGATCCCAGGACCCTGGGATCATGACCTGAGTTAGGCAGCCGCTTAACCGACTGAGCCACCCAGGCGCCCCAAGAAAGAATCCTTGAGACGTGTATGGTGCAACTTAATAAGTTAGTTTAAGTAGCACAGGGACAGGCCCCGCGGGCAGAAAGAGCGGCACTTTTTTGCTGTGTGAGGCTGGTGACTGTATTATTTAGTAATCAAAGGGAAGGAGACATGTAGGGAGTGTCAGATTACAAAAGTTTCTTTGGATTTCTTTGAATTTCTACTCGTAAAACTACTTTTGCAAGATTCCTCTGGTGCTTATCATTCAGTTGGATATTAACTATCAGTGAGATATACAGGCAATCATGAAACCCTTAAAGAATGCAGCAACCAGCCCGTATTTGATCCTTATCGAAACTATGCAAGCTTTAGGTCAGCTTATCAGGCTAAGCGTAAATATTTTCCTGCTTCTGTCCCTCATCACATCTATAGAATGGGTTATTATTGAGCACCCAAAAGAAATGAACTATCAAGCCATGAAAAAACACGGGGGAAACTTAAATGCATACTACTGAGTGAAGGAAGCCAATCTGCAAAGGCTACTGTATGATCCCCACTACATGACATCCAAGAAAAGGCCCAATTGTGGACACTGTGGAAAGGTCAGTGGCTGCTGGGGTTTGGGTGGAAGGAGGGATGAATAGGTGGATCACATTTTTAAGGATTTTAGAATCTTCATGGCAGTGACTATTCTGTATGATCCTATAACGGTGGCTCCCTTTGTCCCAACTCCTAGAACATACAACACTGAGAGTGGGCCCTGAACTGTGACCGTTGGTGAGAATGATGTGTCATTGTGGGTCACTGATTGTAAACACACGTGTCACTCTGGTATGGGATTGTTTGAGTTTGCTAAGGCCGCCATAATAAAACACCACAGACCGGGGGGCTTAAACAACGGAAATTTATTTTCTTGCAGTTCTGGAGGCTAAAGTCCAAAATCATGGTGTTGCCAGGGTTGACCTCTCCTGAGGCCCCTCCTTGGCTCGCTGCTGACTGCCTTCTCCTGGGTCCTCACCTAGTCTTTCCTCTGTGGGAGTGCATCTCCAATATCTCTGCTGTCCAGATTCCCTCTAATAAGGACATCACTCAGAATGGATTAGGGCCCACCCAAATGACTGCATTTAACCTTACTTACCTTCTTAAAGGCCCTACCTCCAAACACAGTTAACCTTTTGAAGTCCCAGGGGTTATAATTTTAACATATGAATTTTGGGGCAACATAATAGGTTTATAACAAGGATATTGATAGTGGAGAAGGCTGAGTTTGTGTGGGATCAGGAGGTTCATAGAAACTCTCTGTGCAGTCCAATCAATTTTGCTAAATTTAAAACTATTCTAAAAAATAAAATCCATTTAAAAAACAAAGTCTCCAGAACTTGGAACTCATGAGTGTTGTTAGACACAGAAGCCACAATCATACCCTTTATTTGTCCAACAAATGTTTATCGACCACTGAAACGTGCCAGGTACTGTTGTAGGCACTGGGGGACATAGCAGTGGACAAAGAAGACCAAAGTGCCTGTCTTGTTGGAACTTAACTTCCAGAGAAGGATAGACAATAAAGAAGATAACTAAGTAAAAACAAAAAGTATGTTAGACTGTGATAAATGCTATAGAGAAAAAGGAAAAAAGGAAAGGAAGTTCTTGGGTTGCAATTATCAAGCAGAAAGGCTTAAATTAAAGGCGTAAATTAAAGGTGTAAAATAAAGGCTTCATTAAGAAGTTGACATGTGAATGACACAGAGAAAACAAAATATTATTTGGGCATTAGCATTCAAGTCAGAGGGAATAGCAAGTGCAAAGACGCTGAGGTAGGAATTGCCTAGTGTGTTCCAGCAAAACGAGCTACCCTGTGTGGCCTGAGGGTAGGACATAAGAATGGCTCAGAAAGGGAACAGGGCCTCTTAGGTCCTTGCAAGGACTATGACTTACTCTGAGGGAGATGGAAGACATTGGAGGGTTTAAAGCAGAGAATTGACAGGACCTGCTCACATTTTAATTAATTAATTAATTAAGTTTTAAGATTTTATTTATTTTTTTGAGAGAGAGCATGCAGGAGTTGGGGTGAGGGTGGGGAGCAGAGGGAGAAGCACAAGCAGACTCCCTGGCTGAGCGGGGACCCTGACACAGGGGCTTGATCCCAGGACTCTGGGATCATGACCTGAGCTGAAGGCAGATGCTTAACTGACTGAGCCACCCAGGTGCCCCCCTGCTGACATTTTGTATAGATCAACCTGACTGCTGTGTTGAGTCTAGACTGCTAAAGAGAGACTCCTGAGGGGTCTATTCCGGTAAGGAGGTGAGAGACGATGGTGTTCAGACAGGTGGTAGCAGTGGAAGGGATGAAAACTTGTCAGATTCTGGACATATTTGAAGTTGGATCTGACAGGAAATGCCGATGGGCTATAGATAGAAGAAATAAAGAGTAGTCGAGAGTAACTCCAAGGCTTTCAGCCTGAATGTCTGTAAGGATGGAGATGCCATCATCAGTGACGTGGAGTCATGAGGAACATGTTTTCCTATTGGTAAGATCAAGAACTCAAAAATGTAAGAGTAAATCTCTGTGACCTTGGATGAGGCAACAGTTTCTTAGATATGACATCAAAAGCACAAGCAACAGCGGCAACAAAACAGACACGTTAGACTTCATGGAAATGAAAACTTTGGTGCTTCGAGAAAGTGAATCAAGAAAGTGAAAAGACAAACCACAAAATGGGAGAAAATATTTGCAGATCATATATCTGATAAGGAACTTGTGTCTAGAATAGGAAAAAACACTTGCAACTCATTAACTAAAAGACAAATAGCCCAATGAAAGAGTGGGCAAAGTATTTGAATAGATATTTCTCCAAAGAAGATATGCAAATGGCCCATAAGCACACAGGAAGATGCTCAATGGCTCCAGCAATCGAGGAACTGCAGATCAAAACCACAGTGAGCTGCCCCTTCACACCCCCCAGGATGGTGACAATAAAAAAGGTCCATGACAACGAGGGCTGGTGGGAATGTGGAGAAATTGGAACCCTCACACAACTGCCTGGATGAATGTGAAATTTGTGCATCTGTTCTAGAACACAGTCTGGCAGTTTCTCAAAAGGTTCAACACAGAGTTACCATATGACCCAGCAATTCTACTCTTAGGGTATAAACCCAAGAGCAATAAAAACGTGACTGCAAAAAAACGTCTATATCAATGTTCAGAGCAACATTATTTGTAATAGCCAAAAAGTGGAAACGATCCAAATATCCATCAACTGATAAATGGACAAATAAAATGCAGTATGTTCATGGAATGGAATAATGTGCCGGCCTAAAAAGGGATAAGATACTGATACATGCTACAGTATGTATGAACCTTGAAAATATTATGTTAAGTAAAAGAAGCCAGTCACAAAAGACTGTATGATGTCATTTATATAGAATAGATGAAGCTATAGAGGCAGATAGATTACTGGCTGTCTAGGGCTGGGAGGAATGGGGGAGTAAGGAGTGGCTGCTAAAGAACATAGGCTTTCTTTCAGGGTGATGAAATTCGTTTAGAAGAATTTGACTTCTAAAATTGTTTGTGGCACTGGCCACACAACTCTGGGAATATTCTAAAAGGTATTGAATTGTTAACACTTCACGTGGGTGAATTATATGTTATGTGAATGTAGTCTCGATAAGACAAAACAAAGTTAAGAAAAATAAAATCAAGAGCTCAGTTTTGGACATGGTAAATGTGGGATGTTTATTAGATCCAGATGAAAATGTTGGGCAGGGAGTTGGAGATTTAAGTTAGGAGTTTACAGGAGGGGTCCAACTGTAGCTAGAAATGTGGGAATTGTCCGTATGTGTACACACGTGTGTGACTGGATGGATCACAGAGAGTGAAGATAGATGAACAAGAGAGGTCCAAGGACTTAGAGAGTGTAAATCATTAGCTCAAACTCATCAGCTTAATGGAAGATTGAATCAAACAGAAAGTCCGAGGGGGCCAATAGTGGAAGCTTTGATTCAAAGGCACCAAATCAGTGTACTCAGAGAATTCTCCTCTAAGCCCATTGATCAGGGAGGTGTTGGCAACTTTGAATGAATGTGGTTTTGTCCTGAATGCAGTGACTCTGAAAATGCCACATAGAATCCTACACTTCTGTTTTTTTAAATTTAATTTTATTATGTTATATTAATCACCATACAACACATCACCAGTTTTCGATGCAGTGATCCATGATTCATCGTTTTCGTACAACACCCACTGCTCCATGCAATACGTGCCCTCTTTAATACCCATCACCAGGCTAACCCATCCCCCCACCCCCTCCCCTCTAGAACCCTCAGTTTGTTTCTGAGTCCATAGTCTCTCATGGTTCATCTCTCCCTCCGATTTCCCCCCTTCATTTTTCCCTTCCTTCTTCTAATGTCCTCCATGCTATTCCCTATGTTCCACAAATAAGTGAAACCATATGATAATTGACTTTCTCTGCTACACTTCTATTTTAGGTTTTCTAGATGTTTTTATTAGCAGTTTTTCTAATGTCCTGTAGGCATGATTGGACCTTGACTGAATAATCAGTTGAGGGAGAAGCCAAAATGAGGATTAGGCATCTTTTTTTTCCAGGTGGCTGCTGAGCTTGAAGGTTTAAAAAAAATTTCAGATTAATCATGCTAGAGTCAAGGTTAATAAGTTTGGAGAGCCAAGGATACATATTTTTTTCAGTGGTAAAGCAGTATCTGGATGAGATAGGCACCATACGCTCCCTGGGGAAGCAGATCTAGTAAGTGGAAAAAGTGTGGACCACTATAATTTTTTTGCTTGTCTAACTACAAAAGTTTCCTAACTGGTCTTCCTTAGTGCCAATCCTGGCTCCACCAACTTTAAATGTTTAGCTTTGTATAAGTCACATAATTCTCTCCAAAGTCTCAGTTCCTTTTTATGGAAAGGGAAAATAATTATAACTACCTTGCACGGTGGCAGAAGGAATGAAATGAGATAGGGCATAGAAAGTACTTAGTTACAGGGCTTGGTACGTCATAAGTTTTCAGTAAATGGGAGGACTCTGTAGATAGTCTATACACATGGTTTCCAAATCAGGGAAAGCCAGTATACATCTCCCATACATATAACACCTTATATCTATGTGTTAGACCTGGTGTGAAATCTCTGTGATGGGTTTATTATTTACCTGTCTGTCTCTTCACTGGACTTCGAGCTATCCAAGGCTGTGATGGAGCTACCTGCTCCATCTTTCTGTCATCAGTGTCTAGCACAGTGCTCAATAAATGTTTGAATGAATAAATGAAACATCTCTCTCACTATATGGGTTGGAAGAAAAAAAAATACCAATTTCACCAATGCCCACCCTACTGAGGACTTTTCATACTGATCCCAATCTTTTCATCTTTGTGTTTACAGATCCTGGTCCAGTGCTTGGTATCTAGTAAACATTGAATGAATGACCAGGTAAATAAATGAATAATTACAGCAGAATGAGTGAATGTAATTAAATGAAGGAATGAGTGAATGAATTAATAATTGAGTAAAATAATAAATGAAAGATTAGATAAATGTCAAAATCAAAACTATGGATCGCAGGAAGTACTAATGACTAATTTATTTTGTGCTTGATTGTATGAATGATCGAATTAATGTTTGCAGTGGAGGGGCGCCTGGGTGGCTCAGTTGGTGAAGCCTCCGACTCTTGATTTCAGTTCAGGTCATGATCTCAGGGTCCTGAGATGGAGCCCCGTGTTGGGCTCCACGCTGAGCATGGAGGCTGCCTAAGATTTTCTCTTTCCCTCTCCCTCTGCCCCTCCCCACACCCCCCCAGCGCATGTGCACACTCTCTATAATAAAATAAAATAAAATAAAAAGTTTGCAGTGGAATGAATGCATGTGATTGAATGAGTGACTTTGTGAATGCATTTAAAGGATAATTTAAATAATTGAGGGAATGAGTGAGCAATTGAATGAATGAAATTGGATGAATATAATTAAATCAAAGAGTAAATGAGTGCTTGGCTGAGTGAATTAACAAATGAATGAATGAGTGAAAGTCAAAATGAAAGCATTGGATTGCATGAATTACTGGAGAAATTTAATGCATCACACACTTGGAACTTAAAAATCTTTATCTCTTCCCTAAGTCTTACTGATTGGTGAGGATGGACTAAAAGAAGAGTAAGAATATATCTATGTGAGTTTATATGTGGGGGGCTGCATCGCTGTGGGATGAGGATGGAGTCCCTTGATCTTCTTTGGTTTTAGCAAACAAAATGATAATCACACCATTGTTTGCAGACAAACTTAAAGCCCTCTGTGGGAATTGACAATAGAGAATGTGTTGAAGTCTTCCCTGGGTGCTAAAAGGCAGTCTCATTTCAGAGAGAGAGCGCTAATCTATGGATATTTCTAGCCCCTATTGACCTTGAGCTCCTTTCCACTAGTTGATTATGACAAATAACCACACAAGATGACGCATCCAAGTTAAAGAAATGAAGAACAGTAAATATAACAGGACCATGGTTTGCAAAACCACGGGAAGAAGGAGGTTTGGGGCCCATAACCCAGGAAATGGACACTTATTAATACAATGTACAATATTGTTCAAAGACAACACACAGGAGTTGAGGGAGGGAAGCAGATGCTTTAAAAACAAATGCAGGAGAACTTCTGCTTTCTGGTTGGGCATGTAAGTTGCTTAAAAGTCATTATTCCATCCTAATGACAGAGAAAAAGATGTACAAACTGAAAAATCAATAATTCTTCCTGGTTCTATCAGAGAAGTGGGTCACAGGACAGCTGGGCCCTGCCCTCAAAATTAAACAGCCAGGCAGGCAGATACATAGAAACGATTTACCAGAGTAGAAATCCACCTGTGAGAGCCTGGCCTGAGGTAGGAAAAACTGACCTGTCATTGATGAATTGTGGGAGGCTGATTATGGAGAAGCCCTAGAGAGACAAACTCCAGGCTGGGGGGTCCCTCCCACTTTGTGTCTTACCTCCAGGAACTCTGCCAGCTTCCCACAGTGATGATCTGAGAAAAAGCCCCTCAGCTTTCTGGTAGGAGAGGGGAAAATAGCTGTTTAAAAATACTCCAGAGCATTCTGTTCTGTTTAACAAAGCCTGCCCTCAAGTGAAATTATTTATGCAAACCTCACCAACTGGAATTTTGTGAGAGCCTAACCAGTCTGGAAGAAGGAAAACACCAAACTCCAGCATGCTCTGGCCTCCCATACAGGGAAGAGAGAGATCCAATGCCATCCTCCTCTAGGATTTGATGTGAGAGAAAGGAAACACCCAACTCCAGTTCTCTTGAGACCTCCTGTACCATCTAGGAGGGTGAAAAGAAAAAAAAAAAAGAAAGAAAGAAAAACTTGAGAAGCGCTTGTGAAGTTCATGGCCCTGGGGGCACAGGTTCACGAAAAGACTGAGACCAAATCTCAGGACTGTAGAGTACTTTCCCCTCTCCTGACGGTGACCACTACATTACCAAAGGTTTACATTACCCTTCATTTTCAAACATCAACCTAGAATTCTGTACTCGGTGCAATTATCCCTCAAAGGTAAGGGAGAAATTGTCGAAACTTGGAAGCAACCAGTATACCCCTCAGTAGGCAAATGGATTAATAAAGCAGATATAGTACAGCTAGGCAACGGAATATTATTCAGCACTGAAAAGAAAGGAGCTATCAAGTCATGAAAAGACATAGAGAAGCCTTAAATGCATATTGCTATGTGAAAAATCAATCTGAGAAAGTTACATACTGTGTCACTGCAACTCTCTGACATTCTGGAAAAGGCAAAACTATGGAGACTGAAAAGATGAGAGTGGCTGCCAAAGGTTAGTGGGGGAGGGAAGAATGAATATACAGAGCAGAGAGGCTTTTTAGGGAGTGAAACTATTCTGTATGATACTATCATGATGTATATATGTATGTGTTTATACATTTGTCCAGACCCACAGAATGTACAACACTAAGAGTGAACCCTGATGTAAACTATGGACTTTGAGTAAAGATGATGAATCAGTGCAGGCTTATAGATTTTAACAAAGGTACCAGGATGCATATAGCGGGGGAGGCTATGCATGGATGATGGAAGAGGACATTTGGGAATTCTCTGTACTTTCCACTCAATATTGCTGTGAACGCAAAATTGCTCTAAAAAATAGACTTATTTAAGAAAAAAAAAAAACAACAGCTAATGCACATTCTTTATCTGTAACTGCTCCTAATTTGTAACAATGAGGAAAAACAGCTAAAGAGAGCAAGCTCTCAGGCAGAATGCACAAGATAAGCGAGGAGAGCTTCCAAAGGGATATTGGCTGTTCATGCTGGTTCCAGTTATTTATTCATCAGGACTGGTGGGTGTGTTTGACTGGAGGGTGCTAGGTTCAAAATTCATCGAGCACAGAGGAGATGCAGAAGTGACCCCCTCATGCCTCTCAGATGATAAATTCAGTTTGTGAGAAAAATTTAACTTATTTATTTTATTTTTTATTTTTTTTAGATTTTTTATTTATTTGAGAGAGACAGAGATAGTGAGATAGAGAGCACAAGTGGGGAGGAGAGGGAGAAGCAGGCTCCCCACAGAGCAGGGAGCCCGATGCGGGGCTCGATCCCAGGACCCTGGGATCACGACCTGAGCCGAAGGCAGACGCTTAACCGACTGAGCCACCCAGGCGCCCGAAAAATTTTATTTTTAAATTTGTAAAAACTAGCTTAAGTTTTTCTTCTGTGTTGATGGAAAATTCGATGTTGGTCTCAATTGGAGTTCCCAATCTTCACCCCCTGGGTTCAAAAATGTGCGTAGGTTTTAAATACTGCCAAGGTGTTGGTGAGTGATCCAGTCACCTCTAAGATGCCCACCTGCTACCTTCAGATATGGCGGCCCCGCTGTTTCCTTGTGAAGCTTGAGGTCCAAACTAGCTGCGTATAGTTCATGTTTGTCCAGTTAGTAAATAGAACCATTTGTAAGCAAAGAAGAGGAAGTGGGAGCAAAGATGGAGGAGAGAGGAGAGAAAACAGAGAAGAGCCCAATGAGGTACAAATGTCAGTGAGGGAATTTTGGGGTTGAATCAGTAAAAAATCTACAGCTGCCCTTTACTGAGGAGATGACTAGTCGTTAAGGTACCTTTCTTAGCTGGATGGTCTAAAAACAGCTTTCAAAAATGTGCTTCCCAGTTGTGTTTACAGGAACTTTCCTCTGCTCTGGGATCAGCCTCTGAGAGTCAACATAGTGTCCGGTTAGAACATATTTGTTTATATTTTAAAATGTAAATGAGAAATGTCATTTGTCTTCCTCCATGGGGTGCGGATGAGCTGGACACAAAGACCCCACCATTTCAAGCTTCCAGAGTGCAGTTCTCCTTCTCCAAGGGATGAGGGCTTAAATGTAGCTTTCAAGCAGTCTGTCCCTTCAGTTTGGGAAAACCACCACGATAGTTCTTTAGTCAAGAAGCAAGAACCCCTTTGCCCTTGTAGAAGACGTGAATGCTGGGAATTTGCTCGAAGTTTGGGACCCTGAAGCGGACAGGTCTGGAGGGTGATGGTAACAGAGTGAGTGTTATTTAACATGTTGTTCTGTAGATTTGGTTGCTGTTTTGAGTGGTGTCAGGAAGTGTTGCTTGTGTCTGTAAGAATTTCGATGTCTCTGTCCTTGTTGCTTATTTTTAGGAGGTGTGTATGTGAATATTAAGGTCACTGCTTATGAGAGTCAGGGCTCGAAGGTGGTTCACACTGGAGGGGAGCCTGGGAAGAGGAACTGCACTGGGTTTGGTCATACTAGACCTGGATCTCACAACCATATTATAGAAAGCACAACGGATTCTTTGGGAAATACATTGTCTTGTTGGAGGCCAGAGGGAGTAGGGTGTAGAGCAGGATTTCTTTTTGTGGGACTGGACATGGCCATTGTCAACCACCCTTGTAAGAAAGCAGGATCTGGAGCAGAAAGGGATGCAAGACTCAGTCTGGGGTAAGGTGACGAGGGGGAGTTCTTTTCTCTTGTGCTCTTGTGGATATTGATGCCCTTGACTCTAAATAGGAGAGGTAATTGAGGACACCTCTCATGGGGAAGGTAAGCATGAGAAGGATCAGGCAACCAGGAGACCCCAAGGGAGACTATCAGTGAACTATGGAGAATTATACCTGCTGTCCAGCTTGGCTTTCTTTATTGTTATGTTTCCATTCTGTTAACTCCAAGCCCCCATAAAACCCTTTTTAGACATGATGGCTTGGTTTCTGCATTCACTGAAAGACATTCAGAGAAAGGGTCCATTCCTGGGGCAGAAGGGGACAGCCGGAAACAGAAACACCTGGAAAGCAGGTCCAAGGGCCCCAGGGGAGCCACCAGCAGCAGCCAGACCCTCATGAGTGATCAAGGCAGCAATCAGCCGTGCAAACAGCATCATGGTGCATGGATCAATTCTGTGGGAGTCCCAGAAATGTTGGTGACAAGGAAGCTGGCAGAAGGACTGGGTTTCCTAAGGCCAAGTGGACAGGAACTGAGGCGCCATAGGTGTTTCATCATAAAGAAATGTGGCTTTATTGTGTTGGACTCTATAATGTAAGAGATGGAGGCTTGGTTACTGTGGCCGATTCTTGCTCATTATGTTGTCAGAGGTATAGGAAGGAGCTCACACTAGGCTTGAAAAATCGGGGAGTAAGCCCCGATGGAGAGGAACATTCTGCTTTCATTCTGTCAAATTAGAGACACAATGTAATACTCTTCAGCTAATTAGCTACAAAACACTGGAATCAGTGTTCATGCTCTGAATCTCAATACAGGTCACTCCATTTGTGCATTCACACCGTCTTCTTGATTACCAAATACCTTCGCAAATGCGACGGCAGATGTTCCCTCTCAGAACTTCACACAGGCATCTGCTCACATCATTCGTCGCCTCGAGCCCATTCAATCGCTAAACCCCTATATTTGTCCTGACATCTGGGGGCTGGCTCTTCGCCCATCCAACAAAGTTGAGTAACTCTGAGTTATTTCCTGGACTAAGTTAGTGTTCAGAGTTGGGGGGTGGGGTGTGGAGGCCTGAAAATTGTGTCTGAATGCTTCCTAATGAGGTAAATATTAATTTTGCCCATAACCAAACTAGGAGTGAATTTCTCGGGGTGACAGGAATAATTAAGTAATTATTTTTTTAATTTACTCATTTCTATTAGCTAATTTTAAACATGAACAGATATGATCTATATTCTAATAATTTTAAAAATTATGGCTATCTGTTTAGGACATTCTAGTCAGAACTAACTGTCTCAGTCCTCCATTCCAGTCTTAACATTGTTTAAAGAGATGGGTAGATGGTACGCTGGCTTATCTTTAAGATGGCTTACTTTAAGTTCTTTCCCTCCCTGCATGTAAAACACATTTCCCATTCACAGGGGGAGCTTATTCCTCCACCTTATTGAATCTAAGCTCGCCTGTGGCTTGCTCTCGACCAATAGAATATGGTGGAAATGACACTGTTTCACTTCCAAATCATACGCCTTGCAAAGCTCCTGTTGAGATTCTGAATACTCTCTTGGGAATCCAGCCACCAGGTAAGCCTCTGACTGTCCTAAGAACACCATGCTGTAAGGAAGCCTTGTGGAGTCTAGCCACGTGGAGAGGCTGCTTGAAGGTAGTTGCTCAAGCAGCGCTGGACTTTTCCAGCCGGGGCACTGGACACGTGAGCAAAGACACCTTCAAATGACACGAGTCCCAGCAGCCAAATCAGGGACCCCAAGTGAGGACCACCCTACCCAGAACTATGAGAGGTTGTTTTACTCCACTAAGTTTTGGGGGGGTGGTTTGTTATACAGCAATAGATAACTGGAACACTTTAAGAAATAATCTTAAGGAGGGGCGCCTGGATGGCTCAGTCAGTTAAGCATCTGACTCTTTTTTTTTTTTTTTTTTTAAGATTTTTATCTATCTGACAGAGAGAGACACAGCGAGAGAGGGAACACAAGCAGGGGGAGTGGGAGAAGGAGAAGCAGGCTTCCCGCTGAGCAGGGAGCCCAATGCGGGGCTCGATCCCAGGACCCCAGGATCATGACCCAAGCCAAAGGCAGACGCTTAACCGACTGAGCCACCCAGGTGCCCCAAGCATCTGACTCTTGATCACGGCTCAGGTCATGATCTCAGGGTTGTGAGATCGAGCCCTAGGTTGGGCTCCAGGCTGGGTGTGGAGCCTACTTAAGATTCTTTCCCTCTGCCACTCCCCCTTCATGCTCAAGTGGGCATTGCGAGTGCTCTCTCTCAAAAGAAAAGAAAAGAAATAAACTTGAAGGGTTGTAGTTTGTATTTTAATTAACATTCTCAGTCTTCTTTTAATTTTCATGATAAATGATGGTAGCTTGAAGAAACGCCATGATTTATGTTTTAAAATTGTATTTGACTGGAGGGCAGTGAGCTCATTGATTTAATGTTTGGAATAATTTCAGATTTGGAGATATATATCCATATATATCCATATACTTATATAATACATTGAAGAGAGCAGGGTAGGCCTCATGTTTATAAGCAGCTGCTGGTGTGATGTTACTTGAAGGAGCACCAAAAGCTGCCACAAAGTTTTTCCTTCCATCATCCTGAAACCTCCCCCCCCAAATTAATCCACTTTTATCTAATCTTCTTAGGAAGGATAGTATATAAGTTTTCTGGGGACCCCACAACACCTACACAAGTCAGTCAGTGTGATCAGCTAGCTGAGCTCTGAAGGGAAGTCCTGAAGGTGTGGACCAAGGGACAGCTGAGTTTTGAGGGACCTGTAAAGGGTCTGAGCATGTGTGGGAAGGTAGTGTGAAAGGGTCTGGGTGACCTTCAGGCAGTGGGATGAGGCTGAGGATGGGCCAACTCTGAAACAAACCTTTCTCACTTCCAAATTCTGTGCAGAGGTAGCCTTACTTAAAGCCAGTCATTTCTGGGGGGCGCCTGGGTGGCTCAGTCGGTTAAGTGTCTGCCTTCGGCTCAGGTCATAATCTCAGGGTCCTGGGATCTCAGGGTCCTAGCCATTTTTTCTTTTTGTTGGAGCATCTTCTATTCTAGGTACTATAGTTAATACTTTTTAACCCTATCATGACCCTTTAATAGGGCAATCTTGAAAATGAAATGGGCACTGTTTATGATTATATTTTTAATCATTATAAAAAGTACCCTATGGGCTGGGACCATCCTAGGCCAATCTGGACATATGCAAACTCCATCTATGAAGCAAACACAGTTAATACTCTGATTGTAGAGATGAGAAAACTGCGGCTTCAGGAGGTGAAGTTACCTGCCCAAGGTCATTGGGTCATTTTCTCCCAGGAGCCCTCTGGCTGCCAAGGGGGATTTCATAGCTAGGAGCAGCATTTGAATCCAAACAGTCCAGCTCCTTCGTCTACACTCTTGGCCACTATAGCTCACACCTATTGGCATCACTATTGTTTAATGCAGAAGTCACACACTGACAGTCCATAGGCTGCATTTGGTTCACAAATCTGTTTCGTTTTGCATTATATTGATTAAAAAAAAATTCAACCTGAATGCCTTTGGGTGAGGCAACTGCCTGCTCCAGTTCACATTATAATTTCCCTATGTATGCTTGTTGTATCTGACTCTTTTACAGATGTGACCTCTGGAAGCATTTGATTTGACAGTTCCTGAAGTAACCCATTACCCAGCATCCTCTGGTGTTCCATGGCCCACATCTGCTCCTTTCTACCCATGGGCCAACTGTCTCTCATCCACTTACCTCTTTAGTCTCTCTCTTGCAATACCATCTATCTCTCATCCCTCTTTTTCCCGCTCCTCTCTCGCTGCCATGGCTGGACTTCCCACTTCTGCCCCATTGTACCCATATATACAAAAATAGTTCCCAAAGTTTAGCTGGGTATGACTTCCATTTCATATGATTGCTCCAACCAATGCATGTATAAGTATCCAATGATCACTTGGAAATACCCCTGTTAATTTATGAGTTACAGTGACAGATAGGTAGTGACTATTCAGAATAACAGGAAGCATTGCTGAGCATTTACTTAGGAGTTTAAAATTCAGATTAGAAATCCTTAAGCAGATATCACATATAAAGTGTTTGTAAAAATTATATGGGTTTTTGAGGATTTATCCTTAAGGAGTTTTATGTATTTGAGGACATTCATTTACATAACTAATCAAAGGCATCAAAGTTTTGGGCAAGTTAAAGATGGTTGAATCATTCTGCGAAGCCATAGAAGAAATGCTAATGAAATATTAAAGAGACCACTTAGATCAAGAACAAAATTTTATTTTGCAATAATGAAGATGGACAGAGAACATCTTCCTGATAAAAGAGAAGAGTGATTGGACATGAAGAGAGAAGAGGGACTCATGAAACAGAAGCACCAGAGGCAAATAATCACCAAGCTCCCATCAACATGAGAGAGCATCACTTAGGAGATGCGTGCCACAGCTCAGAGCCCTGCAAAGACCTTGGAAACTGTTCTTGTTCTCATCCTTCATACCCTCTGATGAAAAGACAGCTTCTTTCATGGTTAGTCTTCCTAGTGCCCATCAACAGCTCACAGGAATGAACTTTTTAACAGAATCTGTTTAAACTTCCAGAAATCTGTATTTAATTAAAGGCTTGCTCAAGAATTTGATCGTTGGACTAATTAAGGATTGTGTGTGAGGGGAATGAGATTTTTAATTTACATGAACGGCTGGTCTATCTAAATACAATATATAGATAAGTAAAATACGTGGATTTTTATTAATAGCTATTAAGGTCTATTAGAATGAGCAGTGTGATCCCAAGTGTAGCCACTTGGTATCTATTCTGTGCACAAGTCAGCAACTAAAATTCTATCTTTGGGTTTCACAGATAATATAGAGAGAAAAGGGTTTTCCTTTTAGTAATTTATACTGGGGCCAGGAGGAAGGATGCTGGTTGTAGTGAATGTTTCTTTTCAGACTTTCTCATTGAGGAAGCAGTTCAAGGTTTCTATCTACTCACACCGATGAAGTATATGCACAAATCAACAGTTGGTAAAAACCTCTAAGTTAGATCAGATGAGCTCTCAGATGCCTTCTGGCTTGGAAATTCCGGGTTTTAAGTGGCTGATTAGCCATTTTCCCCTTCTGCTCTTGCATTGGGTCATTTTCTCCCAGGAGCCCTCTGGCTGCCAAGGGGGATTTCATGTTCCATTCTTGGTTGAGGTCAAGTTTGGTATATTGGCTTAGTTCTGGCTAACTGATTTCACATTACTGGGAAGGCTTCTATAAATACAATCAGCAGGGAGAATTTCTCAAAATATTTTATCCAAGTTTGTTCCATGGAACTCATATGGAGTATGATTTTCTTTGGACCAGATAGCCTACAAAGATAGTTTTGAATTTTGACTTCTCTTTCCCTCCCTATTTCCAAATGTCTTTCATTGAGGTGTTTTTAAAAAGATTTATTTATTTATTTGAGTGAGAGAGAGAGAGAGAGAGGTGAGAGGGCCAGAGGGAGAGAGAGAGAGAGTCTTAAGCAGACTCCATGCTGAGCGGAGCCCATCATGGGGCTTGATCCCATGACCCTGAGATCACAACCTGAGCTGAAACCAAGTCAGATGTTCAACCAACTGTGTACTCAGGCGCCCCATCGACATGGTCGTTGATTCTCCAAACCCAGCCCTCTCTGTTTGTAGTGGGTATCTGTTGTTTGCCTGACTAGATCAGCACACTCTTATCCACCTTCCTATGAAAAGTTCTCCCTTTTAAAATTTAAACCATGAGCATCATATTGGGGCTGCCACCTTTTTAAAGACCGCACCCTCTTTAAGTGTTTATTGGTTCAAGGGTGAACACCTGGCCTATCATGGACCAATTAGAATCCTTCCCCAAACCTTTTCAACTGGGGCCAGGGAGAGTCAGGTTTTCTTTGATGGCAAAATTAGAAGATGTGAGTCTGAGACCTGCTATGGGTTTGTTTCTTGACATGATTCAGCCACTTTTAACTTGCCTGACACTTTTTTTTAAGATTTTATTTATTTATTTGACAGAGAGAGAGCGAGAGCGAGAGTAGGAACACAAGCAGGGGGAGTGGGAGAGGGAGAAGCAGGCTTCCTGAGGAGCAGGGAGCCAGATGCGGGGCTCGATCCCAGGACCCTGGGATCATGACCTGAGCCGAAGGCAGACGCTTAATGACTGAGCCACCCAGGCGCCCCGACCCCCATGTTTTTTGAAAATCAATTCCTTATTTCGACTTCCAGGAAGATGAGATATTCTAACATTGGCCTTGGCTTCTAAGCAAAGAAGCAAGGTGTGGGGATAAGGCTAAGGCAGAAATGGGGAGCACAAAAGAAGGAAAACGGAGCATGAATTTAAACACATACAGAATCAGGCATCCCGTTGTCACGGGGGGCCCTGAGCAGCTTCTCCATATGGCTGGGGAGTTAGCCCCTGGAACCTCAGGCTCCTGGAATTTCATTAGTGAAAAGGTAAAGGAAGTACAAGGACTGAGATAACGTACTCATCTTTCTTTCTTCTTTTCTATCTCATTATCTTTTTAGACACTTCCCGGGACAATTTCTCAATTTTTCAGCCCTTTTATTGAATATTTCTTTTCTGCTATCATTTGGAAATTTCTAAGATCTCTTTTAAAAATTTTCCTGAATATTTCTTCGTTACGATAATCGGCTCTTATTTTATGGAGGCCACATCTCTTAACTCTGATGATATTAATGCTAGTTCTTTTGAAGTTTTCTTCTTCCACCTTTGTTTCTGTTTCTGCTAAATTATTTTTTTCTGTTCGTTTGTTTTGGTTTCTTATCTTTCATGACAGAGGCTTTCTTCATCTAGCTGATGATCTTTGGTGTCATTTCAAGGAGGGAGTGTCTAATAAGATGTTAGGAGGCGGGTGGCTTTCAGAGTTTTGAACTTTTGGCCAATTCATTGGAGAACCCCCACTGTCTGTATCTTGGAGTCTTTCCTCATGGTCTGGTCAGATCCTTCAGAAAATCACTGAATCTTTGTACTAGAGCAGAGCTGGCCAATAGAACTTCCTACAATGATCAAAGTGGGCTAGATCTATTGGGCACTTTGAATATAGCCAGTGCACCCAAGGAACTGAATTTTAAATTTTATCTTGTAATTAGTGGTATTGCTCTAGAAGTGTCCTGAGAGGCACTGACATGTAAGTGTTCATTCAATTCTCCTGTTTTCAGGACAATATTTCCATCTTCAGTTATATCTGCTGTTCCTTTCCAGAAAAGAAAATCTTCAGTCTTCTGCTAGTGTTGGAGAGAAGGATCACCTGGCTGGGCTGAGCAGGGGAGGGCACCTCAGGGTCTGACTTCTTCAGCATATTGTTTTTAGCCTCACTTTCGTACCTGATTCTAGAAATACCTGGTGCTGTCAGTTCCCAAACTGTTTGGGATTGCATCTTGGTATTCTTCATGTTAATTAGGATCAGGATTTTTAAATTTTCTGTACCCTTCATCGCTCATCCTTCTGGTTTTTCACCCTCCAAAATTCTGTTTACTGATGTTTCTTCTTTTTCTTTGTCCTTGTGGGTTCATAAAATTCAGAAAATCCCTTTAGTGTTATTTTAATTGGATTTCAGGAGGGAGCAAAAGTGGATGAGTGTTTAATCTTCCATCTTCAGCAGGATGTTCCTAAGTGACCTATTTAAAAAGTTGTTTTACTGAAGGCTAACTGTACCATATTAGCTCAGAATTTTATAGAGTCCTAAGATCATCCAACACTCTTATCTACCCAGGTGGCTTTGCCAGTGTCTCTGTGAGTGAGTAGAAAGCAGAAAGTAATCACAAAGGTGAGGATAGCAACTACCAGCTACTGGGCACAAGTAATCTTCCCAGCAACTGCATGCATGCAGTGGACACTATTACCACTGACCCATTTTCCAAATGAGGACACTGAGTCCTACAGTTAGGTTGCAGAAATGGACTTTGCACCCACTCTGTTAGATGTTAATGCCCATGGTCTTTTTTTTTTTTTTAATTTTTTTTTTTTTGTGAGAGAGAGAATGAGAGACAGAGAGCATGAGAGGGAGGAGGGTCAGAGGGAGAAGCAGACTCCCTGCTGAGCAGGGAGCCTGATGTGGGACTCGATCCCGGGACTCCAGGATCATGACCTGAGCCGAAGGCAGTCGCTTAACCAACTGAGCCACCCAGGCGCCCAATGCCCATGGTCTTAATCAATGAACTATCCTGGTGTCAGAAGACATGGATTAGAATCCCAGGTCTGACACCTTAGTCAAGAAGAGCTAACTTTTATTGAGAACTTATTAAGCGCCAGGACATTTCTAAGCACTTATGTTATTTCATTTAATCCCTACACTGACCCTATAAAATAAACACTATCTTTTTTTTTAAAAAAAAAGATTTATTTATTTGAGAGAGAGAGAGAGAGCATGCACGTGAGTGGGGAGAGAGGGAGAGGGAGAGAAGCAGACTCCCTGCTGAGTGCGGAGCCCGCTGTGGGGCTTGCTGTGGGGCTCAATGTAGGGCTCGATCTCACGACCCTGAGATCATGACCTGAGTGGAAATCAAGAGTCAGAGGCTTAACTGACTGAGCCACCCAGGCGCTCCGGAAATAAGCACTCTCTTATTCCTGTTTAACAGAGGGAAAAACTGAGGCACAGAGGAGGCTGAGTAAACTGTTCAAGGTTCACACAGGCAGCAAGTAACAGAAGTTGACCAGATAGAGTCAAGTCTCAGTAGGGGCTTATTAGTAAAATGAGGACAATGATACCTGCTCTATCTAGTATCCGCTCCAGCTGAGTTATGCAAGCACTGAATGTAAGACATGTGAAAATAATTAATAAGTCAGTCTACAGAGGGAGGGCATCATTGCACTCCTTACAGGTAAAGACTTGAATCCACAGAGGTTAATTGACGTGACAGCAACCACCCTCAAGGGGCAGGACGCAGAATCAAATCCTTTTGATCCCTGGTCAGATACCCTGAACATGAAACCCTGAATTCCACTTGCTATCTCCAAGAAATATTTGTTTCTAGTTCTGCTTATCTCCTGCTTTTTCTCCAGTCTTACCTCGAAGGTGAAGATGAGTCTCAGATTTTCATAAGTTTAAGTCATCTTTTCTTTCTGGGAGTTCTACCCTTCTCATAAATATACAAAGCAGAACCCCATCTGTGTGGAAATAGACCCCAAGAGTTACCGATACTCCTCCATCTTCAGGATCTCACTGTGGTCACCCTGTCAGCCACATCCCCACCTCCCATCAACATCTCGTATTACACATTCTTCCTGTGGGTTATTGGGGCAAAACCTCTCAGCTACTCCCTTCCCCCAAGGGCTAGTCCCATTTCTGGAGCCATCAGTGTCCTTTGAAGGGTCACCTCTCATCTGTTCATCCCCCATTTCAGAATCAGGAAGATGTGACATGGGTTTGTACGACATCCTTATCAGAAATGCCATCAGATATTCAAGCACGTGTGCCTACTGGTCTTGTGGTTATGGAGCTTATTAGGACTTAATAATCTTAAAAAGTCTATTCCTTTCTTTCAGAAATAAGCCTTCTAAAAGGTCAGCTTGGCTTTTAATTAAGAGTGAATCTTCTTTGCAGGTTAAATTGTGAGTCCAAATGGCTTTATCGAAGGAATCCCACAGCAGTCAATCCTGCAGTATTTAGCATACGGGAAGACTCAATAGGGTTGAAAGTTCTTTTTTCTGTAATGAGAGGAAAGTTCCTGCTAGTGGATGGCACTCACTGCAGCTTCTGACTCAGAGGGGGCAGTGGTGAGTCCTGTGTCTCTCCTTTCCGACATCTTGTCTCCTTTACTCTGTCCCTGTCTTTAGCCCCCTTCTCTTCCATGTTGCTTTCCTTTGTTTGATGGCCCTCTCCTCCTCTCTTCGCTGGGAGAAGGAGACTGGAAATCTTCCCCCTCTGTGTCCTGTGGAGAGTGCCAGAGTCTGCATGTGCCCACAGGGTGTTTGTTGGGAGGGCTTCATTGCCAATTCCAGCTCTGGGTGCTGACCTACTTATGCTGCAGATTTTTCTAGGCATCTTTTCAGTCCTTCAGATTAATCAAGAGGCAAACCCTGCCTCTTTCTTTTTAACAGAGAGAAAGAGAATGAGAGAAAGAGAGAGAGAGGAGAGAGGGAGAGAGAACTTCCCTCAGCGTCATAGCCAACGGTGGGCAAGAAGATCTGCCTAAAATTTGATAACATTGCTTTGTTTTCATTGGTAGCCGGTGATACTGCATTTTCGTTTATAGCAATGAAATCAAATTGCCTTTGTTAATAAACTGTGTATGTGTAAAAAGAGTGACTCCATTTGAAGAAAAATCTTTAATAATCCATTGCTCAGGGGGTGGTGCTGGAGATGAAGCTGCTATAAGAAGGGTCTGTAGTGGGGTGCCTGGGTGGCTCAGTCGTTAAGCGTCTGCCTTCGGCTCAGGTCATGATTCCAGGTCCTGGGATCGAGCCCCGCATCAGGCTCTCTGCTCTGCGGGAAGCCTGCTTCTCCCTCTCCCACTCCCCCTGCTTGTGTTCCCTCTCTCGCTGTGTCTCTCTCTGCCAAATAAGTAAATAAAAGTCTTTAAAAAAAAAAAAAGAAGATGTGACAAGAACTGAGTGAGGGGTCAGCTGCTGAAGGAAGCTGGGCATGTGGAGGGAGACAATGACTGTTGTGCCCACAAAGGTAATGTCTGCATTTCTGGAGGCTGGGAGCCTTCAACAGGCCAAGGATGGTGATCATTGCGTGGACCCTTCTCTCACAGAGTTGCGTTTTGAAGGCCACAGGTTGTCTTTGTTTCTCTTCTGCTCCCTGCCAATCACCTTGGGCTTCTGCTTGCTCTATTTTGTGTATGGGAGAAAGTAAGTGATACTCAGGGCAACTTCACTGAAAACATCATGCCAACCCAGGCACCAACAGCCCCTGCCCCAGGGGCCACTGCAGATCTGGGACCTAGAGCCTTTTAAACCCAGAACCAGTCATAGTGGCCAAGCTGTGTCCCCTTACTTGCTCATTCAGGGCTGCTATCTCAGCAAGGCATGACTCCTCCTATGTGCAGATCCTAGGAGTGACCTTGTTTACAGGTGACACAGCTCATTTGCCCTCCAGTCTTTCGGGGGCTAGCTACTTCTCTGATCAAGGGATAATGACTCCTGTAGCGCCGCCTGCTTCAGACACAAGTTAAAAGCATTGGAAAATCAGCCTCGGGCAGGACAAGGAGATAGACCTCTGCAGCACCTCTTCCTTCCCCCTCTACAGCTCGACACGCTACACAAGCAGCAGCTCTGGGACAGAAGGCCAGCCAGAGCGAGATACCTTTTCTTTTCATAGCTTATGTAGCAAGGATCCTTCCAGAAAACTTTATAATATTGTACAATCTTGAGGCCTGGGTTTTTAGCCATTCCACTAGAAGATGATTTCTTTTCTTACAACTTTCTTTTCTATGGAAGGGTGAGTCAGGGTCCTTACTTAGCAGTCAGGCCTTTCCATCTAGAGCAACTTCCTTCTCGTATCCCTCAGGCCTCACCACTGCTGTGAGTCCTGTCTGGCCTCCACTTGTCAGTGTCCAGATCTCTTTGCCCGAAGAGCGGCAGTGCTGGGGAGTTGACTTCTCTCTCATCCTGATTCCTCCCACCCCACCAATAGCCTCTAACCAAAGACTAATGGGACCTAGTAGACAAGTCCTACAGTTCCTTCACTCTCAGGAGGGGGACCTCTGAAGCATGTACACTACATTGGCTCCCAGGATTTTCTTAGTAGGACTAAACTATTCACATCTGAATCCTTGTCTCAGGCTCTGCTTCTGAGGGCAACCCAATATCAGATATTTATATATTGCCAGAGTAAACTAAGTCCTCCATTTTAATCTTTAGGATTCTTTTTAGACACAAAAGTTGGAAACAATATCCTATGTGTGCTGATCCCGGATGTTTATCTTCAGGAAGCCTCATTCCCAGGGGCCAAAGCAATCAGATGTGTTTGAGAAAGAATGAACTTTCATCATGTGGTTTTCTCAGCTCATGGGTGACCAATTTGACAAAGTGGGAAAAGAAAACCATGTTGCAGCTTCTAAAGAGAAGTTGGGGGGCGCCTGGGTGGCTCAGTCGGTTAAGCGTCTGCCTTTAGCTCAGGCCATGATCCCAGGGTCCTGGGATCAAGCCCCATGTAGGGCTCCCTGCTCAGAGGGGAGTCTGCTTCTACCTCTGCCCCTGCCCCTGCTCATGCTTGTGTGCTCTTTCATTCTCTCTCTCTCTCCCCTCTCTCTCTGAAATAAATAAATAAAATCCTTTTTTTTTTAAAAAAAGAGAAGTTGGGAAGTATGAATGGGGACTTATCTCAAAATCAGTTCATTTCCTAATGGAGAGCTAGCGTGCTAGAGAGGCTAAAACTTGGAACTACCAGGCATAGCCACTCTGCGGTATCATGCATACTCCTGTTTCCTGACTTTGCTTGTCATTCTCCTGCCAGCAAGCCCTTCGTATCCATCACTTCCTTTAAGACATGACTCAAGCACTGCCTCCTCTAGAGAGTGTTCTGTGAAGCAGGTCTGTTTTTATAACAGAGGTACAGGTGGTCAAGACTATGAAGTGTCTGAGAGTTTATACTATTTGGAAGCTAACAGTTAGCCTAGCACAGTTTCCTGGATGCTGGCAGAAGACAGGAGACTGTTGGATCAGAGACAAAAGACTATTACTCATAGTCATCTGGTAGCCAGAGTGTAGGCATTTGTTCCCTGAGCCCCTGTTCCTACAGGGCAATGTGATGAAGGCCAAATGTCACCTATTGATTGCCTTATAGGAAAGGAGCCCTGAGCTCAGGAAGTCTCCATCATTTATAATGGGTAGTAAATATGTGTCTTTTGATCCAGAAGGAGATAATAGATCTTCCAAAGGTTCTCATGAGAGACCCATGGCAAATTGTCTCCATCAGAGATCAAACTGAGAGGACTGTTATAATTAAGGCAATAAGCTGTGTAGTGGCCAAGATCACAGACTGCATGAGTTTGAACCCTATTAGTAGAATTTTAATTATATTAGTTATATGACCTTGGGCAAGTTATGTAATTGATCTGTGCCACAGTTTCACCATCTATTAAATGGGGTAAGTAGCACCTCTTAGATACTTGTGAGGGTTAAGTCAGTTAATATTTGCAAAGTGCTTAGAACAGTACCTAGAAGGGAGAAAATACTGTGTTTGTAAAGTAAAATAAGAAATAGAGATTAGTCACTGCATTCCCTGGTGGCCTGTGGCTAGGACCCATGTCTTTTGTGACATTCTCATCAAACTGACTGAAGCATTTCAGCTAGGAAATAAAGTATGCGATTCACATAAACTTGGGAAATTTGAATGCATTTCCCCAGGCTACCACGTGTAAGGGGCATCGCCAACATGGGAGATTCAATTTTTAAAAATGATTATGTGTCATGAAACTTCCTCCAACTATTAAAAATATAACTACCATATGATCCAGCAATTCCACTTCTGGGTATTTATCTGAAGGAAACCAAAACACTGACTCAAAAAGGTATCTGCGCCCCTATGTTCATTGTAGCATTCTTTACAATAGCCAAGACATAGAAACAACCCAAATGTCCATTGATAGGTGAATAGATAAAGAAGCTATGGTATATATAATGGAATGTTATTCGGCCATAAAAAAGAAGGAAATCCTGCCACTTGCCACAACGTGGATGGACCTTGTGGGCATTATGCTAAGTAAACTAAGTCCGACAGAGAAAGACAAACACTGCATGATCTCACTTCTATGTAGAATCCGAAAACAAAAAATAAAAAACAAACTGAACTCCTAGATACAGAGAAGAGATTTGTGGTTGCCAGGGGTGGGGGTGGGGGTGGGGGAAATGGATGAAAGG
The DNA here is from genome assembly GCF_029215605.1 of Mirounga angustirostris. NCBI lineage: Eukaryota > Metazoa > Chordata > Mammalia > Carnivora > Phocidae > Mirounga > Mirounga angustirostris. The sequence continues at coordinate 25,390,777 of NW_026991723.1, forward strand.
GGGTCAAAAGTACAAACTGCCAGTTATAAGACAAACAAGTGCAAGGGATGTAAAGTAAAGCATGCTGACTATAAATATTGTATAATATATTTGAAAGTTGCTGTGAGAATAAATCTTGAAAGTTCTCATCACAAGAAAAAGAAATCTGTCACTGTGTGGTGATGGATGTTAACGAGACTTTTGGTAGTGATCATTCTACAATATATACAGATATCAAATTATTATGTTGTATACCTGAAACTAATATAATGTTGTATGTCAATTATATTTCAATTAAAAAAGTGATTCTATGTCGTGAATGTTGTCCTCTGTTTATACAGAGGTCACAAAGGGATAGATCTATCTTATAGATGAAGTCTCTCTCAAATTAAGTGTGACTTCTTGCCTCTAACTTTCCCTGGCACTCAGGGGTGTGTGTGTGTGTGTGTGTGTGTGCGATTACTCCCAGGAGGCTCTAGAAGCTTCTGAAGGTTGGGGGTCCCTGTCCTGCTCAGTCTCATTTGGTGACATGACCGGTACTAACACCATGCCTGGCACAGAGCAAGAGCTTGGGCTCAGCCACTGTTGACTCCAGCTGGAGAAGAGTCAACCCGTCTTCATGGGGTCTATTCCCTGGCCTGGGGGCTGCAATTTTCTGGAAGCCAAAGCTATGCCACTCAACTCGTGGAGGCCCTCAGTAGGGGTGTGCCCAAGGGACAGAATGGGAGACTTTTCAAAGACTGAGCAAACTGAGCAGGCGGACAGAATCTGGTTAGTTTATTTGTACCCTTTTTCCCTGCTAGTGTAACAGGCATGGCAAGTCAGGTGACTGTGGGGGACAGGGTCAGTCTGTCTTTATGACTTCATACCTCAACTCAGAAATAGAGCTAATGGCTCTCACGGGCGGTGCTATCTGGTGAGCAGAGGGTTCTCTTCCTGTCAAAGCCAAGTTTGGGATCAGCACCGAGGGCCATGATCAGGACACAAAATACAAAGGACATTTCTACAGCTAGCTGCTGTGTGGCTTTCTACATATAACATGTACTTAAGGCAGGACCAAACGAAGATATTTCCTATTTAATGGAGAAGTGCATTGCTTTGGGTTCTCTGGGCAATTTCAAGTGCAGTGGTAGCTGGGGGTTAAGTGGCGCAGACCCAGATGGGCCCTGAGTCAGCTGGGAAAGTGGTGAGCAAAGCAGGGAGCTCTGGGAGCTGCCACTCTAATCCCAAGCCTTCCAATGGCCTGAGAATTAGGAAGTGTGGGGGTGAAATCCAGGTGGCCGATGACCCTGTGGTCTTGGGCAGGTTTCTCCAATCCAGTTTTTCAGGTGCCCATTTGGAAGTGGAGACAATAGAGCTGGGGGAGGCTTCTGCAGAAAGCAAGGCCAGGGGTGAGGGCAGAGGAAGCCAGAAGACCTTGGGTGGGCGGGGGTTGGGGGGGGCGGCTGCTGTGGACCTGTGGGGAGAAAAAGTGGCAGCTATGGTGACAGAGAGCTGTGGAGGCAATAGATTTTCCAGGCAAGAGCTACTCACAGAGTCGGGGGTAGGGGTGGGGGTGGGGAGAGGGTGAAGAGACACTACGGTGGGAAAGATGGAAGGTATAGCATAGGATGGGGGAAGGGAGGCACAAAGGGGTTATTTTTGATGCTGAGTGAACATTCTCTCAAGACTCTGTGGAAGCGTCTGGATTCTTATAGGTTTGACGTGCAATCTTTTTTATGGGGAGTTCAGCAGGAAAATAAATCCCCTGATAGAAACCGGGTAATCACACAACTTTCACAAAGTTGGAGGAGGTGTGTAAGGGACATAGCAGGTGATGGTGGAGGCAATTAGCTCTGTGGTGAGTAGAAAGAATCAAGGAGAAGAAGGACAGAAGGCCTGAGTCATACGGATCAGGGCTCCCACCAGGCTCAGGGTGGGTGTACGATGAGGGAATAGAAATAGGGAGAAGATAGAAGCTCCTGAAAATTTGGGAGGCGTCTACTTGTGCCCTGCTAGGGAGCAGAGGCCCGTGCCCCTGTCCTTTGGTATTGTCAGTGGTACAAAATGAGGCCGGGGGGCGGGGAAACAATCTAGCTGTGAAAGGAAGACATCGGAAGGTAAGTTCCTTCAGGAAGTCAGAGAACTGTCAGGGCAGACTACGGTGGCAGCAGGGGCGAGTGGAACGTGATCAGTGCTAGTCAGATCTGGAATGTGCCTCGAAGGTAGACACAGGGGGGGTTGTTGATGGATCCCACGTGGGGTGTGAGAGAAAGAGAAGAGCCAAGGGTGACAGCGTGGCTTTTGGTCTGCGTGCTTGGGACTGAAATGGTTTCGGGAAGAACCCAGAATATGGTTTAAGAGGAGCGTCAGGTATCCTGGTGGAGACGTCATATAGGCAGTTGGATAAGGGGGTCTGGAGTCCGAGGAAAGGTCAGGGCTGGAATGCAAATTTGGGGGTCACTAGCGTATAACTGGTATATCAAATCCAGGAACTGGATGATATTACTTAGTGTAGGGAGAGAGGAAAAGAGCTTGAGGAATGAGCCCCGGGCCCCTCCACCATTTAAAGATCCGGAAGATGAGGAGGATCAAGGAAGAGAGCACTTCCCTATGTTTACTTAAATAGAAATACAGCAGAAGCCGTTTTTTACTGCTGGTATTTGTAATTGGGGCTGGTACCTATGGAATAGATGTAACCAGCTTCAGCCTCTTAGAGTTTGAGAATTTGAAGAAGACCCTGATCATCACAGGGTCCCGTGTTTCCACTGGTGGTCTGGAAATCAGTTTATTGTGTCCTGACTAGCATTTTTTATTTTTTATTTTTATTTTTTTTAAAAGATTTTATTTATTTATTTGAGAGAGAGAATGAGAGAGAGCACATGAGAGGGGGGAGGGTCAGAGGAAGAAGCAGACTCCCCGCCGAGCAGGGAGCCCGATGCGGGACTCGATCCAGGGACTCCAGGATTACGACCTGAGCCGAAGGCAGCCGCTCAACCAACTGAGCCACCCAGGCGCCCCTGACTAGCATTTTTTAAAAGGTGAACTAGAATAGAAGACATCAGAGTATTGAATGTAGGAAGGGTAATTATTGTTATTATTGTTTCTGAAGCTATTGTTTCAGAGGGGTGTGTGTGTGTGTGTGTGTGTGTGTATGCTGGTCACCATGTAATGTTTTTTTTTTCTTATTTTGGTGCTCAAGCACACCAAACTGGACTAATTCTAATCCTTGGTTTGGGACACCACATATTGACATATGAATAGTACTCCTTTATCTATAATTTCGTATTTTAATTTAAAAAATAACATGCGGTCATTCGTAACCAAAAACATTTCCAAAAATTTCAATGACCTTCTGTCTCCCCTTCCAAAGGCAACTACATCCTTATTTTTGTGTTTATTTTTCCCTTTCCCTTTTCCCCCTTTTTGTTTTTTTTATTTCCGTCTTCCTATCTTTCTTTCTATGCATAAGCAATATATTATTTAGATATGCTTTTTTTAAAACTTTTTGTTGTGGAAAATTTCAAATACGTCAAAAAAACATCAAAGGAAATAGTACAATAAACCTCATATACCCATCTCTCATCTTCAATAATGATCCACACACAGCCAGTCTTGTTTCATTTCTACCCATTACCCCATTTTGAAGCAAATTCCAGATAACGTATCATTTTACCCATAAATATTTAAGTGTAAGACTTAAAAAAACACAAAATCTTTATCACATCTAAAAAATTTAATAATAGTTTTAAAATATAATTAAATATTCCTCATTTCCAGACTCTAAATTGTCTTGAGAATGATCACATTTATGAAAAAATTTAGCATTTGAACTCTGACCTGGTAATTAAGGATATTAAGAATTGATTATTTTATCTTGGATGTCATAAGATGTTATGGTTGGGGTTTGGGGTTATTTTTTAAAGTATTATATATACATATCATATTCATATATATATACATGTATTCAGTGTATATATCTATACTGAAATACTTATGAATGAAGTGATATGATGTCTGGGATGTGCTTTGAAATAATACAGGAGTGTCAGTGAGTGGAGGGCATGAGATGAGATAAGATTGGCCATGAATTGATTATTATTGAAGCTGAGTGACAGGCATGTGGGGGTTTATTAAACTTCTCTGTTGGGGCGCCTGGGTGGCTCAGTCGGTTAAGCGTCTGCCTTTAGCTTGGGTCATGATCTCGGGGTCCTGTAATCGAGCCCCACATTGGGCTCCCTGCTTAGTGGGAGTCTGCTTCTCCCTCTGCTCCTCCCCTGCTTGTGCTCTCTCCCCCTCAAATAAATAAATGAAATCTTAAAAAAAAAAACCCAAAAAACTTCTCTGTTAACTTTTGTGTATGTTAGAAATTTCCCATAGGAACAAAAATGAACTGAAAGGACATGATCTGAAATAAACATTCGGATGCATAACTCCTTATGCACATATGGAGTGTCTTCAGGGTTGAAGCCTAAAAGTGCAGCTTCAGCTCTGCTGGCTAGTGCCAAGTCGCTATATAGAGTCAATGGCAGCCTTTCACAGAGTCCAGGTAAGAACTCAGATGGCCTCACTCTGAGGACAGTGAGTTCGTCTCTGTGTTGGGCCTTTTTTGCCCCTTCTTGGTATGACTCTGTCCGGGGTGGGGAAGAGCACTGTGTTGATCCGTGTCCCTCCTCCTGAAGACGCTAACAGTGTAATAACATGCAGCTGGATCAGATTAGTCATTTCTGGAACACGGATACTTGCCTAAATATACCTGCTGTTTGTTTTCCAGCCTTTGAACCCTCGCTTTGGGCGTTAGGACTCACCCAGTTTATGAAAAACTATAGACATCTGCTGTTTTCATTTTGTTACAAAAGGCATACGTGTTTATTTTAGGAATTTAAGATATTACGAATAAATAAAAGGGAGAAAATAAAATCAGCCTAGCCTAGCATAGCTGTCAGTATTTGTTGTTTACTCTTTTAGTTGTTTTTCTTTGCTAATACTCTACATTCTATTGAAATGTGTCGTCTTCATTTAAGACATTTTTCATATTATTAAACATTCTTTAACAATATAGTTTTGGATGGTGGCTGGGTATTTTGTTGTCTGGAAATGACATAATTCAATTAAATAATTTCCAATTTTGAACTCTCAGACTGTTTCCAATATTTCCCTATTTTTTCAACTTCCCCCTTATGCTCATTTTGAAGAAGACTCAGCACTTTGACTTGTCTCCAAAAGAACCAGCCCTACTGTGAATGATCAGACATGAATGTTTCACGGGGAGACACACAACACCACAACACACAGTGGAAACTCAGGATCATTAGCCATTTGATATTTGTGTTTTCTATCCTCCATTCTTCTTTCCAGACAGTAGCCTCTTCCCTCTTCTTTTTCTTCCCCATAGTTTCCAAATGGCCCCGATGATGTCCAGAGTTCAGAGTTATTCATCTCTGCACACTCCCTCAGCAAAGCAAAAAGTTCTGCCGTCAGCTGAACTAACCGTCTTGAGACAGCAATTTGTGGACCATCCATTTTCACTGAAATATGTCCCTTGAAAGTTTCACCAAATGATTTATCAAAGTATTATACAATCCATAACTATGTCCTTGAGATAAATTCTTAGAGGTGGAATGGCTCTATCAGAGGCGTAAAAAATGCGAGGACTTTTGATGACTCAGGAATCGGGTGTGTTGATTTGCTCTCTGCCAGGGTTCCTGAGTGCGTGTTGGCTTGACTGCAGTAATTAACAAGCACAGATCTGGAGTCCCGTTTCTCGGGTTCATCTGTCACTCTGTCCCCCATCCGCTTTCTCAGCAGGCACACATCCGTCAGGGTGCAGGCGGAACGGAACCGCTGTGAGTGGTCCTTTTTCTGGACCACTCTGGACCGGGATCAGACTTTACAAAATTGTGGAAGAGCTAAGGAAGTCAAGTTCTGGAAGGAGATAGGTTGGAGGATCAGAGAAAAGTCACCAGGCAGGGACTGTGCCGGGGAGCTGGCTCAAGGTTGGCCCGAAGTTGTGGTAGGTCAGTAGGGCAGGCAATTGGGAAGAAAAGCTGGTTGTGAAGCAGAGGAAAATGGACAAGTGGAACTGTATTTGTCTTTCACTGCGTCTCACTCCATTGATGCTGGGAACCTGTGGAACAAGCTGGTGCCTCTTGCTCTGAAGCTGTACACAGGCCTGACCCAAGACTAGGAGAAGGTGAAGGAGCTGAAAAGAACCGCATACCCGCCCTGCTGCCCCAGGCTAAGGAGATGAGCCCCAGATCAGCAGCATGTGTGAATCTGTACCAACCGTGACAACCTGCACTAATCTCCCAAGCATAATGGTTGCTGTTTAACTTGTGACTTCAAAATCTCATGAGAATTTCTCTTGTGTGCAATCTTAGCTTGGAATGGCATGGGGAAAGGACGTTTGGGAAGCATAGTTCCAGCTTAGCTAAATTGACAGGGAGTCAAACGACCACAAATAGTGCTTGGAGGACTCAGTTGGTACCAGGATAGAAAAGTGAATCTAAGGAATCTGGGGAATCTAGGGAATTTGAATATTTCTGCCCAGGGAAGTTGAGAGATGGGCTGGGGTAAGGGGTAGCAAAGTCAAAAAATTTTGCTGATGGGTTTTTCTGTAAGATAAAAAAAAATTTTTTTTTCTAGTTTTCAAAACAGTATCTGCACTGAGGACAAAATCCTACAGAGAAATTTTATACTTCTGAGTCCAAAAAGGAATTAGTGAACCAAATAGTCTCAGGTTTGTTGCCGGAGGTATTGAAGAGCCAAGCATACACAGAGAGACCACGTGTTTGTAACATTACCCTGAAACGGACTTAGTAAGTACCCTGAGCTAATCTATGTGTGGAAATCTGTATAAAAGATATGAAAATATCTCCTATCAATAATTAGAAGCCATTGATGGTACCAAGCTGTTGTATCATGAAGAATTTATACAGTTACAAGAGTTTAACTTGTCTGGAATAGCAGTTACCCACCCCCAACCCAGAGAACCTGCTTATTTATTGGAGTCATAGGATATTTGTCATTTGCTCCAAACATAAGCGACAAAAAGTCTGCTTTATAATATTAAAGAATTAAAAATTATAGTCAACTAAATACTCCTGCCTTGGAAGAGACTGCCAGTGGTAAACAAAAATTTTCAGAATTGTCCTGTTCTATGCACAATTTTTTTCAGTTTTTTTTTTGACAGTGGTGTTTGGGGCAGCGTGATAGAAGGGAGTGAGAAGACAGAACCAGAATAATATAGGTGGTGGAATTTATTTTATTTTATTTTTTATTTTATTTTATTTTCCTTTTTTTATTTTTTTAAAATTTTTTATTGTTATGTTAATCACCACACGTTACATCATTGGTATTTGATGTAGTGTTCCATGATTCATTGTTTGTGCATAACACCCAGTGCTCCATGCAGAACGTGCCCTCTTTAATACCCATCACCAGGCTAACCCATCCTCCCATCCCCCTCCCCTCTAGAACCCTCAGTTTGTTTTTCAGAGTCCATCATCTCTCATGGTTCGTCTCCCCCTCTGATTTCCCCCCCTTCATTCTTCCTCTCCTGCTATCTTCTTCTTCTTTTTTTTTTCTTAACATCTATTGCATTATTTGTTTCAGAGGTACAGATCTGTGAGTCAACAGTCTTGCACAATTCACAGCGCTCACCAGAGCACATACCCTCCCCAATGTCTATCACTCAGCCACCCCATCCCTCCCACCCCCCCCACTCCAGCAACCCTCAGTTTGTTTCCTGAGATTAAGAATTCCTCATATTAGTGAGGTCATATGATACATGTCTTTCTCTGATTTACTTATTTCTCTCAGCATAACACCTTCCAGTTCCATCCACGTCGTTGCAAATGGCAAGATCTCATTCCTTTTGATGGCTGCATAATATTCCATTGTATATATATTAGGTGGTGGAATTTAAACAACCCCATCTTGCATCCTTGTTCTTATCACAGATGTTAGGTCCCATACTACTGCTAGTATTAGTAAAGACAGATATTCCTGCCTATAGCACTGCCTGATTTTTTTTTAAATTTATTTATTTGAGATAGAGAGCAAGAGAGAGAGCATGAGCAGGGGGTGGAGAGAGGTAGAGGCAGAGGGAGAAGCAGACTCCTCACTGAGCACAGAGCCTGACTTTGGGGCTCAATCCTGGGACCCTGAGATCATGCCCTGAGCTGAAGGTGGATGCTTAACCGACTGAGCCACCCAGGTGCCCCTGCCTGATTCTTTGATGTTTTCTCAAACGTCATTTTGCTCAGTAGTGCTGAGTTTTACCGTGGGTGGTCCTTGAGAAAATCCCCTGAATGGGCCAGCCATTATTAGTACAGCTCTGGAAAGATCTTTTTTATTTTCACAGCAAGAGATGAGACTTATAGATTACCACCACCACTCTTAAGTGAGGTGTACTGGCCAGAGTCCTGCAGAAAATGACCCTAGACTGAGATTCAGGGCTGCCTTTCAGAACTACACTACCAAACTGAGCCACCAGGAGAGCTGCCGTCTCCACTGAAAATCACCGATTCGGGATGCAACCAGCTTCTGTGGCCTTTTCAACAATTCCATGGGCTCTCCACATCCTTAACAACCCCTCTGTGTTTAAAAGACTCAAGGTGGATGCTGGCATCTGCAATAAGGACCTTGTCAATTACAGCAGTTGGCACCAGAATCTGTTTTAGAGGAGCAGTTTTCTTTTTCATTCATTTATTCATTCATTCACTTATTCATTCATTCATTTTATTCATTTGCTCATTCATATTGTACATGATAACTATTTAGCAGTTGGCTTTTTCAACACTGAGAGTCAACTCAGTCAACGTAGATTAAAGGTCTCGGCAGAAAGCACCAGGCTTGGGATGGCATTATTTCCCTTCCTTTCTGCTTTCAGGCTGGTTAGCCTTAGCCTGAATTCAGTTTCTAGTTGAGGCCTCCTGAAAGGTACAAAAATCTGGCAACAGTTGCCAACAAACATACTCTATTCTTCCCCCTAAGCTACAGCCCTGGTTGACCTTTTAACTAAACTCCCCGAAGCAGGGAGAAAGTGAACCTCTGGGCCATCTGGATCTGTCTCTTCTTTAGCCCAGAACCTTTTAGACGATTGAATTTTCTCTCCTTCGGGCAGAGAATAATGTCTGAATATTGTCTGACACTGACTGACAGGGAATAAAACTGCACGACCCGTCTCCAGAGCCAGATTCGTGGTTAGTAGAGCCTGAAGCTCATATAATTCGGGGACTTTCTTGAAGAAAAATAGGACAAAATTACCAATAAAAATTAGTTATCAAAGGGAATACTTAGAATTGAAAATCACAACAGCCTCCAAGTTTTAAAAAGCAGACAAACATCAGAAACTTCACCAAATGCAGAAAATAGCAGAACAGTCTGTTAGTTGTGTGCCTGACAAATCTTTAGAATACTTTCCCCCCAATGTTTATGGCTAAAAAGAAAAGGACATATAAAGGACACGTAGCAAAGTCACCAAATTCATTAAGCCGAAGCAGCTGTGGGTCTGGAGCTTGCTCGTTGTCTGTACAAACTGCATTTTCCTTTACAATGACGTCCATCTCCTTCCCTTTCTTTCCTGTATTACAGTGTCCTACTTCTTTAATCACCTTTATCTTATTGATTTTAATTTCATCTACATTTTATTGGCTATTGTGATTCTCCCCCCCCCGCCGCCTTCCCAATTTGGACCATCAACAGTTTTCGTTTCCATTGTCTTATAATAGCAAGAGAGTTTCCGACACTTTGAAGTTCTGCCCATTTTCACTTTTTGATTTACACTGGTGGCTTCTATCAGGACCTCTCCTTCCTACCGTATTTATTTGGGCATAATCAGAAATTCTGAAAACAATACACAAAACTAATCTGAAGATAAGATCCATATGAGCAATCTGGGTGCAGTTTCAAATTGCCACCAAGTTGAATTGTGTTATACAGTCAGGTGATCCAATTATACTTAAATTACATCCGCTGACCTTCTGATGAATATGCGTAGGGATTTTTGTCACAGGGACACTGGCTGCTGTTTTTTCCAGGCCATTTCTGCGCATTGGTGGCAATATTCCGGGCTGTCTCATCAGGAACCAAGAGACTGTCAGGATAGGATGCATCTGATGTGCGAAGAAGCAATCCGATACCTCAGCAGGCATAAAACATGGGACCTCACAGAGCAACTGTTTATACTATTGTTTGTACCCTATACACACAGGAATTCTGATAAATTCCATTTTGCATAATTTCCAACAATATGAAAAAAATTGTATGGTAGATTTAGTATTGTATCTTCTGCACTGAGTATTCCTAATAAGAGGAATTTTGACCAGGAGTCCTTTGCTTACAGTTTTACACTTTTTTTTTTTTCCCACCCCTCTACCCTGCTCCAGTTTTACACTTCTGATGACTGGAAGAATTTCCCACAGACTGGCTCCGGGGGAATGCATTTCAGTCCTTGTTTTTTTCTCTATTATCCTTATCTTTGCAATGCCAAGTGCTGTGGGGCCCTTCCATTTCCTGACACAGCCTCTGGCCTGGGGGATTCATGCCACAAGGTTTGGTGTTGGCACAGTGGGCAGTAGGACTATTCCTGAAAGCCATCTCTATGTAGGACAGGTAAGCCATACACAGAGGTGACTATGAAATGTGTAACTATGTCCTGAGCTAAACGCAAGCTACGTGTATCACCAACTCTCATTTTTTAGTATCCCCAAATACCTGCGGCCATTACAAAACCACCGTACTGGAAGGAAGTATGATGGGGGAAAACTCAGAGTGGAAAGAGACCTAGGAATTGACCAGCTGAAGTTTAAAATCTTATTTTTGCGAACTTTACAAAACACATGACCATGTGAACACATTGTTAGAGCTCTTGCCCGGCCTTGGAAGGGCCTGGGCAGTGAGGCCACCAGAGCCTAAGCTTCGTTGTCTTCTTGGTGTCACCCCCACTGCTGGTCTCTGTTTTTAGTATTCTGAGATTTCAGTTCTGTTGGATTTGAAAGAATTGAGGTTCAGGTACAGCTTATCCCAGAGAAGGGAAGTACTCACAAGTTTGTCAGACCCTAAAATAGGGGGTTAACATTTTCTGGGGTTCATTATTCCCACTGATGAACATAATCCTTCTTTCCAACTTCAAAGCTCTGTCCTTTTATTGTTGATCTGGCCTCATTTTCAACACAAAAGGAAGGAGTATCAAGTCTGTAAAGGGTCTGAGACTCTACCCTCCTTGCAACCTAACAAGTTAGCCTGCCACAGTATCATGAATAGTGGTAGAAGACACAAACCTCCTGGATCAGAGACAAAGGACATTATTACTCACAGCCCAGAAAGCAGCATGAGCTGCCTCGGTGCCCCTTGCTCCCAAGTCCCATGGGGGTGGCACAGATGAGCTCAGATAGATGGCTGCACGTGAAGTGAGTTCAGAGGAACCCTGAGCTTAGGGAACACAAATCTTTTATAATGGAAAGTAAGCATGTCTGCCCTTTTCTCCAGAGGGAGGTGCTATCTCTGTCTTCCAAGGCTGTTCACTAGACAGTCATCCCTGAAAAGACAGGCCAGAACAAAGGTGATCAATGCCTTGATCATAAGATGTGCAGAATCATTAAATGTCCATGGATGATCATCTACCAAAACAGTTAAAAGCCCTTTGTTAGAGAGGCAAAACCCAAGATGGTTCCAAATCAAAACAGTTATTTTCCTGTTGGCTGAAATTAGTCAACTTATTGCCTAAGAAAAATGTACAGTAGAGGCATGAAAGATGTCCCTCTTTAACATCAATGTAGGTTTTTGGAATATGATCTCCAGATATTTTAGTGTCCCTTCAATCCTATATGATCCTGCTATCTCCAAAGTGATTTGTTCTTTAATTTTTTTTAAACTTGTGCTCAGCTTGAATTACCTTTGTGTTGGTGGAGTCTGTAAGTTGTTACTTGGTTCATGAAGCAGAACTACTTTTTACTTCTTTTCAACTCGTGTTTTTCAAATAGAGTGCTGGGTTCAAGTCTCAGTTCTGCCACTGACTAAAAGTCCATTGGAGTGAACTGGGATTTCAAAGTATGGATGCTTCTGATTGGCTGAGCTGTTGCCTAGAGAGATAAGGAAAGCATCTCCTCCTCCAGCTGGAATAGTAGAGTAGTATCCACATGCAAGGTCAAGTCTGTGTAAGGTCAAGTCTGTCTCTGCCTGTTGGGTCTGCAATTGACTAAGTGGTAAGGTGTAAGAACTCCCCCTGCCAAAACCTCCTGACTCCATCTTAGCGAGGTTTCCTGTTACTGATTTTCACGTCCCCGCCCCCCCTTTTGATCAAGATCTTTCCTTGAAAGCATCACCGATCAATAGTCAGCTTCTTTATATTGAGTGGTTTTGTCTCTCAGGACCAGGAAGGACCTCTCCTGGTTGTCAGTCTCACGTTGGAGGGTAAGTGCAGAGCAGTTGGAAACCACTTGTGCCACATTTGAGTAACAGGGAGGGCTAGAAGGGAGAATTCTCGGGTACTTCCCATCTGAAGTCTACATCTTCTCAAGATTGTGAGCATTGAGCCAACATCACCTTACTCGCTGCATCCTTTCTGCAAAAGATTGATAGACAACAAGTACATAGTCAAAAGCAACGTGACAATTCCAAGCTGTATATGTTGGTTTTCAGGACCTAGGTCTGAAAATATTTATTGGCACTTATTTGGACTCAAGGAAGAGAGGTTTCTCCCTATGAAGGCAAACCCAGAGTCATGTATGCCTTCTGGAAGTCCCTTCTAAATGTGGTGAAGTTCTGTGAGTGCACTGCATGAAATAGCCAAGTGCCTTCAGGAAGATACAGTACAAGTCTAAACATGAGGCAAGAGTTAATGAGCTTTTTTCTGAGAATAGCAAAACTTCAAAGACACATTAGAGGAAAAAAAATATTGTTCTCTCAAAAGAACAAATGTTATCAAATAATACAGTCTGTCAAGTTATAAATTCAGAAACCATGAATTTGCATAAGAATCCAGAGTCAGTTAATAGTTCAGATAAAAGAAAGACTTTTGTGAATTCCGAAACTTCTAACCCTTCAGAAATGCTCACGGGATGATAATGAGGCTCGTTCTGAAAAGATCATGATCAAAGGAGGTGTCCCCCTTTTGCAAGAGTTGGGGAAAATGCAGATAAAGGGCATTTTTCTTTCCAAAAAGAGATAGAAGTAAAAGTGAGAAAAGGTATATAGGCCTGGTCTGGACATCTTGGAACACTGTCTCCCCAGATGTTGTCTGTTCTAATTCTGGGAATTCTTTACTTTCAGGACACCAGATGGTGTGCAGGTCCAGTCAGGGTTTGGGGCTTTCTTTAGCTTCGTCATGTGAATCCAAAGTCTATTTCCTGGAGTTTGGTGGCACAAGGGTTGATTAGCAGTACCTTACAAGGGCCTTCCTGGCAAGGTTAAAGAGAGTTTTTCTAGAGGTGTCTTTTCCAATAGACAAAATCTCCAGTTTGAGAAGTGTGATGCTTAAGGTCATTGTCTTCTGGGAACACACTGTGGAAAGATAGCTCTAGCAAAGCATGGTTATTATTATTATTATTATTATTTTAGAGAGAGAGAGATGGCATGAATGGGGAGGGGGAGGGGTAGAGGGAGAGGAAGAGAAAGAATCCCAAGCAGGCTCCATGCTCAGTGCAGAGCCTGAAGCGGGGCTCAATCTCACGACCCTGAGATCATGACCTGAGCCAAAATCAGGTGTCAGACGCCCAACCGACTGAACCACACAGGCGCCCCAAAGCATAGTTATTATTATTATTATTATTTAAAGATTTTATTTATTTATTTGACAGAGAGAGAGAGCAAGAGCAGGAACAAAAGCAGGGGGAGTGGGAGAGGGAGAAGCAGGCTTCCTGCCAAGCAGGGAGCCCGATGTGGGACTCGATTCCAGGACCCTGGGATCATGACCTGAGCCGAAGGCAGACGTTTAATGACTGAGCCACCCAGGCGCCCAGTTATTATTATTTTTTAAAGATTTTATTTATTTATTTGAGAGCGAGAGAGGGAGAGAGAGAGAGAGAGAGAGCATGAGTTGGGGGATGGGCAGAGGGAGAGGGAAAAGCACCCCAAGCATGGTTATTTTTAATAGAAGCAACAGGCCCTTATACTATTGAAGTATATCTCCTTTTATCAATGTGGGTCAAAAGAGGCAGGGACGCCCAGGTGGCTCAGTCGATTAAGTGTCTGCCTTCTGCTCAGGTCATGATCCAGGGGTCCTGGGATCTAGCCCTTGTCAGGCTCTCTGCTCAGAGGGGAGTCTGCTTATCACTCTTCTTCTGCCCCTCCTCCCCAACCCCCGCTCCTGCTCTCTCTTGCTCGTTCTCGCTTGTTCTCTCTCCTGCTTGCTCTCTCTCAAATAAATAAATAAAATCTTGAAAAACAAAACAAAACAAAACCAAAAAAAGGCAGGGACCAAAAGCATTGGATGTCCTATGACTATCTCCAAGGGTGAGTGTCTATGAGTTCCTACGGGGGTGGATCTGAGATTTAGAGGGACTAATAACAATGCCTTTAGTCAAGGTATTTGGAGAATCCTTATGAATTTTTCCAGGTGAGTCTTTTTTTTTTTTTTTTAAGATTTTATTTATTTATTCATTAGAGACAGAGAGAGAGAGGGGCAGAGTGAGAAGCAGGCTCCCAAGGAGCAGGGAGCCCGATGCGGGACTCGATCCCAGGACCCTGAGATCATGACCTGAGCCGAAGGCAGACGCTTAACCATCTGAGCCACCCAGGCGCCCCCAGGTGAGTCTTAATAGTGCCGTGAGTGCATTCGACCAACCCTGAGGATTGAGGATGCTAGATGTAGTGAAAGTGTTATCAAACTGGCCAAACAGCACAGATTTGTGAAGCACCTGACCAGTAAAATGGGTCCCCTGATCACTTTGTAGTTCAAGAGGGGTTCCCAAGGTAGGGATCATCTTTTCTTCTTTTCTAACAGAATTTTAGCTATAGGAGAAGCATTGGCCTGTCTACAGGGAAAGCTTCGGTCCAGTGAGAAAACATACAAACTAGAACTAAAATGTACTTATATCCATGAGATGGGGGGAGCTGCATGAAATCCATTTGCCAAACCTCAAATGGTCCATTGGACTATTTATTTATTTATTTATTTATTTAAATATTTTATTTATTTATTTGAGAGAGAGAGAGAGAGAGCTCGGCATGCACGAGCAGGGGGAGGGACAGAGGGATAAGGAGAAACAGACACCCCGCTGAGCAGGGATACCCATGTGAGGCTCCACCCCAGGACCCTGAGACCATGCCCTGAGCTGAAGGCAGACACTTAACCGACTGAGGCCCCCAGGAGCCCCCCATTGGACAATTTAAAATGCCTAGGGGCAGTATGGGCAGGCTTCCCAGGTTTGTATTTTGGACAAATGGGACAAGAAAGGTAGGCACTTTTTGCAGCCTTCTTGATAGTTCCCCACCAATATCGGTTCGTGAATGCTATCATTTGTCAGTAGACCAATGGTTTAATGCATATACATTTGTAAATGGTGGCAATTTTAGAATTTCTGGTAGGGCTATGTTGCCATTTAGCCCAAACCGGAGTTTTTTTCTTATCGATCCAACAATCATTAGATTTCCAATATTGTTTCTCCTTTTCTGGGGCCAGCTGTTGGGCATCTCTAGTCAGTTTTTCCGAAATTGTTCTTTGGGAGGACATCTCTTTGGAACATGACAGGGGTGTGGCTGTCAGTCTCCTTGACGCAGCGTGTTTGGCAGAAATATCAGCGAGGCGGTTTCCTTTGACTTCCAGGGAGTTGAGTTTGGAATGCCCAGGAGCCCTAGCGATAGCTAGAGCCACTAGCAAAAGTATGGCATCTAATAGGTTTTGGACATAGAAGGCATTTTTAATCTCATCCCCTTTGGAGGCAAGAAAACCTTGTTGTTTCCATAACATTCCAAAGTCATGAGCTACCCCAAAGGCATACTGACTATCAGTATAAATATTTGTGGTTTTGCCCTTGGCTAAAATACAAGCTTGAGTAAGGCTGTATAATTCAGCTGGTTGGGCTGAAGTGGCCAAAGGTAAAAGGTACTGCCCTAATGACTTCAAGGGGAGTTGTGATAGCATATCCAGCATGATATTTACTATTTTTATCCTTTAAACAAGAAGCATTGGTAAACCATGAAAAGTCTGCATTGGTTGGAGGAATTTCTTGTAGATTGTCATGGAGGGTCAAAAGGCACTCTGTCAATGTTAAGCAGTTCATGAAGCAGGGAGAAGGGTGTCAGAGTGAAGGCTTTGCAACAAGGAAGAGTTATATGAGCAGTCAATAGGAGAATTTCATAGGAGGTGAGGAGACTGCCTGAAAAGTATTGAGTGTGATGAAAAGTTAGGAGAGCTTCTACTGCATGGGGGTCCAAGGGTGGTTAAGGGGCACCCCATGACTAGTTCTTCAGTGGGCTTCACTAAGAGGGCAGTGGCAAGAATGGCTGCGGCCAGGGGCGCCCGGGTGGCTCAGTTGGTTAAGCGACTGCCTTTGGCTCAGGTCATGATCCTGGAGTCCCGGGATCGAGTCCTGCATTGGGTTCCCTGCTCGGCAGCGAGTCTGCTTCTCCTTCTGACCCTCCTCCCTCTCATGCTCTCTATCTCATTCTCTCTCTCAAATAAATAAATAAAATCTTAAAAAAAAAATCATAGTTTAAAAAAAAAAAAAAAAGAATGGCTGAGGCCAGGGGGATAGCCCCGAGCCATACGGTCTGGGCGTTGGCTATGATGCCCTATGAGAAATTTGGAATCCAATTTTGACAGTAGCTAGCCAGGCTAAGAAAACTTCTTAATCTTAATTAAAAGCTTCTTAGTTTTAGGTTTTGGGAAATTCAGGATGCCTCAAAGTCTACCTGGATCCAAATCTAGTCCTTGTTCTGAGATCAGGTGCCCTAAATACTGAAACTGAGTTTGAGCAAACTGCAGTTTTTCTTTGGAAACTTTATGTCCCTTTAAAGCCAAAAGTTTTAACAGGTGAATGCTGTCTTCCTGTAAAGAGGTTTGAGAAGGGGAGCAGAGAAGTGAATCATCTGTGCATTGCAACAAAGTAGAGCCTGCAGGAAACTTTATGTTTTCCAAATCAGCCTTTAGGGTTTGTGAGAAATAGGAAGGACTCTGTGAGCATTACCGTTCAGGTGTATTGTTCTTCCCAAGTGAAAGCACAAAGATATTGGCTATCCTTAGCAACTGGAATACTCAAAAGTGTACTACATAGGTCATTTACAGTGAAAACTTTGCTTTCACTGGGAATGGATGTTGGTAGTGGATGAGGGTTGGGAATGACAGGGTGCTGAGGGATAACAATGTTATTTATTGCTCAGAGGTCCTGGACAAACCTCCATCCTAGCCTGTTGTCCCCCCACCTCTGCAGGTAAAATAGGGATGTCACAGGGATTAGTGCAGGGGATAATGAGGCCTTGAGTCTTGTAATTCTCTATTATGGGGTTGATGCCTTGAAAGACTTCTTTATCTATAGCACATTGATGAACTCTAGGGAGAGGTTTTGAGGGATCTATCTGAATCCTGAAGGGAGGTGCACTGTGGATTCTGTGAATAGCAGTTGAAGATTTTGCCCAGAAAGATGATGGTAGCTGATCCAATAGGAATAAATAATGACTACCCCCGGACTCAGCTATATGCCATCAGGTAGAGCATAGAAAAAATGCGAAAGGGTCACTTATTTCCCCTTGTTCGCTATTTTGGTTGCTACTGTCAAATTCTAGAATTATTTTCCCCTTTTGGGAGGAAGAAATTCCAGCATGATTTTTTTTTTCAGCATGATATTTTTCTGAGAAACTTAAGCCCAATAAACGGATAGGGGCAGAGGAACCAAGGAGAAGAGGGCGAGTATCTCTCAAAGAGCCTAGACAAAAGAGAATAGGTTCAGAGACAGGAAGCTGTTGAGGTCTATTAGAGACCCCCACTGCTGGAACTGTTAGTAGTCGGAGGCAGGAGCTGCTCTACAGCACTGGGGTTAAGCACTGAGAGTGTAGCTGGGCATCAGTAAGGATAGAAAGAGATTCATTCCCAATCTGGAGGAGTGTAGTTTCTCCAAGCTGTTTAAGAGGGAGGATTGGGAAGAACCCCTGTAGTTCCTTGGAGCCTTGTCATTGGGAATTAGGAGGACATGGGAAAGTTGGCTAGAGGGCTGGAGGTACCTGACGGGCTTAAATTTGTAATAATCTTCTTTCCCATGTCCTGGTTCCTCATAATAATAGCAGAAATTAGGCTTTCAGTTTTGTTGAGGGGCTTTCATGTAATGGAGTTGAACACTGAAAATTTTAGTGGTTTCTCCTCTAGGTGACTCATCTAGGTTCTGAGCAAGCTGGTTAGCCAGGTTAGTTAAATCTGGCATAGACATAGTTTTCCATCCCATCTTGGTCCTTTTAACTAAAAGGGAAAGATCCTGGATCAGTCCATGAATAAGCATAGAGTTAAATGCTACCCAAGTGGATTCAATATCTAAAGGAAGACCAGAATTTTCTTTAAGGACAATTTAGAGTCGATTATAGTAATCATGAACAGATTCATCAGGCTCTTGTGTACAAGCCCGAATTTTGTTCCAATCAGCAGGCCATTATAGATCAGAAAAGCCATTTTAATTGCTTCGTGGAAGTTTCCAAAGTGTTTTCTAGCATCTTGCCAAAACTTAGGGGTCCGTCCCTCAAATCCTGTTCAGGATTTTACCATTGGGCTGGTTTCACCCAATGTTTAGCCTGGTCCTCAGCAACAAGCATGTGGACCAATCGATATAAATCTGAGAAACCAGGTTGGTAAGTTTGAATTGTTACGGAACCTGGACTGGATTGCCCGATGGAAGAACGAAGTGGCACCCGGAGATCTGGGAGGATAGGAGGTTTATTTAATGCTGGCGGGCTCAGAGGAGAGTGGTCTCCAAAGGTCTGAGCCCCGAGCACAAAGGGGGCAATTTATACACTTGTACTTCTGCATACTTGGCACTTTTGGTGCGTGCGCGAAGTGGGGCAGGGAGAAGAACCCAGAAGAGCTCCGGGGCAAGGACTGGGATTTTCTTGCTGGCTCCGCCATCTTAGGACACAGATTTTCCTTATCATTACCCCATTTGATGCCCCTTTAAACACCTAGTTTAGAGGGCATCATTCTGTTTGACTCTGAGGGTTGACTGCAAGACTTGGGGCGAACACGGACTTAGTCATAAACTTAACAGTGCACCAGGTAGCAGAAGACCAGGACTGAAAGGGGCCAGGAAAACCATGGTGAAATGTGCTCAGGAGTAGACAGCAGAGTGCCAGTAAAAGTGGGATCTATGACCTTAGGTAGAAGCCTCTGGGGGAAAGTCTGGTCAGGAGGGGCAACAGTGTAGAGTCCGACTCCCAAGATGAGGGAAATCACGCCAATGAGAGCCAGGGACCATGGTGAGTAGGTGTCCATCAGTCGGTGCGGTCTTGTTGAAGGTGAAGCCAGAGTGAGTTTGTGAACTCTGGCTGGACACTCCACTGACGCGGCTCCTCATCTGAATGATGAGCTTTCTTCTTTCTTCCAAGTGAATCCCCTGTCTGGAAGGAGTGTACCTGAGACCCTAAGGAGATTGGGGCCCTCTCAAAGGTGTACTTTTGTCATTTATTTAGGGTGGCCCCCAGGGCCTGAAGCTGCTCCCTTATCCCTTTATTTCTAACCTGATGCAAGTTTCCTGGAAGGCTTCCCAAGCACGGGGGAGGCCGTCCGTATATTAATTCAAATGAGGAGAAACCTGATGTCCTGGGCATGCCATGAGCCTGCAAGAGAGCTAGGGGTAGCAGATCCAGCCATGGAAGTTAGTCTCCTGACAAAACTTTGCTAAGGTTTCCTTGAGGGTGTGATTCATTCGCTCTACTTTCCCTGAACTTTGGGGCCAGTAAGTGGTGTGGAGTCTCCAGGTGATGTTGAGAGATTTGGTCAAGATCTGTACAATGTCTGCCACAAATGCGGGTCCATTGTCACTATGGATTGTTAATGGCAGGCCAAACCGGGGCACGATCTCCCTCAAAAGGACTTTAGCTATTTCCTGGCTTTGCTCCATCCTGGTCGGGAAGGCTTCGACCCACCCAGAGTATGTGCATACTATTACTAGGAGATATTTGAACCCCCTGCTTGGCTGCACATCTGTGAAGTCTACCTCTAGATCTTTGAACAGGGTTGCTCCCATCCTCTGGACACCTGGCGGGGACCGTGGTGCAGACCGAGCATTATTTTTAGCACATGTTATGCATGGTTCACTCGTTGCTCGGCATAGTACTGGCAGCTGACTGATGTAATGTAGTAGTGCTTCTTGAGAAGGGCCTCTAAGGCAGTGTTTCCCAGATGAGTGAGTCGGTGGTGTTCCTTGACTAGATGCCCTCCAGTTGCTGTTGGGACAAAGATGCGCCCATCTGGCATCATCCATCATCCCTTTTTAGTCAGGGTGGCCCCCTCAGCCATGGCCTATTCCTTTTCCTTTTTAGTGTCGGAGGGACTTCTTCCGGGGGTGTTAGGGCCATGGTGAGGGAAGGGGCTCTGTCCATGTCCTCACTGGCTGCAGTCTTGGCTGCCTCATCTGCCACACAATTTCCCCGCGCTATGGGGTCGTCTCCTTTCTGGTGTCCCTTACAGTGCAGGATCGCTACTTCCTTTGGAAGCCAGATGGCTCAGAGGAGTCTCAGTATCTTCACCTTGTTCTTGATAGGTTTTCCTGCAGTGGTTAGGAGGCCCCTTTCCTTGTAGATGGCTCCATGTGTATGTACAGTAGCAAAGGCGTACTGGGAGATGTTGACTCACTTGCCTTCACTGAGGGTGAGGGCTCAGACCAAGGCATATAATTCAGCCTGTTGAGCTGACCATCCAGCTGGTAATGCCTTAGCTTCTAGGTCTTCAGTGGTTGTGGTTACTCCCTAACCCGCTTTCCGGGCACCCTCTTGTAGGTAACTGCTGCCATCGCTGAACAGCGTCAGCTCTGGATTCTTTATGGCTTGATCCCACAGATCTGGATGCCTTGCATAGATTTCATCAGTCACCTCGGAGCAGTCATGGTCTGGTTCCCCCTCTTCCGTGGGGAGAAAGGTTGCTGGATTTAATGTCCTTACTGTTTCGAGGGCGACCCGCAGGTTTTCACAGAGGAGCCCTTGGTATTGTGCTAGCCGAGAGTTGGAAAGGAAGCGGGGTCCCTGTGTGTTCACAACTGCATGAGGGACACAACTGCATGAGGGACCTTGACGTTAAGTTCTTGCCCCAGGGTAAGTTTGTCCGCCTCCTTGATGAGTAGGACTGTGGCTGCCAGCGCCCTGAGGCATGGTGGCCATTCCGCTGCCACAGGGTCCAGCTTCTTTGACAGGTAAGCAACTAGCCATTGCCAGGGTCCAACAGTCTGGGTGAGTACCCTGAGCGCTATTTTTTCCTTTTTAGTCCAGGCAGGGGGTTCTTGATCTGGTCCCCCTAAGAGATCATAAAGGGGTCTTGCTATTGCCGAGAATCCAGGGATCCAGATGCGGCAGAATCCTGCAGCCCCCAGGAATTCTCGTAGGCCCCTTTTTGTCTGGGGCTGTGGCAGGGAGATGATGATCCTTTTCCTCTCTGGCCGTAGTTCTCTTTTCCCTTGAGTGAGGAGAAAACCAAGGTATCGGACCTGTTGTTGGCAGATTTGTGCCTTCTTCCATGAGGCCCAGTATCCCGAGTCTGACAGGAGCTGTAGGAGGGCCTTGGTGCCTTTTGTGCAGTCTTCTTGTGTGTCACTGGTGAGAAGGAGGTCATCCACATTTTTTTTTTTCTGAGCCACTTAGGTACCCCCTGGGGTTGTTTTTTAAACACACAGCTTCTGGGATATTCCCCCCATCCCACCCATTTTGATTCAGTGGGTTTGCATAGGCCGGATAGTATTACACCCAGTGCTCATCACAACATGTACCCTCCGTAATACCCATCACCTGGCTACCCCATCCCCCAAATAGTTGCCTTTTTAACAAGGTTCTCCCAGGTGACTCTTATAAAGGTTTGGAAACAATGTCTCAGCCTTGCTGTTCAGAGTGCGGCAGGTGGACCAGCAGGATCTGTATCACCTGGGGTATCTTGTTTAAATCACCAATGTCAGCCCTACCCCAGACAGACAACCGGAATCTGCCTTTGAAAGTAGCTTGGCTTTTGATCTGACCTCTTCTCTGTTTTCATTTGAGTAGGATTCCTCCCCGACTTCCTTGCCCCAGTCCTCTCCAGAAGAGCCAGTGTCCCCTGCCTCTCCCTACCTGAGACCTGTCCCATCCCTGGGGGATGCTCATCCCAATCTCTCACCACCCAGAGACAACAGGGAAAGGTGCTCTGTGAAGCTAAAGAAACTAAACAGCTGGAGATCTTGCCTTGTTAGAGAAGGCCAACTTGACCCCCAGGTCCTCCGACCTCCGCAAATTCCAGACCCCCAGGCCTGTCTTGCGATCTCAATTTTGGTTGCTCTGCTTTGTCTCCATCAAGTGTTCTGTTCTGAAGCATTTCACACACGACTGGGCTTAGGCAATTTGGCCAGACCTGTTCAGAGACCCCGTCTCCTCTTGCCTTGGGTTCAGTCGGAGGCTAGTGTGTCCAGTGGGCTCAAAGGTTATCTGAGCCCTAAGCTTGGAGAGTATGTCTCGGCTCAGGAGAGGGGTGGGGCAATCAGGCAGATAAAGGAATTCATGTTGGACCTTGTGGCCCCCAAGTTCACACTGGCGAGCCTGGCAAAAGGGCTGTTGTATCGCCCACATCCTGGTGGCTCCAAGGATGGTCGCAGTCCTTTTGCTGAAAGGGGCCACTGGGGATGTGACAACAGAGTGCTCAGCCCCAGTATCAACTATAAAAGTCACTGGTTGGCCCCCCACCTTCATTCTTACCGCGGGCTCATGGGGGCTAAGGAGGAAAGAGCCCGGTCCTCCTCAGTCGGAGTCCATTCCCACAAGGCCTATGAGGTCCTCCTCTCGGGGTTCTTCCTTGTAGCAGCTGGGCTTTTGAGCCTTTCCCCGGTTGGGACATTTGTTTTTCCAATGCCCTTTCTCTTTACAGTAGGCACATTGATCCCTTGCCAAGGGGGTTCTGGGCTTCCCCCCTTTCGGTGGTTGGGGTCTTCCCATCTTTGTGTTGTCCTTTTCTTTCAGGGTGGCGGCGAGGAGGCTGACTTTCTTCTTCATCTTTTTGTCGGCTTCCCATTCGGCTGCGACCTCCCTGTTCATATAGACCTTATTGGCAATCTCTATTAGTTGGATGATGTTCATCCTGGTAAAACCCTCTAGTTTCTGAAGTTTTTTTCTGATGTCTGGGGCAGCCTGAGCCACGAAGGAGGTGTTTACCATCTGTTGGCTTTCCTGTGCCTCAGGGTCAAATGGAGTGTATATCCTGTAGGCTTCACATAGTCTTTCGTAGTAGTCCCCAGGCGACTCCCGTGGTTGTTGAGTGACCGAGGATACCTTCTACCATGGCCTGTGGTTTTTCAGAGTAGGATGGGGTGTTATGTTTCCAGTTGAGGAGGTCGGTGGTGGAGAAGGGCTGATAATACATCATGGAACAGCTGGGTTGGACTGTCCCATCTTCATTGCACCTCTTGGGTTCCCACATCTCTTGTACTGGCATTTGGAGGACGCTTGTGCCCAGCCTGGGGCACAGCTTGGCTGCTGGTCCTGAGAAAGTGGATCCTTTGGGCCTGGGGGTGCTGGTGAAACTGATGGTGGTGGAGTGTCTGGAGCTGAAGGGCCAGGTGTAGATGGTCCTCGGGATCTCCGGCTAGGATTTGTGGAGACTGGGGCTTTTGCTGATTTTCTTTAGGTCACTTGCATGAGGCGATTAAGACCCTGGCCTGTCCCTGCCTACTGCAAGTGAATCGCACCCAGATGGGAAGGGTCAGCAATTCCTAGCCAGGAGTCAATGTATGGAAACTGGTCAGGGTGTCCTGGTTCTCCTATTATGACTCGCCATACTCGATGAATCATTGGGACATCCAATGTCCCTTCTGAAGGCCACCCGATATCAAAGGTGGGCCATTCCAATTCACACAGGGTTCTCAACTTGCCGGGGTTCATCCTGACTCCATAGTCTCCCAAAAACCCCTTCTTGAAATTTTTGATCATGGTCTCTAGAACCGTAGGTTTACTCTGCGCTGACCGCATGGTGATGTCCAGGAGACCAATCAGATGCCCATCTGGCTGTGTCCTGAAGGAGCTTAGGTGAGGCTTAGCCGTAGTGGTCTCAGCATTGTGACTTACGATCGGAATCTATTCCGATGCCGCCGCCATAGACTATATGCCGTTCACCACGGAATCGCAGATGGGCCCACTCAGACTCTGTAAGCTTCTGGGGACCTTAAAGGTGCCTGCCCATGGAGTCACAGAATCAGTCCGCTTAAGCAAGCCAGGTCGGACTGCACATTCACTCACACATTCACACTCCAGAAGTTATTACATTCCCTCCCTGGGAATCCCTACCTGTGAGACCTGTAAGAGGTCTCTGGGAGGTGATCAGGCTCCCCTTCCACCCCACTGGGGATGGGCCTGTCTGGGTCCTGGGGCCCCAGACCTTACCAGAATCTGACGTCGGGACCAGGTCCTCACCTGCCAAGTCTCCTCGAGTCCGGCGGGAACAGCAGAGCGGGACCGGCCCAAGGCTACTGGGGCGGGAGACTGCTGAAAATAGGCAGGGCACACCTTCTCCGTTAGGATCCCTCGTTCCATCACCGCCCTGCCGTTGCCCCCAAATAGGTGGCAACAATGGGCCAGTGCAGTTGGGTTTCCCGGTCAGGGAACCAAATGTTAAGGAACCTGGACCGGATCACCCGACAGAAGAACCAAGCAGTACCCAGAGATCTTGGAGGATAGGAGGTTTATTTAATGTCGGCCGGCTCAGAGGAGAGTGGTCTCCAAAGGTCTGAGCCCCGAGCACAAACAAAGGGGGCAATTTATACACTTCTACTTCTGCATACTTGGCACTTTTGGCACGTGCGTGAAGCAGGGCAGGGAGAAGGACCTGGATTGGTGCGCGCGGGAAGCAGAGCAGGGAGAAGAACCCGGAAGAGCCCCGGGGCAAGGACTGGGACTTTCTTGCGGGCTCCATCGGCCATCTTAGGACGCAGATTTTCCTTATCAGAATAACTATGTTAAATTCTTCAGCAAAATATTGGGGGTCCCTCCGTCACTTCAGGAAACTCTTTAACTATGGCTCCCAATTCAGCCATAGTCCAGGGAACATAAGAAACTTGGGTTCTATTTCAATCCTCAGAAGATTTAACTTTAAAGGGGCAGGTTTTAACAGATTCAGGAGAGGAGGGGGTGGAGGAAGCTTCAGAGGGAAAGAAGGGTTCTGCAAAAGGGCTGGAATGAGGGAGCAGAGATGAGGAAGTGCAGAGAGAATGGAGGAAGATGGCAACCAAGGCGAAGCTGGAGCACAAGATGGCTGCTGAGTGTCAGCGCACAGAGAAGGTGGCGGAGGGGCAGAAGAGACCTCAGACGCTACTCCCCCTTTTTTTAATTGTTTGTTCACCTCATTTAGTTTATAAACTGTAATGGAGAGAGCCAGTTATAGATTCCTGATAGCATTTGGAAGCTTCAAAATACCAGTTAAAATAGGACTCCCATTCAGTTTTGTCAATTTTAGGACCATGGTTATCCAATTCAGCTTTGAGAAAATTAAATTTGGGGAGATTGAAAGTTCCCCATAATGGCCACTGAAATTTTAAATTACTTCTGGTTAGGTCAGTCCATTTATTTATAGATGCACATGTGGAGGGACCATAGTTTTTAAACATAAAAGTGGCCAGAGTTCCAGGAGGGAAGGCACCCTCATAGCATTCTGATGACTGGGATCCCATTTCTTAGAGGTTTTTCAGGAACAACCTGGTTCCAGAAGGAATCAGATCAAAGGCCAGTATAGTTCTAGGAGGAACAGTCCAGTCCCAAACAGGACTTGGACTGAAGGCTAGCGTAGTTCCAACAGGAATGGTCTGATTCCTTTTAAAAATATTTTATTTATTTATTTATTTGAGAGAGAGCTCAAGAGACAAAGAGCAAGCATGAGGCGGTGGGGACGGGCAGAGGGAGAAGGAGACTCCACACTGAGCAGGGAGCCTGACACAGGGCTCGATCCCAGGACCCTGGGAACATGACCTGAGCCAAAGGCAGATGCTTAACCGACTGAGCTGCCCAGGAGGTGCCCCAAGAGCAGTCTGATTCTGAAAAGGAATTGGACTGAAGGCCAAATGAGTATTCTCAAAGATAAGAAAAACCGAGCCTTAAAATAGATCCCCAATAAAGCCTAGGGAGCTCAGAAACAAAGTGTAGAGCGTGAAATCCAGGAGAAAACTTACCCTCAATCCACAGGGTTGGCGAGAAAGCTGAGAGGCTATCCAGCACTGTGGGTACTGCACCTGTTTGCTCCCCAGCCCTGGAGCCATCAAGGGTCCTCTGGATCCCACCCCTGCCACAAAGTAATGTTAACCATAAAAATAAAAACTGTCAGTTATTTTACCAACAAAAGTTGGGTTTAATGGAGAATAAAAGAGAATCGCAATCTGAGACAAACTGTGGCAAAGCCACAGGCAAGTTCGGGGATCAGAGGAGAAGTATGCTTTTTTAAGGAGAAAAGACATAAGTTGGGAAGGCTGTTATAAACTACAAGTTAATTGGAGTAACCTAGACGTTTGAAGTATGGTGACTTCTCATTGGTTGAGCTGTTGCCCAGGGGGATAAAAAAAAAGTGACCCTTCCTCTGGCTAGAATCGTAGAGTACTATCCTCCTGCAAGGTCAAGTCCGTGTCCTCCCATTGTCTGCAATTGACTCTGGGAATGGTAGGGTGTGAGAACGCCCCTTGCTGAAACCTCTCGAATCCATTTTAGTGAGGTTTCCTTTTCCTAATTTTCATAGACCAAAATTGTATCCTGAGCCCTCTGTGGTGGTGAATAAGTGTATGCTCAGAGTTCTTTTTCTAGAATAGTTTTCATAGGAATGCAGGAAACTGGACATTTATCCAGGGACTTTTGTGTGTCAGGATTTCTGTGTGAAGGAGCAGGTTCAGCTAAAGAAAGAATACCACTTCTGAAATCAGAGAGCCCTGGGCTGGGCATCCAGCTCTATCACTACCAGTTGGGTGACCTGAGAAAGTTACCTGACCTCTTTGGATCCCAGTTTGTCCAGCTATAAAATGTATAGGGTTATAATAATATTAGCAAATAACAAGGTAGTATTTGCTACATGCAGATCCTGCTGGAAACACTTAAAGTTTATTTAATCATTTAATAATGTGTATCATTGATGGTTGTCAAGTGGATTAGCCCTAAGATGAGTACTTATTGTTCCTGGTTTATTACACGTTAAAAGAAAATTTTCCACTTCCAGCAGAGCTTGCCCAGGAGATACCAAAACGGAATGTCGTGTGTTATTATAGCTTGTTCTTACCATTGGAAGCTGATAAATGACCCTGAGCCTTCAGTGGCCCGAGGGACACCAGACTCTTCCTAGACCTAACTGAAGACTTTCCTGAGGAACAAACAAGGCTGTTTTAACCAACCAGCATATAGACCTATGGACTAAAGCAGTTCTCCAAAGAGTTCTCAATCCTTAGTTAGCATAACCACCAGGAAACCTCTTTTATGACACTTAAAAATCCCCTACTTTTCCCCTTCTGTGAGTTCCTCACTTAATTTACTCACAAGTGGGTGTTGCCTTGTGTGTAATTTCTCCTAGCACTGGTAGTCTTTGTTCTATTCTTTGACACGTAGGAAGTCAATAAGTGATTTTTTTTTTTTTTTTAAACTTTAAGTGCTGTTTACCTCTCAGTTTCCCTGTTGGGTGAGTGAGGTGAGGAATGATGTCCACAGGGGCAGATGATCCCCTTCTTTGTGCCTCCGTGCCCTGTAACCACCTCCCCTTGCTGAACAAACGGATCAATGGGACCAACCCCCAAGAGGGGCAACCAGGTTGCTTGGAACTTACATTGTTTTGGGGACTGTTTAAAGAAAATAATTTTTAAAACTTTAACAAAATTTTATTTGGAAACGGATATTTAAAGTAAGAAAGCAGAACCCAACAAATGACAATTTTAACACAAGTGAGAGGGAGCCTGGGTGGCTCAGTCAGTTATGTGTCTGCCTTTGGCTCAGATCATGATCCCTGGGTCCTGGGATCAAGTCCTGCATCCGGCTCTTTGTTCGGTGGGGAGCCTGCTTCTCCCTCCGCCTGCTGCTCCCCCAGCTTGTGCATGCACGCTCTTTCTCTCTCTGTGACAAATAAATAAATAAAATCTTTAAAGAAAAATAAAATAAAACAAGTGAGAAATTATAGTCTCCTAATTGGAATGCACATGAAAGATTACCTTTTTTTTATATATGTATCATAAGCCTCCAAAGGAGCTCGGGCAAGTGGAGGGCCCTGAGGCTTGAGCTTTATTAGCTTCACAATAGATCTCTCTGATGACAACACTTCTGACCTTTCAACCTCACTCCCCTGGCAGCTCAATGCTTCTGGCTTTCTTTGGCTTCCAGTAACAAAACATAATTTTGTGAATTGGGGGTGGGAAGTTGCTTATGTATGTAGATGGGTCAATCATTAGATACCGGGTCCTTTCCCTGTGGATTAGTACCCTCCTTGGAAATTAACTAACTGCTCTGAGCTTTGCTCTCTTTCTTTGTAAAATGTAATTAGAGGACTTGCAGGCTTGCCACCTGTAATTCTGTAAGAGGGATCAGTGATGCGAGTGAAGGAATTTTACATTTCATAGCTGCAAGTCCATGAAACTCATGTGATTGTTGGTTTTGCATGGGCTCTATCCTAAGGAAATCTAGTCAACAATACTCTATAAAAAGTAAAGTAACTAACAGGTAATTTAAGATATGGAAATTTATGCTATGTGCCTACAGACAAGTAATAATAAGTGGCTTTAAGTGATAATAAACAGCCTTTCTTCATGGAGGATGGGAGTGGTCTCTGATGGCTGTTCTCCAGATGCTTTCAGACACCTACCTTGAGGGTAAGTTCTGCATCTCCCATTGTCTAGCATTTTAATGTGCCCATAGCAGGCTCTATAAATATTTGATGAATAAACACATGCATTACAAAAGAATCCCATTTTATAAAAGTGGTATCTAAAAATCTCTCTTCCAGGGCATCTAAACTGATCTTACTTTTTCCTCCCTTTCTTAAATATAAACAACTTCTAGGGTCTGGGATCTGCCCCCTGGGATAAACAAATACCTTCTCCCTGGCAATTAAGCCCCTTTATTAGAGACAAGCAAGCGAAGAAAGGCTTTATATTTCCAGGGTCCAGAAAGCAGGCTGGCCCCAGGGTGGGGTTGGAATTTCAGGGCCTGGAGAGGACAGAGCCCAGGCATGGGGGCAAGTCCTGAAGAGCCCTGAGCATGGCTCTCAAGGTGCAGGACCTGGGGCTACCGGGAGTGTTCTGGAGCAGGCTGAGCCTGGGAACCCACAGAGAGTTTCACACGCCTGCTCAGGAAACCTGTTCCCGGCCGAACAAAGAGAGTGGCCAAATGGCGGACCACTTGCTCTCTGCAAGCAGCAAGGGCAGGCAGGAAACCAGATGCCAAGAGATTCCACGTCTGGATTCTGTAAGCCCCTGATGACTGGAGGGAAGGGAAGTGCAATTAGAAAAGGGACCGATTTGGACCTCCCACCAGGTCAGGAGAGTGGGTGCCTGAAAGGGATTACATTTGAGTTAGGCAATCAAAGACACGTGACAACATTCACAGCCCTCCTGCATGGAGCCCAGGGACCGAGTGGATAGGTGAGCACTTCCTAATCCGGGGCGGCTGTGTAGTTGGGCAAACTGGAGCTTGCAAAGCAATCTCAGTGGAGGAGGAGGAGGCTGGTTAATGGAGAGTTGGGTCACCAGGCTGAAGCCTTGGGCACCCCCGGGGCGTGGGGGGGGGGTATGATGGACCATGGGATGGAAACAGAGTGAAGCCCTTGGGCAGATATTTGAGTTTCATCCAGGACGCAGGACTCGGGGAAAGGCTCTGCTCAGTGCCTGTCAGAATGTGGTGGCTGGGGGCGCCTGGGTGGCTCAGTTGTTAAACATCTGCCTTCGGCTCAGGTCATGATCCCAGGGTCCTGGGATCGAGCCCCGCATCAGGCTCCCTGCTCGGCGGGAGGCCTGTTTCTCCCTCTCCCGCTCCCCCTGGTTGTGTTCCTGCTCTTGCTATCTCTCTCTGTCAAATAAATAAATAAAATCTTTGAAAAAAAAAAAATGTGGTGGCTGAGGAAGACAAGTTCAGGGGCTAGGTATGGCCTCTAGGAAGCATCAGGTTATTCTGGAGTCTGTTATTATACCTTATGCTGTAAAACATTCTAGCTCTTCCAGGGCCTTGGGGGGTTCCTCAGCTCGTCTGGGGACCCTACAGGTTATCATTGAAGACATCTGGGGATAACTCACCTGAAAGTGCTAGAGAATCTGCTTCAGGCCCAGTTCAGCCATTTTTCAGACCTTTATCCCGAGGTACTCCAGGCTCAGTGCTCTTGAGTATTGGACCAGACTTTCTAGGGATATTTTAAGCCATACGCCTCTATTCCAGGCAGTCTCATGGCCTTGGAAGCACCTCGGATTCCAGGGCCATTCTAAAAGTTTTCCCCAAACTTGGACCAAGTGGTTATGTGGCAATTTGGGGAACACGCCAAGATGACCCAGAAATCTGCATTCTGCTTTTGAACAGGAACTTGTGTACCCCCTCGAGGCCCCTCCTGGGTGCCCGGACTTATTTGTTTTGAGAGCAGATTTCTCGCCTGGAGTGTGCTTTGTGTGGGGTGTCAGGGAGTCAGGCGGGCTTTGTCATAGCACTTTGCAGCTGTGATTCATGTAACATTTCATTTCGAGAAATGGCATTTCTTTAAGACCCTGCCGTAAATTGAGATGAGATGATAATGTGTTTTTAAAGTACTTAAAGAGAATCAGGGAGTCAAGTGAGGTCGTGCGTGTTAAATGTTACATGGAGCTGTTGACAGGCTGAGTTAAGGTTTTTGGCATTTAAGTAAATTACCAGTGAGGGAGAGGGTTCCATCAAGCCATTTGCTGACATGAAACACTGCATAGTCCTCTGTGTAACAGCCATGCCTGCAGCCTAGAAACGGAGACCCGTGCATTTATGGGGACTCTGGGTTATTTTCCTTAGTTTCATTGTCTGGGCATGGGGAACCGTTTCAGAGAAAGGACTTTGCTATCACTTCACTGTCTTCTCTCCCTTCCTTCTTCGAATGATATGTTGGGTAAGAGACAGCCCAGAGCTCCTCTCCATTTTATGTTCTAGCATTTACCATCACATCAAGAGTCTCTAGGTGACAAAGGATTTCCAATCCTCAGCCTGCGGCCATTCATTTGGAGTAACATTTGATGAGAGTCCCATTACAACAAAACATGTGAAATAAATTCTTGTGGTATGTGTTATGTTAGGTTTTTGGGTCACTTAGAAAAATCAAATTTATGATACAGGGACATTTTGCCTTTCCAATCTTCTTTTTTAATTTTCCTCTCTTAAGTTCTTTCTTTTCGAATTAAATTTTTGGTTTTATCAAAGTAATAGCTGAATCTGGTTTTAAAACCCAAGTAGATTGCCAAAGTTCTTTAAAAAAAAAAAAGTCTCCCTTACACTTTTTTTCTGATTAGAAATCAGTGTATTTTAATTGAAGAAAATTTAGCAAAATTTGAAAAGGTTTTAAAGGAAAAAATTTAGACCTAACAGGACTCTTAAAATATCCAAATGATAAATTCACCTCTAATTTTAAACACAAGAAGCAGCAAAAAAGCCACAGGCTGTAAGTATATGGATTTGCATGATATATTTATATGAAATAAAAGGTTTTAAATGATTATATATGTTTTAAACTTCTTAAATGTCTTATATTTAATATTCCATATTCCATATTATGCCATGTTTGCAAAAAATCATTACTATATCTGAATTCTGTTCCAGGTCAGACACCATATATTTAGGCCAACGTCTTTTTCCAAACTTCTGGTTAGTCATCTCTTTCTTTGTATATAATTGAAATGTAATAATGAAATTTGATTACTAATTCATATTTTGAAAGATGAATTTAGAAAATTGGGTAGTACTAATATTTTCCACCCCTTCTCACCTTGTGTCCCATTTCCCAAAGGCAAAAATGTTTTTAACCATTCATTCCAATATTTGTGGCTGTTTAACCGAAGAATATGCTTATACCATTTCTTGATTTATTGATTTTAGACATATTCTCTCATCTCCCTGTTTGGCTAACAAGGATTTAGATTTCTTACACTGTGTCTCACTCCTCTGCCTCTCATCACACTTTATCCCTTCTTTCCATTTTATTTTATATCAAAACATTTTTTTTTTTTTACAAAATTCAATCAGTGTTCTCATCATTATGTCTTAGCTCTAGAGCGAAGTAGCGTGAATATATCCCACCAGATCTGTCACACGCTGATCAGTTTCATTTTCTAGATAGTCAAAATATCAGATAATTTTTTTTTAAATTTATTTATTTATTTGACAGAGACACAGCGAGAGAGGGAACACATGCAGGGGGAGTGGGAGAGGGAAAAGCAGGCTTCCCGCAGAGCAGGGAGCCCGATGCGGGGCTCCATCCCAGAACCCTGGGATCATGACCTGAGCCGAAGGCAGACGCTTAACAACTGAGCCACCCAGGCGCCCCCAAATATCAAATAATTTATCAACTCATTCCTCCCCCTTGCAGACTTCCCCGCCAGAGTCCTCCACCTCATCCTTCAGCTCCACATTGGACCAACTGTGCTCTATACCAGTTCATCAGTGGGCGTGTTGGGGCTACCCTTTGCACGATCCTGAGTTTTTCTGTGCCACTGTCTTGGTTGAATCCCTTTTTTCTGGGTCCCTTGCCTTCTCTCTCAGGTCAGTCCCTTCTTTCTCCACTACTGACTAGCTGTGAGATTTTGAGCAAATCACCTAACTTCTCTGTGCCTAGTTTCCTTTTGGGAATATGGAATATGGTGAGGAGTAAACTAATTAATATATGTAAAGCACTTCCAATAACACCTGGTGCAGCAAGTGCTTTATACATATATCAGCTATTATTTTGTTAGAATATATCCTTCACAAGCTTCCTTAAAAAGGGCTCAGGGGAAGTATGTTTTAAGAACCTATCTAAAAATATAATTTCCTCCATTTTCCTTGATTGATCATTTGACTGGTTAGAGTGCTAGGCTGAAGATAATTTTCATTTAGGATTTTGAAGACATCGTTCTGTCTTCCAACTTCCAGTTGATGTTATTCTGCTCGCCGGTTCTTTGTACAGGAGTCGTTCATTTTCTCTTAAGATTAGCTTTTGAAATTTCATTTTCATGAGTCTTTTTTCATTCACCAGACTGAGAATTTTCAGTCTGAAGTGTATTACCCATATTGTCCTGATTATTTATAATTTCATCTTCTCCACTTTGTCCATTCTCTTACAAGAACTTCTCTTAGGATGTTGGACTTCTTGGGTTGGACTTCCGTAGAACACTTATCTCCCTCCTCTTGCGGTATATCTTTTTGTCTTTTTGGTTCTCTCTGGATAATTTTCCTGACTCCAACTTCTAAGATGTCTGATAAGTTTTATTTTTACGTTTTGGTCTTGCCAGCAGGTGAATGCTACAGCAGGCAGCCCCTGAGTGGCCTGGGCCTCACTCCTCCCTTAGATTGCTTATGGCTTGCTTGTTTATGATGGGGATAATCTGTGCAAGATTTGCTTGGTTTCTTCTTCTCTCACTTTTGATTTTTTTTTTCTTTTTGCTTTTAGGTTGAAATTACATAGGTATTGAGAATCATCTGTGTGTTTTATTTAACAATTGAAGTCATTATATATAATTAATTTAAATGCTAAGACCTAGGGGAATATAGTCACAAACTGCGTTAGAATCTGTGTAGGAGGGTACAACTGTGAGACCAACCGTCCAATAGACAGCCCGGCTTTCCACGGTCACTTCTAAACAGAGAAGTGTCTCTCCTAGCAGGAGGCAGCGGAAAGAGGACCCTACCCTCCAAATGTGCATACAGGCCCACATACAGGCACACATACACCCCATTAGGAGCAGTGCTGGAACAGACTACAGAGGGCGTGAGGAGTTGGGTCTGGGATTCCCTCCTCCACCCCAAGCATCTTCAGAGACTGGGACTTTGACCTGATCACCGATAATTACACTTCCTGAGTTTCACTGACTGCTACCTAGAGAGAGTTGAAACTGGAGGAGATGTAACCATCACGGAATGATTGAGTTTAACTGGTTGAACGACATTCCATCCTTCTTAAGCGGAATGGGTGGGTGGGCGGGAGCCCAGTCAAAGAACAGTAAAGCCAGCTTCTCCCTTGTTCTTCACTGAACGGAGACTATTCAACCAGTCCTGTTGCCCAGAGAACCCCTGAAGAGGTATTTAGCAAACAGTTAACAGTGCTTAGCTAGGGGGGTAATGTGTGGAAGATTGTATATGTGGAGAATATGTCTCATACATTTTCACTTTGTGGATTATTGTAAATGATTTATATGTATAATGTGTGCTATTTTTATAATTATAAAAGGACAACAACAAAGTATAATTTAAAAATCCAGAAGTTGATCAGCTTACAGATGAGCAGTTTGCTGTGGCCTGTGGAGGTGGCGTGCTGGTCAGGTGTGCTTGCTGATGGAAGCCTTGTCATAAGGAGGAGTGAGAAAGAAAGGCCAGGGGGTGGGGTGTGCAGATTAATGCAAACCCATTACTACCACTAGCAACTGAATTGGAGGTTCCCCTCCACTAATGATGAGTGAGCAGTGTCATCTTCACCTACAAAACATTAATAGGGCACACATTTAACGTATCGTCCATGCCTGGATATTTTGAGAATGAGCAGGAATTCTAGGAATAATTCTGCTGGAGCATTAGTGTAAACCAGGACTGCCCTGTAAACAGGGGCATATGGTCACCCTGAGCACAGGACACTCCTACAACCTTGAGTATATGCCACGTGGCTGTGTTCTAGGAGTAGAGGTCACCTCAGGGCTGTACCCCATGCCCTAAAGAGGATCTCAGCACCTGAAACTGGTCTGTATAGTGAGTATCAGTGATTCAAAGGCTCTAGAGTAGCGCGATGCAAGCCCCATATGTAATTTAAAATTTTTCTAGTAGACATGTTAAAAAGATGAAAAGAAATGGGCAAAATTGATTTTAAGAATATATTGTATTTAATGTAACATATCCATGTGGTAGGCAGAATAATGGCCTCCAAAGATGTCCACATCCTCATTTTTGCAACCTGTGGTATGACAAAAGGGACTTGGCAGGTATGACTAAATTAAGAGATGGAGAGATCTGGATTAGTCTGGATTATCCAGGCCTGATCTAATCACATGGATCTTTAAAAGCTGAAAGCCTTTCCTGGCTGTGGTCAGAGGAAGATGTTACTACATAAGAAGGTCAGACAGGTGGAACAAGTCAATGGCTATGAAGATGGAGAAAGGGGGCTGTAAGCTGAAGAATATGGGTGGCCTCTGGAGGCAAGGAAACAAGAATTTTCCCTAGAGCCTCCAGAAGGAACACAGTCCTGCTGACACCTTGACTTTAGTTCATTGAGACCCATTTCGGACTTTTGACCTCCCAGACTGTAAGATAATAAATTTGTGTTGATTTAAGCCACTAAATTTAGTAGCAGTTTGTCACACTAGCAATAAGAACCCAATACAATTCAGCACAGTCTCGTGTCAACATTTAGTCATGTAAAAATTATTAACGAGATTTTAATTCATTGCTTTTCATGCTAAGTCCTCTAAGTTTTATGTGTATTTTACATTTAAAGCCCAGCTCAGATCTCAGTTCAGATCTCGCCCCATGTCAAGTGCTCAGCTCACATGACTAGTGGCTACCATCCTGAAGAGCAGAGTTCTAGACCCTTTGCCCCAGGATTCAGAAAGCTGAGGGCTCCCGGATGGAAGCATGTGCAGATCATCCTTCTAGCCACGTTTCTAGTCCTTCCCGCCAGTGGTAGTTTGCATATGTGTGAGTGTGTGTGTGTATGTCTGCCCCCCGTGTGTGTGTGTATGTGTAGGTTAGTTCCATGAGCATTTATGCTATGCCTGAGGGAGAGGGTCAGGGCCAGCAGCCTTGGCACACATCCCAGGTACCCCAGAGAGAAAAAACAAGGACTCTTTTTGCAGGTCTTCAATGTCCTTCTAGCAAGAACCAGCTTGCAAATTGATCTCCTGCTAAAGATCCCCTATCCCTGCCCCCGTCCTGCCAATCTTGGCCAGCAGCTAATTCTGGGTCTCCACGGAGGCCAGCATTGACTTGTGGAGGGTTCACATTCCATTTTTTAAAAAAAATATATTTTTTATTCGTATCAGATAATGGATTTTTTTTAAAGATTTTATTTATTTATTTGACAGAGAGTGAGAGCTCGAGGGGGGGTGAGGGGCAGGGGGAGAAGCAGGGTCCCCTCTGAGCAGGGAGCCCGATGCGGGACTCCGTCCCAGGACCCTGGGATCACGACCTGAGCCGAAGACAGATGCTTAACTGACTGAGCCACCCAGGCGCCCCACATTCCATTTTTTAATTAAAATTTTTTATCCCAGTTTTATTGAGATATAATCGACATACAACATTGTGTAAGTTTAAAGTGTACAATGATCTGACACACGTATATATTGTGAAATGTTTACCACAATAAGGTTAGTTAACACATTCTTCACGTGATTACCATTTTGTTGTTGTTGCCATTAAGGTGAGAACATGGGAGCTTTGCTCTCAGAGCAACTTTCAAGGATCCAATACAAATACTGTGAACCATAGCCCCATATCTGCTTTGGTCCTCCTACACTTGCACCTGGGCTGGAGCTGCCCCAGGATGGCTGCAGCACCGTGCTAACAATTCATGAATGGGATTGGAAGAGGAATGACAAATGGTTATGTTTCACGGAGGCAGAGCAGGAAGCATCTTTCCCGTATCTTCACTGGATCCGGTTTACGCTGAGGAGTTGTATTTTCTGCCAGTTCTCCATTAGGTTGTAGAGAAACATCACAGTGTATCGAAACTCTGGCAGAAAGATACAGTTGCCAGAAAGCTTGATTGGAGGCTATGTCAGAGCGCATTCATACAGAGGTAACACGAGCATTCAGATCATTCTTCCGGGCTTCTCCTAAAGCGTGATCCACAATTATCCGGTTACACAAGGCATGGACCAGTGGGGCTGCAGGACTAGGCAGCCAATACATCTCTTTAATTTGTTGGCATATCCCCCCATCAGGAGGAAAACCAGTGGAGGGTAGGGTGGCAGGTGCTATATTCTTAACTCCTCGTGTAATGGTTCTTCATAATATTAGATGTGCGAAAAGGGCACGAGAGACAAATTGCAACTTGCTAACGGTTGTGTTGCTGTCACAAAGCAAGCAGGGAAAAAAAAAACCCTTCCCTCCCCTTTCCCTGGAAAAGTACATGTTATTCTCACCTCTGATTAGATTTCCTGGAGAAGTGACCCATCACTTGGGCCAGTAATCCTAACGTCCATCTGCTTCTTCTGGGTCCCTGCTTCTGATTATAATTCATTTTTCTCGTGCACATGTTGTTTTGTATTTCTGATTAGGAATACAAAAGGTGAAAAATAGGGTGGCAGCTGAATATATTGATATAATTTGCTCACGTAATTTATGCTGTTGATGATTCTGGAGTGCATTCAGAGGCATTAGCCTTCTAATTATGGATTTTCACAGAATCTTTTGATATGCAGATGGCCGGTCAGCCCCAGAGTGGAGGACCACTATCAGAGGTGGGGGGTGGTGTGCGGGAGGTAGAACTATTTTGACTGC
Organism: Mirounga angustirostris; assembly: GCF_029215605.1. Taxonomy (NCBI): domain Eukaryota; kingdom Metazoa; phylum Chordata; class Mammalia; order Carnivora; family Phocidae; genus Mirounga; species Mirounga angustirostris. The sequence goes on from NW_026991723.1 coordinate 25,428,508, forward strand.
AGAAAGCATGATACATTGAATAGGTATGGTCAAGCTTTTCCCTGGGCAGATATCAGAGAATTTGCAACCTGCCATGTGTTTCTACAAAGTGCTGTATACATAAATAAAATGAATTCATCAAACCAGATATAGGAAATATTGTCAGGGAAAGTCTAGTCTCAGTACCACTGTTAGGAAATATTGTCAGGGAAAGTCTAGTCTCAGTACCACTGTGTTTTTATTTTTAGCTTGCTAGCAGAGACTAGCTCAGGCTCCCCTAAGTTTTGACTGTGTGTGTGTGTGTGTGTGTGTGTGTGTGTGTGTGTGATTGTGTGGGTTGCAGCCTCACTGGAGAGGTAGCAGTGTTCTCAAGAGGATAAAAGTGAGAGAGCATGGCACACTCTCACTCAACATTTTTTCTCATCCTTCCATCTTAAGGTGCATTTAAAGGTTCTGTGGTGGATAAAATCCACTGATAAAAGCTCTAGCCCTTTGTGAACATTTATAGGTTAGTGCAAGGCAAGGGGTGAGCTTACACTGGACATCTTATTCTCAGGAATAACATAGGAGGGTCCTGGCTGGACTGCAGGGCTGAGGGATCCTTACAGAGAAGAGCTCAGTGCACTTTCTTCCCACCTTCCTGAGCAGATGCCCAGGGCCGCCATGTTGCTACTTGCTTAGGGCAACTTGAGGTTTCCTTACACCTCTGCTCATAGCCCACCCCTTTACCAGATGTATCCCAAGCTCTTCCTTGTCACCGTGGCATTCAAAGCCCTCCAGGATTGGCCACAACCCTCTTCTAGAAGCTCATTTCCTTCTCTGTGCCTTCCTATGCACAGTGCTTCTAGTCAATTAAATGGCCGGCTCTTCACCACACAGATCTCATGCCTCCCCAGTCTGCCATTGCTCACACCTGCTGTGGTTTCAGAACGTCTCCTCTTTGCTATCTCCATGTTCCCAAATACTACACATTACTTCACCTATGTCACCTCTCCATAAAGTCATGCCCCATCCCATCCCTCAATGTTACCTCTTCTTCCCCTGAAACTCTGGTCCTCTCTCATGATAAATCTCTTACTCCCTTAGATAGTTATATATGTTCATGTCTCATTTCTCCCATTAGACTATCAATTTCTTGAGGGTAGGGGCCCACGTGAAATCTATCTGCCCCTTCAGTGACACCCTACCCATAAGTCACTATTTGTTGAATAAATGAACACAGCATTGATCACAAGCCATGGAGATGAACAGTCTCAGAGGTCACTGCTTTGTCAAAGTGAGTTTCAGGGTTGTTTTACCTGAGATGGGGATAGGAGGTTGTTGAAATTACAGATTCATGGAGCCCTCTAACACCTCCAGGATTAGAGTCTGTGGGAGGTGGGGCCTGGGAATCTGTTGGGGTTTTTTGTTTTCTTTTGTTTCTTGAAGGAAACTTATGTTCACACTTTTCATAGTGAAATTCACATTTTTGACTTTGCAAGACGTAAACTCCTCATTAGACAACTGTCATGGTCCCCTGCCCTTATTTTGGGGGGTTTAGGAACTCTTTTTGTGTGTGTGGTTTTTTCCAAGTTTTTATTTAAATTCTAGTCAGTTGGGCGCCTGGGTGGCTCAGTTGGTTAAGTGACTGCCTTCAGCTTGGGTCATGATCCTGGAGTCCCGGGATCGAGTCCCGCATCGGGCTCCCTGCTCGGCAGGGAGTCTGCTTCTCCCTCTGACCCTCCCCCCTCTCATGCTCTCTGTATCTCATTCTCTCTGTCTCAAATAAATAAATAAAATCTTTAAAAATAAATAAATAAATTCTAGTCAGTCAACATATATGGTAAAATTGGTTTCAGGTATAGAATTTAGTGATTCATCATTTATGTATAACTCCCAGTGTAGGCATCTGTGTTTTAAATAAGATCCCTGAGGGGCACCTGGGTGGCTCAGTTGGTTAAGCGTCTGCCTTTGGCTCAGGTCATGATCCCAGAGTCCTGGGGTCGAGCCCTGCGTTGGGCTCCCTGCTCAGCAGAGAGCCTACTTCTCCCTCTGCCCCTCACCCCACTCGTGTTCTCTCTCTCTCTCTCTCAAATAAATACATAAATAAATAAATCTTAAAAAAAAAAAAAAAGATCTCTGAGAGGTCTGATTTTTGAGAGCCTCTAGGGATTTACAAGATGTGTTCAGCCCAGTTGGGGTTAGGTCCCTTTAGGACAAAGATCTGGAGAGTGATATTGGGGGGCTGGAGCAATTCTGTTCCACTCATGTGCCAGAGTGGCCATTTTATCAGCTTTAAACCTGGGAAAGGCAAGCTGAGGTGAACTTTGGTTATGATTTGTAGGGAGCCCATCCTTGAATGCAGAGATTCCTTCTAAATCAGGGAGAAAAATACACTGTGGAGCAGACAGTTTAATGTGTGTATGCTCATCAACTGAAGCGTTGTCAAGGATTGGCTCCAGCTTAGGAAGAGAACCATGTCAGAAAATGCAAAGGTCACTGGTTTAATGAACAGAATTGGGTGTTTACTTATTAGTAAAAAAGATTTTATTTTGAGTAAAGCCACTGAGGACAATCAGCCAGGCTTTAGACTTCAGGGTGGAAAAGCAGCTCAGTTGAGATGCAAAAGAAAAACACACAGCATCCAAGTGAATATTTTAAATGCTTATAAAATTTTAATAGGAAATGGGAAATGGATTTCTGTGGACTTTAGTTACTGTGGCTAATGGGTAACTAAGGAAATACTCTATTCTTCCCTATTGATTTTTCCAGGTGATTTTAACCAAGTATAAAAGCCATCAGGAAGAAAAATAGCATCCCTAGCTACATAAGGAGAAAGCAAATAAAAAGAAAGCACTTCACCCTTTAGATAAAAAGCTTTTTCCCAACGAAAAGTAATATGGTGGTTGGGGGTGTCCAAAAAGGCAAAAAGGGACAAGTGCTTTAAAACGATGGCATAACCAGGATGCTGCTAATATTGAGAGTCGAGCTGCAGAGAAAATGGCTCAAGGTTCTATTTTCAGCTTTTCCACAGGTCAGAGGCAGCTAATGAGGGTTGTTGGCAGGGCGGCAGGCGTGTTTCCAGCTGAATTGGTTGTACAAGCTTGGACTGAAAGCAGAGACTAGGGGAGCCTTCACAGGGTCGAAGGAGCAGGTACGACAGCCTGTAGGACCCATTTTTTCTAAGTGCTGTGCTCTTTTTTTTCCTTTTAATTTTCAACTTGATGTCCATTAGGAGACATTTACCTGGTTGGATCATTTAGACAGAACTTACTGAGTTTCCGTTTGACCAAAGGCTGTTCATCCACTAGCCTTGCAGAGAGCTCCCTGTTAACTCTGAAGACTCAGAAAGCCACTGCAGGCCGGATGCTCACCAAGTAGTTCCAGGAGACCTAGCAAGCCTTCTTTCGAGACGGTAGGGAAGATGGGGACATTTCCTGGAGATGCCCAAAGAGTTTCAGTTGAACTAGACTGTCTAAATCTATTATAGTTGCTTGAGGCCAAATTCTGGCTTTGTGTGTGTGTGTTTGTGCACGCTTGCGTGCACATGCCCGTGTACCTGGCCTCTGGGACGGGTGGTATTTATTTTCTCCCCATCTCTCATCCTGGGCCACTTTGCCTTATCCAGGTTAATCGCACTTCTTTGTTGTTATTCTGGAAATTAGGCCATCCTGGTAGTCTCAGATGGAGCCACCTCGGCTCTGAGCTATTATGTGAAAGTTTTGCTCAGGGGCAGAGAGGCAAACATCTTCAGAGACATCTTCCTTCTGAGGCCCTCCAGTTGTACTTGCTTATAGGATTGACAAATACAGGTTTTTCCGGCCGTCTTAAATATTGTACCGCCTTCATCTTGAAAAAGCAAGTAGTACGATATGTACTGTGCGGGGCTCACAAGACCACCCAATAGCCTTTGGGTCCCTGGCCCTTGCTCCCCGTGGTGGTAGGTGCTGATGGTCTGTGTACCTGGGAGAAGGCCCCATTTGATGTCCCCTCTCAGGCAGTGAACTCAGCCACCACAGTTCAACAGTCTAACTGAATGGGGTCATTGTCACATTTATTATTGCCCCCAGGATGGAGACTGGAACTAGAAGTAGGCGGGGGTGGGAAATGGGATGGGGTCCCTCTGCTGTTGCCTAGTTGCAGTGACAATGTCCAGCCCATGAGACTGTAGTCAAAACAGATACTTGGATCAGGCCCCTCGGGGGGGGGGGGGATTAAATTCAGATCTTGTTTTGGAAGAACTTGCACGTGTGAGCCTCGCATTTTCATGTTGACTAATGAGTGTTCAAAGGGAAGCCAGAATCTCCTGTGCAGAACTCTTGAGAAAACCAATTACACAACACACGGGGCTGACTTCACCACTTGCGTTGTATCAGCCACATCCTGGGGCTTGTGAGCTTAAGGCAAGTTGCATTAACGTCTATCAATTACTTTGGACAATGGAGGCAGGGTAAATGCCACAGTCGTCCTCCTATCAGCTCTGAGCACTAAGCGGAAGTCTTGCCTTTCACCTGCTCTACCTCATGTACCTACTCCTCCCTGGCTGTTGGTCTCAAACTAGTTCAGTTTGTTCTTCTCTCCTTAGGGTATGGTTTTGGGATCACGATATTGGCTAGAAAGGTTTAGAGTCTGGAAGATAATTTGCCAAAATAACACTCTAAAAGTCACTTCCTGGTTGGATGGATTAAGCCCCTCATCCACTGGGTAATCCTCGCATCATTGATGGTGGGTAACCAAGGGTTACGTGTCTCCCAATGCAGCACAGTATGAAATATACTACTTCTCTGATGGATTCTAGCCAGAAAATGCTTTGATCTAATCCTTTGGACCTAATTTCCAGCTTACAGGGAATATGGGGATTAATGACAACCTAAGGAAGCAAAAAGGCAAATAAATCCAGAGGAATCCAGAGGATAGGACTTTACCTTGGCAACTGGCTTGCTCTCTTCAGCAGCTCCGTGATGTGCAGTAAGAGATGAGTGTTCTAGATGAAAAGAAATGTAAGGAACATGACAACCCAATATAACACATGCTCCTGGATTGGATGTTGGTGTAGCTAAACTAGCAATGACACACATTCGGAGTACAATGCCAGGGGCAGGGATTCGAAAGGTATTAGATTAGAGGAAAATTCATAAACATGAGAAGATGAATGATTACGTGTCAGTATGTATACAGATGACGTATAGATGATACATATAAATGTGCATAAGGAAATTTGGAAGGATACACACATAGGTGGTAACTGTGATAATCTTGGGGAATAAGAACATAATGTTTTAGTTTTCCTTTTTTTTATATTGACGTTTTCTAATTCCCCCTAGCTTTATTGAGGTATAATTGAGATATAACATTGTATACGTTTAAGGTGTACAACTGATGATTTTGTATACGTAGGTTTTGCAAAGTGATCCAGTTTTTTAATATTGAAAAGATACAGCTTTTGTAATCACAAAAGATCGTTAAGAAGAAGAACAAGCAAGAAACAATAATGGAAAGGGCCCTGGAAGCCAGGTCAGCTCAGTTGCTTGGGGGCTGATACAAAGGATTTGAACTGCCTGGGATTTAGCAGGAAGACCCCAACAGAGATCATAGTCCTGCAGCTACATAGCCCCACTATTTTCACTTTGAGGCACAAGTAGACAATTTAAAATTTGTCACAATATAATTGAATGTGCAGAGTGAGTTCCTACCCAAGATTTTTGAGGAGTGGGGATGGTTGGGATGGAGGCACAGGGCATGCTCACCAACGTCTGGGCTGTGAGGCCAGCCTGCCTCTGGTCAGGGCCTGCTTGGTTCTAGATGGGAAGCACCTCTTCTGCATAGGACCTTGATAGCTTTGTTAATCACCTGGTCAACTGCTCAGGGCCAGGTCTTATCAGTGACATTTTTCCTTAAAGCATTTCCTGGGAGGAGTATTCTGTAAGAGGCAGAGGGATGGCACATAGTTGGCCACCCAAATGTGAAATGACATTTTATGCTGAAATAATACCCAGAAAGCTCTATGCTATAACCAATGAGTCCTTTGTCTCTGGCAGGAGAGAGGTACTGAATGATACCTCCTGCATACTCAAATGAATGAAGACAGAGTGGCTTGTCTAGTCATATTTTGATGGTAAATCTAGGATAAGGAGAAAGAAAGCCAGAAATGGAGCCTGGAAGAACCGGAGAGGAAAGATGGCTTGTAGCACAATGACTTCAAACATGGTTTGCAGGGTCACATCTGCCCTCTGGGAGGGAGGTGGGATGGACCAGGGTATACTCTGTTCCTTAGTGAAATTGATTGTGTTCAAATCAGATCATCTGGCCTGTGTAGCCAAGTCCTAGGACGTGGAGGTACCAAATCGACAAACCTGCCTTCGATTATGGCTGTTATTTATACATTATGACTTAGGATAAGACTGATGTTTCTTACAGAACAGCTCTGTTTGGGAAAGGCTGTTTGTTGGTGTGCTTGGCCAACTTTTTCACCTTTAAGATGTGCTGTTTAAATTAGTTCATGAAAACCCTAAATGCATGAAAAGTAGAACTACCAAGGGAGAGGCGCCCGGGTGGCTCAGTTGGTTGTGTCTGCCTTCTGCTCAGGTCCTGAGCTCAGGGTCCTGGAATCGAGCGCAGGGAGTCTGCTTCTCCCTCTGCCTCTTCCCCCCCACCACTCATGCTCTCTCTTTAATAAATAAATAAAATCTTGGAAAAAAAAAAAAAGAACTACCAAGGGAGAAAACTGATGGTTACCTCTTGCAAGGTTGGTTAGCATCATGTACTGGTACATTCCCTGGCAATTCAATATTGACATTCGGGATTTTCATCTTAGCACGGTAATATTAATTAACACTGTTGAATTCCGTTAGCCACTGTGCTAAAATATTAAGATGTCAAATGTGTTAGCTTGAACCATATGATTTTTGTAGGTTGAATATGGTCAAATGGCAGCAATTTCATATGATTCAATCTACTAAGTGGCCTTTCCCTTAGAGGAACTTAAACATCAGTTGGGAGGCAGAACAGCAACTTATAAACAGATGTAAAATGATTAAGAACTGGAATTAAGAGGCCTTTGTTTTGAAATCAATAAGACATATATTATTAGTAAAGCCTTAAGGTTTTTTCCTGGCTGCATCCATGAAGGTGAATCTTTTCCACTAGATGAACCACAGTGGAAAGCAACTCAGTGACTCTATGCAACTCAGTTTTATCCCCAAATGTTATTTTTCTACCTTGACCATCCACCTTTGTCCTGAGCTGACTCTGGAAATTTTCACCCTCCACCCCTCACACCACCAGGATTCATGCCACGGTAGATATTTTGCAGAACATGCTGACTCTCTGAAGGCAAGTCCCCAAGAAGAGTTAAAAGAGCTGCTGTCACTTCTCTGGCCCAAATATGCAGCTTCCCAAAGTGACTGCTTGAGAGGACACCGGGCTCACTTAGAAAGCTCTGGTTGTGTTTCTTTTAAAATCACACACATTACTTCAGAGTCACACCTTGTAAGACAGGGCTCAGGGTCTCCAGAGTCCAGAGAGCATCATTTTGTTCCTCCTCTCTGCATTTTATTCAATTTCATATTGCAGCTGAGTGGCCGTGACCTGGCAGGTTCTTTTTCACGTTCTAGAGAGACTTAACCCTGGGTCATCTGTTAGGGCTTTTTTTTGGGGGGGGGGGGATTACTATTGTAATAATTACAATGCTCCTCAGATAGTTTTTGTCCTAACCACTATTGAATTTCTAATACAGAGCCCGCTGAACTGCTAGAATCACACAGATTCTCTCCTTGTTGCTTTACTTGAGAGTGGTTTTCTATTCTACAGGGTAGAGAAAAATCATGACTTTCTTGACACTGTTAAGTAAAAGGATCAAAATTAGTCCAAACTATGCTGAAAGTCAGGGAACAAAAGTTCTGGTCTCAGTTCTGAATGAACTTTCTGTGTTGTCTTAGGCAAATGTATTAACTTCTGGCAATACTAGTTTCTTCCTTGGGAAAATGAGGGCATTAAAGTGGATAATCTCCCAGATAGAGTCATATGCCTAAAACAACATAAGTCTCTGTAAAACCTTGTATATTGTTAGGCTGTTATTTAAATTATTCTATAATCCACAAACATTCACTTTTGTAAGGAGTAAAAGAGAAGATAGCTCAGAAATAGGTTGGTAGGAAAATCCAGGTATTAAAATGTGTATAGTAATTGGGTTATATGGAAATCATTTAGATTTGACTCTTCTTTCTGAGCTATTTTCATCTTTATAAGAAAATACTGTAGGGCTCCTGGGTGGCTCAGTCCTTAAGCGTCTGCCTTCAGCTCAGGTCATGATCCCAGGGTCCTGGGATCCAGCCCCGCATCGGGCTCCCTGCTCCGCGGGAAGCCTGCTTCTCCCTCTCCCACTCCCCCTGCTTGTGTTCCCTCTCTCACGCTGTCTCTATCTGTCAAATAAATAAATAAAATCTTAAAAGAATAAAATAAAATAAAATACTGTAACCAGAGGGTTCTAGAAATTCTGGAGGGTGCTCCTGACACCTAAAGTTTCTCAGTTCCTTTATACATTTGAAAATTAGGATTCATGGAAACAGAAATAGTCATTTGTATTGGAATAAGTTTATGGTCACCTTGAGGTTCCTTTTTGTGGATGAAGATTGTTGAGATGCCCATTTTCCTGTCTTGATTCCTTGCTGAGCATTTAGACTCATGCATGGCGTTTGCAGAAGTTTGGGCACTAATTTACGTTCAGGGCTAATGTGAGTTAGAATCGTTCAGTCCGTCATCCTGGGCCTCAGACATCAGTCAGTGTCCCTTTCCCCCTCTGACTTGCTCCAGTGTGAGGTTTGGATTTGAGCAAAGATTTGCTCCTGAGTGGAGTGGGCTAGAGAATCCTTGCTGGGGACATGCTGCCACCTTGTGGCCAGCTATGGACTTCAGCATTGTGCATTGTCCCCTCAGCCCAGGCTCCTCTAGGCTGAGCCCAGGGTGGAGAAGCCATTTATGACAGGCATTTCTAGGCTTGGGGATGGCCAGCACAATTATGTGGGCTCTGTCCGTTATTTATAGACTCTTTTCTGGGTCATCAAATATTTGCATTGCATCCCAGCTCCCAAAGAGAGCCAGTATTCCTTTCATTTTTTAAGAGTGGTTGTGAAGCTGATGGGATGGCAGAAATGGAGAAAAGTTAAGTGTTGGAAATATCTGATCTTGGTTCTGCTCCTAAATCTATTCAGGCGTCAGGCAAGTCCCAGATCTGGAGTTGAAGGCCAGGTTTTTCCTGGTTCTTCAAATCAAACTGTTCACCTTTGGGAAACCCCCACCCCCACCCCTCTGTACTCAACTAACAGCTACAGCATTTTACCAGGGCTTGCCACAGGTCTGTTACCACATATCACAGCAGCTCTCTGTGGTAGGTACTACTTTTATCCTCATTTTGTAGCTTTACGGAGATTCAGAGACACTAAGTAACTTGTCCAAGGTCACTCAGTTGACACAAGGAAGAACTGAGACCCAAACATAAGTAGCACATGTCCCCACTACGAACCCCTCCGTCCAGTGTCTGTGAAATGAATTAAAAACACCTACTTCCCTGCACAAAAAGCAGATGTGAGATCAAGGGAGATGATAATGCAAATGAAAGCATTTCTGCATCTCCCCAGATGTTGGTTGACATTTTTAAAAGTTATCATTATTACTATTATGATGCATGCTGTTGAGATTATTGCTAACTGCAAGCAAAGATTGTCTATTTCCTAAATGGAAGAGAAGAGTGACTTCAGGCCACATAGATTAAGGAGTTCCTTGCAGTTGCTGTTAATACTGTTCTTGGATCCTCTCATTTTCTCATTTGCTGCATGGTTTCAGATGAAGCTGATCCTAATTAGAGATTCCATTTGTGGGAAATGAATTTATTTGTAAATTCAATATATAAATTAAAAGGCTGGCTTTGGACCATTGGGGAAACTAGACCTGTGTGATCAAGTTTTAAGGTTTTGGCCTGTTGCTAGGTGAATTGGACAGTTAATTTAAAATAAAGGTAGGAATAAAAGAGGTGCAGTCATTCTCTCTAAAGGATGCAGAGGACTTCATTTTGTGTTCTGTGTCAGTGGGACTTGAGATCCTTGAAATGACTGAGTATCCTGCAGATAGGCGCTCATCAGTCTGCTTTCCCAATGGAAATGCAGTATGTGTAGCACGAAAACAAGTAATGCTCCGAGTAAAACCCAACCAAACAAAAAGCAATGCACCCTTCTTTTCTCAAAGTCAGTGTTGGGCTATCAGGAGCACACACGAACAAAACCTAGCCATAAAGTATAAAGGGACCCCATTGGATGCAAAGTCTATAACCATCTGATTGAGGTAGCACATATTCACCACTCATTGCCCACACACTGCCCTCACCAAATCATTCCTTCAACAGGATAAATCCAGAAAGAGGCCCACGTTTGACGAGCAAGTCTTTGGAGGGCAGGACCCTGCTTGGAAGGCTGTCGAATCAATAGAGCAGGCATGAGGATCCATCAGAGATTTTGAAAATGGATCCTCGTGGCTTTAGGGTTGCCTGTCTTGCTGCCCCTGGCAAAGGGGTGGTGTGTTGGGGACCATTTTGGTTTCCTGTAGGAGATAGAAATTGCTGACGTTCACCACTTTGTGTTCAAGTTGGGACACACGACCCATAAGTTAAATATCTACATTTTTGGTGCCTGTGCTTTATGGGTATATGAGTACCTTACGTAGCTGAATTTTACTATCTACCTGCATTGTATATTCAGAGGTCTGCAGGGACTAGAAGTAGAAAAAACACAGGTTGAGTTCCTCCCCCTGGTACACTCACACACACACTCACACACAGAGAATTTTTAATGGGTTTTACATAACCTATAAAATTTAAATTTATATAACTTTAAGGATGTGTTGAAGGAGAAAATAACTCAATAATAAAGACCGAATGGGGTATGTGTGAAAGGAAGGACCTATCAATTCTGCCCATTTCTCATTGGTGGTGCTGGTGGTAGACAACTTGGATCTGGGTTAAGTGTATAAGAACTTGGCTTTTTTAAGCCCCTTCTTGTCATCCCACAAGTTACTTCTCTAAGTCCTACCTAGCTAGTGTTTGTGGGGAATGGGAAAGGGAGCATTCAATGTAGTAGACTACATAAACCTGTACACAGGGTGATTTCAAATTATCTACACTTTGATTCTCCCAGCCTGTATTGAAGAACATCATAAGACATATTGTTTCTCCCATAAGGAAGTTGTTGCCGTGTTGTTAATTACATTACATGATGGATGTCCACTTTATGAAGACTCTTAGGATAAATTAATTTGTTCACAACATCAGGAACAGTTGTGTTTCTCCTGGACAGTTAAAAACAAACCTCATGACACTGAGAATTGTGTCCTTAAAAGTTTTACTGTCACATTAACCACTATAAGCCTGAAGCTAAATTTGCAACTCATTCATAGTAAATATAAAGACTTTATGGTATATATTTTTGTGTTAAGTTTATTTCTGACTCTTAGTATGTTTCTATCCCCCACTCCTACCCCCATTTATATTAGTAGTAAAAATTAGGTTTGGCTCTGGGGAATGGAAAACCCAAAATACCAGTGACTTAACCAAGATAGAAGCTTCATTTTCTCTTTGGTAAAATTCTGGGTAGGCGGTCCAAGTTTGGAATGGCAGCTCCATGATCATCAGGAACCCAGGCTTCTAATATGTTTCTCTGCCATCCTCAACACATCTTAGTACATGACTTCACCAAGCTGTAAAGACAGCTGGGAATGCCGTTAGCCAAGTATTGTAGCTAAAAATGAGGAAGGGGCCATGAGCTATTTGGGAGACAAGTAGCAGGCTGTGGCAGGTAGATCTATTTGCAATTTAGATTACTTAATGGATCTTTGTGAATCACTTTAAATTGTCTCCATTCTGGGGGAGGGGGAATTTTAAGTAAATGAAGGAATAAATAAGGTTACATTCCTTAGAAGGCCGGTAGATCTTGTTATTGTTTCTGTTTGACATGTTTCAGAATCTCAGAACGGGCTCTTTGACGCAATGGAGTTCCTTAACAGTTTCTGTGGATCCTACTTTGAGATGCTCAGATGACTAAGTGGCCGCAGAGGTAGCACTGGTGAGCTCGGGTTATTCTTTTTATCTCTGAAAGCCTAATGATCAATATGCATTCACCTGCACTGAGGCTGTAAAGGAAGATCAGTTTTCTTTGATATGAAGTGAATTTTTAATTTTTATCGATGCAATAGCTTAATGTGCTTCTCTCTGCCAATCAGGTTGGGGGTTATATAAATCTTTGATAAAAGAGGGGGGAAATCATTACATGCAATTTGTTTGGCAGACAAATATCTTTCAAGCAGCGTGGTTCTTGGGGTGCAATAAGGATGAGGAACATGACAAAAGGATTCAGAATAGAGCAAAGATTTTGGGTGCTGCTCGCTAGAATTGTCATCTTGCCAGGCGATGGTAAAGTTATGGAGCTCCACGACAGCAGTATCTTTCAAACCTGAGTGTGCATAGGACTTTAGGTACACTGTTAAAACTGCAGATACCTGGGACCCACCCCTAGAGGTTCTGAGCCAGGAGCTTGGGGACAGCATTTGGATAAATACTGGGCTAGAGGATGCTGAGGGTCTGAAGTTAAACATTTCTAAATGAGTTAATAAAACTTTCCTTTGAAAAAGAACAAGAACAAGGCATTTAAAAATGTAGTTTGCTTTACATACTTAATTTTCTAGATTTCTAAAGGGACCAGCAGTTCTCCTCCTGCCCCCCCATCTCTTTTGTGAAGCTGGACCATCAGACCAATCAAACACAATAGAATTCCTGCCTAAATGTTAATGATTTGATGAGGGGCCTTTTAGCACTTGCTTGCAGCTCATGGGCACCTGACGGGCCAGGCACCAATGGGCTTGGAGAAAGCACCCTTCAGTCCCTCCTCACCATGGCAACCAGTACTCACTGATCTGTGTGTCTATCTGTTTCCGGGCTGGTAACTCTAGAGGGTCACCTACGACGTCATAGCACCAGGAGGAAGCTGCAGTTGATTTTGGCATTCCAAGTGCCCTGGAAACAGGGTGTCGGTCCCAGGCCCTGACTCATTCCTCTCTGCAGTTTCCTGGGTGCAAAGCTGTTTGGACTCTGGGAGTTGGGACCTGTGAGAAATAAGGTGTGGGGGGCGGGAGGGATTTGGGGGCATGAGTTGTTGGTGGCAGATGTGTGTAAATTGGAGCTGTCAGTTGGGCCAGCAGGAAATAAGAAGTATGAGTCTTAGGGGAAGGGAGCAAAACACATTCATAAAGACAGCTTGAAATTTAGGCCAGGAGGGGAATTACAAGTTCTTCACTCTATGTGGAATATCCAGACACAAGGAGAATCCATCATCCTTGGTCTTTGAGTGTTTGTGGGGGGTTATGGTAAAATTAGGATTAGAAAGAGAGAGGGATGGTAGCCTTGGGTTTTCCCCAACATTTTAGTATAAAAAATTTTTCAAACATACAACAAACTTTCCCTCAATCAACACACCTCATCCACCCAAAGCCATCATCTTTAATGATTAGACCAAGAACATAATGGTAACAACAAAAAGAACTACCATTTACTGAACGTAACAACAAGCACAGTGCTAGCCACTTTTCTTAAATGACTATCGCATTATTTGTCAGAATTAGAAGGAGGTAAAAGTATCCTTTGATGATAGGGAAATGTAGTCACAGAGATAAGTGGTTGAACTAGAATTCAAATCCGGTCTTATTGGACATTGTGCCTTGGCAGGCCAGTTCCAGCGGGGAGAGTAACAGCCCTTGAGATTCCCTTTAAACTGGGTGAGTGAAAAATTCACTAAAATCATCTCAAACCTACCATCAAGGTCATTGGTAATATCATTTTCCACGTGTAAAGGAGTCTTTAGTTCAAAGTATAATGGAAAGCTAACCTTTGGACTACTGTAATGTGCAAACTCTCTGGGTATCTACTTTTCTTTGTACAAGAGTGAGGTAGGCAATATTTTTCTTCCCTTCATCATCATTACTGAAATTCATTGATTTGGCTATGGGCCAAACATTCCACATTCATTTAAATCTTCAGGCTAATTCTCTGGGATAGGTATTATAATCTCCATTTTAGAGATTGTAGGGGAGGGAAACATCTTTTCCTTTACCCTCTTAGGTTCTGTGGCTGGAGCCCATGAATTAAACTTATAAGAGATAGATTAACTAGAGAAGCAGTTTATTTCTTCTGCCTATGGGGGATTCAGAAGAAAGATGTGAAAACCCAAGGAAGTGGTTTGACCTGGGATTATACCATTTTAACAAAGAGTGATCAATTGTGAAGTAAGTAGATAAGGGAAGGGAGTAAACTGTGGGAAGGAAATTGGCAGTAAATTGTGCTTCTGGGGGCAGTGAGTTTTGGAAAGTAAATATATGGGGGAACTAGTGGAAGAAAAGAATTATTCAGGAAGATTATACAGACTCAAGTTGTTGCCTTTCCCAAGGCTACCATCCCTCTCTCTTTCTAATCCTAATTTTACCATAACCCCCCACAAACACTCAAAGACAAAGGATGATGGATTCTCCTTGTGTCTGGATATTTCACATAGAGTGAAGAACTTGTAATTCCCACTTCAGTGATTGAGTTGTGCTTCTCTGTGGTTCAGGGCACAGAGACACCTTTACAAATGGTAGTTAATGCCCTGCTTTTAGAGAGCAAGGGGGAGGATGGAGGGCTAATTGCTTTCAGCTTGAAACAGTCCTTATACTGAAGTGGCATCTTTTGGGGTAGCATACTTTGATCCCCTTCAAGATCAAACAATTGATCCTCACTGGAGTAGATAGATCAATGTAACTGAACGGAAAGTCCACATACACCTCAATATATGGAGCTTTGTTATGTGGTAAAAGTGGCATCTCAAATATACGGGGAAAATATAAATGGCCAGCATTCAATAAATGAAGTTGGGACATGGTTTTGCATGGCAAAAAGTACCACAAAAAAGTAAAAATACAAATGACAGTATTGGGGAAATATCACAGACAATTCATATCACAGACAAGAGATTATGCTCCCTAATAGATAAAGAACACCTACAAATGTCAGAGGAAAAGAAAGCCTACCCAACAGAGATACTCAGCCTCATTTAACAAAAACAGTGTAAATTCAGACAACACCAAGATGCCATTTTCTTTGCATTGTGCAAAAATCCAAAAGTTTAATAAAACACTGCATTGTGTTTGGCTGATGAGAATATCAATCAGTCTAATCTCCATGGAGGGCAGTCTGTGAGTATCTTTCAAAATTTTAAATGTATATGCCTTAAGTTTCAGCAGTTCCATTTCTAGAGATTTCTCCTACAAGTACATTCACACACGTGTAAAGTGAGACAGGTAGATGCTATTTACTGCAGCTTTTTTTTTTTCTTGCAAAATATGGAATACAACATAAATAGAAGACTACTAAATAAATAGTAGTAAATCCATATGATATGTACAAAAGAATAAAATATGTACGTAGTGATTTAGAGCCTTAGGATACATTATTAAGTGAAAAAGAGCCAGGTACAGAACAGTCTGCTTAGTATGCTGCCATTTGTGAATACTGAGCACAGGGAGCTGACCCCCTCTCCCAGCAAAGGAGAATCCATGGCTGCTCTCCCGGGCAGCCAGAGGAGATAGAACAACAATTCTGGATCCTGCTTTTGCTGGTGAAGTTGCTGGTCCTACCCTAGAAAATTCATCTTTAATCAGATAAAGATAACCTGGTATGTCACTTACTAACGGCTTTCACAAAGTGGGTACCAGTGACTAGTGTATGAAATCCTGACAAGCACAGGCTTGCTTTCATGTTTCAACTACCTTCTCGATTGCTAGCAGAATCTGGGATTTTGATTACAGGTAGTCTTAGCTTTGTACTGGAAATATATAGTCCATTCAAAGATTGATCATTTGGCTTTGCCTTGAGGCTTAGCATAAGATGGAAAGCATTCTGTTGGGACATAAATCTCTATGTGTCTGTAGCATTTTTGAATGTCTTGCAAGGCAGTCACTGTGAATTTGTGCCAAGATTTGACTACAAGAATGGTTATTGCAAATGTGTTACTAATCATGAAAAATGGGAAACATCCACTATGGCCAACCATAGGAGGTAGATTAAATTATGGTACAGTCATATAGTGGAATGCTCTGCAGCTATTTAAAAATGATGAGATAGAAGAATATTTAACAACTTGCAAAAGTGTTCACCATATATTAAGGGGGGGAAAGCTGGCCTCAAAATAAATCACAATAGTGATCTCATTTTAAAAGTATTATACACACAGACACTGAATGGCTATAACCACAGATTATTAGCACTTGTTATATTTTTGTGATATGGGTAAAGTTTTTATTTTTTCTTAAGATTATGAATATTTTTCTAAAACAAATATGATCGATTACTTTTGCAATAAAGTATCTGATGAAAGCTATTATGAGAAGGGATAGAGGAAAAATGCCTGTGAGTGCCTTTTCCAATTAGCTGCAGTGGCTGATAGAGGAACCTACCTCCAGAACCAGAATCTCTGCTTTGTCCTTCCAGGCCCATGTGTAAGCTCTCTGGATCTCTGCCCTGTGCCTCACCATGGCTGTCTGGACAGTGTCTGTGCTCTGCACCTGAGCAGAGACACTTGTAAAAACTTCTAACCTGAATAAAATCTCCCCCCCCACCACCCTGCCCAAGCATATTCCTGGTATTCCTACTCAGAATGAGGAGAAAACGTTTAAGAAATTAATTTTATTTTCAGGTCATCTAGATGACCAGCCCCCTGCCAATTTCAGGTGGAATTTGATTGAATTCTTTCTGAATACTTCAGCAGCTTTTGAGAAAGAACTTTCTTGAGCGTCCAGCTGCAGCTTCCTGGGAGCACGTGATGCTTGTTTGAGAACGCTGGCTGGAGTCTGTTGCTATGGAAACAGCAGTCAAGTGAGATTGCCACAAGAGGACCTCTCCTGAGTCCCCAAGAACTTACTGTTTCCTTCTGTTTGGTTTAAGGAGACACAGAAACCCTCATTTTCTGAATAACCTGTTTCCATGGCCAGACATTGATGAATGGATGGTCAAAGGGAGCAAATAATTCTTAACTCTTCGTGATGTCCTTCTCAGAAAGGTCAGGTTGGATTCTGATGGGTGAATTCTAATGAGAATTAGAGTCTTTGTTTTGCACAAGTGCTTTTAAGAACGGGCCGACCTTTCCCATCAATGGGATTAAACTTATTATAGCTCCAAGTAACAAAAATTTCAGCTAATGGATGCTTCTGTACCTTGCAAGCTGTTGGAACCAAAATCTGTTATGGTCTGATCGGGGTTCACCTTGCATGCTCATCAGGCTTTCCTACAGGACTTTCAAACTTTAATGTGTTTTTTACATTTCTTATGCATTTTATTTATTTTTTTAAGAATTACTTATTAGAGAGAGAGCATGTATGTGAGTGGGGGAGAGCAGAGGGAGAGGGAGAGAGAGAGAATCTCAAGCAGACTCCCCGCTGAGCACAGAACCTGATGCTGGGTTCGATCTCACGACTCTGAGACCATGACCTGAGCTGAAATCAAGACACTGAGCCACCCAGGCACCCCAAGGGAGGTGTTCTTTTAAGTGCTTTACATGATTTAACTCATTTAATTCTTACAAAAATATGGGGGAGGAGATAGGTTTATTTGCATTTTACAGTTGGGGAAAATGAGGCAGAGAGAGAGTTATATAAATTTCTAAGGTAAGGGAACTAGCGTCTGGGGCCAGGGTTTGAACCCTGGCAGCTCAGTTCCAGAGCTGGACTCCCAGCTGCTGAAACATACTTCCATCCCATCAGAAGTAGCAACTGGCTTGTTGTTTTCCATTTTCTGTGAGAGCTTTTCCAGATCCAATAGCAGAACAATTGCTCATTTAAGCAGAAGGAATCTGGTTACTTAAAATACACCTATTTATGTTGGGTATTAGGATGCTTTTAATGATTCCATTTAGCTTCAACATAGAACACACTACTAAATTGCAGACTAGCCGTGCAGAGTATCAGGAAGGCCAGACTCCTGAACTTGGTTTTTTAATCATTGTAGAACACAGTGTTGAAAGACAGGCAAAACTGTGTGCCCCATGTTGCCAAGAAATGGAATGTGAAAGTGATTCAGGCATCCGGCTTGAAAGAAGACTCATCCACTTCGGTTCGTTACAACTCACTGTGGTTTATTATATAAAGAGAAAACTTAGCAGCGACACCAAAGTGTTAACTGTGGCTGATTTTGGGGCATAAAGAGAGGTGGGAGGAAGATTTCCAATTTCTCAGTTATACACTGGCGTATCACTTGCAATTTTTATTAGGAATATGCATTTTTGATGAGACTTCAAGAAGTTTTTTTTTTTTATAAAGATTTTGTTTATTTATTTGAGAGAGAGAATGAGAGAGAGCATGAGAGGGGGAGGGTCAGAGGGAGAAGCAGACTCCCTGCCGAGCAGGGAGCCCGACGCGGGACTCGATCCCGGGACTCCAGGATCATGACCTGAGCCGAAGGCAGTGGCTTAACCAACTGAGCCACCCAGGTGCCCCAAGACTTTAAGAAGTTTTTAACAGTGATCCAATTAACTGTTCCTGCTTATGTGGAGATGAGCCATTTTGCAATATTCATTTATTCATGGACTGAACAAATATTTCCTGAATGTGTACTAGATGCCAGGTGCTAGGTACTAGAGATACATAGGAATTAGTAGTCTAGTGGTCAGACAGACATAGGGACAAACAATTATGGAATGAGGTAGATACTCTGCAGTGGAAGGGATTCAGAGTAGACCAGGGAATACTGTACCCAACTCTGCCTTTAGCCATAGTAATCTATGAGTTTGGTGGCTCTATGTGCCTGGGGTGGGGGTGGGGTTGTCTAGAGGAGATGGAAACATTTCTGAATGACCTAGGACTCTACAATTCTCTTATTTTATGGAAATGACTGGAAGCATGCTCAGCATATGGAAGATGGAGGGCTGATTCTGCATGTTAACATAGGGTGCAAGACATCAATTTTTCCCTAATCCCAGTGTCTCATGGCAAAGTGGTTGCCAGAGGACAACATTCCAAGGTTGTCATTTAAATGCTTTTCTCTGTTGTATGATTACAGGCTGTATCCCTCCTATCAGAAATTTGTCCTCCTATTTTGCAAAAGGCATAATGGGTAAGAGGGGCTGGCTTGATGCAGATTTATTGTTTACTTTCTAGAGTCCCTTGAAATGAAAATGCCAACTAGTCCACTAAGGACCGGGGTTAATATGACTCACTGTACATCCAGAGGTCAATCACATGGCCTTTGTAATAGAAAAGAAAACATAATTACCCTAAGCTTATGCTGTCTTTAGATCCAGAAAAAAAATGGGTACCTGTATACTTTCCTTCCTGCTGGAGCTTAAAGCAATTTTTAAAATTAAGTAACAGGTTGTAAAAAGTAGCTTTTCTCAGGACCATATGGTTCATTAGCGCCGTATGGTGCACCTGGACCAGACATTTCTTCTTAAGTCCTGTGCTCCTGCCTGTTTAAAATGTGAATGATTGCCTCCCCTGTCCCTGCCTCCTGTACATGGAGAGTAGTTTAATCCTTCCTGGCACACTGTGTCCTTCAATACCTTCTTTATAAGCATGCCTGGTTTGGGAATTGTTCTGTAATTGGAAGTCAGCTTCACTGGGCAAGTGCACACCTTAAGCTCTTCACAGTGGCCTACCGGCCTAATTAAACTACAGAAATATTAAAACAATTATTTGGGAGCACTTGCAAAATGAATGATTGTTGGTAATCTGTATAGTTAGAGGGACCTTCTCACTCAGATCTAACTGCTTGGGTGTGCCGGTTTTACCAATGAAATTAAAAAAAAAATCAAAGTAAATTCTCCATACCCCAGGACTACAGTCTATTCTTTGCTGAGACCGTAAGGCCTCTGCAGGGTCAGAGAATTTGTTTATAACCATTGCTTCTGGATTGGTGACAGAAATGCCATTTTTGCAAGGCAGTGGAAAACAACAAAGAATAAGAAGCAGCAAAGCAAACTTTCATCTTGATTAAAAATAGGAAACATTCATATCTGGACCCATAATACTGT
Source organism: Mirounga angustirostris (assembly GCF_029215605.1). Lineage (NCBI taxonomy): Eukaryota > Metazoa > Chordata > Mammalia > Carnivora > Phocidae > Mirounga > Mirounga angustirostris. The sequence continues at coordinate 25,448,556 of NW_026991723.1, forward strand.
GTTTAAAAAACGTCCTTCAGACTAGTGGAAACTGTACTGGTGTGAAGACAGACACAGAGAGAAGTATGGGGGCTTCAGATTTCCCAGGCAGACTAGACAGAGTGCAGAATTCTTCAAAAGAGATGTCACCGCCTTGTCTTGAAACAAGCTCAGGGTGCATAGATTCACAGCAACATGCTGTCAGCACTGAGTGACCTGAGACAGCGATTAAACAAACATATAGGAAGCACACAGAAACCTCAGAAGCCTGTGGGTAGGTGGGTGTAGGATAAACTGAGGGGAGCAAACGGCCCTCCAGCTTTTATGTTTGCTAAAGAAGAGTGGAGACATCATCATGTGCCCAAAACTCCATTAAGTGGTTTCACTGGGAGGAGGGAAACTTCCAGCCACCCAAAGCCATTCAGCATTTTATGAAATCTAAATACCGATCAAGTATTGCCAATGAAAATGTAGTGTCTCAAGATATGCTCCAAGTATGAAATATAGACTAGATTTTAAAGGCTTAGTTCAATAAAAAGAATATAAATTCATTGAAATGATAATTTCATGGATCTATTGGGTCAAACGTATTATTAAAATTAATTTTACCAGTTTCTTTTTACGTTATTTTATTTTATTTTATTTTAAAGATTTTATTTATTTTTTTGACAGAGAGAGACACAGCAAGAGAGGGAACACAAGCAGGGGAAGTGGGAGAGGCTTCCCGCTGAGCAGGGAGCCCAATGTGGGGCTCGATCCCGGGACCCTGGGATCATGACCTGAGCCGAAGGCAGACGCTTAACCAACTGAGCCACCCAGGTGCCCCTCTTTTTACCTTTTTAAAGTAGCGACTAGAAAATTTTAAATCACATGTGACTTGCATTATATTTCTGTCAGATAGCCCTGCCATAGAATAAAGCCACTGGTGTGTGAAGTAAGTGGGCAGGTATTGTTCAAAGTAGCCAACACCAAAACAAAACCCCCCAAAGTGGATGCTTTTCCTTAGAAGAATGATTAATACATATACATAATATGTCATGGACTATTATGAAGCTTTTGAAAAAAATAAAGTTTTGCCAGTGGACTAATCATATGATTAGCTTTGGGTAACGGAATGTAGTAGAAGTGAAGGGTCCTTCCTAGCAGAGGTTTTGCGAGCCAACGTTTTTTCCCCCGTCTCCCGACATACCTCACATAGTGGCTGCTTCTTTCGCATGAGTCCTGGAAATGAAGACAACATGAAATACAGCCAAAATTGACCCTCAATAAGCATAAGGTGTAAGGGAAAAATAAATTGTCAGTCACCAAGGTTTTTGGCTTATTTCTTATTGCAGCAAAATTTAGGGTAAGATGACTGGTATAACTCTCTAAACATACAGGATTTAAAACCTGGTTTTAGAATGGTCTAAATGTTCTCCTAAAGGGCTCTTGATTTATGTAGGACTTCTTCAGGGCAGGCAATGAGTGGTTGATAAATGATTGATCCTTCTCCATGTGAGATTCAAGTTCTGGCTACTTCAGGTCAGCCAGGGTGAATGCAGTGACCTCCCCTGAGATGTTTTAGAAGTGAGCCACTCTGGGGGTGGCTGAGCCATAACCCCATTGTTGTGAGCCATCATTTACACCTGCATTCTGGTAAAATCTCATAAAATTCTAGGGTCAGGAAACATCTTTGGGACTGGAGACAATAGCTCATCTTGAAATATCATAGTAGTTCTCAGTGGGGAAGGGTTTACAGAAGGGAGGGAAGAAGGAGAGGAGGATGATGCTGGACATCTGAAGGGTTCACTGCTGTTTTTCCTCTTTCCAGTTGAAGCTGACTCCATGATGGAAATATCCATCCATGAAGAATAGTGGTTATTATTATTTTTTTTTCCTTGCCAAAGCAGAGTTCCTGGAGTTCCATCAGAGAAGTAGCTGAACTCAAAATGCATTAGAGATCCAGCTGCAGTTCAGTGTTGGTGGCAACAATAACATGCAGCAACCCCTTAAAGAAGACAAGCTGTGGTTTCCTCCTGGGATGACCTCACCAGGGCCTTTGACAATAGTGCTGGTGGAAAGCAGAATAAAACAGTTAGTTGAGCCTTAGAAGACAGAAACAGTAGATGAGCAGGAGGAGACACATTAAAAATAGCATAGGGTGGGAAGCTGATTTCCTCCCTCACTTTCAGGTTAGGGTGGGTTAAGGACAGAGGCTCCAGAGAATTGGTTTTGACTCTCAAATCCTGTCTGGCCTCAAGGACTCCCCCTCTTTCTTCCAGAATAAACCAAGAATCAATCCTCATAAAACACATGCACATTAAGAAGGGCAAACGGTGTTGGGATATTGATTTTGCGGATAGAAGCTGTAGAGCGTGGGAGTGGCCAGTATGGGTCACTGGTGGCCCCTCATGCAGTGTAGCCCAACACCATCACTATTGCCATGTCGTCAGGACAGCCCGCACTGCTTGATGCCCTTGAAAGAGACACAGTACCACCTACCTAGTGCTTGGGTACTAGTTAAGGGCATGGACTCTCTGGGCAGAAAGACCTCCATTTTGTATCTGGATTGTGCTTACGTTCATTCTGCTTGGGACAGTGGTGTAGCCTTCTCAAGGCCCGATTTTATCGAACACTAAAAAGAGCAATAGTTCTTAACTTATACGGTGGTTCCAAGGTTTAAATGAGCTAATTCATGCAAAGGGTGTATCACAAAGCTGGTGGCATAAGAAATGTTTGCACAGCACTTGCTAGTATTATAGTTCCTAGTCTCAGCTGAGAAAAGTCAAGTTGAAAGGTGATTTAGAATTGTTGCACAAGTTCTTATTTTTCTCTTTTTAAAAGATTGATTTATATATTTGAGAGAGAGAGAGTGTGTGAGTGTGAGTGGGGGGAGGGCAGAGGGAGAGGGACAAGCAGACTCCCCGTTGAGCAAGCAGCCTGATGAGGGGCTCAATCTTATGACCTTGAGATCATGACCTGAGCTGAAATCAAGAGTCAGCTTGACTCAACTGACTGAGCCACCCAGGCGCCCCACAAGTTCTTATTTTTGAACACAGAGTTATAAAGTTATAAAAATAAGTGGATGGGGTCTTTAGGCCTAATTTGTTTATTAATAATGGATATGAAGAAGTCAGACTCAAGAATACAATACCTGTTCAATAGAGTTTGACAACAAGATACCACATCAGTTGTGTTTGCAGGTAGACTGGAGTTGAAGGCATTCTCTAAAATGTGATGGCAGTTGATGTCTATGGGGGTGCTGGAGAGTATCCCTGGAAGTGAAATAGAGTGCCATCCATGTTATTAATTAACAGCGTTACCGAGCCCTCCTGTTTTTAGCTTCTCCACCATGCTCTGCACATTTCACTTTACAATATGCTCAGCAGCAACTCTGCATCTCAGCTTCTGGCAGCAGCAGATGCTGCATCTTCAGGGTGGGGGCATGGCCCCCCTGAAAGCTGCCATTCTGTGGGCTCCAGGACACAGGACACAAAAGATGGGCATGTAGTACCTGCAATGCAGGCTGTCATGAAGCAGGCGACGGTCCCCGCGATCAGCGCTCTCATTGCCCCTGAGGCAATATCGTGCTTTCTGGAAGGAGCCATGGATGCTGGGAGACATGGAAACAGGAGATTAATGTTGAGGTCATTGATTGGGAATCCCAAACTCCCAGCCCCTGAGAATTGTTCTGGGGCTGGGCGTCTCAGGTGTGACATTTCTTTCTTTCTTTTTTTTTTTTTTTCCAAATTAACTGGGAAAGTCAAGATTCAAGAGCTTTGTGATGAGCTCCACATCCAGAGAAATTCTCTGGTGGGGAAGGAGGGGAAGAAATTTGTCCACACCAGAAGGCCCAGAAGCTTCCATTTTCTACAGAAGAAGCAAGTCCTATGTTTTATTCTAAGTTTCACCACAGTGTCTGGAGGGCATTGCAAAGCAAATGGATTTCAAGGTGAGATCCAAACATCCGCAACTCATCATCACCATCTACTTCTATGCCTGTGGCAGACATCACTAATTAATCACAGCATTTTCCCACTTGCCCTGGGCCTCAGAATCCTTCTCCACGTGGCCATTATAAATCCACTGGAATTGCATGCAAAGTGAAACCTATGTGTCATCTGAGGTTAGCTTGGGTTACATAGGAAAACTATATTGTAGAGCGGGGATAAAAAATAGACCCCAAAGGATTTACTACTGTCACAGGACCTTTTTCCCCCTGACAAATAATGTTACAGAGCAAGATGGAGATCGAAAGTATGTTTATGTCACATATATTGTTGAAGAATATTCTTTTCACTTACTGAGTCCACTGATCACTATTCCTAGGGAACCGAAATTAGCAAAGCCACAGAGAGCATAGGTGGCAATAGTCTCAGAACGAATCTGTAAATAAGCATAAACACACAGAAGTAAACATGGTGTGACTCAGCTTAGTTAATCTGACATCCTAACCAGGCTTCCTTTTCTGACAATGGAATCAATATTGACAAGTGAGTTTGCAACGCATGGTGTCAAACACCTGTTGCTTCCTAGACTTTTTTTTTTTTCCAGTTCCCCTTGAATTTTGAAAGAGGGAAAGGGGCTGTGTGGATTAGGAGACTCTCTACAAAGGATTTGGAATCGGTAGTCTTAGCCTCTACAAATGCTACTTTCTGCCCGATGATAACTCCTAATATTCATGGCCACTTGCTATAACGTGCCAGGCACAGTGCTAACCTACTGAGGATATCAAATTGGTCCCAGAAACTACTCACATTACATTTGTTTGACAAAGGACTTATTGCGAATGTGTAAAGAGCTGTTATAATTTAACAATAAGAAGACAAACACCCAATAAAAAATGGCTAAAGAGATTTCACAAAAGACATGTAAATGGCCAACAAGCACATGAGAAGGTGTTCAGCATCATTCGTCACCAGGAAAGTGCAAATCAAAACAATAACATACCACTACACATCCGTGAAAATGGCTAAAAAATGGACAATACCAACTGTTGACGAGGCTGTGGAGCAACCGGAATCCTTGTACGTTGTTGGTGGGAATGTAAAGTGACACAGCTTATTTATAAAGTACAAACATACTTGGCAGTTTCTTATCAAGTTAATAGATACAGGCTGTATCAGTCAGCAATAACACTCTGGAGTTTTCCCAGGAGAAATAAAAACATATGTACATGAGTGTTTATGGCAGCTACACTCATAATAGCTACAAGCTGGAAACAACCCAAATGTCCTTTGACAGACAAATGGATAAACAAATTATGGATATCTGTAAAATAGAATACTACTCTGCAGTAAGAAGGAAAATAACTAATGCATGCAACAACATGAATGCCAAGTGAGTCCATTTGCATGAAATTTTACAAGCAAAAGTAATTTATAGTGAACGAAAGATCAGGCCATCTGGGAATGAGGGAGTGGGTAAGGGTACTGTTGACTGCAGCTGGCCATGAGAGAAATTTTCTAGGTGTGATAGACATGTTCTATATATTCACTGTGGATGAACTTACACAGGTGATATATTTGTCACAACTTGTATATACACCAAAAAAGGGCCTTTTTTGTGCATAAATTATACTTCAGTGAAAAGGCATTATATTAGTAAAAAGGAAACTCATAGGACATCACAGAGGGTTCCTTTCATTCTGGTTGTGGTGTGTGTTTGCCTTTCTTTGGTCCTCAGATCTAACCATCCCATAGGACTATTAGGTGTCCGCTTAGCAGTGGGAGAATGAGTAATAGTCCTTTCATGGGCAGTAGGAAGATGGGAGGTGAATTTGTAGAAGGATGAGCATGGCCCTCTGGCTCTACTCTGACAGCCAAGAGGTGTTGCTCAGACCAGATAATTCTTTCTCAGGTTGAGGGACCGATCACAGGATACTCAGAAGATTCAGTAGACTTTGTGGTTCACCAGAAACTCACCCAATCTGGCAAAGGCACCCACACAATTGAGGCAATAATTTTCTTTTCCAAAACCCTGAAAAATCTATGATTTGGTTTAAAGAACAAACCAGGAAAATACTACATTCAAAAGTAGTGGTGCCTTTTTATCCCCCAACTAACTGGATTTTTTAAAAGCTCACATCCAAGACTCGAGTGGCCATGGTAAATTTTCTTGTTGATTATAAGGCCCCTCTTCTCTTTCATGGTTTTCTCAGAACGCCTTTGTTGATATTTTCAATCAGCGTGCATATAGCAGGCAGGAAAAAAAATTTCATGTATTTGGGCAGTCTGCTGTTTCTGGAAAAGCTCATCCTCATTCCCTGCTCTCTCTAGTGCTTTTCATTTAGTTCAATTGGCTTCAAAAACAGGCAGGCTTATTAAGAGACCGTGGGGAGGGAGATGGCACAAAGCACTTGAGATATGTCTTTCCTGTTTCTGGGGATCTGCAGGAAGGGATTACACAGATGTGGCCATGTAGGGTTTTATAATAAGAGGAAAAGGAGGCTGAAATGATACTGCCTTGCCTTTTCCCATACATGTGCAAGATTACATGATGGAAAGAGCTCCACTGCTTTGGGAGATGAACAGTATATCATACAGCTCTCCTAGCACCTGAGCAAACGTGCTGTATGTATAAAGACAGTCTTCGTAGCACTGCTTCCAACGGCAGAAAATTGGTAACAGTGTCCATCAACAAGAGACTGGTTAAAATACATAAAGGTGTGTTCATACCAGAGAATACTATTTCACAGACACCGATGGGGAAAGGCATACGAGATGTGTTATTACATGCGAAGAGTAAGGTTAAGAGCTTAATAATGGTAGAGGAAAAAGAGCTGAGTGGCAGAGAAATAGGGAGGATGACTTACTTTTCCCTCTTGCCTTTTTGTACCTTTTGAATTCTGGACCATGGTATGTATACATTAAATGTAAATAAACAAACATGCAAAGTATTACTTTTATGCTAAGAAAGAAAAGATCACGGAGTAGCGAAGAGCTCATTCTGCGGACAACATGCTACATACATATTCTGACCTGGATAACACTGGGTTTCGCCTCATAGACCCAGATCTTATGCTTCGGTCATGTGGTGCCTTTTCCGGGAGATGCTGTGACACCCCCACCACTTGTTGGTTCGTAAACAAAAATTGCAGGGACTTATCCCCATTTTGTCGACTGGAAATAAGAAATTGGGAAAAACAAAATGCTTTTGCCATTATGACTCAACAGTAGCAGAAGCTCTTGGGCTCCTGTTTCCAAATACCCTCTGTGGGTCTGCCTCTGGTTGGGCTCACCCCCAACCCAAGTCAGCCCTCCTGTTCTGTCTATTCTCGTAATAACTGTTCACAAACCTGTTCAGCACTGCCAGGATCGTGAGCTTGCTTTGTTCATTAACAAAACTACTTTCTCCTGGCAACTGGCAGTTGGGGATGGAAAACAATTCACTTAATTTAGCCCATTGTTTACTTTTGGCAGGGGAGCAAACTGGTTTGTGGTGGCATCCAAACAGTGAAGACATTCGGCCAAGCTCCACCGCATGGCCAGTTGAAGAATAAGCATTTGAGAAACAGGAGCCCTACAGAGCCTCTGTTATCAGATGTGTGGGTCAAACGCCCCTGACCATAAAATACAGAACAGTACTCTCCTGGAGTCTTTGTAGAATATGTGGGAGTAGATTTGCATGTTTGGTCTTCAGGAGACTGGGAGAGATGGTGGTGGTGTTCAGTGGTAGGCAATCTTAATTAGAACCTTGGGCAGCATGCTTTTCCTCCCCTTTCCTTTTAAAGCCAAATACATGCCTAGAACATTTATTATAAATCGCTTGTTTCAGTGAATAATGGTGATGGTCCGAAATGTTCACCATTTCCCCGAGAGTTTCCATGTGCGTGATAATTCTGTTTTTCAGGAAAGGAAAAGCTGGAGACTTGGCTGTAAAATATGACCTAAGTCTTGGCTTCACCTGAGTTCCTTATCCCATTCAAGGCCAAGCAGACATGAGCATCTCCTTGGAGCCTATTGACCTGAAGTGCTGAGATAGTTGTAGGATGCTTATCTCAAAAGTTTGGACCATAACCCAAGCTCTTCTCTCACCTCACCCACTTGGAGAGGAGCAACTGTGTCTCCCTATTTCTTTAGGATGTCCAGGCACTACCTTGCCTTTGGCAAGTTTCTCAGAGTTCATGAATTTCTAAAGCTGGAATGAAGAGACCTTCAAGATTATTAGACAATGAGCCCCTGAGGCCACCTCATCACTTGTTCAAGGCTGTGCATTCAGGGCATAGTTGCATTGCACGTAGAAGCCATGTAGCAACTATTTGTTGATTGACTGACTCCAGTCCCAGCTCACAGGACTCTAGTTTTGGATCCACAGCTCTCAAAAGTAAATGATCACAGGAGTAAGGATTAGCTGTGTTGACACACACAGACACACGCATGCAGATTAATTCAACATAATGGAAATTATGAGGTGCTGTGTTCACTATGGTTCCATGAGATCAGGGATATTTGTTCTGTTTTGTTCTTTGATGTATCCCCAAGTGCCTGACCTGCACCTGCACCTGAAGCACCAGTGACTGTTTGACGAATGTGTATACGTGATAAAGAAGTGTATTCTGGGGGCGCCTGGGTGGCTCAGTCGGTTAAGCCACTGCCTTCGGCTCAGGTCATGATCCTGGAGTCCCGGGATCGAGTCCCGCATCAGACTCCCTGCTCGGCGGGGAGTCTGCTTCTCCCTCTGACCCTCCCCCTTCTCATGCTCTCTCTATCTCATTCTCTCTCTCAAATAAATAAATAAAATCTTTTTTTTAAAAAAAAGAAGTGTATTCCGAAATCAGTGTATTTACTCACCGACATATATTGCTGCACACCATCCACAAATTTGGGTCCAGCCTCCTTTCTTAAACTGATCAATTTTGAGAGGTGTTCATAAGCCACAAATTCGTTGAAAAATGTCTTATAGCCTATGAGTTTGGCAACCATAAAGCTGTCTTGCCAGTCTACTCCCATCATGAAGGAAAAGGGCATGAAGATGTAGGAGCATATTACCTACAAAACCCAAAAACAGATACTTTATTAGAGTGGTGATTTACTTCCAGTTCTTCTGCCTAACCCTTGTGACAAGATTTTTCCCAACCCCTCTGTGTCTCCTTTAAAGCATAGAAATCCCCTCATATTGCCTTGCCCATCTCTATCCATTAGGAGTCAAGATTGGCTTTGGATCATTTGAAGTAACCTGGATACCTGGCGTGAGGTCAGTCATTCTCTCCTGGAGGGTGGTAGGAGATTGGGGGGTGGTGAGGGGCAGTGGTGGGAAGATGGGAGATACATGATAAGTGTGTGCATCATGTAAGTATACTACAGGTATTAGGGAAGGCAATTCACAAACCTGTTTTATTTTTCAACAAAGATAGGCAGAAACAAAATGAGGAGAGACATGATGGAATTATACCTCAAAACTCAGTTGTGGGTAGTCAAACATGTTTCCAAGCCAGGACAGGGCTGCATTCACAAAAGACAACAGGGACAGGAAGGCAATCAGATTCACAGCTATGTTTGCCACCAGGGAGATGGATGAGGATGCTCCCTGTGTTGCGGCTTCTAGGAGGTTCCTTGAATCACTTTATCAAAAAAAAAACAATTCCAGAATTATCAAGGTGTTGTCAGTGGATGGACATCACAGGTGTAGAAATGGCATAATCAGAGCTCATTGGTTAGAGACACAAACTCTCAGGCTCATTCCTTGGTCAAAATACCTAAATTCCATGAAACCATGATGGCCTTTGTAACTGCTGAGTGTAGGGGCACCTGGGTGGCTCAGTCGTTGAGCGTCTGCCTTCGGCTCAGGTCATGATCCCAGGGTCCTGGGATCGAGCCCCGCATCGGGCTCCTTGCTCAGCAGAGGCCTGCTTCTCCCTCTCTCACTCTCCCTGCTTGTGTTCCCTCTCTTGCTGTGTCTCTCTCTGTCAAATAAATAAATAAAATCTTATAACTGCTGAGTGTAGGTGGTGGGCATATGGGTGTCTAACTGTTATGCTACTCTGTTAATTGGGGGAGGATCAATAATGAAAAATTTGGGAAATGATAAAAATATTATAGGTTTTAAAAATTACATTAAGGTAGCTAGCAGAAAATATTTATAAAATATTCATGGTATAAGAACTAATAATTCAAAGAAGGCCTGAATATCACTTCATTTAAGAAATGGAATGTCACTGTCACCTTTGAGTACCCCCTCTTCCTTAATCTCATCCTCTTCAGTCTCAGAGGTACCTGGCTCCCTAGAAGTTGCTTATCATTTCCTTTCTTTTCATTTTTCCTCTATGAGTGTATGCCTAAATAATATGCTGTATAGGTTTACACATTTGCTTAACTTTGTAAGTGGAATCACACATATTCCATACATGCATTCTTTGACAACTTGCTTTTCACTGACTGTACCTACATACAAACAAGGGATGAATCTCAGCAACATGCTCGTTGATGGATTCTGTTATTGAATTAGATTCTTTTGACTACCCTAAACCCCTTCATTTTTTTCACCCTTTTTTTCTTTCTTTTGTACAGGGCAAAAGAAAATGAATTGACGAGGGGCTAAAGATACCTATATCACACCTTCATTGTCCTATTATATAAGAGACTTCCAGAAATGGTTGTCCCATGGCTCTCCAATAGTCATAAATCAGGGCTCAATAAACACTATACTGTATTTTAAATGAAATATCTACAATGAACCGTTAAGGAATTGTATTGACATTCAAGTATTTAGGAAGCTTTGCAAATATCGAAAAGAGATTTTTTTTTGGAAGTCTCGTGAAGTCTAATAGTCACTGGGAAATTAAGTTCACCTTAATACCGTGATTCACTGTACTCTCCAGTGATCAACTTTCCGCTGTGCTTTGTATTTGGATCCTCCCCCCGCCCAGGCAACTCCCCAGCTTGTATGAATTAGGCGTCCCACTTACCCACTTTCCATTTGCATGGCATTTTTGAGGGTTATTTTAGGTGTTTCTGTCTCAGGCCAAAAGAGTTTAGCCACGGCCAGTGAGGCAGGTGCAGACATGACTGAGGCAGTTAACAGGTGGGAGGGTGAAACCTGTGATTTCGGGAGAAAGAAGGTCAGCTGAGGTTTGGCTTTTCTGTTGTGTTCAGGATGAATGGCCCAAAAGCCTTACAAGGGAAGAGAAGGGCAGAATTGAACCCTATGCCAGAGAAGTGTTTCTTTGGAGGCTTGGAAGCGCTCAGTGAGCCAAGCCGGCATCACCTTGAGAGTCAGAGGGAAAAGGGAGGAATTGGTGTTAATTGACCACATCCTCTGGGGAGAAGCCCCAAACCAAAATCTAATCATTTCAGAAGAGAATTAATCCTTTGTAAGAACTCCCAGATTCCTCTACCTCTCTGTGGACCTTTTGAATGTTTAAATAGTCCCTAAAGCCCGTATTTCATCACGTCATCAGTTTAGACAGGGGAAGCATCTGAGGGTGCAGGAACGGATACACCCCTCTGTCCTCCTTTCGCTCTCCTGAAATCCGTGGTGTCTTTATATAATATTCATTTATCCAGCGTCCCTTTAATCTGTAAGTGATTTCTGTTTCCCTCACTGTGGGCCTACTTAAACTCTTTTCCCTTTTCTCCCCACATCCTTATTTTGTTTCAGGATTCTCTTGCCTGTATTTCCAGAATGCCAGTATCTGCATCTCCCTCCCCACTCCCATTCCAGCTAGCACATTTCTGCAGGCAGAATTCCTACGGTGGTGGTGGAGTGGACCATCTGCAGGGCCAGACAAGCTACTATTCCTGAGATCTCTGTCACCCTTTTACTCTTCCCTCTTCCTATTGGTTGGCTCTCCAAGGCCCAGATGCCGCGGAGGGATGAAACTCACAGCTGTGCGTTCTTCCATTTCTCCACCGGGGGGTGCCTCATATGTGTGGCTTATAAACTCCATGCTTGGGGCACAAGCATCAGTTACAATGGTCTGCAGCCCTGGGCCACAGACGACCCGCTCTCCAACTGGGTTGTACATTAGAATGTACAGGAGGAGTTTTTTAAAAAATCGTGATGCTTGGGTCTCACCCCAAGAGATTCTGGTTTAATTATTCTGTGGTATGGGCCTGGGCATTAGGGTTTTTAAAAGTTCCTGGATGATTCTAATGTGCAGGAAGATTTGAGAACTGCTGCTCTAAGCCACAGGTCAAAAAACTTTTTCTGTGAAGGGCCAGAGAGTAAACATTTTTGGCTTTTTCAGGCCACAACTACCCAACTCTGTAGCATGAAAGCTGCCATAGAGAAATGAGTAGAAGTAGCTGGTTTCCAGTAAAACTGTAGTTACCAAAAAGGGGGAGCAGTTTAGTTTGACCCATGAGCCATACTTTGCTGACCCCGGGTCTTGTCTGCCTTTACTAGGGACTGTAATAGTGGGTTTTGTTTGTTTGTTTGTTTTACATATTTAAATGTTTGGCCGAAGTAACCTCATAATATGATTTCATTCTGGCATAGTTGGATATCATTCGCATTTAGGTGGCAGGGATTTAAAAGTGAAGCCACAAAGCTCCTCAGGGTCACTCCACTCAAATGCCAAAGGAAGCGTGAAGGACACTCTTTTGGCCTCCTTATCCAGCAGCAGTGGTAAAGAAATGACAGAGATAACAGCAACAAAGAAAGAAGAGGTTGAATTTTCCATAAATTTATCTTCAAACATTCTTACCCCAAAAGAAATGTATGCACCTAACACGCTTCCAGCAATGGTCGAGAACCCAGCGGTCATGATTGCGTGGAGTTCAGACTTGGTGATGTGTGGTAAGTATGGTTGGACTAGCAGGGGAGACTCTGTCTGGAAACAAAGCGAGACCGGATTAAATGTTTCCTTTTAGATCTTAGGAGGGTGTGCCAATCTACTCAAGATTCCTTTTTTTTAAGTGGAACCCAATGAGGGGCTCAAACTCATAATCCTGAGATCAAGACCTGAGCTGAGAGGCACCTGGGTGGCTCAGTCGTTAAGCGTCTGCCTTCGGCTCAGGTCATGATCCCTGGGATCGAGCCCCACATCAGGCTCCCTGCTCAGCGAGAAGCCTGCTTCTCCCTCTCCCACTCCTCCTGCTTGTGTTCCCTCTCTCGCTGTGTCTCTGTCAAATAAATAAACAAATCTTAAAAAAAAAAAAAAAAAGATCTGAGCTGAGACCAAGAGTTGGATGCCCAACTGACTGAGCCACCCAGGTGCCCCAAGATTCCATTTTCTAAAGCAGTTTTTCTTTCTTTCTTTTTAAAGATATATTTATTTATTCCAGAGAGAGAGACATACACATAAGCAAGAGAGGCAGAGGGAGAGGGAGAGAGAATCTCAGGCCGACTCCACAACAAGCATAGAGCCTGATGTGGGGCTCAATCCCACCACCCTGAGATCACAAGCTGAGTTAAAACCAAGAGTTGGACTTAAAGCAGTATTTCTAAGTGTGAACCACAGACAGCTCCATCAGCATCACCTGGGAACTTGGTAGACGTGCAAATTCTCAGACTTACTGATTCAGAAACTCTGGGAATGGGACCCACAATCGTGTTTGCACAAGCCTTCCACGTGGTTCTGATGCATATTCATTTGAGAACACACACCATCGATGTCTGGGTCATGGAACCCTACGTCAGTGTGTATACAGAGTCATGTGTAAAGTCTGCAAAATTTGCAAGGCCAGTTCATATAAGGTCCCCACCAGCCTAGGATTGGAGTCTGATGGCCAGGTATTCTTTTCTAAGGTTGGAACACTATTGCCCAAGTAACTGCCCTGGCCTTGTGAACTGGTAATTTCCCATCTTCCAGCTTCTTCTTGACAGACCATATACCTCTTTGCTTACACCACAAGGACATAGAGATGCAAGTATAAAAAAATACTAGCAATAACAAGGACAGGTGCCCACAGGCACTTTCCTAATTGGGAATCAGACACCCCACTCTTCCCCTTGGGTGGAAAGGAATTAGAGTGTCATTGTGAGGGCTTGAATCCCATTAAGGAGGACAGGCGGCTTGCAACGTGGGGCTCTCCATAAATAATAGCTGTACTTTTAGCATATTAAGTATCAAATTGAGCACCACAGAAGCATGTGTGCAATTTTACAATTTTCCCCTCATTATTTGTAATTGTTCTATAAGATTGAATGTGTTGAGCTTCACTTCATGGACTAAATAGAAACTCAGTACATAAGCCCTCTTACCCCGCAGGTAGGAGTAATCACGTCGAGATGGTGTTCTAATTAGTCCTGAGAGATTTTATGACTATAATTATAATAATTTCAACGCCTAGGGAAGGAAGTGTGGGCCCCGCCCTAAAGGCTATACTCCAGGCTTGCAAGCTGGGCTTACCAACAAGGCTCAGCCTGCCCGTAGCCATCGTAAGCCTGGATCTGGAGCCATGTGTTTCTCTGGGTGACTTGAATTTTGTTTCAAATCCAATTTCCTTGGGTGGTGGTGCTGGCAAGCATTCACACGTTGTTTCCTGGGTGTGTGATTCCATTCTGCCTGAAGCTACGTGTTCTGAGTGATGAGGATGATTACCATTTCTTCCTCATCCACCCCTTAGGAACACTGTTTTTTGTTTTTTGTTTTTTTTTAAAGATTTTATTTATTTATTTGAGAGAGAGAGAATGAGAGAGAGCAAGCACATGAGAGGGGGGAGGGTCAGAGGGAGAAGCAGACTCCCCGCCGAGCAGGGAGCCCAATGCGGGACTCGATCCAGGGACTCCAGGATCATGACCTGAGCCGAAGGCAGTCGCTTAACCAACTGAGCCACCCAGGCGCCCCTCATCAGCATTTTTCTTCAGGCCCCGCTGAGACGGACCGTTGGCCAGTTCAGACAAGTTGAGAATAAGCTTAAGTATTTATACAGCTGCAGGGGCATTGGTGGAAAGTCTTTCTTGGCCTCTTTAATTACCACAAGCCTTACACCAGGAAGGTGAGGCTGCCTGTCACGTCTTTGCAGCTTCAAGATAAGTGGTGAACTCCATTTGAGTGGGTGACCTGCTAGCCTCTGGAGGGCGGGTCAGAGCCCTCAACGATTCAGTCAACTCAGAAAAGACTGGTTGAGAATCGATACAGGAGAAGCCCAGTGCTTCGATAGAAGGATTCCGTCTTTCCTCCTCTCCGTAGACTTTCAAGAACCCAGATTTGACACTGGTGTGCTCGGAAGGGGTCTCTCTCAGACACTCGTCTTCTCTCTCTCTGGAATCTGGACATTGTCAATGCTGGGGGTTCCTTATTTTGACACCCTACCCCAAAACTAAAAAGCAATAATACCATTATATTTCTTATTCTACTTTCTAGGAAGCGTATCCATTTCAACAGGTGTTTTGTTTTTTCGAGATTACAACTTACCTGTCCAACAAATATATTGCCGGCAGCAACTACGGATTCAATAGGAGATGATCCCATAGTAACGAGCATTACCCATCCAACCTAAAAGGGGAAAAGGGACAAAGTCAGTGAAGAGCTGTTTGTATACACAACACTTCAAAGTAGGGGTGAAAATCTTTGGAGGAAAATGCCTTCCACCCTTGTGGGCAGGCCAGTGATGGTGCTAAATATGAGTGTATGTTACCTAGTCTACAGAGCGGACCCATCCAGTCCTCCTGTGTGAATGGTAACGCTGAATCATTGTATATACTTTGAATTCATACATTCAATATACAAACAATTGTCTATTGAAACATTGTATAAGAGTAATAAATTATAATAATTGCTAACAGTCATGACAAGCTTTACTGCATTCCAAGTATTGTTTTATGCTCTTGATCCAGGTAACGTATCTAATTATCATAATAACCCTTTGAGGGAGATCCTGTAACCATAGCCATTTTATAGAAAAGGCATCCAAGGCACAGAACAGTTTAGTTATTTTGTCTAAGATCGCCCAGCTAATAAGCAGTGGGATGTAGCTGAGGTTTGGCCTTTTTACTAAACTCTCAAATGAACATGGTTTATGGTCCCCCTAATGCACTGGCCCTTCCAACTAGAGACTGTGGTGCCCACTTCAGGATGGGGACCTCCTGTTGTATTCTCTCCTTCCTTTCTGCTTAGACGTGAGCACAGGATGCTGAATGTTTAAGTCAACAATCAGAAAAATATGGGCCCTGGCACACTCTTGATGAAATTCTGAATTTTGCTGGGGTTCTGGTTTCTTTCTCTCCCTCCCTCCCTCCCTCCGTCTCTTGTATGTATTTACAAGGATCAAAGGAGGGCTATGGCTATGCCCAAACTCTGTCTGCACTGCTCGGCTTGTGTGCATTTGAACTAACTCACACATTTCCTCATGTTCCGATTTAACACGAGTGTAGTAGAATTGACAGTTGCTGGGGTGGCAGGAATGAGATGAACCTTTTGGACCTTTTATCCCCTAAGTTTGTGTGTGCTTATCAAACTCCCTCAGAAACGCAAAGCAGCTTCCCCTTCTTGCTTTGATCCTCTAGCAACTCCTAGACCAAGAGTCTCCATTTTTGCAATGTCCCGAGGAGAAGCAGGGACTCTGTAAGGCACAGGGAAGACAGCCAGGATGAAGGAAGGATGCTGTGCTCCCCACAGGTGTCTGCTTTGCTGGAGTCAATTCTTTGGTTAAAGAAGTAATTACTAAGGTTTTATGAAGATAGCCAGTAACCACTGACTGCGAATCAAAGCCCCATTAGAAGTCCCTGAGGTAAAATTGCCTCTAGGGCTCCATGTAGGTTTTTTTGGTTGGGGTCTGATAACTTGGAGTGGAAGATGAGGTGGTGGTGAATCTTGCTACAAACAGAAAGGCACTTTGGGAAAACCTGGATAAAACGCATTTAAGACTTTGTCCCTGAAATAATTGCTGTACACCTGTCACCCAATCCCTTCAAGTCCCAGTACCTTTCTTTTTTTTTTTTTAAATATTTTATTTATTTATTAGAGAGAGAGAAAGCACAAGCAGGAGGGAGGGGCAGAAGGAAAGGGAGAAGGAGAAGCAGACTCCCAGCTGAGCAGGGAGCCTGATTGGGGCTCGATCCCAGGACTCCGAGACCATGACCTGAGCCGAAGGCAGATGCTTAACTGAGCCATCCAGGCACCCCAAGTCCCAGTACCTTTCTAATGATCCACTGCATCAATCCAAGGTAGTAGAGCATGGACATTACGGTGCTGAAGAAAATCACGATTGGCAGGACCTAGGGGCGAGGTGGGGCATGAAAGCAATCATGGGCTGATGTTGGCCTCAGTAGGATTAGTAGAGTTCAGATCAGGTCTTTTTTCTGTCTCCTTATCCCTGCTGAAACCATCATCAAAATCATCAGCAATGTCATTTTGAACTAAATGACACTTTAATCAGGCAGTGCCCCCCACCCCCTTTACCCTCTCTTCTTTGAACTTGCTGTGGATAAGCTTGAGTATATTTCATAGGAAATTGACATTTTTTGTTTCTCTGCAATGATGAGCTTTTCTTACTGCAGCTTCTCAGAGAAGGAATGCAGTGTCAAGGGAATTCGTAATAACTAGATCAACAAACTGAAGGCCACTGACAGATATTCTTGAAGTTCTGATATTAAACAGCCTCATTAGCAGAGGATCCTGGTCAAAACTGAGTGTGAGTAGCCTCTCAGATCCTTATTTATAGGGGCTACACAGAGCAGATATAGCGCGGTAGGTGCTTACCCACACTGCCTCTCATAAAGTAAGCACACGTTCGTTTAGCTTTTAAAATATAATTATTTTACTTTTAGATTGTTTTTAATCACTAAAAAAAAAAAAATAAATAAACTTGGGAAACTAGTTTGCTTCTGTGATACCAGAGTTGTCTTTTTCTGGATCCTGTTTCCCTGATGCTATTTGGGTGCCTTTGAGGCAGCCTGTGTTTCCACAGTGAACAGTTTCTACCCTGCAGGGAACACACTTTGCTGTGGGCTGGGTCCCTCCACACCCCTATCCATCTGTACCCTTCCCCTCTGTTCCCCAGCTAAATGACCAGGGACAGGCTGCCACCAGAGGCGTAGAATGACCGAGGACAATTTGTACAGGATCTAATTTAGAAAAACCTATTAATAATATATATTAAAAGACATTTGGTGCCATTATTCAGAGCTCAGTCACTTATGTGCTTTTATTGGCTTTAATGGGCAAGCAGAGCCTTCCTGAAAGCTTCGGGGAATTAAAGGAGCTTATCTCTTGAATGTTCCCACAGGGATTCTGCTTTGGCAGAAAGGATGGAGGCCCCTGCTCTGGGGAAGAGGGAGGAGGGTGGGTAGGAAATGTCTAAAGACACTGGTGCAGTCTGGGCAGCAAGTTATGCTTTCCTTGTGACTTTCTTTTTCCCAGTTCTGGGTTCAATTCATGATATGAGCATATTTCTATCTCAGTTTGTAAACACTTGGCCTTTTGGAGCTGGCTTAGTCATCTCGGCACCAAAGCATCAAATCAGCAGTTTTAAAAAAAAAGAGCAATTAAAAAAAAGATTCAGCATAAACGTTGACCTAACTGAAGCGGGGTGGTTTGGAGGTAAAATCAGAGTCCCTAAGTGAGAAAACAAGTTAGAAGCGTACGAACAATAACACCACAAAAAGAGAATGCTGAAGGAAAAGCCGAATTCATCTTTCTGCCTCATCAACAAATATTTGTAGGGTCTTTACAGGGGAAAGCGAGCTTCCTGGGGCTTGTGGGAGTGCAGGGAGGCCAGCTTGCCTTTCCCCTGGAGCATAATGTCCCTCCTTTGGTTGGGAGAAGGCCCAGCCTCCAGGCCTGCTGTGCTGAAGGAAAGACAGGAAAAGTGTAGCATGGAGATGGCTCTGGAAGAAGAGAGGCTCATGTGGGTGAACAGCTGTCTCCTTCTGGGAGATGGAGGGGGTTCCTGAGCACAGAGCTGTCACTGATCCCGGGCCTGATATGCCTCCTCATTGCCAACTGCCAAATGTTCCTTTCCCTGATGCCTCAGATACTATTGTCCCATATGATTTTTCAGAAGTATCTCAGGCAATGCTAGGAGCCCCCCTCAAAAGTATTTGTATATTTCTGACTTCCTCTAGATGTTTCCCTCCATGCTATGGCAACAAAGTAAAATGTTTGCATTCTACTGACTTCAGAGAAAATCCGATAAATGCAAAAAGGCAGTGATGTGCTATCCACCTAGGACATGCCCGGCAGGTGTATATCTGGTTTCTGGTCAGTTTCTATCAGAATATCTACAAAGATGCAGAAGGTACTGAAAAGGAAGTAACTACTTCGAAAGGGGATTTGGTTTACCTTAAATGCAAAGAAGTGGTCTGCGTATGTCTCACCGAAGACAAATTCAGCACCAGCGTTAGTGTATTCCAAGAAGGTCTGAGTTAAAGGAAGGAAAAACAGATGATCATTACAACCACGGAGTTGGTGGTTAGAGTCCACAGGACCTCCTAGGCTCTGCAGAGGGGGAGCCCAGCAAACTTGCTGGTTAGATATGGCAGGTAAATTTTCGTAGCCTTCCCTGCTCCAGTGGATGGCGTGGAAGAATATTTTTGAACTATACCCGCATACAGATTTCTTGTCATTTGTAACGTTCAGTCTGACTCCAGGATGCTCGAGAAGGAGCCAGGTCTGTCAGTTTGTTCTGGCAAAGCCCTAGATGGCACACAGGTGGTGCTAGTTAGCACTCGATACAAAGAAAGCCTGTTTCTCTGTTTGTGGAACCATCTTAGAAGTGTGACCCCTCTGGGGCAGGAAGAAAGGGACAGTTGGGATAAGGGAGTGATGCAGTGGATGATACGGGGGAGGGACAACTGTAATATTAATAAACTAGACAGATTAATGTGTTTACACAAACAAAAATGTGAGTCAACTCATGCAGATGAAGAAACCTATTTCTGACATGTCTTGAGGATTACATCCAAATGTCAGAAGCACTTATAAGCAAGATGTTCATTTGAACCCAACTTACCTGAACTTGTTGGCCCAACCAATTGAAAGCCATAAATCCAGGGTCAGTCCTTAGGATTAAGAGACCGAGAAGAAACTGTAACCCAATTCCCCAAAAGACAGGCCTCCAGTAAACCTATGCGGAAAGATGAAGAGATAGAGCTTACTAGAAAATGAATGCTAAGCTCAGCATACACGCCCAGAGGGTCACTATTTCCTTGGAAGCTTCTCACACGTGGCCTATGATCCACCTTCTTTGGGAGGCCAAAGCAGTTGTGAGCAGAGAATCCCTTGATAGAATCATGACCCCAGATCTCAGGGTTGCATTCCTTCTTTCAAATCCCGAGTTTGAAGCCTTCAGTCCCTGGAGAGTAGGTAACCATTATATCATGATAAAATAACTTAGACACAAAGAGTAGTCTTAGAGGGGCCATTAAAGGAAGAAGGATCTGGTCCTCTTCATTGTGCTGTAAATGTTAGAGACATGTAATTATTTCCCCTCTCTGGAAAATGGAAAGGCAGAACATGGCTTCTCTCTGTGTGCCCAAGGTTTGTTAATCTGACAATTTGTAAGTGAATTAAGTGAAATTCCACCCTGTTGAGGGGCTCTCATTTCACTGTAAAAGGAGCCAATTAACTCTAATGCAGAGCCAGGGAGTGCAGCAGGAATGGACAATCATCTGCTTTCATTTTGGTGCAGATATGAGTGGGCTGCAAAGAACTGTGGGATCGGAGGCATAGAAACCAGTGAAGATGCTGACCCGAGATGGGAAAGCACTTTGGATCCTATTAGGTGACTTGTTTTTCTTGGGTCAACCTTTCAGAAAGCCAGTAAAACCTTCTGGAGTTTGTCATTCTGAGTCGTGAGTGAAAGCTTCGATGTCTCCGAATTCTTGCCCATTTAATGGGTTACAGGCAGACAGAATGAGAATGAGAATTGAATTCAGTGGGAACAAAACTGTTTAAGGACAGATTTTTGCAGTAAAATAACCTAACTTGCAAATAGAAATTTGATGAACTGCAGAATCCAGTGGTAGAATATTAGATTATTTACTGGCCTGGGGAAACCAGGATCAAAACAGATAAATTTTCTTTGTGTGTTTGATGGACGGAGGTGGGGTACATGAGTAGAAATTGGACTTGGCAGGAGAGAACACCTCACTGGTGGTGTAACTGGCAAATTACTGAGAATGAAAAATGAGAGAGTACTAGTACTAAGAAAGCTCGGGAAGAAAGGCACCCTAGCCACTTAGTATAGCATAACAAGGTAAGACAAATACTGAGTAACAGTGGAATTCTCTCACACTCATTATTTTGAGCAATTTAGACATGAGGGGGAAAAAAGAGGGGAAAAGCTGAAAAGGATTGATTTCACACTTACTTTGGTTGGATACTTGGAAAATAGAAATATCAGGATAATGTACATTATAAGCCCACCAAAGGAAACCAGCTGCTGTTGGCCCAATTTGGCAGTGTCAAAGATCAGCCACAAAATAACTCCCAGGATCAGTGAGCTCCAGATCACCCTAAGAGAATCAGAAAGGAGGCATCAGCATCATTTGTTGCGCTAACCTGAAAATCTGGAGCAAGCTTAAACTAACAAACAAAAAATTTATTAAGAGTAGCATACCCTGGCAAGTTATGCTTCTAGAGATTGCACAGACCCTCTTTAGTTGTGGCTATAAAGGCAAATAGCCAAAAAAAAAAAAAAAAAAAATTAAGCACTGCTTGAAGCACGTTCTATAATTCTTGGGCTCTTCGCTGGTTCAAGGACATACCAAAGGGTTCAGAGATGAGAAAGGATGCTTTAGAGAGGGAAGACTGGTGATTTCTTTGAGAGATCTGCTGGGAGTCCTGACTTCTGTTTTAGGAGATGGGAGAGATTTTATCTTTCTTCCCTTTAGGGGAGAACTTGAAATGTGTTCTCTGAAGATGGGGGACTTCAGTTGAGCTTCAGAGAGCTAAGTTGGACTTCAGGATGTGTTCTGACTCCTTGGCGGATCCAGTGGGCATGACAAGTTTGACTCACAGCTTGGAGGGCAGAGCCAGAAGGCATGCTGTGTTGGGATTGCACAATCCTGTGTTATTAGGTCAAGGATTTGTGAACTTTCCTGGTACATCCCCTGTGAGCCATTCTGGGGAGAACCTGTCCTGTGTCCAATCCACTAGGGCCACCTGGAGGAAGAAGAGGTCCCACAGAAAGAGGCTGAAGGAAAAGCCCTGAGTGGTCACTCATAGGATATGGGGTCCTATAGGAAAGAGTCAGCTTTAATAATTCACAGGGTCTTCCTCTCAGAGAGGCCAGCTTCAGGCCCAGAGCAGAAAGCTGCCTCCCCAAGTCAGAACTGTCCCATCATTTGGACAACATTTTATCATTTAGTGACACTTGAAATTAAAGCAGTTTGTAGGGACATTTGAACATATCTTGAATGAGTCATTGCCCATCTAGGCCTTGATTTCCTGTTTATAAAATGAAGGCATTATAACAAGCATTATAACTCGGTTATTTCTTGTTTCAATAGCCCATAAATGAGGGAGCAATTTCAGAACACGTTTTTGGAACAGTGTTGGAAAAGACTAACATCCCTCTCAAAAGCAACAAGAGGACTGGGTGCATTTACCACTTCATCCAGAACCAATGGCTGTTTAGGAGCGTTTTGCCAGGAGACAGGCACTCATCAATTCGATTCTCATATTTGGCCATAAAGTAATCCCAGACCACAAAGAAGATGGCGGCCACAGTGATCACGAAAAGGGGAAGGGCTCTCTGAAAGTTTAGCACACAAGCTGCAATCACCATCGCCAGGTAACCTGTTGAGAAAGTGAGCACAGACATGGAACATCACCCACACGAAGCTGCCGACCAGCCTCCAGCACTGACATGGCTCAGCCAAGGGGAGGTTCAGTCAAGAAGCCACTGAATGCAGAGTTGTGTGGCGTTCGCTGCATGGCCTGAAAAGCCTAGAATACTAGCTGGCCCAGTACAGAGGAAGCTTTCAACCCTGCTGTTCCCTGTTTCAGCTATCTGAGCACCAACCAAGCCATTGACCTTGGAGGTGCGGTGATCCTCAATTAATGTCAGTGGACTTGGGTGCGAGGGTTCACATTTTATAGACAGGAGTGTTTTGCACAATGGGCTGTGGAACCGTTTGATTTGGAGGGAGTCAATAGAGGGGACCTGCTCATCAGCAAAGATAGGCAAAAGGAATAGCCTACATGACCCCAGGCTCCTGCTCACATTGTATTTGCATGAAGTGTGAATTGCTTAGATTGCCCCCTGCAATTAGGTTCCCACCCGGTGAGTATCACCATGTTTTCTAGTTACCTGGATTTGCATTAACCAACCCTTAAATCCATTACAACAACAAAGGCTGTAAGAGTAGCGGACCTAAATAATTAGCTCTTGGCTGCATAAACTGAACAGGGAAACAATCTGCATAGGCAACCCCAGTCGAGACCCACCACTTGGGGCTTCTTGATTATCCTCTCTGCTTCTCTGGATTCACCAAAGTCCGGGGGAACAGAAAGATTAGAAAAATTTATTTTCTTTCTACAGAAAACTAATATTTGGGGGATTCTCAAAAAAGGACGCTGGCATCCATCCTTCCTTTCATTATTTACCTAGTAGTAAGATGTCCCAGATGATGTACCAAAGGGTGGTTTTGTGTTTCTTATAAAAATCACAAACCGTATCATACTTCCTTTCCAGATACCTGTAACAACACAAAAGCAAAAAGGTAGGCAGAAGTAAACATCAAAAACATGAAATAAACTGACACACTGAGCTAGGTGAGGCTTTGTAAATCAAGCAAGCAAACGAACAAATTGGCGAAGTGTATGTCCTACAAAATAGAAATGGGATACTCATCTCATTTAAGACTACAAACAGCCATGGCTTGGATCAACTTTTGCTTCGTGGATGTGCCAAGCCCTGAGGGCTTACAGAAATGCAGAAAACATGCTTCTGGAAAAAAAGCAGGAGAGCTGGTAACTAAACAAAAGCCGAAAATAAATCATAAGACGAGAGTGTTTCTCACTGGACTCTGAGGGCCTCTGATAGCTTTTAAGCCACAGTTATGAAATGTTGATTTTAGAAACTCTCATCCCTTCTGGTCTCACAAAGTTTGAGTAAGCGGGTTGTTCCCTGTGCTGGCTTACCGTATGTTTTAGTGGGAGACTGACAGACTTCACTGGGTGCTTGAAATGTAAAGAAGGGTTTTGTGGAGTTCAGAGCTACCAGCCAGCAGGTTGTAATATAGCTTTCCAGAAAGTTCTGGCATTGTTGGCATGCCTTTGTTTCTGTCCAGAGCTTTGTTAGGGGGTGGTGGGTAGTGAGTGAGCAATATGTGCATCCGATCACTTGTGCTGGGGAGGACGGTGTCCATCAGTGAGTGAGTTTGGAGGGGCCTCAGGGCCATACACACAGTGACTGTCCTCTACTTTTCCTGGGGTGCTCCTGGTTCCCTCCATTCCTGCCGTGAAATCTGGCTTCCCTGCACTCACCTCTTTCCTCAGTGCCCCTTCTAATGGACACCTCTTCTCCCACTGGAGGAAGGAATTTATTCACACATTTAATCATTGCCACTTCTAGTTCCTAGAGGAGATTCCTCATCTCCAGGATCTCAAAGGACTCAACCCTGAGCTGGGACCTCCCCTCCACTTCTCCACCTTGCAGCAGCTATGCCTGTGTGTCCAAGTCTTGGCGCCCCTTGCACGTTTCAGGTTAGAGCCCAAGCCCCTCACTCCTACAACACCTTGCATCTCCTCGGACAGAGGCATTCCTCTGTGCTTTACTCCTACTGTCTTCTTTGATCATATTTTGTGATGAAGTCTTGACTGGCTAACTTCCTGGAGAACAGATGTGAGCCCAGTTGCACCAGGACCCTTGGAGATGAGGCTGCTTGATGGGCATTTGTTGAATTACCAGATAAAATGAAGTGGTAGTGTGTGTTACTTATCTGGAACAGTATTCTACCATTGTGGGTTGGGACCCATCAGTGGATTATGAAGAGCACAGCATGGGACACCCTTCTTTAATAAGAAAGAATAGGATGTATGAGAGCATATCACACATAGTAATGATGAGTCTTACTTCATGAAAACTTTGATGTTATGTATGTTAGTGAATTAGAAATACTGATCCAGAAGATATGGAGGAAATAAAAGTTCAGTAAAGACTAAGTTTTCATGGTTGAATTTAGGAAAGGTTGATGATCCATCATCTTCAATTTCTGATAGTGTTTCAAAGTGGCAGAGGTGGAGGGCAACATTGAATTGAGCACATTCATGTACTTTAGGTTGGATTCATCAGATTCTTTAATTGCACAGAACGTATGTGGTCCAAGACAGCAATCTCACACTGCATAAAGTAAAGTAGCTTGAAATAGAGGCTTCAGCCACTTGGTTATCTTGACTAGACCACTTCTGTCCTCCTGGTGATTGCTTCTATCCCATTAACATTAGGGGGAACCTGAGTACCTTTGCCCACCCAAGAGAATTTCTCAGCCTCTGGGGTCAGAGATCCATAAAGTAAAATGAAAGATGGAACTCAGGTTTCTGAGGTAGTAAATATTTTGTAAATATTACAGGTTTCTGAGGTAGTAAATATTTTGGATGGTGACAAGAGCTTTTAATCCTAATTCTCACCAACTCCAGAGATACCTTCTGATGCATAAAAACAAAGTTCCTCAGAGACATAGAAATTTAAATAAAATTTAAATGGGCATTCAGAAACTTGACAAATACTTGAGTGTTATGACAAACCAGACAATCTTGGACTAGGAATCAGAAGCTGAAATTGTTAAGTTAGCTTTGTTCCTTGCTAGTTGACTAACCTTGGGTAGGTCACTTCTCTGAGCTTGATTTTCCTGGTCCAAAAAATAAAGAAAACAGTTTGCCTCTCTTACCTCATGGGGCAATAAGGAGTTGGAATACCTTCAGGATACTACAACGTAAGAGCAAGTTTGTTGGAACTTAATGTGGATTGGGTTTTGAGAAATCAATTGCTTATTGATTGACATTGAGAAGATGAATTAACTACTTTTGCATGGACTGGAGCAATTAGTTGGTAATTTATGCCTTTAATTAGAAGACTGTCCTGGATATTGGGTTCCCAAGATATCAGCAGTTTGAATTTACCACAGTGATTATCATAGAGCATTAATTTTTCTGAAAATGGTGTTGGGTGGGTAGTAGGGAAGGGGGATTGGTGGTAGTGGTGGTAATAGATAATAAATAATAATAAATGTTTAAAATTAGATGAGGATAAAACAAAGTGGCAAAACCAAATAGGGGGTCAGTATGGTTACTTCTCTGGTTTAAACCCGTACCCTTTTTGATGTGTCTCTGGATCATCCTCCTCATCTTCTTTGTTTCTTAAAGAATCCTGCTCAATGGTGACTTGCTCTTCATCCTGGAAATCAAACGTTGCAGCAGAGATGGAATAATGAGAATCCAGGGCATAATGGACCCTCATCTCTTTTGCTCAGAATTTTGGCAAAGGACTGACAAAAGCTCTTTTAAAATTATTATGCAAGAAGATAGCTCCTATTATCTACTTCTGCAGACATTTTCCCCTTTATCACAAAAAATCCAGATCACACTTCTCTCTCCTTTTTCTTCCAAAGGAGCTTTTGGGGTTTCCTCTTTTTCTTTAGGGAATAGGCTTATATCTCTACTTTTTGCTCCTGTCTCTACTGCAGTCATTCAACCCCTGCTCTGTTTTCAGGCATGAGCTAAATGAACTTAATATCAGAGGCTGCATAAATCTCCTTTTTTTAGCATTTTAATATTTTATTAACATATAATGTATTATTTGTTTCAGGGGTACAGGTCTGTGATTCGTCAGTCTTACACAATTCACAGCACTCACCATAGCACATACCCTCCCCAGTGTCCATCACCTAGCTACCCCATCCCTCCCACCCCCCTCCACTCCAGCAACCCTCAGTTTGTTTCCTGAGATTGAGAATCTCTTATGGTTTGTCTTCCTCTCTGGTTTCATCTTGTTTCCTTTTTCTCTCCCTTCCCCTATGATCCTGTCTTGTTTCTCCAATTCCTCCTATCAGTGAGATCATATGATAATTGTCTTTCTCTGATTGATGTATTTAGCTTATCATAATACCCTCTAATTCCATCCACATTATTGCAAATGGCAAGATTTCGGGTTTTTTTGATGGCTGCATAATATTCCATTGTGTGTGTGTGTGTTGTGTGTGTGTATCACATCTTCTTTATTCATTCGTCTGTTGATGGACATCTGGGCTCTTTCCATAGTTAGGCTATTGTGGACATTTCTGCTATAAACATCGGGGTGCATGTACCCCTTCAGATCATTACATTTGTATCTTTGGGGTAAATACCCAGTAGTGCAATTGCTGGTCATAGGGTAGCTCCATTTTCAACTTTTTGAGGAACCTCCATACTGTTTTCCAGAGTGGCTGCACCAGCTTGCATTCCCACCAACAGTGTAGGAGGGTTCCCCTTTCTCCACATCCCACCAACATCTGTCGTTTCCTGACTTGTTAATTTTAGCCATTCTGACTGGTGTGAGGGGGTATTTCATTGAGGTTTTGATTTGGGTTTCCCTGATGCCAAGTGATGTTGAGCACTTTTTCATGTGTCTGTTGGCCATTTAGATATCTTCTTTGCAGAAATGTCTGTTCATGTCTTCTGCCCGTTTCTTGATTGGATCATTTGTTCTTTGGGTGTTGAGTTTAAGACGTTCTTTACAGATTTTGGATACTGGCCCTTTATCTGATATGTCATTTGCAAATATCTTCTCCCATTCTTTCGGTTGTCTTTTGGTTTTGTTGACTGTTTCCTTTGCTGTGCAAAAGCTTTTTATCTTGATGAAGTCCCAATAGTTCATTTTTGCTCTTGCTTCCCTTGCCTTTGATGATGTGTCTAGGAAGAAGTTGCTGCAACTGAGGTCGAAGAGGTTGCTGCCTGTGTTCTCCTCAAGAATTTTGATGGACTCCTGTCTCACATTGAGGTCTTTCAACCATTTGGAGTCTATTTTTGTGTGTGGTGTAAGGAAATGGTCCAGTTTCATTCTTCTGCATGTGGCTGTCCAATTTTCCCAACACCATTTGTTGAAGAAACTGTCTTTTTTCCATTGGACATTCTTTCCTGCTTTGTCAAAGATTCGTTGACCATAGAGTTGAGGGTCCATTTCTGGGCTCTCTATTCTGTTCCATTGATCTATGTGTCTGTTTTTGTGCCAGTACCATACTGTCTTGATGATGACAGCTTTGTAATAGAGCTGGAAGTCCAGAATTGTGATGCCGCCAGCTTTGCTTTTCTTTTTCAACATTCCTCTGGCTATTCGGAGTCTTTTCTGGTTCCATACAAATTTTAGGTTTATTTGTTCCATTTCTTTGAAAAAAGTGGATAGTATTTTGATAGAGGTTGCATTAAATGTGTAGATTGCTCTAGGTAGCATAGACATTTTCACAATATTTGTTCTTCCAATCATTGAGCATGGAACGTTTTTCCATTTCTTTGTGACTTCCTCAATTTCTTTCATGAGTATTTTATAGTTTTCTGAGTACAGATCCTTTGCCTCTTTGGTTAGATTTATTCCTAGATATCTTACGGTTTGAGTGCAATTGTAAATGGGATCGACTCCTTAATTTCTCTTTCTTCTGTCTTGTTGGTGTATAGAAGTGCCACTGATTTCTGTGGGTTGGTTTTATATCCTGCCACATTACTGAATTCCTGTATGAGTTCTAGCAGTTTTGGGGTGGAGTCTTTTGGGTTTTCCACATAAAGTATCATATCATCTGCAAAGAGTGAGAGTTTGACTTCTTCCTTGCCAATTCCAGTGCCTTTTATTTCTTTTTGTTGTCTGATTGCTGTGGCTAGGACTTCTAATACTATGTTGAATAGCAGTGGTGATAGTGGACATCCCTGCCGCGTTCCTGACCTTAGGGGGAAAGCTCTCAGTTTTTCCCCATTGAGAATGGATACTCGCTGTGGGTTTTCATGGATGACTTTTATGATATTGAGGTGTGTACCCTCTATCCCTGTACTCTGAAGAGTTTTGATCAAGAAAGGATGTTGTACTTTGTCAAATGCTTTTTCTGCATCTATTGAGAGGATCATATGATTCTTGTTCTTTCTTTTATTAATATATTGTATCACATTGATTGATTTGCAGTTGTTGAACCAACCTTGCAGCCCAGGAATAAATCCCACTTGGTCGTGGTGAATAATCCTTTTAATGTACTGTTGGATCCTATTGGCTAGTATTTTGGTGAGAATTTTTGCATCCATGTTCATCAGGGATATTGGTCCGTAATTCTCCTTTTTGATGGGGTCTTTGTCTGGTTTTGGGATCAAGTAATGCTGGCCTCATAAAATGAGTTTGGAAGTTTGCCTTCCATTTCTATTTCTTGGAACTGTTTCAGAAAAATAGGTATTAATTCTTCTTGAAATGTTTGGTAGAATTCCCCTGGGAAGCCATCTGGCCCTGGGCTCTTGTTTGTTGGGAGATTTTTGAGGACTGCTTCAATTTCCTAAGTGGTTATGGGTCTGTTCAGGTTTTCTATTTCTTCCTGGTTCAGTTTTGGTAGTTTATATGTCTCTAGGAATGCCTCCATTTCTTCCAGGTTATCGAATTTGCTGGCATAGAGTTGCTCATAATATGTTCTTATAATTGTTTGTATTGCTTTGGTTTGGTTGTGATTTCTCCTCTTTCATTCATGGTTTCGTTGATTTGGGTCCTTTCTCTTTTCTTTTTGATAAGTCTGGCCAGGGGTTTATCAATCTTGTTAATTCTTTCAAAGAACCAGCTCCTCATTTTGTTGATCTGTTCTACTGTTCTTTTGGTTTCTATTTCATTGATTTCTGCTCTGATCTTTATTATTTCTCTTCTCCTGCTGGGTTTAGGCATCTATTCTTCTCTGGACAAAATGACAAAACGGAAAAACTCACCTCAAAAAAAAGAACAAGAGGCAGTACTGACTGCCAGGGACCCAATCAATATGGACATTAGTAAGATGTCAGAACTAGAGTAGAAAATGACGATTATAGGGTGCCTGGGTGGCTCAGTCAGTTAAGCGTCTTGCCTTCAGCTCAGGTCATGATCCCAGAGTCCTAGGATCGAGTCCCTCTTTGGGCTCCTTGCTCACTGGGGAGCCTGCTTCTCCGTCTGCCTCTCCCCCTGCTCCTGTTTCTCTCTCTCTCTCAAATAAATAAATAAATAAATAAATAAATAAATAAACAAAATGACGATTATAAAAATACTAACTGGGCTTGAAAAAAGCATAGAAGATCCTAGAGAATCCGTTTCTGGAGAAATAAAAGAACTAAACTCTAACCAAGTCAAAATAAAAAAGGCTATTAATGAGGTGCAATTAAAAAAATGGAGCTCTAACTGCTAGGATAAATGAGGCAGAAGAGAGAATTAGTGACATAGAAGACCAAATGATGGAGAATAAAGAAGCTGAGAAAAAGAGAGATAAACAACTACTGGATCACAAGGGGAGAATTCGAGAGATAAGTGGTACTGTAAGATGAAACAATATTAGAATAATTGGGGCCCCAGATGAAAAAGAAAGAGAGAGAGGGGAAGAAGGCATATTGGAGCAAATTATAGTGGAGAACTTCCCTAATTTGGGGAAGGAAACACGCATCAAAATCCAGGAGGCACAGAGAACTCCCCTCAAAATCAGTAAAAATAGGTCAACACCCCGACATCTAATAGTAAAACAAGTCTCAGAGAAAAAGAGAAAATCCTGAAAGCAGCTTGGGACAAGAGATCTGTAACCTACAATGGTGGAAACATTAGATGGGCAGCAGACCTATCCACAGAGACCTGACAGGCCAGAAAGGACTGGCATGATATATTCAGAGCACTAAATGAGAAAAATATGCAGCCAAGAATACTCTATCCAGCTAGGCTGTCATTGAAAATAGAAGGAGAGATAAAAAGCTTCCAGGAGAAACAAAAACTAAACGAATTTGCAAATACCAAACCAGCCCTACAAGAAATATTGAAAGGGGTCCTCTAAGCAAAGAGAGAGCCTAAAAGTAACATAGACCAGAAAGGAACAGAGACAATATACAGTAACAGTCACCTTACAGGCAATACAGTAGCACTAAATTCCTATCTTTCAATAGTTACCCTGAATGTAAATGGGCTAAATGCCCCAATCAAAAGATATAGGGTATCAGACTGAATAAAAAAACAAGACCCACCGATATGCTGTCTGCAAGAGACTAATTTTAGACCCAAAGACACCTCCAGATTTAACGTGAGGGGGTGGAAAGCCATTTATCATGCTAATAGATATCAAAAGAAAGCTGGAGTGGCAATCCTTATATCAGACAAATTAGATTTTAAACTAAACACTATAATAAGAGATGAGGAAGGACACTATATCCTACTTAAAGAGTCTATCCAACAAGAAGATCTAACAATTTTATATATCTATGCCCCTAGCATGGGAGCAGCCAATTATATAAGCCAATTAATAACAAAAGCAAAGAAACACATTGACAACAATACAATAATAGTAGGGGACTTTAACACCCCCCTCACTGAAATGGGCAGATCATCTAAGCAAAAGATCAACAAGGAAATAAAAACTTTAAATGACACACTGGACCAAATGGACTTCACAGATATATTCAGAACATTCCATCCCAAAGCAACAGAATACACATTCTTCTCTAGTGCCCATGGAACATTCTCCAGAATCGATCACATCCTAGGTCATAAATCAGGTCTCAACTGGTACCAAAAGATTGGGATCATTCCCTGCCTATTTTCGGACCACAATGCTTTGAAACTAGAACTCAGTCACGAGGAAAGTCAGAAAGAACTCAAATACATGGACGCTAAAGAGTATCCCAATAAGGAATGAATGGGTCAACCAGGAAATTAAAGAAGAATTAAAAAAATTCATGGAAACCAATGAAAATGAAAACAACTTCAAAATCTTCGGGATGCAGCAAAGGTGGTCCTAAGAGGAAAGTATATAGCAATACAAGCCTTTCTTAAGAAACAAGAAAGGTCTCAAATACACAACCTAACCCTACACCTAAATCTTTTATATTCTGCCAGCCCTGGAGACCAAGGCTGGTTTATTTTCCTGGCAGCCCAAGGCTTGGTCTGCAGATGTGAGCACGAGCCCAGTATCTTCAAGAGCTGATAAGCTTTCCCTTGGGAACTAGGGTCCTTCTATCAGTGGGCTAAAGTTTGGATGTATTTCCCTTTCTCAGTGAACCCTTGCTCTATTTAATGGAGTGAAGTATATTCCTGGGCTATCTTTCTATGTGCAACTCAAACTTTTAAATATCCACGACCCATTCTGTTCTCAGGATAGCATAGAGGATTTCCTGCCTCCATTTTGCAATAATGTTTCAAATAGGTCCAGCTATTGTAAGCATGGCAAGGGAGGGTGGCAAGGAAGTATGCAGACGTGGAGCAGTTTTGAACGTGCTCTAAGAGGGATAATGCCATATCTCAGCTTTTATTTTCTGTCATATCCCAGGTAGCCAGTGATTCTTTGTACTTTGCGAGAACTCAGAAATAAGTCATAAGTGGGGCACCTGGGTAGCTCAGTCTGTTAAGTGTCTGACTCTTAATTTTGGCTCAGGTCGTGAGACTGACCCCTGCATCGGGCTCTGCACTGGGCATGGAGCCTGCTTAAGATTCTCTCTCTCCCTTTAGCCACCCCCACTCTCTAAAAATAATAATAAAATAAAATAAGTCATAAGCATGTCTCCGAGCTGAAAGGATTCTCAAAGATCATATAGTCCTTTGATGCCAAATTCCATTATATGTTTCATTTAGACTACCTTCATTTTCTGGGCTGGATCCAAGGAATTAGGAAGGTGGAGGGTAATAGAAAAAGAGGCCAGTGGAGTCCAAGCTGCAGCTGTTGAGGACAGGGGTATACAGGAGCCTTATTCATTTCATTCCCATCTAACACCTAGCTTAGCCAATATGTTAAAGTTTGACAAATATTTGATTTAAATAATCATAATTATTATTTTCTTACAGTGAAATTTGAAGTTACCTACTGCCCATGAAATGTCTCGCATTAACTGTTCTTTTTTTCCCCCCAAACAGTTCCCATCTTTATTTATTTGTTTGTTTTTACCTATCAGATTGGTACACTTTTTTCTTTAAAAAATTTTAATTTTAATAAAATTAACATACAGTTTTATATTAATTTCAGGTGTACAATATAGTCTTCAACAATTCTCTACATGACTCAGTGCTCATCATATGAGTGTGCTCTTAATCCCCTTCCCCTAGTTCACCCCCCACATCCACCTCCCCTCTGGTAACCATCTCTCTCTAGTTAAGTCTGTTTTTTGGTTTATCTCTTTTCTTCTTTGTTCATTTGTTTTGTTTCTTAAATTCCACATATCAGTGAGATCATATAGTATTTGTCTTTCTCCGACTGACTTATTCCAGTTGGCATTATACTCTCTAGATCCATCCATGTTGTTACAAATTGCAAGATTTCATTCTTTTTTATAGCCCAATAATATTCATATATATATATATATATATATATATATATATATATATATATATATATATCACCTCTTCTTTATCCATTCATCTATCGATGGATACTTGGGCTGCTTCCACAGTTTGGCTATTGTAGATAATGCTGCAATAAACATAAGGGTGCATGTATCCCTATGTATTCTTTGGGTAAATACCCAGTGGTGCAATTACAGGATCACAGGGTAGTTCTATTTTTAAAGTTTTGAGGAACCTCCATATTCTTTTCCACAGTGGCTGCACCAGTTTGCATTCCCACCAACAGTGCACGAGGGTTCCTTTATCTCCCCATCTTCTTTAAAATTTTAATTAATTATTAATTAATTAATTTACTTATTTATTTATTTAGTTCAGTTAGCCAGCATATAGCACATCATTAGTTTTTGATGTAGTGTTCAACGATTCATTATTTCTCCCCATCTTTGCCAACACTTGTCATTTCTTGTGTTTTTGATTTTAGCCATTCTGACAGGTATGCAGTAATATTTCATTGTGGTTTTGATTTGCATTTCCCTGATGCTGAGTGATGTTGAGCATCTTTTCATGGGTCTGTTGGCCATCTGGATGTCTTCTTTGAAGAAATGTCTATTCATGTCTTCTGCCCATTTTTTAACTGGCTTATGGTTTTTTTGGTGTTAAAAATATGGAATGCTTCACAAATAGGCATGTCATCCTTGTCCAGGGGCCATGCTAATCTTCTTTCTATCATTCCAGTTTTAGTATATGTGCTGCCAAAGTGAGTACCTGTCTCCATCTTTAAACAAACCAAAACCGACAATAACAACAACAAAATCTTCTTGACCCCATAGTCATGGGACATCTACCCACCCTCCTTCCCTTCACAGCCAAACCACTTGAAAGAATTGCCTTTACTTTTAGCGACCCTCACATCCTACTCACTCAGACTTCTACTGAGATGACTGCTGCCAAGGTCATCCAAGGACCATTGTTGCCAAATCCAGTGGCTCCTCCTTGCTCTTTATATTCTTATTTATAACAGTAAAGTATTTAATTTTTTTTGTTTTGATTGTTTCTTTAAACAATAAAAAAAAAAAGACTTCATTTTTTAAAGAGCAGTTTCAGGTTCCCAGCAAAACTGAGGGGAAAGTAGAAATTTCCCGTGTACCTGCTGCCCCTGCTTATGCGTAGCTTCTCCCGTTAGCACCATCTTCTACCAGAGTGGTACATTTGTTGCAACTGATGAATGTACATGGCCCATGACATGGGCACGTGGGTGTATATTTGCCTTAAAAGGCCATATTTTAAGATGTTAGGCACTGATTTTTTTCTGAAATTATATAGGTAATTTTTTTTTTATCTTCCAAAGTTTGCTACAATAATTTCCCACATTTTCTACTTCAAACAAGTTATTCTTTTTATCATGAGAATAACTCCCTCCAATAAATGGCTTGATAGTCGGCACCCAGAATTACCAAAAAAAAAAAAAAAAGGATGGTCTACATGGATAATCTGCTGAATTTTTAGCAGCAGAAGGCTTTCTTCAAATGAGCTCCTACCCAGAATTAAATATATATATATAAAAAAATATAAGTGGCCTTGTGACAGAGTGCCTCAGTCTGCTATAAACTTAGGTGTCCCTAGGGAACCCTAGGGCATGATGGACAGTTTTAGAACCATATCTTAGAACCTTCCTCATCTGCCTCACTTGCTTTAAAATTGAGATGCTTTGGTTTAAGCCAGTGCTTTTTGCTTTAGGATGGAGCCTGGAATCTGTACTAGTGAAGTGTCCAGAGTAAGCCCACATACTCTCCCCAGCAGAAAACTCTGGGGACAGGTGTATCAACACAAGATCTCTTTGTTTGAGCATGTGTGTTTTCTTCATGACTCTGCCTTACACATCCTAATTACCATTTAATTCATTCCTCTGAGTGCCAGCTGAGTGCCCACTTTCTGTCCCCACAGCTCTCAGTCCCTGTTGCACAGCGGTTACCATGGTAATAAATTCACTCAACCATCACTGGAGTACCTGCTTGGCGGTTTTGTGTTCTCTGTTCTGCGCAACTCTACACCTTAGCGAGTTGTTTCCAGATGTGTTCTGGCTTTCATCAAAGTCCTCTTCGTTCTAAGAAAAAAGTACAGATTGCAAAAATACAATTTCAGAACCAAAAAACCCAAATGTTATTTCAAGAAACAGGACCTAGAAGACTTTTGAGGGATGGGGTGGCAAAGATGAGGTGTTCAGATGCGTCAGCTGAATAAAGAAAGAACCAGTGAATCTTGGGCTCAGAAGGAGACAGATGATTTCTGTTTTGCTCTGCTCTGATAGAGGGAATGGTGTGGTCCAACCTGAGAAAGAGAAAGAGGAGGACCAGGCGCCCCCATCTAAGTCATGTGACTTTATAATAAGCAGAGTTGAGACTAGGGTGTGTCACATAACACAGGCTTCCAATGTATAAAATAAAGCGAAATGTAGGCCAGATAGTTTTCTTCTTAGATGTTGGATTTTGAGATGCTAAAATGTGTTTTGTTTAGTTTAAAGCAACCTCTGGTAGTAATGAGAATAAGAAAAATGCCTTCTTTTGTCAGGCTGTGGTGATTTTACTTTAAGGAAGTGAGTAAGCTGTGTTCTTAGAGGAATGTCCTCGCCCCAAGCGGCTGTTCTGAGATGTGACAGACACCTGGCTCATTTCTCTTTTACCTTTTGGGGTGGGGCGGGCGGGGTCCAGTCTTTCTCCCACCTCATCCCAACTTGCCTTCCTCAGTTACTTCATTCCAAGTAAGGCAACAAGATAGATAAACCGTGTCAGGTAGGTCCCTATAGCTTTTCAGGAAATGTCCTCTGTTAGGCCTGTCGGCTGTGACCTTGTCTTTGAAAGAACAAGTGTATGACTTTGATTTTAACTTTAGATTTCTGACTGGCCCCAAGGAGCTATAAAAGAATGACAGTTCTGACCTAGGTTGCATTTTCTTTTCTTTTCTTTCTTTTTTTTTTATGATTTTATTTATTTGTTTGAGAGAGAGAAAGAGAGAGTCCAAGCAGGGGGAGGGGCAGAGGGAGAAGGAGAAGCAGACTCCCCGCTGAGCAGGGAGCCGGATGTGGGGCTCGATCCCAGGACCCTAGGATCACGACCTGAGCCGAAGGCAGACGCTCAACCGACTGAGCCACCCAGGCGCCCCGGTTGCATTTTCTATCTATCGAAACACGAGAGCGTATAAAGCATGAATAAAATCTAACTTCCAGCACATGCATGATTTATGCATGAAAGCCTTGTTGCCATACTGACCTTTTGGTTACGGCTGTATATCTTACTTTAGCACAGTCCTCCACACATAGGAGATGCTAACAATTCTTTGTTGGATGAATGAACCACAGTGATTTTAATGTTGCATTAATGGGTGTGGCCATGCGGTACATCTGAGTTTTTGGTAACAAATACAGTAGGGGGCGCTGTATACAGTATGGAAAGATGACAAAAGTGTTGCTAATTGCAGAAGCTGGCTGGTGGCCACTTAGGGACTCATTTTACGAATCTCGCTTTCACGGACGCTGAAAATTTCCTTAACAAAAAGTTAAAAATAAAACTCAGCATGAGTTGGTGGAAATACAAGACACAGGTAAATGAGGGGGCTGGTCTTCGGGTTCCCTAATTACATGTGTGATGCTGGGTAGGTCACATCTCAGCCCCAGTCTACCCATCTATACCACAGTTTCGATTGTGTGTTCTTGTGATCTCTTCCAGAATCCTGACATTTTCTCGTTCCAGGAGGAGCGACCCAACCTTCCTGGTAATTCCTGCTAATTCTTGATTATTCCTGCCACCTGGTGGCAGAATCTGAAACTTATGGAGCACAAGGAAGGGGCCTGCCTTTTCCAAGTTCATGCAAGAGGAAGGGATATGTGTGTGTGTGTGTGTGTGTGTGTGTGTTTGGGGGTGGGGTAAAGTAGGCGGAAGTGGTGACAAAGGCACTTCTGGATGTATTTTGTAACATGTAATGGGATTATTTTACCCCTAGTAGAGTGTACACCTTGGCTTTTTTTTTTTTAAAGATTTTATTTATTTATTTGACAGAGAGAGACATAGCGAGAGAGGGAACACAAGCAGGGGGAGTGGGAGAGGGAGAAGCAGGCTCCCCGCTGAGCAGGGAGCCCCACGTGGGACTCGATCCCAGGATTCTGGGATCATGACCTGAGCCGAAGGCAGACACTTAACGACTGAGCCACCCAGGCGCCCCTCACACCTTGGCTTTTTAACATGTTCAGGAAGAACAATGTTTCCCATCCGAGGATTTTCCAACAGGAATAATGGGGGTATTGTGGGTGTTGACTGGTGCTGGAAAAATAACCCTTGAGACATTGCTTGGCTTTGTTTTATCGCTTCTTTTCAAATTGGAGTCCTAGGGCCTGAATGGGTGGTCCATAATTACTCCTTAACTCCTTGTTTCTTTACATCTACTTAGCAATTCAGATTAAGTAGATACATTAGTACAGATGACTACATACCTTAGGACACTGAACTACAACCAATATTGTGTTCTAAATGCAAGCTTGTCACTCCACTGAGTGGGTGACAACGTTGTGGTGTTGTGTATGAGTATTTCTAAGCAGCCACTTAATTTCTCTGGTTAGTGTTATTTGCTGGGTGTACTCAATTCTGGCTTGAGATCCTCCGAAGGTCAGATTATTGAGCCTGGAGTCCCTTGTGCCTGGGCTTCGATCCTGCACTTTCCATGCTGCTCAAGCAACTACAGATCTCTAGTGGGTGTTGCAGGGAGTACAGATGAACAGAGGTTTTCTTTCTTTCTTTCTATTAATGTATTCCTTTCATTCAGTTTCTAGACCATACAATTTCTAAAACATAAGAAATTACTGAAACCATTCCCCCCATCTATTTGGGTATTTCCCGTCTATAGAATTATAGCTGAACATATAGCCACCCCCAAAAGAGGCTGCATTTCCACCTCTAACTAGATTCTGGCCAATTGAAATATAAATAGATGTGGTGCCCTGAGTGGGGCAGCTCGGGAATGTCCCTTAAGAGATGGCTGGTGCTCCTTGTTCCTTTCATTTTTCCCTATGTCCTGCTGCCTTGTGTGTGGTTGGTTCCAGCTGGGCCATGAATGCCAGGGTCCCATCCTGGGGATGTCAGAGGGATGAGTTGCAGGGCATCTACTCTGCAAACCTTGAGTAGGTGCTTCCACTCCAGTTCTGTACTACCCACGTCCTGCCTTTTATCTGCTGGAAATAAGCTTCTCCCTTGTTACTTTTGGTTTTTGCTTTTCTTTGCACCTGCATTGATATAATATGTAGTAGTTACAAGACACAGGATTAAACTCTTTAAAGTCCTGCGTTCTCCATTTTGACAGATGAAGAAACTAAGGCAAAGCTAAGTGGATTGCATGACTCAGGTTATACAACCAGAATAACTGGGATGGGACCTGAACTCACTGTCCAACCCAAACTGTACCATGCCTGTAGTGTTTGGACCTTGGGCCAGGACACTTTGGCCTCAAGAATATCTAAAAAGATAGTGGTACACTTTCAGATTAAATTCCCCTTCTATTAAGAAGACCTGATTTGAACTCTATAGATATTTTTTTTTTTAAAGATTTTGTTTATTTATTTGACAGAGAGAGACACAGCGAGAGAGGGAACACAAGCAGGGGGAGTAGGAGAGGGAGAAGCAGGCCTCCCTGCAGAGCAGGGAGCCCGATGCGGGGCTCGATCCCAGGGTCCCGGACCACGACCTGAGCCGAAGGCAGACGCTTAACGACTGAGCCACCCAGGCGCCCCAAACTCTATAGATATTAAACGACCAGTCAGAATGGCTAGAATAAAAAAGACAAGACATAAGAAGTGTTGGCAAGGATGTGGAGAAAAAGGAACCCTCGTGCACTGTTGGTGGGAATGCAAATTGGTGCAGCCACTCTGGAAGACAGTATAGAAGTTCCTCAAAAAATTAAAAACAGAACTACCATAGGATCCATAAATTCCACCTCTGGATATTTATCTGAAGAAAACAAAAACTCAAGAAAACACATGCACCTCCATGTTTACTGCAGCATTATTCACAATACCCAAGACATGGAAGCAGCTAAGTGTCCATCAATAGATGAATACATAAAGAAGACGGGGTCTGTATCGATAGCAAATGGAATATCACACAGCCATAAAAAAGGATGAGATCGTGCCATTTGGGACAACATGGATGGACCTAGAGGGTATTATGCTAGTGAAATAAGTCAGGCAGAGAAAGATGAATACTGTATGATTTCATTTATATGTGGAATCAAAAAAACCCCACAAATAAATAAATAAACAAAAAGCAGAATCAGACCCATAAATACAGAGAACAAACTGCCGGTTGCCAGAGGGGAGAGGGTGGGGGGATGGATGAAACAGGTGAAGAGGAGGGGAGACATAGGCTTCCAGTTATGGAATGAATAAGTCACAGGCGAAGGGTACAGCATAGGGTCAATGGTATTATAATAGCATTGTATGGCAACAGATGATAGCTACACTTGTGAGCATAGCATGGTACAGAAACTTGCAGAATCCCTATGTTGTACACCTGAAACTAGTGTAACGGTGTGTATCATTGTGTTACATTGTGTACACTCAAAAAAAAACCCCACCCCAGCCAGATAGTAATGGCAGAGGTGCTGAAAGATTCCTGAAATGCTTATGGCCACTTTTCTTTTCTTTTCTTTTTTTTTTTTTAAAGATTTTATTTATTTATTTGACAGAGAGATACAGCGAGAAAGGGACACAAGCAGGGGTAGAGTCAGAAGGAGAAGCAGGCTTCCTACTGAGCAGGGAGCCCGATGTGGGGCTCGATCCCAGGACCCTGGGACGATGACCTGAGCCGAAGGCAGACGCTTAACGACTGAGCCACCCAGGCGCCCCTGGCCACTTTTCAACTATATCTAGGCTTCGGTCATTTCTCAAACAGGATAGTGGGCCTCCCACCCTACAGACTGGTTTTAAGTAGATGCTCTCCTTTGGTAGCTGGAGTGGGCCCTCCTGCATTTGTGGACAAGTCTTGTCTCCGTGATTAGTCTGGCGCTTTCTCTTGCAACCATGTCTGCTCTGCTAATTTGGTCTCTCCCTCCCACGGTGGCCCTGATTCTACCATGTGGCTTCCATTTCTCAGTTTTTGTGGTTGGGATTTCTCTGCTGCAGACTGTTTCCCTGTGCCGGGGAGCCTTTCTTCAACCTTCTTCACAGAAACTGCTCTGGCCTGGTGTGCTCTGGCTGCATGACTGGCCTTTCCAAGGGGGCATTAACGGGCTTGAGCCTGGGGCGAGAACGGACACCTTCACCCCTGGAGAGACTTTCGTCCTGACCTTTGATGGGACAAAGATGATGTCACTTTATGACAGATGGGAATGGCCCATCAGGCAAATATGATGTCGATAAGGACTCTGAAAAGTCACTATGAAGATCTTTACCTGGTTCTAGAGCTTGACACTTCACAGCAAGTTTTGTGAAGTGTTTGCTAATCTACCTTGGCTGGAAGGCTTTGTATCACCAGAACAGATTTAGATTGGTGATCATAGTTGTTTATTTTCTTATGTGTGTATGTGTCTATTTGTCTATGTATGTATGTATGTATGTATGTATCTATCCTTCTACCTCTTTATCTTCACATTTCTGTACACCTTTTTTTTTTTAAAGATTTTATTTTTTTTATTTTTATTTATTTGAGACAGAGAGAATGAGAGACAGAGAGCATGAGAGGGAGGAGGGTCAGAGGGAGAAGCAGACTCCCTGCCGAGCAGGGAGCCCGATGCGGGACTCGATCCCGGGACGCCAGGATCATGACCTGAGCCAAAGGCAGTCGCTTAACCAACTGAACCACCCAGGCGCCCTAAAGATTTTATTTTTTTTTTATTAGAGAGAGAGAAACAGCATGACAGGGGAGAGGGTCAGAGGGAGAAGCAGTCTCCCCGATGAGCTGGGAGCCCGATGTGGGACTCTATCCCGGGACCCTGGGATCATGACCTGGGCCGAAGGCAGTCGCCTAACCAACTGAACCACCCAGGCGCCCCATTTCGTTACATCTTTAAAGCAATCTTTTGAGAAACAGTCAGTTGGATATATTCTGAGGAGTGATGCCTGAAAAATTACGATGGCTGTCCAAGTCCCAAGGCCTGTGGCAAAAACGGGACTGTGATGTCATTTGGAAAACTTGGAACTGTGTAAATCTGTATCAATCTATATTATACCCCGAGCCTCTAAGCTGAGAAGACAGATTCTCTGTCCCCTGTTCTCTGCTGAATACCATGTGCGTAACACAATGGCAGGCATGGAAGGGCTTGGTAACTGTTTTGCAACGGAAAGATATTCCTGGGGGCTGCTGAGCTCGTTAAGAGTGCAGCTAAAATAGTGTCTGCACAACTGAGGAGAGAGAGAATGGTACAGGACTGCTTTCTCTACTTCTCCAAGAAGGTTACTGTGTGTTCTAACATTCTAAGCCTTAGATGCCTAAATGAGGGTGTCAGAAATATACCTCCATTTTTTTTTAAGATTCAAGTGATCAGTTTAACCTTTCTGTGTCCATTTCTATGGACATGGAATGGGACAAGATTGGAACAACTGTTTCAAATAGTGGCTTAAAATTCAAAAATGCAACAATTAGATCAAAAGAAGTGGCTCACCATGAATCTTAGAATGACTGCTTTCAGGAATATTGGCAAATTATCTATATTAATTGGTGCTGCATTATGATAAAAGGCTGGGTCCCATGGTCATTTCTGGGTTCATGTCCAGGCTTAATTTCTTGAGGCCGTGTTCACCACTGTATAGGAGCATAGCATTCATTACCTACCTAGTGCCACGTAGAGTAATTGACTTTTGTCAGTTGACGTTTATATTAATTTTATGGTTGAGTTTGCTACTTACTTGCTGGCTTTCAGGCATTTATAGTCACTTTGTTCTCTGTGGTTGAAATTTGGCATGGAAGAGGCAATATCTGTTTGGTGAATCTGATCTTTTCACATTGTTTGGGAACGTCTCCCCCTTTATTTATTTTGTACATTTAAAAGTCTACAAATGTCAAATATTTTAAGGCCATTTTCTCTATAATGTTTCCTCCAAATTGCCTGGGCTTTGCCTCGGAAGGATTGCATTTTCAGAGGCGGTATCCCAGAAGCCTTTGCTCTTTGCCTATTGCGCGTGACCCTCTTGGCTCAGGTGGCCTTCTGCCTCAAGTCTCAGGTTTACGGAATCCTTAATGTAGTTCATGGGCGCTAGCTAGACCGTTCCTCCCTGAGATGGTCCTGTTTTTCTTATGGGCCTGTGTGGGGTTATGGACTGGGTTAAGGAGGTGACCTGGCCAGCCTTGGTTCATTATCACACTTCCCTGGCACAATTCTCTGTCACCTCTGAATGCTCTGAAGGGAGCTTAGAATTGGGTGTGAGGAGACAGGACCACAGGACACTGGTAACATTCTCCCCTTGGGATCTTTGTGAGCCAGGGGCAAATGGAAACCCTAAGTACAGGAATGTAAGGAAAGGCACGGTTCTACATCCAGTGAGAGAAATCAGAGGAAGGTTTATAATGATTAGATTTATAAAAATAAATTGAAGCCTGCAAGTACTCATAGAATACGGTTTCCACGATTTTCCTGAGGATTTTAGCTGAATATAGAGGAAGTGAAAAGTGAAGAGGAAGTGAAGTTCACTTCTGTGAGGTGAAAAACAATGGTTGGATGGGTACAGAACAGATTATAAGCATATCAGTTGTTGACCCTAGTGATCTCATGGCCGACTGGGCAAGGCCCAGCATCACATGCGAAGATCATACTCCATATCGCCAGCCCAAGAAGAGGTCAAAATTCAAAATTCAAAGTACAGTTTATACTAAATGCACAATACTTTCACAACATCATCAGATTGAAAGACAGAAGGGAGGAAGAACTTCAGCCAAACAAAAGATTAATGAGAAATTATGGCAAGAGGAATGATAGTATGTTTTGAATCTATTTAATAAATTAAAACCTTAATCCAGGGATTAAGATTCCAGAACAAATTACAAATATTTTAACCCCTGACAATGTAGAAAAGATACTCAGAAAACTTACTTGAAGGAGAAGGGACAGAAAAGGTAGAAGGTAGGATGAGTATGCCAATTTTCTTATCTTTTAATTTCTGGAAGCTGAAAGAGATTATAAGCAGCAGTGTTTAAGAGGGAAAGGTAAATGCTAAAATATATATTCAGCTAAAATCAAGTG
This sequence comes from Mirounga angustirostris, assembly GCF_029215605.1. Classification (NCBI taxonomy): domain Eukaryota; kingdom Metazoa; phylum Chordata; class Mammalia; order Carnivora; family Phocidae; genus Mirounga; species Mirounga angustirostris. The sequence goes on from NW_026991723.1 coordinate 25,492,052, forward strand.
GTGAAAGAGAAGGAAAGAAAATAACAGAAGTTAGAAATATATTAATTTTGTGATTACTTATAATCTTAAACTCATTATAAAAGGAACTATTAAAACAAAAAATGTCTTCAGAAGAAACGAAACAAAAATTAAAAAATACGCGAACATGCAGTGAAAAGATTTTTACAAAGCACAACATAAAATATGCTGAGAGGAGCTGAGAACAAATAAGCCCATCTGACAGATCAATGGGTTTGACTGAATTAGAGGGAATACCAAACAGACACAACCATACACTCACATCTCCTGCTGTCTTTCAATTTGATGATGTTGTAAAAGTATTGTGCATTTAGTATAAACTGTATTTTGAATTTTGAATTTTGACCTCTTCTTGGGCTGGCGATATGGAGTATGATCTTCGCATGTGATGCTGGGCCTTGTCCAGTCGGCCGTGAGATCACTAGGGTCAACAACTGATATGCTTATAATCTGTTCTGTACCCATCCAACCATTGTTTTTCACTTCACAGTATTCAGTACATTACATGAGCTATTCGACACTTTGTTGTACAATAGGCTTTGTGTTAGATGATTTTGCCCAACTGTAGGCTAATGTAAGTGTCCTGAGCACATTTAAGGTAGGCTAGGCTAAGTTATGATGTTCGGTAGATTAGGTATATGAAATGCATTCTTGACATATGATACTTTCAACTTATGATTGGTTTATTGGGGCATAACCCCATTATAAATTGAGGAGGATCTGTCCTGGAAATGACTCAGTGACTCAGAAAGATAAAACATGCAGTGGTCATGATCTTAACTGACCAAGACTGAATACAGGATTAAAAAAAGCAATTAATGCGTTCCAAAAGAAACAACGGTCAGAGTACAATCTCATGCTCTGACAAGCGTGACTCTCTGTGTACAAATGGCATAGATCAACGTAGAGAAAACTGAGGGAGAAATACCTAGAAATACACCTAGAAAGAGGTTGATAGAACTCTTTCAGTCTATGACAAATCAAATGGACAAAAGTAAGGATAATGAAGACCAAAATAACAATAAATAATATGATACGATTAACATCTGTTGAGTTCTATAACCCCAATAGAAAAATAGATTGTGGCCAAGACTGCTAGTTGTCCCTAATATCTATTCTTCTCTATTTCCTTTTTTCCCATTCTTTTTAAAGAGAGAGAGAGTGAGAGCGCAGTGGGGAGGGGCAGAGGGAGAGGGAGAGAGAGAATCCCAAGCAGACTCCACGCCCAGCAGGAAGCCCGACATGGGGCTCAATACCATGACCCTGAGATCATGACCTGAACCGAAATCAAGAGTAGGACACCCAACCGACTGAACCTTCCAGGTGCCCCTTCTCTATTTCCTTTAAATATAGGGCTCTGAATTTTAGCGGGGCCCAAGATTTCCCAGAATAAAGGTACATTTCTAACCTCCCTGTGGCTATGATTAAATTCTGTCACTGTGATTGAAGCTACGTGCAACTTTGGGGAAGTGTCCCAAAGCAGGACAGTTGGTGCAGCCTATGAACTCCTTTCAGAATGGTTTAAAATACATAAAATTAAATATATAATACTAAAAGGGAATCACTTGTATTGAAATCTAGTTATTAAAATATTAAAATTAATTGTGATAGTGTATATGCATCTTTATCAACACTTTAAAGAACAAGGAAAAAAAAAACCCCAACAAGGTCCAGTGGCAAGTTCTTATAAACTACCTTAATTTCAGTGCCATGGATGTAAATTATATTTGGAGGTATTTGCAACAGATACCAAGTTTTTTCTCTACTTGTATATATTAACTCAACGTAGTGAGGGTTCTTTTGCATCTTTCACACCCATTTCAAACAAGCAGTTCTACCTCCTCTTGGTCTGTGGAATGGAACGTGCTCTCTCCCTCTCAGGTGTGGGTAGAAGTCTTCCCTGTCCATCGTCCACCTGGTGCATCTCTTAGTTTGTGTTTGATAATGTGTGATTTCAGCTTGGACAAGCTATCCTTAGAGCAATAATATGACAATGCCTGGACTCCTTACTTACTGGGCCAGACACAATGCTCTGCACTTCCCTCCACACTATTATACTTTCTTCCTTCCCTTGCTTCTCTGATATTTGCAACTTTATCAATTTTTTATTGCTGTGAAACCAAGAATTCATAGATAAACATCCTTTCTCATCCTGTTAAAAACCAGTCTTCTGTCTGAACTTACAGGTTGCTATGGTCAATGTTTGTGTCCCCCCATAATTCATCATGTTGAAATTCTAACCCCCAAAGATGAGGGTATTAGGAGATGAGGCCTTTGTGAGGTGCTTAAGTCATGTGGGTGGAGCCCTCAGGAATGGGAGTAGTGCCCTTACAAGAGAGGACCCACAGAGACTGTAACCACTTCCACTGTATGAGGACCATAGGGAGAAGGCATTGGCTATGGGCCCTAGAATGCAACCATGCTGATGTCTTGTTCTGGGACTTCTAGTCTTCAGAACTGTGAGAAATAAATGTCTGCTGTTTATAAGCTGCCCAGCCTGTGGTGTTTTATTGTAGCAGCCCAAATGGACTAATGTTCCATTTTCTTGCCTTATTTGGTCTTTGACCCATTCCAATATGGCTTCCACTCCTCCCACTCCATGGAAATCACCCTTGCCAAAGTCATGGATGGTTTTCATGTCCTTAAATCCAGTTTTCCTCATCCACAATGGGCCACTTCCTCCTTAAAATACCCTCGTCCCGGGCTTCTGTGATACCACACCTTGCTAGTTTCCTCCTCCCACCCAGACTTCTCCCTCTCCTGTACTCTATCAGCCTTTCTACTCAACCATTAATGCTACACGGCAGTTCCTTGGGGTTCTGTCTTAGGCATTCTCATTCAGTCCTCTAACAAATAGTTTTTTTGTGCATCTACTATGGGCTAGAGAATGCTGTTGCTGAGCACTGAATATATGGTCCCTGGTGTCAGGGAATTTAGAAGAGAAGCTGTCAACCATAAGTTACACAATTAACTATTTTACTGTAGTCATGACAAAGACTGAAAAAGCGCAACTCCTACACATTGTAATGCTTTTACAGATTAATTAGAATGAACTTAACTGTGTCTGAAATTCCAAAGATGCAACCCCTTTAGTCATGGGGGAAACAGAAATGTTCCTAACAGCTAAACATCTTCTTTTTTTTTTTTAAGATTTTATTTATTTGACAGAGAGAGAGATAGCGAGAGCAGGAACACAAGCAGGGGGAGTGGGAGAGGGAGAAGGAGACTCCCTGCTGGGCAGGGAGCCCGATGTGGGACTCGATCCCAGGACTCTGGGATCATGACCTGAGCCGGAGGCAGACGCTTAACGACTGAGCCACCCAGGCGCCCCAACAGCTAAACGTCTTCTTATAGTTGAGAAAAAAAATAAGGAAACAAGGATATAATCCCTTTGACTCTATCAGTTGAAACTAAAGTTCTTATTCTCACTGCCTTCTCGGATTTGTTTTTAGTAGGCAAATCTCTAGTCTGTCTAAAGGGATCCAGGGTGATAATAGATCTCTCTTTTTTTTTTAATATGAAAATCCATTTGATGCCAAAGCCTGAATCACCTCCAGGATGAAGCCTTGGTTTCTCGGGCCGGCCTTACTCTTGTGCTGTTTTGGGAAATCATGGTCACTTCCTAAGTATTAGTCTTAACCTTGAATCAGACTATTTCATGCCAGAACAGTTGATAGTGAGGCATTAAAGAGAATACATCAGTGTGCCATACACATTTGAATTTGCTTACATTTGGAAAAACGTTGCTTTTTGACAATTCCTAAAATCACTTTTGTTATCAAGCACATCTTTCCAAAGAGCATTGACTAGATGAGTATAGATTAATTAGAAACACATGGAAAAAATTTGGAGCCTATAATTTTTTTTTTTTAGAGATGCATTTAACTAAATAAGAAATGGGTCTGAATGAACCAAAGTATTTGAAAAATAACTTTATAAAGTCCTTTTGAAGAGACACAGGTGCTGGGAGCCAAGGTCTCTCAGTCTGGCAGGGACCCAGGGTGGCTTGTGGTTCACATTTGGTTGACATTAAAACAATTGAAAGTTGCCTGTTGGTGTCTTCCATAGTTTCCCATCAGTAGATTCTAGTATCTGCTATATGCAGAAGCAGACTTCACACCTGGATTTCAAAGTTTGGTTTGGCCCCTGCACCAGAATAGCATCCCCACCTAAATGGTTTGGTTAATGGTTGCTGATACCTGAGCATTTGCTACGTGCTAGTGCTTTCTACTAATCTCCCCATAGTCCTATGATGTAGGGTATTAGAACCTATTTTTGGATGGGGAAATAGATACGGAAGTTAGATAACGTGCCTAAATGGAAGGCCTAGCAGTCTGGCTCTGAAGCCTCAACTCTTCACCCAAAGAACCTATGTTTTGCCCTCCTCATAATGATTCAGTATGTGACTTTTAACCACCCACCCCACCCCAGTGTGGCTTTTCTCGAAAGCTCATTCCTTTCTTCTCTCTCCACTTCCTCCTTAAGAAGGGGCCCCTTGTTATCTCCAGCCAAGGTCAAAGTCACGTGCAGTATAGTCAGTTCTTGGGCCATTACAGACCACCTCTTATTCCACCTGTGCCTTTTAGATTCTTCCCCTCCTACTTCTTTCTTCCCTCGTCTCTGACCTCAAGACCTCATGCTCTGAGGAGGAATGAGGAAGTAGCCCTGTGGGTCAACAGGAAGCCTAATTTTGCTGGCTCCTGGAAATGTCTCTTGTTGCTTTTGTGTGCATCTTTGTCTCTCTCTCCCTTCCTTGCTGCACCCAGCATACCATGGACCAAGACCTTTGCTCCCACCTGCTCTATCTGCATGGGTCTGGCCCTCAATTAAGTAATTTCTACTTCAAACCTTCCTGGGCAAGTTAGATCAGTGCCTTCTAACCAACTTCCTCCTTGCAAATGTTTCTAAACCAATGGACTCAGGTGGAGGAGAAACTAGGATGCAGTAATTTGAGTTAGAAAAATAAAAATTATTTAAATGCTAGAAAAGTTGTAAAAAGTAATATAATTCAAAGGGAGGGACACTGACAGGGAAATAGGACCCACAGGAGAGGGGGGACAGCTGTACAACTTTATAGATTGTGCTGTCTGGAACTATGCCATGCTCCCAAAGTTGAGCAGGTGGAGAGAGTAAGGCAAGTAGATAGTCCAGAGCGGAGAAGATATGCTTGTCTTGGCCCCTTTTAATCTATGACTGACACTTTCTCATGGTGCAGAAAGCCTTGCCTCACATTCATGGGCTGTTTTCTGACCATGTTTCATGGAGAAGTTTATACCATTACTTTGATTACCACTCCTTATAATCTGGCTGGATGGTTTATTCTAGAATGTTCCTGAGTCCGCAGAATACAGAAACTCAATTTTATTTTTTTATTTTTATTTTTTTCAGGTGATTTTAAGTGACCAGGATTCTTTCTCTCTCTCCGTCTCTCCCTCTGCCCCTCCCTACACCCAGGATGAGAATTTTATTTTATTTATTTATTTTTTACTATATTTTAAACCTAAACTTATCACTGGTCTTAGATTTTTGGGATCAAGGTTTTGAAATCAGCGAAGAGCCTTGAGGTGAATCAGAGCTGGCCTCTCATCCTTTCTGGCTCTCTCTTTACCACTTTTTCTGTGCCCCTGCACATGCATCTCATACCTTCCCATTCAGGGCCTCGGCTTCTCCACACAGTGTGATACGGAAAAAAACAGTTTTTGACATGGTAACTTAGGGAATTATTTGTGCCCTACTGGGTATTTCCTTCTGCTTAGCATCTACTGAGTAGGTGCTCAATATATATCTGTTGAGGGGCGGCTGCGTGGCTCAGTCAATTAAGCGTCCGACTCTTGATTTCAGTTCAGGTCATAATCTCAAGGTTGTGAGATTGAGCCCCATGTGGGGCTCTACACTCAGGAGGGGTCTGTTTGAGATTCTCTCTCTCTCTGTCTCTCTCTCTGCCCCTCCCTACCCCCAGTGCTCTCTCTCTCAAATAAATAAATAAATATTTAAAAAATATATATTATTATATAAATTATTATATAAGAATTATTAAATATTTAATTATTTAATATTATATATATATATTTTTGTTGTTGTTGTTGTTGAATGAATGAATGAATGAAAGCAAGCAAGCCTGTAAGTATTCATTGCGAACATTTGGGAAATATTCCCCACCTCCCAATCTAGGTGAGACCACCTTCTCATGTCACGAATAGCACTTTTTACAAACTATGTTGTGCTGATTTGCCATTGTTAACTAATTTTAACCAAATGGTAGCTGTTTCCAGCTTTTTGCATAATGCCTGGCACAGTGGCAATAAATTTTTGTTGACTCAATAAATGACACACTTTATGTCAAAGAGTTTTGACTTTTGGAGGGAAAGCAAACAAAGCTTTGAATTTACAGAACTGGGAGACTGAAAGGAATATTGAGACATGCACAGGTCCATTTTCCTGCTTCCCAGTGGAACCATTCCTGGTCATCATGTACTTTGTTCCTGAACACCCACAGGAGGCTCTTTAACCATGTGACTCATAGTATTTTCCTAAGAAACCTCTGTCTTTATTTACTTCCAGAAGACATAAGACACGCATACCATCTTTCTTTTCTTTTCTCTCTCTCTCTCTTTTTTTAAATTTCCTTTCCAGGAAAAAGAAAGAACAATCAGGCATGCCAAGACTGTAAGCGGCTTCTGGGTCAAACCTTAGCCCATGTGTGGAGTAGAATTAGATGCCTCTGAATCCAGATCCCAGCTTTGAGTGAAAATCATACTGTACTATGTGCGCCTAAATCTGCAATCTGAAGACAGAATTCCAAACTTCTGTAGCCTGATGGAGACTTGGGGCTCCTGCTCACAATAATCTGTTCTATGTAAAATTCCAAATGCTCCCACTTCTGATTATTTTCAGTTTGACCAATGACAGTTCAGCTAACATCCAGGGCCGGCTTCTCATCAACATCAACAATGTCTGGATGAAATGGGTCAGTAGGTGCTACCACCTTCATTTTAAATTAAGAGATTGTGAAAAAAATATGTAAATAAAGTAAGGGACTGTGGAGTAAAGTAAAAAGTGAAATCCCTAAGTCCTTCCCCTCTGAGGTGTCATGGAAGTGCCTTGGGTTCTAGCCATCTAGGTTGTTAGAAATAAATCTAGATATGATCTGATTTGAGGAAAAGAGAGATTTTTTTTTTTTTAATTTCCTGCACAAAGGCAATTATTGTCATGTGTTTTCTGTTTTAATTCACTTGTGGAGGAGAGAAGCATCTCGATAGTTCTGGCCAAGCTTGTCTGGAGTTGAGTTAGTGGAAACTTACTCAACCACCTGGTGTGATTCATGTGGCCCTCCCTCAGGGGGTTAGAGAGAAACAGTGCTCTTCCTCTTTACTTTGCATAATTACTTCCAACCTCTGAACTTCTCTATTCAAATGATCTGTGCCAAATATTCTTGCACTTAGATGACCTCCCAAATTTTGACCTCCATTGAAAAAACTCTTCAAACCAGACTGGCTCACCAGGCAATTTAAGGAGTAGGTCAGCTTTTCTCTGTGTAGAGTGGAGGCACATTTCCCATCTAGTCCTGTCTCAGGTCTCACATAAATGGGTCCCAGCTCACTGACGTCAGAGCGAGCATGGGCTCTGTGGCTCTGAGGGCCACCAGTGGTAAAATCGGTGCTGACTCATAGGCAGCAGGCAACTTAGGCTGGGTTTCTAAGGAACACCCTTTAGTAAAAGTATTCCTTCACAAATTGCCTGAATGTTCACCCTTAGGAATTCTGAGCTTTATCTGACCTCTCTTGCTGTCAACTTTCCACTCTCCCTCTTCTCTGGATCCTTCCCCCAACTTGGAGTTTGGAAAAATCTTTCAATTGCCCTATTCTAAAGAGACTTACCCTAAATATGGACACTTGATAAATATGGTATTTGTCAAGTGGGGAAAAGATTTTTTTTTTTTAAAGATTTTATTTATTTATTCATGAGAGACAGAGAGAGAGAGGCAGAGGGAGAAGCAGGCTCCCAAGGAGCAGAGAGCCCGATGCGGGACTCGATCCCAGGACCCTGGGATCATGACCTGAGCCGAAGGCAGACGCTTAACCATCTGAGCCACCCAGGCGCCCAAGATTTTTTTTTTTTAAGTGACGCTGAAATAATTGGATACCTGTGTAGAAAAACAAAAACTTGATGACCACTTTACGCTATACATAAGATCTCATTTCAGAGGGACTAGAGTCCTCAGTGTAGAAGGCAGCAATGAGCTTTTGGAAAATATGGGAGGGTCTTTATGATATTGCAGGGCAGAAAAAGATGTCTTAAACAGGATATATAAAACAGAAACACTTGATAAATGGGACCACAATATAATTACCTTTTGTGCATCCAACTAGTAAAGAGTGAAAGACAGCTTAAGAGGGGTAGAAGGCATTTGGAAAGCATATAACTGAAAAAGGGCTTGTATTCAGAACATTTAAAGAACTCTTTCCAAATCAGTAGGAAAAAGACAAAATCCAGTAGAGAAAATGGGCGAGAGACTTGAACAAGTATTTCATAAAGTTGGCATCTAGTGGCCAATAACAAAGTTAAATGAAAATGACACCTCAAAAAAAAAAAAGAAAAAGAAAAAAAGAAAATGACACCTCAATGTTACACTACTTACTATACATCTATCAGAATCACTGAAATTAAAAAGACATATAAATATTGGTGAGGCTCTGGAGTAAAAGGAACTCACACTTTGTGGATGGAAGTGTAAATTGGTAAAACCACTTGGGAAACCAGTTTGGCATTATCACTAAAGTTGAAAATACATATGCATTCCCAATGACCTAGCAGTTCCACTCCTAAATATAACGCCAAATAAATTTGTTACATATGCATCGGGAGACATGTCTGAGAGTATTTATAGCTGCATTTGTTTGTAGAAGCTCCTAAAAGCTCCAAGCTTAATGACATAAATGTCCACCAACAGTAAAATAGATAAATTGTGCAATGTTTATGGAGAATACTGTGTATCAATGAAATTGGATGAATCAACTCAGTTACATGCAAACAGCATGGCTGAGTCTCAGAAATACAAAACTGAGCAAAAGAAGTCAGATACAAAATTATTCCTCTTGCCCAATTCCATATAAATGTTTTAAAATAGGAAGGAATCTTCTTGTAATTTTCTGTTTATATAAAATTTAAAAGCAGGCAAAAGCAGTGCTTGGGGATTCATAATTATAAGTTAACATATAAAGCAAGGCAAGGAAGTAATTACTATAAAGTTGGGATCATTGTCACCCCTAGGGGTGAGGGGCAGTTGTGGCAGATGTGCAGGATTGGGGCATCCGACCTGAGGGATGGCGATGTCTTGTTTCTTGACATAGATGGCACTTTATAATAAGCTGTCTTTGATTTTGTGTGTTTTTCTGCATGTTATATTTCACAATGAAAAATTTATTTTGAATAAAAAAGCCCCCTGTCTATAGCCCCAATCTTGCCTTCCCTGAGCCTGTCTCTCTCTTCGATGCTCTGCTCTCCACCAGCGGGAGGAATATCCTCTCTTCCCTTATTTTCCCCTTTTCTCAGCTCCCACGCATAACACAAACTGTCCCCCATCCCCACCTCCGGTCACCAGTGACCTCTTGGTTGGCAAATCAAATGAACTTGTCTTTGCTGCTGACCTTGTAGTTCTCTTTTCCCTTGGCTTCCCCAGACGCTTCCCTCTCCTGATGCTGCTCCTCTTTCTCTCCCCATGGCCTCTCTGCTTCATTCTCTGATTGCTCCAACTTCCCAACTCCATAAGCACTGGGGCTTCCTAGGTTTCCCCCCTGCTGGTCTCATTCATGCCACTAGCTCATGGCTGTGCTAACGGCCCCCAAATGCATGATGTCCCCTTCCAGACTCCAGGTGTGCGCATGCCTAGAGCTTCCTGCCTCCTCTTCATCTTCATCTAGGGGTAAAGAATCACCCTAATTTCATCCAACAGGACTCAAAATGAACTCATGGTCTTCCTTGCTCCAACCCTACTTCTGGATTTCCCGTCCACATAAAGGGAATCACTTCTAGGTTGAGCTCTCAAGCTAGAAATGTTGACTTGTCACTCTTTAACCTGCCCCAGCACCAGGACCTATTACTCTTATGTTCATACTGTGTGCTAGGCACTTGCTATGGTCTGAATGTGTTCCTGCCATCCCCCCCAGATTCCTGTTTGGAAAATCTAATGCCCAATGTGACAGTGTTAGGTGGTGGAACCTTTGAGGTGATCAGTGTCCTTATAAAAGACACCTTCTGCCATGTGAGGACACAACAAGAAGACAGCTGTCCATGAGGAAGTGGGTCTTCACCAGACACTGAATCTGCTGGGGCCACCATCTTGGACTTCCAGGCTCCAGAATGATGAGAAATAAATTTCTGTGTGTACACCGCCCAGTCTGTGGTATTTTGTTATAATGGCCTGAACAAACTAAGACAGCACAGTTTTTAAAAACAGATATTACATACTTTTTTTTTCTAACATATTACCATATTACCTCATTTAATTCTCTCAACCCCAAGATATGATATTATCATCCTACTGTACAGAGAAGAAAATGGAAATATTAATAACCAGAGCAGCTCTTACCCCACCCTGACTCAATGCTAATACCATGGCCAAGGGGGCCTACTTCCAGTATTGGTATTTCTGCCCAGTGCTGGTTTCCACCATGATTATCATCCCACCCTCCTAAATGCTGTCCCAGCCACACACAAATCTCTTTCCATTTTGTCCACCCTCAGCAGGGCTAGTAGAGTACTTTAACAACTTGATAGTGTAAATTCTGGTCGATTCTTTCCCAGTGACTTAGCACACATGGAGGCCGTGTGATCTGGGGCCAGCCTGCCCCCATCCCTACTCTCCAGCCCCAGCTCCTCATCTTCTCTATCCCGAGCTCACGTGTTCTTTCAGGCTCCTGGGCCCGTGCGGACAGTTTTCTTTGCTTGTTGTGCTCTGCTGATACCCCTCCCTGTTCATCTGGGAAATCCCTGCCCATCCTGTAAGCCCTAACTGAGAGACTCCTAGGTCAGCCCAACTCCACTTGCATATGTATTTACAATGCACTTGGTGCCAACTTCTAGCATTGTATTTTGTTTTTGTTTTATATCATCTTACAATTGCTTATTGGTTTCTGCCTGCTTTGCTCCTGGAGGGCAAGAATAGTGTATTATCCGTTCTTGAATGGTGTCCCTTTCCAGTAGTGGTCTTATCAGCGGGTGGGGGGAGTCAATGGTTTTGCTGAATAAATATGTGTCTGTGGAAATTCTTGTCAAACAGCAAGCATTGGAAGAAATAACCTGGTCACTGTTTGTTGATGTTGGTGTATGGTGTTCTGCTGGGTTTGAGACATGGAGATGCTGGGTTTGAGCCCTGGAGATGCTTTGTTTTGATAGAAGAGAATGAGGGATAGAAAACAGGGCTATCTTTGGTGGATGTGTGTCCTCCTCACTGACTGGGCTGCCAGTTGCTGGTGACATGGACCCCGCCCCCCCTCCATTGCAGACATCTTTGTCTTGCTGTCATACTCACTTTGACTCTATCCCATTCTATCCCTTCTATTCTCTTGAACCATAAAAGGTCCTTGGCATTATGCTTCTTTTCTCATTTAACCCTTATGAAGGGAATCAGGATATGCCACCCCAAAATATACCACTTTAGCATGAGAGTTATTTTGAGCTGAAAGCAATTGAGAAAAAGCAGACCCAGAAAGAGCTCTTCGGTCTTCCTCTCTCTGTCTAGAAACAGGACATGACTTTCCCTGTGCAGGTGTCCCGTCTCCCATAACGGAAGGAGGACAATGACCCTTGTCACTGGACACAGAGATGATACTGGGTTAAAACTGCGTAAACCTCATATCAAACCTATCTTCCATTAGTTTCTCCTATATATTTCCTGGTCACTTTCCAACAGCCTATTAGCCCTAAAAGCCCCATCTCTCTCTCTTTTTTTTTTTTTGTCTAATCACTTCTCCACAATTTTTTGCTCTCTGTTAAAATGGTATATAAGCCCCTGAGTCTTACAGCTTCTTTGAATTTTTCACTTCTTTTCTGTGAAGTTGCATGAACATAACATTAAAAATATTAATAAAATTTGTATGCCTTTCTCTGGTTAATCTGCTATTTCCCAGTTTAATTCATAAACCTCAGGTGCTGAATCTAAGAGGGTAGAGGGCAAGACTTTTCTTCCCTTACACTTACAACCTATGAGATGAAGATCACTGCAACTACTGTATAGATAACTGAACTGAAGCTCAAGGAAGTCACAGTAATTTGTGGATGGAAGACTTAGGACTTGTGCCAAAGCCCTTTAACCTTCCTCGTTCCTTTCTTGGCTAGTGTCTAAAAGTTTGTTTTGCCATTTTGGTGACCCTGAACCCCAGGAGGTTGCTGACACCTGTTTGTGTGGGCTCTTGTGTCAGCTTAAGGAAGGAAACACAGCTAAGGACATCTCTGAAAAATCCCCATCCCAGAGCGGGTCAGAACAGCCCAGTGTGTCCCTGGGACAGGACTGCTTCCCGGTCTCTGCAGCACCCAGCCCCGAGGTCAGAGGCATTAATCACTCAGTGGGTTTTGGTTGATGACATGAGACTGGTTTGCATAACCTGGCTGCACTGGGGCGGGCACCCAGGCCACCATCGGACAGGGGCTTTGGGACCTGGTGTAAGAGAAGGAACCCCTCCAGTGCTCACTACATCCAGGATCTGGATTCTCCCCATTCTCTCTGTTTTACCAGCTCTTTGGAAAATACTGCAGGGCCTGCAAGCCCAAAACAAAAGCCAGAGAAGGTAGTCTTGTTTCTAAGTGACAGGGAAAGTCAGGAATCAAAACAAGTTCGATTAAAAGAGACTTTTCAGGTTTGTCAGCCCGAGAAGAACCCAAGGAGGAAAAAACAATAGGTTTAAAGAGTTTCCTGAGAAAATCTTATTGCGTTTCAATAACCCTGCTGCTTTCCTTCAGAAACTTGCCAGGGTGGTTAGAAAGAGCATTATTTCCATTGACTGGGTCTTAAACACAAGATAAGATGTCCGCTCACCTGGAAGCTGGTGTTGCTGTAGCCCTCAGCCACGGGGGCTGTCATACTCTTCAGCTCTACAACGTTGTTGCTGCTCATGGAATTGGCTGGGCTCTGAATTCTTTTCAGACGTCTGCTCTAGAAGTTCCTCGGTAGCTCTGAAGAGGATCACAGCCTCTGCTGATGTCAGAATGCCACCTGCTGTTTGTGGGAACCTGGGCAGGGATTGCATTTGCCAAGGTGAATCTGTTGGGGGCGGAACAAGAGTCATAGGTGGAAGGCGGGGAGGCTTTCGGATCCACCCATCTCATTAATCTTCCTGATGAGCCCTAGGATTGCTGGCCCGTTTTTACTCAGGAAAACTCTTGCAGTGCACAGAACAGAAAAGGATGCTTTCTCAACGGTCAGGAGGGAAATATCTGTTTCCTATGGGTGGTGGTGGGGACTAGGAATGGGGGGGAAGCAAGGAATGTAAGGGCTGGTTGCTACCAATTGACCACTATTCTGTGCTAGGTCCATGCTCAGTGCTTTGTATATCCTAGTCTTGGTTTCTCTTAAGTACAAACAAAAACAGAGGTGTGGTAAAGTTAATAGTTTGCTCAGGGTCATTTGGCTAGGAAAGGGACGGTGAGAAGTCAAATTCATGTCTAGATGATTCTGAAGCCTTTTTACTACAACCCTGACTACAGACTGGATTGCTTTTAAAAATCCAACTCCTAGAAGTGCAAATATGCAGCAGATAAATGGAATGTGACCAACTGCTTACTTAATAAAAGGATTCTTTAGGAAATTATTAGCTATAGGATTCCTTCAAAATAGCAGTTTCCTTTTAGTACATTTCAAATGAGCTACAATTGTGGGCCTCTGTGGAAATGTGAAACATGCTTATGATAAGTGAAAAGCTAGAATTAATAAACAGAACACTGGAAGACAATATCAAATATTACTAATGGTTATTTCTGGGTTGTGGTTTTATGGGTGGTTCTTATTTTCTCTTTCAGACTTTGCTGAGTTTTCTATAAAAAGCATGATTTACCATTATCATGATATAGACTATATAATGATTAAGAGCTCACTGGAAACACATGGCCTGGGTTCAAATTCTGGCTTTACCACTTAACTGCAGCAAACTATAGCTCAAGAGCTAAACCCCAGCCAACTGTTTATTTTTTTAAAGGTTTATTTATTTATTTTAGAGAGACTCAAAGAGAGAGAGAGAGAAAGCATATGCATGGCAGGTGGGAGGGAGGTGCCGAGGGAGAAGGAGAATCTCAAACAGCCTCCCCGCTGAGCACAGTACCCTATGTGGGGCTCAATCTCACAACCCTGAGATCACAACCTGAGCAGAAACCAAGAGTCACCAAGAGTCAGTTGCTTTACCAACTGTGCCACCTGGTGCCCCAAGCTGCTTATTTTTATACATACAGCCTAAGAGCTAAGAATCGTTTTTAGATTTTAAATGGTTGGAAAAAATCAAAAGAACAGATATTTCATGACACATGCAAAGTATGTGAAGTTCAAATTTCAGTGTCCATAAATAAAATTTTGTTGGAACACGAACATACCTATCCATTTATGTATCATTTACGGCTGCTGTTGGTGCACAAGGGCAGGGCTGGGTAATTGTGACAGAGACTGGTGTCTGAAAATAAAAAATATTCACTACCTGGCTCTTTATGGAAAATGTGTGCTGACCCCTGACTTACTAGCCATGTGAATCTGGGCAAAGTACTGTGTTCTCTGTGTCCCAATACTTCATCTAAAAAATGGGGATAATAGTTCCCATTTTACACTATATGATTGAGATGACGAAGTGTGTTAGTACACTTAAAAACACATGGAATAGTCCTGGGCACATAGTAAATTTGTTGTTATACTTACCTTAAAATGTTAAAAAAGAAAAAGCATGATGATCTCTAAACAGTAGTTTGCATGTGTCTTAGGGATATTCTTTCTCCCCGAGGCCAGGTACACCTACAGCTGAGCAGGTGAGATATGTTACACTTACACGGGAAGGCACCGTGCCCTCGCTGGACTGGCGGTCAGGTCGTTCTCTCCTCAAAGCCCCACCATATTGGTGGTGGGAAAAGTGATCTCTGACTTCTCCCTGTGTGCTCCTGGACCCCTGTTCCAAGTCTTCACCATTTAGCAACACCCTCAGAGCTTTCTTTATGCTTTTGCTCTTTATTGTGTAATAAATAAATGCGTAACTTGATAAATGGGAGACTTGGGATTTTTTTTTTATCAGTTATTCTCCATAATTGTGATATGTTGTAATAAGTTGCTGCCATGTTATGAAAGGCAAAAAGTCCAGTTGGAAGTGATCAAGAGAGGGGCAGATAAGCAGAAAGCAGATAATGTGGGGAGCTTTCTTCGTAAAATGTTGGAAGAAGCCAGTTGGGGCAACCAGATATCAAAACCATCATGAACTCAAGACTCAATCTAGTTAAAGGTTATGGAAGATTCTTACTCTCTTGAGGGAAAAAACAAAACAAAACAAAACAAAAAAACCCTTTATTCTGCCATTTGTGGTTATAAGTGCAGGAAGCTTGACTCGCATACCTGACATTCCTGCAAATACTCTATATGAACCTTTTACAAGGCACAACCCGGTGTTTTCTCAGCCCCTAGGCTGTTTTCAAACTTAAGTTTGAAGACTACAAGCATATTTGAGAACATGTCACTGTGCAAGCAAGAACACTCTATAGTGTTGATTAAAAGACACAGTGACTTGCCCTTTCCATTCTCTACCTACATCAGTGAAAAGGAAAAATGGAGACCTAAATAGAATAAATTATACATACAACAATGATGCTAAAATGCAAAAGTGATGGTCAGTTACAGAGAAATTTTAACTCAAAATGTTATCTATCTGAAACCTGTAGTTAAGAGCTTTAAGAACTAATGAAAATTCAGACTTTCTTTGCAGCGTAAGAATTAACTTGATTTATGGGACTATCGCTTAAAATGATGGGTACCTTGGTAGAAGCTATGCTCATTTTACCCAATTTGGAAATAGAAATTGTGATCAGAAAATGAGGTGAAAGACCCTTTCAACTTTACAGGACTACATTTTAAGTCCTTCCCTAGTCATGAAGAATCATTATTTGTAAGGAATAGCTTGTGCCAAGACCAAAGGAATGGTCCCTTAAGTCTTCTGAGTCTGAGCTATTTTTATTACAGTGTTCCTCAAACTCAATTTTAAACTTTGAAGCCGTTGTGTAGCAACTAATCACTGGGATTTTTAATCAAATAGTTTCTATATTCCATTCCCCAAGAATTGGCTTATGAAGACTGAAAACTCAAGCTCATTAAAGAAAAACAAATGAAAAAACCCCAAGTCCCTCCAAATTTATTAAAAATATGAAAGTAAAAAAAATTTAAATACATGACAAAGGTCATGCCTTGTGCATGTAATTCTACAGAAAGGTCACTCTTTTTTTTTGGTGACAGTGTTTCCAAAAAGAGTAAAATGAATTTTTAAAAATTATGCATAACATCTGTCCCATGTTAAGACCAATGTATTATATGTAATAGCATGAGTTTTATCTGTTCCTTGCTGTTTTCCCCCAAGGAACATTTCACGTATTACAGATGAACATTTGTTTATAAAATCTTGTAGTTTAATAAACCAAAAATGTAATCCTGGGATGCTTACAAAGCTTAATCTAATTAACCAACTCTATTCAGATCATTCAAGAGAAAAAAAAAAAAAACACGATAAAATGTATTTGACATAAGAAATACTTTGGGATGTTTTCCAACAAAAAAGCCTTTTGCTTTTCAATACTCCCACTGTACTAGGAGAGGCCAGCCAGTGCACTTGCCATAGTCAGAGATGGGTCAGAGGATCTGTAGCCTGAATAAGACCTAACTGTGATTTAAGATGGTTTGGCAGTCGGTATCACTTTATTGTTTTAATTTTTGTTTATTTATTTTCAAAAAGATTTTATTTATTGATTTACTTGAGAGAGAGAGAGTGAGTGTGAGCAGGGAGAGGAGCAGAAGGAGAGGGACAAGCAGACTCTGCTGAGCAGGGAGCCAACATGGGACTCGGTCCCAGGACCCTGAGATCATGACCTGAGCAGAAACCAAGAGTTGGACACTTAACAGACTGAGTCACCCAGGCGCCCCATGTTATCTCTATGCCCAGCCTAGGGGCCTGAATTCATGACCCAGAGATCAAGAGTCCCATGTTCTACTGACTGAGCCAGCCAGGCATCCCTGTTTGCACTACTTTAGTTAGAATCCTGGGAAGGATGATCTTGGCCCAAGGGTGGGCCAGTAAAGAAGGGGAGAGAACTAGTCTGTGGAACACTACCATGTGCCTTTTAAGTACTTAATTTTGTGTCCATTTTATCTTCACAACAACTCTGCAAATGAGGTATTAACATCCCCATTTCACAGACGAGACACCTGAGGCTCAGGGAGACAAATTGACTTTTTCCAAGAACATAAGTGGCAAAGTCTAATTTGAGCCCATGCCTCTGAAACCTAGTCCTATCAAGAGCTCCAAGTTCTGGAAAGAAACACAGCCTAGGGGAAGCACAACTGAGTTAATACCCAGAAGTGCTCATTCTATCAGTGGGGAAAGCAAACCACCACCAAGCTAAATGCAAAAAGGTGAATAAAATGGAAAAATGATGGAGTTGTCATGACAGCAGAGTTTCATCCATCTGTGTACTTTACAATCTTCAGAACAGTGTACCAGTGCTAGTTGAGGGGATTCATAAGAAGGCCCAAGTACTGACTTGCCATATTGGTTCCATGGGAAATGAACGTTTGGGCTGCAACCTCTAGGAAGGGCTGTACCCATCTTCATCTCTGCTCTCTCTTCAGGGCTCTCGAACAGAGTAGGCTCAAGGCTGAATAGCTTGTCCATTGATCAAAGGAAGAAACCTGAAGTCCCTACATTCCAGGGAGCCTAGAGATATGTGTGAGTCCCACAGTGAGTTGTTAGGGAGATCAGTTCACAATGACCAGCCCTCCCTGAGAACCAGGGCTGGTCAGAGGGTGAGGTAGACGAAGAGCCTTAGGTGCAAATTTTAAGGGGCCATGCATCTCAGTGCCGTGCAAATGCAAGATCAGCACCTGAGAGTGAGGGCCTTCTTAAACTTGGCTCCCTAGGCACCTTGCTCAGCTCACCCTAACCCTGGTCCTGCCAAGAACAATCTCTGAGTTTATTTTGGACCAGTATAATGTAGGAGTGAAGAGTACAGGCTCTGGATTGGGTTCAGCTTCCAATCCAGGCTTTGCGTCTGAGGAGCACTAACTAGCTGGAACCTCAGGCAAGTTACTTAACCAGTCACCTCTCTGTACATCTGCTGTTCTCTGTGAAATGAGGTTTACAGGGGCACCGATCTTACAGCAGCCCTACTGTGGGGGTTAAACGAAGTATTGCTTGGAAAGTGGTGGATGCTGGGTAGTAGGAGTGTACACACTCGAGATACCAAGGGAAACCTGCCAGCCGCTTCCCAGAAGGCAACCCAGAGTGGACTTCTAGGGCTCTGGAAGTGCCTGGTAGGCTGGTAGGTCACTGGCACCCCTAGTTAAATAAGGTTAACAAAGGGAGTGAAGAAAAAGCATGGATTTTGGTCTGGGTTATGGTAACAGCAGCATAATCCTTGTGGAGGAACAAAGGCTTTCCAGGAAGCCCATTCTTGAGGCTAAGAAAATGAGATTCCCAGAGATAAAAACCTTCCCCTTTATTTTCTTAGTTCAGCGAAGAAGACTGCTGTGTGAGTGGTCTGAAGAAAAGCTCCATTCTGGTCTGGGTCTGGGTACAAATTCTCCCCAGGTCTTACCCACAGGAGTGCTTAGCGGTAGTGGCAGCTGTGTTCTTCTGATGGGCTCAGGTGGGATCTTCCGTGATTTCAGGGTCCATGGACCCAGCCCAAGGTCTGAACACTTAGGCATCATTTCCTAAGTGCCACAGTGCTGGTCATTCTGTTGTGGGAAACACTCATTGTCCCTTTTCATGGATGAGAAAACAGGACACAGCTCATGAGGGAACGGTGGGTGGTTTTGGATGGTCAGCTAAATAAGGCTGTAACTGGGGGAAAAAAACCACAACATTGTAATTTCTGGAAAAGGGAACACCCAAATATGTTTACTTCATCATTTCATAACTATCATGGCAAAAATCATGAACGGGCGCTAAACTTAGCTGGAAAATTTTGATGGGAAGAGAATTTATAATGTGGAAACTTTATAACTGTGAAACCTGAGAGATGCCATCTTAACGAAATGGTCACCAAGGATGGGACAAAGCAACATCACGTGCCTCCTGATATGATGCACAGAGGAGGACAGATCACTTCTGTGGTACTCCTGCACTTAATGCGTATCTTGAATCCAATAATAAAGACGTTAGAACCAATCAAATCAAATCAAATATTTGACAAAATAACTAGCCTGTGTTCTTTAAAATTGTTAAGGTCGTAGAAGGCAATGAAGGCAGAGAGACCATTTCAGATTATAGGATACCAAAGATACAGGATGAATAAATGCAAGACATCATCCTGGGGTGGATCCTAGACCAAGGGCAGTGTTTTTTATAAAGGACAATATAGGCACAAGTTGACCAAATTTGAATTTTGGTCGTAGCAATGTATCAATGTTAAATTTCTTCATAACTATACTGTGTTATAGAAGAGAATGTCCTTAGGTAGACATTGGTTATTTAGGAATAGAGGGATGTGATGTCTGTAATTTATTCCTGAATGGCTTAGGGAAAAAAGCAATGACATATAAACGTATATGAGTATGAGAGAAAATTAAAAAAAGCAAATGAGGCAATGTGTTCATGGTGAATCTGATGAAGTTATGGGAGTTTATGTTATTCTTGCAACTTCTCTATACGTTTGAGATGATATTGGAGTAAAAAGTTAAAAAAGGAGATGTTTTCTGAATGATTGACATATTGCTGGGTCCTAGGGTAGCTCTATTTTCAACTTTTTGAGGAACCTCCATATTGTTTTCCAGAGTGGCTGCACCAGCTTGCATTCCCACCAACAGTGTGGGAGGGTTCCCCTTTCTCTGAATGCTAGCCAACATCCGTCGTTTCTTGACTTGTTAATTTTAGCCATTCTGACTGGTGTGAGGTGGTATCTCATTGAGGTTTTGATTTGTATTTCCTGATGCCGAGTGATGTTGAGCACTTTTTCATGTGTCTGTTGGCCATTTGGATGTCTTCTTTGCAGAAATATCTGGAAACAAGGAAGATTTTAAGCCTGAGTTTGTATCTAAAGGAGTGATCTGAAAAGGGCATCAAAAGGAGTCCAACTCAAGGTGATTTTAACACCAAAAAGAACAATGTTCATAGTGGAAAGACATCAAGTATATGAAAATGCATGAGTCCATAATGATTTTTAAAAGAGAAAATTCTAGAAAACACCTCTCATATTTGTGGTCGTTTAAGCAGGATTAATTCCTTACTGTGAAAGTAGTTAAGGGGAAAAGCAAACATTTATATTGTTTGGCAGGGATTGCATTTCAAGGTAATCAGAGAGCCCAGTTGATGAGGAGCTGTACTGCACGCAGCAAATATAAGAGGAATGATAAGATTCAAAAGGTGTGATTTGGAGACCCCATGAGTAAGGATGATTGGTTGGCATTAAATTATTTGGTGGATAGTTGGTGAGGTGCTGGACATTGTACGGGGCCAAAGTCTCTACACACAGATGACATACTGGTACAGGGAACCACGAAAGAGCAGAATAAGGAGATCAGGCCAATTTTAATGCAAATGGGCCTACGCTTTTTTTTTTTTCTTCTTTTTTTAATTAGAGACAGTGCAAGCAGGGGAGTGGCGGAGGGAGAAGGAGAGAATCTCAAGCAGGCTCAATGCTTAGCACATAGCCCAATGCGAGGCTCAATCTCAGGACACTCCTCCCTGCCCCTCCTCCCCCCATCATGACTCGAGCCGAAATCAGGAGTCGGACGCTTAGCCGACTGAACCACCCAGGTGCCCTCTGCCATCTTTTTAAAGGGGGTCCACCTGCTATTATGAGCCTCTGATGTGGGATAATATGAAGTATATATTATCACTTCTCTTTTTGTACATGTATGTTTTGGTTTCTTTTTTTCTCAAGAGCTCTGAAACGAGACTGCCGGGGTCTAGTCCCAATTCCCTCACTTCTAGGTTGGGATCTTGAGCAGTTTATGCAACATCTCAGAGCCTCGGTTTCCTAGACTTCTTAGGGTTTTGTGAGGATCTAATAAGAATATTTGTGAAATGTTGGACCAGGGCTGCACCATACAATGCTCAATAAGTTATTTTATTTTATTATAAATAATTATTTCCTGAATAAATGAATACTGTAGCCACAAGAGCTATCTACCTCTGGCTCTCCTCTCTCCCTTCACCCACCCCAATCCAGCCCACGAGATTCTACACTTCTGACGGGATAAGTCGAGGACCTATAAACGTGTCAGCACCTGGGCTCCAGGTTCTCCCGTCATTAGCTCACCTGCAGGCTCTGAGTGAGTCACTCAAGTGCTCTGATCCTCAGTTTCCTGATCATGAGCCTGGAAAAGAGGTGGGCAGAGTAGATGGTGCATCAAATGGGCAGCATATGAGGGAGGGAGATGACACAGACCAGGTTAGGAAGGTGGTATTCAGCATGACTATGCTCTAAAACCCAGGGCACAATGTATATAAGATAAAATGTGATGGTTCTCCCGCTCAGGGGCATAGCACACCGACCTTATTTTTCTTAAATTTTCCAAAATAAAACTGGGGGCTGCCCTGATTCTACTCCTTCCAGGATTTAGTGAACAAATATTTGTTTATTAAATCCTTAAATTTTTTAATGATCATAATTCTTATTCCAGAATAAAAAGTCCTTGCACTTCGCCCCTTTTAAAATAGTACGACGTACTTATTGACTACATTGGTTGCCTGCTTCCCCGCTAGACTGCAAGCTCCATGAAAGCAGAGATCTTTGTTTTGCTCATTGATGCATCTCCAGCACCTACAACAGTACCTGACATGCAGTTAATATTTGACACATATTATCTTAATTGTTCAAAAATCCTAAGTTAGCAGCATGGATATTGGTTGCTTTTATAAAATGTGAGGCTTATGTCTGCAGCCTGTAAAATGGGTATATTCACTTATCTCCGCCCAAGACTGTTTTGAGCCAGGGAAACACGGGCTGTTGGACACTGCGGTGGAGGCCTGATGTAAGGATGTGTAATATGTGTCCACACTACACAGCAGGTTGGGTTTTGCCCAAACAATCCAACCCAGCCTGTCTGCCTTAGAGACTTGGGCTTTTCCCCACTGTTTCCTGTCTGCCTTTGGCATCTCCAGCTCACAAATACTTACTGAGCACTTACCTTGAGTTAGGCACTCTTTTAGACACCTGGAAGTCATCAGTGAACAAAACAAAGATCTCTGACCTGAACTGTGGGACATGGAATTCAGGAGAAAGAGCTGAAGATCACACCGAGAACTTTGCCTGAGCTCCTGAATGGAGTCGCTGTTGCTTGAGATGGGGGAGTCTGTGCGGGGCAGAGACTGAAGTCCAGCTTTTGAAGCATCTTGTAGAAGTTCTCCTTGCTCCTCCCCTGTCCTGCCTGAATATTCTGCCACACAATTCGCCTGAGCGTTAAAACCTGTTCTCTAGATGGAGCCCTGTTAGTCACTGTACTTCAGTTTTATCTCAGTCTTTGGTTTGCTAATGGCATTTCGGGTGCAGTAAACAAGTGCGGGATTTTTGGAGTGTGTGTGGGGGGTAGCAGTGTCGTGTTCCTTAAACAGGAGATAGGCAGCAGTCAGGTGACAGTAAAGGGACCGTTTTACCCGTAACTGCCCGTGGCACCAGCAAATCAGATTGGAAGAATATGAGTTACATTCATGGCAATAATTGCAGAGCACACGAGGAGGAAGGATGGTCCAGGGGCCAAGGGGCCCTTGACGAGAGTTGTCTGTGTGCACGATTCTGATTCTTCAAAAAAGAAATGTCATAGCACGAGTTGGATTAAATGTTAGTAGTGTTCTAGCTGGTGGGAACATGGTGGTTTCTTATTTCACTCTTGCATTTTCTGTGTGGTAAGCATATAGGTTAGAATGAGGTGGTGGTGGTTAAGATTACCTGGCTTCAGCTCCAGCTCTGTTACTTATTAGCTGTGTGACCTTGGGCAGTGACTCAGCCAGTCCCTCTTTTCTCATGTTATAAAGATTGAGTGAGTTTATATGGGAGACACACAGACTCATTCTCAGCACAAAGCTAAGGGCTATTGAAGGGCTCTAATTCTTGGTCCCAGAATTAAGAATAGAATGATAAGTAATTATAAATCAATCAACAAAAGATTCCTAGGATTTTATAACTGCAAAGAAATCTTGCAGCCTTGATGAAAGAAGTTCTGCTGAGGCCCTAAGACTCCCTCCACATGGGCCTGTGTGTGGAGGGAACCATGAGACCGTGAGCTAGGTGTGGAGGGAAGGCTGGCCGTGTAGACGCTCAGAGCATTTACTTGAGTCACTCAGAGACATAGCAGGAAAGAAAGGCCCTTCCTTGTGGTTCCAGGAAGAATTAGTAATGTATATATGGGAAGCATGAATTCTAAGAAGCAAGACACAAGGCTATTTTCACACCCTCCTATACAATAAGGCTCTCTCTCTTTTTTTTCAAAATTGTTTCCTTGCTGCCCTTATCATCGGTCTTTCAATGATAACCCTTGCTATCTACGTGTGCAGTTGGTTTAGCCTCACTGCAGATGTGGATTATTTAAGTGCTTGCCTATTTTGAAGCTAAGTTTTTTTTCTCCTTCAATTAGTTTGTAAACCAAATGCATTTCTACTATCTTTGCTGAGAGGACACTATCTCTTCTTTGTATATTGCCTCTTAAGTGCAAATGACACTCCCAGCATGTTTGTTAATTTCTGACTTCACATGTAGAGTAGGAAAGCAGGTAACTCAGGGTTTGGTCTTTAAAGGAAAAATACTCATGCACACACATAGACTGGGTCAAAAATTCCCTCCGTAACTCCCACCTCTCCAAAGCTTTTGCTTTTCTCCTCCACTCACTGCTCTCCGTTTCCTTACTCTTTCTTCAAAGTATTCTCATATTACTTGACTTTATTGCCTAAGAGGCTCAAACTGTTGAAAGACATAGTGATGACTGGTTATTTGTTGCGGGGGGGGGGAGGGGGGGGAGGGAGGCAGTTATGGTGCCTGCAGGGGGCTCCGTGGCAATCTGTGCATAATGACCTCAGATCTCATCAGACCCCAGCTGGGAGAAAAGTCTGCTCTTATTAAGTCCACGTCATCTGTGAGTCACTTCTTGGTGCCTTGTGCCTCACTCATCACACTACAGACTCTTCACCGACGCCAGCAGCAAGTCCTCCTTGCAAGCCCATAAACCCTTGCAAGTGCTTGTTCTGATGCTGGATCCTGGCCCGCCCTGGCTGCAGTTGCCTGCACTTTGCCTGCCCCGCCGCCCCCCCCCCCCCCCCCAACGCCTCCTCTTTCAGCCACTCCCTCTTAGTTGCCTTTGTGGCTACCCTTGGAGTGTCCTAGGGCTTCCTTTTACTCTGCCACGGGTGTGTGACTCAGTTTCCCAGATAAAATCCATGCATAGGATCTTTTGAGATCACCCAAACATTTTGCATGCATGCTGTGATACTGTGACTTAAATAAAAAATATGCAGTTGGGGTTTTGTTCCCTGTTCTTGGCACAGAGCTCCCCAAAATGCGAGTAAACCCTAAGTGATAAGAGCACTAGGGGCATCTTTTGTTCTATTGAGGTGACTCTGGGTGGGCTCCTGGATGGCTCCTGGATGGGGGCCGGTCACCAGAAAGACATGACCATGATTAGAAGCTTGGAATTTTCAGCTCCAGCTCCCATTCTGCAGAGAGGGGAAAGGGGGGCTGGAAATGGAGTTATTGATCAGTCATGCATATGATCATGCCTCCATAAAAATATCAATAGTATGGGGTTCTGAAGGCTTCTGGGCTGGTGAACACATGGACATGCAGGGAGAGTAGCATGCGTGGGGAGGGCGTGGATGCTCTGCACCCCTTCCCACTGACCTTGCTCTATGCCTCTCTTCTCTCTGGATGTTCATCTGTATCCTTTATCCTTTCCTTTCCTAATAAACTGGTAAAGAGTAAGTAAACTGTTTTCCTGAGTGCTGTGAGCCATCTAGCAAATTAACTAAACCTGGCGAGGGGTTTATGGAAGCCTCTGATCTAGAGCCTATGGGTCAGAAGCACAGATGACAACTTGGATTTGTGACTGGTGTCTGGAGTGTGTGTGTGTGTGGCGGGGCTGGGGGGTGGAGAGGGTCTTGTGGGACTGAGCCCTTAACCTGTGGGATCTGATGCTACATCCAGATAGATGGTGTCAGAATTGAGTTGAATTGTAGGACACCCAGCTGGTGTCACAGAAGTGCTTGGCGTGGGGTAAAAGCCGGTGGGTTGGTAGTCGTATGAGAGTAAAGGAGATGCACAGGGAGAGAACAGGTGTCTCTTCTACATGTGTCCATATATGTTTTCCTAGGGAAAGGGTCTGGAGCTCTCATCATTCTTGAGAATCCATGACCCCATAAGAACCAGTGGGGAGAGGGTAGGAGGAAATGATGGAAGGACACAGATGGGGAAGTCCAAGTGTGCAGGTGGCAGGTGCTCCACACCCATATTTGGAAACTACCCATTGGACGTCTCCACCTGAGGCTCCCACAGGTGCTTCCAGTAACTAAAACTGACATCAACCCCCCAAACAGGTTCCTGTTCCTGCTTTCTTTCACCTGTGCGTGGCATTCTTTGTTTCCCAAGTCAGAATCTTGAGGGAGAGTTTAGTGGGTTAATTTGCTCTCACATCTACATCCAGCCAATTGCCAGTTTTCCCTCTCCATCCCTGCTTTCTTTCCATCCTTCAGCATCTGCCCTGTTCAGATACTCACCTAAATCATAGCCATAGTTTCCTTGCCAACTTCCTGCCTCTCATTCTTATTTGTCTAGTTCATCTTCACATGACTGCCCAAGAAGTATTTCATACATGGACATTTAATCATGTCACTCTCATGCTCAGTATTCTTCAATGGCTCCCCATTGCTCACAGAAAAAGACATCTGAACCAGGTAAGGAAGGCCTTGGTCCTTGCCTACCACTTTCCATTATCTTTCATTCTCCAGCATGATTTGGTTCAGCAGTGCTGAACTCCTTGTGGCCTCTAGAACATGCTGGCTTTGCGCATGCAACTTCTCTAGGGGAATGTCATACTCCAACTCCTCACCCCACCCCCCAGTTCTCCCCATCCAATTCACCAGGCAAAGCTCCCCCTACCCTTCAAGCTTCCCCTTCAAGGGATGCCTCCTCTGTTATGCTTCCTGGCTTTCCTAGGTGACATAAGCCAGACACCTGGGTTCTGCCCACTTCCCAGGTAAGCCCACATAGCTATAAATCTCCAAGGTTCACATAACCCCCACTTATACTGCATTTTCATTTTATACTGCAGCGAGGCTCTACAAGCGTAAATGATTTACACAAGGCAGCACTCAGCTCTGTATATAGAGAACCAAAGCGAGATTAATGGAAGGAACAAAAAGAAAGCCTACCATGCAGAGGTCTGGGCATATAAATCTTCCTAAACTAAAAGGGAGTGAAGGGGATGTATGGAGCATTTTACAACTCAAACGTGGTAGTCCCTCATTTAATTTCATTTGTATCATCCATCCCTCTATGACATGTTGAGATTTATTTGTGACTGTGGGGATTAAACAAGATAGCAAAGTGATATTGTACCCAGAGCTCAGTGCACTTTATAGTGATTATCTACTTCCTTTATGTCCTCTGCTGGCCGATGATGGCCTTGAATGCAAAGACTGTGTTTTCAATTTTTTTCCCCTCAGAGCCCAGAATTAACTAGGCAGAGAACTCCGGAAGTTCTCCATCAGTGAGGAAAGAATTCTTCGTAACAGACAAGCAAAGGTAGTACTTTTTTATTGTTAAGAAATCAGGACTTTTGGGGGTGACTGGGTGGCTCTGTCAGTAAAGCATCTGCCTTTGGCTCAGGTCATGATCCCAGAGTCCTGGGATTGAGCCCCGCATGGGGCTTCCTGCTCAGCGGGGAGCCTGCTTCTCCCTCTCCCTTTGCCCCTCCACCCTGCTCCTACCCTCACGCTCACACTTTCTCTCTCTCTCAAATAAATAAATAAAATCTTAAAAAAAAAAGAAATCAGGACTTTTTTTTTTTTTTTTAACAACTGGAAGCCTGTATCTCCCACTCCCCCTCACGCATTTTGCCCATCTCCTACCTACTCCTCTCTGGCAACTGCCAGTTTGTTCTCTGTATGTATGGGTCTGTTTCTGCGTTTTGTTTATGTATTCGTTTTGATTTTTAGAGTCCACATATAAGTGAAATCATATGGTATTTGTCTTTCTCTGTCTGACTTATTTCACTCAGCATAATAAGAATCCAGTACATTTTCTGAATGAATGTGCAAAATAAGGAACCAAAAAGAAGACATTTTCTAATAATTCTTATAAAGATAATTAATTCATCGTGCCTTTGAGTAAGCAGGGTGCCCATCAGTCGCTAGCTCCTCTTCTAACAGCTGGAGAGAGAATACTGAATGACAGCAAATGCTTTCGTGGTGCCCTGTGTCAGCCCTCAGGCTCTAAACGCCACCGCCTTCGGGCTCCTCACAGTAGTCTGTGGTGGTGGTCGTTATCCCATCTCATCAATGAGGCAGCTGAAGTTCAGGCGGATTAGACAGCGTGCGAGTTCCCTGACAGAGCCGGATTCAAACCCAGACAGACGAAATCCAGAGTCCGTGCTCTGAGCCTCTGTACCACACTGCCTTTCCATCCAGTCCCTGTCCCGCTACCCCTCTCCCAGCTTTCATTCATCTATGAAGAGCATTTTCCTAAGCTCACCACATATATTCCCTCATTTAATCCTCGCAGTGACCTTGAGGCAGGTTCTCTTATTTTCCTCTCTTTTCAGATAAGGAAACTAAGGCTCAGAGGCATCAAGTAAGTGGGTCCACATCACTTGGCTAGTAAGTGGTGAAGCCAAATGTTCAGCCCCAGTAGACACTCTGAAGTCCAAACTCTAACCCACCCGGATGTATTGCTTTTCTCTTGACGCGCTCACTCAAACAACAGTAGTGTCATCAGAGAGACCAATACCATGAGGTGACACAAGTGAGTGAAACGGTCAGGCCCCTAGGTGCGCCTGGCTCATCTGCCTGCTGGGATGGGCCCCTCCGCACTGCGGGCTGTGGGCGTGGCCTGGGTGGGTGTGTCCGATGGGCGTGGTTGGCCAGGATGGGCGGGACCTGAGCCCCACTTGGAAATGGTCAGGAGGTCCTGGATACCTGCTCCCGCCCTTCATAGGGACGGGGAAGACTAGGTAACTCAACACTTTTAGAGCTGGGATTTTCTGAGCTAGTTCAGGGGACACCGGCAGCTTCCTGTGTTGAGGGAACACTGTGGTTCAGGTGAGGTTTTAACCCCTCACCAGCTGTGTGATGGAGGTCCTTGACCTCTCTGTCTCATAGGTGGCCTAGAGGGCGTTAGGGCAGCTAGACAAAAGAGATGAACATTTAAAATGCACATTTCATGTACGTTCCAGCATTCCACTTGTAGAAAACTGACTTACAGAAATACCCAAGTCCTCAGGGACACATGTACAAAGATGTTCATTGTAGCATTAATAAAGGAAAAATATTAGAACAGTTTATAGGGGAAACTGCAAATTATGGTACATTCATACCAGGAGAGAGTAAGCAACAGAAGGAATAAAGCACATCTGTAAGAACCCATATAAAAGGATTCTGTAAAATACATTTTAGAAGAGTAAGTTGGAGAACAATATTTGTACTATCATCCTGTTTGTGGGTGTGTTTGAAAGCATGTACATGAAATATAAATCAAGGTTTAAAACAGGGTGTCCAAATTAAAAAGTCTTTGGACCTAACCTGAAAGCTACAGCTGGTATCAGAGCCTAAGAACCAATGACAGGACCTCACTGTAAAGGAGTAATTGCAAAAAATCTAAAGACAACTCTCATGTTCTATCTCTATGGGTGTGGAGGAGGTAAAGATCCTGACATGGGATGGAATCTGGAACCTGCAAGGCCTTTGTGGCTAGTGTGGCAGAAAATAAAGCCGAAGTCTGGGGTTTCCCCTTAAGACATCTGCATTCTGTTCTAAGAAACTATGAGAAGCCACTGGGAGGTTCTGAGTGAGGGAGAATGGATGTGTGAAGGGGCCGGACTGGAAGCTGGGACACCAGTTGGATGGATTTTGAGAGTCAGGCCAGCATTTGGGGAAGGGGTAGTGGCAATGTGGAAAAAATATGGAGCCTGTAAAAGTAATCTGGCTATCATTTACTTAGATAAGCAATCTTGGAGATTTAGCAGTTTGGTGGGGTGACCTGGCAGGGCATGGAGAGTCCTGGCAATGTTTGGGGTTCTCACAGGGGATCTGAGCAGAGAAGTGGAGAGGGAAGTTTGAGTGAGTTTGGATATGCCCTTAGAAGC
Organism: Mirounga angustirostris; assembly: GCF_029215605.1. NCBI lineage: Eukaryota > Metazoa > Chordata > Mammalia > Carnivora > Phocidae > Mirounga > Mirounga angustirostris. The sequence continues at coordinate 25,521,579 of NW_026991723.1, forward strand.
CAAGCTGGAGGTAGAAACATGAGTTGACTGCATGTAGACATGTAGAGTGAACAGGAGACAATGGTCCAGGATTAATCCCAAGAGATCCAACATTTCATTGAGGATTAAATAATATCACACATGGAAAACCCCCAGCATCTTGCCTGGAATGGAACACATACTCAGTAAATGTTAGTTTCCTTCCCCTCATGAAATATTTGTTAAATGAGCTCATGGTCAACAATTAATCCCAAACCAGACTGACCTTTACGGCTAAACATACAAATAAGGTCATGGGTCTAATTCAGAATATGAGCCATCACACACTTGTTGAGTTACACAAAGAAAAGCATTTCAGGAAAGGAAGTTCTGTTCTCTGTACCATCATTGCAACCACAGATGATCTCTACACTTTCCAGTGCCTCCTCCCTTGTGGATCTGAGGGGAGGGCCAGATGCCAGGTTCGCTCCCTTGCTCACCCATGATAATGCCTTATATCCTTTGAGAATGCCTTGTGAGTCCTACTGGCTGAGTGTGGATAAATCCATTTTAAAGGATCTGTTTGTTTTCATCTTCCATTCTTCCCCACCCACCCTGATTTGTGCCACCCTAGAGTAGACCTCAAAAGGATGGACAATATGAATTTTTAACTCTCGGTCGGGGTGGGGGGTTGCGGAATTCATCCCTAGCAACTACTAAGGGAAGTTTCTAGTTTGGAAATTTTCTGAAGAGGCTCATCCTAGCTATTTCAATCCTTTTGTGCTCCTTTCTTCAAAATAAGAATCAACTTGCCTTTTCTGGGGGATACCTGGCTTGTTATTTTTTCCTGAAGCTCATTGATTAGAGAATTTCAGGGGCTGTTCTGGAGGTGGTGGTCCTGGAGTTCCAGTGATTCAAGGGGGAGACTGGAAGAGTAGCTAGTGTGGAGCCCCTGAGCTTATTTCTCTGTTTCTGATGTTGAGATGCCTACTGGACATCCACTGTGGAGGGGTCAAGGAGGCAACTGAATTTATGAAGCTGCTGCTAGAGCCAACTCAGAACTGAAAATAGAAATTTAGGACTTATCACTTAAATCAAGAGTGATTCACTTTCCTTATGCCATGGACCCCTTTGGAATCTAGTGAAGCCACTAGACTTTTTCTTAGAATGATGTTTTTACATGCATAAAGTAAAATGCATAAGATTACACAGGAAACCATATTAAAATATAAACAAGTTTTTAAAATTTGTGTTGAGCAATATAATGTGCTCCTGTATTAATACATTAAATAACAAATCTAGTGGGAAGATGTGTTAAACTAACAACCTAAGCTCTGAGAAATTAATGACCATAATTTCAAAGTTATAAAAAAGTAAATGATATCGGGGCGCCTGGGTGGCTCAGTTGGTTAGGCGACTGCCTTCGGCTCAGGTAATGATCCTGGAGTCCCGGGATCGAGTCCCGCATCGGGCTCCCTGCTCAGTGGGGAGTCTGCTTCTCCCTCTGACTCTCCTCCCTCTCATGCTCTCTGTCTCTCATTCTCTCTCTCTCAAATAAATAAATAAAATCTTAAAAAAAAAAGTAAATGATATCTTCAGATATCTGGAACAACTCTAATGTGAAAATGTTTGTGATTTCTATTGGTGACAAATTCACAGTTAACTGCAGTTAGTGCTTAGCTCTTTTATTCATGAATATAAAAAATATTAAATTATGGTTACAGATTAGTGAAAATAGGATATTTTCCCCATCCAAGTTCATGGATCCCTTGACTGGTATTTAAAACCACAACACAATGAAACCAACTAGTGTATAGATAAAGAAGAACAAGATTCCTAAGACTAATCTCTGGGATGTTCTGACATAGGAGGTTGAGCAGAGGAGGAGCTCAAAAGAGATTGAGTGGGTGCCCACAGTGAGGTAGGAGAGGAGCCAGGAGAGGGTGGAGTCAAGAAGCCAAGAGAAGAAAATGTCTCTGGGGGAGGATCCAAGGATCTCCATTGTTCATAATCCTGCGTTTGTATATTGGGATTTACTATGTAGAACATTTTAGATTCCTCTCTACTGGACCATTCCCATTGATCGTTCATTCATTCATTCATTCATTCACTCATTCATCCATTCCTCCATCCATTCATCCTTTATTAATTTTTGTCAACTCCAACAATATACCAAGAAAGGTGTTGTTCTAAGGCTGTTCTAAGTAAGAAGCAATGGCCTCTTACTCTGTGACAGGCCCTCAATATTCATGATTTTAATTCTTTTTATTTTTTACTTTTTTTAATTCTTATGTTAATCCCCATACATTACATCATTAGTTTTAGATAAAGTGTTCCATGATTCATTGTTTGTGCATAACACCCAGTGCTCCATGCAGAATGAGCCCTCCTCAATACCCACCACCAGGCTAACCCATCCTCCCACCACCCTCCCCTCTAGAACCCTCAGTTTGTTTTTCAGAGTCCATCGTCTCTCATGGTTCATCTACCCCTCCGATTTCCCCCGCTTCATTCTTCCCCTCCCGCTACCTTCTTCTTCTTTTTTTTCCCTTAACATATATTGCATTATTTGTTTCAGAGGTACAGATCTGAGATTCAACAGTCTTGCACAATTCACAGCGCTTACCAGAGCACATACCCTCCCCAGTGTCTATCACCCAGTCACCCCATCCCTCCCACCCCACCCCCCACTCCAGCAACCCTCAGTTTGTTTCCTGCAATTAAGAATTCCTCATATCAGTGAGATCATATGACACATGTCTTTCTCTGTTTGACTTATTTCACTCAACATAATACCCTCCAGTTCCATCCACGTCCTTGCAAATGGCAAGATCTCATTCCTTTTGATGACTGCATAATATTCCATTGTATATATATACCACTTCTTCTTTATCCATTCATCTGCCGATGGACATCTTGGCTCTTTCCACAGTTTGGCTATTGTGGATATTGCTGCTATAAACATTGGAGTGCACATACCCCTTCGGATCCCTACTTTTGTATCTTTGGGGTAAATACCCAGTAGTACAATTGCTGGATCATATGGTAGCTCTATTTTCAACTTTTTGAGGAACCTCCATACAGTTTTCCAGAGTGGCTGCACCAGCTTGCATTCCCACCAACAGTGTAGGAGGGTTCCCCTTTCTCTGCATCCCCGCCAACATCTGTCGTTTCCTGACTTGTTAATTTTAGCCATTCTGACTGGTGTGAGGGGGGAATCTCATTGAGGTTTTGATTTGGATTTCCCTGATGCCAAGCGATGTTGAGCACTTTTTCATGTGTCTGTTGGCCATTTGGATGTCTTCTTTGGAAAAATGTCTGTTCATGTCTTCTGCCCATTTCTTGATTGGATTCTTTGTTCTTTGGGTGTTGAGTTTGATGAGTTCTTTATAAATTTTGGATACTAGCCCTTTATCTGATATGTCATTTGCAAATATCTTCTCCCATTCTGTCGGTTGTCTTTTGGTTTTGTTGACTGTTTCCTTTGCTGTGCAAAAGCTTTTTATCTTGATAAAGTTCCAATAGTTCATTTTTGCCCTTGCTTCCCTTGCCTTTGGCGATGTTTCTAGGAAGAAGTTGCTGCGGCTGAGGTAAAAGAGGTTGCTGCCTGTGTTCTCCTTTAGGATGTTGATGGACTCCTGTCTCACATTGAGGTCTTTCAAGCATTTGGAGTCTATTTTTGTGTGTGGTGTTAGGAAATGGTCCAGGTTCATTCTTCTGCATGTGGCTATCCAATTTTCCCAACACCATTTGTTGAAGAGACTGTCTTTGTTCCATTGGACATTCTTTCCTGCTTTGTCAAAGATTCGTTGACCATAGAGTTGAGGGTCCATTTCTGGGCTCTCTATTCTGTTCCATTGATCTATGTGTCTGTTTTTGTGCCAGTACCATACTGTCTTGATGATGACAGCTTTGTAATAGAGCTGGAAGTCCAGAATTGTGATGCCGCCGGCTTTGCTTTTCTTTTTGAACATTCCTCTGGCTATTCAAGGTTTTTTCTGGTTCCATATAAATTTTAGGATTATTTGTTCCATTTCTTTGAAAAAAGTGGATGGTATTTTGATGGGGATTGCATTGAATGTGTAGATTGCTCTAGGTAGCATTGACATCTTCACCATATTTGTTCTTCCAATCCATGAGCATGGAACGTTTTTCCATTTCTTTGTGTCTTCCTCAATTTCTTTCATGAGTATTTTATAGTTTTCTGAGTACAGATCCTTTGTCTCTTTGGTTAGATTTATTCCTAAGTATCTTATGGTTTTGTGTGCAATTGTAAATGGGATTGACTCCTTCATTTCTCTTTCTTCTGTCTTGTTGTTGGTGTATAGGAATGCCACTGATTTCTGTGCATTGATTTTATATCCTGCCACTTGACTGAATTCCTGTATGAGTTCTAGCAGTTTTGGGGTGGAGTCTTTTGGGTTTTCCACATACAGTATCATATCATCTCCAAAGAGTGAGAGTTTGACTTCTTCTTTGCCAATTTGGATGCCTTTGATTTCTTTTTGTTGTCTGATTGCTGTGGCTAGGACTTCCAATACTATGTTGAATAGCAGTGGTGATAGTGGACATCCCTGCCACGTTCCTGACCTTAGGGGGAAAGCTCTCAGTTTTTCCCCATTGAGAATGATATTCGCTGTAGGTTTTTCATAGATGGCTTTTATGATATTGAGGTATGTACCCTCTATCCCTATACTCTGAAGAGTTTTGATCAAGAAAGGATGCTGTACTTTGTCAAAACCTTTTTCTGCATCTATTGAGAGGATCATATGATTCTTGTTCTTTCTTTTGTTAATGTATTGTATCACATTGATTGATTTGCAGATGTTGAACCAACCTTGCAGCCCAGGGATAAATCCCACTTGGTCGTGGTGAATAATCCTTTTAATGTACTGTTGGATCCTATTGGCTAGTATTTTGGTGAGAATTTTTGCATCCATGTTCATCAGGGATATTGGTCCGTAATTCTCCTTTTAGATGGGGTCTTTGTCTGGTTTGGGGATCAAGGTAATGCTGGCCTCATAAAATGAGTTTGGAAGTTTGCCTTCCATTTCTATTTTTTGAAACAGTTTCAGAAGAATAGGTATTAATTCTTCTTGAAATGTTTGGTAGAATTCCCCTGGGAAGCCATCTGGCCCTGGGCTTCTGTTTGTTGGGAGATTTTTGATGACTGCTTCAATTTCCTTAGTGGTTATAGGTCTGTTCAGGTTTTCTATTTCATCCTGGTTCAGTTTTGGTAGTTGATACATCTCTAGGAATGCATCCATTTCTTCCAGGTTATCGAATTTGCTGGCATAGAGTTGCTCATAATATGTTCTTATAATTGTTTGTATTTCTTTGGTGTTGGTTGTGATCTCTCCTCTTTCATTCATGATTTTGTTGATTTGGGTCATTTCTCTTCTCTTTTGCTAAGTCTGGCCAGGGGCTTATCAATCTTATTAATTCTTTCAAAGAACCAGCTCCTAGTTTCGTTGATCTGTTCTACTGTTCTTTTAGTTTCTATTTCATTGATTTCTGCTCTGATCTTTATTATTTCTCTTCTCCTGCTGGGTTTAGGCTTTATTTGCTGTTCTTTCTCCAGTTCCTTTAGGTGGAGGGTTAGGTTGTGTACTTGAGACCTTTCTTGTTTCTTGAGAAAGGCTTGTATTGCTATATACTTTCCTCTTAGGACTGCCTTTGCTGCATCCCAAAGATTTTGAATAGTTGTGTTTTCATTTTCATTGGTTTCCATGTATTTTTTAAATTCTTCTTTAATTTCCTGGTTGACCCATTCATTCTTCATTAGGATGCTCCTTAGCCTCCATGTATTTGAGTTCTTTCCGACTTTCCTCTTGTGATTGAGTTCTAGTTTCAAAGCATTGTGGTCTGAAAATAGGCAGGGAATGATCCCAATCTTTTGGTACTGGTTGAGACCTGATTTATGACCTAGGATGTGATCTATTCTGGAGAATGTTCCATGGGCACTAGAGAAGAATGTGTATTCCGTTGCTTTGGGGTAGAATGTTCTGAATATGTCTGTGAAGTCCATTTGGTCCAGTGTGTCATTTAAAGTCTTTATTTCCTTGTTGATCTTTTGCTTAGACAATCTGTCCATTTCAGTGAGGGGGGTGTTAAAGTTCCCCACTATTATTGTATTGTTGTCAATGTGTTTCTTTGCTTTTGTTATTAATTGCCTTATATAATTGGCTGCTCCCATGTTAGGGGCATAGATATTTACAATTGTTAAATCTTCTTGTTGGATAGACCCTTTAAGTAGGATATAATGTCCTTCCTCATCTCTTATTACAGTCTTTGGTTTAAAATCTAATTCGTCTGATATAAGGATTGCCACCGCAGCTTTCCTTTGGTGTCCATTAGCATGGTAAATGGTTTTCCACCCCCTCACTTTCAATCTGGGGGTGTCTTTGGGTCTAAAATGAGTCTCTTGCAGACAGCATATCGATGGGTCTTGTTTTTTTAATCCAGTCTGATAGCCTGTGTCTTTTGATTGGGGCATTTAGCCCATTTACATTCAGGGTAACTACTGAAAGATAGGAATTTAGTGCCATTGTATTGCCTGTAAGGTGACTGTTACTGTATATTGTCTGTGTTCCTTTCTGGTCTATGTTGCTTTTAGGCTCTCTCTTTGCTTAGAGGACCCCTTTCAAGATTTCCTGTAGGGCTGGTTTTGTGTTTGCAAATTCCTTTAGTTTTTGTTTGTCCTGGAAGCTTTTTATCTCTCCTTCAATTTTTAATGAGAGCCTAGCTGGATAGAGTATTCTTGGCTGCATATTTTTCTCATTTAGTGGTCTGAATATATCCTGCCAGTCCTTTCTGGCCTGTCAGGTCTCTGTGGATAGGTCTGTTGCCAATCTAATGTTTCTACCCTTGTAGGTTACATATCTCTTCTCCCGAGCTGCTTTCAGGATTTTCTCTTTGTCTATGAGACTCGTAAGTTTTACTATTAGATATCGGGGTGTTGACCTATTTTTATTGATTTTGAGAGGGGTTCTCTGTGCTTCCTGGATTTTCATGCCTGTTTCCTTCCCCAAATCAGGAAGTTCTCTACTCGAATTTGCTCCATTATACCTTCTGCCCCTCTCTCTCTTTCTTCTTCTGGGATCCCAATTATTCTAATATTGTTTTGTTTTATGGTATCGCTTATCTCTTGAATTCTGCCCTCGTGATCCAGTAGTTGTTTATCTCTCTTTTTCTCAGCTTCTTTATTTTCCATCATTTCATCTTCTATATTACTGATTCTCTCTTCTGTCTCATTTATTCTAGCAGTTAGCGCCCCCATTTTTGATTGCACCTCATTAATAGCCTTTTTGATTTCTACTTGGTTGGATTTTAGTTCTTTTACTTCTCCAGAAAGGGTTTCTCTAATAACTTCCATATTTTTTCAAGCCCAGCTAGTATCTTTAAAGTGATGATTCTGAACTCTAGATCTGACATCGTACTAATGTCCGTATTGAATAGGTCCCTGGCAGTCGGTACTACCTCTTGTTCTTTTTGTTGAGGTGATTTTTTCCATCTTGTCATTTTGTGCAGAGGAGAATAGATTAATGAGAGAACAAAATGCTAGCAGAGTAACAACGTTGCCAGAAAATATACTCTAAACAAATCAGAAAAGACCTGAAGCAGTGGGAAAAGAAAGGGAAAGAGAGAAAAAAGAAAAAGAAAAAAAAGAAAAAGAAAAAGATAAAAACAAAAACAAACAAAACAAAACAACAACAACAACAAAAAACCAGAATGTGTTCAAATATGATCAGGCTGGTATATTGATCAGTGCCACACACTAGATTTGGGGTGTATTTTGGTCTTTTAGAAGAAAGTTCCTCCCAAAATTTTAAAGAAAGAAAAACTTATATATGTACAAAAATAAGGGTTGATATGATGAAGGGATGGAATATGACTGTAAAGATGGAAATTATAAAAAATTTTATAAAAGGAATTGATAAGAAGTTGTTTGAAAAAAGAAAGAAGAGGATTTAAAAAAAGAAAAAAGAAAAAAAAAGGGGGAGAGAATGTGATCAGGCAGGGGAATAGAAAACACCATATACTAGAGATTTAGGGTATATTTTAATCTGTTAGAAGAAACTATCTCAAAATTTTAAAGAGAACAACTTATATATATAAGCCAAAAATATGGGTAACTACTATGAAGGGATAGAATATGACTCTAAAAATGAAAAATAAAAATGTTTTTTTTAAAAAAAGGGATTGATAAGATGTTGGTTGAAAAAGGGAAAAAGAAAAATTCAAAAAAAAAAACCAGTTAAAAAAAATTAACTTTGAAAGACTAAAAAATCATGGTAAAAAAGCCGTGAATTCTATGTGCAGTATTCCCCTAGCGCTGGAGTTCTGCCATTGTCATTGATCGGTAAACTTGGTCTTGGCCGGCTGTTCTCGCTGATCTTCTGGGGAGAGGCCTGTTGCCGTGGTTTCCAAATGTCTTTGCCGGAGGCGGAATTGCCCCGCCCTTGCCCCCTCCTGGCTACGTAATCTGCTTGGGTTTGCTCTCCGGGGCTTTTGTTCCCTGCGAGCTTTCCGTACAGCTTTGGAGGCGGAGAGTGAAAATGGCGGCCTCCCAATCTCCGCCCTGGAGGATCCGAGAACTCGGGGCCCGCTCCTCAATGAGCCCCCAGAGAAAAGCCGTCAGTCACTCCCGTCTCCCTCGTCTCCGGCCGCACTCCGTGCTCACCCGGCCTGTGACCGCGCGTTTCCATCTCTGGCACCCGACCCCGGGTGGAGTCTCCAAACCCAGCAGATCCCTGCGGTGCACTCCCGCGCGGCTCCTCCCGGGGGAGGAAGGTGAGTCTCCCCGGATCTGCCGCTTGTTGGGTCCCTGCTGGAGGAGCAGGGGCCCGACGGTGCCGCGGATCCCGGTTTATGGCCACCCCGAGCTGAGAGCCCGCGCCTGGGCTCCGCCTCTGCAGCCGGCTTCCCTGCTCCGTTACCTGGGAGCTCTGCCGCACTCAGGCACCCCCGGTCTTTCTGTGACCCCGAGGGTCCTGAGACCACACTGTCCCGGAGGGTTCCACCCCCCGCTTAGCCACCAGAGTGACGTCCCTCGGCGGAGCAGACTTTTAAAAGTTCCGATTTTGTGCTCCGTGGCTCTATCACTTGCCAGAAGCGGCCGACGGAGGCCCCTCCCCCGCCGTCTATCCTCCCGAATATCGCCTCGGATTCACTTCTCCGCACGTCCTACCTTCCAGAAAGTGGTCGCTTTTCTGATGAGAGAGTTGTTGCTCTTCTTTTCTTCGATCTCCTGTTGAGTTTGTAGGTGTTCAGAACAGTTTGATCCCTATCCAGCTGAATTCCTGAGAGGAGACGAAATCCAGGTCCCCTACTCCTCCGCCATCTTGCTCCGCCCCCTCCCATGATTTTAATTCTTACAACAACTCTTTTATTATTATTCCCGCTCAGTAGATGAAATCAGGGCAGGAGAGGTTAAATAAATTATCCAAAGAAAGGGATATAGCCTGGATTTAGAGCTGACTCCTGCACCCTACACCTTTATTTTTTATTTATTTATTTATTTATTTATTTATTTATTTATTTATTTATTTATTTATTTATTTATTTTTGAGGATTTGGAAGGTTGTTCATGGTTCTCATTAAATTCTTTTTATCTCTACTTTATTGAGATATAATTGACATAACTTTGTGTAAGTTTACATGATGATATATATACATTGTGAAATGATTACCACAATAAAGTTAACACATCCATCACCTCACATAGTTAGAATTTTTTGTGTGTATGGTAAGAATATTTAAGATCTAATCTCTGTGGGGCGCCTGGGTGGCTCAGTCATTAAGTGTCTGCCTTTGGCTCAGGTCATGGTCCTGGGGTCCTGGGATCGAGCCCCACATCGGGCTCCCTGCTTCGCAGGAAGCCTGCTTCTCCCTCTCCCACTCCCCTTGCTTGTGTTCCCTCTCTCACTGTCTTTCTCTCTGTGTCAAATAAATAAATAAAATCAAAAAAAAAAAAAAAGATCTAATCTCTGCAACTTTCAAGTATACAAAACAGCATTGTTAATTATAGTCAGCATGCAGGGCGCCTGGGTGGCTCAGTTGGTTAAGCGACTGCCTTCAGCTCAGGTCATGATCCTGGAGTCCTGGGATCGAGTCCCACATCGGGCTCCCTGCTCAGCAGTGGGTCTGCTTCTCCCTCTGCCCTCTTCCCTCTCGTGCTCTCTGTCTCTCATTCTCTCTCTCTCAAATAAATAAATAAAATCTTTAAGAAAAAAAAAATTATAGTCACCATGCAGTACATTAAATCTCCAAAACGTATTCCTCTTTTTTTTTTTTTTTAAGATTTTATTTATTTATTTGACAGAGACAGCGAGAGCAGGAACACAAGCAGGGGGCGTGGGAGAGGGAGAAGCAGGCTTCCTGCTGAGCAGGGAGCCTGATGTGGGACTTGATTCCAGGACTCTGGGATCACGACCTGAGCCGAAGGCAGCCACTTAACGACAGCCACCCAGGTGCCCCAAAACGTATTCCTCTTATAACTAGAAGTTTAAACACTTTGACCAACATCTCACCTTTCCCCAGTCTCACCTTTCCTCAGCCTCGGCAATCACCAAACCTACTCTTTGTTTCTATAAGTTCAACTTTTTTAGATTCCACACATAAGTGATATCATTGCCATATTTATCTTTCTCTGACTTATTTTACTAATGCCCTCAGGGTTCATCCATGTTGTCATAAATGGTGGGATTTTCTTCTTTTTATTTTCTAATGGCTGAATAATATCCCCTTCTATCCATACACCACATTTTATTTGACCATTAATCTGTTGAAAGACACATAGGGTGTTTCCATGTCTCAGCTATTGTGAACAATGGGGCATTGAGCATGGGGGCACAGGTGTATCTCTTCAAGGTATTGTTTTCCTTTTCTTGGGACATACACCCAGAAGTAGGATTGCTGGGTTATATGGTAGTTCTACTTTTAAAATTTTTAAATGATTTTATTTATTTATTTGAGAGAGAGTGAGAGAGAGATAGCACAAGAAGCTGGAGTGGCAGTGGGAGAGGGAGAAGCAGGCTCCCCACTGAGCAGGGAGCCAGATGCGGGGCTTGATGCCAGGACCCTGAGATCATGACCTGAGCAGAAGGCAGGTGTTTAACCGACTGAGCCACCCAGGTGCCCCTATTTTTAATTTTTTGAGGAGCTTCTATACCGTTTTCCATAGTGGCTGCACCAATTTACACCCCCCCCAATAGTACACTAGGGTTCCCTTTTCTCCACATGCTTGCCAACACTTATTATCTGTTATCTTTTTGATAATAGTCATGCTAACAGGTGTGAGATGATGTCTCACTGTGGTTCTGATCTGCATTTCCCTGACGATAAATGATGTTGAGCACCTTTTCATGTATCTATTGGCTATTTGTATGTCTTCTTTGGAAAAATGTGTATTCAAGTCCTTTGCCCATTTTTAATCAGATTTTTAAGAAGTTGTATGAGTTTCTTATATATTTTAGATATTAACCCCTTATCAGAAATATGATTTACAAATATTTTCTCCCATTCCTTCGGTTGCCTCTTCATTTTGTTGATTTTTTCTTTTGCTTTGCAGAAGCTTTTTTGTTTGAGGTAGACTTACTTGTTTATTTTTGCTTTTGTTGCCTGTTTTTAGTGTCAATTCCCATTTTATCTCTTCTCTCTCAACCTCCATTCCACTTTTTGAAGCATGTTCTTCTGGTTTCTGTGACTCATCACTCTCCTCATTTCCCTTCTATCTCACTGCTCTTTCTCTCCTATGCTCTATATGAACAATAATTATCAAACTTTGGGCTACATCAGAATGGTGTAAATGTTTTGTTAACAAAGAAGAAAAAAGAAAGATGATGAGGCCTAGCCCTAGACATTCAGAGGCAGAATAGGTGGTCAGGGTGCCCATGTCCCACTGTATTTTAAATAAATGGCACAAGTGATTTTCCCATAGACTAAAGTTTGAAACCTAGTGTTAGCTGGGATTTAAAAAATTACTTTTTCATAGATTTACTATACTAAAATCAACAAAGTACTCCTTTCATACTTTGCATGTTATGATAATTCCGTTTCTAAAATGAGGTTATTTCTGTGATTTCAGTCCAGTTATCAAGAGTGCAGGAAAGTACACATTCTAAAAACCAATCATAAAGATAATTTCTCTTGTTCCCATCTTATGTCTAAAAATAGAAGCAGCAGCAACACTGGATATGGGGTCAGAAAACCCAAGTTCAAGTACATTTTATAGATGTGATTTTTCCAGTCCTGGACAAGTCATTTAACCTTTTTGGACCTCAGTTTTGTCTCATTCACCATATGAGGATTGTCATAATCCCTATCTAGACATGATTCATTGCACTATTGGCTTTTCTCCTTCCCCACCTTAGAATACTTACAAATGGGCAAGATGGCAGAGGAGTAGGAGACCTGGATTTCGTCTGGTCCCAGGAATTCAGCTGGATAGGGATCGAACCATTCTGAACACCTACAAACTCAACAGGAGATCGAAGAAAAGAAGAGCAGCAACTCTCTGAACAACTCTCTAGAAGGTAGGACGTGCGGAGAAGTGAATTCGAGGTGATATTCGGGAGGATAGATGGCAGGGGAGGGGGCCTCCATTGGCTGCTTCTGGCAAGTGATAGAGCCATGGGGCACAAAATCGGAACTTTTAGAAGTCAGTTCCGCTGAGGGACGTCGCTCCAGTGGCTAAGTGGGGGGTGGAACCCTCGCTGGGACAGTGTGGTCTCAGGACCCTCAGGGTCACAGAAAGACCAGGGGTGCCTGAGTGCAGCAGAGCTCCCTGGTATCGGAGAGGGGAAGCCAGTTGCAGAGACGGAGCTGAGGCATGGGCTCCCAGCTCGGGGTTGCCATAAACCATGATCCGCGGCACAGCCGGGCCACTGCTCCTCCAGCAGGGACCCAACAACTGGCAGATCCGGGGAGACTCCCCTTCCTCCGCTGGGAGGACCAGCACGGGAGCACACCGCAGGGATCTGCTGGGTTTGGAGACTCCATATGGGGTCGGGTGCCAGAGATAGAAATGCGTGGTCACAGGCCAGGTGAGCACGGAGTGCCGCCGGAGACCAGGGTGACGGGAGTGACTGACTGCTTTTCTCTGGGGGCTCACTGAGGACTGGGGCCCCGAGTTCTCGGCTCCTTCGGGGCAGAGATTGGGAGGCCGCCATTTTCACTCCTGTCCTCCAAAGATGGACAGAAAGCCTGCAGGGAACAAAAGCTCTGGAGAGCAAACCCGAGCAGATTACTTAGCCCGGACCGGCAAGGGCGGGGCAATTCCGCCTCCAGCAAAGACATTTGGAAACCACGGCAACAGGCCCCTCCCCCAGAAGATCAGCGAGAACAGCCAGCCAAGACCAAGTTTACCATCAATGAGAATGGTAGAACTCCAGTGCTAGGGGAATACTGCACATAGAACTCATGGCTTTTTTTTTTTTACCATGATTCTGTAGTCTTTCAAAGTTAATTTTTTTTAACTGTCTTTTTTTTTTTTAATTTTTCTTTTTCCCTTTTTCAACCAACATCTTATCAATCCCTTTTTTAAAAAACATTTTTATTTTTATTTTTCATTTTTAGAGTCATATTCTATCCCTTCATAGTACTTACCCTTACTTTTGGCATATATATATATGTTGTTCTCTCTTTAAAATTTTGAGATACAGTTTCCTCTAACAGATCAAAATATACCCTAAATCTCTAGTGTATGGCTTTGTTCTAGTCTCCTGCCTGATCACATTCTCTCCCTTTTTTTTTTTTTTTTAAAACCTCTTCTTTCTTCTTTCAAACAACTTCTTATCTTATCAATTCCTCTTATAACATTTTTTATAATTTTCATCTTTACAGTCATATTCCATCCCTTCATTGTATCAACCCTTATTTTTGTATATATATAAGTTTTTCATTCTTTAAAATTTTGGGAGGCACTTTCTCTAACAGACCAAAATACACCCCAAATCTAGTGTGTGGCACTGATCTATGCACCAGCCTGATCATATTTGATCATATTCGGTTTTTTTTGTTTTGTTCTGTTTTTGTTTGTTTTTATCTTTTTCTTTTTCTTTTTTCTTTCTTTCCCTTTCTTTTCCCCGGTTTCAGGTTTTTTCTGATTTGTTTAGAGTATATTTTCTGGCAACGTTGTTACCCTGGTAGCATTTTGTTCTCTCATTCATCTATTCTCCTCTGGACAAAATGACAAGACAGAAAAAAATTACCTCAACAAAAAGAACGAGATAGCACTGACTGCCAGGGACCTACTCAATATGGACATTAGTACAATGTCGGACCTAGAGTTCTGAATGATGATTTTAAAGATACTAGCTGGGCTTGAAAAGAGCATGGAAGTTATTAGAGAAACTTTTCTGAAGAAATAAAAGAACTAAAATCAAACCAGGTCGAAATCAAAAAGGTTATTAATGAGGTGCAATAAAAAATGGGGGCACTAACTGCTAGGATAAATGAGGCAGAAGAGAGAATCAGTGATATGGAAGACCAAATGATGGAAAATAAAGAAGCTGAGAAAAAGAGAGATAAACAACTACTGGATCACGAGAGCAGAATTCGAGAGATAAGCGATAGCATAAGATGAAACAAGATTAGAATAATTGGGATCCCAGAAGAAGAAGAAAGAGAGAGAGCGGCAGAAGGTATATTGGAGCAAATTATAGCAGAGACCTTCCCTAACGTGGGGAAGGAAAGAGGCATCAAAATCCAGGAGGCACAGAGAACCCCTCTCAAAATCAATAAAAATAGGCCAACACCCCGATATCTAATAGTAAAACTTGCAAGTCTCAGAGACAAAGAGAAAATCCTGAAAGCAGCTTGGGAGAAGAGATCTGTAACTACAGTGGTAGAAACATTAGATTGGCAACAGACCTATCCACAGAGACCTGGCAGGCCAGAAAGGACTGGCATGATATCTTGAGAGCACTAAACGAGAAAAATATGCAGCCAAGAATACTCTATCCAGCTAGGCTGTCATTGAAAATAGAAGGAGAGATAAAAAGCTTCCAGGACAAACAAAAACTAAAGGAATTTGCAAACACGAAACCAGCCCTACAAGAAATATTAAAAGGGGTCCTCTAAGCAAAGAGAGCCTAAAAGCAACATAGAGTAGAAAGGAACACAGACAATATACAGTAATGGTCACTTTATAGGCAATACAATGGCACTAAATTCCTATCTTTCAATAGTTACCCTGAATGTAAATGGGCTAAATGCCCCAATCAAAAGACACAGGCTATCAGACTGGATTAAAAAAACAAGACCCATCGATATGCTGTCTGCAAGAGACTCATTTTAGACCCAAAGACACCCCCAGATTGAAAGTGAGGGGGTGGAAAACCATTTACCATGCTAATGGACACCAAAGGAAAGCTGCGGTGGCAATCCTTATATCAGACCAATTAGATTTTAAACCAAAGACTGTAATAAGAGATGAGGAAGGACATTATATCCTACTTAAAGGGTCTATCCAACAAGAAGATTTAACAATTGTAAATATCTATGCCCCTAACATGGGAGCAGCCAATTATATAAGGCAATTAATAACAAAAGCAAAGAAACACATTGACAACAATACAATAATAGTGGGGAACTTTAACACCCTCTCACTGAAATGGACAGATATCTAGCAAAAGATCAACAAGGAAATAAAGACTTTAAATGACACACTGGACCAAAGGGACTTCACAGACATATTCAGAACATTCCATCCCAAAGCAATGGAATACACATTCTTCTCTAGTGCCCATGGAACATTCTCCAGAATAGATCACATCCTGGGTCACAGATCAGGTCTCAACCGGTACCAAAAGATTGGGATCATTCCCTGCCTATTTTCAGACCACAATGCTTTGAAACTAGAACTCAATCACAAGAGGAAAGTCAGAAAGAACTCAAATACATAGAGGCTAAAGAGCATCCTACTGAAGAATGAATGGGTCAACCAGGAATTAAAGAAGAATTTAAAAAAATTCATGGAAACCAATGAAAATGAAAACACAGCTGTTCAAAATCTTTGGGATGCAGCAAAGGCAGTCCTAAGAGGAAAGTATATAGCAATACAAGCCTTTCTCAAGAAACAAGAAAGGTGTCAACCTTACCCTACACCTAAAGGAGCTAGAGAAAAAACAGCAAATAAAGCCTAAACCCATCAGGAGAAGAGAAATAATAAAGATCAGAGCAGAAATCTATGAAGTAGAAACCAAAGAACAGTAGAACAGATCAACGAAACTAGGAGCTGGTTCTTTGAAAGAATTAATAAGATTGATAAACCCCTGGCCAGACTTACCAAAAAGAAAAGAGAAATGACCCAAATCAACAAAATCATGAATGAAAGAGGAGAGATCACAGCCAACACCAAAGAAATACAAACAATTATAAGAACATATTATGAGCAACTCTATGCCAGCAAATTAGATAACCTGGAAGAAATGGATGCATTCCTAGAGACATATAAACTACCAAAACTGAACCAGGAAGAAATAGAAAACCTGAACAGACCCATAACCACTAAGGAAGTTGAAGCAGTCCTCAAAAATCTCCCAACAAACAAGAGCCCAGGGCCAGATGGCTTCCCAGGGGAATTCTACCAAACATTTCAAGAAGAATTAATACCTATTTTTCTGAAACGGTTCCAAGAAATAGAAATGGAAGGCAAACTTCCAAACTCATTTTATGAGGCCAGCATTACCTTGATCCCCAAACCAGACAAAGACCCCATCTAAAAGGAGAATTACGGACCAATATCCCTGATGAACATGGATGCAAAAATTCTCACCAAAATACTAGCCAATAGGATCCAACAGTACATTAAAAGGATTATTCACCACGACCAAGTGGGATTTATCCCTGGGCTGCAAGGTTGGTTCAACATCCGCAAATCAATCAATGTGATACAATACATTAACAAAAGAAAGAACAAGAATCATATGATCCTCTCAATAGATGCAGAAAAAGGTTTTGACAAAGTACAGCATCCTTTCTTGATCAAAACTCTTCAGAGTATAGGGATAGAGGGTACATACCTCAATATCATAAAAGCCATCTATGAAAAACCTACAGCGAATATCATTCTCAATGGGGAAAAACTGAGAGCTTTCCCCCTAAGGTCAGGAACGTGGCAGGGATGTCCACTATCACCACTGCTATTCAACATAGTATTGGAAGTCCTAGCCACAGCAATCAGACAACAAAAAGAAATCAAAGGCATCCAAATTGGCAAAGAAGAAGTCAAACTCTCACTCTTTGGAGATGATATGATACTGTATGTGGAAAACCCAAAAGACTCCACCCCAAAACTGCTAGAACTCATACAGGAATTCAGTCAAGTGGCAGGATATAAAATCAATGGACAGAAATCAGTGGCATTCCTATACACCAACAACAAGACAGAAGAAAGAGAAATGAAGGAGTCGATCCCATTTACAATTGCACCCAGAACCATAAGAGACCTAGGAATAAATCTAACCAAAGAGGCAAAGGATCTGTACTCAGAAAACTATAAAATACTCATGAAAGCAATTGAGGAGACACAAAGAAATGGAAAAACGTTCCATGCTCAATGATTGGAAGAACAAATATGGTGAAGATGTCAATGCTACCTAGAGCAATCTACACATTCAATGCAATCCCCATCAAAATACCATCCACTTTTTTCAAAGAAATGGAACAAATAATCCTAAAATTTATATGGAACCATAAAAGACCCCAAATAGCCAGAGGAATGTTCAAAAAGAAAAGCAAAGCTGGCGGTATCAGTAATCTGGACTTCCATCTCTATTACAAAGCTGTCATCATCAAGACAGTATGGTACTGGCACAAAAACAGACACATAGATCAGTGGAACAGAATAGAGAGCCCAGAAATGGACCCTCAACTCTATGGTCAACTCATCTTTGACAAAGCAGGAAAGAATGTCCAATGGAAAAAAGACAGTCTCTTCAACAAATGGTGTTGGGAAAATTGGACAGCCACATGCAGAAGAATGAAACTGGACCATTTCCTTACACCACACACAAAAATAGACTCCAAATGGTTGAAAGACCTCAATGTGAGACAGGAGTCCATCAACATCGTAAAGGAGAACACAGGCAGCAACCTCTTTGACCACAGCCACAGCAACTTCTTCCTAGAAACATCGCCAAAGGCAAGAGAAGCAAGGGCAAAAATGAACTACTGGGACTTCATCAAGATAAAAAGCTTTTGCACAGCAAAAGAAACAGTCAACAAAACCAAAAGACAACCGACAGAATGGGAGAAGATATTTGCAAATGACATATCAGATAAAGGGCTAGTATCCAAAATTTATAAAGAACTCATCAAACTCAACACCCAAAGAACAAAGAATCCAATCAAGAAATGGGTAGAAGACATGAACAGACATTTTTCCAAAGAAGACATCCAAATGGCCAACAGACACATGAAAAAGTGCTCAACATCGCTTGGCATCAGGGAAATCCAAATCAAAACCTCAATGAGATATCACCTCACACCAGTCAGAATGGCTAAAATTAACAAGTCAGGAAACGACAGATGTTGGTGGGGATGCAGAGAAAGGGGAACCCTCCTACATTGTTGGTGGGACTGCAAGCTGGTGCAGCTACTCTGGAAAACAGTATGGAGGTTCCTCAAAAAGTTGAAAATGGAGCTACCATACGACCCAGCAATTGCACTCCTGGGTATTTACCCCAAAGATACAAATGTAAGGATCCGAAGGGTTATGTGCACCCCGATGTTTATAGCAGCAATGTCCACAATAGCCAAACTGTGGAAAGAGCCAAGATGTCCATCCGCAGATGAATGGATAAAGAAGAAGTGGTATATATATACAATGGAATATTATGCAGCCATCAAAAGGAATGAGATCTTGCCATTTGCAATGACGTGGATGGAACTGGAGGGTATCATGCTGAGCAAAATAAGTCAATCAGAGAAAGACTTGTATCATATGACCTCACTGATCTGAGGAATTCTTAATCTCAGGAAACAAACTGAGGGTTGCTGGAGTCAGAGGGTGTGGGAGGGATGAGGTCGCTGGGTGATAGTCATTGGGGAGGGTATGTGCTATGGTGAGCTCTGTGAATTGTGTAGGACTGTTGAATCACAGACCTGTACCTCTGAAACAAATAATGCAATATATGTTAAGAAAAAAAAAAAAGAAGATAGCAGGAGGGAAAGAATGAAGGGTGGGAATTGGAGGGGGAGAAGAACCATGAGAGATGATGGACTCTGAAAAACAAACTGAGGGTTCTAGAGGGGAGGGGGTTGGGAGGATGGGTTAGCCTGTTGATGGGTATTAAAGAGGGCACGTTCTGCATGGGTGTTATGCACAACAATGAATTATGGAACACTACATCAAAAACTAAAAAAAAGATAAAAAATAAATTCAGACACTGACAAAAAAACATACTTACAAATGACTGTTACAAATATATCCAATCATCAATTTCTACCACTGGAGGGGTCGGAATCTTTATCCAGATACCATTTGATACCTATAGTTGTCCAATGTAGTTATTTGAATAAACTGAAAGATTATTTTAATAAAAGATGAAAGGCTGGATCATAGTTTTTTTGCTTTGGGGCACAGACTTTTTGCAAGACTAGATAATAAAGAATAGATAAAATGTGAACTGAAAAAATTATGAATGTGAGGGAAAAGCAAGATGAGGATTCATCTCTAAGTAATAGATCTAGCAAATCTTAAAAAAGCCTATGCTCATGTCCTTTTGTTCTGTTTTTCTTTGTGTAAGAAAAAAATCTCTGCAAGATTCTGATTATGATGTAGGGTATGGCTGGATAGAAACAGGTCACATAAATAGTAAACCCATTTCTAAAAACAGGGAATGAAAACTGTCCTGGACAGATCTGGTTGGAGTGTTGTTTTTTCTCCCTCTCAATCTATAAAACAAACATTTGGTAGCAAGCTGCCATAAACCCAATTCATATAACTTGTTTTGGCACCTTAATAAAATCTCAGCTCTCTCTCTTTGTAGACACTCTGGCCACCACCTTCCATGAAGGGTTTGCTCAAGGCAGATATGATATATTCTAGAGCTGTGTTGTCCAGTTTGGTAATCTTTAGCCACATGTGGCTATTCAGTTTTTAACTTGAATGAAATGAAATAAAACTAAAAATTCACTTCCTTGGACACATTAAGCACACTTTAAAGGTTAGTAAAGCATATGTGGCCATGGCTTCTGGGTTGGACCCATGCAGACAGAGAACATTTTCTTTTTTTTTTTTTAAGATTTTTAAAATTTATTTGACAGAGAGAGACACAGCGAGAGAGAGAACACAAGCAGGGGGAGGGGGAGAGGGAGAAGCAGGCCTCCCGCGAAGCAGGGAGCCTGATGCGGGGCTCGATCCCAGGACCCTGGGATCATGACCTGAGCCGAAGGCAGACGCTTAATGACTGAGCCACCCAGGCGCCCCGAGAACATTTTCATCATCACAGAAAATTCTATTGAATAGCAGTACTTGAGAGACATTTTGCTCCCGCAAGAGTATTTGGTAATATCTGGAGATGTTTTTGTTTATCAAAAGAGAGGGTTGGGTACAGGGGTGCTGCGAAAAATCCTACAGTGCTTAGGATAGTCTTCAACAAAAAAGAATTATCTGGGCCAAAATAGCAACAGTGCCAAGGCTGAGAAACTGTGCTCTAAGCGTAGGATTCTGTTAGACTGATGCTTGGCATCAGGTAACCAGCACACTGAGATCATGGTGGGACACCATAGGATTTAGCTCAGGGCATTGTCCCTAAGATCACAGGTGACAGGTCTCCCTGGATTCTTTTATTCTGTTTGGGCTATTGTTGATTGGGTAGAGTCTCTGAAATATTTGAACCAATCCACGTATCATGAATACCATTAATTTCCCCCCAAAAAGCTCACTTTTGGGGCGCCTGAGTGGCTCAGTCGGTTGGGTGATGGACTCTTAGGTTTTGGCTCAGGTCATGATCTCAGGGTCATGAAATTGAGCCCTGTGTCAGGCCCCACACTCAGCAGGGACTCTGCTTGAGATTCTCTCCCTCTGCCCTTCCCCCTGCTCACACGCATGCACACATGCAGACTCTCTCTCAAATAAATAAATTAAATCTTTGTTTAAAACAGCTCACTTTTAACAACTCTTACGCTAATTGCCAAGCCTATTAATTTCAAAAATGAAAAATCTATCTGTGACATTCATTATATAAACCACAACGGCTCTCCTATAGCCAAGAAGCCTCTGGTAGCTTTCTGATAAAAAGTGGCTGACTACTTGTCCCTGATCACTGCCAAAACACCTCAACCTTGGCTGCCGAAGCAAAAGTGTTTTTCAATGACTTCAATTTGATCTCTAATTCTTAACTCCCATCTTGGATAAAACAAGCCAGAACATAGCAAAGATCCACCTTAAATTATAATTATTTTTCAAAGTATTCAAACATCGATATATCACACACACCAAAAAACTAACCGCAGGGATATGTGGGAGTCTTCATCTTTCCGCTACTTCTTTTCCTTCTTTGACCCCAAAGCTCAGGGCCCTCATTCCTCAAATACACAAAAGTAGGCAGCCAGGGTGATTCATTCCCTGTCCAGTGCTGCCTGCAGTGAGTCATGTCTTAATTAACTGGACCAAAGGCCAATTTTGCATGCATTGCGGTTTGTCCACTTTGTCTGTAGCTTCTCCCATTTCCTAGTGCTTTTACACTGATTTGGGTCCTTTCCCATAATGAGGCATACCCTTGATTTGGGGGCTTTGTTTCCTTTGTCTATAAAATGAAAGGGGTTGGTCTGCTAATCCTTTAACTATCTTAAGAAACATACTCTTTCTTTACAAAAGCTGTTGACACACTGAATGAAAAGACCAGGCAAAATGGCCCCTCCCACCCCACTGGCTTTGGAGAATGCCATGGTGTAACCCTTCCACTTGTCCTCTTAACAAATAAGGAATACAACATTATCTTCTCCTCCCAAAACTTGAAGGTATGGACATAAGACTCTAAAACATGTTGAATTACAGCTTTGAACATGTTGAGAACACATGAGGGATGTACAGTTGACCCTTGAACAATGGGGGTTTGAACTGCATGGGCCCACTTACTTGTGAATTTTCTTTCAGTAAATAAAGTACAGTAATGTACTGTAAATGTACGTTCTCTTCTTTATCATTTTCTTTTTTTAAAATAGGTTTTTAAATTTCAGTTAGTTAACATACAGTGTGATATTAGTTTCAGGTGTACAATTTAGTGATTCAACACTTTCATACATCACCTGGTGCTCGTCACAACAAGTGAACGTCTTAATCACCATCACCTGTCTAACCCATCCCCCACCTACCTCCCCCTGGTAACCATCAGTTTGTTCTCTGTAGTTAAGAATTTGTTTCTTGGTTTGCCTCTCCCCCCCACCCCATGATTGTCTGTTTTGTTTCTTAAATTCCACATATGAGTGAAATATGGTATTGTCTTTCTCTGACTTATTTTACTTAGCATTATACTCTCTAGCTTCCACATTGTTGCAAATGGCAAGATTTCATTCTTTTTTTATGGCTGAGTAATATTCAATTGTATATATATGCCACGTCTTCTTTATCCATTCATCAGTTGATGGACATTTGGGCTCTTTCCATAATTTGGCTATTATAGAGATAATGCTGCTATAAACATCTGGGTGCATGTATCATTTTGAATTAGTATTTTTGTATTCTTTGGGTAAATACCTAGTAGTGCAATTGCTGAATTATAAGGCAGTTCTATTTTTAACTTTTTGAGGAATCTCTATGCTGTTTTCTGGGGTGGCTTCACAAGTTTGCATTCCTACCAACAGTGTAGAGGGTTTCTCTTTCTCCACATCCTTGCCAACATCCTGTTGTTTCTTGTGTTGCTGATTTTAGCCATTCTGACAGGTGTGAGGTAATATCTCATTGTAGTTTTGATTTGTATTTCCCTGATGATGAATGATGTTGAACATCTTTTCATGTGTCTGTTGGACATCTATGTGTCTTCTTTGGAAAAATGTCTATTCATGTCTTCTGCCAATTTTTAAACTGGATTATTTGTTTTTGGGGTTTGAGTTTTATAAGTTCTTTATACATTTTGGTTACTAACTCTTTATCAGATATGTCATTTGCAAAGTATCTTCTCCCATTCTGTAGGTTGCCTTTTAGTTTTGTTGATCGTTTCCTTTGCGTGCAGACCTTTTTTTATTTTGATAAAGTCCCAGTAGTTTATTTTTGCTTTTGTTTCCCTTGTTTCAGGAGACATATCTAGTAAGAAGTTGCTGTGGCTGATGTCAAAGAGGTTACTGCCTGTGTTCTCTAGGATTTTAATGGTTTCCTGTCTCACATTTAGGTGTTTAATCCATTTTGAATTTATTTTTGTGTACAGTGTAAGGAAGATATCCACTTTCATTCTTTTGCACATAACTGACTAGTTTTCCCAGCGCCATTTATTTATTTTTATTATTTTTTTATTATGGTATGTTCATCACCATACATTACATCATTAGTTTTTGATGTAGTGTTCCATGATTCATTGTTTGCCTATAACACCCAGTGCTCCATGCAGTACGTGCCCTCTTTAATACCCATCACCAGGCTAACCCATCCTCCCACCCCCCTCCCCTCTAGAACCCTCAGTTTGTTTCTCAGAGTCCATAGTCTCTCATGGTTCGTCTCCCCCTCCGATTTCCCCCCCTTCATTCTTCCCTTCCTGGTGTCTTCTTCTTCTTCTTCTTTTTTTTTTTTTAAACATATAATGTATTATTTGCTTCAGAGGTACAGGTCTGTGATTCAACAGTCTTACACAATTCACAGAGCTCACCATAGCACATACCCTCCCCAATGTCCATCACCCAGCCACCCCATCCCTCCCACCCCCCCTGACTCCAGCAACCCTCAGTTTGTTTCCTGAGATTAAGAATTCCTCATATCAGTGAGGTCATATGATACATGTCTTTCTCTGATTGACGTATTTTGCTCAGCATGATACCCTCCAGTTCCATCCACGTCATTGCAAATGGCAAGATCTCATTCCTTTTGATGGCTGCATAATGTTCCATTGTATATATATACCACTTCTTCTTTATCCATTCATCTGTCGATGGACATCTTGGCTCTTTCCACAGTTTGGCTATTGTGGATATTGCTGCTATAAACATTGGGGTGCACATACCCCTTCGGATCCTTATATTTGTATCTTTGGGGTAAATACCCAGGAGTGCAATTGCTGGGTCGTATGGTAGCTCCATTTTCAACTTTTTGAGGAACCTCCATACTGTTTTCCAGAGTGGCTGCACCAGCTTGCAGTCCCACCAACAGTGTAGGAGGGTTCCCCTTTCTCTGCATCCCCACCAACATCTGTCGTTTCCTGACTTGTTAATTTTAGCCATTCTGACTGGTGTGAGGTGATATCTCATTGAGGTTTTGATTTGGATTTCCCTGATGCCAAGCGATGTTGAGCACTTTTTCATGTGTCTGTTGGCCATTTGGATGTCTTCTTTGGAAAAATGTCTGTTCATGTCTTCTGCCCATTTCTTGATTGGATCATTTGTTCTTTGGGTGTTGGGTTTGGTAAGTTCCTTATAGATTTTGGATACTAGCCCTTTATCTGATATGTCATTTGCAAATATCTTCTCCCATTCTGTCGGTTGTCTTTTGGTTTTGTTGACTGTTTCTTTTGCTGTGCAAAAGCTTTTTATCTTGATGAAGTCCCAGTAGTTCATTTTTGCCCTTGCTTCTCTTGCCTTTGGCGATGTTTCTAGGAAGAAGTTGCTGCAGCTGAAGTCGAAGAGGTTGCTGCCTGTGTTCTCCTTTAGGATGTTGATGGACTCCTTTCTCACATTGAGGTCTTTCAACCATTTGGAGTCTATTTTTGTGTGTGGTGTAAGGAAATGGTCCAGGTTCATTCTTCTGCATGTGGCTGTCCAATTTTCCCAACACCATTTGTTGAAGAGACTGTCTTTTTTCCATTGGACATTCTTTCCTGCTTTGTCGAATATTAGTTGACCATAGAGTTGTGGGTTCATTTCTGAGTTTTCTATTCAGTTCCATTGGTCTATGGGTCTATTTTTGTGCCAGTACCATACTTTTTTTTTTTTTTTAAGATTTTATCTATTTATTTGAGAGAGAGAGAGGGAGAGAGAGAATGAGCGGGGGGGGGGGATGGGGAGGAGCAGAGGGAGAGGAACAAGCAGACTCCACGCTGAGGATGGGGTCCAGTGCAGGGCTTGATCTCATGTACCTGAGATCATGACCTGAGCCAAAATCAAGAGTCGAGGCTTAATGGACTGAGCCACCCAGGCACCCCTACCATACTGTCTTGATCCCTACAGTTTTGTAATATACCTTGAAGTCTGGAATTGTGATGCCTTCAACTTTGTTTTTCTTTTTCAAGGTTGCTTTGGTTATTCAGGGTCTTTTGTGATTCCACACGAATTTTAGGATTGTTTGGTTCTAGTTCTATGAAAAATGCTGTTGGTCTTTTGATCGGGATTGCACTAAGTGTGTAGATTGCTTTGGGTAATATAGACATTTTAACAATATTTGTTCTTCTAATCCATGAGTGTGGAATGTTTTTCCATTTCTTTGCATCATCTTCAATTTCTTTCATCAGTGTTTTATAGTTTTCAGAGTACAGGTTTTTTACCTCTTTGGTTAGGTTTATTCCTAGGTATCATTTGGTTTTCGGTGCAATTGTAAATGGGATTGATTCCTTGACTTTTCTTTCTGCTGATTCATTATTGGTGTATAGAAATGCAACAGATTTCTGTACATTGATTTTATATCCTGCGACTTTACTGGATTCAGTTCTAGCAATTTTTTGGTGGAGTCTTTTGGATTCTCTGTATAGAGTGTCATGTTGTATGCAAACAGTGAAAGTTTTACTTCTTCCTTGCTGATTTAGATGCCTTTTATTTCTCTTTGTTGTCTGATTGCTGAGGCTAGGACTTCCAGTACTATGTAAACGTGAGATGGGATGTGAGGTTGGACATCCCTGTCTTATTCCTGACTGTAGAAGAAAAACTCTCAGCTTTTCCCCAATGAGGATGATATTGGCTGTGGGTGTTTTGTATATGGTCTTTATTATGTTGAGGTATGTTCCCTCTATCCTACTTTGTTGAGGGTTTTTATTGAGAATGGATATTGTACTTTGTCAAATGCTTTTTCTGCATCTATTGAAAGTATCATATGGTTCTTATCCTTTCTTTTATTAATGTGGTGTATGACGTTGATTGATTTGTGAATATTGAACCACTCTTGCAACCCAGGAATAAATCCCACTTGATCATGGCAAATGATTCTTATAATGCACTGTTGGATTTGGTTTGCTAGCATTTTATTGAGAATTTTTGCTTCCATGTTCATTAGGGATATTGGCCTGTAGTTCTCCTTTTTAGTGGAATCTTTATCTGATTTTGGTATTAGGGTAATGCTGGCCTCACAGAATGAATTTGGAAGTTTTCCTTCCTTTTTTATTTTTTGGAATAGTTTGAGAAGCATAGGTATTAACTCTTCTTTAAATGTTAAAATTGCCTGTGAAGCCATATGGCCCTGGCTTTTGTTGAGAAATTTTTTATTACTGATTCAATTTCTTTGTTCGTTATAGGTCTGTTCAAGTTTTCTGTTTCTTCCTGTTTCAGTTTTGGTAATTTAAATGTTTCTAGGAATTTATCCATTTCTTCCAGTTTGTCCAATTTGTTGGCATATAGTTTTTCATAATATTCACTTATAATTGTTTGTATTTCTGTGGTGTTGGTTGTTATTTCTCCTTTCTCATTTGTGATTTTATTTATTTGGGTCCTTTCTCTTTTCTTTTTGATAAGTCTGGCTAGGGGGTTATCAATTTTATTAATTTTTTTTCAAAGAATTATCTCCTGGTTTCATTGATCTGTTCTATTTTTTTTTTTTTTTTTTTAGTTTACATATCATTTACTTCTGCTCTGATGTTTATTATTTCCTTTCTTCTGCTGGCTTTAGACTTCACTGGTTGTTTTTTTTCTAACTCCTTCAGGCATAAGGTTAGGCTGTTTATTTGAGATTTTTCTTGCTTCTTCAGGTAGTTCTGTAGTGCTATCTATTCTCCTCTTAGGACCACTTTTGCTGCATCCCAAAGGTTTTGGACCGTTGTGTTTTCATTTTCATTTGTTTCCATATATTTTTTAATTTTTTCTTTGATTTCCTGGTTGACCTATTCATTGTTTAGTAGCATGTTGTTTAACCTCCATGTACTTGTGGTCTTTACAATTTTTTTCTTGTGGTTGACTTCAAGTTTCATAACATTGTGGTGAGAAAATATATATGGTGTGATCGCAATCTTTTTGTACTTGTTGAGGCCTGATTTGTGACCTACTAATTCCTTATGATTTTCTTTTAATTAATTAAATTAAATTAAATTAAATATTTATTTGAGACATAGAGGGAGAGAGTGAGAGAGCACAAGCAGGGGGAGTGGCAGAGGCAGAGGGAGAGGGAGACGCAGGCTTCCCACTGAGCAGGGAGAGTGATGCGGAGCTCGATCCCAGGACCCAGAGATCATGACCTGAGCCAAAGGCAGATGCTTAACCGACTGAGCCACCCAGGTGCCCCCTTATGATTTTCTTAATAACATATTCTCTGTAGCTTACTTTATTATAGGAATACAGTATATAATACATATAACATACAAAATATGTGTTCATTGAGTGTTTATGTCATGGGTAAGGCTTCTGGTCAATAATAGGCTATTAGTAGTTGTTTCTGGGGAGTTGAAAGTTATATTTGGATTTTTGTGCAGGGGCCAGTGCTTCAAACCCCTGCATTGTTCAAGGGTCAAATGTAATTTGGTTCTTATTTAGAAACAAACAGCAATACTTTTACTGGTATAAATGTCACTTATTCATCTCACAATATTTATTGAGGACCAACTATATGCTATGTACTATTCTGGGTGTAAACCAGTGAGCAACAAAATTTTTTGTCTTTGTGTTCTTACATTCTAAGAGGTGCAAATAGAAAAGAAAGAACAGCTATAATAAAATATGTTCATTATATTATGCTAGATAGTGATCAGTGATGTGGGAAAATGGAGTAAAGTGGGGGCATTGGGGTCCCAGGGGGCAGGAGGGCTGGCTTCAGTGTTCATGGGGTAGCCTCACTGAGAATGGTGCAAGCAGGTGTCTGGCAGAAGAGTGGTCAGGGCACTGAGGCTATGCAAAAGTGTGGTGGTTTGTCAGGAGATCTGCAGATTGGCCAGGGTGGTGGAGCTGTGGAGAAGGGGGTCGAAGGTGAGGTCAGAAAGATGAATAGGGTCTGAGGAGGGTCCTAGAGGGTGTGACATGATCTGATTTACCTCTTAAAATAAATTGCTGTGGCTGCTCTGGAGAGTAGACGCCCTGAACCCATCCCCTCTGAGTTGATGTGGTTCTAGGGCCACCTTCTGCTTTTGATTAGGTTCAGCAAATCGAATGAGTTCTAAATACTGGCCCTGCCTGGCCTGGTTAGAGGTGATGTCAGATCTTTATTTTTCCCTGGTAGCTGCCATTTATCTTTATTTTTGCTCCTGTCACCCTCAGCTTTAAACTTGGCATTTCTGGTAGGTTCCAGTTAGGGCCTGTTGTTTTCAAAAAAACTTTTGTTCAGTTAGTTACAGTACATCTGTTTCTTATTAAATATGAATTTCATGCATCTTTAAATCTTTGAAAACACAGCTTCCCCCTATGTTTGTTCTCTTCCACCCCTGTAGACCTGATAAATACTTTAGAAAAGCTTCATTCTGATAGCATAATTAAGGCATACTTTATTGTGTTTTCTTAACCTCTGTTACTCAAAGAGGAAGCAAAATAGAATTTGTGTGGCTGGAAGGACAAGGTGACAGTGATTTGTTTGTTATGTCAGGATGGAGGGGGATATTAGTATTTAGTGAAATAAAGTGGAAAGACAGTAAATGGTCTTCTAATGAGAACCTGGTTAGCATCATCCATGTGGAAGGAGGAGTAGTGACTGGCAGAGCCCGGGAGGTGCTTCTGTTTCTAGTACAAGAGATAAAGTGCCAGAGGGAAAAGGTTACATAGGAAAAAGAGAATGCTCACCCTTAGCACAGGCTGGTTGCAGAGCTCTCTGGCTGGATCCAGGAGCTAAGCCTTGTCTGTAGAATCATGGCTGAATTCCTAACTACATTCTTCTTGATCCTCCCTGGTCCTCTCCTCCCTTTGCAGACTGATCTTGGGAAACAGGGAATGCCTCAGGCACATAACTAGCCTCTCTCTCCAAATTGTTGCCTTTACCTGAATTCTAAGCCTCTAATTTTGTGAAAGCTATTCATCCTGGAATGCGCAAGATGTAACGATTGGGTCCCTCAGTGTGTTCCCATAGCACTTCAGAATGATGAGGACGGTTCCTGGAGAGAGTACTCACAAGTGCGCCAGGCACCATAGCATACTCTCTATGTGGATGTTTCAGTTGTTTCTCTCACTGACAATAGAAGTATGGGTTTTATTGCATTTTTCAGATGAGAAAAGGGACACCCAGAAAGACTAAGTCACATGCTAATGTTTATACAGAAAGACTCCCCAGCCAAACTTCTCACCCCTGCATGAATGATCATGATTATGATATATATATATATCATAATGATCATGATTATAATTTGTACTATTGTTACTTGTCTACATGGTGGGTTATAACCTCCTTGAGGAATAAGGAACTATCACGTTTGTCTTTATCTTTTCCATAGCTCCTGGTATAGCACCTTCTACATAGTAGGGACACACTAACTGTGTGATGGAGTCCATGATACTCAGGATGCTTAATATCACACTTGGAATTCTCAAGGTTATTCATGTCCTTCATCAGTGAAGAAGGGTATTTTAATAGTAATTGTGAGAGAACTTAACTGAAAGCAAAATTTGCCAAGAAATCAGAAAAAAATTTTCAGGTTGGTTCTGAGGCTAAGTCACATGGCAAGGGAAGGAGAAAATGCCTCTGTGGGTAGAGGTACTCAGGAAAGGTTCTATTACAACTGATTCAAAGCAGAATTCTGTGAAGTCCCATTCTCATGGGGTTGAGATCAAGATCCCCATTTATAGATTAACATGCTGCTAATCCTGAGAATCAGCAGCAAATTGGTTGCCTGGAGAGGGTATGCTTTGTTAATCTGGTATCAGGCTGTGCTGGGAATGACTGGAACCCAACCTGGGAAGGGCTTTTTGATTATTACAGACTGGACCTGGAGAGGGCTGGGCCATGTCTAGATGTTCTTTGCACTTCACCTTTATAAGCAGTTGTTATTAGCTGTCTTAGCAGCTCCATGTTAATGAGCTAATGAGGACCTAAGGTGTGCAAGCTTTCTTTGCTCTGTGTTCCAAGGATACAAGTTGCCCTTGATAGTAGATGAGGTCCAGCAGATGAGAAAGCATGGGTTCATCAGATCTGGATACACACAGGAATTTATTACATGAAAAAGGTGGTATATCAAATTAGTGGGGAAAAGATGATTTACTTAAGGCATGGTGCTGGAAAAACATATGACCATTTAGAAAAAAAAAAGTGATATCCCAATTTTACTTTTTCTGTCTGTTAAAAAGAAACCACATGCCTAAAATAGAGTCACTTGTGCTAAGCCACAGCAAGAATACCTAACCTGATCACAGTTTCAGCCTCTATGGGAGTGGAATTTTAAACCAATCAGTCTGGAATTCTCTGATATTAGGGAGGAAAAATATGCCTCTATCCTTAAATGTTTTTTTGGCTGGTCTAAGAATTAAACTAACATGAGATGGGTTAACAGAAGAA
The DNA here is from genome assembly GCF_029215605.1 of Mirounga angustirostris. Classification (NCBI taxonomy): domain Eukaryota; kingdom Metazoa; phylum Chordata; class Mammalia; order Carnivora; family Phocidae; genus Mirounga; species Mirounga angustirostris. The sequence continues at coordinate 25,552,294 of NW_026991723.1, forward strand.
AATCAAATTTAATTATGTACGTACAGTGGCTCTATAAGAATATGAGGCCCACAGGCGGTCAGGCAAATAAAGCTCATATGTCATCCAGAGCTAAGGAGAAGGGGGTAGGGGTCTGGGACTTCAAAGGGAAGGAATGCAATTCACAGGAATATGAAAGAATACATTTATTTTTTTATTTTTTTATTTTTGATGTAGTGTTCCATGATTCATTGTTTGCATATAACACCCAGTGCTCCATTCAATATGTGCCCTCCTTAACACCCACCACCAAGCTAACCCATCCTCCCACCCCTTCCCCTCTAGAACCCTCAGTTTGTTTCTCAGAGTCCATAGTCTCTCATGGTTCATTTCCCCCTCAGATTCCCCCCCCTTCATTTTTCCCTTCCTACTATCTTTTTTTTTTTTTTTTAAACATATAATGTATTATTTGTTTCAGAGGTACAGGACTGTGATTCATCAGTCTTACATAATGAAAGAATAAATTCTTGGTAAATAAATGTCTGCTGAGCCATACAGAAACAGTAGAACTTAGAGAGGAAATTTAACAGACTTTGTTAAGATCCTCCCCTCTACCACGTCTACTTCATATTATACTGCAGTTATTTACATTCCTTTAGATAGTTAAGGGGAATATCAAAGGTTCTTCCAGAGACTTCTGTTTCTTAAACATAATTAGCCTAGAATAATTCACATGCCAAAGAGATACATTTTGTGTTGGCAAATTTTGCTCCCCTCTACTGATCAGTACTAGTGAGGTAACCTGCCTGATAAGACCCTCTGACTTCCCCTAAGGGAAGGTAGCCCTGTCTGAAGTAATCCACTCTTAACTTCCTTGTCCCATCCTCTTGCCTATAAAATCCTCCCATTTTGTACAACTCCTTGGAGCTCCTTTCCACCTGCTAGGTGGGATGCTGCCTGACACATGAATTGTTGAATAAAATCAATTAGATCTTTAAATTTACCCAGTTGAATTTGTTTTTTCAACCCGCCAGAAGAAATTACAGATGGTAAAAAAATATTTATGTTAAAAACAAATCCATAAAAGTGTCAGTAGAAAATATGAGAATTAAAACTTAGAATGGGAAAGGTATTTGTAAGTATGAAGAAAGCCATAAACAAACCCACAAAGAGTTTGATGAATTTGCAATATTAAAACTTAAAAGTTTTTTTGAAAAATATCAACAAAATCAAGAGATAAGAAAAAAGCTGAGGAAAATGTATTTGCATATGAAAAAGCTATTGAAAAAATAAAAGGAGCTCCTGCAAATAAATGTGAAAGAGCTCAACATTTCAATAGGAAAACAAGATAGATATAGAATAAGACAGTCTAATACATTATAATGCAATATATAATACAGGATGTAGCATGCTGTATGTGTTATGGTACCATATGTGTAAAAATGTGTATATATGCATCCACAATGGTATGTGCTTGGAATGTCTCTGGGGATGGTGTCCTCTAGGGATTGGGGCACAGGGATAGAGGGAGATATACTTTCTACTCTAAATCATTTAAATCTTTTATTTCATTTGGAAATAATGAAATATTTTATACCCCTAAGAGAATAAATAAAATACCATATAAGTTAGGAGATGTAATATAAAATAAACACATATGAGCCAATCCCTCAGCATGGAATACTCTTGACATTCTCTATGGATTTCTCTCTATCCCATTACACTGCCTCCCATCCCACCTCATCCCTTCGGGTGATCCTTGTCCTAAATTTGTTGGGTCATCCCCTTGCCTTCCTTTATAGATTTGCTATATAGGTATGTATCCTTAGATGACATATTCTTTGGTTTTGCTTATTTATAAACTTTACAAAAATGGTATAATACTTTGTGTATTCTTCTGCACTTGTTAATTTGCTTTTGTCCCCTGAAAGGTAGCAGAATACTCCACGCTAAAATATACCTCTTTGGCATAAGGATTATTTTGAGAGATAATAGACATGGGGGAAGCTCTGAAAACAGAGTAGAAGTTACCCTTCAGTAAGGGATATTTACATTTATAAAACAAATCTACATTTGTAAAGATGTCCTCTTTTCTATACCTTGAAGAGAAGAAAGACTAAATCTCTAGGAACTCTTATCAATGGAGGAGGCACTGACTTAAACCTACATAGCAAACCTTCGTTGTTTACTATTTTTTCCTGGTAACTACCCATGACTGGCCTCCCTCCTCAGGATCTCTCTTTTGTCTTTAGCTGAAGATGGTATTTAAGGTGCTGGCTTGGGCCATCTCTGGGAGAGTTACCCATATAGTTGGAAGTTATATATATATATTTAAATATTTTATGTATTTATTTGAGGGAGAGGGAGAGAGCACGAGCATGAGTGGGGGAGGGGCAGAGGGAGAGGGAGAAGCAGACTCCCTGCTGAACATGGAGCCCCACTCGGGGCTCCATACCAGAACCCTAAGATCATGATGTGAGTCCAAGTGCAAGGCTTAACTGACTGAGCACCCAGGTGCCCCTGGAAGTTATATATGTTAATAAACTTCTGTTTGTTTTTCTCTTGTAGATCTGTCTTTAATTACATGAGGGTCTCAGTTAAGAATTCAGAAGGGTAGAAAAAAATTACTTACCCCTTACATCTCTCCACATTCTTTTTTTATTCTTTTCTTTTTTTCTTTTCTTTTTAAGCTGGGCAGGGAGCCCAATGCAGGGCTTGAATGCACCACCCAGAGATCAAGACCTGAGCTGAGATCAAGAGTCAGACACTTAACCAGCTGAGCCACCCAGGCACCCCTCTTTTCTTTTTTTTTCTTTAAAAAGATTTTATTTTTAAGTAATCTCTATACCCAATGTGGGGCTTGAACCCACAACCCCAAGATCAAGAGTCACATGCTCTACCGACTGAACCAGCCAGGCAACCCCCTCCACATTATTTTCTAAGATTCATCTATGTTGAAGCTTAGAGCTATGGTTTGCTTATTTTCATTGTTGTATAGTATTCCTTTGAATCAATATATCAACATTTACTTATTTAGTCTTCTGTTGATGGACATTTGAGTCATTCCATTTCTTTATATCACAAACAATGTGGCTGAGAACATTCTTGATTTAGTGTAAGAGAACATTCTATATTTTAGTGCAACAATTCTGAGGGGATATAGATATAGATATGAATGTTTATTTTGTCAAGATAGTGTATCTTTTCATATGCTTGTTGGCAATTCTGAGAAATGCCTGTTCATGTCTCTTGCCCATTTTTCTATTGGATTGTTGGTCATCTTATTAAACAGTAGGAATTCTATAGTTACGTGTGGAAAGCCACCAAAATCCTATTGCACTATTAGATTTTTTTTGCATTGTGAGGGTATTAACTATTTAAAAAAATTAAAAATAGCTTACTAGAAGTCTTAAGTGTTGGTGCACTCAAGAATTACAGGAGAGGAATAAATCTTTCTCAGTCCTCTTAGGGTCCCTAGCTGGGGCTAAAAATTAAATTGATAAAGATTAACAGAAGAAAGGCATACACATTTTATTGAATTTTTACATGTTAATAAAAGAATGAAGATGTCAGGAAGTGACTAGAGCGGGAAGCTTTTTACCTTTTAGGCAAGGAAACAATATATTTGTGAAGCACTGACAAGACAAAGGGGTTTGGGCTAAGGGCAGTTCAACTAGGGCTAGGTAGTTTGTCCTTTCTTAACTGGGAAGAGAAGGGTTAGTTTAACAAGGTTTGTCTGCAGGTTCCTTTGGTGCCAGCTCTGGGCCAATATATGTCTATCTCCAGTGGAAGGAGAATTTATTTCCTGCCTTTAGGCAGAAATGGGAAAGCCTTTTCTGTGTTTACTAATTGTGTTCTTAATAGCCTTTAGTTAAAAATAATTTTTATGTCAAAGAGGCATATTTTGGGTGACATATTCTGGTTTTCTTCAGAATCATCTGGAAAGTTAAAAACACATACAGTAAACCCTTGAATCCCCTGCATAGTCAAAAATACGAGTATAACTTTTGGCTTTTCAGACTTAACTACGAATAGACTGCTGTTGACTGGAAGCCTTGCTAATAACATAAACAGATGATTAACACATATTTTGTATGTTATCTATATTACATACTATATTACAATAAAACAAGCTACAGAAAAGAATGTTATTAAAAATAATAAGGCAATCATAAATCATACATTTACAGTACTGTTCTTACTGAAAACAAAATCTGTAGACCTGTGCAGTTCAAATCTGTGTTGTTCAAAGCTTAACTGTATTTTTTGATCTCCACTCTAGAGAGGCCAATTCATTATATCTGAGGTAGGACATAGCAGTCTGTGTTTATAGCCATTGATGGAGTTGATTCTGACTGTCCTTGAAGAAACACAGCTTCTGAGGGCATATAAGGGAGCCCTAGGGAGGTAAAATTGGGCAAGAGTGGAGGAGAGAGGAAGTGAGAGAATTCAGAGAAATTCTGTGGTGAAAAAGAGAGAAGTTTGGAGAGCCAAGGTTAGAGGACATAGTCTAGTCCAATGTGAGGACAGTTGAATGTTGAATGTGAGCAGGTCTCAACTGCAAGTATGAGGAGAGGAGATAGAGTTTAAAGCAATGCCAGGAGGAATAATTCAGGAAGCAAATATATGAGAAATGAAGGTTGGCTCAATAAGAAGTAAAGCCTCAACTGAGAAATATTCATTCATTTATTCATTCATTCATTCATTTTACAAATAACTGCTGAATGGTTACCATGTGTCAGATGTTGAGTAAGATGTTGGGAAAGCAAAGATAATTAAGAAAATGTTCCCTATCCTGAAAGGGGATGGGAGAGGTTGATGCACAAAAGAGGTGCAAGTATGGAGGGGGTGGAGTGGGCAGGTGGGGGTAGGTAGATGGGAGGGCAGGGAGAGCATGCTAGACAGAGGGAACAGAAAACTGCACACACTCTTACGTGGGCTTGAATTTAACTGGTGGAAAACAAAGCTGCCACAGAGAGGGGAAGGGAAATCGTCAATGAAGTAGGAGAAGAAATCAGCCTGATCCTAAAAGCCAAGGTTAAAGAATTTTATTTTGTTCAGTGTCATAGAAACTGACTAGAGGATTTTAAAGTGGGGAGTGAAAGAGATTTGATTTATATTTCTAAATAACATTCTGGCTGCTTTATAGAGAATGGCTTGGGGTTGGAAGCAGGAAGAACACTAGAAGCCTATGGTAATATTCCAAGACCAGGGACTGAGCAGTGGAGATGGTAGTAGTCAACAGCGTAGGTGGGAGAGCTTGGAGGGTCTGGTTACTCCATGGTAGAGAAGGCGGGACGTGCTATTGGAGCAGCTGTGGGCTGTGAAGAAAGGTAGGGGTCAAGGCTGGCTTTTGAATCCCCAAAGTTTGTCCAGTCTATCTACCTCCTAACTTCTTCGTGAATGTGTGTATCCCTTCTCTGTCCATCCCACTCTCTCGGATTTAATTATCTCTCATTGAGCACTGCAAGAAGCTGTCAACAAACTCTTCCATCCATCTTCACATTGCTGACTAAATGATTTTTTTAATCAATGATTTTTCTAAACAAAGCTAATCACTCATTCCCCTCCTTAATATTCTTGGTGAGTTCCTAAATGCCCTTAGACCAAACTCAAACTTCTTAGAGATAGGGAAAGGAATTATAATGTTCAGGTATTTTTCCTACACTGAATCTTCCTTTAATCCTTCCCAGGATCTCATTAGGAAGTGATTATCCTCATTTCATGGGTAATAAACTGAAGTCAGAGGTGAAGGAATTTGCCCGAGGTCACAGGGCCACAGAGCTATTAAATGGCAGGCAGCAGTTCACTTAAGCAAGTGGTTTCTAAACATAAGTGTAATACGGACCCTTACTGGGGGATAGGGGAGCCCCCAGGGCAACAATATCTGAATCTGAGAGGAGCTGAATTTTTTTTTCTTTTTAAAGGAGATAGACCTTATTTTTAGCACAGTTTTAGGTTCAAAGCAAAATTGATTGGAAAGTACAGAGATTTTCCATATATCCTCTGCCCCAACACATGCAGAGCCTTCCCCGTTATAAACATCCCTCACCAGGGTGGCACATTTGTTACAAATGATGAATCTACATTGACACATCGTTATCCCCCAAAGTCTACAATTTACATTAGGATTCACTCTTGGTGTTTTATGTTCTATGGGTCTGGACAAATGTATATTGACAGATATCTACCATTATGGTATCATACTGAGTAGTTTCACTGACCTAAAAAGCCTTTGTATTCTGCCTATTCATCCCTCTCTCCTTGGAAACCACTAATGTTTTTACTGTCTCCATAGTTTTGCCTCTTCTAGAATATCATGTAGTTGGAATCATATGCAGCCTTTTCAGGTTGGCTTCTTTCACTTAGTAATATGCACTTAAGTTTCCTTTGTATCTTTTCACACTTGATAGCTCATTTGTTTTTAATGCTGAATTAATCTATTCACATACTGAAGGACATCTTGGCTACTTGTAAGTATTGGCAATTATGAATAAAGCTGCTATATATATCCACGTGGAGGTTTTGGTGCGGACATAAGTTTTCAACTGCATTGAATCAATACCAAGGAGCATGATTACACTTGATCATGTAGTAAGAGTATACCTCAGTTTACCTCAGACTTCAGTTTTCTCACTTATAAAATGGGTATTATAGCTTCTATCTTGTGGTTATATGTAAAGTTTAGCAAATCTTAAGATTAAGAATTCAATAACTTGTAAAAGAGCCAATTTTTCTTTGCCTACATTATTACTAAAGCCAGGATTAGGGGGGATACAGTTTAGCAGGGACATTTCCATTACATACCATCAAAAATGGTTTTGTTGGTGAAAAGGAGGTGCAATTCTTTCTTGTCTGTTTGTGTTCCTGTAATGGTCTTGCCAGCCAGTCAGGAGAGTGGGGGACTGCACTCTGGTGCCTGCATTAATCATGTGACCAACTTGGGGTGAGACATGGAACTTTGTAGCTCAATTTTCCTTGTCCGTAAGATGGGGATAATAATCTCTGTCATTGCTATTGATGAGATGATGAATACAAAACAAAAAAATGGGAAGAGTGATTCCAAATTGTGATACCAAGACTGTTGTCTGCAGGCCTATCTGAGGAGTGAATCGGAGAACCCTGGTGGTGCCTTCCCACTGGTGTCCCATTGTAACAGCCTCCTGGTAAGGCGTGGGTCCCCTTGAAGGGCCACACCAGCCCCTCTCTCCTTTTCCTTTTTCTAATGGTCTTCACTCAGCCTGGATTGGAAGACTCATCTGAGTGAGACTACTTCACACACCCTTGGTGCCAAATCTCTTCCTCTTAGAGAATTTCCTGATGGGTTTAAGTGTTGCTGAAGCAGCCAGTGATGTTCGAGTGCAAACTCTTGTCTTATTATTGTTGCTTGGTGTGGGGTGTTCAGGGACTATGCTCACTGCAAGTTGGTCAGAAACAGTCCAGGGAATGGTGTCAGAGCACGTGGTGATTCTGTAAGGTTCTGAGGAACAGCAGGATTAAGGAATAGAAGAAAGGCAATCAGCTGAAAAGAATTCTGGGTTTTAAAAGTATCATTAGGTATGTAAGTTATGCTTTCCTCAAAGGCAGAAAGAGTAAGTGCAATGGGGTGAGACAGATATTCATAGTTCAAAGCTGCCCCAGCCACCACCAGGTGCTAATTCCTTATCAGGATAAAGTAGTTCCATGTGATTATCTCCACTGAAGTTGATGGTCTGTGACTTAACCAAATCCACAAAGTGTTTCTAGCTTATACTTTGAGATTTTAAAAAGTCACTCAGTTGGCTCTTACCTTAGGAAAAAGGTCACTGGAACATAGGCTTAGGACAGGATTAAACTCTGTGGGAGTTTAACTAGCCAGTAATGCCACCGATCATACGCTCAAAGTTGTCAGGAAATCGCCGGTCATGGTCAGAACACCATGCAAAACAGGTAGCCCCTTCCCTCCTGCACCCCTGGATCTCAATGCCAAGGGAGATCACGTCAGCCACGGAAACTGTGCTTTCAAGAGAAACCAGGCTTTCTCTGCCTCAGCACTAGTAACACTCGGGCTAGATAATTCTGTGCTGTGCGGGCGGTCCTGTGCCTTGCAGCGTGTTGGCAGCATCCCTGGCCTCTCCCCACTTGAGGCCAGTAGCACCTCCCTTGCCCCACTTGGTGACAGTGAGAAGCATCTGCAGACATTGCTGCCAAATGTGCCCTCAGAAGCAAGATCACTGCTGGCTGAGAACCACAGCAGTGAACAAAGACTCAAGATACAGTAACATCTTATGAAATCCTGTTTCTCATATTGTTCTTGGGAAGACTGTTTTAGCTTGAGTGTCGGGAAAAAGAGGGGAAGAGAGTCACAAGTCAGACTGGGCTGGAACATGATTACTGTCCAGGACTGGTCCACGGAGATCACTGGTTAAACCCTCACTTGACAGAGAGGTGGGCCGTTTGCCAAGGCAGACCTTGTGGTTTGGAAAACACTGGAGAACTTTCATGGACTATCTTTTGTTTTTTCCCCTTTTCTGAGATTAAATCCACTTGAAGAGTTAAAGAGGACATGCTGTTAAAACGAACGTTTTAAGGACACTGTTTTATTTTCTAACAGTGGCAATGCAGCTCCCGGCTCTGAAAAACATAGGAAGGTGGTGCTTCACACATTGCCCTCTGTGGGACTACTGTGGGAAGGGTGTTCTGTTCAACGCAATATAATATGCCCTTACTGAGGACTCATGAACATGGCAGGCATGGGGCTAAGTGCTTTAAACTTATTGTATCATTTAAGTGTTATAACAACCCAATGAGGTAGGTACTCTTATCATTCCCATTTTAAAGTTAAGGAAATTGAAGCTTAGTGAGGTTGAGTTGCCCAAGGCCAAGCCTTATAATGATGGGTCTGGGTTCAAATTCAGACATCAGGCTCCAGAGTCTACTCTTTTTTTTTTCCAGAGTCCACTCTTAACCACGAGGCTCTGTGGCTTACCAAGGGAGGAGAAACTTTCTTTCTTTCCTTTTTTAAAAAAAAGATTTATTTATTTATTTTGGGGGGGCAGGAGCAGAGGGAGAGGGAGAGAGAGAATCCTAACCAGACTCCCCATCCCTACTGAGCGTGGAGCCTGACACAGGGCTTGATCTCATGACCCTGAGATCATGACCTGAGCCAAAATCAAGAGTCCGAAGTTTAACCAGCTGAGCCACTCAGGCACCCCTGGAAGAGGAACTTTCTAACAGATAAAATTGGCTGCTATTGGGGCAGAAAAATATTCTCTTCTTCCCTAAATTCTTTGGTCGAATAGTTAAATTGACATAAAACAGATTAACCAGAGAACAACATAATTCTGTACAATGGGAACCCCATAAAAATATGAGACTCAAAGAAGTGATTAACGCAGGAAGCTTTTATGACAATATATTTGTTGTATTTATTGTGATGAATTGACAAGACAAAGAGGTTTGGGCTTGGGGTAATAAATTGGTGAAGAAGTAACAAGATCTGTTGATATACCTTCTTGACTCTGGATTTCCTATGTCTGGTGATGAGGATGCCTTCTACTTTCCTGGGACAGGGAGAGTACCTTTCACATGAGAGATTTAGCTCCTGCTTTCAGGGGGACAAAGGATGGTCAGGGTGTCCTTGTACCAGCTGTATCTCAAGTACCTTTAATTCAAAATAATCAATCTGCCGAAGTGGCATAGTTTGGGGTGGCCATATCCAGTTCCTCTTCACTGCCAAGAAGAGGACTGAACTCTTGCAAGCAGAAAGTCTGAACGGAATTGAAAGGGTTGTTTTATTGGGTGTACAGTCTGTATAAATTTGAAGGACTCCCTAAACTCAGCTTCGGTAATCTGTGCAGTAGGAGCTAAAGACAGAAATACAATTGATCTCATTATTCACAGATCTGCATGCAAATTCACCTGTTTCCTAAAATTTATTTGTAATCCCCCAAATCAGTGCTCATGGTGCCTTTTGCAGGCATTTGTGGACATGTGCAGATTGGAGCAAAGTTTGAGTCACATGTTTCCAGCTGAGGTCAGATGAGGTGCCACACTGCCTCCTTGTTTCAGCCCTCATGGTGTAAATAAGTGTCCCTTTCGCAATCTAGCTCATGCCACATTTTTTTTTTTGCATTTTTTTGTGCTTATTGTTGGCAATTTCACTATTTAAAATAGTCCTCAAGCAGGGTGCTGAAATGTGTTCTGGTGTTCCCTATGGCAAGAAGGCTGGGATGTACCTTACAGAGAGAATAGGTGCATTAGATAAGCTGTGTTCTGGCATGAGTTACAGTGCCCTTGGTAATGGGTCAGCACTATATATCCAGTAAGGGGTCTTTAACAGAAACACACACAAAACGAAGCTATGTATTGATCTGCTGACAAAAATGTGACCAGAGGTTCACAGGAACTGAACCCTGCATTTCCCTAGAAACAATGGTTCAGCACTCGCTAATTCAGTGTTTACAGTGAATTTATAACATAACTACGTGAATAACAAGAATTGACTGTTTTCAGCCGAAACCCACAGCCTAGACTGTATTCAACCTAAAGCTGGACCTAAAAATATACATTTTTCAGTGACAGTAGGAGGAGGCTTACAAAACATATTGCACCATAGGGAAAGTGTGCTGATAAGTCCGGTGCATCTTTGTGAGTTTAATAAATACATAGGATTAATTTTACTTTGTTACACAGATGACTTAGAAAATATTTCTTTCTAGGACATCAGGAAGATTTTATTTCATTTTACCCCAGAGAGTCGTTTGTAAGTTTTCCCTCATTGTGTATTTTCTTTTGCTCACACTTAGGAGGAAAATTCTACTGATGATGGAAATCCAATCTCAATTTCCTCTTTGTGCTGACATGCTTGTAGATTCCTGGTGGGTTTCATTCCCAGTATTAAAGTGATCTTATTTAAATTCAATCATGTAGAAGAAGGCACAAATGCATCGCAAAAGCATTTGGAAGATACCTGGGTGGGAAGGACCAAAGAAGTGGGAAGAAAACCAAGTAGGCTGGTCTGAGGAACCTAGGGTGGACTTCTTTGTCCTTTACTCCTTGGGTTAGCTTGAAACTTCAAGAAAAAGCACTTCTCCCCAATTTTTCTCTTCCAGCGTCATTTAGACCACCCTGTTGGCTGTAGTAGTCCTGTTCTCATTCCTTTCTGGTTGCGTAAGTATTGATTCATGGCCTGTTTGAAACTCTTGCCTTGTTTTTTTTTTCTTTTTTTAACCAAACTTTTGAGGTTCAGTCTCTAGTAAGAGATGATTTCATGGGACTGGGGGTAAGAAGGGAGTTCTCTCCTGCATCTCCTCCTTCCTTCAGCTGATGTCACCCTAGGCTCATTTTTGGATTCCCAGCAAAAGGTCTTTCTCGGGATGGCATCACCTTTAGATCTCGGCCCTGACTGGGTCTCCACAGAGCAGCAGACCTGAATCTCTCAGGGCCTCTTGTTTCTCCCAGCCAGGGGAAGCCAGGGTTCTCGGACTCTGGAGTGAGAAAGCCTGTCAAATTTCAAGGACCAAATCACGTGACTGGGAAATGCCTGTGAGCTCTGTGAAGATTGTCTCTCAGGCTCTGACTTTATCGCCACCACTATCATACTAGGAGAAGTATCGAGTAGAAGTATTGCTTTGGTCGGTCTTAAAGTCTTTCTAGCATGTTCTCTTGGGACAGAAATGGTCTCTCCCTCAGAAATGATCACTCGCAGCAAGCGTTAAAGGGATGCCCACAGAAGCTGCATGACTGGAGGGGCTGGTTATTTGTGCTTCACATTTATAAGGGGCATGGAATTAAATTGAAATAAATAGCAAATAATATATAGTTAGCAATATTTTTAATAGAGGGAGAGAGAAGAAAAGGGGGAGCTTCACGACGTTGTGACCTGAAAGGCCAAAACCAACCAACCAACCAACCAACCAACCAGCCAACCAGCCAACCAGCCAACCTACCAAATGAACAAAAAAGCCCCAAACCCAAAACACTAAAGCCCCAAACCCAAAACACTAAAGTGAGTGTGTCTATATATAGGGGAGTGGAGTGGTGATCGGGAGGGGGGTTAGAGTCTAATTGCTCTGCCCAGACACATATATCGGGGAAGAGTGATCCTCCTCTCTCCTCCCGCCTCTGTGTCCCACAACTGTCTTAGGAGAAAGGAAGTCACTTCCTTAAGATCAAATGGATGGTAGGGTAGAGCTTAAAATCCATCCCCCTTGGAGGCTGTATTGCCCCATTGAGAGCACATGGGTCCTTCAGGGGGGGATGAAAAGATATTAGCTATCACAGTGGTTTGGGGCTCTCCAAAGGGTCACAGTATACAAACAGATATAATTATATGGGTTGTACAAAAGTTTCACAGGAAGGGGATGATCAGGGGAAAAAAATGTCTAAAAACATTCCTTTAGGGGGACAATAAGACAAAAAAAAAAAAGGTTGAGAAGCACTGTGACAATCACATTTCTCACCAGCATTTTTTCATCCATGGAAACATTATTTCAAGCATCTCGTGTGAAATCATGAACCCCCTGGTGCAGATTTGGCTTCCTCTGGAGTGTTATAAACATAATTTTCCTACAAATAGATAGAAACCAGGCGTCAAGATTTGATTTAATTCTTTAATGAGGGAACCAGCAGGGAGACCAAAGTGCTGGCTCAGAGCATTTCAAGGGGAATGATTTGTGGTCTTTAGGGAAATGGGTGCCCAATCAGGTGGCCAGGTTAGATATCTGACTTTTTAACTTTCTAGAGCCCGGGGAAACCTCAACAGCTTTGGGGCTCACTTTTCTACCAGGTCATAAAGTCAGACAACTTATCAATTTCTGCAGGTTAACTTCTAACCTGACAGAGCTAACAACTGCCTGCGGTCTTATTGCGGACTGTTAGCCAAATACACGGTGACAGCCCCTGGGGGTGTCAGGTGAGGGTCAGGCAGGCTCACTGGGCAATGCTCCAGCATGACCTAAAATGTGAAGCAATTATCCCTCTACTTTTCACAAGCTTGGTGCATGGTTTTTCTTTAACAAGAGTATGGATTTGTGACTGCTGCTCTTCTGATTATCTCTGATTGAACACCTCTGCTTTGTGGATTCCTGATGTGGGGTTTTCAAATGATGACCAACCTTCCTAGATGAAGAATAACCTTGATTTACATACATCTATGCCCCTCAGACTAATGCTTAGTATGTGCTAGGCATCGTTCTAAGCCTTTTGCAAGTGTAATTTCACTTAACTCGTACAACAGTGCTATGAAGTATGCGTATTAGGGTTCTCCAGAGAAATAGAACCAATAGGAATGTATATATAGAAAAAGAGATTCATTACAAGGAATTGGTTTGATTATGGAGGGTGGCATGTTCAGATCTGCAGTGTGGGCTGGAGGACTTGAGACCCAGAAGAGCTTATAGTGCAGATGAAGTCCAAAGTCAGTCTCCTGGAGAATTTTTTTCTTACTTGGGTGGGTAGGGGAGGGGTTGGTCTTTTTTGTTCTATGAAGGCCTTCAACTGATTGGACAAGGCCCACCCACACTAGGGAGTGTGATCTGCTTTACTCTTCTGTTAAAATGTTAATCTCTGGGGCGCCTCGGTGGTGTGGTCAGTTAAGTGTCTGACTCTTGATTTTGGCTCAGGTCATGATCTCATGGTTGTGAGATTGAGCCACATGTCAGGCTTCACGCTGAGCATGGAGCCTGCTGAAGATTCTCCCTCTGCCCCTCTGCCCCCGCTTGTGCTCTCTCTCTTAAAAAAAAAAAAAAAGAAGTTAACCTCCTCTAAAAACACCTTAGCAGAAACACCCAGAAAAATATTTGACCAAATGTTTGGGCACTCTGTGCTCAGTCAAGTTGACACATAAAGTGAACCATCACAGTATGGATTATTGTAATTTCCATTTTCCCGAGGAGGAAACGGAGGCTTAGGGTATGGCAGCCACAAGCCCAAGGTCACATAGCTCCAGGGCCCCCTCATATGACACTACAAGTATCCGTGGGCTCAAATCTTCCCAGCTCTCTTCGAGGGCTCTGATCCCCTGCCCTTGTCAGACTGAATCAACCTCCACACCCAACAACCTTTCTTTCAGTGGTCTGTCCCTCACCACCCACCCCTGGTTCCTTCCACCCGCCATCACCACCCTCATGCCACCTGCTGATGGTAGCCACTCCCCTGTGCCTGGTGCGTCAGGTCCTGCACGTTCGGGCCCACATCCTCTCTCCGTCTCCCCCAGCGCCCCTTCCTGGCCCTGCGCCCTCCTGGGCCAAAGCCATGGTCTTCCCCCCTGCCCCCTCCGGTCCCTTCCTGCTCCTGACTTCTCGTCACTGGGACTTCGTTTTCCCTGGGGGTCCATACGAAAACCCCACCCAACCTTCAGGGTCTTCCCACATGAAGGCTTCCTGCTTTCACCCCTTCGGGAGGAATATAACCTCCCCAAAAGCATGTCAGGATGCTCTGAGTCTAGTTGGGAGGCAGGATTTGGCCCTCCAGGGTGAGTTTTGTCAAGGATAAATGGAGTGAAGAGGGGTGATGAGGCCACATGGATGGGAAGTGACACAGATGAGCAAGCAGGTTAAAGCACTTCCCTGGGAGAGGGTAAAAGGCACAGAGGGCTGAGGGTCGGAGGAAGGAGGGCTTCTGTAGCCCATCCTCACGCCCGACACCACTTCTCTGAGCACAGTGTGCAGCTCATGTTCAGTGGGTGCTGCTCAAACCCTGCAGGGCTTAGACGTGGGGTGCTCAGCAATGCTGGGCAGTGACCCGGTGAGGGCATCTGCTGTAAGCACACGTGGGTTTGTGATCGATGCCTTCAGTGACTCTCAGACCGGAGATGAGGATTTGTGTGTAAGTGACGTATTAGGAAAGTGCTCCCGGGAAGATCAGTAAGGAGCCCAGGATGCAAGCCAGGGGAGGGAGGAAGCCACGTGACTAGTGAGGTTCCCATCAAATCCTGCTGGGGTGGCTTGAGCCTGGTCTGGGGGCCAGCTCTGCAGGGGAAGTGACATCCATGTGCAACACTAGACCTGAAAATGAGGGAGCTGGGCTTTAAAGCCCACCTCCCACAGTCACTGGCTAATGGTCTCCCATGGGGAGGGCGGGGAGCACAGAAATGGTACAAAGGGTCGGGTGGGTCTGGGTAGAGCACCAACATTGTCCGCTGCTGATGCTGAGCCCTGCGCTGTAGCCGGAATTGTAGAGGAGTGCAGTTAAAAGTATACTTGGGACCATCCCTGTAGAATCCATCAGACTCGGTCTGTTGTGTTCACTGCTAAATCCTCAGTTCTTCGACCTGTGCCTGGCACCTGGTAGTGACTCTGTATGTGTACGTATGTTGGATGGATGAACCAGAGAGACAGGCAGGAAGCGGCATCATTTTCAGTCTATACTCCCTGGGGAATTTTTAAGCATTCAAAGTGTGGGTAAGACATAACTGATTTTTCCTGGAGTCCTGGAAACTTCAAATCTTGGGGGCTTCTTACCCAATAGAATTGCCCCCCAAATCTGCAGGCTTGTGGGCAGCAGGGTTTTCCTGGGGCCCCTCCACCTTCTCCTGGCCCCCACATCTTTCTTCTGTTGAAGACGTGAGCCTTTGCGTGGTCATGTACAAAGATTATATTCTTTTTTGGCATATCTTGAGAGCCGCCAGTAGTTAGAGGTAGATGACATGACATGGACTCAGATCAAATGTTGCCCACGTAGATGTGTAGTAAACACACATATGGGGTCCCCTGGGTGGCTCAGTCAGTTAAGCGTCTGCCTTCGGCTCAGGTCATGATCCCAGGGTCCTGGGATGGAGCCCCCCATCGGGCTCCCTGCTCAGCGGGGAGTCTGCTTCTCCCTCTCATTCTCCCTCTGTGCTCTCTCTCTCTCTCTCTCAAATAAATAAATAAAATCTTTAAACAAACAAACAAACAAAGAAACCCCCCAAAGAACCCACACATTTGTTAGGGGGAAGGCACGGATCCGTTCATTCTCTGTGCGCTCAACAAAGCCCCAGCTCTCCAAGCCTGGGTTCAGAGGCACTGATGTCGGAATAGTGTAGAGGTCAATTGAACAAATTTTCTGTGCATCATGCAACTAGAATCCTCTAACCAAGGATGGGCTATAGGACCATTTATGGAACAAGCTCAGGTACCATTCCTACAGGGAAGGACCGCTGGACCTGCAGTAAACACGTCTCCTGGTCAAGGCTGTCATGTCAGTGCACTGGCCCAGGTCTGCAAGAAGGGCAGGAGCGCCCCCACCCTGCACAGTCTGCAAGGGACAGCAGGTGCTCGGTGCTGAATGGGCTCCCTCCAGGGCCTGCAGGGAGGACAGAGAGAGGCACGTCCCGGGTTTTGGGGAAGGAGGGCTCCAGAGGGGGGAGGCCGCTGCTGGCCTGTGTGTGCAAAGTTTGGGAGAAAATGTCCTTTCTGGGTGGACACATTTAAAAGGGCAACTACATTCCTGGGATGTGCAACTCTGGAGCAGAAGTCACTTTTGTGCAGGGAGAGGTTGCTGCCCCCCCCCCCCCCCGCCCCGCCCCGCCCCTGAATGGTGCACTCTCCTGGCTAGGGCACAGGGCTTGGAGCAGAGTGGGGGCTGGTAGCGTACCCCTCACACCCCGCACACCCATGCTTGATGGCACTTCTCTTTCTGTTCTCCACCTCCCAGTTGGCCATCCCACCTCTGACAAAAGTCTGTGGGCGGCCAGGACTTGCTCCCTGCCTTGAGCAGGATCCCAGGTGTCATTCTGGGCCTGTTCAGACCTTGGGGAAGACTCAGTGCCTTTAAGTACCTGCTCCCCCAAGGAAGCCGGAGGCCCTGGATACCTCTGGTGACAGAAAGTGGGTTCCTCCCAAAGCATCCTGTGTTTCCTATTTGCCAGTTGCTTTCCTCAACCCACGTCCTTTAGGCACTGATGAATAGGAGCTGACACTGACGGCTCTCAGCTCTTCATTAGCCAGGCGAGCAGAAAAATCGCAGGAGATGGGGCTGGTGGTCAAACCTGGGAGGGAGGTGTGGGGGGTAGACGTCACATCAGAGATGCCTTGTCATCCAGCGTCCTCATTATGCTGATGGGGAACTGAAGCTTAGAGAGAGTAGACAGGGTCTTGGAATTTCGCAGCCAGGTAGCTGCTGAGTGAGAATGAGAACCCAGAGGCCCCCACCCTGGGCGGGTGTTCCCAACTGCTACCCCCGAGAGAGGCTGTGTGGTGGAGTGGTGACTTGAGTGAGGGGCTGGGGTAAGCCACTTAACTCTCTGTGCCTCGGTTTCCCCATGATAAAAAAAGGTGTTGTGCAAGGCTTCCAGACGTCTCTCAGATACCAGATTCCACGATCCCACATTCCTTCCTCGACACATTCTGGCTTTTCCACTTTCCATCTTTGTAAAGAACAATTATTCGATCGAGTCTTTAAAACCAACTGCCAACTAGCATTACTTCTAATTGCACATCATTAAAAAAAAAAAAGGATCATTTGTTGGGTGATTTCAAAATGATTCATTATATAATAAGCCAAAAAGTTAAAACTTGCAATGTACCCAGTTAATTATGAAACTATCAGTCAAGGAAAAGACAACTAATATTTGGGTTCCTTTCTCATGAAATGTAAGTGTAAATATTTTGTCTGATAATCTTCAAGTTAGCATGTTAAGAGCAGCTGGAAATGTGGCACAGATAGTCAGTGCATGTTGGAGAGTTTCAAATTCAAAGCAGTCCTCAGGGCCTCTTACGATGTTTCACCTTGTGTTTTATGGTATTACAGATTCATTATTCTACACAGCATTCTTTTGTAATGGTCCGTAAGGATCTCTAGGAGAGATTCCGTTAGTTCCCTTGGCCACCCATTTCAGGATTATCACCACTTGGCCCATAGAAGGTCTTTTTTGGGTCTGTGAAGCCTAAATTTCTCACAGTGCAGGACCACCTGGGCTCTCAGAGTAGCGGAGGCTAAATAATTCAGTCTGGCTCACCCCGTGGGCTTGTGTTCAGGGCTGTTCAGGACCAGAGAGGGTCCTTTGAACTGCAGCATTTAGCAGTAGGCCTTGGGTGCTGTGGAATCAGCCCAGATTTCTGAGAAATGCTGGCAGGAACAGAGCTAGGCACTTGAGAACAGGTCCCTCAGGGCAGGGCCAGGGAGCAGTGCTGGTGAGACAGCAGGCTTGGGGTTAATGACAAGGTATAGATCCCTAACTAAGCATTCAGGTGAATCTACAATCTACGTGAGCCCGGGAAGCGAAGCCCGCACTGTGTGATCTCAGGAAGGCCCATTCCTTCTCTGTTTTCTCATCTGTAAGAAGAGGTTGGACTAGGGAGGGCGCCTGGGTGGCTTAGTTGGTTAAGCGACTGCCTTCCGCTCAGGTCATGATCCTGGAGTCCCTGGATCGAGTCCCTGGGTCGAGTCCCGCATCGGGCTCCCTGCTTGGCGGGGAGTCTGCTTCTCCCTCTGACCCTCCCCCCTCTCATGTGCTCTCTCTCATTCTCTCTCAAATAAATAAATAAAATCTTAAAAAAAAAAAAAAAGAAGAGATTGGACTAGGGAGTTTCTAAGACTTCCACTCAGGGTGGTCTGCGTTGATTTTTTGTGGGAAGGAATGGCCATTCCGTTAAAATCATGTCTCTGATCTATTATTTACTGCTTTTCCTGTTGTGTTTGTGAGAGATGGGATTTTGTCAACTGCAAGAGAGAGGGACTGTGGGTGAGCTACAGTAGGTGAAAAAAATCAAGCGGCAGACCGGCCGTGTTTATCTTCAGTGTTGCGGCGCCCCGGGATACAGCAGTGAACACAATAGGCAAACGTGCCCATATTGTGTAGAGACAATGAGAGTATCTGCGTGTGTGCTTAGAGCACCTCCCGCAGGCGACACGAGGAACGCTCAGAAAATTCATGCCTCCGGGGCCAAGGGTAGGGAGATTGATGTTCCATTGTAGAGCCTGTGGACCCTCTGAGTTTTGCGCCATGTGAGTGTATTTCCATTAATATAAATAAAATCGTTTTAAGAAAAAGAGAAGGGCTATGCGCTCCATGGTGCCGCCTGGGTCTCACGCCGGTGCAGACGGCGCCGGGGAAGGGGGCGAGAGCCTGTGATGACCCGGAGCGGCCACGTGGTGGCAGTATTTCACTTTGATCGGCTGAAGGCCACCCGCCCCATCTTTAATGAACTCCCCACTGCGGATTTCTGAGCTCCTCCCTCTAGGCTTTTATGGGCCTCAAGATGTAAAATGAAGATGTAAAATAGTATCCTGAGTGGAAAATAATGGCTGTAACAGATATCCCCTGGCTCCTCCCTGTCTTCTATTAGAAAATCTCCCAACTAAGAGCCCCTTAGCCGCAGGCCCGGGGTTGGTACTGCGGAGAGGAATCCAAGAGGGATGTGGGGCTGATTTGTGTCTAAGGCACGGGAAGCAAAAGAGCCAGGATGCATCAACCGGGCAAGGGGGCCAAGGGCGGTGTGAGTCCCCCAGAACCTAAGGAAGTGACTGGCTTTCATGGAGAGCTTGGCTTTTTCCTTTTACCTACCAGCCAGAGCCCCAGGGCCCATTCTTTCTGAGGGGACTTGGGGGCAGCTTCTTCCACAGGAGACTTGCAGAGGGGAAGGCCGCAGGGATGATGACCTTGGGCGGGTTACCAGACCGTTGTCTGCCAAGTTCCTCTTTGGTGAGGTTGGTGTGCTGATTCACTTGGAGGTTCTGGGCCCCCCAGTTCAGGACTACTCCAGGATCACTGGGGAAATGAATAAACCCCCAGATTCTGGGGCGCTGCTATTGCTTAGTTGTTCTGTGGGTCTGGGTTGGAGCCCAGGAATGTGGGAGTTTAATAAGCTCCCAGGAGAGCTGACGGGAGCCTGGTGTCCAATGTCCAGGAATGCTTTTCATTTCCTTCCAGGGGGAAATGTGTGGTTGTGGACGTGATGGCTCCATGCGGAGGACATGGCCCTGAAATCCACTTCTTAAAGCTGCTGAGGTTTGTCTGCATTCATATCCTCAAGATGCTGTAGGACCTTCCTGGGGCAGGAAGCCGATTCTGTGCCTGGTGAGGCCTGGCCTTCCTCCAGTCCCGGCTTTTCCAGTGACAGAGGGTGATGGCCCTCAGGAGGGCCTCTGGCTCTCACCTCATAACCAGGCGGGGAAGGGGGTGTCTCAGCTGTAGACTTTAAGTTCTTTTTATTATGGAAAAAAAATGTAAACATATACAAAAGTAAAGCAAATAGTATAATGAGTCCTTATGTATCCATTATCTAGATTCAATAGTTATTAAAATTTTGCTATATTGTTTTACCTAATCATATTTTTTTGGTCTTTGTCTTTTATAAGATATTTTCAGGCAAAATCCAAGCATTTCGTCCTCTCTCCCCTGTATGGGGCATTTTCATCATAATTTCTAATAATATCTTCTAGGTGTTACCTAATTCCCAGTCCATACTCAAATTTCTCCAAAATTGTCTCAAAAATGTCTTTTTACGTTTAGTTTGAGGTCTAGGCTTTTGACGTTATGTCTTAATATCTCCTTAAATGTACAGCCGCAGAGGGACACTGACGGGGTATTTGAAATACAGCACCATGGTTGTGGAGATCATTCAGTTCCCCCCTCCCCAGTAGTGGAGTCCCTTGACAGGTGAAGGACTGCTGTGCATTCAGCATTCCCACAGACTCTTCCAGGGTCCTCCAGTGGCTGGAGTGTGGACTTAGAATAGAGAAACTTATGAGCTGTCTGACCCTGGGTGAACTACTTACCTTCTCTGAAGCCAGAACATTCCATCACTGAAATTTAACCACCTCTCCTGCCTGTCCACTCTCTGTCCACTCCCTGGGCTGACAGATGCCTGTGGTATGCTCGGCTGGAGACTCTCGTGGAGCTCCCCAGAGACACACCCAGCTTGAGAGGCAGGCCTTCCCACAGGCAGACATGTTCTCCCCCAAACCTGTCCATGCCAGCTCTCCTTGATATTATCCTCACATAATTTAATCAAACACCATGAAAATTGATGAAATATGGATGTCAAAAAGAAATAGAGGTGTTTCCAGCTCCTCTGAAGTGGTTGAATGTGATGTAAAGACTTGGAGCAGACAAGCTGATAAAAAACTGCCTTCCCCCGACCCCCAACTTCATTGGGCTATAACCCCATGTAAGCCTAAGATGTACAATGTGAAGATCTGATATATGCATGTGAAATAATTACCACAATAAGTTTAATTAACACACATCATCTCACTCAGTTATGGTTTTTTTGGTGTATGTGTTGAGAAATTTTAAGATCTCTTCTCTTAGCAACTTCCAAATGTACTATGGGATATTAACTATAGTCACCATGCTGTACATTAGATCTCCAGAACTTATTCATCTTATAACTGGAAGTTTGTACCCTTTGACCAACATCTTCCCATTTCTGCCCCCCCCCCCGCCAGCTCCCTGGCAATCACCATTCTACTCTCTGCTTTTGTAAGTTTGACTTTTTTCTTTTTTTTCTTTTTTTTTTTAATTTATTTATTTATTTATTTATTTGAGACAGAGAGAATGAGAGAGAGAGAGCACACGAGAGGGGGGAGGGTCAGAGGGAGAAGCAGACTCCCTGCCGAGCAGGGAGCCCGATGCGGGACTCGATCCCGGGACTCCAGGATCATGACCTGAGCCGAAGGCAGTCGCTTAACCAACTGAGCCACCCAGGCGCCCTGACTTTTTTAGATTCTGCATATGAGTGATATCATACAGTATTTGTCTTTCTTTGTCTGATTTGTTTCACGCAACATAATGCCCTTACAGTTCATCCATGTTGTCACAAATGGGAAAATTTCCCTTTTTTATGGCTGAATAATATTCCATTCTAGCTATTTATCATCTGTCTATCTGTCTATCTATCTATCTATCTATCTATCTATCTATCTATCATCTATCTAGCTGTCTATCTATCTATCCGTCTATCTCATTCTCTTTATCCATTCATCCATCGATGGACCCAGGTTGTTGCCACGTCTTAGGTATTGTGAGTAATGCTGCAATAAATATGGGGATACAGTTATATCTTCAAGATAGTAGTTTCATTTACTCTGGCTAGACAGCCAGAAATGGAATTGCTGGATCATACAACAATGTGGAAAAACTCTCCAATTCAGATTGCTTCTTAAGAGAGTTTAAGTTCTTCCTCTGCTTGAAAGAAATGGAAACTGGAAATCAATACCAACTCACAGAGGTAGAGTTTATGAAAGACAGACCATGTAGATCTAATCAGTAGATTTCTTCAAAGAAAGGCCTTGGGTCAACATGAGCCTTGGGGAATGAAAAAACATATGTATTAAGTTGAAATTAAATATTTATGGTATCTATGTACCATGTTTTATGATTCTCTGCTTTAACTTATTTTTTTTTTTCAATTAACCACCCATCTACAGGGGAGAATGCTGGATATAAGGATTCTGTATTAATAATAAATGCTTATCTCAGAGGACAAATGTGAGGAAGAAATGAGATCACACAAATTTTCTATTCCAGTGTCTGGCACACAGCAGGCCCCCTAAATACAAATTCTCATTCTCCTCTCTTTCCTTCCAGTGGTAAGGAGCCACAGCTTCCAAGACAGCTGATTCTATTTCCAAACAGCTCTGGATTGTGAGAAGCTCTTCTAAAGCCTCCTTATAATTTCTGTTAGCCATGGTTTTGTCTTTTGGGTATACACAGAACCAAGGCTGTCTCCAGGTGCTTGAAGACAATCATCTTGTCCCTCCAGGAGCATTTTCTTCTCTAGACCCAACCCAAGTTTCTTTTTTTTCCCCCCCCTTAAGATTTTATTTATTTATTTATTTAATTTGAGAAAGAGAGAGAGAGAGTACGAGTGGGGGGTGGTTCAAAGGAAGAAGCAGAATCCCCACTGAGCAAGGAGCCCAGTGTGGGGCTCCATCCCAGGACCCTGAGATCATGACCTGAGCCAAAGTCAGACACCTAACTGACTGAGCCAGCCAGGTGCCCCAAGATTTTTTGTTTTTAACTGTCCCTCATATGATACTTTTTCAAGATTCCCCACTCATTCTTTTGCCCATTCCTCTCTGGGCTCACTTCACACAACTCATGTTATACCCCAGATGTATGTGACATTCTATATGTGGCACCCTAGAGCTACTCCACCACTTTGCCTTTGTTCTGGACGCTCTCTTCCAACGGGGCCATCTGCCTCTGCATGAGTGTTTTGACAGTGTCCAACGTTGTAGATACAGGCCTTGCTGCCGATTAAAACTCACAAGCCCTTTCCTTAGAGATTGCTGTGAGGCCAGGCCTTCTTCATCCTGAAACTGTACATTTGATTTTTTTTTTCAGCCTATATGCAGAAATTTCTATGAATTACATTTCATCCTGTTGGTTCCAGTTTTCTAACTTGAGTCCTTTTTTTTTTTTTTTTTGTATTTTGATGCAAGTCATCCATGAATCAACTGTTTTCCCTACCTTGATGTTGTTGGCTAATTTGGTAAGGGGGCCTTCTAGGTCTTTCCTCAAGTTGCTAGTAAATATATTGGACCGTAAAGGGATTGGGAGACAGCCATGTTACACATTATAAGAAGTCCTTCCCTCCCTTCAGTTCATTTAACTTTCAATTCAGCCAATATTTGTTAATCTGTACACACATTGTTCTAAATGCTGGAGATACAGCAGTGGACAAAACAAACAAAAATTCCATCTTTATAAACCTTACATTTTAGTGGATGTCATTTTGGCTAGTAAGTCTTGCCACCATAATATGTATTAGGGATCTTTATTTAATTCAGCTCACACTTATTCATGATAATAATTTATTGAGTTGGTATGTGTTGAGACTTGTTTTTGGTCTTCAGGCACATAATAGGTGGCAGCTGATATAGAACAAATAAGCTCAAGTGTCCACCCACTAGATTGGCAAAAAGCTTATTATCACACTCTTGGGGGCCCCCTCTCCTTTCCGGATCATTCATGAACCTTTCGAAAGTTTTGCAGTCTAAAAGGAAATTTCTCCAAACTTCCATTCACAGGTGGGAAAAAATCTTCAGGTTGGTCAGCCCTTTGTAGTGGCTGTTCCTTGCCACTTGGAGGCGCTGCTGAACAGATTGTCTGTGTCTTATCCCGCTACCCTCCCCCCAACCCCTTTTCCAGTTGACCCTGTGGTACCTGCTCTGCCCAGTACAAGCTGGTGCCTTTCAGAGGAGGGCGGTTTTACTTAGTCTGGGCCTCACTCAGTTCAGAGTGCTCTTCAGTGGGTTCTCTGGAGCAGTTCTCAGTCATTCTCCTCCCGGGTTGGTGCTCCGTGGGTGGCTCCGGGGACCTCCTCCTAGAACCTGAAACCCTGCCTTTCTTTAGTTTTGAGAATATTTTGGGTAGGTAGGTGGAGACATTGAGACCACGGCTGAGATGTTTTTCCTTTGCAGTCCTCAAAATCTAAAAAAAATTATTCCATTCTCTTCTTGAGATAACGTTAATTGATCAAAGCCTTCCCAATTTTTTTTCATTTAAGGTGAAAAAATTTGGAGTATTTTGTAAGGAAGGGGATAGGTGATGAGGTGCCACCTTAGAGGGTGCTGCTGACCCTGATTGCTCTCCATGCTTGTAGCATCGGGGTAGTGGTGTTCGTAGCAGTAAGTGCAAGGGGGATGGGCAAGATAGGGTGGTGGGGAAGAAATTTTAAAACTTAATGTATGAGTTGCCATTTCTTAGAGGCCACTGTGCATCTTTAAATATCAGAGGGAAAAAGTCTTCTGTGGGTTACCCCAAAACACATACATCATCTAATTTGATCCCCAGAATAGCCCTGCAAGGTAGCATAATTTTAGCCATTTCACAGATGAGGAGGCAGGTTCAGAGAAGTGAAGTAAGGAGTTTGGACATTGGGTCAGTTGGGGCCTGAAGTCTGACTTGGTCCATCACACTGTGCTCCTCTGTGTGGCTCACGGGCTCCTGCCCTCTGTATTGACCTGGAGCTCGCTGCACCATTGTTCAAGCGTAGAGGAACTGCTGGGGGCTTGGAGCCCCAGTGAGTTTCCTGTGGCCCAAGAGCTTCAGAGAGGGCTTTACAAAGAACTGCTGATTTGATCCCTGAAGTAGTACTTCTCATTAACCCAATTACATAATGCGAGTAGAAGAACCTTCCTGTGCTGGAGCTAAAAGAGACATCAGTGATCATGTAGCTTGGCTTGTTTTACAGAGTTGAAAGCTGAGAGTTAGGGAGCTTAAATGACAGCCAGGCAGAGAAGGAACTGGGAGAGTGACTGGGTTTTCTCACTCCCAGCCCAGGACTTATTTTAAACTGGTGTTGATGACTTTACCTTATAGAGGTCTTTGTTATTCTTAGAATAATGAAAATTATTGATGTGTTAAAATACATAGGACTTCCAGCTCTTGCCAAGACAGAGTAACAGGTTTATTTTTCCACCATTAACAGCTATAAAATTGGGCAAAACAGATGAACAGCTAGTCCCAAGCATCCCACGGCTGCGGTTCTTGAGGGAAGAGAAACACACAAGGTGAGGTTCACTACTTCCATGCTGACTTTTTGCCTGAGGCATTTCCAAACTGTAGAGAAGTGGAGCCCAAGCAGAAAGCAGCAGTCTGGTTGGGGAAAGGACACTAAGGTAGAAGGTCTTAGTTGCTAAGGCTGCTGGAACTTGCAGGGTTGTGTACCAGAGAGAAGGAAGCTGAAGAGAAATAGCTCCAGAAATCTGTGTAAGGGTTTCTTTCAGATTATTTGCCAGATCTTTAGTTGTGTATGCACTGAATGAGACTCTGCAGCCAGCTGAGAACAGTTTCTAGGGGACTGCGAGGTGATAGTGATTTGAAAAGTTGCCATGCAAGCGAGCTATTGGAGTTCTGATCCAGCCAAAGTGGAGCTGGATGCTTATTTGAGACTCTGGAAAGGCCCGCCTCAGGAGGAAGGACTATGTCCTAGGAATAAGGGACATGCCATAGCATTGAGAACAAAGATGAAACATATCTGCCTTAACAAAGCCAAAACCTAAGACTCAGTAGGATCAAGATGACCCGTTAGTAATTCAACTGTTAGAACAAAATGTCACATTTCTTAGAAGAATACAACAAAATCCAGAATCTCTACAATGTGTCATTCAAAATGTTCAGCATATAATAAATATGGCTAGACATGCAAAGAATAAAGTTCAATATGTTAGACCTTCCTTATAATTTGAAACTCCAGACACTCTCTCAGTTGGCTCTTTTTTCTTTGGGAGTCCTTTAGTCTGACTTAAATGATTAATGGAACATAGAATGTTTGGGCTTTGACAATAAAATTGGATTTCTTTTTTTTTTTTCAATTAAGGTATAATTGACCTATAACATTATATTAATTTCATGCATACAACATAATGATTTGATATATGTGTATATTGTGAAATGATCACCACAATAAGTTATAATTTTTTCTTGTGATGAAAACTCTTAAGATCTACTCTCTTAACTTTCAAATATGCAATATCAAATGGTTAACTATGCTCACCACACTGTATGTTAGATCCTCAGGACTATTTATTTTATAACTATAACTATTTTTTTTTAAGATTTTATTTATTTGAGAGAGAGAGAGCATGTTCTTGAATTGCTCTTAATGTCTTAGCTGATGTCTATCCTGCCCATTTATGGAGAAATGTGCCTCTAGACAGAGGCCTCCTTAACTAGATCTCAGCATTTTGTGGTTCAGTTGAGGGATGATATTTTGAAACATATCTGAGTTTCAACACTTTCTTTTTTTTAATTTTTTTTTAAAAAAATATTTATTTATTTATTTATTTATTTATTTATTTATTTATTTATTTATGTATATATGTATGTATGTATGTATGTATGTATGTATGTATTTAGGAGGGGATGCACAGAGGGAGAGGGAGAGAGAGAATCCCAACTCCACACTGAGCCTGGAGCCCGATGTGGGGCTCTATCTCATGACCATAAAATCATGACCTGAGCCAAAATCAAGAGTCAGATGCTTAATCAGCTGAGCCAGCCAGGTGCCTCTCAATGCTTTCTTTTTAAAAATATTAATTATCATATTGGTTTGGGTTGTTTGTCAGTAAGGGATTTGGGGGGATTGGGATGAGGAGTAGTGCAGTGCAGGGCAGAGAATTTTATGTATTTGGGAGAATATTCTAGATTTCACTGAGTATCTGAATGACTGCTAATAAAATAAGGAGGAACTGTAAAATCTGAGCAAAAATTGTAAAATCTTTGGAAAAAATATCTTCTAGTTTTTTGATTCATGACAAGAACTTACAAGCATTTTTCTTAGACAACTTCAACTTGTCTTTTGTGTTCAACTAGATCAATTTTTACCTAGAAAAGCTGATTTTTAAACTTTTGATTGTATAAGAAACCTGAAGAAGCATGAAGAAAAAATTTTGCAATTTCTGTTTTTAGGTATAATTAGTTGATCGGTTAGCATCTTTAGTAAAAACAGTCTTTAATAGAGATTTTTCCTTTCCATAAAAAAATAAAGTTGCTTTCTAATCAGGAAGGAAGCAGAAGGTTTCTGTTGGAGACCTTTTCATTCTGGTTGCTATTGAACTTGGGAGATTTACTGTTCTTGGAATAAGTACATTTATTCAATAGGGAATAAAATCAACATTATTATTTTAAGACAGAAAACATCTTGAATCATGAAACCTTTAATTCATGGGTCTTAATCTTTCTCCTTGTTTCTAATGGCTGATAACTCATCCTGCAGAATTATGCCTCTGTGCCCTTGGAATGCTCTGTAATTAATTAATAATTTATGCTGAGGGAAGTGATACACAGTACAGGGATGGGCATTCATCCCTTGCTGGGATTGCTTTGGCTGCTTAAATTGTCAGAGAGGTTTTCCTGGCAGAAAGACTCTGCAGAGTGTGGCCCAGAGACTGAAGGGCAAGGACTCATGGTGGGGGACACCTTTGGGCAGCCTCTTCTTCTAACAGCTGTGGATATGACAAGGTCTCTTACAAATCCATCAGAAGGTATTTCACAGACTCTGACTATCCCTTGAATTGTGTGGACTCTGAAACATTTTCCAACTTGAATTGTTGAGAAAAGGCCTTTATTTGGACATGGGAAAATTAGCATGCAGTTGAGAAATAGATTTTAAATGCATAAGCAAGAGTGATTAGCTTTTCTTTTCTTTCGATTCTTGGGCTGCTTCCATTTTAGTTTCAGTAAATGAGGAATCTTTTAATGAGTTATGTGATATTTGCTGAAGGTTGTGATTTTGGCAACTGCTAAATAGAAAAAAAAAAATGTTCTCCCCCCACTGCCTTCCCCTACTCATCCTCTTCTTACTTAGATAGGGTTCTTAAATTGTTTGCCAAAGTCAGTGACACAACTGCCTTTTTCAGACAGGCACCTGACAAACTGGCCCAGATTTCCACAGCCAGCTTTGTGTTGAATCTTCTCCACAGGAACACCAGCCTCTCGGGCAGGAAGGCGCTGCTCTAGAAGGGAGTATGTGAAGCTGTAGGTGAGCCAGAGGGTCACTTAGTCTAAATCCCACATGAGGAGGGTAGCCTTTTTTAAATATGAAAGTGGGTTCATTGCTTTATTAAAAATTATAACATTCATTAAAAATTCTATGCAATATAACAAATAATAAAAAGAAAGTAAAAACTCAAACACCCTAAACCCCCAAATCCCACCACTTATGTGGGAGTCACCAAGCTTTTTGCAAATGTCTAGAGTAGTAAATATCTTTGCCTTTGGTCTCTATCACTATAATTGAATTCTGCAGTTGTAGCAGGAAAGCAGCCATAGACAAAAGGTAAATGAATGAACAGGTGTGACCATTTCAATGAAACTTTATTTAGGACCAGATTTGGCCAGCAGGCTGTGGTTTGCTAACCCTTGATGAAGAGTAACCCTCATTTATATTAGGTGCACATCATTTCCCAAATCTTTTTTTTTTTTCTTTCCTTCTCACTTGTGTCTTTGGAAATATATCCATAGAGGAAAAAAGAGAGAGTTAATTTTATATAGATGAAAGCATCTTTATAAAAATGAAAGCTATATTTAAAAATATAGTAAATTCAATTTTATTTGAATTTGACAGAAGGAATGAACTGAAATAAGATTGCAGGAGCTACTGAAGTTCAGACACACATTTCTTCACCACGGGTGACAATATTTCCTAAAATAGTTCCTCCGAAATTAGGGGGGAAAAAGATGATGAAAACGTTGGGCATCTTTTTGCTTTTTAAAGTCCAGTTTTCAATTTTGGATGGAGCAGTTGACTTCCTACTCTGACAGATAAGGAAATAAGTGTTCTTCCACTTCTCCTGTCTGAATTCCCTTTGCTCATTTGATTGATTTTAAATTGGCAAGGCCAATGATTTACATTCTATTCCATCACCACAATGACCTGGGGGTCCTTTGGTCTTAGATGTTTCAGTAGATGGGCTAATGCCTACCACCATTTTTCTTTTAATCAAGGTTTCTTCATTTCTGTTTTTTTTTTTTAAGTTTTCTTTCCTCTCTTATTGAGTTGGATTTATTGCCTAGTAATATTTTTAAGAAGGACTTATAGGATTTTTAGTCTCTGATTTGCCTCTTAGCATCATACTCAAAGGACAAACTGTCCAGGTATGCAACTCCTGGGTCACATTTCCTACCAAGTGTTGTATAATTTTTATTTTTAAGTTTTTGCTGTAGTTTTAAAGTTACAGCTTCTTTATGTGTCTTTTGGCTGGTTGGATTTTGTGGTCAAGAATCCCACTTTCTCTATGATGTGTAGGTGCTACATTTCTCCTGTTCTTTCCTGTTGGAAAATGTCCATCTGTATTCATGCTGGAGGGCTTACTTGGCTGTGTCTGTCACACTTGGGGTGATCTCTCTTTGCCTGGGGACCTTGTAGGCTTTGCTCCTTTCCTTTTAAGCATTGGCTATTTCTCTTGGGAAGCCTGAGCACAGCTTCGTTTTTATCCCTTGGGAGTGTCTAACTGCCCCCCCCATACCTGAAAGAATCTTTCTTTATTATTAGAATCAGTATCTTCTTGAGAACATGTCACAGTATTAATCATTTATATTAATTTTGTGTCCTATTTGTGCTTCAGGTTTAGTTCTTCCTTTATGTCATGGAAGTTTTCTTCTACTTTGTTTTTTACTACCTTTTCTGTCTCATTTATTGAGTTCTTTATCTTGAGGACACGTGTCATTGTCTTTGTTCCTGAATATCCTCTCAATTGCTTTTATACCTTTGCTTTCATTTGCTATTGAAAGAAACCAGAATATGTCACCCCAAAATATGCCCCTTTGACATAAAATTATTTTGAGCTGAAGACAAGAAGTGTTGAATGCAGAAAAAAGCTTCTCCTTTTCTGCCTATAGGCAGGAAATAAATTCTCCTTTGATTAGAGACTGACTCTTATCAGCCCAGAGAAGGCTCCAGAGGAATCTGCAAACAAACCTTGTTAAACTAACCCTTCTTTTCCTAATTAAGGAAGTAAGGACCACCTAGCCCTACATGGACTACCCTTAGCCCAAACCTCTTTGTCTTGCCAGTTCTTCCCAAGTGTATTGTTTCCTTGTCTGAAAGGTATAAAAGCTTCCTGCTCTGGTAACTTCTTTGGGTCTTCATTCTCTTGTGAAGTCTTCCATGTACCCATAACAATTCAATAAAATATGTATGCTTTTCACATTATGAACTCTTTTGAAAAACTTAAGTCATGCATTACCTTTGAAAGCCCAATTCTTTTTTTTTATTATAAAGTATTATAAAGAATGGTCACAACTTTTAAATCCACTTTGAATTTCTTCTCTGAATTGTTAAAAAAGTTATTGATGATCTCATTTATAAACACTAAATTCTGATTCTGTCAGAATCTAAATTCTGTCACCTCCTGTCATTTAATTTTGTATTCATTCAAATGTGTTTTTTGTTATGTGTATTATAAAAATATATTTTATGATCTCTTACCCAAATAAATGCTTGCAAAGGAAAAAAAAAATATGTATGCTTTTCTCCTGTTAATTGGTCTTTGTCAGTTTAATTTTCAGCCCCAGCCAGAGACCCTAAGAAGGTCGAGGAAAACTTTTTCCTTCCCTATGCTGATTAACTCAGCCTTTATTCTATGTCAGTATTTTATTTTTGGCTGTTTTCTTCTCCTCACAATTTTTACTTATTATTTTTTCTATAATGATGTTGTTTTGATCCCTGTTTGGTTTCCCTAGTTCCACAATCTCCCTGTCATTTCACTTCATTACTTATTCATTTTGACTTTGAATTATTATTGTTTTATTAAATTCATGTTTTTCTTAAGGTTTTGCTTTTTTTGTTTTGTTTTGTTTTTAGCAAGAAACACGCACAGGGAATTTGTCTTCTCCACCTTGGATTATATTTTCTTTCATTCTTTCTGATTGTGTCCTTTATCTGCTTCTCCTTATCCTTTTCTTCCTTCTTTCCCTTTATCCCCCCCTTATTAATTTTTTTCTTGTGCTTTAGTGTTTGCTTAGCTGCCATGCCATTTCTTCTTATCTTGACCCAGCTTCGTATGAGCAGCTCTGCCCAGTCTTTAGTCAATATAAAGTAGTGTCCATGAATTTTCTCAGACTCTTTAGGACCTGTTTGTCTGTCTTGTAGCCTGAAGGCTGAATATTATTTTCTGTGCACTCTTGTTGCTTTTATATAACCAGAACATGTGGTGTTGGAGGTGTGTGGCTGGGGCAGTGGAGAATATTCTGCTGGGGCTGTGGGAAGTCTTTCTTGGAGCCCTTGGCTTGTCCTTTGCCTCAGTTGTGTACTACTCTCAAGGAGCATGGAAGCCTAGGCTTTAGAGATCCCCTAATTTAGCCCTGTTTTTTTTTTTTTTCTCCTCTTGTGAGATCTTGACCTCTTATAAGGGCAGATAAATGCTTCTCCTCTTGAGGATTTCCTCTCTGTACTTTCATGGGCTGCCTGTATACCTATTCAATGTGCATCTCTTCACATTAGTGGGTAATGTGCACATTTGAGCATTTTGTCTACACATCTTCCCTTAGTATTGCTTCTAAGAGGTGGTGATTAAGTTAGGAGCCTATAATAGTTTTTTCCTGTGCAACAAACAACTGCAAGATCTCAGTGGCTTACAACAAATATTTATCTTCATGTTCAGGCATCTACAAGTAAGCCACTGTTTGTCTGATCCAGTCTGGGCTTGGCTGGGCCAGGCTGGACTCCAGGCTTGCAGCTGGTTTCAGGGGTGCTTCATATCCTCACTCTGGGGACCGAGATGGAAGGGAGATGCTACCCAGTGGGATCCCAACAGCATAAAAAGCCAGGTTGCATCACACAAGCACAAAGTCTCTCTTTGCATCCATGACTGCTAATGCAGTCCATAGACCCAAAAAGGCACATGGCCAAATCTAACTCTAGCGGGGGTCAGCAACATCACATGACAAAGGGCAAGGATGTAAAGTCTATAAATGCAAGGAAGTAAAGAATTGTAAATCTTTTCCCAATCTACCCATGAGACTTCCTAAGTCTGTTAAGAATCTTCTCTCTTTCATTTGCTGCTTTCTTTCATTTTACTTTTGAAATTTAAGGCAGAGTTACGTCACTTTTCCTTGATTAGAATTTGGGTAAAGCATTTATTTTTTATTTAAAAAGTTCTATTCTATTAAGAATTAGAGGACAAATCTTTGATCTTAGCCTCAGTCTGACATTTACTCAGAAGTCTCCTTATAGTCTCTGTAGGGGTTTTCTAAGCTTTAGAAAGTAAACTGTTTTATAATTACAATAATTTCTTCAGTACAAACTAAATTCTCTTCTGCTCTGAGACTCTAGTTCTGTGCATCTCCCTCGGGATGCTTGACCCACAATAAATCATTTTGGATTTGGCTTCTGTTTCCTCTAGACATCTTCTCTGTTTGGCTACAGTCTTATATTTTAAAACAAATACTCGGCAGATGCAGGGTGTAAATAAATT
Organism: Mirounga angustirostris; assembly: GCF_029215605.1. Classification (NCBI taxonomy): domain Eukaryota; kingdom Metazoa; phylum Chordata; class Mammalia; order Carnivora; family Phocidae; genus Mirounga; species Mirounga angustirostris. The sequence goes on from NW_026991723.1 coordinate 25,585,084, forward strand.
AGATTGCACTAAAAGGGGAAATTGAGTGAGCATATTGGCTTTCAAAATTTTGATTTCCTAATGAGTCACTAAGAAAGGTGATTAAAAGTTCTGAGTGCAGAATGGACTTGCCAACCAGTGGGTTCTACTGGCGATCAGGTCCCCAACTGGACTTTTCCATTAAGGGATCCTCAGGATCTGGGGTCAGTGTGGTTGAAGGGTCTGGTATAAGGGGGCTGGAAGCATATAGTTCATGAATATTTAATATATAGTATATCTAAGAAGATATGACCTGTCCACTGAGAATCTGGAGAATCTGGTTCAAAATCTTTACAGTGTCATGCCAGGGTGGGAGATGGTGGTATTCTGTGGGATCGGATGGAGGAAAGATCTAGGCTCTAGCAGCTCTATGTTCAGACTCAACCCATCTCTCTGTTTTCAGGTTGGTGATAGCTGCGTCTCAGATCCAGGCTCTCCTAGGCATGCATTTCTCAGGCATGCATTTTTAAGGCATGCATTTCTGCTGCTCTTTGGCTTCACTCTCTCTAGGCACTTGGTCTTCATCCTTTGCAGCTGCATTAACTCCATATCTACTTCCTGTTTCCCCAAAATGGGCTCACATGGCTAGTGATGTCTGTCCTATGACTTAATACTTTTGAAAAAGATTCCTCAACTTTCTTGCATTTCAGAAGAGAGTACAGATAAATGCATTTATTCAGGCCACCATATTTAATCAGTCCATTCCTTTTATTTTTAAAATTTTATTTCTTAAGTTTTTGTTTACAGTCCGTTCCCTTTATGTCCCTCCTTCTGGTGCTCTCCTTGCTTAGAACGTATTTGAGTCTCTTGTATGATTAATCACATCATAATCATAACCTCACAATCTGGTTGAAATCTTCCTCTGGTTGAACTCTTCCTCTTTCCTCTCTTTCTTTGCAGAAACTTTGATTAAGCATCAACTGTGTGTTAGTTAATGTATTGGGCATCGAGGCATTGAAGTCACACAGATTAAAAGGCACACAGCTCCTATTCTTTTTTTTTTTTTAGATTTTATTTATTTATTTGACACACAGAGAGAGACACACACAAGCCCAGGGAGTAGCAGGCAGAGGCAGAGGGAGAGGGAGAAACAGGCTTCTCACCAAGCAGGGAGCCTGATGTGGGACTTGATTTCAGGACCCTGGGATCATGACCTGAGCCGAAGGCAAATGCTTAACAACTGAGCCACCCAGGCACCCCACAGCTCCTATTCTTGAGGCTATTTTTCCATTTAATGGGGAGACTGCCCAGTGGATAAGCATTTCTTAGATGATTGGGTAACGGGATTAATTGAGGAAAGTGCATGAGAGCAGAGTAGGAGTGCTTAGGTCTCTCTGGAAGAGTCAGAAAGTCTTCTGGAGGAGGTGGTATTTGGGTGACCCTTATGAAGGTGTTCTCTCAGAGGGAGTAGCATGAGTTAACAACAGGGCAGTGAGAGAAACAGTGGGTGCTGGGTCATTCGGCTAGCTCAGGGTTATAGAATGTGAAAGCCATTTCCTTCCTTTGCACGTTGCCTGTCATCTTAAAATGCATTACTTTACCATTTTAATGTGTGAAACCCAAGTGTCGCCAAGTCCTCTGTTCTCTGTTTCTTTAGTACTGAAGCACAGTCCTCCAAATACAGTTTCTAAGATTTACATATGCTGGAGGCAAAAGGGCACTGTTTGTCTTGCTGACCCCAAGGACTGACCCAGTCCTTTTCTATTTTTTCCCCAACCACTCTACAGAGGATTGTTGTGCATTGTAGACTTCTGCTGAAGGCTTGGGAAAAATAAGAGGCGAATTACAGCTCAGTCTATAAGCGTAGAGTGTTTTCATCTTCCGGCGCCTCTGCCTGCTACCATGTTGCCGGGAGTCGCTCTCCCTTCTATGCCACATCTCTCCAAGTCTTGTCCTCTCTGAGTTCCAAGTACCCCTGAAATTTCCTTCTATTTGAGCTTCTAGGGGAAGCCACCTTAATTCCTACTAATTTATTAGGCCTATTCCAGCTTTCCTGGTTGAAATTAATTGTTTCCGCCTGTGGGTTTCTATAAGATTGTCGCCCTCAATTAAGCAAATTTCATCCCCCACCTTTTAGCTCTGAACTTGCCAGTCTTCTCCACCAGAAATAAGCCCCCTGAGGTTGAGGACCTTGACTCATTCATGTTTATATAATAAAGTATAATGTTTCACTCATAGTAATTATTCAAATAAATCATTCTACAGGCATTGCCAAATGCTCAGGGCTTTGCAAACATGAGACTGCATTTAATCCCTGCATGATGGTTGCTTTGGCCTCATGCAAGCCAGTTTGATTCTTCAGCTGTTCCTAATTGAGATTCTTTCAGTCAGTGACAAATGATGGGGTAAATGCAGCATGAGACCTGAGACTTGGCCGTCCGTGGGTCAGCATCTGTGGAGTCCTGGGCTTCCTTTTCCTGTAGTATCCACAATAGTCACGGTGGGGAGTGGAGGAAGGGTAAAGATCTCCATGCCTCACCCATCAGAGGTGGCATCAGCACTGGGCCAGAGAATGCCATGTGTCGAGGGCCTGCAGAGGATGGTGACCTTGAATGGGATATTGTCAGAGTTTTTGGTGCCTGGGAGGCTGTGGGAAAAGGGTGCCTGGTAACCATGTGGACAGTCCTTTTCTCAGGGGCCCTTCACCTCTACCCTGGTTCCCTGTGATATTTTGTTCTTACTAATGACCTGAGGAACTTTAAAAAAATTCACTTCATTATTCATTGATCAGTGGCACCAGGATTCACTTTCACTGGTTCTACAAAGGACCCTTTGGTCAACTGGGGTTGGCCAGTGGTTTTTCCTTGGAAAGACACCAGTGACAGTTTCTGGTGGTAACTCCTAATAAGTTACGTGGTGGGTGGAGTGATCTCATTCGTAGTATTTGTTATTGGTGAATTTTCACTCAGTAACCACTCATCCCACAACACAGTAATAAGGATCATTGTAGGAATTCTTCTGCTGGAAATAAGCCAAGTTTTATGTTGTTCTTTCTCTTCCTTAAGCATTTTGAAGAAAAAGACTTTCTTAGAAAAATAACTGTTTGATAAATGCTCGAATTTCAAGTAGTAGGAGATTTTGGGGTTATTTTCTTTCTTCCCTACAGGAAATACTTTAACTTCAGAGTAGGGGGTTTAGATTTCAAAAATATGTCATTTTTTTCTCCCTTTCAAAGGCTGGGAGAATATGGCCTCTGCTTGGCCAGTCACATGTAACAGATTTTTGAGAGCAAGCTGGAGATGTGCTTTGTAACTGGTACTCTTGTAGGGAGTAGCCTCACACTTCTCATCTGGTCCTAGGCTAACATCTAGCAGAAGGTCCTTTGTTGATTCCGTTGTAGATATGGGAGCGTGGGGCAAAGTTCCAGATGTCCACCTCAGTGCTGGTGCAGGCAGGCCCGTCCCAGGCTGCTGTGGAGCTGTGCCTGGTTTTCCCACTGTCCTTTGGATTGAGGAAGCTGGTTTGGATTCCCCAGATGTGCTCAGTTTTAGAAGGTGAAAAGAGGCTTCTGGCTCAACCGCCACCCTTTCTAAACCGAGTAACACAAATCTTCTCAATGTTGGCTTATACTCAAGTGATGGGGCAAATTTTCCAAATTGGAAGAGTTGAGGAAAAAAATATTCAATGATATTTCAGTTGGAAAGATAGACTTTATTCAGGACCATCACCACGGGGATGGGGACCATTGTAATGGAATTTTACAGCAGGGGAGAGAGATCAGGCTCAACTCCAGATACAGCAGGGGCAAGTGGGAATTCATAGCCAAGGAGCAGGGTGGGGATCAGTGCTTGGAAAATTATGGGGAGGAAACATTAGGGGCTGGGGCGGGGAGGGGGGGATGTTCTGGCTAAACTGGCCTAACAGGATTCTTGCTGAAGGCAGGTCAGGGTGATCAGACATCAGCTGGGGGATGGCAGAGGGTGAGGAACCTGATCAGATATGGAGGGTGACGAATTCTGGCTAAACTGGCTTATCAGGGTTCTTGCTAAAACTAGATTTTTGCAGAGGAGTATACAGATGGGCCTAGAAGGAAGTTCAGGAGCCTGACTAAAGTTCGGCCAAGCAATTTGTCAGAAGCCAGATTGAAAATTATAACAATTTCTAGACAGGCTAAAGTTCCCCTTCCATGAAATATTAGTGTGTAAATTTTGCTGTGGAATAACTGTGAGATTCCGCTTCCAAGATGAATGACTCATGAGTCCTTTGTTTTGAGGTAATTAGCAATAGTAGGAATAAAGAAGATAGGAGGGTTTGTGGATCAGTCAGGGCTTTCCAGAAAAATAGAACCGATTCTTTCTTTCTTCCTTTCTTCCTTTCTTTCTTCCTTCCTTCCTTCCTTCCTTCCTTCCTTCCTTCCTTCCTTCCTTCCTTTCTTTCTTTCTTTCTTTCTTTCTTTCTTTCTTTCTTTCTTTCTTTCTTTCTTTTCTTCTTTCTTTCTTTCTCTTTCTTTCTTTCTCTTCTTTCTTTCTTTCTTTTTCTTCTTTCTTTCTTTCTTTCTTTCTTTCTTTCTTTCTTTCTTTCTTTCTTTCTTTCTTTCTTTCCTTCCTTCCTTCCTTCCTTCCTTCCTTCCTTCCTTCCTTCTTAGCTTTATTTTAAGGAATTGGCTCACAGAATTGTGGGGTAGGGGCTGCTAAGTTCAAAATCTGAAATCTGCAGTCTAGGCCAGCAGGCTGGACTCTCAGGCAGGAGGTGATGCTGCTGTCTTTAGGCAGAAATGTTTCTTCTCTCTTTCTCTCAAGGCCTTTAACTGGATTGGATGAGGGCCACTCACATTATTGTGGGTGATCTCCTTCACTTAGGTCATCTGATTGTAGAAGATAGCCATGTCTACAAAATACCTTCACAGCAACACCTCAGTTAGTGTTTGAATGAGTAACTGGGCACTACAGCCTGGCCAAGTTGACACATAGAACTATCACAGTAAGTGAAGTTGGAGTTTTTGCCGTGAGGTGGAAGAAAACCGAAAGGAAAGGAATCATGGATTCCTGAGGTGGACTGTTGCTGTATGGTGAGGAAGCAGGAGGACCAATGAGTATTCTGACATTGGGGCTATCATTCTGGGATAGGAGAGGAATGAAGAACAATTTCCTAACCTGGGATGCATAAGGCAATTCAGGCATTCTAAGATGTTTTCCATGTGCAAGAAATCCCTGCATCTCTGGGACCAAAGGCAGGCAGTCTTTTGTGTTGGGTTTGAGGCAGGGGGCTGGGGGAGGGGCATGGGGGGGCTGGTAGCCACAGCTCTGAATTGTAAAATCTGAATTGTAGAAAGACATTTGGCTGGAAAACTAAACACAGGAAAAGCTGCCTCCTAGCTTGTCATTTATCTATAAAGATAAAATGAATTCACTAGCATCCCTTTGAAACTTGAGGGATGGATATCTTAATAAATATCCATGGAGTCAAGGGATAAGGGATGAAGATTAACTGTATAGAGGCCACTATTACTAATTTAAGATGTGTAAAAATGTCATTATTGACTGCATTGTGCTGGCTTTATCACTGTATATTAGTAAATATAAAAATATTTGTCAGAGATTCACTCAGGACCTTATTCCTTCCACCTTGCTTTTCTCATAAGGTTACTCTCTACAGCCAGGGATTCTCCTACCAGGAAGATTCTTCAGGAACCCAACCTTCTATATTAGAGAGGAATTCTGCTATTGGCTCCTATATATAAAAGCAGGGGCATTAAATTCATCATCGTATATATGACAGAGCATGTCTAATGGGGCAGTGGAGAAGGTCTGTTCTTCAATTATTAACAAGTTAGCGCTATCAATACATTTAACAAAACTCATTTCCCTTCAATAAAAGATAACCATTAACCTCTTCTAAACCAGGCACACCCACTTGGGCAATTCAAGTAGATTCGCTCAATAATTGCAAAATGTTGCACCTTCTAGTGTCTTCCTGTTTGGTGCCTCCTCCCTACCCCCAACCCCAGCTGCCAAAACATTTGATTTTCTTGTCTAATGAAAAGGAGAGAAATAGAATCTTCTTTTATGACACTTCCTGAAAATGGCCTTTAAGCCAGAAAACATCACATACTTGCCTATATAGATAGATGGTCACTAAGGCTTTGGATTTTGTAGTTGTAATGGGCAGCAAATACCTGTGGGACCCCCTAAAATCTGTAAGTTGCCTTGTAAAACTGTCTTGTTTATGTACAAGATCTTACAGTTTCTGGAGTATATGTGGTTTTTTGGTAAACTTTTATTCTGGTTAAAAATTTAAAAGGGAGCTACTTATAATGTCCTTAGCATTAACTTAAGCTATAACAGGTCTATAAAACAATCACTGAGATGCTATTAAAAGTATATGAATAATAAAACAGCTACAGTAAGAAAAGCTTTAAAAGAGTAACTTGGCCTTGGCAGTTCCCTCTTTTCAGAAAGCCCTGGGGTGGGGGTGGGGAGCTAGATGGGGGCAGGGATTGGTTTGGCTGCACTCTGGCGATGTCCTGGGGGGGTTAAATGTTATTTGGTAATCAGGGAAACTGTACCTCCGTTTTTTTTCCCCCTTATTAAGAGTAAAGGCTGTAGGACATTTTCTGGGTTATAAATGGTAACAGAGTATAACGCAGTAATATTTCTAGGAAATCATCTCAGGGTATTTTGTTTATAAGTGATATTATGAGGGTGCAAGTTTTGTGAAGTTGTTCTATTGGTAAAAGTCAAAGGCGCTAATAAGCCCAGGGCCATGTGGGGTGTGATGGAAAAACTTGGGGGTTTTCAGAGCAAAGTGATTCTGGATTTGTATCTAGGTTCTGCTGTTTAGAAGCTTTGCAACCTTGGGCAAGTTCCTTAAGTTCACTAAACATTAGTTCCTCCTTTTATGAAATGGAATTAATAATACCTGTTGTGAAGTGTTACTGAGAGGATCCCTCAAGATGACAACATATATAAGGTGCGGAGCACATCTCTGGACCCTGTCTCCTTCTGTTACTTTGAGATTATTAGTGATCTAATATGATGTCTATGATATTTATTTGGTATCACCATCTGGTAGACATCTCTCTTGGCAGCGGTGAAATGGAGCTGATGTTTGAGATCACAATGAATGAATGTCCTTCTGTGGTGTTAGGAAGTTCAAGAAGGCTGCATTGATCAAGAATCTTGAGATCTTTAGACTTCTATCAAAACAGCTGCTGCTGCTTTCTTTAAAATATATATATGTATATATATATATAAAAAGAAACTATTTTATTGAAAAACAGCATATGTTTAGAAAAGTGCCCAAATTACAAGTATACAGCACAATAAATGATCACAATGTGAAGAATTCTGTGCATTTACCACTCAGATAAAGACTCAGCTCTCTACCAGCACCCCCAAAGACCTCCTTGGGACCACCCCCAGTCATTCCCACCTCCCTCTCAGAAATCATCATGGTCCTGACTTCTCATATCATCAGTCAGCTTTGCCACCTTCTGGAGCTTCTATAAATGGAAATAATTTATTTTGTGACTCCCTTCTTTCACTCAACATTTTTATAAGACTCATACATGCGGGCGCCTGGGTGGCTCAGTTGGTTAAGTGACTGCCTTCAGCTCAGGTCATGATCCTGGAGTCCCGGGATTGAGTCCCGCATCGGGCTCCCTGCTCGGCAGGGAGTTTGCTTCTCCCTCTGACCCTCCTCCCTCTCATGCTCTCTGTCTCTCATTCTCTCTGTCTCAAATAAATAAATAAAATCTTTAAAAAAAAAAAAGACTCATACATGCTATTGCCATACCAGTGCTTCATTCATACTTGTGCATGGTACATGCATTATATGAATATGCCACCATTATTATCCATCTGGTGTCGATGGGTATTGCAGTAGTTTCTAGTTTTGTCTATTAAAAATAGTGCTGCTATGAACATTTTAGCGTATCTCTTTTGGTGAACATATGTACACATTGCAGTTGGGAGTATTCCTTGAGATGGAATTGCTGACTTCGCAGGTAGGCACATGATCAATTTTAGTAGAGATTGCTAACCAGTTGACCAGTTGTCCAAAGTAATTGCATCTTCTAATGCACTATACTTAAATGTTATTTGGGAAAGTGATGCAGGAGAGTTTTGGTCGTACCATGTGTGTGCCACACTGGGTACAGTCTTTTTCATTTTGGCTACCCTGATATGTGGGTATCTTACTGGCTACCCTGATAGGAGTGGTATCTTACTGGGATTTTGCTTGTGGTTCTCTGATGACTAATGATCTTGAACACTTGAATTTATCTGCTGACCATTGGGACTTTCTCTTTTTCTCTTCCTCTCTCCCTTCTTCCCTTTCTCCTTCCTTCCTAATTCAGTGGCCACCTGTATTTCAAGTTTTGTGCTATTGCTCTGTAAGACTATATGTTAGCTCAAACTTAGGCTATTCATTAAGATGGAAAAGAATGGACTTAGGCAGGGCACCTACCCCCAGGCAGACAACACTGGCCTGAGAGCTGGCATATCTGGGTCCTACTCTCAGATACTCTGACTGTCCTTGTGATGTTGCTCATTGTTGAATGATGTCTTGGGTCTCCTTTTTTTTTTTTTTTTCTGGTTGGTAAAATAAAAAAACTTTAAATGATTTATAAGGGCGCTTTCTTCTCTGGCATTTTGTGATTGCACATAATTTGGCAGAACATTTACCATGTCCTCACTGCCTTTTGAACATTCTGCCCTGAAGTGATCTGGAATAGTGATTCTAAAAAATGGTCCCAAGAATCAGTTTGGTGTAAGTATAACTTGTCCCTTAATCTTATTGACAAAGAGAACTGGGGGAAATAGAAGCTGGTGATACAGAGGAACTTGTAGTTTTTAAGAAACTGAAGAAATCCATCAGTGATAATATGAATCTGAGGCCATCTGGGCCAAAGTAAAAACCGGAAGTCCCTAACAATGGTCATAGTTCAAAACTTCCCTGAGAATCATGATTATATTTATTCAGGATCTGCTCAGATTTTGAATGACCTGTTTGACTCCACCCTCTTCCTTGCCCCACCTCTGTGCATTCATAGCAGGACTAGAGACTGTCAACAGAACATGGCTCCCTAAAGTTGCCTCTTATCCATCAGATGACTGAGGGATCAGTGATGGGTGTGGGGGGGATCACTGGGTCGTTCCACAGACTCCTTCCTCCCTCATTTTGGGACACCCCCCATGTCCCACTATGCTCCTTCCATCAGGGGGAGCCACCAGGGCACTTATGTTGCTGGATTCAGTCACTGACAGAACAGAATTAACTCGATGAATTTTTAAAAAATGCACAAGCTTTGTGGCTTTTGTTTTGTTGCTTACAAATATTTTATTTTGCCTTGACTTATAAGACCATAGACTAATGTCAACAGCATCACTATTCTATGCAGTTTTAAAAATACATATAAACATACTGTATATCTATAGTGATTAATTTAACCAGTTCCCTGTGTAGGCATTTAAATTGTTTAGTTTTCCTGTATCAGAAACTATAAACATACTTTTAGCTAATTCCCTGTGTATGAGTGTAATTTTTAAAAACTTTTTTATTATGGAAACTTCCAAACATATACAAAAGCGTAAGGAGTAGTGCAATAAATCTCCATGAATCCATCATTTAGCTTCAGGAATTATCAACACATGGCAATCTCATCTCATTTATACCATTCTAGTGTCCCCTCCTCACTTTTTGAAGCAAATCCCAGATATCATATCATTTTATCCTCAGATAATTCAGTGTGTACTTCTAAAAAGATAAGCACTCCTTATAAAAATTGTGGTGGTCTTTCATGTTTAAACCATATGTGGTTTGTAGACAAAATTGGTGAGAGTAGATAACTGTGTTAGCTTTCTATTGCCGTGTGACAATTTACCACAATTGTAGTGGGGTAAAACAATACACAACTATTATTTAGTAGTTTTGTGGATCGGGAGTCCAGACCTGGCTGGGGTGTACTCTGTGTTTTGGGGTCTCACCAGGCTGCAGCTGAGGTGCTGGCTGGGGCTGCAGTGTTCCCCATTGCTCAGAGGCCTCTTTTAAGCTCACGTGGGTGTTGGCAGAATTTGGTTACTTGTGGTTGCTGGACTGAGGTCCTCAGCAACTTGAGCCCACCCATAGCTCCCTGCCACACGGTTCTCTCCAGAGGTACTCTCACAACACACAGCCTGCTTTTTTGAACCAGCAAGGGAGAGAAATCTTTGATGGGAGCATGGACTTACGCCCTCTTTTTAGAACTTTCCCCTGATTAAGTCGGGCCTATCTGGGATAAACCCTCTTTTGATTGCATAAAAACCAACCGATTTGGCCCCTTAATCACACCTTAATTACAAAATCCCTTTTGCCCATTCTGTAGGGGTGGAGACTACATAAAGACATGAACAGTAATGAGGAAGAAAATCATACCTGGAATTCTATTCTATTGCTAATTTAGGGCAGGAACTGGAACTTTTCTTCTGTGAAGGGTCAAATAATAAATTTTTCAGGCTTCGTGGCCAGATGGTTTTTGTCACAACCATCCACCTCTGCTGCTGTCCCAGGAAAACTGCCACAGACAGTGTATAAATGAATGGGCGTGGCTGTGTTCCAATAAAGCTATTTACAAAAACAGGTGGCAGGCCACGTTTAGTCAGTGGGCTACAGTCTGCCAACCTCTGATGTTCTGATATACTTTTCCCTCTGCTGGGCTGGAGTCCTGTCTTATGAGCACTGTAAGAATAGTGATCTAAAAATCTGTCTATGCATTTCTTTCTTTCTTTCTTTCTTTCTTTCTTTCTTTCTTTCTTTCTTTCTTTCTTATTTTTTTAAAGATTTTATTTATTTATTTGAGAGAGAGAATGAGACAGAGAGAGAGAGCATGAGATGGGGGAGGATCAGAGGGAGAAGCAGACTCCCTGCTGAGCAGGGAGCCTGATGCAGGACTCGATCCCGGGACTCCAGGATCATGACCTGAGCCGAAGGCAGTCGCTTAACCAACTGAGCCACCCAGGTGCCCTGTCTATGCATTTCTTATAGAGCCATCCTGAGGACATTTTCATTACATCTCTCAATAATTCCTACTGTGAAGCTCCATGTGAAGAACTTTCTTTGGAACTTAGTGGCAACAGAAGTTTTGCTTCCCCTGACTGTTTTTTTTTTTCTATTAAAAAAATTATATAACTCACCATATTTCCCTTTTTGTGTGGCTTCCAGGAAGCTCAGAGTCTAACTTGAAACTCCATTATCACAACTATTAAGACCTGACAGATTGCGTATTGTGCTTATCCACCCACACATTGGTATTTTATCCTTATTTTAATTTTCTGTGTCTCTCTATTTTACTATTATTTTATTGTATAAATGTGAAATAACATTGAGTAAAAATATGAAATTCTATACCATGGGCTCAAAGGAACACTGAATTTGTATTAATAATAGCTCCAAATTAGAAAGAGCCCACATATCCATCAAGAGGAGAGCTAATGAATTGTGGTATCACCATATAATGGAATTTTACATAGAAACAAAAAGATCCAACTGCTGACACATACTACAACATGGAAGGACCCCAACAGACATCACACTGATTAGAAGAAGCCAGACACAAAAGAGTAAATACAGTACGATTCCATTTATACCAAGTCCAAGAATAGGCAAAACAAATCAAAGGTAATGAAAATCAAAACATGATTGCTGTGGGGCAGGGGCGATTTTCTGGGAAGTGGCAAGAGGAAATCTTGTGGGGTGCTGGAAACACTCTGTATCTGGACTGAACTGTTGTCATGGAGAGCAGACATATGTAAAAATCATTGAGGTGTAGACTTAGGATCATTAAACTTTATGCACTTTACTATATATAGATACAAGCTGCCTCCCAAAGAGAATCGCTAATAATGCAGCGTCTTGCTTAGCTCTCTTCCACATCTATGCCCTGGTGTCTATTGGAAAAGAACGTCAAAATTGATGATCTCAAACGTCCGTACCTTTTTATTTTCTAAAGTCCATAAATTAGCAGCAATCATACATTTTTATTACACAATCTCTCTTAAGTGAAGAGCTGAAAAAATAGGTAAAAATAGCTTTTCAATCCCAAAGGCAGGTCACTGTCTATGGCTATGGTGTTGGTCCACTGCAGGAGGGGCTTGAGAGGCAAGTGTGAGCTGGAATCTGGCCCCTGGACCACTTGCCAAGCTCAGTACTTGAAGGCAGTGTCTGCCTACAGTGGTACCTTTTCTCATTTGCACCAGTACACATTTTCTAATTTGCACTTAACACCACAGGTCAGTAGCAGCTCTACACAAAGATGATGTTTAGGGCATAATAATTAATTTTCAGGACCAAGGGTATATTTGGTGATCTTTGGAACAGAAACCAGTCTCTACCTTTGTCTTTGCAACCTAAGGAATGTTTTATAAAATAAAATAGGAAGAATCAATATCCATTCACGTGTACATTCTACTTAAGTATTAAGAATATAACCTCTAGTTGGCCTAGTAATGGCTTAATGGGGCAGAGCCATATGGAATTTGGGGGAGAATGCATTTTTGCTGACCTAAGAGATCCATACTTTTAGCTGAGCCCCTTGGAGAGATTGAGCTCATCTTGACTTCTAAAGAGGTCAGTGTGGCCATCACTTAGAGGAAAGCATGTGAGCAAAAGATGGGAGGAAGCATCTAATCAAATCTGTCCTAGCTGAAACCCCAATGTCCAGGAAAGAACACAACAACTAAAACCAAAAGGAGATTGAGATCTAAAAAGACACTTAACATTTTTAAGCACTAAGATATAAATGTTAGGTGCACTATCAACCGGATTTATAGATACCATCAAGACCTACCTCTTCCTACCTCTTCCACATATATAAAGCTAAAGCTAAATTGTAATGAAAGATTAATACATGGTGGAGCGATGTTCAGGTTATCCTGGCTTCTTCTAATTTGACATGAGATGAACTAGAATTACTGGTAGCTGTGAAGTTTTCTCCACCACAATAAAAAAGTCTGTCCAGAAATGATAGTGGGGGAAAAAATCCCAAACAACACATTAAAAAATATTTTAATTCCAGTGTAATTAATGTACAGTGTTATATTAGCCAAACAATACATTTTAGTAAGTCCAATTAGTGATTGCTCATATGACTTTAATTTTAGTTTAAGAAAAAAAAAAATCTGATACCTACTTTGGGTACCTCAAATATATTTGGGTAAAATTTGAATTTAAACATGTACATAATTTTCTAGACTAATCACTGATATTGAAGACTTTTGGAGGAAGCTGTCTTTGTAGTGCTGTTAACTCAGTCCTTTTGGAGTAATAGAGAAATATCTTTGCTAAAAATTCCAGGCAGTTAAGATCACTAACTGAAAACTTATTTGATTTTTGCTCCTTGAACATCCCCGTGGATTTTTTGATGAACTTCTGACTTGGTCAAGTTCCCTTTGATTGAAAGTAACAGAGACCCACTTCAAATCAATGTAAGCAGAAAAAGAGATTTCCTGAGAGGATCCTTGCTAAGTAGGCTGGATATTAGTTCCAGGCTTCTGGGAGAGGGACTTGGTGCCTCAGCTTGGTCCACGTGTCCAGCCTTGAGCCCATTAGCTGTGGCAGGTGGTAGAGTCATACAACCCTAATGTGGCTGGGGCAGTCCAGGGGCAAGACCCTTCCTCCCAGCACTTAAGAAGAGATTCCAAGTGCTCGGTCCAGGAAAGAGTGAGCCCAATGGGGAGGAAAGACAACCCAAGGGAGGATAGATGGAGTGGTCATGCTGGGAAGAGAGCAAGATGGATTGCTTTGAGTTCTGTATAATGTGATGAACTTTAATTTCCTTCTGGTCCAGGGCTTAGGAAACCAATCAAGTTTCTCAAGCAGAGGCTAAGACACCATTTTCCCTCTTATCCATCTCAACTCATGTTGGACTCCATTTACTAGCCTTGGTGTGGCAGGAAATTATCCCTTGTTTATCCTGAGCTAATGTGCACCTAAACAAGCCAAGGCTGGTCCTAGTTCTCACTTGGTGGCCAACTTGGAAACTTACCCCATATAGTAGGGGTAAGTGATTGGAGTGAAAGTTTTGGGGCTGGAGTCATTTGGGGGACTTTTTAAGTATACCACCCTGTGTTGTTCATCTCCAGGCATGGAAGACTGATTTCATAGATGGACCCAATTTTTTGCATCTCTCTATATTGAAGCCCTTTAATAGAGGCCTCCTACTTGGACTCTGGGCTTGGTGACATGACTATAGACAATGGGACAACACCAAAGATACAAGTAGAGGCTTGGAAGAAGCACTTGTATACTTCTTTCCTCTTTCTCAAACCCTACTAAATTTGGAAGATAGTTTGTTACCTAACAATGGCTAACTGATATACCAGGTATTTTTATGTAAGTGAAATCAAGTTCAAATGATCATTTATTAGGAACACCCAAACGTTTGAGCTATGGAGGGATATGTGAGAAGTGGAGGGGGCGAAAAGCCCTTTCCCTAGGGCTGGTTTTCTCTTGAGAGTATTGGATATTGAATGGGTTATATTGGGTATTGAATGGGTCATATGCATCTAAACCCCAAGGATTAAAAAAAAAAAAATGTTTGAAATGAGCTCTTTCTCCCTTATCTCTGTCACTGCCTTGGGTCTCTGGGAATTGAGGGACCTGTACAGATTAGTATATATTTCTCTGGTGGATGATGTAATCCATGACTTCCTGAAGCAAGATTCTAGGGCCTTTCTGATGGGAATGAGAGAGCACCATGAATTTCCTTGCATAAAGAGTGAATTTCTTCTATTAAAATGTTGAGCTTCTCCTAAACTATTTTTGCTGGGATTGACATCACAGGCTTTGGGTTATTTAATCTGTTTTAAAAACTTGTCTTTATGTGGAGGGGAGTAATTTTTTAAAAAATTTTTTATTGTTATGTTAATCACCATACATTACATCATTAGTTTTTTGTTTTTGTTTTTGTTTTTTTTTTAAGATTTTATTTATTTATTTGAGACAGAGAGAATGAGAGACAGAGAGCATGAGAGGGAGGAGGGTCAGAGGGAGAAGCAGACTCCCTGCCGAGCAGGGAGCCCGATGCGGGACTCAATCCCGGGACTCCAGGATCATGACCTGAGCCGAAGGCAGTCGCTTAACCAACTGAGCCACCCAGGCGCCCACATCATTAGTTTTTGATGTAGTGTTCCATGATTCGTTGTGCATAACACCCAGTTCTCCATGCAGAACATGCCCTCTTTAATACCCATCACCAGGCTAACCCATCCCCCCACCCCCCTCCCCTCTAGAACCCTCAGTTTGTTTTTCAGAGTCCATCATCTCTCATGGTTCTTCTCCCCCTCCGATTTCCTGCCCTTCATTCTTCCCCTCCTGCTATCTTCTTCTTTTTTTTTCCTTAACATCTATTGCATTATTTGTTTCAGAGGTACAGATCTGTGATTCAACAGTCTTGCACAATTCTCCACACTCACCATAGCACATACCCTCCCCAATGTCTATCACCCAGCCACCCCATCCATCCCCCGCCCCCCACTCTAGCAACCCTCAGTTTGTTTCCTGAGATTAAGAGTTCCTCATATCAGTGAGGTCATGTGATACGTGTCTTTCTCTGTTTGACTTATTTCGCTGAGCATAACACCCTCCAGTTCCATCCATGTTGTTGCAAATGGCAAGATCTCATTCCTTTTGATGGCTGCATAATATTCCATTGTATATATATACCACATCTTCTTTTTTTTTTAAAGATTTTATTTATTTGACAGAGGGAGATACAGCAAGAGAGGGAACACAAGCATGGGGAGTGGGAGAGGGAGAGGCAGGCTTCCCACCGAGCAGGGAGCCCGATGCGGGGCTCGATCCCAGGACTCTGAGATCATGACCTGAGCCGAAGGCAGACGCTTAATGACTGAGCCACCCAGGCACCCCTATACCACATCCTCTTTATCCATTCATCTGTCGATGGACATCTTGGCTCTTTCCACAGTTTGGCTATTGTGGACATTGCTGCTATACACATCGGGGTGCACATACCCCTTTGGATCCCCACATTTGTATCTTTGGGGTAAATACCCAGTAGTGCAATTGCTGGATCGTATGGTAGCTCTATTTTCAACTTTTTGAGGAACCTCCATACTGTTTTCCAGAGTGGCTGCACCAGCTTGCATTCCCACCAACAGTGTAGGAGGGTTCCCCTTTCTCTGCATCCTGGAGGGGAGTAATTTTTAAATTAAAATAAGCCCTCACTTTATTCTTTTCAGAGTGACCTAATTTTATTTCCTCATTAAGGGAATTGAATGACCCATAGCAACACATGTGCATGTGGGAGTGGGGGTGGGGAATTGCATGAAGATTTTCGCTGAACACTTTTGCTATTCCCTAAATGGAATGACTGGGTAAATAAGTAATTTTTCTGGGAGAAAAATTGAGCCTCTAAGGAGAATCTTGAGGATATCTAATGAGGATACGAACTTGTTTGAGGGATATGAGAAGATTGTATAGAATTAACACTAAAGAACAAACACAAATATAGCTGAGATCATGATAGGTTATTGTGTACCTAGACGTGTCAAGCTATATACCAGAGGAGAAAATTGAGAAATAAGCTCAGGCTAATAGTTATTTTGTTACCTATAACAGTTTCAATGTTACTTTTTTATATCTTTGATTCTGAATAGTATAATCCTGCCTGTCCCTCAGAGAGCTCCTAATATCTGATTCCCTACTATTTACTTTCTTCTTTCTTTCTTTCTTTCTTTTTCTTTCTTTCTTTTTCTTTCTTTCTTTCTTTCTTTCTTTCTTTCTTTCTTTCTTTCTTTCTCTTTCTTTCTTTCTTTCTTTCTTTCTCTCTCTCTCTCTCTCTCTCTTTCTTTCTTTCTTTCTTTCTTTCTTTCTCTTTCTGTCTCTCTCTTTCCTTCTTTCTTTCTTAGAGAGAGAGAGCGTGCGAGGGGTGGGGGTATGGCAGAGAGAGAGGGAGAGAGAGAATCTTAAGCAGGATCCACACGCAGCATGGAGCCCAACGCGGGGCTGGATTTCACGACCCTGAGATCCTGATCTGAGCCCAAATCAAGAGTCAGTCGCTTAACCGACTGAGCCACCCAGGCTACTTTATTTCTTACTGTTATCTTCATTTTCATCCAAAATAATGTTATTTTCTCAGATTCAATCTAAACAAACATGACATAGCTTTGTTGAATCTGCAGATTTATGTCAAATTAATGAAAGATTGAAGAGTAGCCCATGGATGACATCTAATTCCTATATTCTCCAGGAAAACTACAATGTAATTATAAATGCATGAGTTGCTGAATTTACTGATTAAATTTATCAGAGTAAATTATTCCATTTCAGGAAGCTTTTGATTCTAAAGCTGATTCTAGTATCTTTTAACAACTTTAGAGGTTTAATCTGTTTCCATAATGTAGCCATAATTTTGGCTAAAATGATTTAGTTCTTTGAAAATATACCAAGTTTGAATGATAAATATTGAATGATCCTTTTGTTTTGTTATGTTGTTAAATTCTGTATGAGCTATTACTTTTAGTTCAACAATTTAAAAAATATTGAGTGGAGGGCACTGTGCCAGAGCCTGCAGGAAGATTTAAGGGCAGATGTCATTTCAGTTTATGGCTATGGTTGAACATGAATAATTTATTTCTCATTTTTGGTTTTTTGATATTTTTAATTATTATTTTTAATATGTTGATGGCAGTAGATACTAGTTGCGCATAGCACAAAATTTGAAAGATACAAAAAGGACATCGGTAAAAAGAAAGACAACTTCCCTCTCCTTATCCATCAGGTACCCAGTTTACCTTCCTGGAGGCAACTACTCTTTCCTTCCCAGTGTAATCCAGGCATTGAAACATGTGAATGTATGTGTGTTCTCACCTTTATACAAAAAGTATCATACCATATTATGCTGTTTTGTACCCTCCTTTTTTTTTTTTGACTTAATAATATGTCTTAGAAATCTTGCCATATCTGGGCATGTAGAGATGTCTCAGTTTTTCTAACAACTGCAAAACATTTTGCTGCATAATAGTGTCATACTTGAATTAACCAGCCTCTGATTGATGGCATTTAGGTTATTTCTAGTCTTGTGCTATTTTAAACAGGCTTCCATGAGTTCCTTTGGAAATACATTGTTTTGCCCTACACTTAACTTATTTTACATACAGTGTCATACAAAACTATCTATATTCCTTAAAAATTTCCACAAATAAACACTGGAGCAACTCAGAATTTCTTTTCACTCTTTTGGTTTTAAAAACTTTATCTTCTCAGTTTCCCTGGACACAAATATTTCATTGAATTCTTTTTTTTTGGCTTTGAACACTCTGAAAGTTTAAGTCAGGTAATTTGAAATTCTGGAAGCCCCAAAGTGTATCAGAATACGGACATGTAACCAATAGTTTTGCAGGCCAGTGGTTCTCAAACTATCTGTGGTAAAGGACCAGTTCTTCTCTCTTCCTTCCTTCCTTTCTTTTTTTTTTTTAGATTTTATTATTTTTGCAAGAGAGAGGGAGAGTGTGCATGTGTGTGCATGAGTGGGGAGGGAGGGGCAGAGGGAGAGGGAGAAGCAGACTCCCCACTGAGCAGGGAGCCGAATGCAGGACTCAATCCCAGGACCTGACCCCAAGCCAAATGCTTAGCTGACTGAGCCACTCAGGTGCCCTTCTTTTTCTTTCTTTCTCTTATTATTATTATTTAAAAATTTTCCAATCCATCGTAGACCAGTGCCACTATGTGGCTCACACCACATGCAACTCACCACGAGAGAGAAGACATTCAAGCTGGCTCCTACCTTGTTTGGAGAGACAAGTCGCTAATCACATGCTTGGATGTTGTGTCAATGTTAAAGTTTTTAGCTACACTCTTGAACATTTCTTGTGGATGAACCCCTTTGTAGCACTGTTGTAGGACCAAGATACAATTCCTTCCAATCATAGTTTCTCCCAACCTCTAGTAGAAAAACACTAATTTTTTTAAAAGATTTTATTTATTTATTTGACAGATAGAGAGACAGCACAAGTAGGCAGAGTGGCAGGCAGAGGGAGAGGGAGAAGCAGGCTTCCCGCTGAGCAGGGAGCCTGATGTGGGGCTCGATCCCAGAACCCTGGGATCGTGACCTGAGCCGAAGGCAGCCGCTTAGCTGACTGAGCCACCCAGGCGCCCCAGAAAAACACTAATTTGATGGAAGAACATCTTTCTTTGAATGGGCAAAACCAACACTGAATAAAGAACAAACTTTGTTTTCATTGTCTTAAGTGCATTCTTACCTGGCACTTCATTCTCTAAGAATTATGTTCACTGGAAGAAGTCCCTTGGCCAAATATATATTCATGATGATGGTTATCAAGTCCTCTTATTCTATCTTTGAACAAACTCAGAATTGTGATTGGTCACAGAAATACACATCATCTTCACTGAAGTAAATACAGATCCCTAGGGACTCCACTGAGACTATGTTAATAATGGCCTCCTGAAAAACTACAGGGACTATTTGCAGAAAAGAGAAAAACTCAAGGATTCACCTTTCTGATTTTAAAGGCTTTTTTAATTGGCTTTTTGAAAAAAGAGAATCAAATATGCATAAACAATGGATCTCTTTCTATGAGAGCACGACTGCCAGGAAGTCCTCAGGGGTGTTGTCACCACAGCAGTGAGCCAGCAGGTCCTGCTTCTCTGTAACCAGTGAGGAGATTGTGAAGGACTCACAGACTGACTGTGCAGAACACTGACCACGTACTCAACTGGAATCCAAAGTTGAGGAGGAAAGAAGCAACATTTTCTATAGCAGAAATGCCACCAAAGTGAGAAAGATTCTTCCCTTTAACATCCACGTAATATGTATTAGTCTTTTTCAGATCATGAGATGAAGAGAAATGTTAATAAAGAAACAAAACTCTATAGTTCTTAACATATGGACATGTGGAACCTGAGTACTGTTCTTTTTCTTCCCTTTTCTTTTCTTTTCTTGTCTTGTCTTTTCTTTTTCTTTTTTCTTTTTTCTTTTTTTGCCACTTAGAGGCCAAAGGCCAAATTCTCACAATTTTCTGACTTGTCTGCCTCTACCCCCAGCAGGGAATGACTTTTTGCCACTTGACTCTTGACACAAAACTGCTCAGTGGGAGGCTTCCCCCCAACAGAGAGGATGTGAGCTGGAATAGATGTATCTACAGTTATTTTAAACTTCTAAATGTGTACTCTTCTGAAAGACATTTCTTAGAAGGTAATTCTTTTTTTTTTTTTTTAAAGGAATTTAAAAACATTGGATAAAATCCAGTGCTTGAGAAAACTAAGGAGAACTGGGGTGGGGAGGGAATTATGCCTTTTTGAGAGACATAAGTAAATCCAAGATATATATACCACAAGAACTCCAGGACTGAAAAATCACCTACCTTCTAATTCAGCCAGTGGTCTGGATGCAGAATGCCCAGTAGCCTGTCCATAGCTGGGCATTCTGGGCATTCTGGACCAGCATGGACTTTTTGTCCCAGGATCAGTCTGTTGATCTGTTGGAGGCTAATGAGGTCTTGCTTTGCATTCTAGCACCTAGGACAGTACTTGGCTCATAATAGACACTTGTGACTTTTGAATGAATGGTCATGTGTCTTCTCTTGACTTTTCTCTTACCACTCAATCAGTCATTTGGCCCAGTGGATGGAAAGTTCATTCATTTTTGTTTACTGCTTATCACCAGCCTGGTGATGATTTCTGACTATCTCTATTTGTTCTTTTAGTCGAGTCCCACATCTCCAGCTGCTTACTGGGAAGTTCTGTTAAGATATTAACTTTTGCTTCAAACTCAACATCTCTAAAGGAACTCATCTTCTTCTCCAAACCAGCCCTGCCTCTTCAAATTTCCATTGATGGAAAATTACTGTCCTAGTTATCCAACTGTGAAATTTTGTAAACAGATAAATCTCTGAATCCAACCAGTCACTAAATCCCTGAAGTTGTCTATCATCTATTCTTTCCTCTGAAGTTTTCTTGTCACCACACTAGTTAGTTTTCTTACCTCCTCATTCCAAAATTCTTGCCATAGCTTCCTCCCTCTCCTTCCCAACTAGCATTGATGCCAAATGTATCTTCCCTATTGTTGACATCACAACACTCACCTGTCCCAAATCCATTGTCATAATGTTCTACAGTATTGAATTAACTTTTTTCCTGCTGGCTTTCAAGATTCTCCACTTATTATTTCCCAAAATATAGACACCTTCAATTCTAGGCAAACTGACTTCCTCATCGACCATTGTGGTATTGTGATTTATAATAAAAAATATATATTTGGTCACCAACCCTTGGCACAGAGATGCTAAAGCCTTGGAGTTTCCTAAGTGATGAAAGTGGTAAGTAAAAAGATGGCAGAGGAGTAGGGGACCCTATTCTAACAGGTCCCTGGAATTGAGCTGGATATCTACCAGACCATTCTGAACACCCACAAAATCAGTCTGAGATGTAAGAAGATAGATCTGGATCTCTACAAACAGAATATCGCAGGCGGTTGGTTTTGAGGTATGAAGCAGGGAGCTGTGATTCTGCAGGCAGATATCAGAGGATAAATGGCAGCAGGAGGGAGCCTGGCTGTGGGGATCCTACACCACCGGTGAGCAATAGCCACCTGCACTGAGGACCAGGCACAGACTCACAGACCGGTAGCGGCAGGGAAAGGACTTTAGATGGAAACCAGAGCAGCGGGGCCCTGTGTGGGAACTGGGGGCAGCTGGTGGTTTTAGAAGCACAAAGGACAGAGATGTGCTCCAACCTGGAGGTGAGAACTGGGAGCTCTGCTGAAGGGCGCATGACCTAGGACACTGCAGTTTATAGCAGCACAGACAGAAACAGAGAGAGTGTGCCTGGAGAGCTCACTGAAGAACAGACTGCGATCTCTCTGCTCTGAGGCAGAGGGTTGGAAACAGTCTCTTCTGCTCTGACTCTCAGAAGAGATGTGCAAATCCACCAGGGAAAGCCGCCAGGGAAAGGCACCAGAGAACAAAAGCCCCCCAAAACCGGTTTTCACTGAGCCCATCCCCCACCACAGGGGGCAGGGCAACTCTGCCCAAACAGGGTTGCCTGAGTAACAGCACAGCAGGCCCCTGCCCCAGAAGACAGGCTGGGAAAACAAGAGGCCAGCAACCCTAAGGTCCCTAGAAAACAGGTGCATCTTGCTTGGCTTATGGTCAATAATTTGGACTCTGTACATTCCCTCAACCACCCCTCAACAGAATGATGAGGAGGAACCCCCAAAATAGGAAAGACTCAGAGACTATGACTTATGCCACTGATTTACAAATGGATTCAGATATAACCAAGATGTCGGAGATGGAATTCAGGCTAGCAATTGTGAAGACAATAGCTAGAATGGAGAAATCAATTAATGGCAACATTGAGTCTCTAAGGGCAGAAATGAAAGTTGAATTGGCAGAACTTAAAAATGCTATCAATGAGATCCAATCTAATCTAGATAATCTAACAGCTAGGGTAAGCAAGGCAGAACGAATTAGTGACCTAGAAGACCAAATAATAGAGAAAAATGGAAAAGGGGAGGCCAGGGAAAAACAACTCAGAATCCATGAAAATAGAATCAGAGAAATAAGTGACACCATGAAATGTTCCAATGTCAGAATTATTGGAATCCCTGAGGGGGTGGAGAGAGAGAGGGGACTAGAAGATGTATTTGAACAGATCATAGCCGAGAACTTCCCTAACCTGGGGAATGAAACAAACATTTATGTCCTAGATGCAGAGAGAACCCCTCCCAAGATCAAGGAAAATAGGCCAACACGCCAACATGTAATAGTAAAACTCGCAAATCTTAGAATGAAGGAAACCATCTTAAGGGCAGTTAGGGGGAAGAGATTCCTTACGTACAGAGGGAGGAACATCAGAATAACATCAGACCTATCCACAGAGACCTGGCAAGCCAGAAAGGCCTGGCAAGACATATTCAGTGTACTAAACGAGAAGAACATGCAGCCAAGAATACTTTATCCGGCAAGGCTGTCATTTAGAATGGATGGAGAGATGCAGAGCTTCCAAGACTGGCAGAAACAGAAAGAATATGTGACCACTAAGCCAGCTCTGCAAGAAATATTAAGGGGGGGGGGTTCTATAAAAGGAGAAAGACCCCAAGAGTGATATAGAAAAGAAATTTACAGGGACAATCTATAAAAACAAGGTCTTCACAGGCAACATGATGATAATTAATTCATATCTTTCAATAATCACTCTCAACGTGAATGGCCTAAATGCTCCCATAGAATGGCACAGGGTTGCAGATTGGATAAAAACACAGGACCCATCCATATGCTGTCTACAATAGACTCATCTTGAACCTAAAGATACATCCAGACTGAAAGTGAAGGGATGGAGATCTATCTTCCGTACCAGCAGGCCTCAAAAGAAAGCTGGGGTAGCAATTCTTATATCAGACAAATTAGAATTTAAACTAAAGACTGTAGTTAGAGACACAGAAGAACACTATATCATTCTTAAAGGGTCTAGAAGATCTAACAATTGTAAGATAAGGTCTCAAGAAGATCTAACAATTGTAAATATCTATGCCCCCAACATGGGAGCAGCCATCTAAATAAGCCAACTGTTAACCAAAATAAAGAGTCATATTGATAACAATACATTAATTGTAGGAGACCTCAATACTCCACTCCCAGCAACAGATAGATCATCTAAGCAGAAAATCAACAAAGAAACAAGAGCTTTGAATGACACACTGGACCAGATGGACCTCATAGATATATACAGAACATTCCACCCTAAAACAACAGAATACTCATTCTTTTCAAGCGCACATGGAACTTTCTCCAGAATAGACCACATACTGGGTCACAAAACAGGTCTCAACCAATACCATAAGATTGAGATTATTCCCTGCATATTCTCAGACCATAATGCTTTAAAACTGGAACTCAATCACAAGAAAAAATTTGGAAGAAATTAAAACACTTGGAAGCTAAAGACCACTCTGCTCAAGAATGTTTGGGTCAACCAGGAAATCAAAGAAGAACTTAAACAATTCATGGAAACCAATGAGAACAAAAACACATCGGTCCAAAACCTATGGGACACTGCAAAGGTCCTAAGGGGGAAATACATAGCCATCCAAGCCTCACTCAAAAAAATAGAAGAACCCCAAATTCACCAACTAGCTTTACAACTTAAAGAACTAGAGAAAAAGCAACAAACAATGCCTAAGCCCTACATTAGAAGAGAAATAATTAAGATTAGAGCAGATATCAAGGAATTAGAAACCAGAAACACAGTAGATCAGACCAGTGACACTAGAAGCTTGTTCTTTGAAAGAATTAATAAGATTGGTAAACCACTGGCCAGACTTATCCAAAAGAAAAGAGAAAGGACCCAAATTAATAAAATTATGAATGAAAGGGGAGAGATCACGACTAACACCAAGGAAATAGAAACAATTATTAGAAATTATTATCAACAACTATATGCCAATAAGCTGAGCAACCTAGAAGAAATGGATGCCTTCCTGGAAACCTGTAAACTCCCAAGACTGAAACAGGAAGAAATTGACAACCTGAATAGCCAATAACCAGTAATGAGATTGAAGCAGTGATCAAAAACCTCCCAAAAAACAAGAGTCCAGGGCCTGATGGATTCCCTGGGGAATTCTACCAAACATTCAAAGAAGAAATAATACCTATTCTCCTGAAGCTGTTTCAAAAAATAGAAACAGAAGGAAAGCTTCCAGACTCATTCTATGAGGCCAGCATTACCTTAATCCCCAAACCAGGCAAAGACCCCATCAAAAAGGAGAATTTCAGACTGATATCCCTGATGAATATGGATTCCAAAATCCTCAACAAAATCCTGGCTAATAGGCTCCAACAACACATTAAAAGGATCATCCACCATGACCAAGTGGGATTTATCCCCGGGATGCAAGGGTGGTTCAACATTCACAAATCAATCAATGTGATACAACACATTAATAAGAGGAGAGAGAAGAACCATATGGTCCTGTCAATTGATGCAGAAAAAGCCTTTGACAAAATACAGCATCCTTTCCTGATTAAAACTCTTCAGAGTATAGGGATAGAGGGAACATTCCTCAAGTTAATAAAATCCATCTATGAAAAACCCACAGCGAATATCATCCTCAGTGGGAAAAAGCTGAGAGCCTTTCCCTTAAGATCAGGAACACATCAAGGATGCCCACTCTCACCACTATTGTTGACTAGAAGTCCTAACAACAGCAATCAGACAATAAAAAGAAATAAAAGGTATTCAAATTGGCAAAGAAGAAGTCAAACTCTCTCTTTTTGCAGATGACATGATACTTTATGTAGAAAACCCAAAAGACTCCACCCCCAAATTACTAGAACTCATACAGCAATTCAGTAATGTGGCAGGATACAAAACCAATGCACAGAAATCAGTTGCTTTCTTATACACTAACAATGCAACTGTAGAAAGAGAAATTAGAGAATCGATTCCATTTACAATAGCACCAAAAACCATTAGATACCTCGGAATAAACCTAACCAAAGAGGTAAAGGATCTATACTCTAGGAACTACAGAACACTCATGAATAAGAAATTGAAGAAGACACAAAAAGATGGAAAAGCATTCCATGCTCATGGATCGGAAGAATAAACATTGTTAAAATGTCTATGCTACCCAGAGCAATCTATACCTTCAATGCCATCCCGATCAAAATTCCAATGACATTTTTCAAAGTGTTGGAACAAACAATCCTAAAATTTGTACAGAATCAAAAAAGACCCTGAATTGCCAAAGAAATGTTGAAAAAGAAAAACAAAGCTGGGGGCATCACGTTGCCCGATTTCAAGCTTTATTACAAAGCAGTGATCACCAAGACAGCATGGTACTGACACAAAAACAGATATACAGACCAATGGAACAGAATAGAGAGCCCGGATATGGACCCTCAGCTCTATGGTCAAATAATCTTCAACAAAGCAGGAAAAAATATGCAATGGAAGAAAGACAGCCTCTTCAATAAATGGTGCTGGGAAAATTGGATAGCCACATGCAGAAGAATGAAACTCGACCATTCTCTAACACCCTACACAAAGATAAACTTAAAATGGATGAAAGACCTCAATGTGAGACAGGAATCCATCAAAATCCTAGAGGAGAACATAGGCAGTAACTTCTTTGACATTGGCCACAGCAACTTCTTTCAAGATACATCTCCAAAGGCTAATGAAACAAAAGCAAAAATGAACTTTTGGGACTTCATCACGATATAAGCTTCTGCACAGCAAAAGAACCAGTCAACAAAACAAAGAGGCAACCCTCAGAGTGGGAGAAGATATTTGCAAATGACACTACAGATAAAGGGCTGGTATCCAAGATCTATAAAGAACTTCTCAAACTCAACACCCAAAAAACAAATAATCAAATCAAAAAATGGGCAGAAGACATGAACAGACACTTCTCTGAAGACATACAAATGGCTAACAGACACATGAAAAAATGTTCATCATCATTAGCCATCAGGGAAATTCAAATCAAAGCCACACTGACATACCACCTTACACCAGTTAGAATAGCAAAATTGACAAGGCAAGAAACAACAAATACTGGAGAGGTTGTGGAAAAAGGGGAACCCTCTTACACTGCTGGTGGGAATGCAAGTTGGTACAGCCACTTTGGAAAACAGTGTGGAGGTGCCTCAGAAAATTAAAAATAGAGCTATCCTATGATCCAGCAATTGCACTACTGGGTATTTACCCCAAAGACACAGATGTAGTGAAAAGAAGGGCCATAGGCACCCCAAGGTTCATAGCAGCAATGTCTGCAATAGCCAAACTGTGTAGAGCCGAGATGCCCTTCAACAGACAAATGGATAAAGAAGATGTGGTCCATATATACGATGGAATATTACTCAGCCATCAGAAAGGATGAATACCCAACTTTTACATCAACATGGGTGGGACTGGAAGAGATTATGCTAAGTGAAATAAGTCAAGCAGAGAAAGTCAATTATCATATGGTTTCACTTACTTGTAGAACATAAGGAATAGCATGGAGGACATTAGGAGAAGGAAGGGAAAAATGAAGGGGGTGAAATTGGAGGGAGAGATGAACCATGAGAGACTATGGACGCTGAAAAACAAACTGAGGGTTTTAGAGGGGAGAGGGGTGGGGGTGGGTTAGCCAAGTGATGGGTATTAAGGAGGACACTTATTGCATGAAGCACTGGGTGTTATATGAAAACAATGAATCATGGATCACTACATCAAAAACTAATGATGTATTGTAAGGTGACTAACATAACATAATAAAATAAAATCTAAAATACCCCCCCCCAAAGTGGTAAATATGGCTGTTGTAATGTTAATGAGGTGACTTTTGGAAAACACCTATGGTTTGGGACTGGTTGCCAGGGGAACCAATCCTCTGAGTCCCACCTTCCTGACCTCCAGGGAAGGGAGAATAGTTGGAGGTTGAATCTGTCCCCAGTGGCTGATGATTTAATCAATCTTGCCTATATAACAAAGCCTCCATAAAAGTCCAAAAGGATGGGACTAGAGAGCCTCCTGGTTGGTGCTAGGAGAGTGGTGTTCTTGAAGGGGGCATGGAAGTTCCTTTCCCCACTCTTTGCTTCTACCTAGCTGTTCCTGAGTTTTATCCTTTTATAATAAACTGGTGAACTAGTAAGTAAAATGTTTCTCTGAGTTCTGAGAACTGCTCTAGCAAATTAATCAAATCTGAGGAGGGGGTTGTGGGAACCTCTGATTTAGAGCTGGTTGGTCAAAAGCACAGGTGACAACTTGAATTTGAGATTGGGGTCTGAAGTTGCAGTCTCGTAGTACTGAACCCTTGACCTGTGGGATCTGACCATAACTCCAAGTAGAGAGTATTAGAACTGAGTTGAATTGTAGAACACCTAGCTGGGGTTGAAGCATTGCTTGTCGGTATGGGGAACCTCCTACCCTGTCCCATGGTGGAATTGGGTGCAGAACCCTCTTTTTTTTTTTTTTTTAATTTTTATTGTTATGTTAGTCACCATATATTACACCATCAGTTTTTGATGTAGTGTTCCATGATTCATTGTTTGCGTATAACACCCAGTGCTCCATGCAGAATGTGCCCTCTTTAATACCCATCACCAGGCTAACCCATCCTCCCACCCCCCTCCCCTCTAGAACCCTCAGATTGTTTTTCAGAGTCCATAGTCTCTCATGATTCGCCTCCCCCTCCGATTTCCCCCCCTTCATTCTTCCCCTCCTGCTTTCTTCTTTTTTTTAAAATTTTTTTATTGTGATGTTAATCACCATACATTACATCATTAGTTTTAGATGTAGTGTTCCATGATTCATTGTTTGTGCATAACACCCAGTGCTCCATGCAGAACGTGCCCTCTTTAATACCCATCACCAGGCTAACCCATCTTCCCACCCCCCTCCCCTCTAGAACCCTCAGTTTGTTTTCAGAGTCCATTGTCTCTCATGGTTCATCTCCCCCTCCGATTTCCCCCCCTTCATTCTTCCCCTCCTGTTATCTTCTTCTTTTTCTTTTCTTAACATATATTGCATTATTTGTTTCAGAGGTACAAATCTGAGATTCAACAGTCTTGCACAATTCACAGTGCTTACCAGAGCACATACCCTCTCCAGTGTCTATCCCCCAGTCACCCCATCCCTCCCACCCCACTCCCCACTCCAGCAACACTCAGTTTGTTTCCTGAGATTAAGAATAACTCATATCAGTGAGGTCATATGATACATGTCTTTCTCTGTTTGACTTATTTCGCTCAGCATAATACCCTCCAGTTCCATCCATGTCGTTGCAAATGGCAAGATCTCATTCCTTTTGATGGCTGCATAATATTCCATTGTATATATATACCACTTCTTCTTTATCCATTCATCTGTTGATGGACATCTTGGCTCTTTCCACAGCTTGGCTATTGTGGACATTGCTGCTATAAACATCGGGGTGCACGTACCCCTTCGGATCCCTCCATTTGTATCTTTGGGGTAAATACCCAGGAGTGCAATTGCTGGGTCATATGGTAGCTCTATTTTCAACTTTTTGAGGAACCTCCATACTGTTTTCCAGAGTGGCTGCACCAGCTTGCATTCCCACCAACAGTGTAGGAGGGTTCCCCTTTCTCTGCATCCCTGCCAACTTCTGTAATTTCCTGACTTGTTAATTTTAGCCATTCTGACTGGTGTTGAGGTTTTGATTTGGATTTCCCTGATGCCGAGCGATGTTGAGCACTTTTTCATGTGTCTGTTGGCCATTTGGATGTCTTCTTTGGAAAAATGTCTGTTCATGTCTTCTGCCCATTTCTTGATTGGGTTCTTTGTTCTTTGGGTGTTGAGTTTGATAAGTTCTTTATAGATTTTGGATACTAGCCCTTTATCTTATATGTCATTTGCAAATATCTTCTCCCATTCTGTCGGTTGTCTTTTGGTTTTGTTGACTGTTTCCTTTGCTTTGCAAAA
The DNA here is from genome assembly GCF_029215605.1 of Mirounga angustirostris. Taxonomy (NCBI): domain Eukaryota; kingdom Metazoa; phylum Chordata; class Mammalia; order Carnivora; family Phocidae; genus Mirounga; species Mirounga angustirostris. The sequence goes on from NW_026991723.1 coordinate 25,614,490, forward strand.
GCTTTTTTTCTTGATGAAGTCCCAATAGTTCATTTTTGCCCTTGCTTCCCTTGCCTTTGGCGATGTTTCTAGGAAGAAGTTGCTTTGGCTGAGGTCAAAGAGGTTGCTGCCTGTGTTCTCCTTTAGGATTTTGATGGACTCCTGTCTCACATTGAGGTCTTTCAACCATTTGGAGTCTATTTTTGTGTGTGGTGTAAGGAAATGGTCCAGTTTCATTCTTCTGCATATGGCTGTCCAATTTTCCCAACACCATTTGTTGAAGAGACTGTCTTTTTTCCATTGGACATTCTTTCCTGCTTTGTCGAAGATTAGTTGACCATAGAGTTGAGGGTCCATTTCTGGGCTCTCTATTCTGTTCCACTGATCTATGTGTCTGTTTTTGTGCCAGTACCATACTGTCTTGATGATGACAGCTTTGTAATAGAGCTGGAAGTCCGGAATTGTGATGCCGCCAGCTTTGCTTTTCTTTTTCAACATTCCTCTGGCTATTCGGGGTCTTTTCTGGTTCCATACAAATTTGAGGATGATTTGTTCCATTTCTTAGAAAAAAGTGGATGGTATTCTGATGGGGATTGCATTGAATGTGTAGATTGCTCTAGGTAGCATTGACATCTTCACCATATTTGTTCTTCCAATCCATGAGCATGGAACGTTTTTCCATTTCTTTGTGTCTTCCTCAATTTCTTTCATGAGTATTTTATAGTTTTCTGAGTACAGATCCTTTGCCTCTTTGGTTAGATTTATCCCTAGGTATCTTATGGTTTTGGGTGCAATTGTAAATGGGATCGACTCCTTAATTTCTCTTTCTTCTGTCTTGTTGTTGGTGTATAGGAATGCCACTGATTTCTGTGCATTGATTTTATATCCTGCCACTTGACTGAATTCCTGTATGAGTTCTAGCAGTTTTGGGGTGGAGTCTTTTGGGTTTTCCACATAATGTATCATATCATCTGCAAAGAGTGAGAGTTTGACTTCTTCTTTGCTGATTTGGATGGCCTTTATTTCTTTTTGTTGTCTGATGGTGCAGAACCCTCTTAACCTTCCTAACCAACCCAGACCTTCTCTGGTCCTGTCTTTATTCATATTCTCTTTATCATTTTGATTTTTTGCCCATTGTATGCATCCAAATGACACATATCCCCAAGCTCCAGCTCAAATTCCTCTTCCTCCAGGAAAGTTCTTTGTTTTCCACTCCATCTGTCAGTGTTTCCCTCTTCTTGTGGGCATGTTGAGAGATGGGGCAAGGATATTGAGGACAATTGAGATTGCATAAAGCAGCCATAACACTGACCAGCATTTGCTGGGAACTCAAGGGATCACAGAGTGCTTTGTCTTACATTTTTTCTTATTTAATTTCTCAAGGGCTAGTCAAAGGAATTGGGACTATTTGGCCCAACGAAAAGATGACTTTGTTTGGGGTCATGAGAGTTATTCTTAGTTTTTATGAGGACTATCATGAGAAATTCTTATTCTGGATACTTTAGAACCCCAGTCCTATGTGTAATCAGGATTATGTGGGTTAAGTTACCAAAAGGCAGAAACTTCATGGAAGTGGTGTGAGATGTCCAACAAGATAGAATTTTTTTTTTTTTTTTTACAGAGAAACTTGATATGGGGGAATTTTCAAAGTGATTGAAAGCTGTCAGGGTGGAGGAAGTGGCCCTGACATAGACCCAGTGGCAGGAAAGGTCATCAGCAAGACGGCTAAAATAAACTCACTCTAAGGATCAAAAGAGATGAGGTGAGAGGGCTGACCTTAGCATGGTATCAGGTGGTCAAAGGGAGCAGTGCTTTTGAGTCCATGAGGGGTGGCTAGCTCCACCTGTCCTGCAAAGGCCATTCAACTGGTGCCTGTGGGTACAGAGAATGTTTGGGTACATGTCTGGCAGTGTTTGCCCAGGTGCTATCTGGGTTGTGGTTCTAGCAGGGAGATGGGCACACAGGACTGGCCCTTGAGACAGGAGTAAGTGCCAGCAGTATTCTTGTCTGGATCGGAGGATGGAGTTCCTAGGGAAAGGGACTGGACTTCTAGTCTATTTGGGCTTGTGGGATTTCCAGTGTGTTAGGGGTCACTGCTGGGATGTGGAGTACAGTGTGGATTGTCCAAACTTTGAAGCTATCCAGATATTCCATAATTCTGCTCATAGTTCACACAGGCAGAAATAGGCTCTGGGTTGCTTTGGCAGGTGTGGGGTTTCCCTTAACTGGGGATATGAAATATATGGATGCAGCCAGGATCAGATAGTTGGACATGAAGACTTCTAAGGTCCCCTGAGCACTAACTCTCTGATCCTATAATCCTGTGTATTTATAAATGTATCCTGTAATACACACAGTACTGTTATACTGTTATATGATTTGTATTGTTCATTTTGGTGGCAGCTTAATGTAGCAGAAAGAACACCTGCCTAGGAAGTGTGATGGGAATTAGACATCATGGGTTCTAGTCTGAACTCATGGCTCTGGGCAAGCCATTTATCTCCTGTGCTTAAATGTCCTCTTTGAAAAACAGAAGCTGGTTATGTTAGAAGATCTCCCTGGAGGGCACAGTAATGCCCCTCTCCTCCCAAGATTTCCACTTCCTAATCCCTGGAACAGGTGAATATGTTACCTTACATGACAAAAGGGACTTTGAAGATGTGATTAAATTAAGAATCCTGAAAGAGATTATCCTGGATTATGTGGGTGAGGCCAGTGTAATCACCAGCACCCTTCTCAGGGGGAGACAATGGGATCAGAATCAGAAGCCAGACATGTGACAATGGAAGCAGAGGTTGAGGGCCTCCTTTTGCCGAGGAGTGCAGTGCCTCCCAGAGCTGGAAAAGGGGAAGAAGTGGATTCTCCCCTAGAGCCTCCAGAGGAAAGGCAGCTGTGCTGACACCTTGATTTTAGCTCAGAAGAACCATCTCAGCCTTCCGGCCTCCAGACCTATAAGATAACAAATAAGTGGCATAGTCTTAAACCACCAAATCTATGGTAACTTGTTACCACAGCAATAAGAAATGAGTACGTCTGCACCCCAATGTTCATAGCAGCAATGTCCACAATAGCCAAACTGTGGAAAGAGCCGAGATGCCCTTCAACAGATGAATGGATAAAGAAGATGTGGTCCATATATACAATGGAATATTACTCAGCCATCAGAAAGGATGAATACCCAACTTTTACATCAACATGGGTGGGACTGGAGGAGATTATGCTAAGTGAAATAAGTCAAGCAGAGAAAGTCAATTATCATATGGTTTCACTTATTTGTGGAACATAAGGAATAGCATGGAGGACATTAGGAGAAGTAAGAGAAAAATGAAGGGGGTGAAATCGGAGGGAGAGATGAACCACGAGAGACTATGGACTCTGAGAAACAAGCTGAGGTTTCTAGAGGGGAGGGGGATTGGGGGATGGGTTAGCCAAATGATGGGTATTAAGGAAGGCACGTATTGCATGGAGCACTGGGTGTTATATGAAAACAATGAAGCATGGATCACTACATCAAAAACTAATGGTGTATGGTGACTAACATAACATAATAAAATAAAATTAAAAAAAGAAATGAGTACAAACTCTAAGATTCCTTCTAGAATTAGAATCTTATAATTCCTTATTTCCTGTATATTACTTTCATGTCTTTGACTAGGATAAGCTTTGAAGGCAAGGACTGCTTCGAAGAGTTAATCCTCCATAACTCCAGCACATAATTAGAGAAGCTTAATAACTATTATTGATTTTTTTCAGCTTTACTGAGGAGTAACTGACAAAACTGTAAAATATTTAAAGTGTATAATGTAGTGACTTGATCTAATATACTAGGTTTCCCCCCACCCAGTTAATTAACATATTCATCACCTCACGTAGTTCTTTTTCCTTTCCTTTTTTTTTTTTTTTTTTTTTTGCGGGGTGGGGTAGGAACATTTAAGTTCTACTCTCTTAGCAAACTTCAATTGTGGAATACAGTGTTATTGATCATAGTCATCACGTGATGCATTAGATCCTCAGACCTAATTCATCTTATAGCTGGATGTTTGTACTCTTTTACCAATCTCTCCCTATTTCCCCCATCCCTCACCCCCTGGCAACTACCTTTCTACTCTCTGTTTCTATGAGTTAAGGGTTTTGTTTTTTTTTTTTTTCAGTTGATTTTTAAAAAGTATCTGGGGAAAGCAGAGAAGCCATGGTGACTATCAAGACTCTGGAGGAGCTCAGAAGCCATATAAGCAGCAGAGGGCTTTTCCAGATACCTCTTCTTGGTCTCTCATTTGCTGACTAAGTTTTTGTGTCTTCCTCTCCCACATCATCTGGAAACTCACATGTAGAGGCTCACTTTAGCCCTTTCCTTTACAGCTGGCCCCAATTCTCGACACTGAGGCTCTATCCAATGTGGAGGATATGGCTGTTGGTCATCCTTGCCACCAGTGTGGCTCCTACCTGTATTCTGATAGCTGGACACTTGCCTCTGTGGTATAATCCAGTGTTTGGTCTTTGTCCCTTGTTTCTGACACCTAGCTCCTAAAACCCTTGAAATCTCCTGAGTGATAAGTATGTCTGCAGTGTGCTAAGGAGATGACTCTTGGCTGGGGGGCTGCTCGTTTCAGGATGGGGGCTGGTTGCCAGAGAAGCCAGCCATGATCAGAAGCTTGGAACTTTCAACCCCACCTCCTGATCTCTAGAGAGGGGAGAGAGGGTGGAGATTGAGCTTGTCACCAATGACCACAATCACACGTATGTAATGAAATCTCCAAACCCCATTCCACCCCCCAAATGTTGGGATTTGAGGAGCTTCTGTATTGGTCAACATATCCATGTGCCAGGAGAGTGGGGCACCCCAACGCCATGGGGGACAGAGGCTCCTGTGCTCTGGACTCTTCTGGACCTCACCCTAGTAGCTCTTCATCTGGCTGTTCATTTGTACTTTTATAATAAACTGTTATAGTAAATATAACATTTCCCAGAGTTTGTTTGTCCTAGCAAATTATCAAAACTGAGGATCAGACCCAGGAGCGGACTGTGGGAGCCCCTGACTTTTAGCCAAGTCACACAGTGTGTGGGTAACCTGGGCACTGTTTTTTGAAGTGAGGGCAGTCTTCTGGGACTGAGGCCTTAACCTGTAGGTCTGACGCTAACTCCAGGAAGTGTCAGAATTGAATTGAACTGTAGGACACCCAGTCAGGGAATTGGTTGATGTGAGGAAAAAACCCAATAGCCCTTCTCTGTGGATGTGTCTTCACCCTGAGCTCTAGTTCTGGTGTCTGAACCTTTTACCCAAGTCCAGGTATTTTAAACTTAAACTTGTCTGAACCTTTTACCCAAGTCCAGGTATTTTAAACTTTAAAATGCCCTTGCACCCTTGGGCTTCTGCCTTGTGCCCACCATGTCCTCTAGGACCTGAGGTCTTGGTTTTGAGTGTCAGCCCAGTGTCTGGGTCCCTGTTGCCTGATGACAGACATCTCTGAGCCTGACTCCTGGGTGGTCTCCAAGAACTGTCTATTATCCAATTTCCTACCATTGTCCTCAGTTCACATCAACAGGACACCTTTTCCCTCTGTTAGAACTACCTGATGCTGCCTGCTTTGTCACATCTCTACTGCTCTGACCTCAGACAGCATACTCAGCTTTCCAGAGAGGACTTCTAGCACCTATGAAAGGCTTGCCCCACTAGAGTCTAGCTTCCTAGTGCACAAGGTCATCTCCTGGTTCTGGACTCTAACACTGTGTCCTGAGGATCACAACCAACAGAGCTATGCCCTACGGGATTCTGAGAAATGATGTCAGCAGTGAACTTGGCCATCCCAGGACCTAATTAAATTAAGCTGTTTAGTGCCAGGACTTGGCACATGTTTTAGCTTTGAGGGTCACAGGGCTGTCACCGCAAGCTCAAGATATAGGCAGAAAAAGACAGGAAGTCAGAAGAACAATAAAGAGATTAAGGAAGGGGGATAGGGATGGAGCAAGTGTGCACATCGAAGCGAGTGCCACAACCTTGACTTCTGGTGTCTTCCCTGGCCTATTTTCCTAGAACCAGGAAGCTGAACAACAAGCTGTCATTGGAACAGGAGCTCAGTTGCAGGCAAGGTGCTATTCTCAGAAAGCAAGAACAGAGTTGCATATGGAATCTAGAGGCCTTTCAGCAAACAGTGTGGAGTGATGGAGAGCACACAGGGTTCAGCTTCAAACAAATCTGAGTTTGCATCTCAGTTCTGCTCCTTTTGAACTGAATAATCTTGGGCAAGCTACCTTGACCTTCAGAAGGCTCAGCTTTCTCATTTCTGCTATGGGGATGACAGCACCAGTTTCTAATGAGATAATGCAGGTAAAACAGCCAGCGACATGCTTGGCATAAACAGGTGCTCAGTAGATGGTGACTCTGTGCCCTATGACAGCACCAGGGAAAAAACAGTCTTGGTGGCTTTGTAGAACCGTTTGCTCCTTTTCCTGGATAGTGACATAAAGTAGTAGATTTCTGCAAGCTGCCCAGTGTCCAGGTGTCCCAAGGTCAGCCTGTGTGCAGCTGCTACAATTGGTTCAATTGCTTAAGTGTCTCTTGAAGGAGGCAGTCACATACAAACATGCTCATCAGTGTGGGCAGGCATATTTAGGCCCTCGTAGGTGTCCAAAATCCAGGTGCACTGTCATTGGAACTCCTGGGAAAGTGGAGAAGCAAGTGGCCCCACACTTGCTCCCTGGCCTCCTAAACCTAGAAAATCTCCCTGGAAATCAGGTGGGTCTTTCCATGAGGAATGAGTATTGCAAAGGTTACAGGTGATGTTATAGGCTTTTTCATGCACACGTGTGGTACACAAATACCCAACAAATATTTACTGGGCTTCTGCAACATGTCAACCACTGTGTAAGGGATGCAGTGGTGAGCAAGACACACATTCTCTCCCCCAATTGGGAAACACCAAGAGCAGAAAAATATCCTGTCTACCTATTAAAACCTAGAGTCAGGTGAAGAGCTTTCAGATACAGGATGAAAACCACGTTATGACTTGTGAACTGAGCACCTTTTGTTTTGCTGCTTGCTAACAGAGCATACCTTTTTCAGAATTCATTTTCCTACCACATGATATGTGATCAAAAGACAATTAGTAATTTGAATTTGAGGCAGATGAGCTGTGGTCTGTTGGTGAGAACTTGTACAATTCTGGTTGGGAGAGATCTGCTATGCAAATGTATAGGCTGGCTCCAGGGGAGCACTGCAGACAGGGAAGGGTGCTGCTCTGCTATAGGGGCTCCAGCAGGACTAGAATTTGAATTTTTGGCCTTTTTGGTGTAAAGGGAAGAAAAGTAATATGGTTGCTGTCACTAGGAGAGAGCTTTGTTTAATGGCTAAAACACAGACTTGGGATTTGGCTCTCATAAACCCTAGGTCTTCTCTGCCAGTGGCTCTATGTGGGGCTTAAGTCAACCTCACTCTCCTCAGTTTCCTCTTCCTATAAAAGCAGAGAGCCAACCAAGGACTAAAGAGTCAGAAAACATGTATTCTAATCCTGGATCCACCATGTTGAGTTGAAAGAAATTTGATATTTGAAATCTCTGTTTCCTTCTAAAGGAATTCCTTCCTCCTTTTCCATCTAAGGGATTCCCTTCCTTCTTTTCCTTCTGCTAAAGTCCCTCTACTGGTTTGCAGTCCTTGAAATCAGAAACAAGACTTACCTCTTCAGACTCTTGTAGAATAAACCCCCAAATCATGCTTGCTGAATAAATGAATGAACCACAACACTAAGGTTAGACTTCATCTATTTCAAGTGCCTTGGGAGCCTTGGAGCAACATCTTTTATGGACGTGCCAACACTGGTCTTCAAAAGCATGACTTTGGTTCTTTACAATTATGGGCATGTCAGCAAGGTTTGGTGTTTTTTTGGGGAGAATGAACACAGTCCTTGTTTATTTCATATGGATTACCTTCCTCTCAAAGACCATTTCTTAACATGGCTTCCTTCATCTTGTGGACCCCACTCCACTCCTGGATCCCACCGGGTAAGCATCCCCAGGTGTATTTTCTCTGCCAAAGGACTGAGCCAGATGAGAAACTTTCTTTGCTAGTGGTCATGAGTATGACTTGAGATGAGTTACCGTATCTTTTAGAATCTGTTTTTCCATCTGCTCCATGGGGAGTATATTCCTCTGTTGCTTCTATTTCTCCCATGGCAGGTAGAAAATCAGATGAGATGATTTTCTTCTGAAAACAGTTGGAAAACCCAAAAGTGGCTACAGGAACCAAAGGTGAAATTTTTGTAATTGCCACTTACCAGCATCATCAACAACTTAGTTGTTTTTTCTTCCCAGCCACATCAGAGATGGCCACTGATGCCATGTAAGGAAATACAAGGAAGCAGAGAATTTAAAAATGCCATTGTGAAATTGGAGGAAGTTTAAGTGAATATATGCCATTTTATATTCATTCATATTGCCATTTAGCAAGTAATTATTGAACATCAATTATATATGAAGATGAATCAAACATGATTCTGATCTTGTGGTTCTTTCAAAATGGTAAGAGAAATAGTGCTCTTATATTAAAACCAATAATGTGAAGTAGGAAATCATGGGCATTCCTCTGATAAGAGAAATGCTGTGATTGCACTGACAGGGAGAGAGAATTTGTCACCAAGGGGCAGGAAGGCTTATTATGAGAAATGGTTTCTAGCTGAGCCTTGGAGAATGGGGAGGATTTGAACTTATAGAATGGGATGGGGGAGGGAGGGCATCCAGGCAGAGGAATGGCTGGAGTGAAGACAGGTGCGTTCTCAGTAGCAGGGTCCTCCTGTGACTTTGAAGTACCCTTGACCCCCAGCCTGGATTGTGCTCCTGGTTTGAAGATTACTTTTTTTCATCTTTTTTGTTTTTAATTTTTTCCTTTGATCTTGCTTAAGTTGCTAAAAATTGTCCGCTACCTCACCATGCAGTCGATCTGAGCATGAGAGACTCTTGGCCTCTACTAGTAATAACCTTGGCTGCACATTATGCAAAAAGCCCATCAAAAATTCTCCTTCTGGAATGTGAGATTCACTTCAAAGCCCTCTTCTGTTGACCAAGCCTTGGGAGGTGTCATGTCCAATCATCACTTCTCAGTTACTGAGCTTCCCCTGCCTTGCTGTGAGATCAAAGGAAAGGAGAGTTCCATCATACAAGTGGAAAGAAGGTTCATTGCCTTTAGGTAGCTGATGTGGAACAGAAGTTCGACGAAGGGGGTCAAGAAACTGTTAATCCAGGGTGTGGGAAGAATCCTCAACTTGTCTGAGATACCAAGATGAGGTGGAAAACAAAGCAAGGCCGCCATTGCATTCCAGATGATCAAACTTTGCCTTAGGGTGAATGCTTGAGAGACCATCATTTACATGATTCATCTGGCTGGAAGTGGGGACCAATCCTCTATGTTAGGTTATACTGTGTGCCTCATTCCTCTCACCACATTTTGAGCAGCAAAATAAACAGAGCTGGCACTTATTGATCCTTACCTGGATGTATGTTGATGTATAAAGTTGGGCTACATTAGAATAGACGATGATTATTTTTAGATTTTTGGATCTTACGGGCTGGTAAATTTTTAAAAATTGTGTTCAACCTAGAATTGTTAACTTTTTGTTTTGCCAAATCAAGGACATTAGACTTAAAGGACAACTACAACTACAAATTGATCATCATTATTTTAAAAGGAAAGAGAATTCTGTGCCAATTATTGGGAAGAGCATAATCTCAGACTAAAGGGCAGTCCTTCCTAAAAGAGCACTGTGAATCTTCCACCAATCCTTTAGCTCTAAAATGTTTCAAATTGCCTCGTGGTTAGCCCAGTCATGGGTGTGGACTTTGGGGCCCCATGTATCAGAGGAGAGCTGGCTTCACTAGTCTGTTTGGGAAAGATACTGAATGGGTTGAGAGATTTCATGGGTGCATGGATGGTTTTGAATACACATCAATCCTGACAAGGTATATTTTGTGCTGGCATCATACTTCCTGGCACTTGTTTGTGATGATGGTGTGGTCAGTTCATTTTTATTCTGGCTCATTTGTGGGAAGGGAAATTTAATTCTCTGGGAACCCATACTTGTATTAGTGTTAAATCATTTGTCTGCTGTTTAATGATTTATATACACAGTGCAAAGAGGTCCCAGAATTGCCTTCCTGATTGTTCCACTCCTCCCACCCCCCGCTCCTTCACTCCACTCCAGGCCAGAGAAATCATTCAGTTTTGTGCCTTAGGGAATCCACCCAAGACACTATTCTTCAGCTTACTCATTCCTTATATATATTTTTATACTCTATTGACATTGGGCTTTTAGAGGAATACAAAGACTTCTTGAGGGTGCTTAGATAGGTACTATGTGGTATTTTGTGCTGAACTGCTTTGCCTTCTTAACTCAGCAATTAGTCTCCTTCCAAACTTGATGCACCCATTTTGGATTGTAAATTGTGATCCTCTGATTTATTTCTCTCCAGTTCATATGCCTAATGTGGATGGGCCTTTGGTGCTCATTAAAACAGAGACTTTTATTTGAAGGGTTGCTCTGACATTGTGCTGATGGGACCTCACATATTATACTTCTCCATACTGGCCATCTATAATTTAGTGTAGTGCTCCTATTCATGTAATGTTCAGCATTTGCAATGCTTATGAGTAATTGACAGTATACAATGGTATCAATAAATCAGATGGGCCAGGCCCAGTCCTTGATGGTCACTTTCTCTGTCTACCAAGGAGGAAAGCTGAAAATCAGTGACTGCCATTAACTGGGAGCTTTTCAGATCATAATGTCAGAGAAAGCACATTTGTTGGCTTTTATTATTAATACATTTTGAGCGGCGGTTTAAAATAAATTTCCCTGGTTGGATAACGAGACATGAAAAAAAATGATTCCTTGTTATTTTTTTTTAAGTTATTGCAATTGATTTCAAAGGAATGACTTATTTTGATAAAGTGAGTGAACCTGAGTTGTAATATATGTATAATAGGCCAAATGATATAGGAGACTTCAGGTTGTGTGATGTGGCATGTACGTCACAGAGCCAGCAACATTAGGATTTATTTTCTTGAAATGCAAATCTGGAATGAGGTGGCTCAGGAATCACCATGCAGTGCTATGTAATAGTGTATACAAGAGTGTGTCACAGAGTACAGTTGTGTGTCTGGAATGTTCCATTGCCTAGGGATAGTTCTGGGAATATATGTTTTTAAGAGAGGCATACCTCAAATTTCCATTGTTGGTCATGAGTAGCCTACATTAGCTCAAAACTGGGCATTGTCACTTCATAATAATTCTTCCTGACATGGGAAGAAAGATGTAGGGGTCAAAAGTTTGCAGGAGGAAATGCTTAGCAGACTCTCCAAGGAAAAGGTATCCTCTGGTGCTTGAAAGCTCCAGTGCTTCTGAAATACAAATCTTTATGAAGCTGGGCTAGAAGGGATTAAAATGCAGGAGCTCTAGGGCAGGTTGGCCTCTGGATTTTAGGCCCCGGCTCTGCCATGATGCACCAGTCACATAACCTTGGCCAGGTTACTTCATATCTTATTAGAACCTTGGTCTCCTTGTCTCTAAAATGGGGAGACAAATTCTCATCTCATAAGAAGAAATGTTTTGAAGAACAGATGATTTGATACACACAAAATACCTGGATAAGTGCGGAATAATTTTAGTTTTCCTCCCCTGTACTTCTGGAGAAGATGTGGAGTCATCAGGCAGCTACTAACTCTGTAGACTCAAATCTCTTAGCACCCTTGAAGAGCAGTGTGATGGTCACAAGTTAAAGATGGAACCCTGAATTCTGTATCAAGAAAGAATGCTGAGCCATTTAATTAGGGCTATGGCTGAGAAGGTTATCTTTTTATATCGACCTTGACTTAAATCATTTGTACCTGTAAGTAAAAATAAAATATGTCCTACAGGTAAATTTGATTTTTCACATCTTATTTTTCAGGTCAAAGACACTTTCTTGTATTGATATGTGAAATTAAGTAGTAGTGTCCTACTCAAGCTAGTAATGCCTGTCTTTAACAATAAAAACATAAACACAAATCTTTACTTGGGAGTGCATACGTGGGAATGCAGGTGTGTAGTTCCTCCCTTGGAACATGAGACAATAATGATTGTTTTCTGAGCAGTCAGTGCATGCTAAAAGCAGGAGGCTTTTGTGCCATTATTTTGACCTTTTGGGTCTTCCAGATCTTTCACTTTGTTGTTTGCTCTAAAGCTGCTATGGTCTAAATGTTTGTGTCCCCTCCCAAATTTGTATGTGGAAAACCTAACTCCTAAAGGTGATACTATTTTTTTTTTAAAGATTTAAAAAATTTTTTAAATTCTTTATTTATTTGACAGAGAGAGACATAGTGAGAGAGGGAACACAAGTAGGGGGAGTGGGAGAGGGAGAAGCAGTCTTCCCATGGAGCAGGGAGCCTGATGTGGGGCTCGATCCCAGGACCCTGGGATCATGACCTGAGCTGAAGGCAGATGCTTAATGACTGAGCCACCCAGGCGCCTCCCAAAGGTGATGCTATTAAGAGGTGGGCCCTTTGGGAGGTTCTTAAGTCATGAAGGTGGAGCCTTCATGAATGGGATTAGTGTCCTTATAAAGGGCCTCTGAGAGCTAGCTCACTCCTTCCAGCATGTGATGAAACAGTCAGAAGTCAGCAGTCTGCAACCTGAAAAGGGCCTTCACTAGAACCTACCCTGCTGGCATCTTGATCTTGGGCTTCTAGCTTCCAGAACTGTGAGGAATGAATTTCTGTTGTTTATAAGCCACCCACCCTGTGGTATTTTGTTATAACAGCCTGAACAGGCTAAGACAGAAACCAGTAGAAACTATATATTTTTTTTCTTCTTAAATCCAATTCATAATATTATTGGCTTATGTAAGCAATGCAAAACAAAGCAAAGCAATTGGCTAGCTAAAGATTCACACTGACTAAAGGATTACATCTGGGTAGTTACATTGAAAACTGCAAAAACCCACTGGGGAAAATTTGCCTGGGTAGAAATAAGCAACACAACATAAAAAAGGCAATGACCAAAATTGCACATGGTAATTTTTTTGAGTGAGCAATTATGATGGAAAAATCAAATATGTCTGAAAAAAATCTGGATCTGAAAAACTTGAGGTAGAAAAATTAGATTTGGCAAAAATATTGGTCACAGAAAGACCAGACAAAATAACAACAAATATGGCACAATGGCAGGTGCTAGATTTTGTAAAAATTTGATATGGATATAAACTAATCAATGAACTAAGTTTATGCTGTGAATTTTACAAGAAAAAGCATTAATTCCAATGAAAACAAGTTTAGTAAAATAGAAATGAATATGAAAAAAAATTGGGTATCATTTAACTAATCCAGGAATTAAATTCACTTACTGGAGTTCACATCTGCAAGTACCTCTTTATAAAGAGGTATTCCTGTTGGTGCTATTCAGGCCTCTCTTCTGTACATCAGGCTCCGGGGATATTGTGTCAGATCAAGTCCCAAATCCTTGCTGGGGCCTTGGGGCCCTCCATGGCCTGGCCCTGGGCCCCCTGTGCTCTCATTTCCTCCACCCAGCCCTGCGCCCTGTGGTCCATGCTCCAGCTGCACTAGCTTCCTTGATGTTTCCCACACAGGCCAGCTATATATTCCTTGGGCCCTTCTTTTGCCTGGGATGTTCTTCCTGCAGTTATCGTTGAGCTCACTGTCACCTCATGGTGGCCCCAACCAACCATCACTCCTCAGGGAGAACTTATACTACCCACTCACTCTCTACCCCCTTACTCTCCCTTCTTTTTTCTCATAGTAATTGTTACTTCCTGATATTATTATATCTGTCTACTTATTTGTCTACGTATTTGGCCAGAATGTTAGCTCCAAAGGGTTTGTTTGGTTCACTGCTCAGTCTGCAGGGTCTCAAAGAGAGTCTGGCATGTAGGAGGCCCAACAGATACTGGTTGAGTGAATTCTGCATTAAAATGTTTGTATTTGTTAACTCAGCACCAATGTTTCTCTTGGATCCGACTCCAGGGCCAGGTTGTCCACTGACTCAAAACTGAAGGAGAGGAGTGTTAAGAACCAAATATCCTGCATCACCTGAGCCTGTGGCCAGCATTAGTGCTGCTGCTAACCGTTCTGATTTTCAACCTTCTGGGCCAATGGTCAGATTGCACCTCCCTTCTGCAGATAGGTGTGGCCATAGGACTGGACTTGGCCAGTGAAATGTGAGCAGAAGGGACATGTGTCACTCCCAGCTGGAAGCCTTTCAGACAAAGTGTGCCCCTTTACAAGCTTCCTACTCCCTGTTGCGGTGAATGGTGACACTTTGGGCCATGGTGGCTTCGTTAGCTTTGGTCCTGGAGTGAGGACGGCACAGATTGGGGCATGTCCTGAGTTGGATGTGGAGCATGAGGGGATACTCTACGTTTGTTCTTTTGGGCCACTGAGATTTTAGGGTTGTTTGTTATGTAGCCTACTAATACAATAAGTTAACATTTTATCTCATTTAAGTTTTCTATTGTCCACAGGAGGCAGTCATTATTATTCCTACTTATCACTGTGAAAACTGAACTCACAGATGTTAAGTAATTTCCCAAAAGTCATGCAGCTACTGAGTGGCAGAACTAAAATTCAAATCCAATTATGGCTGATTCCATGATCTGAGCTCTTAAACATAGGCTTGTCCAACTTCTCAGTACGTTATTAAACGTGTGATAGTCTGTATGGGCAAAAGTGTGCTCTTAAGAGCTTCAATGGCCTCATTGAAAACTGGAGAACCATTGAAATCCTCTTAAAACCAGGTGATACATCAGCGACCAAGACAGAAGATTATAAGAAGTGTAGGTATCATGTTTCCTCTGTCAGTACATAGAATGAATTAAATATTAAAACCCACTTGAAGGTAATTTGAGTTGATGACTTTGAAAGGGGGCTGTAATGGTTCTCACCTGGGTAAGATTTTATTTATTTCACTTATCTCTGTTTAGGAATTTTGAAAACCCCACTGGCTCTACGTAAAAAACAAAATAGGCTGAAAAAAACAAACTGATAAACAAACCTATTTCAGGAGGCTCAGCATATTCTCTCCCTGTGTGGACTTAGAGGAAACCAGACTTTCTGAAGGTCTTGGGAGGGCACTGACCAGGACAAAGTGCAGCAGGAATATGCCTCAGATGCAGGTGGTTTTAGGCTTCAGAGCCTGTAATGGTGATAAACCCACCCTACAAACACAGTACAGAGCTGTTGTGGGTTGGGTGGCGGTAACTCCTACTTCTGAGTCCCTATGACTGACACCCCCTTTTCTTTCAATCAGACAGGAGTTAGGCTTGTTGTCATGGCTGGGTTCTCTTTCTCCAATGGTTTTCTATATTTCTATTCAGATTAATTATGATTTGAATTCAATTTCCAAGTTAGGGGAGGAGGGCTACTCCTTCCTCACCCTATATAGGACTATCCAGGCAAGCAGAGAATTACTCAAACATGAAGAAAACCACTTTCACAAATTTGGGAGGCTATAGTTATTTCATTTGCAGAAAAAAGTGTGCTGTAATGACTTTATTTTGGGATATCAGCTGTCATGTGTGCATGAATGAGGTCTAACCAACAAAGGATTGCTGAATCCCTTCTTGTGGGGCCATGTGCTTAGATCATGGTTGTGAAGAAGTTGACATGTGGATGATTTTCTATTTTACCCATGTCTCAGAGCAGGGTAGGATAAAGGGCAGGCAGGGTCTTCCAGAATAGGGTCTGAATGTGCCCTTTAAACGACTAGTCTATCACAATATAGTGTGTCTCATGTTCATTAACACAGGGATATCCACAAACTGGGCTTGTAGCTCTATTTATTTCTCATGTTGAACCTGCAAAATGTAGGCTAGTCTTTCATCTACAGACTCCTGCCTCTTGTTTGAAATCAGGCCTGTTAGGAAGAATTCTGCATGGCGTGTCTCTGGACTCATGAAGGGCCCGCTGGACTGCTGGTCCTAAAACAATGTAAGGTGAGCAGGGGTCCAGGGAGCTCCTTGGGATTCCATGAGCATCAAAGAAAAAAGTAGGGATCCTTCTAACAAATCTCATTCTAAAGAAAGCCATCAGGACAAAAAGCAATTGTGGGCACTAATAAAAAGCTGAGAGAAGAGAAAATCAATAATCCCTTGTGTGTGGCTCTGAACACCATTCTCTGTGGTCAGGAATCAGGTGGCTTGATCAAGTGTGCACATGTGTATGTGTGTGAATCCACACACTAAAGCTGCAGGAGGGGTTGGAATAGAGTAAAGACAGTGACAGAGAGATTGATGAAGTTCTTGCCAAACTGTGTGACTAAAAGAATCTCATTAAGAAGATGTGCCCTGGGAGGAGGAGGTGGTGACTTTGCTTTGAAGGGGTGGACGGGCAGAGGCTGGGAAGGAGAGACAGTCCTGAAGCCTTGAGGTGATTCTAGAACTTCCATGGCCCAGTGGCAAGTGTTGTGGGTTGAATGGTGTTCCCCCCCCAAAAATATGTCCAAGTCCTAACCCCTAGTACTTGTGAACGTGATCTTATTTGAAAATGGGGTCTTCGCAGACATAATCAAGTTGAGATGAGATCATACTAGATTAGTGTGGGCTCTAATTCAGTGACTGGTGTCCTTATGAAAAGAGGGAAGGGCATCATGTGGTGGTGACGGAGGAAAGGTGCTGCTACAAACTGAGGATGTCAGGGATTCCCAGCAATGATCAGACACCAGGAAGAGGCACGGGAGGATTCTTGCCCAGAAGCTTCACAGGGGATTATGTCCCTTTCTATACCTTGACTCCACACTCCTGGCCTCCAGAACTCTGAAAGCACACCTTTCTAGTGCTATAAGCCACTTAATTTGTGATTTTGGTATGGCAGCCTGAGGAAATTAGGACAGTAAGCAAAGGGCCTTGGGCTTCAGCCTCAGGGCAATGGGCGACGGTGAGCAGAACTTGCACTACAGGTGGGCAGTGAAGGCTCAGAGGTGCTAGAAAGTGAGGCAGTCTATTGAGGGTGGCATTGGATGCATACTGGGAAGGGGTGGCTGATTGGTTCTCATTCAGTGAGACTAGGGTTGGTTGGTTTGGCTGCTTTCAGGAGCAGTTAGCACTCAGGGATTCAGGTAGGGCCAGATTTCTCAACCCCTGACCCATCACTCTTCGTGACAGATGCATTTTCCAAAGGTTGCCATGACAATACCTCCCATCCCTCTTGCTCTTTGAAAACTTGCTACTCCTCCATCACACAGTGAGGTCTAATTCTCCTCTCTGAATCTGAGCACACCTATAACTCCCTTGTAACTAATAGAATGTGGTCAATATGATGTGGCATGATTTCAAAGTTAGATAATGTGCACTGGACCAAGGACTCGATCTGGAGCCCGGAACCACCTTATAAGTAGCCCAGCTGCCTTATAGCTGCCATGTTGTGAGGAAGGTCAAACTAGCCCACATGGAGAGACCCCATGGAGAAGCTCCAAGACTATATGAAGAGAAATTGCTGCTGGGACCTTTTCCAGCTACTCTCAGTCCCTTTCCCCTCAACCTGCACTGTTCTAGCTTCAGCCACCAACCATCTGATCCTGAGCCAAAGCCCCTCACCATGTTCTTCCTAAATTCCTGATGTTCACAAACTGTGAGCAATAATAATTGTTGGTTTAAACCACTAAATAAATTTTATTATGCAACAATAGTATCTAGAACCTCTTCAAACCTTTGCCCAAGGGCCACTTCCCCTCTGAGACCTTCTCTGACTCTAGACATCACAACTTCCTCCCCTGAAACTCTCCTTTCCCACACAGCTACTAGCTATTCCAGTTCTCAGCATTTCCCTTCATTCAGAGCTCAGTTTTACTGGTGCCAGTCTCCATTTTCTTCAGTTTCCTGGGGAAGCTTCATACTTTCTATCCCTTTATAATGCAGAATTCATTGTGCCCCACCAGCTACCTCTATCCCTGAAGAGCACATCCATCTCAGTTCTCAGTAACAAAGAGACCTCCAGGGACCAGATCTCACCCTCCTTAAGGGGCAGGCTTTGAGCTCCAGGAATGCTGATGAGGTTTTTAATATAACAAGAAAACATTATTTTAGTTAATTTTGAACTCAAATGATAAGCTCATCTGTCTCACCCACTGGGGACTGTGTCTTATTCATCTTTGCACCCCTAGGTTAGTTTACTGCT
The DNA here is from genome assembly GCF_029215605.1 of Mirounga angustirostris. NCBI lineage: Eukaryota > Metazoa > Chordata > Mammalia > Carnivora > Phocidae > Mirounga > Mirounga angustirostris. The sequence goes on from NW_026991723.1 coordinate 25,632,614, forward strand.
TGATAGAGAAAAGGCTCTTGATGGGTGGATGGATGGATGGATGGATGGACAGATGCATAGGTAAATGGATGAATGCAGAGAAAAACTTGAAAAATATAAAGTGGAATTTGTAAACTTGGACCATACGTGCTGCCATTTCCAAACTCTGTGCCCATGGAAGGCATGGTTAACAGACCCCAGCACTCCTTCTGGGGATTGGAAAGGCTGCCTCACCCTGTCTTTGAACTATATATAGAAGCTAGCAATCAACCATATTTTGTACTCAAGAAGACTAAAAGCACAAAGACTCTTTTGGAACTTCAATTTATTAAAAATATTGTTAAAATAAAAGTCAAAACTCTGTATACAACTGCTCCCTGACTTTCTGCTAAGGTTTAAGCAAAGTTTGTTAAACTAATATACATGTTCCTGTGCTTTTAATGTGCATAGATTTCACATTAAGAAGAAAATATTCTGACACTTTATGGCCTTTGCTGTTGCAGTGAAGTCTTTAAGCAAAGAATTCGTCTCAAAAGGGAACCAAAGAATAAAGCAAAGTGTGGGATTCTGGAAGTCCATATGGTCAATAATGCTGTGTTGTTTACAACCAATCACTTACCAGGATGGACAGGACCAACGGAGAAAGGAAATTACCCACCCGCCCACATAATTGCACCAATTGCTAGAATCGGTTAATAGGCCATAAAAAAAAAAAAAAAATCAGTCCCGGAGAAGCATAAAGAGATACATGTGAGAGTAGAACTTGGTTATTATTGGTCTTCATTCACAGCCACATTTGAGCACCTTACTCTTTATTAGCAGGATGACAGTTCTGACAAATTATCCTGTCAGTCTCTGCTTTTGTGCCCTCGTTTTATTGGGAGTGAGTTGTTTTCTTTTTTCTACTTTCTGTGTTTTGATTTTCATAGCACTGTGCCTGGATTCTGTGGCAAGGGAGAGGGTGTTATTAGGGGAAGAAAAGAAGCTTTTGTTGTGCATGGACCAGTACCAGGGAGCGTCAAATTCCTTATGCAACTTGTCTTATCTGATGACCCTCCCACTGGCCACCAAGAGGTAGCTATGATTGTGACCTTTACCCTACAGAGGAGGAAACTGCTGTTCAGAGAAGTGAAGTCACTTGCTACACAATGAGAGAGAGGATTCAAATTTAGGTCTGTCTGAGCTTTTTCTATTGAACAAGGCCTTGATTTCTTATTCAAAAGGTTTGGGGCCAGATGTGTGTTGAAATTCAGTAGGGTACAGAATGGGGACATGATACATATCCCATATATTACTTAATACTCCCGGTGGGGTCTGGAGCAGCACCCTGTAGTCAAACCCATTAATATTTCAGCAGTGAAACATCAACATTGAAACTAAATAGGGTAAATAAAAGTACAAATAGCCTTATTATTTGGTTGCCAAGTGATTCTGCACCTATTTTGTGAAATGTTTCATTTTCAGAGCTTTGGGATTTCATAATTTTGGATAAGAAACTTTATCATACTGGCTCCCAGGAGAGAGTTTGCACACATTTGTCCTCTCTCTCAGGGAACTCTGAAATGGAGCAAGCTGGAGTTAAAGAACAAAAACAAGACCAGAAACAGAAACCTGCTGTTGTTGGTCAATGGCCAAATTGATATACACTTGGCACGTAAATGAAAATGGCTTTGAGAACAAACTGGTGGCAGAACCGTAATAGTCCTTCACAGGCCTCCCAAACGCAGAGAAGTGGGAAGATCAGGGGTCTTCCATGAACTAATCGCATCCAGGGTCCATTGAACTGTAATTCTAAACTGCAATCCATGCACAGCAACCATTTGGACCTCCCAAGAAACTGAGACTCCGCTTTGCTTTTCACCCCCACCCCCAGCCCCTTTCAGATATCTCCTCTGAGGATTAATGGGCGTGTCAGACAGCCACTGGTGTTTGTCCCAAGTAATTGGATTGACCCTTTGAAGAAAAGATTAGTTCAGATGAAATGGAATTTTCAAGTGGAGGGACAGATTCTCATCCTGGAACATCTGTAGTTCACTTGGAGGATGGGTTTTCAGCCCTTGTTCTATTATTTCATGATTGTCTATCACACTAGGTACACTTATCAACATCTCCCCCATCCCCCCCCACCATATCTCTTTTGTTCATGTCATTTGACCACTTTCCCTACCACCCTATAGTCACAGCTCATTGGGCCAAGTGGGACGAATCTCATTTTTCTCTCTTGGATTTTGAACATAAGACACAGAAACTGAGTAAATCAGGTGGTTAAGGACTCTGAGTTTGTAAGGTCACATTGGGTTAGGCCAGAGTCATGGCCTCAGGACCCTGCCCTCACCTTCTCCTCACCTTGGCATGCTATAAAAGAATAGAAACTAAGAGGATGATCCTTACAGAAGAGACTTTAATGAAGTATGTTCCAGAAACAAGTGGAGAGGGAGAGAGAGAAAGGGAGAGAGAGAGCAAGAGGGAGAGAGAAAAGAAAAACTGAGTAGTGAGGCTTGGTTAGCACTTATTGTGGTTTATTGGTGGTTTATTGACACCAAGTCTGGGTTCTCCAGAGAAACAGAACCAATAGGAGATCTATCTATCTATCTATCATCTATCTATCTATCTATCTATCTATCTATCTATCTATCTATCTATCATCTATCTATCTATCTATCATCTATCTATCTATCTATCTTACTATAAGGCATTGGCTCATGTGATTATGGAGCCTGAGAATTCCAAAATCTGCAGCCAGTAAGCTGGAGACACCATGGTATAGCTCTAGTTTGAGTCCAAAGGCCTGAGAATCAAGAGAGCTGATGGTGTAAGTTAACAGTCTGAGTCTGAATCCAGAGGCAGGAGGAGATGGATGTTTTGACTCAAAGACAATCAGGCAGAAAGAAACCTTTCTTAGTCAGTCTTTTTTCTACACAGGTCTTCAGTAGATTGGATGAGGCCCACCCACACTGGGGAGGACAGTCTGCTCTATTCAGCCTACTGATTCATATAATGATCTCATCCAGAAACACCCTCACAGACACACCCAGAAATAATGTTTAGCCAAATATCTGGGCACCCCATGGCCCAGTGAAGTTGACACATAAAATTAACCATCACAACCCTTGTAATAGATCTTTCAGGGCAGGGTGTCTAAATAATCCAGAGACCAGGGATTGGTGGGAGCCAGAGGTTGAGAGCTCTTGGAAATGTCCTATCAGAGTCTTCGGACATCCTTTCTGAAGAAGCTGCTGGAGAACTTATCAGACCCCACTCTCCTCAACAATGCTCCTTTCCAAGCCAGTGTCCCTCTCCCTGGAGGAAGCTCAGCAGTAGAGTGGGGTTCCTTACCTTTCACACCTTTTAAAGTGAGGTTGGGGGTTCCTGGGTGGCTCAGTCAGTTAAGCATCTGCCTTCAGCTCAGGTCATGAACCTGGGGTCATGGGACGGAGCCTTGTGTTGGGTTCCCTGCTCAGCGGGAAGTCTGCTTCTTCTCTCTCCCTCTGACCCTCCCCTCTACTTGTGCTTTTGCTCACTCTATCTCTCAAATGAATGAGTAAAAAAATCTTTAAAAAAAGAAATAAAGTGAAGTTGAACCAGATCAATATTTACCAAAGTATGGTATGGGTACTACTGGTAGTATACAAGATAATTTTAAAAAGGACATGAACAAACACTTCTTTCACCATCTGGGTATTTTCATGTGTGTTAGACAAACCTGTAATTTATGTTACATTAGTTAGGGTAGGTTAGGCCATGCTCTGTAACAAATAGGCTATTATACAGTAAAGGATTAGCTCAGCAGGTCTGGGTGGTTCAAACTCTAAACATTCCAAAGAAAGGTTTGGTTCTTGCCCAGCTCCCAGGAGATAACCTCTCAGCCCTTGGAACAACTTGTCTGTTAAGAGTGTCTTTGTTTACCTGAGGCCTGTACCACGTGGGATAGTTTATGTTCACAGTATGATTTATGGTGGGGGCCTCGGGCCACAAAGTATTAGCTTGACCTCTGGAGGAGACAGAACTCAGGTCAGCCACATGGGTGATCAGCCATGCCTATGTAATAAAATCCCTGGACACCAAGGCTTGACTGAATTTCCTCGGTTGGCAGAACTTCATGCATGTTGTCACTGTCAGTGATGGGAGAATTCAGTGCTGTTCACAGGATTCAATTGGGAGAGGACAACTGGGTGCTTATGCCTGGGCTCTCCTGGACTCTGCTCTGTGGGCCTTTTCCTTTTCTGATTCGATTCTCTTCTTTCACTGTCATGGACTGTAACTCTGAGTATGACAGCTTTCTAAGTTCTGTGAGTCCTCTTGAACCACTGAATCCAGGGTGATTTGGGGGACCCCAAACACAGCTTAAAAAAAATCTCAGTAGCTCAGTACAATAAACTTTTTCTTTTTTTCCTTTTTTTCCTCTTTGTGTAAAGTCTGTTGCAGAGCTGGACGCTCCTTTGGCCAAAACTTCTGTGAGCAGTTAGGGTGCTGAGTAGTGTTGTTTCAGAATCCACTGTTTCTAGGCACACAGGTGACAGAATGAGAGCAAGGGAGAACACGGGATGTTTTAGGGACCGACTTTGTAAGTGTTTCACTTCCACCCAGATTGCATTGGCCAGAATCTAGTCACATGGGGTCAACCTAATGCAGGGAGATTGGGAGGGCCAGTCTTCCTGTGTCACTAAGAAGGGAAATTAAGTTGGTGGGCATCTAACTAGTCATCAGCACCTACATCAAGTCCTTGACTCTATGGATATTAATGCTTAAGGCAAAGTCAATTTTACATAAGTATAAAAAGTGTGTTGGTTTATAGAAAGATACTGTAAAAAAAAGTGCAGTTAATACACAATATGACAAAAATCCTGAAGTAGTAGGTGAATTATGAAGTTTGGGTAACAGGACCAGATAATGGCCCTGGAGACAGTTTGGTTACAATGTGCTTCTATGATGATACCAACTGCTGGACATCACAGTGTTCTACAAGGTTCCTGGGTCTGGTAGTTTACAATTTTAGGAGTTTGAAATTTTAAGTCAATTTCTCTTGAAATCTGGGATAGGAAAAAAAAATAATGGAAGGAAAATTCCATTTCTAAATACTCTGCTATGTCAAAATTGAAAGAACATTTAATTTTCATTCAAAATTTCCTTCTTAGGAGTGACTACAAGAAAAACTCTTTTCCAGCCTAAGTATATTATTTTTCTTTTTTTTAAAGGAAGTTCCATCCCGGCCCAGTATAGAATATTCCCTTTTAAACTTCTGGCTTACTCTTGGTGTATGATTTAAATGGCTTAGTGAACATTTTCTTGTCAAAAGTAAAGCAGGATGTTTGAAAGCCCAGGAAAAACTTTTGACAGCTGACAAATCTTCTGAATGCAGTGAACTTATCAAAAGCATCTTTCTAGGTAAACTTAGGTTCACTTTGTAAAGCTAAAATAGAACAAAGACAAACAACACAATAAATAAAATGATATTAACAGGAAACCTGGATTAGAAAATTAGTATTCTATATGGCCCACAATTATCTTGCCTGGCAATAATTTTTGATAAGATAGCAAAATAACTTAAGTATATTCAGGCATATGAAGGTCCCATAGGAGGCTGATCTTACAGAATTCTGGAATTTTGGAGTCTGTGGAATTCAAGGGGCAACTTGCTCATCCTTCTGCCTTTGCCAGGGCTGCCTGAAAACAGCCAAGTGTCAGGAGCTGATTGACCAGTTGTGAGTCCTTTTTCTCAGCAGAACCTCTTATCAGTCAATGTTTAGGTATATGTTGAACTTTGGAAGTAGATGAGTAATTTTTAGCCAATGTTGCAGTGACTTACATTTAATTTGTGGCAAGGTCTGCTATTTTGAAACAAAATGGCAGCCTTGAAAGTGTTCAAATAGTTGAATTTCCTGCATTATTAAACAGCTTGTTGTGAATTTGTGAGAGTGAGTATGGGGAAACCTGACTGCTTTGAGTGGTGGCCTTAGTTCACACTGAAATGAATCCATCTTGTCTTTAGAAATCTTGAAAAAAAAAAAAAAAAGACTCCAAAAACTTATGTCAACTGTAGGTGGTATATGAGGGTACCAGTGAAATGCCCACCAATAATCTGGAAATAAGGTGGATTAATTAAATAGAAATAAATTAGACTAATTAAATAAAATTAACTGGGAAGAGTTGCCCATGGGAGTCTAGAAATAAGATTGCAGAATTAAGTAGAAATGAATTAGACTACTCAAATAAAATTAAATGGGAGGTGTCAGCCCATGGGAATGGCTGCTTGACTTGTAATTTAACCAGTGATATCAATATAGTATAAGAAAGAACATATTTATTATAGCAGAAAAAGTGGATCTAAGAGAAGAAATCCCTGCCAATACATGTATATCATGGTTTGGGGTAGAATACCTATTTGGGGGACATAGTGAAATCATAGCAAGGTACTCTCTTATAAACAGTTATTATCTTGTTTGCATAAAATATTCCTTAGTACTGTCTACTTACATTATATACTCTATATCTGTCCTTCTAATTACTAATCTGGCTTCCTAGGATACTGGAAATAACAAGACCATTCCAGTTAAATTACACAGAAAGGAAGTTTATTACAGGATCTGGGATAGCTCACATACTGTCTGGGAGGCCCAGAGGGTTGTGCTTGAGTGCGTGGCAGCCTGAGGCAGACCTCATGGTGGGATGGCTCCAGAGACAATCCCACTACTACCACCATGGTCAAAGATATGGGAGGGGGCACAATTCGTGCTGGAAAGCAAACACTCAGTCATTGGCCACTGCTGCCTTAAAAGCACCCTCAGTGCCATCCTCTTAAAAAAAAAAATCAGATTCTGCACAGTGTTAGGTCAAAATCTCATGTGCATATGTCTGATTAGAAAAGTCTAGGTCACATGGCTTTTCCTTAGCTTCAAGGGAGTCTGGGAAAGCATGCTCTTGGACTACCTTGGGAGATGCCACTCATGAAGAGCAAAGTCCCCAAATATAGAAAGGGTAGCCAAGATCCAACACAAGGGAAAAGCCAGACAGGTGAATTAGCCTTGTGGTCACGGGGAGGGCCATGTTCCCCACTGTAATGAATACACTGACCATTCTGTATTACTCATTGGTTTGACTACTGGAACATCTTCAATACTTCCTCTGGGGGTAGTGGAAAAGCCCACTTTCTAGACCTGCAAGGCTGTGGAATAAACTCGAGACATGGTAAACTCCTCAATCTAATGCCATGCTAAGTGAGACCCTCGCTGCCAGCCAACCAGCCAGCTTTCTCTTGGCCACACCCTCTCATTTCAAATTTTAACGGAAATGTCTTAGATCGCATAAACACCAATCCCAAGGCCAAATGGCCTGACATATGAAAAGAAGAGCATGGGAACAGTTTCATGAACAAGTGCTCTTTTGATTAACATGAATCTCTTCTTTCACTGTGCTAGGTTGGGAATTCGGGGACCATGCTGGCTGGACTGATGGGTGGGTGAGGGGCCCACATCCAGGGGGATATGGGTAGAAGTGGTTTGCCCTTGGTGCCGGCAGTATCTGTAAGAGGATTTTAAAACAATAAAGGCAACCAGAAGTTGGTTTGCTTTTTGTGATCACCGTGGTAGGGCAGTTCTAAACCATGTCCGTGATAAACTACTCCTATCCCAAAAAATCTTTTTTGCTTGTCTATATTCTAAGGGATTAGTAAAATTACTGTTGAGATTTAATAATATATATGTCAGTTTCAAATTCGCATGGTTTTGTTTCTTACTCTTTCGTAAGGACTGTATTCTCCATGGAAGTTAATTTGGAGAGCTCCTTCTGTAATATAGTGCATGGACTCAGTTATACGTTTGTTTTGAGAGTAAATGTGTAACGGTCTGGAATTGTTCAAGCTGGCTTTGGGCACTGTACGTGTCTCCAACCCCTGTGATACTGCATGGTCTGTGTTTAAATAGCAGATTTAAAATAAACCATGATAGCCCAGTGAATTAAAGATGAAAGCTCAGAGCCTGAGTTATTTTAATTGTTACCCCATGGGACCGCTTGGAGATTTGGGGTTTAAAATTTAAAACAGTAACTGCAAAGCATAACACTTTTGGGCAGTAAGTGCAAATATTAGTTCTCAAATGAACTATTTTACTGAATTCTGAATAACATTCTTAAAATAGAAATTTCTTCTTTTTCAATTAATTGTTTTACACCTAAAGAACAAATATATCAAAAAATAATGGTCATTACTCATTCAACATGAGAGTATAACTGAAACTAATTTTGTCCTATGGACAAGGGGGTGTTAAAAAATGATCTGTTCCAAGCATCAAATATACGAGGTCCTCTGTGAGGGGTGCCTCAGGTCTCTGAGAGTTGGAGGAATAATGCTGATGGTTAATATTAATTTTCACCATGACAGTGTGAGTAAGATGTGTTCAACGTTGGCCCCATGGCACTCTTTCCATCATTATTGCAAATATTGTGCCTAAAACAAACAAAACATAAAAACAACAACAACAAATCCTAGCTTCTGTGTGAAGGCAAAGACCTAAGTGTCAACTTGATAATAGTAACACTAACAAAATATTGGCTGGAGGAAGTTACTTACTTACTTGGATCCTGGTTTGTCACTGTCGCCCCTAAGCTCCCACTTTCATGAACAGTTCCCTTTACTGGGTGCCGCTTCTGGGCCAGGCCCTGTATGACACACAGACAGTCCTCATAAGGTAGATCCTGGGGTCATCCTGTTTAGCAGATGAAGAAACTCGGGAGCAGAGAGACGAAGCAATTTGTCAGAAGGCACAGGATTAGCAAGTAGAAAGGGTTGGGAGGGAAGCCTGTCTTTCTGGTTTTCCCCCTCCATTGCGCTATCTTTAAAGAACAGAAACACATCCCAGATTGTCCAATGATCATTTATAGAGTTTGCTGAAATCCTAATCTTGTGTCCATTATTCTTTTCCTGTATGCTTTGTTCAGACCCGGAGGCTGCTTTGAGCAGTGGTCACAGAACATGGGGAAGGGGGACAGTGCCCCGAGCTCCCTCTCTCCTCCAGGCCTGGCGCTGGGTGCTGTCCCTGCTGCCATCAATGGGTCTGTCCCATGCCAGCTTCATGGAGGTGGAAACCCAGGCGTGTGGGGGAGAGGCATCGCCTCAAGTTTCTGACCACAGATCAGCTGCTCAGACCCTCGGGCGCTTCTCCCCTGCCGAGGGCTTCTATTTCTGCCTCTATGGAAAGATTTAGACTTGCTTTGCTTTCAGGTTTCTAGTTCGGGGCTTTCCTATTATTGTTCCCCAGGGCCAGGCAGCTGTCAGGGCCTCACCTTCTGCTGAGCCCTGAGACGTCCCAGGGACTTTCAGGGAGGGAAGGGAAAAGGCAGGAGGCAGGAGTGGAGGGAAGCAGTTTGGGTCTCCCCGTCCCCAGCACCCCCTTCTTTCCCAATCTGATGAAAGACCCAGGGGCTTCTGCTGGCTGCCATTTAAATACTTTTTTTTTTTTTTAAATATTCTCATTCTCTCATTTCATTTTTTAGATAGGCAACACAGTCTCATGGTTCAAACATCAAAAGGTCTAAAAAGTCACCCAAGGAAGAATCTCCCTTCTACCCTGTCTGGCCTGCACCCTTGCACCCAGTGGCCCTGCATCCCACCCCAGGGAGACACTGTTGTGGTTACTTGTATGGACTTCTGGATTGGTTGCATGGACGTCTGTGAAAATACAAGCAAATGCCATGCATATCAATGCCCAGCCCTTTCACAAAAATATGGTGGCATTCTCTACTGAACTTTTAATTTAATCCTGTACTTTTGATGTAATGAGCTTTTCCATGGGGAGATGGGAGGGAGGGGAGATGAAGAATATCTGACAGTTGTCCAGGAGATTTGTACAATTACTCAATGAATTTATAGAACAGTGAATCTGGGGAATGTTCACTGGTTCAGACTAGTAAGAATGTTCTGGACTTCTTTCTTTCTTGTTTTATAAGTTCTTTTTCTCCTTCCCTCCCTCCCTCCCTCCCTCCCTCCCTCTCTTCCTTCCTTCCTTCCTTCCTTCCTTCCTTCCTTCCTTCCTTCCTTCCTTCCTTCCTTCCTTCCTTCCTCTTTTCCTCCCTCTCTCCCTCCTACCCTCTCTTTCATTATTTCGCAGTTGGTAAATTTGCTAGGTATTTGATACTATCTTGATCTGTCCAGACATTGTTGATCTTTGTTGCTGAGCCATAAGGTTCTCACTGAACAACTACCAAAAATGTGGTCTTATTGTACAATACTCCTTATGCCAACCAGAGACGGGTCTCTGCTGGCAGATGTCTTCCCTCAAAATGTGCAGATATGCTCCTGTCAGCTTTAGTGAGAGATTCAAAGTAAAGTTTGCTTCTTGGAATGAATCTGCCTATCAAGTGTAATTGTGCTTGGGTAAATACTCAGCAAATAAATGATTTCTGCCTCACTGATTCTGGGAATGCACACTTCGGTGATGCCAATGCAGAGGGGCCCTTTGAACTGCTCTTGTCAAAACACCATGTGGGGATTCTCCTACCAGGCCAGCATTACCCGACATTGCCAGTTCTCACTCAATATTTTAATAAACATGTTGAATGGAAATCAACTGGTTAGCTTGTGGAGCTGAACAAATTTAGGAACATGATCAATGTAGCAAGGCGAGGACAGGGTGCGAACTTCCTCCCCATTTCCTGTAGTCAGGGCAATTCTCTTCTCTCTGCCCTGTGGACTGATTTCACCTGATCCAAACGTGCGAGACACCTGACTCTGGGGAGTGTTGGGGATAAATCTGCTCTTAGTCCATCCAGCCATTTGCAAATACTGTGGCAGTAATCTGAACAAATTTCTTAGAGGAGATAAATTTTACATGGTGGTTCTTTGAGTCTCCCTTCTGTGGGTAGGGCCTCCGGTAGAGCATTTGTAGACTTTCAGGCATGTTTGGATTATTACGGCTAAACGTGAAATGTGGGTGCCCAGGTCTCTTCCCTGCCTACAGCAGCTCTTATGTCCCTGAGGGATTTCCAGTTTTGGGTGGTTATGAGTGGAAAATGTTGGGCGGCCTTTGGCTTTCAGTGTATTATTCAGGAGTTTCCCCCTTTTCCACAGATGCATTTTTTTGAAAAGTCACTTGATGTAGTCGGCTTCCACAGGAAGTGGTCTCCCTCACGTGGGACTTCATACTGTGGTGTTGCTGGGAAGGGGGTTTGCTGTAGTCAGTAGCACAGTTGGTGACGGTAAGACAAATGGTTCATCCCTAGGATTTCCTCCGCAATCCCCTTAGAGAGATGGGTGGACCAGCCCTATAACTCACCAGGAGTGATCCATCATGGCGGTAGATGGGTTTCAGGCTACAACACAATCTAGACAGAGAGAAAGAAGGCCAAGGAAAGGGAAGAGGATTCTCTCCTGGATAAAGGCAGAGAGGCAGATGTTAATGATTAGCTTTATTGTGGGTTCCGTGTCCCTGTGTGCATGTGAGAACTCAAGTTCTTAGGCCTCCTTCCCTCCACGCAGAGCTTTTGAGGCTCCCTGGTTTTGCCCCAGAGAGAAGGAAAAAGGCCTTTTTCTGGTGAGGTCAGGCTTTAGGTCGGGCTGGAGAATGGAGGGAAATCTGTCTTTCTCAGAGGAGTGAATCTCAGGTTTTAGACTCCCAGGGGTTCCCTCAACAATTTGTTTTCTTTCCTCTAACACCACCCTGAGGTTGGAAGGGCCCAGGTAGAGCAGAAAACTGTCAGCTCAGGGCCCTACCCTTTAAAGCAAATAAGTTACCTTTTTTCTGGGGCCATCCATTTTTTAGTCTTTCCCACTTCCTGAAATTCTTACCCCTATCATCTCCTGTAGTTTCTGGTGTCTTTGTGTCCTCAGGCAACTCAGGCCCCCAGTTTTCTTACTATGTGATGTAAAATGGATGTGGGCCTTGCCCTGCGTCACTGCTTCTCTCTTCCTTCTGTGCCTTAGTCCTCATGACCTCTGGGTGCCGCACTGGGGTTCAGACACTTAAATCCATATTCTTCAGAGGTCCTCGTGGCAGATGCCCCCTTGCAGATGCCCCTCACTTCAGCCTCTCATTTATATTCTGGAGCTGCTGCAGGACCCAGAGTTCCTGCTGTCATGGTAAGGTCACCCGGATCTTCCTGGTTTCAAATGTGGAAGGCTGTCCTTAATGGTTATAGTCGTTCATTTTTTCTTTTTTGTTTTTTGTTTTTTCCTGAGGCTGGGAGGACAGCATGATAGACTAGAAAGAGCACTGGATTTGGAGCCCAGCAGGAGACGATTTGAGTGCTGGTGCCCCCACTTACTAGGAGGAGACCTTGGGTAGTTTCAGGGCTTTTGTCTGGAAAATGGAAGAATGATACCCACTTCCCAGACTTATGATGGAGGTTCAATGAAATAATGTACATCCATCCCTGGCACAAAAGAGACATGTGATAATGCTGGTTTCTTTTTCCTGCCCTTTCTTTTTACCCGTCCCTGCCCCCTTTGGCTACCACATTTTCACTGGCCTGCCCCATAGGTGGGACTTTACACAGGGAGCAGAGTCTAGCTTTCTCTGTCTTTAGAATTAGAAACAGCACTGTTGTTTGTCCCTGATAGCTGTGACCCAGCCCTCCGACACAATTTATACGAGTTGTGATATAACCTGAGTTTAACACATATATTAAAAAGTGTCTCCTTTAGAAACAACAAGATTGGTGAGGATCTGGAGAAAAAGGAACCCTTGTGCACTGTTGGTGGGAATGCACACTTGTGCAGCCACTGTGGAAAACAGTATGGAGGTTCCCCCCAAAAATAAAAATAGAACTACCATATGGTCCAATAATCGCACTACTGGGTATTTACCCACAGAAAACAAAAACACTAATTCAGAAGGATATATGCACCCCTATGTTTATTGCAGCATTATTTACAATAGCCAAGACATGGAAGCATCCCAAGTGTCCATCAATAGATGAATGGATAAAGAAGATGTGGTATAGATATCCAATGGAGTATTATGCAGCCATAAAAAGAATGAAATCCTGCCATCTGCAGCATGGGTGGAATTAGAGAGTATGATGCTAAGCAAAATAAGTCAGTCAGAGAAAGACCAATACCATATGATTTCACTCATAGGTGGAATTTAAGAAACAAAATAAGTGAACAAAGGAAAAAAGAGACAAACCAAGAAACAGACTCAACTATAGAGAACAAACAGATGGTTACCAGAGGGGAGGTGGGTGGAGGGATGGGTGAAATAGGTCAAGGGGATTACGAGTACTTTTATCATCCGAAGGGGTACAATGCATCCCGATGTTTATAGCAGCAATGTCCATAATAGCCAAGCTATGGAAAGAGCCAAGATGTCCATCAACAGATGAATGGATAAAGAAGATGTGATGTATATATTCCAATGGAATATTATACAGCCATCAACAGGAATGAAATCTTGCCATTTGCACTGACGTGGATGGAACTGGAGGATATTATGCTGAGTGAAATAAGTCAATCAGAGATCTCACTGATATGAGGAATTCTTAATCTCAGGAAACAAACTGAGGGTTGCTGGAGTGGTGGGGGATGGGAGGGGTGGGGTGGCTGAGTGATAGACATTGGGGAGGGTATGTGCTATGGTGAGCGCTGTGAATTGTGTGAGACTGATGAATCACAGACCTGTACCTCTGAAACAAATAATACATTATATGTTAAAAAAAAAAAGAAGACAGTAGGAAGGGTAAAATGAAGGGGGGAAAATCGGAGAGGGAGATGAACCATGAGAGACTATGGACTCTGAGAAACAAACTGAGGGTTCTAGAGGGGAGGGGGGTGGGGGGATGGGTTAGCCCAGTGATGGGTATTAAAGAGGGCACATACTGAGTGGAGCACTGGGTGTTATACACAAACAATGAATCATGGAACACTACATCAAAAACTAATGATGTAATGTATGGTGATTAACATAACATAATAAATTAAAAAAAAAGAGTACTCTTATCATGATGAGCATTGAGTAATGTAGAGAATTATTGAATTACTATATTGTACACCTGAAACTAATATAAAACTGTATGTTAACTATACTGGAATTTAAAAAACTGTCTCCTATAGACATTTCGCTTTACACAGTGATAGAAAGCCCTTTTGCCTCCAGGCAATATAAAGGAGGTTTGGCTAGGGATATACTGGCAAGCACCCTAGCTGACTTACTTGAATAGGGCAGGACATTCATTCTCCTTCGTGGCTATAGGATAATGAAGTGGTAGAAAGCACAGAGGAATTTCAGGCCATCCAGCCAGTCATGGCTTAGGATGCAGGGTAGGGGGCGCATTGATCTGATCGCCTTCCTGTCGTCTCTCTCCAGCCTGGCCTGTAGTGCCTGAGATCTACGGCCTCTACCTGGAGGGATTTGTGATGGAGACAGGCATGTGGATGCTTGGACAAAACCCAGGTCTGTAGGCATAGTCTAAAGCATGCATTCTCAATGTGGGTGATACCACTCCCAACAGCATGCAAAATGCTCCTTGGGGAACGAAACATTTTCCTGCTGTGTATAAAGCCCAAGTATGCATACAGTATATAAACTGGCATGCAGTCTCTCTGTGATATTAAAATTGCATGAGGAATATTTAGAGAAGAAATGTCTAAAAACTCTCCTTAGGGGAGGAATAATGAAAACAAGTTTGAGAAATACTGGTCTAAGGAAGTGGTTCTCAACTTTGGTTGCACACTAGAATTATCAGAGGGGCTTTAAAAATCTCAATGCCTGGGCTGCACCCCAGACCAATCAAAACAAAATCTTCGGGGTTGGTCTCAAGGATCAACATCTTTAAAACACTCCACATAATTCCAATGTGCCACCAAGTGTGACAAGCCCTGCTGTGGATCCCTGGTACTCAGTGTGATCCACAGAGTGGTGGCATCAGTGTCATGTGGGAGCTTGTTGGAAATGCGGACTCTTAGACCTTCAGGTGACTCTTGAGCTTATTGAAGTTTGAGAAGCCCTTGGATAAATATTTATCATTAACAAAACCTCAGAGCACTTTAATGCAGCTGCATGAATGCAACATCAGCATGTTTCCAGCTGTTTGTTTCAGGACCTCATTGCTGGCCTTTGGAACAAGAGGCCTGGTGGCGGGGGGTGGCGGGGGGCCCAAGGCTGCATTTGTGCTCTGACATGTTGGGAAGCCCCACGATCCCTCAGAAGCTGAGCAGATAGCTTGTTTCCAGGAAGGGTACCAATGTGAACAAAGGGGTCAAGACCAGTCAGCTGGAACTGAGGTAGAATCTCACCATTAAACCAGTAGTTGGCAGTTCTTGGGCAAGAAGTTGATCGTGGAAAGTGGTGTTTGGGGCCAGATTCACTTGGCAAGTCTGTGCGATGAATGAGAGCAGAAAGACTGAGAAGTTGGTAAAACTTCTGGGATCTTGTTCAGGTAATTCGGTGAGGTCTGCCACCCATGCATTTGCTCCTTCGTGTATTCACTCACTCAGCAAATGTTTATTGACTGGTCGCCATTTGGATTTGACCTGGCATTGTTGTTATGGGGGAAGAAAAGAAGGACATGACAGACCTTGAAGGGAGAGCTTTGGAAGTAAGATCCAAAAAAAGTATATGTTAAGAATTAGCTAGCTCTCATCAACTTAAAAATACTGACTTATCTATTAAAATCTATAGACACAAAAACTTCTTAAAAGATTGCAGAATAGTTTCATAAAATGTATGACTTACAATGTAAGTAAAGACTTAAATATCATCCATGTTAATTTAAACAAACAAACAAACAGATTTCTGGAGCATTTTCACTTCCTGTTTTAGATGGGCACAGGTTTGGATTAGGATCTCCCAATTTTTCTTATTGCCACAAACTCTTCCTTGATGCATTGTGAAACGTGATTAGAGGATCATAGTTCTGGTGACTCTATCACTCTTCAGGTTGATTCAGGTTGTAAGCTGATATTACTGAAACCAAATGTCTGCTTCTTGGCATTTCTGCGTCTACTTGACTATGGCAGGGATAATTATTCTTAATTGTAGTTTCATAATTTAACCAATTTAAGGTTACCAGAATAAAGCATTTGAAGCTATTATATGGCTAATGGTTTAGACATTTTCATATCTCTGTCTTTCGGGTGATAAATGTATAATGTGCTTAACTCTTCCACCAACATTAACTTCTCCCTACATTTAAAATGTTGAATTAAACAATTTAGTGTCCTTGACAGTGTAATAGATTTTGTTTAATAGGCAATGTCTAAAACTGGACCTAATTCACCTCATTTTAGTTAATGTAATTTTTCCCACAAGGGGTGTTCGATGTAAATCTATCAGACGTATATGGATCTGTGTGACCTTCTAACAACCCCTCTGGAGGTTACATAAGAATCACTCATCTCCCCATTTCAACCCTGATGGTAGGGGGTGATATGAGGTGGTGAGAATGAGGCCAGATGAAGCAAGGGTATTTTGCTCATTTGTTCCCTTAATCTTAGAAAAGAAAGTATTTTCAACATCCATAAAGAAACACACAATGGACCTTAAATGCTGATACTAGGACTCACCTTTAATTTTTTTCTAGTGCTATGTATTTACAAGGTTTCATAAAATGTTCCTTAGATTTTCTTCTCAACACCATTATGAGATTGGTCAGGTCTTTTTCCCTCCGACTCTTTGAAACCACGTACAGAAAGCCCAGAAAGAGAGGACAAAAGCCCAGAAAGAGAGGACAAAAGCCCAGAAAGAGAGGACAAGAGAGGAGCGTGCTTGGGCCTCTTATCAGCTAGACATTCTCCTATGCTGGGCTTTCGGTTATGAGTGTAGGGCAGCCACTCTGTGGCCAGATCGCCTGGGTTTGATACCAGCTCTGCCACTCACTAGCTCTTCACTTCATTCATTCATTTACCCTCTCAATACACATCTCTTTGAGCATCATCTTCCAGCAGTGGTGAACTAAATGCATACTAATTATTGACCTCATGTAGTCCACAATTGCTTCTGGTGGGTGTATATCAAATGGATACAACTCTTATCTGTCAAATGGGATAATAATACCAAACTCTTGGGATCGAGGTGAAGCATAAATGAACTGGCAGGTACTCAATAAATGGTAGCTATTTGTGACCTTTAGCAGGACCTACTGAACACCATATGGATAACCATTGCTTCAAAGTAGGATTCAATATTTTCTACTTTGGGCTATGAGAAACAGTGGTGGTAATTTAAGAATTAGGAAGTTAAAATATTTCCAGCTCTCAAATAAGGAAACTTTGGGGCACCTGGGTGGCTCAGTCGGTTAGGTGTCTACCTTCAGCTCAGGTCATGATCCTGGGGTTCTGGGATTGAGCCCTGCATCAGGCTCCCTGCTCAGCTGGGGGTCTGCTTCTCCCTCTCCCTCTGCCTTCCCCCCCCTGCTCACACGTTGTCTCACTCTCTCTCTCTCTCTCAAATAAATAAATAAATAAATAAAAATAAGGAAACTTTATTTTACAGAATAAAGTTTACAGAATAAACTTCCCAGAGCATCTTGGTAACACTGCCCACAAAAAAGGCACTCAGTAAACTTCTACTGATGAAGAGTTTCATTGCTTCAATAGTGAATACACTGGGACCCAATAAAAGCTTTGAATTTGTAGATGAAATTGCTCTGTGAGGGTTCAGTGAACTAAAGGCAATATAGGATGCCTGTGATTACTGTCTGGTCCATGTTTTTATTCAGAGTGGTAAATTTGGCAAAAAACAAGAATGTAAAGTATGTTAGGTAATATCAGGAGATGAGATTGGAAAAGTGGGCAGGGTGGGGCTATGGAAGACCTCAAATGGCATGCTGAAGAGCCACTGAAGAGTATTAAACAAGGGAATGATATAATCAGATTTGTGTCTTAGAAGTAGCTCTTCAAATGTAGTAGAAGGAAGGCATGGGGGGCAGGCAGAGGTAGATTAACAAGAGTGGTGATAGGGGAAACATAAGGACTCAGGTCAACAACGCAGGTGAGCAATAATGGCCTAATATAGGAGCAGAGAGGTTGGGAGGAGGGGGCAGATATTAGCGATATGAGGAATGGGGAACTAGGGTTTGGTGACTGACTTCATGTGGGCGTAAGGGAGAGGCTAAACTCCCTGGTGACTTCTAGGCCTCTCCTCTTAATGCATAGGTAGATAAGAGATTGAATTCTATTACCTGAAAAATTGAGGCAGAGTAGGTTTTGAGAAAAAGATGATAAACTGACTTAGATGTGTCTTTGGGACCTTGAGCAAGTTGTTGATGTGTGGGGGGGGGGAGGGTTGAAGCAGTTGAGATAAGATGTGTCCAAAGAGAAGCAACACAGGTCAAATAAAGAATCCCAGGGAACAACACATTTAAGGGATGAGAAAAGTAGGTGGAAGCAGAAGAAGAACTCGTAAGAAGCTCTGGTCCTCCCCTGGTGTCCCCAGTCTTGGTAAATGGCACCCAGTCATCCAAGCCAGAAATCCAGATGCTGTCTTTGACTTCACTTTCTCCTATATCCCATCAAAACCAAACCTTGGGAATTCAACTTCCTTAATTGTCCTGTGTCCATTTCCCTTTTCCATCCCACTGACAACTTCAGCTTATCTAAACGAGTCTCTCTAAACATGAGAACATTAAGTTCTCATATAATTCAGTAGGTTGGGGGTAGATACTGTGATTCTCCATTTCTAATAAGCAGAATTTTCCCTAACAATATCTAATTAGGAAAGGTTTAAAGGAGTTGGTTGGAGGGGTCCTAACACCTGATGGTCCACATGATAAATGAATTGGATTTGGTTTTTAGCAAATGTTAACCACATTCCCCTTTAGCTAGTTCAGTGGCTTGGCATTAAGGGATGCTGAGTTACTTACTCAATTGGCCTTTTAGTCTTGCCAGCTGGACAGATGAATTTAATCTCTCCTTGGGGTGGTGAAACTGTCCTCAACTCGGATATGGGAGTGATTTGTAAAAGTAAGCCATTTTTCCTTTAATGTGCTGCACAAATGAAAGAGGTACCAATAGTTTCACACAATAGTTTTCTGAGATTGCATGTGTTATAAATGTTTATGCTAAATGGAATTGTAATTTCAATGCACAGCTTTGAATTGGCTACTTGACGAAATCCCACGGTGATTCCGTTTGGGCAGCAATACAACCTCTTGCATGAAATCAGCTGGGTTCCCATCTATGTATACCCAGAAATGGGATTACTGAATCATATGGTAGTTCTACCTTTAATTTTTGGAGGAACTTTCATACTGTTTTCCATAATGGCTGTACTCATTTACATTCCCACCAACAGCGTACGAGGGCTTTTCTCTATTACTTCACCAACACTTGTTATCTGTTGTCTCTTTGACAATAGCCATCCTAACAGGTGTGAGGTAATAGCTCATTGTGGTTTTGATTTGCATTTCTGTGATTGTTAGTTAAGTTGAGCGTTTTTTTATATACCTGTTAGCCATTTGTATGTCTTTTTGGCAGGGAGAAAATGTCTGTTCATGTCCTTTGCTCATTTATTTATTTCTTGGCTACTGAGTTTTTGAAGTTCCTTATATATTTTAGGTATTAATCTCTTATCAGATATATGGTTTTCAAATTATTTCTCCCATTCTGTAGGTTGCCTCTTCATTTTGTTGATTGTTTCCTTTGCTGTGCAGAAGCTTTTTAGTTTGATACTGTTCACTTGTTTATCTTTGCTTTTGTTGCTTGTGCTTTTGGTGTCATGCCCCCTGAAAATCATTCCAAGACCAATGTCAAAGAGCTTTCTCCCTATGTTTTCTTCTAGGGGTTTTATGGTTTCATGTCTTCATTAGGGTTTTGATTTGCATTTCCTCATGACTAATGATGTTGAGCATCTTTTCATTGCATATTGGCTCTTGGCTTGTCTTCTTTGAAAGTATCTATTCAGATCTTTTGCCCACCAAAATAAATTGGACTGTGTGTTTTATTATCAATGAATTGTAATATACATATTCATAATTTTTTGCTCAGTATAGATATATTAAATATTCCACTGATTCTCTGATTTGCCTTTTATTTTCTTTAAAAATTATTTTACTTTTATTTGTTATTGAATTTTTTATTTTAATTCCAGTTTAGTTGACATACAGTATTGTAGTATATATACAACATAGTGCTTTTTTATTTTCTTAGAATTGTCTTTTAT
Source organism: Mirounga angustirostris (assembly GCF_029215605.1). Lineage (NCBI taxonomy): Eukaryota > Metazoa > Chordata > Mammalia > Carnivora > Phocidae > Mirounga > Mirounga angustirostris. The sequence continues at coordinate 25,652,677 of NW_026991723.1, forward strand.
AGAGCAAAACTTTTAAATTTTGATAAAGTACAATTTATCAATATGTTCTTTTGTAATTTGTGCTTTTTATTTATTTATTTTATTTATTTATTTTTTTTAAAGATTTTATTTATTTATTTGAGAGAGAGAGAATGAGAGAGAGAGAACACATGAGAGGGGATAGGGTCAGAGGACGAAGCAGACTCCCTGCTGAGCAGGGAGCCCGATGTGGGACTCGATCCAGGGACTCCAGGATCATACCTGAGCCGAAGGCAGTCGCTTAACCAACTGAGCCACCCAGGCGCCCCTGTAATTTGTGCTTTTTAAAGAAATCTCTGTCTACCCTAAGTTTGAAGATTTTCTGATATTTTTCTTCTAAAACTTTTGTACTTTTAGCTTTTATTTTTTTAAAGATTCTATTTATTTATTTGTCAGAGAGAGACAGAGAGTGAGCATAAGCAGAGGGAGTGGCAGAGAGAGGGAGAAGCAGGCTCCCCACTGAGCATGGAGCCTGATGCAGGACTCGATCCCAGGACTCTGGGATCATGACCTGAGCTGAAGGCAGACACTTAGCTGACTGAGCCACCCAGGCATCCCTAGGTTTTAATTTAGATCTGTGACCCATACCAACTGCATTTTTGTGTATGCTTTTGAGACTTCTTTTTCCTCCAGATGAGTATCTAGTTGTTTCAGCCTCCAGCGTATTGCTTTTTGAAGTGATTTTTAGGAAGCTTTTAAATAATGACCTTCAATTCTTGCAATTGTGAGGTCATATAATTACTAAATATGTATTAACCATTTATCTCCCATGAAAGAGTATGCATTGCATTTACTGGGTCTTTTTTTCATATTCATTTTTCCTGAGCACACTACCCCTTGCAGTCAGGCAATTCTGGCCAATTAAATATGAGTGGAAACACATGTGTTGCTTTTGTCTGAGGCAGTGAGAAACCCCTGCATGGTGTTCCAACTTTCTCTCTCCTGTTTTGGCAATTAAGAAAGCCTTGTGCTGGAGGACAAAGCAATACGATTAAAGAGAAGTCACCACTGGAAGGACCACTTGAAATGTCACCCCAGGCCCATAGTGGCATTTGTGGGAGTGACAGTACATTTTTATGTTTTAAGCGTCTGCGATTTTAGGGTTCATGTTACTGCAGCATAGCCTACCCTATACTGACTAATATACATCCTTCCCCTTTAAAAAAAAATAATAAATTTCGTGAGGCAATTTCTCTAATCAGCTTAACCATCACTGATTGAAATTGTTCAGGCTAATGTAGCTTTGCCAAAAATAAGGCTACTGAAGGAGTACCTCCATGATCTCAGAGAATTTGTAAGGGCTAGAATACAGGGTCTACTTGTTTGAGGAATGATTTTGGGGGAAAAAAACCTCACTGCATATTTGCAAATAGATCATTTGAATGTACAATAATATGATTGTAAATCTTGATGCTTTAGAAGCACAACACTGTAGTTAGGGTATGGAAATACGTTGGTGCTATGCCTAAATCTAGGGATTAAGATATGACCTGTATAAGACACAAGGTAATATTTCCTCTTCATAAATTACATTTACTGCAATTGAAGTTCATAGGAGACTCAGGCCTCAAGTATTTTCCAGATGTCTGAGGGCACAGCTGGAAGAAATCCTATAGAAGGCCCCTAAAACTCCTAAAATATATACCCCGAGTTCTTGATCTAGTACATTGTAAAAGTCAAGTAAAAAGTCTATTTTGATACTCTGCCGTTATCTATAAGACAAAACAGCAGAGTTCAGGAGAACCTCCCTTCCCACACCTGCCTTGTCCCTTTTTCTGTTTTCTAAACAACAGATTCATTTTGGTTTGTTTCAGGATTGGCAGCACGAATGGACAGTGTCTGGGATGGAAAGTTAGGAGTCATGGGCTCTGGGTCCAGCAGTGTAGTCTGGGGCAAATTGCTAACTCTTCTTTGGAACTTGGTTTCCTCATTTGTAAATAAAAGACTGTGTCTATATTAGTAATTTCCAGCTGGGGCTACAAGGGTATACTCATACTACTTATAATGGTTCAAAAAGTCTAGCAGAATCTTTACCTATTTTCTGATGAGGTGGCACAGACTTAGAAAAACATTACATTTCTCGGCATTTTGGCTCTGAATTTTTGAACTCAGCAGAGTAGGATTAGCTATCTCCTGCTGATCTAAAACTGGGTTTGAAAATTATATATGTCTTTAATACCAATAGTAGAGAACATTTACTTAGTGCTTACAGTGTGCTGAGTAGTGGTCTAAATATTAGGCCCAGGGGAAATCTTATTAAGTTCCCCATAGCACACTACTTTGGCCACATTCGCTATCCTTCTGTTGCTAATTTCAACCTTTTTTGTATCATGGTCATCTCTCAGACTTCGCTCTCAAGTGGGCCCAAGTAATGTAAATGAAGTAGAATGCATATAAAAGTCACATTTCCTTTTTGTAAGAAGTCATTGTGAAGATGATAATGGAAATATTAAACCCATGAACTTTTACACTGATCATCTCTAAAATATAGAGATAGGATGTATAAAATATAATATAGGAAATCGGCAAATTAAATCAGATTTTTTTTTTTTTTTTTGCTAACTAAAGTGAATTTGTTCACTATAAAAATGAGGACTCTTTTTAGATGTTTAATGAAACAGGAAGAGATAGATGAAAATATACTTATTCTAGAAACCTTAATTAGGTTTATCTTTGGGGCATAGCAAGGTATTTGGTGGATAAGCGTGAAGGTAAGTGAGAAGTTAAAATGAAAAGAAAAGAGAAGAAAATCCAATCATCATAAAACCAAGTCATCGAGGTCAGCCGGATTTAAGGGGAAGAGAATTGGACTCCACCTCTCCATGGCAGGAAGAGGGAAAAATGTGTGGCCATCTCCAGTTTTCCACAGTGTTCACACCAAAAACAGTGGAAACGACTAGCAAGAGAGCATTTGTATGACTCCTAGCAAGTACATGTCAGAGCCCGCAGGCTCTGGTCACAATGTGCTGAGGGAATATGGAGTCAAGAGTGAGCCAAGTAAGGAGCTTCAGAGAGGTTCTTGTTCCTGGGCTGTGTGTTCGAGCGTCCAGGAGTCTTTATGTTTCCTGGTCCTATCTTTAGTCTTCGAAAGGTTTGTAATTCATGGCAGAGCAACTCCAAAGTGGATGGCACTAAAATGATTATATAGCCTTCACAGTTTTCCACCCTCATTGCCCATTTTCCCAGAGAAGCACTTTGGAAACTCACTAAATGAAACCAGCTATCCCTTCTCCTTGTCGGTGTTAAGTGTTACTTGGCGAGGGCAGATGGCCAGGGGCTACTTCCATGCCTGTGTGACTGACAGACCTGAGAGGCTGCTAGCACTTGGGTAGAATGTCACTGAACAGACTCATCAAGAGGGAAATGTCCATTAAGTGCAACATGTGCTAGGGGACACCCCCTTGCTCAAGCAAGCTATCTCCCACCCTCACCAGCTGGGCCACGGTTTCTGTGCAGAAACGCTTCAGAAAGATCCTTCCCGGAAGGCTGTGGCAGACGGGCAGCAGACATTTGCTCCCCAGCTTCATTTCTCTTGTCTTCATTTCTCCTGCTGCCACCACACTCAGCCTCCAAGGAATATATTTCCTTTTCAAGGTCAGGTCTTTTTCCTCTGTTCTGGTTTTTTTTTTTTTTAAGATTTTATTTATCTATCTGAGAGAAAGAGGGAGCGCACACATGCGAGAGCACAAGTGGGGGGCGGGGCAGAGGGAGAGGGAGAAGCAGGCTCCCTGCTGAGCAGGGAGCCCCACGGGGGCCGATCCCAGGATCCCAGGATCATGACCTGAGCTGAAGGCAGATGCTTAACCGACTGAGCCACCCAGGCACCCCTTCCTCTGTTCCCTTAAGGTTAGCTGAGATAGGTCGACATCATCTGAATAAACCTTATCAAAGAGCATAAGGAAAGGAGAAATTGTCCTAGAAAATATGAATCATATAACAAACCCAAGTTCAAATGTATAGTCAGTTTTCTAGGCCTCCAGACCAGCCCATCACCAGCTGTATACCACCGAGTAATCCGGAACATGGTGTGAGGAATCACCCAGCTGTACCCTGCCCTAATTCCTGACCCACAAAATCATATGGTGTCATAAAATGGTTGCCACTTAAACTATTGAGTTTGGGGGTAATTCATCACATAGCAGTAAATAACCAGAACAACTATCTAATCAACTGTAAGTTCCTAGACACTACTGGATTTCATTTCTTTTCTTTTCATTTTAACTGTTCTTTCCCCACAGTTACTAAGATAACTGTAGTCTAGCTCCAGAAGGCTGGGTTCAAGCTCTAACCTGCTGTTTTGTTCCTTCTCTAACTTGTTTTTCTGATTCCCAGGGAATGTGCTTATGTACCACATTATTTGGTTCTCCAGGCAAATGTAAAAGACACATTACTGCTAACAGTATTTTCCCTTTGATTTGACTTAGACCCCATGTTGTGTGTTGGCCATTGCTGTGTCCGTGGCCAGTGGCAGGGTTGTGGGGTAGCTAGGTATAGCAGGCCCGAGCTACTCGAAACAAGGCTAATTTCTTTCTGTGACTCACTAAACACATCTTCCCTGGTTCCCAGAAAGTTGTAGGTACATGGGGGTTAGCATGGTCATTACGAGTGGGGGCTCTGGAGTCACATTACCTGTCCACCTGATTCCAGCTGTATGATGTTTGAGCCTTAATTTCTCATCTGTAAATATAATAATACATATTTCATAGGGTTGTTGTATTAAGTGAGTAATTAGGTATAGGGTACTTTAGGATAATTCTTGCCACCAAGTCTTAAAATATGTTAGTTGTAATGATGATGAATACAGAATGCCTTGACTATGCTGTAAGTAAAGTATATGATGTAATAAGACCTTTCTGGACGTTATGTCAGGGAGGGTCAGAGCTTTTATTCCTCCAGAGAATAGCCATTTCTCCTTGCTCTGCAGAAGTAGACAGTTTTAAATAGTGTATCACAAACTCTCCTTGGTGTGAGGGGGATGGGAAGCTGGAGGATAAGGAGGGGAAAGAAGGAACTTGACATTTAGAGTGTCTGCTTTGTGCTGAGCCTTATGAGATATATATATTTGTATATAAAATCTTATGGAACTGTCTCAGCAACAATATGAGGCATTATGGACACCTCTCCTCCCTTTACATTTAGGACACTGAGATGCAGAAAGTTTGAGTAGCTTGCACAAGTCATGTAACTAACAATGATGGGGCTAGGATTCTAACCTGGGAGTGTCAGACTGAAAATCCTGTGTTTTTCCTCCCCACCATACTGGAGAGCAGGGTTCTCGGGTGCAGTGTGGAGAGGATGAGGACCTGATGTCTATCCTGATCTAGCTGGGGAAATGATCAAACTCTCAGAATAAAGAGGGTTGGGAGGGACAAAACAAAGCAGAACAAAACACCAAAAGACTCCCACAAACACACACACGCAAACAACACTATTTACATTCTCTTCTAGCTGATGCTGTGCTGTTTTATGCTTTCTAGGATAGCACAGCACAGCGTAAGGTAGAGTAGAATGTAAATAGATTTTTGTGAAGTCCACAGTATTTGGAGTATAGCGACGGCTTTAAAAACTTGGATTCTGAAATGTCTCTTTGTTTAAAATTCACTGTTTCTTTGCCCAACTATGATATTGACAGAGGTTGGGGTGATCCAGGAGCATTACTTTTCTAAGTCAAGGTACTTTTTTTTGTTTGGGGGAGTCTTTTGGTATTTTGTTCTGCTTTGTTTTGTTTAGTTTCCTCAACTATAAAGGGAGGAGAGGTGTACATCATGCCTCACACTCTTGCTGAGACAGTTCCATAAGATTCCAGAAAGCATTTCTCTCTCTCTCTCTCTCTCTCTCTCTCCCTCCCTCCTCCAGATTTTACAGCTCTCCTTGGAGGTTTTTCCACTCGGATGCTGTGGATCCTTTTTTTCTCCTGATTCCACCCAAGATCCAAAGCTATTTATTTTTCTGGGTGTGTCCAGAAGCTCCTGACCTTTTTGCTCAGCCTTCAGATGTTTTGACAACATTTCCTGTCAGCTAGTTTATCACAGAGATTTGGTGCATTTTCTCCCTAATACTGCTGGAAAATGTGAGAAGAACAGCCTAGTGTCATCCCAGAGAGCTCATTCACCAGCTCCCTGCATCAGAAGGGAGATGGGGCGGGGACATGATGCATGACAATATTGAGCCCCCAGAAAAATCTAGCTCTTCTTTTCATCTGGTCCATATTCTGCTCCTGGTTTCAATAAACCAGGATTTTGTAGGAAGTGAAATATACTTTTCACCATCATGTAATCTTACTTGGAATGACATTCTGGTCTACTGGGCAAATCCTTTCCATTTGCCAGTGGCCCGGAGCTACTCTCCCTGCCTCTGTGATCCTTTCCTGGACTCCTTACAAAACCCTGTTCTCTGACCTGCTTACTGCCTGATGATTGACTCTAATAATATCCATCCTAACAGAAGTGACTTTGCCCCTTAGCCCATGGCAAGCCTTGCTCTGTGCCTTCAACAAGACAGCCATGTTAGGTAACAACTCCCCAAGCTTAACTATTGAACAAGAAACACATAAGTTTTGGGATAGCAGATTAGAAATAGGCTATGGTTGTTACTTAAAATCAAATCTCAAATTCTAAGCGGTTACCAGGGATATGTGTGCTGGATAGTATGTGGATTTTTGGCAAGCAGCATCAAGCACTCACTCTGTAGCAGATGCCTCTTATGTCCCGCATCACATCCCCTTGGCCCATCTTTGGTTTCATCCATAGTTTCAGTGAATAGTTTCCGGATGAGTTCGATAACGTCCCACTTCAAGAACATGCCCAGGGCTTTCTCTGATGTCCTGGCAGCCTCCTCAGCCAGCATAAAAATGCAGCCTGGAAGTGAGACTGATATTCCCAGACACAGCCCTCAATCAAATTGGGGAGGAGGCCAGGGAGTAAGTGTCCCAGATCCCCATAGCTCAGGTAGGCAATTCTAGGGGCATTTGGGAGGCGAATCGGGAGGAGGTCCTGGCAGAATCGGTGCTCTGTTGCTCCCAGGTATGACTTTGCGGACAGACTCTTATTTGGGCTTTTCTTCCTTCCTGTCTCTCTGCCCTTGCTCCCATGCCTGCTTCCTGGGATCTCCTCCTGTGGTAGGCAGAATAATGGTCCCCATGTATAGCCGTGTCCTAATTCCAGGGAGCTGTGACTGTGTTACCGGAACCTATGAATATGGCAGAGGACTTTTGCAGATGTGATTTTAAGTTGAAGATCCTGGGTTATCCAGAGAGGACAAAGGTAGTCACAAGGGGCCTTACAAGAGGGAGGCAAGAGAGTGAGAGAAAGGGATGTGACAATGCAAGCAGAGGCGTGAGTGATGTGGCCGTGAGCCAAAGAAGGCAGGAAGCCTCTAGAACTTGGAAAAGGAAAGGGATGGATTCTTTCCTAGATTCTCCAGAAGGAATGAAGCACGACTGACACCTTGACTTGAGCCCCCATGTATTAGTGTCCTTGGGCTGCTGTAACAAAATTTTACAAACGAGGTGACCTGAAACAACAGGAATCCATTGTCTCACTATTCTGGAGGCTGTAGGTACAAAATTAAAGTGTTTCCAGGGCCGTGCTCTCTGACAACTCTAGGGGAGAACCCTTCCTTGCCTCTTCCAGCTGCTGCTGTTTGCCGGCAGTCCTTGACGTTCCTTGGGTTCTCCTTTGTCCTCCCAGTCACGGGGCCGTCTGCTCCTGTGTGTGCATGTGGTCTTCTTTCTGTGCATGTTTGTCTGTGTTCAAGGTCTCCCTTTTTATAAAGACAGTCTTTATAATGATTAGGGTCCACCTGAATGACCACATTTCAACTTGATTACCTCTGTAAAGACCCTATTTCCAAATAAGATCACATTCTAAGGTACTGCGGGTTAGGACTTCAACAAATTTTTAATTCTATTAAACCCCGTAAGACTCACTTCAGACTTCTGACCTTCAGAATTATAAGATAAATTTGTGTTTTGCGAGCCCCTGGGTTCGCAATAATTTGATGGAGCAGCAACACAAAATGAATGTTATTTCCCACACTCCCTGCACTTGAACCCTTATCTCTGACTAACTCTGCTTTCAGGTGTCCCTGTATACAAGGGTTGGGAGCCTGGAAACCACATTTCCTACAATCCTATGCCATGCCCCCAACATTCTGGAAACCACTTAAGTTCTGCTTCTGAGATGCATTTGCATGGATTTGAAAAATGGAAGACAGAAGCTTTGTTCTTCTCCTCGGGCAGTGATGGCTTCCCCAGATTTGAGATTGGGCAGCAGCCTCTGGATTCCCCTGACATTCACCAGTCTCAGGGATTTGGTAGAGTCAATAATTAGCAGCAGTTGCTTTAGCTTCCTGAACAGTGGATGGTAGAGTTATCGGACTCTCTGCAGTGGTCCTCCTGATTTTCTTTTTCTTTTTGTTTTCTTTTTTAAATTCTTTTGAGTATTTGACTTTATTTTCTTAACATTTCTAATCAAGTTTTGTTTTCTAAAGATTTTTTTTTTATTTGAGAGAGAGAATGAGAGAGAGCGAGCATGAGAGGGATGAGGGTCAGAGGGAGAAGCAGACTCCCTGCTGAGCAGGGAGCCTGATGCGGGACTCGATCCTGGGACTCCAGGATCATGACCTGAGCAGAAGTCGGTTGCTTAACCAACTGAGCCACCCAGGCGCCTAAGTTTTGTTTTCTTTCGTTTTGTTTTTACTTATTTAACTATATGAACTTTTTTTTTTTTTTTTTTTAGAGGGGGGTGTAGGGGAAGAGGGAGAGGGAGAGAGACAATTTTAAGCAGTCTCCATGCCCAGTGTGGAGCCCAATGCGGGGCTTGATCTCATGACCCTGAGATCATGAACTGAGCTGAAATCAGGAGTTGGATGCTTTGCTGACAGAGCCACCCAGGTGCCCCTATATGAACTTTTAAAAATAAACTTAAGGAAATTAGCTTTTTATCAGTCATAAATGTTGCAAATATTTTCTTTTTTTTTTTTGCAGTAAGAACATTTAACATGTGATCTAGCCTCTTAACACATTAAGTGCCATAATACCTATTGTTAACAGTAGACACTATGTTTTACAGTAGATCTCTGGAATTTACTCATCTTGTATAGCTGTAACTTTGTACCCATTGAACAACAGCTCCCCTGTTCCCCTTCCCCTCCATCTCTTGGTAGCCTGCATTCTGTTGTCTACATCTATGCGTTTGACAATTTTAGATGCCTCATATAAGAGAAGTCATGCAGTATTTGTCCTTTTATGACTGACTTACTTCACTTAGCATAATGTCTTCCAAGTCCCTCTGTGTTGTCACAAATGGTAGGATTTCCTTCTTTTTTAAGGCTACTAATATTCCATTATATGTATAGACCATGTTTTCCTTATCCACTTATCTGGCGGTGGACATTTGGATAGTTTCCATATCTTGACTATTGTAAATAATGCTATCATGAACATGGGAGTGCAGATAGATCCTGATTTCAATTCTTTTGTATATATACCCAGAAGTGGAATCATGTGGTATTTCTCTTTTTAATTTTTTGAGCAAATTCCTTCTGTTTTCCCTGATGGCTGCACCATTTTATGTTTCCACCAACAGTGCACAAGGGTTCTGATTTCTCCATAATCTCTCCAGCAATGGTTGTCTTTTGTTGTTTTGATACTAGCCATCCTAACAGGTGTGAGGTGATATCTGATTGTGGTTTTGACTTGCATTTGCCTTGTGATTATTGAAGTTGAGCATCTTTTCATATACCTGTTGGCCATTTGTATGTCTTCTTTGGAGAAATGTCTATTCAAGTCCTTTACCTACTTTAAAATAAGGTTGCTTTTTTGCTATTAAGTTTTAGGGGTTCTCCATGTATTTTGGATATTAATCTCTTATCAGATGTATGGTTTGCAAATATTTTCTCCCATTCTGTAGGTTGCCTTTTAACTCTTTTGATTATTTCCTTTGCTGTACAGAAGCTTTTTGGTTTGATGTTGTCCACTTGTTTATTTTTGCTTTTGTTGTCCCTGCTTTTGGTGTCATACTCAAGAAACCATTGCTGAGACAAATGTCAAGAGGCTTTTTGCCTATGTTTTCTTCTAGTAGTTTTGAGATTTTAGATCTTACATTTTAGTCTTTAATCATTTTGAGTTAATTTTGGTGTATAGTATAACAATATAATTTTATTTTTTTTAAATATGTGGATATCCAGTTTTCCCAACACTATTTATTGAAGAGGCTATTATTTCCCCATTGTGTATTCTTGGCACTCTTGTTGAAGATAATTTTACTGTATAAGAATGGGTTTATTTCTGGGCTATTTTGTTCCACTGATAGGTGTCTATTCTTATGCCAGTAATATACTGTTTTGATTACTGTAGCTTTGTAATATATTTTGAAATCAGGAAATGTCCTCCAGCTTTGCTCTTGCTCAAAATTGCTTTGGATAGTTGGGATCTTTTGTAGTTCCAAATGACTTTTAGGATTGTTTTTTCTATTTCTGTAGAAAATATCTGGCATTTTGATAAGGGTTGCATTGAATCTGCAGGTCATTTTGGGTAGTATGGCCATTTGAACAATATCAATTCTTCCAATCCATGAATGGATAGATTCCCTTTTATTTAATTTTTTAAATCAGTGTTTTATAGTTTTCTTTTTGGTGCTATTGTAAATATGAGTGTTTTCTTAATTTTCTTTTTAGTCAGTTTGTTGTTAGTGTGTGGAAATGCAACCAATTTTTATAAAAAGATTTATTTATTTATTTTAGAGAGAGAGAGTGTATTTGTGGGATGAGGACAGGGGGCATAGGGAGAGGGAGAGAGAATCCCAAGCAGACTCTGTGTGGAGCATGGAGTTTGACACAGGGCTCGATCTCTCAGGACCCTGAGATCACAGCCTGAGCCAAAACCAAGAGCCAGATGCTAACCAACTGTGCCACCCACATCAATTGCCACCCCAGGCAACTAATTTTTATATGTTGATTTTCAATTCTGCAACTTTCCTGAATTTGTTTATTATGTCTAACAGTGTTTTTTTTTTTGGAGGGGGTAAAGTCTTCAGGGTTTTCTACATATAAGTTCATATCATCTGCAAACAGAGATAATTGTACTTTTTTCCCATTTGGATGTCTCTTATTTCTTTTCTTTGCCGATTGCTCTGGCTAGGACTTCCAGGACTATGTTGAATAGAAGTGGCAAGAGTAGGCATCCTTGCTTTGTTCCAGATCTTTCTAGATCTTAGGAAAAAAGCTATCAGTTTTTCGCCATTGAGCATGATGTTATTTGTAGGCTTGTTTATGGCCTTTGTTGTGTTGAGGTAAATTCCTTTTATACCTAATTTGTTGAGAGTTGTTTTCATGAAAGAGGGTTCTGCATTGTGTCAAATGCTTTTTTTGCATATATTAAAATGATATAATTTTGTCTTTCATTCTGTTAATGTGGTATATTATATTTATTGATCTAGTGGCATGTTGAGCCAATCTTGCATCCCAGAATAAATCCCACTTGGTCACAGTGCGTGATCTTTTTCATGTGCTATTGAATTTGGTTTGTTAATATTTTGTTGAAGATTTTTGCATCTCTGTTCCTCAGGGATATTGGCTTGTGGTTCTCTCTTCTTGTGGTGTATTTGTATGACTTTGTTGTCAGAGTGATGCTGGACTCATAAAATGAGTTTGGGAATGTTCGCTCTTATTTTTTGGAAGAGTTTAAGAAAGATTGGTATTATTCTTAAATGTATGGAAGAATTCACCTGTGAAGCCATTTGGTTTTGGGTTTTTCTTTGTTAGGTTTTTGATTATTCTTTCAATCTCCATATTTATTATGGGTATGTCAGGCTTTTACTTTCTCCTTGATTCAGTTTTGATAGGTTGTATGTTTCTAGGAATTTTTCCATCTCTTCTAAATCGTTTAATCTGTTGTGTACAATTGTTTATAATAGGATCTTATGATCTTTTTTATTTCTGTGGCATCAGTTGCAATGTCTTCTTTTTCCCTTTGGATTTTATTTATCCAAATCTTCTTTCTTTTTAACTTAGTCTAGCTAAGGGTTTGTTGATTTTGTTTGTGTTTTCAAAAATCAGTTCTTAGTTTTATCAATTTTTTCTATTTTTTTATTCTCTATTTCATTTATTTCTGCTCTAATCTTTGTCACCCTTTCTTCTGCAAACTTTGGGCTTATTTTGTTCATTTTGAGTTCCTTGAGGCATAAAGTTCGGTTGTTTATTTGAGATTTTCTTGTTTTTTAATGAAAGGCATGTATCACTATAAACTTCCCTTTTAATACTGATTTTGCTCAGTCCCGTAAGTTTTGCTATGTTGTGTTTTCATTTTCGTTTGTCTCGAGTAGTTTTAAATTTCTCTTTTGAGTTCTTCTTTGGCCCAATGGTTGTTCAAGAGTGTGTTATTTAACTTCCATTTATTTGGGTTTTCCCAACATTCTTTTGTTATCACCTCTCCTTTTATTTATTTATTTTTGCTTCTTAGCTGTCCTTGGTGATCTAGCCATGCCAATTCCCCCACTATTTTGCATGAGGCAAGACAGAAGTGGGTGTCTCAGCAGAGTTCTGGAATACTGGGGAAGTTGCAGGCCCACCTTGTTCTCTCCCTCACTGGAGAAATCCCGGGAGGAGGTATCTTTCTTGGGGGTGAATTGTGCTGGCTTAGGGGAGGAGTGATGTGGACAAAGTTGTTAGAGACCCAAAAGAGTGAGTCCTCTCATTCTGGGGACAAAGAAACTTCCATTTCCAAGACGTTCCAAGATGTCCTTCCATAATCTCAGGCTGCCATGAGGTCCGCTGGATTTGTCAGGGTGGGCTGGGGCTGTGTAGGTGCAGGACTTCTGCTCAAAGTGATGTTGTCTCTGTTGCATTGCTCTCTTAGCATATGGTTGGCTGCTGGTGAGAGGTCACAAGACCTGAGATCATTGCTTTCCAAACTTTTCTTTTTAGTAACAGAACGCCTAGGTTAAAAAAAATCGAGCATGTGAAATACCAACATAGAAAGCAAAAAAGGTAAAACTGCTGTGGTTGAATTCAGGGAATGAGTGCTATTTGGTTTGCCTTGCTGTGTAGAAAACAGATTTGGTACAAATGCTGGATACCATTTCCTTACTTTGAGGGCTTGGGCGCATCACTTTACCTCTCTGAAACTCAGTTTACACTTTTATAATTGAGCATAGTCATATCTCCTCTTCCTGGAAAATCATGAGTTTTGGACATAGCACATGTAAAGCTCTTATCGTGGCCCTTGAAACATATTAGGAGCTTTAAAAATGGTAACTCTTATTTATCATTTATTGTTATTTGTTTTATCATTTATTTATTTTAACTTACATTAGTGATTATATTATTTGTCATTGTCTTTTCTTACTTATTTATGATCATCTATTATTATCAGATGATAGGTCAGCTTAGCCCCTAGGCTATCAGGAATAAGTCACATTTGGTAAGGGAGGACAACAGAATCTCAGGGATTCCAGCAGTTAAACTGTGCCCCCAACAGTGCTGCATAACAAATCATCCCAAGACCCAGTGGCTATGGCACCAATTATTTATTCTCCATGGATCTGCATTCAGCTGACCCTGGCTGGACTCTGCTTTGAGGGTCTCTTATCCTTCTTTTGGCACCAGCAGACTGACTCTCCTGGGACTAGTGGGCTAGCCTGGGCATGTTCTTTTCATGATAATATTATTACAGAGGCACGGTAGGGCAAGTCCAATCACCCAAGAAACATTCGATCTTGTTATGCGCTAACCTTCCATTTGTCCAAACAAGGCACATGCTTCAACCCGAAGCTGAAGATCAGGGAAATATACTCCCCTTCTTCAGTGGGAAGAACTTTAAAGACACATGGCAGAGAGTATGAATGGGGGGGGGGGGGGGCTGTGAATGATCATTGCCATTAATGCACTCTCTTTTAGGGATCATCTGGATTCAAGATGTCAGTAGAAGAAGGGGATCTCATGAAGGCCTGAGGAGGAGACAGAGATGTTGGGAGGGAACCAGAATACTGCAGTCTGGGAAGCATCTGGAGAAGGGAGATTCAAGAAGTGTCTGGTGCTTCAGAGAAGACCCACAAGGTGAGGTCAGAGAAAAGGGGGAAAATTGTTAATGTCAAATGGAAATTGTTAATGACCTTGAGAGACTATCTAAACGAACAGGCTAGTCAATTAATCCTTTAACAACCAGGCTATGCTAGCTGACCTGCTCCTATCCAGAAGTGAATGGGAAATGTTTATTGTCTCGTTTTTTTCATCAAAGAGGGACAAACAAAACTTGAGCAAATTATAATACTGACTCCTTATTCACTACTTTTATGTGCATTTTTTTTTTTTAGAGAGAGACAGAGAGAGAGTATGCCTGCTTGCTTGTGAGTGGGGAGGGAGGGGCAGAGGGAGAGGAGAGAGAGAGAATCCCAAGTAGGCTCCACACCCTGCCGGGAGCTCCAGGAGGGGCTTGATCCCACGACCCTGAGATCATGACCTGACTCGAAACCAAGAGTCTGATGCTTAACGGACTGAGCTGCCCAGGCACCCACCCCATTTTTAATGAATATATGCATTTAATAAAAATTTAATGCATATATATGTTTTTCTGTATAAACTGTGTTTGGTGCATTAAGTCACAATAAGCTGTTAGCAAGGGGAAAAGTAGTATTTACTTCTTTAGGTTGGGTGGTTTGCTAGCACGTGCACATATATAAAGTGAAAGTGTGCTGTGAAATCCACACTTAATTAAACTAAAACAATTAAGAAAGCACAATTATTGATTAGCTCAGTGAGCAAGCCCAGTGCACACATCATGCCAAAAAGATATTACCCAGGACCATCTGCACCAGTGGTGTGGTTGCAATCACAGAGCAGGCATGGATTGTGAGGATTTGGTAATCAGATTAAGTTGATCAAGGGAAAATTCTGTGATTTCACACTTGCAAAGCCTCTTAAATTAGAATTGTAGTTGGCAATCACACGGCTACTTTTCTTTGCAGTCCCCATGCCAGAAGAACTTTTCCTACTTTGATCCAGGACTCAGAGTATCTGATTTGGGAATGCAATCTGCTTACAGGATTTTGTGGCTTTGCTTGTATAATAAAAATTAAAACTTATTTTAGCTAGATAAGAAAAATCTTGATAAGACCGTAAGAGGTTTTGGAACCCTGTTTTTTTAAGTTTTCTTGACCGTTTTCTTGAAGATTCCTTGAGTTGCCATGAAATTTGCATTTTCACATCTTGAATGACTTGTACAACTTTTATCAGCCAGAGTGTATAGAAGTTACCAGAATACAAATAAATGAAAGACAGGGACATACAGGAAAGTCAACAATGCACATGAGACAGCACTTAAAACTCTGGATAGCGAGAGAATGTGCTCACTGGCCGAGGGAACTCACAGTGTGGGACAGAAACGACCATTGGCCAAGGGTGACAGTAGATACTTGTCACATTTATTTTATTTTATTTTTTAAAGCATTTTTAAAAAAGGTTTTATTTATTTATTTTTGAGAGAGAGAGTAAGCCCAAGAGTGGGGGGAGCAGCAGAGGGAGAAGCAGGCTCCCCGCTGAGCAGGGAACCTGATATGGGGCTCGATCCCAGGACCCCAGCCGGGATCATGACCTGAACCAAAGGCAGACGCTTAACTGACTGAGCCACCCAGACGCCCCTCCTATAAGATTTTTTTAATGAAAGAAATGATTTCAAAGACAAATAGTATTTTAACAAACTGTTAGGGTAGGTGTATATAGCTTTTCCCTCCTTAGGATACTGCAGTTTGCATTTTCAACTGTCTTTGTCACTGATCCTGAATTCTGGACTGCTGTCAGCTCAAGAAGAACACTTGTAGATAAGCTTGTACATCCAGACCAGACCCATTTTAAGTATGGCAAGTGAGCTGGGTTGTTACAAATCCGGAACACAGTAATGAAGAACTGACAGGCTCACGTTACGTTTGTGAATGGCTTTGGGGGAGGGGGATTTACAGGGAGGGAGCAATGGTCATGACTTCCTAATTCACACAGATCTGCACGGGAGGAGCTCTGAGTGCCGGTAAACACAAATATGTCTCTGTCCCTTTAAAAAAATCTTTTCTGTTTTCATTTATTTTTGTTTGCTTATTGGTTAAAAACAGTCATGTCAGAAAGCTATGGAGATAGTTTCAAATGAAATTCTCCCTCGATTAGCAAACAGGCTGCCCCAAACTGTTTAGATTCTTTCCTTCTAATTTATTTACTGTTGGGCTTCTCTTTTTTGAAGGAGTTCAAATGTGAATGAGTGTATTTTTGTTGGCTCATGGTTGGAGAGTAAATGGACAAGGATTTAGGAAGCTTTCGGGACTCTCTTCCCAGCTCTGCCTCCACTGTGCAAAGTGGTAGTTCCCGCCTTAGCTTATCTAAATACGCGGTTCAGAATCCACAAACTGCACTGTTTTTATGCTAATGAGTCATTACAAACCACCTGGAAAGGTGACCCCACGTAGCCATTCATCCCACTGCTGTCTTGCTCTGCTTCTGGCACTTTGTATTTCTGAGCCACAGGTGCATGGACCACAGCCTGAGGGGCTTGGGCCAGCAGCACAGACCTGGGACAGCATCCCCCTCGCAGGTGATCTCCCTTTGTTTTCCTTCCCCCCCTTTTTTTTTTTTTTTAAGATTTTATTTATTTATTTGACAGAGAGATAGAGAGAGAGCACAAGTAGGCAGAGTGGCAGGCAGAGGGAGAGGGAGAAGCAGGCTCTCCACTGAGCAGGGAGCCAGACGTGGGGCTCGATCCCAGGATCCCAGGATCATGACCTGAGCAGAAGGCAGCCGCTTAACCGACTGAGCCACCCAGGCGCCCCTCTTCCTTTGGTTTTAGAGTAAACCATCACTTTGAAAAATTCTAGCTCCGTCTTAGTGGAATTAAGGAGGAAGGTTCTTCTGTGGCTCAGAAGTCGGGAGAACATGGAGGAATTCAGTGCAGGGGCTGGGAGGCCTTGCCTTCCAGGTTCCTGGCTTGGAGCCCAGAGGCTGGGAGGACGGAGGACAGAGGAACAGGTCTTCCAGGGAGTGGGCAGTGATGGGGAGAGTCCAGCATGCTGATCCTTTCTCACATGAAGCTTCCATGTATGGTGGTAATTTAATGATGATCACTTAACATTGGTATAAAAAAGGAAGAAGCCCTTCTTCTTCAGATCTCCTTCCTGGAGCTGGTTTCATGGAAAAGATAAGGCAGCTTGTGATATTTCTGTGTTGGAGCAGATTCATTCAGGCTCACTGAGGCGAGCTGCAGCGACTTCAGGGAGAATCCTGTTCGCAGTGTTGCCTCTTGAAACTCCGCGTTCTTCTGTATCTGTCCACACCTCTCTTCTGGATTGTTGATAAAGTACAATATTTAAAAAGTAAAAAACACTATTTCCATACAAATAGGTAGTTAAGCATATGTAAAAGATTAGCTAATTAACGAGGGTCCCAGCAGGATGACAAAGCAGATACAAAGGCAGATATGGGGACTGATGTTCCCATCTATGTGCATATCCATAGCTTTATCTACTACATATACAGGTGTGTAGTGGGTGGGATCACTGGCAAAGGACTATGCGAAATTAATACAAAACTGTATTAGATAAGCTAATACAGGGGACTATCCTGCAGGGCAATGAGCTATAAGTTTTGAAATTGTGGTCTCTACTAGACAAATTGTCATTTATTCCGTGTACAGGTTGACAAGTAACCTTACCCCCTGTGGGACTATAGCATAGTCAATGGGGAGTCCACGTTACAGGCCCTACGGCAGGGTTTGGCAACTGGCCTGGGGCTGCTCTGTGTAGCCTAGGGTCACAGCCATGCCCTTTTATTTAGCCTGGCCTCTCTGGCTGTTTTCTCACTACGGTGGCCAACTGAGGAGGTGTGACAGATGTCTACCACTTGGCCTGCAGAGCTGAAGATATTTACTGCTTGGCCCTTTACAGAGTAAAGTTTTCTGACTCCTGGTCTAGAAACCGAGTCAGCAGACCCTTATGTAAGCTTCTTAAGAAATCCTCTAGGGGTGCCTGGGTGGCCCAGTCAGTTGAGCGTCCAACTCTTGATTTTGGCTCAGGTCATGATCTCAGGGTCCTGGGATCGAGCCCCAAGCTGGGCTCCATGCTCAGCACAGAGTCTGCTTGTCCTTCTCCCTCTGCTCCTGCCCCCGTTCATGCTCACGCTGTCTCTCTGTCAAATAAATAAATAAAATCTTAAAAAAAGAAAAGGAAAGGAGTGCTCTAGAATGAACCCGAACAGAGTTCTGGCTATCTGACGGCTCTTATTCAAAATTTATTCAAAATTTCGAGATGGTCACAGTGGAGTACTGTGCTGTTTACACCCATGATGCTGCCCCACCCGACTCACTGAAATGTTCTTCCTGTTGTGTTCACCTTTGCAACCCAAGCACACAGAAGATCTGATACATGGTAGGCACTGGACAAATACATTTGGGGAATGTTATTCATTATTTAACCAGTTCTGCAAAAAAGTGACTGCTCTGAAAATTTCATTTTTGAAAATTCTATTTATTTTCAAAAACACGTCTGTTGCACAAAATCTTTGTAGGTATATATTTAAATGTATGAGCAGGTTTTATTGTGTATTCAGCGTATTAGTTGACTTTTCAGTGAATGATCACTTTCTTCATCCTTTTTTTCTTTCTGCTCCTCAGACTCGATAATTTCAACTGTCCAAGTTGGCTGCTTCTTTCTTCTGCCTGCTCAGATCTGCTGTTCAGCCCCTCTGTGGCTCTTGCTTTTCTGGGTGAGGCAGGATCTTCATGCCCTGATAATGCTTCTGGTTGGGTCCCTTGTGTCCTCACGGGCCCCTTTGCTAGACACAACCACTTCTTCTGGACCCTTCTGTGTGGGCCTGCTCTCTGCACCACCTCGGCACACCACAGGTTGCCACTTGGTTCCTCCCCTGCTTCTGCCAGAAGCTACCCCTCCTCCACTTCAAACTTCCCAGAAAGATGGCATTTTGTGGAAAGGTGGGAAAGGAGACCCAGCTTTCTTCCTGTCTTATTTGTTAGAGAATATCAAAGCTGTGTGTGCGTCTCCTGTCTCCATGTCTTAGAGAGCTCCATCGAGTGCCATTTGCAGTGTTTACTTTTGCTGACTTTCCCTTCACACCCACACACTCACACACCCGAATCAATTTCAGACACAGATTAAGGTTTGGAGACACATCTTGGTAACAATGCTATTCTAACTATTTACACAAATTCTAACTATTCTAACTATTTAATTCTATCTTAAATGCTAGGCTTTTCCACCAGCTCAAGCTTGTCTCAATGTCCTTTTCTTAAGAATTCTTTCCCACAAAACTTTTTAGGCCTTGATGGAATAGAATTTTCTGCAAGGCCACGCCCTGCTGGCTTATCAGACAGGCTCAGACAGGTCTCCCCAAGCACAAAACAAGCTGACTATACCTTCCCTGTCCTTCCATCCACCTGAGCAGCCTGAACATCCAAGGACATACCTTGCTTTCCCTTAGTTTCCATCAGACTTTATTCAGACCATCTGGGAGCATCAGTGACTCATTCAGTACAGTGGAGAGCCTGTTTGTATTGTAATTGACTCAACTTATTTAACATATTTTAATGTATTCAAGGTTTCATATGGTTGCCATGTTTGCTCAGAGACCATATTTAGGAACACAGTATATCTGTGTGTGCATATTTGTCATGTCCTGACGGGTCATATTGGCCAGAAGAAGAGGAACAGCGGATCGTGTTTAGGCAAAGATTTGGTTCCAGGCCATCAACTGCCAGTTGCAGGGGGAAAATGTATGCCCATAAATAAGTACAAATAGGTTATGAATTTTAATCCATGATGATGAATCTATAGATTTTACATTGAAAAAGTAAAAAAGACCTCATATGAAAAATAAACATTAGCTAAAGGCTTTTCAAAAGACTTTTGAAAAGAAAGGTAACAATTCTATCTTAAAGCCAACCCTGCGAACAGTATTTATATAGCATTTAGCATGTGCCAGGCACTGTTTTAAGCATGTTGCAAATATAAATTCATTGAGTCCACTGAAGAGCCCTGTGATGTAGGTAATTTTAGGTGTTATTCCTTAGGTCACATCTAGACAGGCTCTCCTGCTCTTTTGCAAATATGCACTTTTGTTTAGAGAAATGGGCCATGACATTTATTTTCCATTAAAATATATGTATAATTTCAAAATATGTCTGCAGATCATGATTTTATCCACCAGCAATCAGTAAATTAATGCGCTATTTTTCTAGTCATGATTTGCAAACCAGTGGATTGTTGACATCATGGTTCTCATAAGTTTCTTAGCAAACTTAAAGGGTTCATAAAATAATTTTATATTTGTCTTAGAGAAGAGCAAATATCAGGATAATCCATCATTTTTTCGGATTAACTGAGCTAACGAAGAGAGTCGACATCAATTAAGCAGTTGGAAAGAGAGCAGAATCAACATGTGACTTTCCATTAGTTGACCCCTCAAAACCTGTTCATGTACACGGGCCAGCTGAAAGTCACAAGCCATCCCACATATTCATACATTATTCATACGCATCATTTCTTATATATAGTTAATGGCACGCATATGGCCTGGATTTTCTGGTTTGCTAACTATTCTGCCCTCATAAATATACCCGTGATTGTTAAACCACATGCCCTGATTTTTGTTTCAGAAGCCGTGGCCACTATATGATGGAACACTATTAGGTGTCAGCGTAATTGAGGCAAACCAGAAACGTTTCCCGCAGTAATCATTAATTCTTTAAAAACACGAAACAGGAAGCAAAATCTCCTTTGAAGCCTAAGCCGCAATATGCAAAATATTTAGGGTCAATGTTTCTGAAATAGGACCCTACGGGGGTGCCAGAAGATGTCGATGTCCCCTGTGAGGATAGAGGGATAAGGGGCATGAGAAATAAGTGGGTGCTTGCTTCATGAGTCCGAAGTTACTCA
This sequence comes from Mirounga angustirostris, assembly GCF_029215605.1. Taxonomy (NCBI): domain Eukaryota; kingdom Metazoa; phylum Chordata; class Mammalia; order Carnivora; family Phocidae; genus Mirounga; species Mirounga angustirostris. The sequence goes on from NW_026991723.1 coordinate 25,673,616, forward strand.
GAAACTCAGGCAGCGTGTACGAGGCGGCTTATGTCTTTAAAAGAAAATTTGGCCCCCTTTGCAGATTCACTTCTTATCATCTTTTCGGATGACAAATATCTTTGGCAATTCCACAAATATGCCTTCTGCAAGATAAAACATTAAAGTGCCACAAAGAACAAAAACAAGCACAGGACCAGATACATTCTAGAAGCATGTATCATTGGGCACGTTCATTTCCATCTCTGTTCACCTGGTAAGCCAGGTGGTAGAAATATACGTTTACCTCCTTACATATTACCAAGAGTAGAGAGTAAATGTTGGGTGTAGGGGTGCAGGGGAGGCAGGCCGAGATGGGTTTGGGTTCTGACTCCACCAGATCATCAGCCTTGGTTCACCAGGTCACCCGCATGTTATTTAACCATCCACAAATAACTGAGAGGAGGAGAGATAGGAATCAGGGAGCATCCCCCTTGAGTACTTTCCCTTAGAAAAAGCTTTTTCAGTAACCCTAAGCTAGTGGGTGAATGTGGTCATTGCTAAGTCCTGATGCATTCCTTACATTTGGAAGCAGGGAGACACGGGGAGCGTGATTCACCAATGGGGAGCACTTCCAAAGTGCCAGGCACTGTTCTGAGTGCCTTCCATGGACCCATCCGTGGCAACAGAAGTCAGGTTTCAGCACTGGTGTGATAAACATCTTGGATCTCCTTCAGAGAAGGACACTAAGGGGTGATGCTTCTTCGGGCTCCTCCCCACCTGCCAGGGGCTCCCAGGGTGACTTCTTACAGGAGCTGACGGTGGCCCCGATTATTGTTAGTGGAACTGAATGAGAGGCTGTCTACTGGGTATCTGCACAGAGTTGCTGCCCAGTGAAAACAAGAAGAGGAAACAGTTCTTGAGTTACCATGAGATATCCTGAGAGATGTTAAAGTTCATGGGTTGGATTAAATTCTGTAGCAAAGCCCAGAAGTTTCCAAGCGTAGAGTTTCTTTGCCTAGTTAAACTACGCTTTCTTCTTTTTATAGTCCTCAGTATAAATTGCTTTATGATTTTTTTCCAACCCTAAAGTAAAAAATGTTCATTGGTTAAAAAAAAAAAAAAAGATAATCAGAAAAACATAAAGGAGAAAGGGAAAAGTCCCTGTCTACCACTGAGAGAGCACAGCTTTGAAAATTTCACTGTTTATCCTCTCGGACTTTCTCCTCCATGCATTTATAGGCATATACAAATACACATACTAGATAAAAGTTTGGGGGAAATGGGTCAGGCTATACAAATCCTGTTTCCCTACATGTTTTCAGTTAATACATTGTGGACATTTTTGCATGTCAGTAGACCTGGTTTCACCTCTTTATTTTCAATCATCACAAAGTGCTTCATCATGTGTATGTTTCACGATTTACTTAAAAGTTCCACTACTGAATGACATATAGGGTTGATTTATTTACTGATTTTGATTTATTGCTATTTATTTATTTATTTTATTTTATTTTATTTTATTTTAAAGATTTTATTTATTTATTTGAGAGAGCACATGAGAGGGGGGAGTGTCAGAGGGAGAAGCAGGCTCCCTGCCGAGCAGGGAGCCCGATGCGGGACTCGATCCAGGGACTCCAGGATCATTACCTGAGCCGAAGGCAGTCGCTTAACCGACTGAGCCACCCAGGCGCCCTATTGCTATTTATTTTTTGATTTATTGCTATTACAAAGAAGACTGGGAGAGTTAAAGGCACATCCATATACATGCGACCATTGAACAACATGGGTTTGAATTGCATGGGTCCACTAACAGGCAGATTATTTTTTGATAAAAACTGTTGTGTACTGTATATGTATTTTCTCTTCCTTATGGTTTTCTCAGTAACCTTTTCTCTAGCTTACTGTATTGTAAGAATACAGTCTACAGTACATATAACATACAAAATATGTGTTAATCGATGGTTTATGTTATCAATAAGGTCAACAGTAGGCTATTAGTTAAGTTTTTGGGGAGTACAAGTTATACGTGGATTTTTGACTGCATGAGGGTTGGGCTCCTAACCCCTGTGTTGTTCAAGGGTCAACTGTACTTCTGTTTGATTATTTCCTCAGAATAAATTCCTAGAAATAAAACTCTTTGATCAAAGAATATGTCCACTTTTAAGAATTTTAATGTTTTGTGTCAATTTCCACCTCCCTCCCCCCAATCCCCTGGAAATTGTACTGTTTTTACTGTCGACAACCTGGTAAGATATTTCCCCACGTAGTTGTCAACAGTGGGTTCAGTAATGCTGGCTATTCACTCAAATTCTTACCAATGCGGTAAGTAAAACAAACAAACAAATACATAAAATGGTATTTCATTGTTTTAATTTACATTTCCTTGTTCAATACTAAAGTTGCATTTTTCTCTTAGGTCTCTTTACTAGTCACTTGTATTTCCTCCTTTGGGAAGTGACTGATCATGCCCATTTCCCATTTTCCTTTTATTTTTGGATATATGCTTTTTATATATTAAGAACTATGAACTCTTTGTCATAGATTATGTTAAAACTGTTTTTCCTATTTGTTGTCTTAGACTTATTTATGATTTTTCTAACCATACAAATATTTACAATATGTCAGGTTTTCCCTTTAGCTTCTGCATTGATTTCAAGCTTATAAAGATCTTCTAAGATTATAAAAGCATTTACCTATATTAATTTTACCTTAAAAATTTAATCTACCTGGAATTTATTTTGGTACATGACATAAAGGACTGATCTAGCTAGTGTGGTTATTTTTTCACTAGTTAATTCAATTTTTTTTTTTTTTTGTGCTTTGGAAATGTTTAATTTTTTTTAAGCAAGGATGGAAAAACCAAGATGTCGTAGTTTCCAGGCAAGAATGAAGTCAAGGACCATTCACAGCATTAGAACCACATGCTGTTTTCCCATTGGCAGTGCTGAATTCCTAAATTGTCCATCCTGTTCTTATCTGCTTTGTCACCAATGCCACCTTTCTCTAAAAACTGGAAAAGTTTTCTTCTTTGATCAAAGCCTTGGTGTGGCCACGGGAACATCATGCTCACCCTAACAATTAAATTGATATGTCCTTGGCACCAGTGAAAAAATGAAGACAGCAGAAAATCTTTCTTCTGAGTCTCATAGAAATGAAGCAATGAAACAGAAAACTGGCCCAAGCCCAAGTTGAAAAACCTTGTGGGAAGGAGAGCTCACCAGGCTACAGAGAGTGGTGAAGGCTGTCTTTGTGCTGCATCATGGCACACACCTCATTAACTGTCATGGCGGCCAGTTGGGTGGGTCTCAGCTTGTCCCAAGGCCTGTATCAAGTTCAGGATGTCTGGAAACATCAAACTTGGAAGGAGATCACACACACCCCTGCCTGATGTAATGGAGTGGCAGCCCTTGTTGGGAAATTCTCTCTCGTATCCAGCTGACTTAGGTTCATTGAATTTAGCGGGCTCCCCTCTGAAAACTGGTGCCTGCTGCTTGCTCTTCTCTGCTCTGTGGGCAATGAGGTCTCAGACATTGTCCTCCACGTTCCTCCTCTTTCACAAGAGAAGTTCTCTTTATTTGGATAAAAGAGCCTCATGATCTGAAATGAACATGAGAGGAACAACAGGGTTGTAGCACCAGACTTTCCAGAGGCCCTGGCAAAACCTTTTCTTTTTTTTTGAATAGAGGATAATAAAAAACATTGAATGTGCCATACCTTTTCTTGTCTCTGTTTAACAAATAGAACCTTGTTGATTAATTAAATTCTAGTCTAAATTCTGTTGCAGAAGAATGTATATTATCTGTACATGGTATTCATTTATTCAGCTATCAATCAAGTGATGTTTATTGAGCATGTATTATGTGAAAGGACAGAAATTAGGATTTGTGTCTGTCAGGTACTGTGCTAGGTGCTTTTAAGCTACTGCCTCATGTCATCTGCATGAGAATTTTATGAGAGAGGTATTACTGTACCCATGAGACATGTGGAGAAACTAAGGCCTGCAGAGGTTAAGTGCTTTGTCCAAAGACGCTCGTCAGGCGTGTGCGGAACCTGATTTAAATGTACGTCTCTCAGAGTTCATGGCCCATTTGTTCTTCTTACTCTAGCGGTGACTCTTCTTTTGAAAATTATCTTCTTGGGTGCCTGGGTGGCTCAGTCATTAAGCGTCTGCCTTCGGCTCAGGTCATGATCCCGGGGTCCTGGGATCGAGTCCCACATCGGGCTCCTTGCTCTGCGGGAAGTCTGCTTCTCCCTCTCCCACTCCCCCTGCTTGTGTTCCCTCTCGGGCTGTGTCTCTCTCTGTCAAATAAATAAATAAATTCTTAAAAAAAAAAAAAGAAAATTATCTGCTTATTTCCAATTTGATTGCTTTATTGGTGGAGAACATGACCTATGGGATATCTGTTCTTTGAATTTTTTGAGGCCCCCTCTGTGACCTAGAACATGGTCTGTTTCTATAATTATTCCACGTTTACTTGAGGAGACATTATGTACTCTGCTAGTGCGGGGTTCCGTATATCCATTAGATCAACCTTGTTAACTTGGTTGTTTAAAACTTCTATATCTTTACTAACCTTTGGTCTGCTTCATCTGTCAGTTTCTATTAGAAATGTTAAAATCTCCCACCGTGATTATATATTTGCCAAATTCTTCTTGTCATTTTTTTTAGTTTTGCTTTATATGTATTTTTGGCTCTGCTCTTAGTTGCATACAAATTCATGATTTTTATATTTTCCTTATAGATTGTTCTAGTCATCATTATGTGGGATTCCAAATTATCTCTCTTAATGCTTTTTCCCTTAGCTTCTATTTATCTAATCCAAATATTGGTATGCTAGCTTTATTTTGTCTAGATGTTTGCCTGATGTCTATCTTTCTGTCTATATCTATCTATCTATCTCTATCTATCACCTATCTATCTATCATCTATCATGATAGATACATGCAAAATGAGATGATAAAAAGAAAAATATAGTGTGAATAATATATAAATATATATTTTATATAAAATTTATGAATATCTAATATCTATATAGTATCTAATATATATTTTCTATCACCTCATTTTATACCTTTCTGTGTAGTTTTTTTTTTTAAGATTTTATTTATTTATTTGACACAGAGAGAGAGAGCATGAGTGGCAGGGAGGAGCAAGGGGAGAGGGACAAGCAGACTCTGTTGAGCAGGGAGCCCGATGTGGGGCTCGATCTCAGGACCCCGGGATCGTGACCTGAGCCAAAGGCAGATGCTTAACTGACTAAGCCACCCAGGTACCCCCCTTCTGTGTAGTTTTGTCTTAGGTATGCTTTTTTGTAACCAGCACAGATGTTTTATTTTTAATGCATTCAGACAAATGCTGTCTTTTAATAGCAAGTTTCACAGTGAGCACTCTTGGGCTGGACTTCGTTTTTGCCACCTTATTTCATGCTCTTTGCCACTCTTTTACTTTGTTTCTTTTCTCTCCTTCCCTGTGTCTGAATGGCTGACAAACTTTCCTACCTTCCCCTTTGACTTCTCTGCTCGTTTAGAAGCTAAAGATCGTATTCCCCTTCTTTGAGCGGTTACCCTTCACGTTGGAACATACCTCCAACAATACAGCTTTCTAATACTAGGGAGGGTTTTGTTGTCTTCCTGTCCCGCCGCCAGAGGTGACATGAATCCATGTGCTGGAACAAGTCAGTGACTGTCAGTCCATGTTGGTATTTTGTCTGGACTTTTGGTTTTCCCTTCTGTACCGTCTCTATCCACACAGCTATCTACGTATGTATTTCACAGTCCGTCTCTCTGTTTACCTATCAATTTTTCTCTCCCTCTTCTTGCCTGCTCCCTTGGTATGGCTCCATCTCTGCTCATCTCTTCTGTTTCTGGTCCACAGACATGTTCATCTTGGGTTGGTATCTGGCTGTTACTTCTTTGCTTTACTTAAAAAACAAACAAACAAACAACTCCCCCTGTACTGTGTTGGGAGTCTCAAAGGTGTGTCAGGACTTGAAGTGACAGAGCTATCCTGGCTGGGATTCCTCAGCATAGTGCCTGGTGGTCTTAGGAGGAGCCCTCTGATTGAAAAGTGAAAGTCTTCTGTTGTGTTTCTTATGTGTGAATGACTCCCGATTCTATAGTCCCTTATTTTTACCTGTGACCATGGGGTATTTACTGTCAGGGAAGTCTTTGGCACAAACCACAGCACTGTAAAAATTACAACAAGATGCCCAGCAGGGGCATCCCTGCATCTTGCAAGTGGAGATCAGATGGCATTGCAGTCTCTGCTCACCCCTCCGGCAGGTGCCTTTGTGAGGTGCAGAACCCGAATCCCCCTCTACGGTGGTTCTGTTCCTAATAAGTGAGTTATTAAGGGTTATTAATACTTTTCATAGTGTTTATAAACCACAATTACCATATTGTTAGAACTTACTGATGTCATTTTCAGAATTCTTATCCAAAAGCCTGGTTGCCATGCATTCAAGCAGTTTTTCCCATTCCCAGGCATGCACCGATCATCATAATTCTCCTGGCACTTGGGACCTGGTCAGAGAAGTTTGATATTTCTTACAGTAGATTATACTCTGTGTTTTAGGCAGGACTCTGGAGGGATCCCAGATCTTTTGTCATAATTTTTATCCCTTTATATTATACCCTAAAAGTGAATCACCAGAATACCCTCAGTGTTTTAATGGAAGCTCACAGTAATAATCAATAACCAAGAGAACTGCAGAAGACTAATAGATATTAACAGAAATGTACTGGTAAGTGTCTAACAGTTGGCTTTCTGAAAAGAAAAGCCTTGATTTGCTTGTATTTTTCCAATTTTAGTAGTACAAATTCTTCACTATGGCAGATTTCAAGCGATCTCTGCATCGATATCACTGAATACGGAGCTGGGAAGAGATCCATCTGACATTGTCTCCGGCACCCCACTAGATCACACTGCATGAGCATCACATAAAAGAGGTCATTGCTATGTGTATTCAATTTCTAGTGATAATTTTGAAACCAGATTTTCCCAGTTCGAAGAATAATCCGTCCAAACAAGTATCTGGCAGGTCAACAGTGGCCCCAAACTTAGTCTTGTGTTGAGCATGGACGAGTCAGTCGCCGCAGGAGAGAGCGGATCTGAGGGGCAGATGACAAAGCCTGTCTATAAATTCTTTTCTCTGAGGCCCATAAGGACGAGTGGCTCCTACTCTGGAGATGTTCTTTGAAGAGGATATCTCACTTGTATTTAGAGATTTGCAAGTGGTTTTCAAAGATATTATTGTGGACACTTGCTTGTTTTCCATTTTTCCAAGGTGCAGTGTCCTTTGTCCATTGGAATTTGGGGTCTTTGCTTTGCTCATCTTACCTCCACCTGACAATTGTTTGCCTTTCAAGAGCTGATCCTGCAACCAAGTATATTCAGTTTTTATGGTTCATTTATTTGCTATGACACTCAGTCTTATAATCTGGTATAATACTTTGGCATTCATGGCTACCTTAACTTATCAGTGTATTCCTTTTGGAGTTATGATGGAATGATAAATTTTACTTTTTTTCTTTTCATTTGAGAATGTCATAGCCTTTTCCTAAACTGAAGTGAACATTGATGTTACTTATCGACAGTATTTTGCATTACTTGACAAAGTGACAGCCTGGAACCCATTATTTACTCCACTGAATTTTTAAAAAAATTTTTTTATTGTATGTTAAGCACCATACATTACTTAATTAGTTTTTGATATAGTGTTTCATGATTCATTGTTTGTGCATAACACCCAGTGCTCCATGCAGTACATGCCCTCTTTAATACCCATCACCAGATTAACCCATCCTCCCACCCCCCTCCCCTCTAGAACCCTCAGTTTGTTTTTCAGAGTCCATCGTTTCTCATGGTTCGTCTCCCCCTCCGATTTCCCCCCCTTCATTCTTCCCCTCCTGCTATCTTCTTCTTTTTTTTTTTTCTTAACATATATTGCATTATTTGTTTCAGAGGTACAGATCTGTGATTCAACAGTCTTGCACAATTCACAGCGCTCACCATAGCACATACCCTCCCCAGTGTCTATCACCCAGCCACCCCATCCCTCCCACCCCACCCCCCCTTCCAGCAACCCTCAGTTTGTTTCCTGAGATTAAGAATAACTCATATCAGTGAGGTCATATGATACACGTCTTTCTCTGATTGACTTATTTCGCTCAGCATAACACCCTCCAGTTCCACCTACGTTGTTGCAAATGGCAAGACCCCTTTCCTTTTGATGGCTGCATAATATTCCATTGTGTGTGTGTGTGTGTGTGTGTATATATATCACATCTTCTTTATCCATTGACCTGTCGATGGACATCTTGGCTCTTTCCACAGTTTGGCTATCGTGAACATTGCTGCTATAAACATTGGGGTGCACGTACCCCTTTGGATCCCTACATTTGTATCTTTGGGGTAAATACCCAGTAGTGCAATTGCTGGATCGTATGGTAGCTCTATTTTCAACTTTTTGAGGAACCTCCATACTGTTTTCCAGAGTGGCTGCACCAGCTTGCATTCCCACCAACAGTGTAGGAGGGTTCCCCTTTCTCCACATACCTGCCAACATCTGTCATTTCCTGACTTGTTAATTTTAGCCATTCTGATTGGTGTGAGGTGGTATCTCATTGAGGTTTTGATTTGGATTTCCCTGATGCCGAGCGACGTTGAGCACTTTTTCATGTGTCTGTTGGCCATTTGGATGTCTTCTTTGGAAAAATGTCTGTTCATGTCTTCTGCCCATTTCTTGATTGGATTCTTTGTTCTTTCGGTGTTGAGTTTGATAACTTCTTTATAGATTTTGGATACTAGCCCTTTATCTGATATGTCATTTGCAAATATCTTCTCCCATTCTGTCGGTTGTCTTTTGGTTTTGTTGACTGTTTCTTTTGCTGTGCAAAAGCTTTTTATCTTGATGAAGTCCCAGTAGTTCATTTTTGCCCTTGCTTCCCTTGCCTTTGGCGATGTTTCTAGGAAGAAGTTGCTGTGGCTGAGGTCAAAGAGGTTGCTGCCTGTGTTCTCCTTCAGGATGTTGATGGATTCCTGTCTCACATTTAGGTCTTTCAACCATTTGGAGTCTATTTTTGTGTGTGGTGTAAGGAAATGGTTCAGTTTCATTCTTCTGCATGTGGCTGTCCAATTTTCCCAACACCATTTGTTGAAGAGACTGTCTTTTTTCCATTGGACATTCTTTCCTGCTTTGTCGAAGATTAGTTGACCATAGAGCTGAGGGTCCATTTCTGGGCTCTCTATTCTGTTCCACTGATCTATGTGTCTGTTTTTGTGCCAGTACCATGCTGTCTTGATGATGACAGCTTTGTAATAGTGCTGGAAGTCTGGAATTGTGATGCCGCCAGCTTTGCTTTTCTTTTTCAACATTCCTCTGGCTATTCGGGGTCTTTTCTGGTTCCATACAATTTTTAGGATTATTTGTTCCATTTCTTTGAAAAAAGTGGATGGTATTTTGATGGGGATTGCTTTGAATGTGTAGATTGCTCTAGGTAGCATCGACATCTTCCCAATATTTGTTCTTCCAATCCATGAGCATGGAACGTTTTTCCATTTCTTTGTGTCTTCCTCAATTTCTTTCATGAGTATTTTATAGTTTTCTGAGTACAGATTCTTTGCCTCTTTGGTTATATTTATTCCTAGGTATCTTATGGTTTTGGGTGCAATTGTAAATGGGATCGACTCCTTATTTCTCTTTCTTCTGTCTTGTTGTTGGTGTATAGGAATGCCACTGATTTCTGTGCATTGATTTTATATCCTGCCACTTTACTGAATTCCTGTATGAGTTCTAGCAGTTTTGGGGTGGAGTCTTTTGGGTTTTCCACATAAAGTATCATATCATCTGCAAAGAGTGAGAATTTGACTTCTTTGCCGATTCAGATGCCTTTGATTTCTTTTTGTTGTCTGATTGCTCTGGCTAGGACTTCTAATACTATGCTGAATAGCAGTGGTGATAGTGGACATCCCTGCCGTGTTCCTGACCTTAGGGGGAAAGCTCTCAGTTTTTCCCCATTGAGAATGATATTCGCTGTAGGTTTTTCATAGATGGCTTTTATGATATTGAGGTATGTACCCTCTATCCCTATACTGTGAAGAGTTTTGATCAAGAAAGGATGCTGTACTTTGTCAAAAGCTTTTTCTGCATCTATTGAGAGGATCATATGATTCTTGTTCTTTCTTTTGTTAATGTATTGTATCACGTTGATTGATTTGCGGATGTTGAACCAACCTTGCAGCCCAGGGATAAATCCCACTTGGTCATGGTGAATAATCCTTTTAATGTACTGTTGGATCCTATTGGCTAGTATTTTGGTGAGAATTTTTGCATCCATGTTCATCAAGGATATTGGTCCGTAATTCTCCTTTTTGATGAGGTCTTTGTCCGGTTTTGGGATCAAGGTAATGGTGGTCTCAAAAAATGAGTTTGGAAGTTTTCCTTCCATTTCTATTTTTTGGAACAGTTTCAGAAGAATAGGTATTAATTCTTCTTTAAATGTTTGGTAGAATTCCCCTGGGAAGCCATCTGGCCCTGGGCTCTTGTTTGTTGGGAGATTTTTGAGGACTGCTTCAATTTCCTTAGTGGTTATAGGTCTGTTCAGGTTTTCTAATTCTTCCTGGTTCAGTTTTGGTAGTTGATACATCACTAGAAATGCATCCATTTCTTCCAGATTATCTAATTTGCTGGCATAGAGTTGCTCATAATATGTTCTTATAATTGTTTGTATATCTTTGGTGTTGGTTGTGATCTCTCCTCTTTCATTCATGATTTTGTTGATTTGGGTCCTTTCTCTTTTCTTTTTGATAAGTCTGGCCAGGGGTTTATCAATCTTGTTAATTCTTTCAAAGAACCAGCTCCTAGTTTCATTGATATGTTCTACTGTTCTTTTGGTTTCTATTTCATTGATTTCTGCTCTGATCTTTATTATTTCTCTTCTGCTGGGTTTAGGCTTTATTTGCTGTTCTTTCTCCAGCTCTTTAGGGTGTAGGGTTAGGTTGTGTACTTGAGACCTTTCTTGTTTCTTGAGAAAGGCTTGTATTGCTATGTACTTGCCTCTTAGGACTGCCTTTGCTGGATCCCAAAGATTTTGAACAGTTGTGTTTTTATTTTCATTGGTTTCCATGAATTTTTAAAATTCTTCTTTAATTTCCTGGTTGACCCATTCATTCTTTAGTAGGATGCTCTTTAGCCTCCATGTATTTGAGTTCTTTCCGACTTTCCTCTTGTGATTGAGTTCTAGTTTCAAAGCATTGTGGTCTGAAAATAGGCAGGGAATGATCCCAGTCTTTTGGTACCGGTTGAGACCTAATTTATGACCTAAGATGTGATCTGTTCTGGAGAATGTTCCATGGGCACTAGAGAAGAATGTGTATTCCATTGCTTTGGGATGGAATGTTCTGAATATATCTGTGAAGTCCATTTGGTCCAGTGTGTCATTTAAAGTCTTTATTTCCTTGTTGATCTTTTGCTTAGATGATCTGTCCATTTCAGTGAGGGGGGTGTTAAAGTCCCCCACTATTATTGTATTGTTGTCGATGTGTTTCTTTGCTTTTGCTATTAATTGCCTTACATAATTGGCTGCTCCCATGTTAGGGGCATAGATATTTACAATTGTTAAATCTTCTTGTTGGAAAGACCCTTTAAGGAGGATATAGTGTCCTTCCTCATCTCTTATTACAGTCTTTGGTTTAAAATCTAATTTGTCTGATATAAGGATTGCCACCCCAGCTTTCTTTTGGTGTCCATTAGCATGGTAAATGGTTTTCCACCCCCTCACTTTCAATCTGGGGGTGTCTTTGGTTCTAAAACGAGTCTCTTGCAGACACCATATCGATGGGTCTTGTTTTTTAATCCAGTCTGATAGCCTGTGTCTTTTGATTGGGGCATTTAGCCCATTTACATTCAGGGTAACTATTGAAAGATAGGAATTTAGTGCCATTGTATTGCCTATAAAGTGACCGTTACTGTAGTGTCTGTCTTCCTTTCTGGTCTATGTTGCTTTTAGGCTCTCTTTGCTTAGAGGACCCCTTTCAATATTTCTTGTAGGGCTGGTTTTGTGTTTGCAAATTCCTTTAGTTTTTGTTTGTCCTGGAAGCTTTTTATCTCTCCTTCTATTTTCAATGAAAACCTAGCTGTATATAGTATTCTTGGCTGCATATTTTTCTCGTTTAGTGCTCTGAAGATATCATGCCAGTCCTTTCTGGCCTGCCAGGTCTCTGTGGATAGGTCTGTTGCCAATCTAATGTTTCTACCATTGTAGGTTACATATCTCTTCTCCCAAGCTGCTTTCAGGATTTTCTCTTTGTCTCTGAGACTCGTAAGTTTTACTATTAGATGTCGGGGTGTTGACCTATTTTTATTGATTTTGAGAGGGGTTCTCTGTGCCTCCTGGATTTTGATGCGTGTTCCCTTCCCCAAATTAGGGAAGTTCTCTGCTATAATTTGCTCCAATATACCTTCTGCCCCTCTCTCTCTTTCTTCTTCTTATGGGATCCCAATTATTCTAATGTTGTTTTGTCTTATGGTATCACTTATCTCTCGAATTCTGCCCTTGTGATCCAGTAGTTGTTTATCTCTCTTTTTCTCAGCTTCTTTATTTTCCATCATTTGGTCTTCTATATCACTGATTCTCTCTTCTGCCTCATTTATCCTAGCAGTCAGCACCCCCATCTTTGATTGCAACTCATTAATAGTCTTTTTGATTTCGACTTGGTTAGATTTTAGTTCTTTTATTTCTCCAGAATGGGTTTCTCTAATAACTTCCATGCTTTTTTCAAGCCCAGCTAGTATCTTTAAAGTGATGATTCTGAACTCTAGATCCGACATCATACTAATGTCCATATTGAGTAAGTCCCTGGCAGTCAGTACTACCTCTTGTTCTTTTTGTTGAGATGATTTTTTCCATCTTGTCATTTTGTGCAGAGGAGAATAGATGAATGAGAGAACAAATGCTACCAGGGTAACAACATTCCCAGAAAATATACTCTAAACAAATCAGAAAAGACCTGAAGCTGGGGGAAAGAAAGGGAAAGAAAGAAAAAAGAAAAAAAAAAAAGAAGATAAAAACAAACAAAAACAGAACAAAACAAAAAAAAAAACAGAATATGATTAAATATGATCAGGCTGGTGCATAGATCAGTGCCACACACTAGATTTTGGGTGTATTTTGGTCTGTTGGAAGAAAGTGCCTCCCAAAATTTTAAAGAAAGAAAAACTTATATATGTACAAAAATAAGGGTTGATATGATGAAGGGATGGAATATGACTGTAAAGATGAAAATGATAAAAAATTTTATAAAAGGAATTGATAAGAAGTTGTTTGAAAAAAGAAAGAAGAGGATTTAAAAAAAAAAAGAAAAAAAGGGAGAGAATGTGATTAGGCAGGAGAGTAGAACAAAACCATACACTCCAGATTTAGGGTATATTTTGATCTGTTAGAAGAAACTATCTCAAAATTTTAAAGAGAGAACAACTTATATATATATGCCAAAATAAGCATAACTACTATGAAGGGATAGAATATGACTCTAAAAATGAAAATAAAAATGTTTTTTTAAAAAGGGATTGATAAGATGTTGGTTGAAAAAAGGAAAAAGAAAAATTCAAAAAAAAAAGACAAAGAAAAAAAATTAACTTTGAAAGACTAAAGAATCATGGTAAAAACGCTATGGATTCTATGTGCAGTATTCCCCTAGCGCTGGAGTTCTGCCGTTCTCATTGATCGGTAAACTTGGTCTTGGCCGGCTGTTCTCGCTGATCTTCTGGGGAGGGGCCTGTTGCCGTGGTTTCCAAATGTCTCTGCCGGAGGCGGAATTGCCCCGCCCTTGCCCTCTCCCGGCTAAGTAATCTGCTCCCGTTTGCTCTCCCGGGCTTTTGTTCCCTGCAAGCTTTCTGTACAGCTTTGGAGGCGGAGCGTGAAAATGGCGGCCTCCCAATCTCTGCCCAGGAGGAGCCGAGAACTCGGGGCCCCGCTCCTCAGTGAGCCCCCAGAGAAAAGCCGTCAGTCACTCCCGTCTCCCCGGTCTCCGGCCGCACTCCGTGCTCACCCGGCCTGTAACTGAGCGTTTCTATCTCCGGCACTCGACCCCGTGTGGAGTCGCCAAACCCAGCAGATCCCTGCGGTGCACTCCCGCGCGGCTCCTCCCCGGGGAGGAAGGGGAGTCTCCCCGGATCTGCCGCTTGTTGGGTCCCTGCTGGAGGAGCAGGGGCCCGACTGGGCCGCGGATCACGGTTTATGGCCACCCCGAGCTGAGAGCCCGCGCCTGGGCTCCGCCTCTGCAGCCGGCTTCCCTGCTCCGTTACCTGGGAGCTCTGCCACCCTCAGGCACCCCCGGTCTTTCTGAGGCCCCGAGGGTCCTGAGACCACACTGTCCCGGAGGGTTCCACCCCCCGCTCAGCCACCAGAGTGACGTCCCTCAGCGGAGCAGACTTTTAAAAGTTCCGATTTTGTGCTCTGCGGCTCTATCACTTGCCAGAAGTGGCTGACGGAGGCCCCTCCCCCGCCATCTATCCTCCCGAATATCGCCTCAGATTCACTTCTCCGCACGTCGTACCTTCCAGAAAGTGGTCACTTTTCTGTTCAGAGTTGTTGCTATTCTTTTCTTCGATCTCCTGTTGAGTTTGTAGGTGTTCAGAACAGTTTGATCCCTATCCAGCTGAATTCCTGGGACCAGACGAAATCCAGGGCTCCTACTCCTCTGCCATCTTGCTCCGCCCCCCCATACTCCATTGAATTTTAGATGTCTAACAAAAATTTGGAGAAAGATAAATGTGAAATCCTTTTTTGTACTCCTGCTTTCCTTTAGAACGTTTGGCTTTTAAAAGAGGTAGGTAACTGGTATCTGTGCATCGAACCGAATACATCCGTGAACTTTTACAATTTTATCTTGAATGTTTTAATAATTCTTTTGCACAATCTCTCTCTTCCCTTTTCCCCCCTTCCCCACCTTTTTTTTTTTTTTTTTTGACAGGTTGCCACAATGACTACCCTGGGGTGGTTGGTTTTTGTTCCAATGTTCCAGATTGAGTTATGCTAAAAATATAAATATGGAATTTGCCCTCAAGCAAAGGTAAACCATTTCCAGTAGCAATGTTTTGTTTCATTTTCAGTGTTGATGGATGACAGGCATTTTCATTGATTCCATATGCCACACTTCATGGAATACAAAGTTGGAACCAGCATCAGAATCTAAGTTGATGTTTTCCCAAATGGTGGTCCTCCAAATGTTCATCTAGAAACTGTAGTAGCTCTAGAGTAAAAAATGTGTTCTATCATCAGATAAGTTTGGAAAATGTTACTGTATTTTCTCTCGACAATTTACAATACTTATTTACCCATTAAAGTTGGTAGTCTGCTACTTAAAAAACAAATAAACAAACAACAACTAACAAAATCATACACACACACATTCCATTTGTTTACCAAATATTTTGAGAAGAATTTTTTTTCCTACTCTATCTATAAATACCTTTGAAAGGACGTTCTGTGGAATACCAGTTTGGGAAGTTTCCCCTAAGCCCATCTATCAATGCTGACCATATGTAGACTCCTCTAGGTTTTATTGTTGTATTTACGATGGAAACGTGGAGCATTTTTATACTGGTTAAGCAAGAGGCCCGAAGTGGAAAACACAAAACAAAATTCATCCTAAGATTGAATCAGATTATTCTTCGATTCATCCATGAACTCTTTGGCAAATGGAGTTGAACATGAATATGACTGTGTTTTACTAAATAAAAATTGAGAGCACTTTTGCCTCTTGTAAAACATTTCACGCTCATGCAAGAAGAGAAAGTTTTACACATACGTTTGTCTCATAGTAAGAATTATAGCAATCAGCCAGCTAAGTCTTGCCCTTGTTATTGCATATTATTATTTATCAATGAAGTTATCAGCATTGTAACTTTTTATATGCATCTATATGGTGTTGCAGGGAAGACTTAATTGAGCAGTTATAACTTGTGAATACACACTGCGCTAGACTAGAAACATCAAAGGGCTCAAATGCCCTGGAAATTAAAGCACCTTTCATGATCTTTATCTGGATAAAAAAACAGATCAAAGGATTGCAGCCCTTAGAACAACTAAGGCCAGAAGAAATGTCACTTAAACTAATTGAATGTTTGTTTACTAGTTAGTCAAAGAAAATTTTGATGATACAGAAAAGTAGACAGGAAAAAAAAAATAAAATCCACCCAGAGTCAGAACACCTAAATACAAACATTGTTAATATTTTGGGGGTATTTTCTTTCAGTCTTTTTCTGTGCATTAGTTTTTGTCCGTTTTGTTTTGTTTTTAAAGAGAGTACAGAGGCATGCTTACTGTGAAAGTAATAAGGCTTTAACTTCAGAGTCCCTCATCTGCAAAAAGTCCCCTTCCAGGCCTGGGTAGCCCTAGCAATGTGTTAATGTGGGCACACAGTTTTTTTTTTTTTTTTAGTAAATTTTGTAAAAGTGAGATCAATTAAGTGAGATTTTTAAGTTTGCTCCTTTTGTCTACTCAGATTTCCATCCATCACGCTTCTCAAATCAGGTCGTGATGAAGTGGCAGCAGGAATTTGGGGGGTTTGGCTAAGGGAGTGGAATCGTGGATGCATTTAGTTGGGGTTTGTTGGGATATGTTCAAGTGGTTCCCAGTCACTTTGGTAGAAGTGGCATCCAGAAATATCCTTCTCTGTTGTCCTTCCTAGTATTTTGACTTGCCAGAAGTTACATCAAATTTTTCCTATGGTGCCCAGAACAGGAGATGTGTCAGTAATGGAGGAGAAACTAAGTTTGCTATTTCTAGAGCCAAAAGTGCATGGAAAAGTCTTCCCATTGGCAGACATGAACAATGGTAGGCACATGATTAAATTGTGATGCCTTTCGGAAATCTACTCGATAATATGGCACATGCAATTACATTGTACAGCTTTGGGAGTTATATGTTTTATTTTTATTTTTACTCTTTAGGGGTTATCTTAAAAAGACTTAGCCTATACTCATTTCAGCAGTCTAAGATTAATCAAGATGTCAATCTTCAAAAATACAAAAGCCTATGACACATGAATCTAAATCTGGCCCTCCCATCTTCCATGTTTTTTTTGTTCCAGTTTGTTCCATCTATTTTTTAGTTCCAACTTGTGTGTAACACCCCCATCTGCAATTACCATCATCGTTGGAATGACAAATATACCTTACCAATTTTTTTTCCCCTTAAAATTCTTCTTATATCCCCAAATAGGTATCCCCATGTCCTTCTCGTTCAAGTTCAAGTTTCCTTTTGCTAAGTATCTTTTAATCATCTTTCATTCTGGACCAGGAGTAGTGAATTATCTTGATATTATATTTCTGAATATGTTTTTATTTTCCCTCCTCTCTTGATTGATAGAATCGTAGTTGAACAGGTTTTTCTCTTCAGCTCTTTGAAGATACTGCTCAGTTGTTGGTCTATTTATGGGTGCTGATGAGAAGCCCGAGGACAGTCTGATTTCTTTTTTTTTTTTTTCAGATTATATTTTCTTTTTGGAAGTTTCTAAGATTTACAAAAATGTTTCAGTTCTATGATTGTGCCATGATGTGTTTACGTGTGGATTTGTGTTTGTTTATCTTGCTTGGGACTTCTAATGCATTATAAATCTTTTGCCTCATCTTTAATTTAATAGACTTTAGAGAGGTTTTAGGTTTATAAAAAAATTGAGCATATAGTACAGAGTCTCCCTATACTGTCTCTCCCCCACTCAGTTTTCCCTATTATTAATATCTTGCCTTAGTATTTATAATTGATGAGCCAATATTGACAAATTATTATTAAAGTCCAGAGTTTACATTAAGGTTCATTTTTTATGCTGTACAGTTTTATGAGTTTTGATAAAAGTGTATGTCACATCTCCACCATGATAGTATCATACAGAGTAGTTTCACTGCCCTAAAATTCCTCTGTGCTCCACCTCTTCATCCCTTCCTCCCTCCAAACCCCTGGTAACCACTCACCTTTTACTGTCCTTAGTTTTGCCTTTTCCAGAATGTCCTGCTTTTTTCACTTAGCAATATGCATTTAAGGTTCCTCTGTGTCTTCTTGTGGCTGGAGAGCTCAATCCATTTTAGTACCAAGTAATGTTCCACTGTCTGGATGTACCACAGTTTGTCTATCCATTCACCTATTGAAGGACATCTTGGTTGCTTCCAAGTTTTGGCACTTGTGAATAAAGCCACTGTAAACATTTGCATGCAAGTTTTTGTGTGGACATGAGTTTCCAGCTAATTTGGGTAAATGCTTAGGAGTGCAGTTGCTAGATTGTATGGTAAAATTATATTGAGCTCTGTAAGAAACTACTAAACTGTCTTCCAAAGTGTACCAGCTTTCATTTCCAGCAGCAATGAACAACAGTTCCTGTTACTCCACATCCTCATCAGCATTTGGTGTTGTCAGGTTTTGGATTTTAGCCATTCTAACAGTTGTGTAGCGGTATCTCATTGTTTCCCTTTGCAATTCCTTGATGACAAATAATAATGAGCATGTTTTCAAATGCTTATTTCCTATTTGTATATATTCTTTTGTGAGATGTCTGTTCAGATTTTTTGCCCATTTTAAAATTGTGTTGTTGATTTTCTTATTCTTGAATTGAAAGAGTTCCTTGTATATTTTGTATACAAATCCTTTATCAGACATGTGTTTTGCAAATACTTTCTCCCTGTCTGTGGCTTGTCTTTTGACTCTTACCAGTGTCTTCTGAAGATAGGATGTTTTTAATTTTAATGGGTTCAAGTTTATCAGATTTCTCTTTCATGGATTGTGTTTTTTACTTATTTTTATTTTTTATTTTAATTTTTTAAAAAAGATTTTATTTGTTTATTTGAGAGAGAGACAGAGAGAGCACAAGCAGGGGGAGGGGCAGAGAGAGAGGGAGAAGCAGACTCCCCACTGAGAAGGGAGCCCTGATACAGATGCAGGGCTAGATCCCAGGACCCTGAGATCATGACTGAAGTCAGATGCTTAACCTACTGAGCCACCCAGGAGCCCCTGGATTGTGTTTTTTAAAGTTGTATGAAAAAACTCATCCTCGAACCCAAGGTCACCTAGATTTTCTTCTATGTTTTCTTTTTAGAAATTTTGTAGATTTATGTTTTAAATTTAGGTCTATGATCCATTTTGAGTCAATTCTTGTGAAAGGTGTAAGTTCTGTATTTGAATTCTTTTTTATTGCTCTTATTGCATATGGAAATCCAATTGTTCTAGTAACATTTGTTGAAAGACTATCCTTTCTCTATTGAATTGCCTAAGCTTCTTTGGTAAAGACAGTTGACAATATTTCTGTGGGTGCATTTCTAGGCTCCCTGTACTGATCCATTGACTAATGTGTTTATTCTTTCACCGATAACAACACTGTCTTAATTATGGTAGCCACATAGTACCTCTTGAAGTGGGGTAGTGTCCCTCTTCTGACCCCAGTCTGCATCAGTGTCCTGTTATCATCTGTTCTGGGTCTTTTGCTTTTCCGTATAAACTTTAAGAATCAGTTGGTTGATATCCACAAAATAGCTTGCTGAGCTTTTGATTGAGATTGCACTGAATTTATAGATGAAGTTGGGAAGAATTCACATAATAATATTGTCCTTCAATCCATGACACAGAATATTTCTTCTTTATTTAAATCTTCTTTCATTTCTCTGATCAAAGTGTTTTAGTTTTTTGCTTATAGATCCACTATATATTTTGTTAGATTTATATCAAATTCTTTCTTTCTTTCTTTTGGTGCCATTATAGATGGTATTGTGTTTTATTTAAGAGTGATGAGAGGATGCCTTTTTGCCTTGTTTCCAGTCTTAGGGAGAAAGCATCAGTTTCACACCATTAAGTGTGGTATTGGCTGTATGTTTTTATAAATGCCCTTTGTCAAGTTAATGTAGTGCTCTTTTATTATGAGTCTGCTGATATATTTTTTTTAAATCATGAATAGTTAGATTTTGTCAGTTCTTTTTTCAGTGCCAATTGACATGCTAATATGATTTTTTTTCTTTAATATACTCATGCAGTAGGTTACATTAATTGGTTTTTATGTTGAATCAAACTTGCATACATAGCATAAATCCCACTTGGTCATTGTGTATAATTCTTTTTATATGTTGTTGGATTTAATTTACTAATGTTTTGTTGAGGATTTCTGTGCTTATGTTCATGGGAGCTATTGGCCTGTAGTTCTCTTTTCTTGTAATGTCTTTGCCTGGTTTTGATATTAGGATAATGTTGCCTTCTATCCTCTGACAGAAATTGTAGAGAACTGGTATAATTTCTTCCTTAAATGTTTGGTAGAATTCATCAGTGAACCCATCTGGGCCTGGTGCTTTCTGTTTTGTAAGATTATTAATTATTGATTCAATCTCTTTAGTAGATATAGACCTATTCAGATTGCCACTTTTTTCTTTTTTGAATTTTGTTGCTTTGTGTTTTTCAAGGAATTGGTCTATTTCATCTAAGTTCTCAAACTTGTAAACCAAGTTGTTCATAATATTCTTTTATTATTAATTCCCATAGGACCAACAGTGATGACCTCTCTTTCATTTCTGATATTAGAATTTGTGTTCTTTATCTTTTTTTTCTTGGTTAATATGGCTAGAGAGCTATCAATTGTAGTGATCATCTCAATCAGCTTTTAATTTCTTTGATTTTCTCAATTTCCTGTTTTTAATTTCATTAATTTCTACTTTAATTTACATTATTTCTTCTACTTGCTTTTGGTTTAAATTGTCCTTATTTCTCTAGTTAATTATGGCAGAACATTAGATTTTTGATTTTAGATTTCTCTTCTCTTCTTTTTTATATATGCATTTAATGCTATAAATTTCCCTTTAAGCACTGTGTTTGCTGCATTTTTCAAGCTTTGTAAGTTGTATTTTCATTTTCATTTAGTTCAAAATATTTTAAAATTTGTCTTAGATTTCTTCCTTGACTCATGTTATTTAATAGCATTTTGTTTTATCTCCAAATATTTAATCTCCAAAGATGATTTTCAGCTATCTTTTCATTATTGATTTTTAGTTTAATTCCATTGTGGTCTGTGAATATTACTTTGTATGATTTCTGTTCTTTCAAATTTGCTCAAATGCCTTTTGTGGCCCAGAATGTGCTCTATCATAGAGAATATTCCACATGAGCTTGAGAATGTCTCTCCTGCTGTTATTAGATGAAATATTTAATAATACAATTAGAACCAGTTGATTGATGGTACTTTCCAGGTCAACTATATCCTTACTGATCTTCTGCCTGCTTGATCTATCAATTATGAAGGAGGGATGTCTTCAAAGTGCATTCGTCTATTTCTAGTTCTATCACGTTTTGCCTTATGTATCATGACGTTTTGTTGTTAGATACATACACATACACATACATACACATTAATGATTGTCAAGTCTTCTTGAAAAATTGATCACTTTTTCATGATGCAATGCTCCTCTTTATCCCTGTAATTTTCTTTTTTTCCTGAAGTCTGCTTTTTCTGAAATCAGTATAGCTATTCTAGCTTTCTTTTGATTACTATTAGTATGGCATATCTTCTCCTTTAGTTTTAACCTATCTGTGTCTTTATATTTAAAGGAAAGTTCTTGTAGGCAACATATAGTTGATTATTGTTTTTTTAATCCATTCTGGTCATCTATGCCTTTTTATTGTTTTTTTTTTTTTTTAGACAATTGATGTTTGAAGTGACTATCGATATAGATAGGTTATATCTTCAATGTTTGCAACTGTTTTCTATTCTTTCCATTAATTCTTTTTAAAAAATCCTTGCCTCTTTTTCTGCCTTCTCTAGTTTTAATTGAGCACTTTATATGATCCCATTTTCTCTCCTCTCTAGCATATTAATTATATTTCTTAAAAATGTGATTGGTTTTCCAAAA
This sequence comes from Mirounga angustirostris, assembly GCF_029215605.1. Classification (NCBI taxonomy): domain Eukaryota; kingdom Metazoa; phylum Chordata; class Mammalia; order Carnivora; family Phocidae; genus Mirounga; species Mirounga angustirostris. The sequence continues at coordinate 25,695,455 of NW_026991723.1, forward strand.
ATTTCAATATAGTTTTTCAACTAGTCAAAGCCTACTTTCAAATAACAAGGGTGGAGCATATATCTTAGAGTATTTCCAAGTCTCCCCATAACTAACATTTACCCTTTAGTCATCTTTTCAAAAAAAACACTATTTTCCTTTCCAATATGCTCAAATTTACTAAGGCATTTCCTATATGCTCCTAACTTTTTCTTCAGTAATTTCTATTTCCAATATGACCTTCGCTTTTGTTATGTTTATATTTTCTTTCAGTTCATGTCCTTTAAAAAAACAAAATATTTCCCCTTATGTTTGTCCCTTATAAGCCCTTACATTTCTTCCTGCTCATTCCCTTTCCCTGAAGTCAAATTTCACTTGCTTTCTTTAATTTTCATAAAGATGTTTGATCATCATCTCAAACCAATTTGTGGCATAATGTTTTGGTGCGTATTCTTTATTTGCCTTGTTTGGTGATGTTTCTCTCCTCCTTGTTTCTTTGCAGTGTGTTTGTATTAGTTCTCTGCTGGTGTCCATCATCGAATGGTGGAAGTTTCCTGGACCAGCTGTTTGCGCACAAAAGTACAGGGATCAGCTGGGGTTAAACTGGAATAACAGGAACATTTGTTAAGTTGTTTTGAATGCTTTGTCATTGTACTCTACCTGGTTGGTGTGATTCTGCCTCTGGCCGGGGGAAATCATTCTGGCTTCTTGGTCCCATGTTCTTCTTTGGCAATTTAAACATTACTTGTCTTTAGGTGATCAAAGCTGCAGCTCTGTGTGCCCCCCAGGTTTATCCTAAATGCAGTCTCACTGATAGCCTGTTTCTTGCAGGAATAAGTCCTCTGCCTCTCTATGGAGAGTTCAGCTGGCTTGCTCACATGCACCGACTTTGCTGCTCCAATCAGGACATCGTGGTGACCCCTCTGGTGAGCCATCTAGTCTGGAGAACAGGTTGTCTCAGGGTCTGCAGAGCTCAGACTTCTCTTTCTGAATTTCTCCTTCCCTGGTCACAGTTTCCAGGGCATTTAGCAGTCTTACTTCATAAACTGTGGTTCAGGGTTGAGGTGTTTTCCTAGTTTTACTTGTTAGTTTTAGTTAGTTTAGAGGGGAAGAGTGAATAGAGACTTCTTTTCTGTATTGTCTCCGATAAGAAATTAATGTAATACAGTTTGCCAACCATCAGGTCAACATTATTACATAGCTTAACCCATCACAGTACTTAAGTAATCAGATGCATCTCTCTTTTTTTGTTTGTTTCTTGACCACTTTGGAGCTTAGATTTTTTTTTCTAATTAAATCTAGTACCCAAAAACTGATATTAGAGTTGATCAGCATAACTAATGCTTTAAGGTGTGTCTATTGCCTAAATCAGAAGAGGCCTCCGCCAGTTAATGTCAGTGTTGCTTTGCGTACCTCATCTTAGCAATTCCTTTGCTCTTTTTTTTTTTTTTCAGGAAAGATTTGTTTTTTACTCCAAAGATTAACTATGAGCATTTAGAACATATTTTTTTTCTTGGACTTACCCCCATGGAAATCAATTGTTAGACTAAGACAGTTTTGTCTAAATAATAAAACCTAATTGATATGGAACAGTTGCCTTTGATACTAATTACTGGTCTATTTAAACCATTGACCTGAAAATAAGTGACCCTAAGTGTATATCTCTCTACCAATCATCTGAACCATCGAGGCTCTAGGGGATTAAATAACCTAAAGGTAGCACATTTTATTAGCTACTGGAATTTTCACTGACACTCCCATATGATCAGTTCATGGTTGTCACCTTGTGTAAGTTGATCAACCTGTTATGTACGTGCACTGTTGTAATTGCATTTCTTTTTGACAAGGATGCATTAAGTGTGGCTGTGATATGGGAACCCCTTTCAGCTTTCATTAATTCAATATAAATCCAAAGCTTGCAGATTCAGCAGGATGGTTTACAGTGGCTTAATTGGAATTGCTGGTCAAGCACATTGATTCTGCTTCACTCAGGTAAAGATGAAAGTGGCTGTAACAATAGATATTGCATTTGAAGGGCATTGAGTTGTAGTGAGGCACGGGGAGCAAGGCAGTAAGACACACACAGAAAGTAATGGAACTCTTATTTGCTATCTGGGAAGCCTTGAGTGTCACACTATCAACTGACCTTGAAATTTCATACTTTTTGTGACTCATAGCATTTGTTTTTGTATGCCAGGGGAAATGTGATGTTGCTTTAAAGGGAAATTAATATAGGCAGTTTTACTCTCTGGGAAGCTTACACCTGATGTGATTTATTTGTTGACTTTATGAGAATATGAAAAATGAAGACCCTAGTTAATTTCAGATGAATCTGACATAAAACGTAAAATCACTCTTTCATTAGCCTCCTCTTGATCTTCAGTTCCTACATAAGGGGCTCTTAGCTCCAAATTCCTCATTTCCAAGCATTACTTACTGGATGCTACGCTGGCCTGAGGTGTCCCCACAGAGCCCAGTCTCAGGAAATGGTGCACCATGCACCTGGTGCCCGCCTGACCATCCAATTCTTACCCTTCACACAATTCAAATATGCCCATCTGAGCACACTCTTAGTGGAACACCAAGTTTAATTGTCAAAGCTGTGCTTTAGTTATTTAAGGAAGAAAGAGAACATCAGCTGTTTCAAATTTTAGACTCCAGCTTGGGCAAAAAGAGAATTGTCTATTGTGTAGTCATTCTTCTGCAAAAATAACATCCGTAGGGGAGGAACAGTAAGTGTCCAGTGATGTGAAATCAGTCTATAAATGCGAAGATTGAGACCAAAAGCATCAGATTACAAACATCTCACCCAGACCCCTTCGCCTGTGGAGAGCTCTCTGTGGAGTTGGAATATGCATCTTTTCTCTCCTTTCTGCCCCTATATTAACGCTGATCTCAGAAACTCATAGTTGCACCCTTTGTGTAGAGGACTGCATAATCAGAGGGTTCCCATTGCTAAAGCATTTGAAAAGACAAGTAGAAATTAGCTTTGGCGTATTTAACTAGTCTCTGCCCCTCCTTCTGACCCCAAGGGTAACATGAGCTTCTTCCAGTTCATCCTCCGGGGGCTTGCTTATGCTTGCTCTCTTCTCTTTAGCAGTGGTTTTAAACAACAAAGTTCTTATTACAATCCTCAGATTTAAAATTAAGTTCTGATCACGTCTTCTCAGGACACACCTAAGAGGCACTGTTTATCCCCAGCCAAATCAACTGTTTTCCCTAGTGACCCATTCCTGGAAATGTTATGGTTCCTAATAACCAGCTCAAATATGTATTTTCATTTAATCTTTCCTTTTACCTCCATTTCACATGTGTTGCTGCATGTCATGCAGTTTCTTCGAGGATCTGCTATTACATCATTGCATGAAGTATGAGATGGGGTTTGTTTTAATTAAAAAATTACTTTTACTCAGATAGTGGCTGGGCTTGGAAATGTTCTCTAACGCCCTGGGGGTTTTAGGCTAAGGCCGCAGTTGTGTGTGTGTGTGTGTGTGTGTGTGTTTCTTTTGAAGGATCTCCTATTTTGTGAGAGAATCCATCGCTTATTTCCCTTCATGTAACAAACTGGTATAGGCAAGTGAAGTCAGAGTGGGAAGAAGAAATTTCCAAAGGTGTTTCCTGCATGTGAAAGTAAGCACAAGCTATCCTTCTGGGTTTGAAGGGCAAGGATGCAGCAGAGTGACGTCTCTTTGCCCCTCTGACCAACATCCAGGAGTCTAGTTGCTGCATCTGAATGACAGATATCAAAGGGCAAGACTGCAGCTTCCACTGGGGAGCTTCTATAAACTTCGAGAATGAACAGGGATATTTTGTAGTGTTTTAGAATAATGGGTCCTTTGGTGCGGATTCCAGGTTTTATGTCCTACAAATAGTAACAGACATTTTCCTTTGCTGTACGACATGGTGAGCCACTGGCCTAGACTGGAAGCAACTCTGCACTGCTTTTCAAATATCATTCTCCCTCTCAACTGCAGGAACTCTTTGGTTTCTATTATACTTATGGCCTTTTATATCCCTGATGGTGCATCTGATGAAACTCAGTGGCCGGGGCGTGTGAACATGGTTGAAAAGACCCATGCAGGACCGGTGACATCTCCCCACAGCATGGGATGATCCCCTCCCGAGATGTCCCACTGTCAGCAGGATTGGTACTGAGTTGTTTTCCCAACCAAGAGGATGGGTCATATGACCCCTTAGTACTTTTGGTCCTGGTCCCTTTTTAACTAACCACACACATTGCATGATCTCAGGCTGGGGTCCATGACCGAGGACTGAGTTTCCCTGTGTAGATTTTTCCACAGTAGACATTTGTGCTGAGCTGAGGGAATAGACCCATCACAGCCACCATTTTTTTCCCATTACAATGGGATTATCCAGGCATAAACTTCAGAAAACATGTGTGAGATTCCAGAGTAGGCTGGGCAGCCTTAGAACACATTCCCCGTCCTGTAGCAGATGCCAGGCACTGCATCCTGTCTGCTCCTGTAACAGCCTCCCCATTGTTTGCTCAGCTATTCTGCTGCATCTGCAGATTGCCTGCCATGTCTAAGAAGCAGCCCCAAGAAGTTGAGGACGGTGGCAATCCTTTGAGAAGCAAGTCAATCAGTGGTAGGAGCAGATGACTGTGAGGCCTTTCATCTTGCTTAAAAAACAAAGAAACAAATAACAGTGTGAGGATTCTATATTAGAAGAGAAAGGACTTCTTGCAAGTTCAAAGTGCTATATAAACTATACCCACGTTTCAGTCCTTTTGGGGGTGGTATAATTTTAAGTGAGTCTGCTTGGAAGATTGCATATTTGGTGAAGAAGAAGAATCTGACTTTTAGGAGCAGTGATATTCCTTCACAAATGTGGATAGTGAAGAAGATGGAACCTGACATGGATCATGACCATGGTCAGGACCAGAGAGATGATATCTCAAGGTCTTTCCAGCTCTCTGACCTATGCAAAAATGAATACAATTTTTAGACTATTTTCTCTTATTTCTTGTTTTAGATCCCTCCTCTCCCCTTATTTAGACCCAGGAGAAGGTTTCCAGTGGAAGATAATAATGGAAAGTTATGTGACAAGTGAGTAACCTAAGAAGGGATTTGGAAGAAGAGACAAGAAAACTGAGTCTAGCTTGTGAGCCAGAAAAATCATGGAAAGTTATCATTAAGCACATTAAGCGTGACTTAACCTTGCTCTTCCCCACCCTGCGAAGCGAGGCGTATCATTGCAGTTGGGGAACCAGGTCTCCAAGAGGCTAGTAGATGGCAGAGCTTGGATTTGAACCAAAGAGCCACCCTCCATCCACCTTGCTTGGGTCCCACACTGTAAGTGGCAGCAGGTGGGAGCTGTGGCCTTGGGGATGGCACATTTGAATCTCCCACAGCAAGCAGAACTTAGTAAGAAGGTAGAAGCTAAATTTCCATGGCTTTGAAGTAAACATTTTACTGAGGCAGAAATTATGTCTCCCCCACTTTTTCTTTTTTTTTTTTTTAAAGATTTATTTATTTATTTGAGAGAGAGAGAGAATGAGAGACAGAGAGCATGAGAGGGAGGAGGGTCAGAGGGAGAAGCAGACTCCCTGCCGAGCAGGGAGCCCGATGCGGGACTCGATCCCGGGACTCCAGGACCATGACCTGAGCCGAAGGCAGTCGCTTAACCAACTGAGCCACCCAGGCGCCCCTCCCCCACTTTTTCTTTAATGATTGGAGGGGAGAATGGAGAAGAGGTGACTGGTGCCTTTGGTGCTGAAACAGGACATTAGAGTGGATGTTTCAGCTAACGTCCTAAGGTGATTGAAGACCCCAAGTGAGGCATCAGACCAAGGTGAATATGTTCAAAGCAAGTGGCTGGTTCCCCTTCCCCGACAGGGAGTGAAGATGAGATAAGGGATTCTGAAGGGAGTATCTTCAGGGAGAATCATCGGTACACTCTGAGTCCTGGTGCCATCCCTAAGAGGAAAGGGTGAGAGATGCCTCTCCCTCCCAACAAGTGGAGGGACATTGAGTCCGCTCAGGGACCTTGATGTCAGCTGATGGCTGGACAAGCATCTGATTCATACCTGAGGAAACAGAAAGCTTGCTTTCAGCTCTGGTAGCAGATGTGAGGGAGGGCTGGCTGCTCCCATCCTAGGCACATCCTCCCAGAATTTGTGGGGGCAAAGGGTGCATGAGCATCTCTGGGACCTGATGTGGCCCCACCAGAGAAAGGGTTGGCATTTTAGACCTTGTCCAAAAGGAGCCATTATAAAAGTGAACGGACTACTTGTTGCCTCAGGTGGGGGGCACGTACGTTTACTCAGAGACATTTCAAGTGGTACACTTATGTATATGTTATACTTCAGTCAAAACTGCTTTTAGGGGCGCCTGGGTGGCTCAGTTGGTTAAGCGACTGCCTTTGGCTCGGGTCATGATCCTGGAGTCCCTGGATTGAGTCCCACATCGGGCTCCCTGCTCGGCAGGGAGTCTGCTTCTCCCTCTGACCCTCCCTCCTCTCATGTGCTCTCTCTCATTCTCTCTCTCTCAAATAAATAAATAAAATCTTAAAAAAAAAAATTAAAAAAAAAACTGCTTTTAAAAAAGAATGAAGAAGCCTCATCAGAGAAAAGTTAAAAGTATTGCTGGATTCCTCTGGCCTGCAGAAAGAGTAAGCAGAAAGTTGGAGGAGAACACATCAACCACACCAAAGGAGTTTCTGGTGAGTGGTCCTTAGCAAAGAGGGAGGTTTCAAAAGACCTCTCGGAATCTGAGAAGAGCCAGTTTTACACACTGGCGGGGCCCAGGGAGCCCACAGCCTGCACTCAAGGGCACCACACCCCTCTCCCAGCCTGCTCTCCTGCACTGGAGGAGTCAGAAACCTGGGTTGGCAAGTTGGGGAAGAGGGACAGAGGAGGAAAGAGGAATGTGACAGCCCTGTCCCCTCCACCCACTGCAGCTTTCTCTCTTTTAACAACACATTCTAGTTGGGAAAGTGTGAGTCCTTAAAACTTTGAAGTTGGAAGCTTTTCTTAGTATGTGTGTTGGGTATTCGAAGTACAAATCCAGATTGTGTTTTGTGAATCAATTGGCTCTAGGATTTTGTGTTACCTAAGAGTGACCAGAAAGGCAAGTTTCATCCAGGGGCAGGGGGGAAAACTATCTCTCCTGAGCAAGTTAAGGGACAATGGGAGAAGAAAATAAGGCTGCTTTATTCTTACACACAAATAGCCATTTGTTTGATTTACTGGTTGCAGTAGTTTGAAAGGAAGTCTGTGATATTACCCCAAAGTAGTAAGCTACAAAAGCTGACCATCGGAGATGCAGTGCCATCCACTAAGTATGTCATGCAAACTGTATACATGGTTTAAAATGTTCTGACAGCCACGTTAAAATAGCAAAATAAACAGGTGAAATTAATTTTAATAATATATTTTTACTTAGCCTAATGCGTCTAAAATACCAGTTCAATGTGTAATCAGTATAACAATTTTTAGTGAGGTATTTTACATTCCTTTTTAATTTTTGCACTTACTCTTCAAAATCTGGGTATTTTTTTACGCTTTTCAGCACATCCCAATTTGGGCTCACTACAGGTAAAGAGCTCCATCGCCACATGTGGCTAGTGTTGCCAAATTCACCAGTGCGGTTGTGGGGTCCCCGATGGGGTGGAGAATGATCTCAGACAGTGAGTGATAAGACTCCATGCTCCGGTGATGAAGGGGTTGAGGTGGGGTCTCCAAAGTGGGCAAGAGGATGATCTGAGATTCTGTTTGCACTTGTGTTGGGTCTGAGAAAGCATCTGGAAGGATATTGGGCAGAGCAGAAATAGGAGATGGAGAGCTGGAATGAGACCTGCTTGGGCTGTGACTCTGCCATCCATCCATGTTGCCATTGGAAACCGATCTCAACCGGCCGGGAAGAGAGGAAACTGAGAGAACGTCTGAACCAAGGGAAGTCAAAATAAATTCAGCACACTTTTCTGAAGTAATAGCTATGGAATTTAAGTATTCATTAAAATGAGCGTAACATGCCCCCATAGGGGATGTTCCGGTCTTTGCACAAACTTGGCTTGTCTGAAATAAGAAATACCAGGCAGTGTGCTTAACATCGCTCTCGGGGTAAGCACTGCCATTGTTCTGGTTTTGCTGATGAAGGGAGTGAGACTTAGGTAAGAGGAACCAAACCATCCACTTCTTGCTATAGAATATTATCGCCCAGGGAACCCTGGAAACCCCTGGGTTCAGAGGTCGGCCTTCAGGGAGGCAGAGTCTGCTGAGGAGGGGCAGGGAGGTACATGCGTAACCAGAGAGTGGTCTTTGGGTTCTAGATCACCGCATCTTCCCTGATGGCGCTCTGTGGTTATAGGAGCACCAGAGTGGATCCCCTGTCTCTCCAAAAGAATCTGTGGAGCAGAAATAATGATGAGGTTTTTTTGGGGGTTTTGTTTATTTGTTTTACTAGATGTCCAGCCTTTAACTGTATGGAGAGTGAAAGGTCTTCCTGCAATCTTGACTTGGCTGTGAGTGATGTCATGAGGATCTGACACGTGTAAGCCCCAGGATGTCTTTGATGGAAGAATGGGGTGAGTGTGGAGGAGCGGGGTCCAAGCAGTGAGGGCAGGAGAAGTGGAGGTGGGAAGAAAAGCAGGAAAGGCCAGAGGCATTGGAGGATGAGAACACCGGCCATCTGTGGAGGGCACTGAGAAATTGGTACAGTGTTCATTTTGGTTGGCTGGTAGCCAAGTTGTAGGAGAGAAATGCAGGGGATGCTGAAGGAGCTTTGTAGCATAAGGAGTTAGACTAAGGGGAAACCAAAAAGAAAAAAAGAAAAAAAAAAAAAGAAACAGCAAAACTAGTGGCTTGGAGTGGATATCCAATAATCATCAAATCTTGTTTAGAATTGTGGATTTTGAATGTAAGGAATTCAGCGAGTTCATAGACCAGCGTCATCCAACAGAAATATAATGCAAGCCACATGTGTAATTTAAAATGTCCTAGTAGTTACATTTAAAAAGCAAAAAGAAACAGGTGAAATTAATTTTGATAATGTATTTTATTCAAAGCAGTATATCTAAAATATTAACATTTCAACAAGTAATCAATGTAAAAGGATTAATGAGCTATTACACATTCCTTCTCTCAGACTAAAGTATGTCTTCAAAATCTGCTGTGCATTTTGTCCTTCCAGCTCATCTCAGTTTGGACTGGTCACATTTTAAGCACTAACAGCCACACATGTGCTTGGGGGCTATTATATCGGACAGTGTAGTTCTAGACAGCTTCTTTCTGCATTGTCACATTTTTGTCCTTTATTTAATAAACTTTTTTAAAAGTATGATTCTTTCTTTTTTTAAGATTTTATTTATTTATTTGAGAGAGAATGAGAGAGAGAGAGAGAGCACGAGCGAGGTGAGGGGCAGAGGGAAAAGCAGGCTCTCCACTGAGCAGGGAGCCTGATGCAGGGCTCCATCCTGGACTTAGGGATCATGACCTGAGTCGAAGGCAGATGCTTAGCCAACTGAGCCACCCAGGTGCCCATAAGTATGATTATTTCTAAGTGGAATTTCAAAATAAGCCAAACTAAAAGTGTATTGCTTAGAGACGTGTAAGTAGGTGATAAAATTAGAAGGAAGCACAGGGGGATGATTCTCACAAAAGCAAGGGTAGTAATTTTTATATTCCATGAGAAATGCATGATAGAACTAGAAAAAAAAAGAGAAGAAAATAAAAATCTCCCCAAATTATTCCACCAATTAGAGGTGAGCATTCCTGGGGTTTTGTTGGTTGGTTTTTTGGTTTTCTTGTTTGTTTGGGTTTTTGTTTGTTTGTTTTGCACCTTTTAAAGAGAGCAAGAACCTGGAGCTGAACGAGGAGTCTGGCTGCATCCAGGGTGGGGCATGGTAGAGCGTGCTGCATCCTAGACCTCAGACATCGCCTGCCAAATGAAGTTTTCTAAGTCAGGTCCACGAGAACAGAAAGTCTTCTAACAATAGGAAGAGGGAACATTTGCAACATTAAAGGAAGGCAGACGATGTTGGACTCTTGGCCAAGTCTGATGATGCCCATTCCCACGAGAGGACACCCTAAAAGACGAGAGAACAATTAAGGACATTGACTGTTTTTTTTCCTCTTTAAGGCAAGAACTTAACCAATTTACTGGAATTTTTAAAAGAATTTACTAGAAAAAACACAAGCCAATAACCTCATAAACCATTAGGTACTGTTTCTGGAAGGGCAGCTGTAAGTGCATGGTCTATGTCCAATTTTGCTGTCATCTTGGAATGGGAAGAACGTTGGAATGACAAGTTAGATTGAAAAGCTGTTAAAAGCCAGAAAAATAACGAGTGCCTAATCCATAAATGGAAAACTGTCAGTCCCTTATGTCTTTATATGACTTGGTTTGATGGTAATTCAAGCAAAACTTCTGTGTTTTCAACCAGCCCTTAATGGCAAAGAAAATAAACCATCCGGAGAAAAGGAGTCATAAGAGGCACAATGTATCTCCATTTAGTGTCTGCGGAGAGTAAATTTAGGTAATAGAATTTATTTAGGAGGAGAGGAAATCTGAACGAAGAGATGATATGAAGTTGCAGATGTGAAAGCTGGATTGTGCTTTTGGAGGTGAAACCCTCTTGGTTCACGACCATGACCTTCAATGACCTTGCTGTGGCCACTGTACTGGAATGTGGATGGCAGCAAACAAGGCTGAGGGGGACCCTGTTTGCCACCTCTGCTTCCTCTCTCCAGCCTGCTCTGCTCAGTCGTCGAGGGTTTGTCTCTGCGTCATTGGTCTCCTAGGCTAAGAGGGCTGTTTCAAAGCTGGGGTTTCCAGGGCTTTCCTTTCTCCCCGCTGAGATCTGGGAACCCCCATGAAGTCTAAATGGCAACTGGAGGTTGTCAGTTACATCAGGGGAAAGCCTCAGAGACACAAGTAATGTGTAAAAGCCACTGCAGCATGGAAGCCCACAGACACCCTCTGATTCCTGGCTCCAGCACTGCGGGGCCCCCCGCTGTCAGGCCATAAAAAACGACTGTGAACAGCAAGCCTGGGGATGCAGACGTGCATCACCAACTCACAGCGGTCCCAGGAACACAAGCTTTTGATGTCTTGGGAAATGCATCTTGCTGAGCAGTTTGGAGTATTACCCCAAGTAGATCAGAGAGCTGTTTTCTTCTCCATTTATTTCAGTGCAGCCTTGACCATGTAGCTGGGGATTGTTAGATCCTCAGAAATCAGGCGGGCTCCATCAAGTTCGCTGAGGCTCTGCTCTGTGCATCCTGCCCCTGCCAGCCATCCGGGTTTCTTTTATTGCTGCTCACGTGGAGGGGCTCAAAAGACACAGACACTTGCTGGCTGCAAAAGGTATTCACAGTTCCCAGAAAGCCAAGTTAGAAGAGCATACGGTGGTGATGTTGAAAAGAGGATTGGTGAGGGGCTCTGAGCTGGGGCTCTGATCTTGACTGTGCTATGACTGACCGGAATGACCTTGGGGAAGTCACGCCTGTCACTTCTTAGGTGTTCGGAGACCAGAGACTGAGGTGAACTAGCACCAGTGGCTTTTAAACTGGGTTCCGGGGAGTCTACTCAGGGGCTGTGGAAAGTGGAGACAAGAACTGAGAGAGGGGCCTTCTAGCATCTTCTACTTACCCTAACTGGAGCAGGTCCCCTTTTATCTGTTGACTGTTTTACATGCTGGGGTCCCCTAGACACTTTTATTTAAAGAAAGGGTTATGAGACTTAAAAAATTTCAAAACTAATTAAGTAGATGATCCCTCATCTACAACATTCTGATTTTATGATTTCTTCCAGTGTTTGTTAGACTGAACATTTTGCAAAGTGTTTGTTGATGGCTGATACAGCAGATTCCTTATTGACTTTTGTATTCTTCTATGACGTGTATTAAAGACTATAAAGAGACATATAATGGCTTTTTGTTCTTTCTTCTAGAGGAATGACTGTTGCGTTAATGATTACAGCAGTGGCTGCCAATTCACTAATGGGTGGAACATGTAATTAGAGCTTGAGGACTTAGCTCTGGTCATGACTGTACCACTTACCATGGCCTTGAACACGTCCTCCACCCTCTTGGGAAGGAGGCACTATGCTCTGTGATTAGGAGCTTGAGATGTAGAGCCAGACTGCCTGGGTTCAAATCCCAGTTCCGCCACTGACTAGCTACTTGTTTTGGGGTAAGTTCTCTTACGTCTCTGTGCTTTAGTTTTGTCATCTCTAAAATGGGTGTAATAATACTACCCACCTCAGTGAGCTGTTAGCAGTGTTAAGTAAGGTCATTCATGCAAAGTCCTTAGATCGGAGCCTGGCACAATTTACAGTCCCAACAAACATTAGCCATGATGATCTTTGGAGTTTTTTTTTTTTTTTCCTTGTGTGTACTATGAAGGGGTTGGGTTGGGTGATGGATAAAGTCATCAACTAATTTATTAAGCTGTACACCCTGGGGCCTACAACAGTGCCTGGCACACAGCAGGTACTCAATATATGCTTGTTGACTGAGTGGCTAAGATTTTGCATTTCGCCTATTAGGAATTATATAAGAACCTATTTTCGGACACCTATTAGGCAGAAATATTAAATCATGAGATTAGAAATATCCAGAGTGTTAGGATGAATAAATTAAGAACATCACCATTTATGGAGAACTAACTGTTCTCTGTTGTAGTCAAGAGTCCAATCAGGGAAATGCACGAGCTCAAGCCAAGTAATTCAGTAGAGGCCATTGAGCACGGGGAACAAAGGGGCCAGGAGAGCTGGAAAGCCAAAGGGATAGTGAGGCAGCCTGGGGATTAGCCAGGAGGAGGAGATGGTGCTGCTGGAGACTGATGCCGAGGCACCCACCAAGCAGGAGCTGGGAGCTGGGACTGTTAAGGGACGGGTTGTCTAGTGGAACAAGCCACTGCCAGATTTGCAGGTCCAACAGAGAGTTCCCAATTCCCAATGCCTCCTATTGGCTAGATCCATCCAGAAGCCAGCAGGCAGAGGAGGATGGGAATTGTAGTTTGTAGAGGTTCTCTCAAGGCTTGTGAATGGATGTGAGGCCAAGCTGGCCAGGTCCAGCACCTTCACCAGACTGTGTACCAGGCTGTTCTAGTGGAGGGTCTGGCAAACTATGGCCCTCAGGTCAAATTTACCAACTGCCTGGTTTCATAAATAAAGTTTTATTGGAACACAGCCATACCCAATCTTAACACATCATCTATGACTGTCTTCATGCTAGGTCTGTAGAGTTGAGGCCTTGTGACAGAGACCATATGGCCTTTTACAGAAAAGTTTGATGATCCTGGTTCTAGACTATGTCTCACCCTTACAACCACCGGCTGGGTAAGTATTTCTACCCTTCTTTTGCAAATGGGGAAACAGGCTTGTGAAATGGACCTGACGTGCCTGAAGCTGAGTGCCCGGTGGGAATGAAACTTGCATCTGGCCGCTGTCCAGTCATTACCAAACTCTGCGTGCTTTCATTACACCCCCAGGGGCCCCTCAGGATCCTCATCCTCCCCTGAAGCAAAAAGGCACCTTGGGTTGGCATCTTTCCATGGCCTGTCTCTGCCTCTCTCTGCCTCACCATCAAGTTCATGCTGAGGGGTCGGAGGTCGTCTGAGCTGGAATGGACTGGAGTTTACAGGACAGTCCAAACGTTTGGGGCTTGAAGCTCTCTATTTGTTAGACTGGCCTTTCTAGGGAGGCAGCTGGCCCTTAAGAGGCTCTTTCCCCCCACCCCCTCCCCAAGTCTGCAGAGTCATCACAACTAAGCGGGAAGACCAAAAGATTTGGGAGAACATCTCTGACATAGTGGAAATCAATGTTAAAATGAGATTTGCTTTCCAAAATTTACAGTATAGCCAACTCTTAAGGAATATTTCTCCTGTAAAGCTAAGTACACCTGTCTGATGAAAAACAAAACAAAACAAAACCTTTCTAAATGGAATATTATTGCCAACATTTCTCTGCATCGCTTGGAGATTCATCTTCCGTAGTAGTATTTACGAGTCAAGCTGTGTTGCCGTTGCGTACATGACAACAGCAGGAAGAATTCTCCTGAAATACAAGAGGATTTATATTTGCTGGGAAGTCCAAGTGATGGCCAGGTAGACACTGCTTGCATTCATTTTGCTCACACAGAGGGCGAGAAATTGCATCTCTGGGAAGAACGTAAAGGGTTAAACGGAATGCACGTGAGAGTAATGAAATCAGGATTGACATGTGATGACATAGTCAGGGCAGAGCCGTGGCCATGGTACTATTTGACCTAGCATTTAGCCAGCACAGGTATTTTTATAACGTAATAAGTGTACTTTCCTGCCTCCATGAAAATGATACTCCTGACCACTCCTCGTGGGGTAACTGACGCCAGTTGTGCTTTTAAAGCCATCATGAAGCTCTGGTGACCCCCTGAACCCTTCCTTCCCTCTCTTCTCTGACCAGGTGTTGGGAATGACTTAGGCTGTTTCCTCGAGCTGGCCCAGGGCGGCGGCCAGACGAGGCCCCAAGCTGCCCCCATCATCCTTGATGCAGGCTGCAGGCATTTGCTTCTGAGTGGCTCTGGAGCTCAGGAATCTTTTTCCATCTTGAGGATCCTGGGAAAATTTGTAACCCTCGGGATCCAGAAATTCACTACCATTTCATGGGGGGCAATATGATCACGTAGGGAAAGCTGGGGCTTCAGAGGTGAAAAGACCCGGATTTCAATCCTCTGTTTATTAGCCTGTCCTCTCATGCATCTGATCCTCCCGCTAGGCCTGAGAGGGAGCTGGGGATGTCTCTGTGGCAGGCTGGATAGTGGGCCCCAAAGATATCCAGGTCCTAATCCCTTAGAATCCGGGGAGTGTTACCTTATGTGGAAAAAAGGGTCTGTGCAGATATGATGAAGTTAGGGATCTAGAGATGGGGAGATCATCCTGGATTATCTGGGTGGGCCCTAAATGCCTTCAGCGATGTCCATATAAGAAACAGGCAGAGAGGGGGCACCTGGGGGCTCATTCTGTTAGGTGTCTGCCTTCGGCTCAGGTCATGATCTCAGGGTCTTGGGATAGAGCCCTGGGTCGGGCTCCCTGCTCGGGAGGGAGTCTGCTTGCCCTCTCCCTCAGCTCCTCCCCTGGTTCGTGCTTTCTCTCTCTCTCAAATAAAATAAAATCTTAAAAAAAAAAAGAGAGAGAAGATCTGACGCAGAAGAGGAAGAAGACAGCGTCATAAGGATGGGAGCAGGGGGAGATGTGAAGATGCTGCCATCCTGGCTGTGAAGACGGAGCAAGGGACCACAAGCCAAGGATGGCAAGGAGTGCTGGCAGCCTCCAGAAGTTAGAGAAGACAGAGAAACTGATTCTCTCCTGGAGCCTCCAGAGGGAGCCCGACCCTATCGACACTTTGACTTCAGCCCAGGGAAGGACGTCTGGCCTCCAGAGCAGTAAGAGAAGAACTGTGCACTGCTTTAAGCCACCAAGTTTGTGGTTTTTGCTACACCAGCCATAGGAAACCGACACAGTCTCCCACCATGGTTGCGTTGTGTAAGAATCATGCTTGAGCAGGGATGCTAAATCAAGCCAGGAAGTCATGCCCAAAGCAAGGGGGTGGGACCCGAGTCATCTGAGGTGACTCTGGGAACAAGCGAAGTAACTGTGAGAATAGCCCCACTTGCCGTTCCAAGCTTAGGCTGGGGTATGAGTTGTCCCGGAAGTGGCACTTACATCTCTGGCATGGATTTGGCTCACTGCCCCCTGTGTCCCGGACCCTCGCTGTTCTTCTTTGGCCAGCCTGATATCCCATCCTGCCCACCTGGTTGACAGCCATGTCACCCATGTCAGCCTGGAACTCAGATTCCAGGACAGTGGTGAGGGCACAGCTTCTGGATCCTGTGTCCTTGATCAGGAACTGACCATTGCCTTGTCTGCCCTTTCCCTGCTGGGACGTGCAGGTCAGAGTCGGTGGGCGGGAGAGAGCTGGATGATTTTCAGGGAGGATGCCCACCAGGTGCTAACCATACCCAGGTGCTTAATCAACTGAGCACCCAGGAGAAGGAAGAAGCTGTGGTGGAGGAAGACTCTGTGGTCAACCCACATGGGCTCAAGCTCGGGCTCTTGCCATTGAGCTAAAGAGAGCGCTGCTCTCCTCCTGGCCCAAGGGGCTCCAAAGGCGACCCCACAGAACCCAAGGGCGCCCCTGCCTGAAGGAGCAAACTGACACGTGAGAGACCTCATGGGGCCTTAGATTCCCATATGGGGGTTCTAGACAAATGGCCAATGCTAAGACTGACTCTCAGAGGGGCGCCTGGGTGGCTCAGTTGGTTAAGCGACTGCCTTCGGCTCAGGTCATGATCCTGGAGTCCCGGGATCGAGTCCCGCATCGGGCTCCCTGCTCAGCGGGGGGTCTGCTTCTCCCGCTGACTCTCTTCCCTCTCGTGCTCTCTCTCAAATAAATAAATAAATAAATAAATAAATAAATAAATAAATACATAAATACATAAATACATAAATAAATAAAATCTTTAAAAAAGACTGACTCTCAGAGTTCTTGGGGGCATTGGAGGAAGCTCTCACACACACACACACACACACACACACACACACACACACACACCGGGCTGCTTAGTGGATGAACTTCAGTAATCCCTGGGAGCAGAGCCCTGGAGAATCATCAGTGTGGTTAAAAGCAATAGCCACCTCCAAAGCCACCACCTTAATCATGACAAAAGAGTTCATTTTTCTACCTTCCAGGAAATGTAGGACTAAAGACCTTTGCAAGAAACTTTAAAGATTCACTGACACGCTCAAGGCCTCTGGTCATCTGTCCTCCCGGGGAGATAAGCAGCATCCCTGGAGAGAAGGCAGTCCAAAGTCAGGAGGAGTACGGCCCTGCTATTCAGACACTGAGCTCTCCTCATACCAGGCTAGGTGGTGGTGAATCCAAGAACAATGAATCACCCCAGGGCCAGGTACCAGACAAATCAGGACAGCCCCTACCTCCCAGGTCCCACAGAAATTATTCAAATTCGCTAAACCGAAGTCACACTGTCCTACATATTTCTTCTGGTGGAAACCACAAGAGAGGCTCTGGCTCACCATGTCCCCTCACCCCTCTGCCTCCTGATGCCTCTCGGTGCTCCTCTGTGTGGCCCCGTGTGGCATCGTGTGCCCCGCCCCCATCTTGGGAAGGGTGAGTATCAAGCTGTCTTCTCTGTAGCAGTCCTTCCCTGATGCTGTTGGCTCATCAGACCTGAATAGTCATCAAGCCTACCTTTTGGAACAATCCGTGCCCATATTAAACCCTGGACAGGTGTGGCCTGGGAAGCTCAGGGGACGTGTCAGACTCTTAGCCCCGGGCCGAGGCCCTTGAAGGGGTTCTGGAAATGGCTGACCTCATTCCTCCCTTTGTCTCCCTTCCTTGACTGTGACCACATTGACTTGCTCTAGATGCTCTAAGCTTTCCCAGCAGCCTCATTGCTTACACATCGCAGTTGATGCTGGGGTTGTTCCTCTTCCCAGACAGCTGCCTAAGCAATCCTCTGCTTCCGCTGTCCCACTTTGAGAGGCTGAGGGTGAGGTCACAGCGTGGCTGGTGCACCAGTGTTTGCATTGCTCAGATGGTGCTGTCAGAGCCCGAGCAATGCACGCCTATCGTCCACCTGCTGTCAGCAACCTGTCAATACCCTCATCCCGGAAGCCATGTGCTCCTTCTCTTGAACTTGGTCCAGACATTACACAGATGAACTCTTACAGGGCAGTTTACATCCCTTTCACGGGAGCAGCACTGTAGGGGATTATCCAACTCTCTGATTTTGGTGATCGTTTCCTACCTCCCCTCCCATCCCCTCTGCTTAGTCTAGAACTTACCTTTTGGGTTTGTCCCTTCCCGTTAGCACCTCCTCCAGGAAAGGTGCCCTGGAGAGAGGGTTGTCTGAGGTGATTTCCCCTAAGAACAGAGCCTGAGACAGGTAGTTTATCTGGGAGTGACTCCTGGAAGCTGGAGTGTGGGAGTGAGGAGTAAACAGGACAAGGAGAAAAAACCAACAGAGAAGGTTCATTTGAACCGGTCACCACTGTGGGCAGCTGAGGCTCAGTTCCCTGGGGACTTCTGAGGAACTGTGTGGAATGCACCTCAGAATTGTCCTTCTGAATGGCAGGAGCCTGGGACATTCATCTACCAACTTCTGTGGCTCATTGGCAGAGGATTGCCCTGGGGGTGTTAACTCTTCCTGGGCTGAGCCTGAGCCAAGGTCCTCCAGGCTAAGGAGAAAGGCAGGGAGGCAGAAAAGTCGTGGTGGGGAGGTCTTTGAGATGAGACTCAAGATGGAAAGCAAGCAGTGGGGGTATAACTGTCCATCTCAGGTGTGCAAAAATCAGTGGGCTTATCAAACGTGTCCTACAGAGGGTGATATTTAAGTCAGTCAGCAGTAGCTTAAGAGAAGCATTTGGAACTGAGTGTTTACAATTGATGACCTAAACTGATGGTTTCAAAATCACCTGTAGGTCTTACCTGCCTGTATTATTCCTTTCCTCCTATGTTCAGGAGAGGACTTGATCTATTTACCACCAATGGTAATTAATCATTCTTTAGGATGAATGATTAATACTTTACTGGTTACTTACATTTGCTTAGATACCTTTGCATTGTTATTACTCCTTCTCTAATTTGGTCAATTAATTAACACATTCATCCCCAAAGTGAGACTGGTTCATATTTTGGATGTGAAAGCATGTGATTTTCCTCCTTTGCTTTTCTCCTAGCTGAGCTGGTCCTGGTTATACTTCACTGTCTCAGAAGATTCCCCTTAGGACTGAAAGCAGTGGAAGGCAGCAAGGATTTCTGGCTTTTGTTTTCTAAGAGCACAAGCCCTCAGGAGGGTTTGCAGAGGAGGCAAAAGGGTGAAGGAGACTTGATGTTCTATATAGTTAGTCTTGTAGAGCTCCCACACCCCTAGAAAAGGAGATGGCCCTTGACTGAGGGGGAGAAAAAAGGGAGAGAGAGAAAGAGAGCTGTGGTCCAGGAGCAGTGCAGATCCAGCCCTGCTCTCTGCAAGGGCTCCCAGGATGATGTAAGCCTCCAGAGGAGAATGGTTGGGTGATACAGCTAATTCCTACATCCCAAGCCAGTTACAGAAGTACCAGAAGAGGCTGTAGAGAGATAATGAATATTTTAGTAGCAACCAAGGCAGACAGGTGATGGAGCCTTTAACTCATAGTACTCTGGCACAGAGTAAGATCTTGGATTTTTTTTAAGATTTTATTTATTTATTTGAGAGAGAGAGAGAGAGAGAGAGAGAGAGAGAGCAGGAGCAGGGGGAGGGGCAGAGGGAGAGGGAGAAGCAGACTCCCCGCTGACTGGGGAGCCTGACATGGGACTCGATCCCAGGACCAGGAAATCATGACTGAGCTGAAGTCAGAAGCTTAACTAACTGAGCTACCCAGGTGCCCCAGGTCTTGGAGTTTTGATATGAATTTCAGGAAGGGGGAAGGAAAACTAAGGAAGGACTGAGGACAAATTTCCTGCCAGCCCGGGAGAGGACGCTTGAAGTTGGTAATTACATTGATTTATTTAAAACAGGTTTTTAGACTTAGATGCCTACTCACCACACATTTATTGAGTGATTACTGTGTGGCAGGCATCATGCTTGACACTGAGAATGTAGATATGACTAAGACATAGCTCCTTGCTTCAAAGGTGCCCACATCCAGTCAAGGGGATACACTTATAAGATGATGATGATCCAAACACATGTGTAATATCTGTGTATAATAATAGATATCTACAGGTTTTATGGAGCCCAAGAACAGGGGTGGAAGGGACAGTTCAGAGAAGTTTCTTGAAAATAGAGGGTGTTTATTTTATTTTATTTTATTTTATTTTATTTTATTTTATTTTATTTTATTTTATTATGTTATGTTAGTCACCATACAATACATAATTAGTTTTTGATGTGGCGATCCATGATTCATTGTTTTTGTATAACACCCAGTGCTCCATGCAGTACATGCCCTCCTTAATATGCATCACTGGGCTAACCCATCCCCCCACCCCCCTCCCCTCTAAAACCCTCAGTTTGTTTCTCAGAGTCCATAGTCTCTCATGGTTCATCTCTCCCTCTGATTCCACCCCCTTCATTTTTCCCTTCCTTCTCCTAATGTCCTCCTTGCTATTCCTTATGTTCCACAAATAAGTGAAACCATATGATAATTGACTTTCTCTGCTTGACTTATTTCACTTAGCATAATCTCCTCCAGTCCCATCCATGTTGATGTAAAAGTTGGGTATTCATCCTTTGTGGTGGCTGAGTAATATTCCATTGTATATATGGACCACATCTTCTTTATCCATTTATCTGTTGAAGGGCATCTTGGCTCTTTCCACAGTTTGGCTATTGCGGATATTGCTGCTATGAACCTTGGGGTGCCTATGGCCCTTCTTTTCACTACATCTGTGTCTTTGGGGTAAATACCCAGGAGTGCAATTGCTAAGTCATAGGGTAGCTCTATTTTTAATTTTTTGAGCACCTCCACACTGTTTTCCAAAGTGGCTGTACCAACTTGCATTCCCACCAGCAGTGTAAGAGGGTTCCCCTTTCTCCACAACCTCTCCAACATTTGTTGTTTCTTGCCCTGTCAATTTTTGCCATTCTAACTGGTGTAAGATGGTATTTCAATGTGGTTTTGATTTGAATTTCCCTGATGGCTAATGATGATGAACATTTTTTCATGTGTCTGTTAGCCATTTATATGTCTTCTGTGGAGAAGTGTCTGTTCATGTCTTCTGCCCATTTTTTGACTTGATTTTTTGTTTTTTGGGTGTTGAACTTGAGAAGTTCTTTATAGATCTTGGATACCAGCCCTTTATCTGTAGTATCATTCGCAAATATCTTTGCCCACTCTCGCCACTATTGTTCAACATAGTACTAGAAGTCCTAGCAACAGCAATCAGACAACAAAAAGAAATAAAAGGTATTCAAATTGGCAAAGAAGAAGTCAAACTCTCTCTTTTCGCAGATGACATGATACTTTATGTAGAAAACCCAAAAGACTCCACCCCCAAATTACTAGAACTCATACAGCAATTCAGTAATGTGGCAGGATACAAAATCAATGCACAGAAATCAGTTGCTTTCTTATACACTAACAATGCAACCGTGGAAAGAGAAACTAGAGAAACGATTCCATTTACAATAGCACCAAAAACCATAAGATACCTTGGAATAAACCTAACCAAAGAGGTAAAGGATCTATACTCTAGGAACTACAGAACACTCATGAAAGAAATTGAAGAAGACACAAAAAGATGGAAAAACATTCCATGCTCATGGATCGGAAGAATAAACATTGTTAAAATGTCTATGCTACCCAGAGAAATCTGTATGTTCAATGCCATCCTGATCAAAATTCCAATGACATTTTTCAACATGCTGGAACAAACAATCCTAAAATTTGTATGGAATCAGAAAAGACCCAAAATCGCCAAGGAAATGTTGAAAAAGAAAAACAAAGCTGGGGGCATCACATTGCCTGATTTCAAGCTATATTACAAAGCTGTGATCACCAAGACAGCATGGTACTGGCACAAAAACAAACATACAGACCAATGGAACAGAATAGGGAGCCCAGATATGGACCCTCAACTCTATGGTCAAATAATCTTCGACAAAGTAGGAAAAAATATGCAATGGAAAAAAGACAGTCTCTTCAATAAATGGTGCTGGGAAAATGGACAGCCACATGCAGAAGAATGAAACTCGACCATTCTCTAACACCATACACAAAGATAAACTCAAAGTGGATGAAAGACCTCAATGTGAGACAGGAATCCATCAAAATCCTAGAGGAGAACATAAGCAGTCACCTCTTTGACACTGGCCACAGCAACTTCTTTCAAGATACATCTCCAAAAGCTAGTGAAACAAAAGCAAAAATGAACTTTTGGGACTTCATCAAGATAAAAAGCTTCTGCACAGCAAAGGAAACAGTCAACAAAACAAAGAGGCAACCCGCAGAATGGGAGAAAATAGAGGGTGTTTAAATTGAGCCTTAAAGGTGGGTAGGAATTCTCTGTCTGGTGAATGGATGGGAGTGGGTGGGAGGCTGTATGGCCAGTGGGAAGAGTGAGGAGTCACAAAGATGTGTGTTAGTTTTCTATTCTGCATAGCAAATCACCACAAATTTAGTAGCTTAAAACAACACATGTATCTATTATCTCACTGTTTCTGTGGGTCAGGGATCTGGGCACCGCTTAGCCAGATTCTCTGCTTCAGGGTGTCGTCCTACAGCAAAACATAATAAAACAATTTTCATGGCTCACTGGTGAGTTATTGGTAAGGAAAAATATCCCCCTGTAAAATATAATCTCTGCAGCCCATTTTGATAAATATGCTGGTTAATTTACTCCTCCTCTCCACCCCCCATCAGAAATAGCGGTTCAGAGTCACTTTTTGTTTTGGAAGGAGGTAAACTTTTACTGAAATGCATGACTCTGACCCTGGAGACTGCATTATCATTAATTTCTCCTTTTCATGAGTTTTTAAATGTTTCCATCTGAACAGTAATCATGTGAACATGACATTGACACTCTCCCAAGAAATGGCCAATACCAACAATAGCTTAGGAATGCAGATTTTGACAAGGCTGGATTTGATGATTTGTACATCCTGAAAAACTGTTGGAATTTCCAAGGGAGACATTGGAATCAGGAGGGCCCAGCCTTCTGGATTTACCTGAAGGTTATTTATTACTTGTCCAGCATACCGATTCCAAAGGGACTCCACATCCCCTTAGGCTCTTCTCTTCTCAGCATCTTTCAATGAATCTGCCCCCAGGTAGTTCTGGAATCAGGGCTCCCAATAAGATTCAATGTGATGTCTACTCTTGGCCGCACTTATCTCAGTATTGGATTTACACATTATACATGACATGATGTTTAAGAGTGTTGGGGTCACTACCCTTCTGGAGCTATTTACTTTGGAATTTCCCTGAAGCCTCTGTGCATTCTCTGGCCCTAGAAGGTGCTGTGCTTTCTTGTGTTAAAAGTTGTATTCTGAAAGAAGATCTTGAATCACATTCCCAGTTCCTCCATTGTAACTGCTGAGTTTTCTATTGAAATTTTGCTAGGAAATGCCCATTCTAAGTTTTCAAACTCATTGCCATCAAATGATATAGGATATTCTCTTTTGATGATTTTGGTCCATTCTGTATCTGGTTTTGCATCATTTCCCATTCCTAGTTTTAAATATTTTTTCTCTCTTTGCCTAATCAAGCTCACAAAGGTTTATCTTTTTTTTGTTGGCCTTTATGAAGAATGAGAATTTGATTTTATTTCTCCTTTCTTTTATGTTTTCTAACCCTTTTTCTTTCTACTGCAGTTAATTCTATTACTCCTTTTCTAATTTATTATGATGAACCCTAAGTGTCTTTGATTTTAGGCTTTGAAGCCATTTAAGGCTATAATTTTTTTCTAAATATAGGTGATGCTGTGTCCCACAGATTTTATTGTAAAATAGTCTCATTTTCAAGGCTTTCAAAATAGTTTAAAATTTCAGTTTCAATTCATCTTTGATATAAGGACAGATAGAACTGTTTCTCAATTTATGAGTAGTTGAAATTATCTTTCTTATTAATATTATTATTAAGCTTGGGCACCTGACCTTTACAGCTCTTACACGGTTTATGAGTTTTCTCTGTGGCCAAGTATTTGATTTATTTTGGACATAACAAACATATTTTCCTATTCAGGATGTCAGTTCTTAATATATGTACTAATTACTCTATATCCTCACTTATTTTTCACCTTCAAGATGTGCCCTGAAAGACATACATTGAAAAGCCCACTATTTGCATTTCTGATAGGTTTTGACTTCCATATCTAGCATCTATGTTGTAGGTAGTTTGAAACACTTCAGACAAATAATTTACATAAACAAGACCATGACTTTATTATAATCCAAGATGCCTGAAAGAAGCAAATATACATCTCTGGGCTAACATACCTTTAACCCAGGCCTCAAAGAATCTACATATAAAAATCCAAGGAACTTGAGCTCAAAGAAACAAAGCATCATGAATAAAAGCAGGAATCAAGACTATTGGACACAAAAAGAGTAGAGTAAGTATATTTAGTATTTAATGAGTAAACTGGGTTGGGAAATGTGGAACAGGATGGGAAATGTGGAACAGGCTTAAGATGTTAGGAAAAATTCAAGAAGGCTAGAAGAGGGGGGATGAAGGAAAAGCAACATTTAAAGACAAAATTGGCTTAGTATTTAGAAAACTGAAAGGAACCAATTCTCAGCTTTAGGAAGCCCAAGAAATCCTAAGTGGGATAAGTAAAGAAAAATCCACATCTAGAACAGAGAGAAATTGCAGAATACCACAGACAAGAGAAAAAAAAAAAAGAAGCTAGAGAGAAAAGACAAATCAGCTACAAAGGAATGACAATTCAATTTGTAGCTGACTTCGTAATGGCACAAGGAAGCCAAAAGGCCATAAAACAATATTTATAAGTGCTGAATCTATATCTAGTACATATCCATTCACTATATTCTATATCTAATGAAAAGTCATTTCAGTTGAAAAGTAAGTTATTTTCAGATAAAAAAAATTATATTTCCATCCAAAGATTTCTATAGAGGAAATTTGGAAATGTCTATTTTAGGGAAAATAAAAATGATCCCAGATAGAAGATCTGAGATGCAAGAAGGAAAGGAAAATATATAAATTGGTAAATATGAAAGTCCATAGAAACACATATTGATTGGGCAAAAACACTGATAATGATGTTTGATTTGTGGATTAAAACAATAGAACATAAACACTGATTAACAGTGGCATATAAACCATTATAGAGGTGATTATGGCTAGTGTTCTGGAGTTCTTGGATTCTTTGTGACAAAGGTGAAGATAGTGATCAGTTTTGGATTTCTTAGGTTAAAGTTTCATATTAAATTATTTAGAGAAACTACCACCCCAAAAGGAAGAAAGGAAGGAAGGCAGGAAGGAAGGAAGAAGGAAAAACATCATGTATACTTTCCAAATTACTAGAGTGAGAAATTGGAATGAGAAAAAAAAATGGAGTCAATCTAAAAAAGGTCAAGAAAATTAGGTGTCAACAATACTTTAATAAAAAAAAATAGTTCAAGAAAGAAAGGAGACAGAGAGGGAGAGAAAAGAAAAATCAAAATAGGCAGCACTAAACCAAATGATAGAAATAAATCCAAACATCAGTACTCCCAGTCAATGTCAATGAAAAATCAATCTTGGTAAAAAACAAAGATTATCAGATTGGATTAAAAATCTTTATTCTGTCTAATAATAAAAATATTAAAGTAAGGACAAACAAAAATTGAAAATAAAAGGATAAAAAAAACACATGTATCAGGTAAGCAGCACCAAACAAGAGCTGGTGTAATTATATTCGTGAAATAGATGTGCAACAATATTTAGCAGAGACCAAATGAATCACTACGTAAATATGAAAGATTCAGTTCTCTGGAAGAGAGAAGGGGGGAGGGGCAGTGGAGGAGAGAGAGAGAACCTCAAGTGGACCCTCCACTGAGCTCGGAGCCCAACGAGGGTTTCGACCTCACGACCCTGAGATCATGATCCTGAGATCACGACCCCAGCCAAAACCAAGAGTAGGCTGCCTAACCGACCGTGCCACCCAGGTGCCCCTAAAATGCCACAACATATCTAAAGCAAAAGTTGATAAAAGTACAGGGAGTAAAAGACAAGTCCATCAGGCAATGGGAAATTTTCACTCACCAATTTTGGCAATAGAACACATTTCTAAAAAGTCAATAAACATATGGAATGTTTGAATGGTACAATTAAACTTGATCAAATGGATGTGTTTATAATTAACTCCAGAAAACATATTCTTATTATGCACATGTGAATAATTTATGAAAACAATCACCTGTTAGGCCACAAAGCACATCTTAACAAATTTCAAAGGACTGACAGAGTGTGCCATGTGGCCACAAATAACTGCTTTTGTTGTGTTTATACTCAAAAAGATGAATAGGAGAATTCATCAATGTTGAATTGTAAAAAATGTATTTACTAATTAATCAATAAGTAAAAATCACAATATAAATAAGAATGTGTACAGCAAACCTCACTAAAGGCACTGAAACTTGTGAGGTACAGCTAACCTAGGATTTGGAGGGAGGTTTGGAGCCATACATTTGCATTGAAGAAAAAAAAGGCTAAAAGTTAATGAGATAAGCATCCAATTTAAGAAGTTAGGAAAAGAACAATAGAATAAGCCTACAGGCATTAGAAGTAGAAATTGAAAACACAGACAGATAGGGAGTATGAATAAGGCCAAAGGAGAGGTCTTTGTAAATACTAATATGATTGACAAAACTCTGGCAAGAGGAAAGAGATAGAAAGAAATAAGCCAAATAAAATATATAAAAGAGCCACAGATGATTCAAATGATGTCAGAGATTCAAATGATAATGAGAAAAGATTATAAACCAGCTTTATGACAAAAGAAGTTAAAAAGTTAGCTGAAGTGGAGGAATTTCTAAAATACATACATTATTGCAATGATATCTAAAGTAACAATTACTGCAAATGATTCAAGAAGAAATGGAAAACCAGAATAGTCCTAGAACTAGTAATGGATAGTTTTTAAATCTTCCCTTAAAGAAAGCAGCATGCCAGGATGAATTTACAGGTCAAGTTCTCCTTAACATTCGACAAACAGAAGATTTCAGTCTTACATAAATTTTTCCAAAGACTATAGAAAAGGAGCACTTCTCAACTCATTGAAAGAGGCTAGCATAATTTTGATGCCATATCAGAAAAGGAAATGAAAAGAAAGTATAATCACAGGCCAATCTCATTCCTGAATATAGGTGCTGAAATCCCTTGCAAACTACTAGCAAATTAAATTCAACATACATAGAAACACAGTATCTCATCCCCAAGCTTGGTGTTATAGGCATGAAAGTTTGGTTTAACATAAGAAAATTGATTACAGGGGCACCTGGGTGGCTCAGTCATTAAGTGTCTGCCTTCAGCTCAGGTCATGATCCTGGAGTCCTGGGATCAAGCCCCGCATTGGGCTCCCTGCTCAGCGGGAAGCCTGCTTCTCCCTCTCCCACTCCCCCTGCTTGTGTTCCCTCTCTGGCTATGTTTCTCTCTGTGAAATAAATAAATAAAATATTTTTAAAAATTGATTACATCAAAAACTAATGATGTACTTTATGGTAACTAACATAATAAAAAATTATAAAAAAAGGAAACTGATCAATGTAATTCACTGCATTAATAGAAAGGGCAAAACTATTTGATCATCTCCATCGATATAGAAAAAAAAGGACTTGATAAAATTTAACATTCATGATAGAAACCTTTTGCAAACTAGCAATAGACTGAAACTTTCTCTACCTGATAGTAGTAACTACAAAAACGCTTTCAGCAAATACTGTACTTAATGGTGAAGAAGGAGAGAAGAAAGGTGCATGTAGTTATACTTTTTTTTCCTCTACTGTGCTAAATAGCCTAGCCAGAGTAGGAAGGCAATATAAAGAAATGAAATGCATAATGAATAGAAAGGAAGGACAACATTGTAGGATTGTCTGCATCATACAACCAAAAATAAACCAAAAATAAATGTACTTAGCCTATTTGAACAATGTTTTGTTTGATTGTTTTTTCTTCCTTGCTTTCTTAAGACCTTAACCCTAGAGCAGGGTTTCTCAACCTTGACACTATGGACATTTTAAGCTGGATAATTCTTTGTCGTGTGGGTTGTGTTGTGCACTGTGGGATATTAGTAGCATCCCTAGCTTTTTATCCTCCAGTTGCCCATTGTGAAGGCTGAGGCAAACAAGTTTCTGTTATGGGAAAGTTTCTACCCACAACTTCCTGTTGCAGCTAATTTATTCTTTACACCCTTCAGTGTGTCTGGCTCATAGAAAGGACTCCACAAGAGGAGATTCTTGGGTGAGCCTCGTCTTTTTCACCCAGGGAGGCTGTGCTTTTATGAGTTCTTTCTTGTCTCCGGGAGATATAGTGAACAATTAGACCCTCAGAACCTGTTTGGACAAAGGAGAAATGGGGGCTTCCATCTTCCCGAGTCAGGGGCCGAGAGGATGGTGTGGTGTGGCAGGATAAAGCCTTTGCAAGTTAGGAAACTCACCCTGAGGTAGAGAAGAATGGTTGGAGTATGTGTCCTGTATTAGAGGCAGGCTTAGCATGGGTTACAAATATGAAGAATCAGATGTAAGGCCATATCATGCTAGAGGTCCAGACCACCCCCATTTTGGTTCCCGGGGAGCTTGGCATACATTTCTCAATACCTGTATAAGAAAATAAGAGCAAGCAATTGTTTATTAACATCTACCATGTGCCAAACCTTTGAAGAAGCAACTGCTTCCTTAATCAGTTAAGACTCTTGTTGCAAGCAACAGAAAGCTCCAGTGGCTTAAACCATAAAGGAATTTGTTGTGTCACGTAACTGTGAAGTCCTGAGGTGTGTGTTTGTGTGTGTGTGTGTGGGGGGGGGAGGGTGGTTTGTTCACCAGGCTCACGTGGTCATTCGGGCTAGGGCTTGGTCTCTGTGGTTCTCTGGGTCCTGCCCTCCTCTGGGTGGCTGCCTCATCCTCAGGCTGGCAGCCAGATCTCTGCTGTCAGTTTCTGGGGCCACATGCTTCCTCATCCGTAGCTTCTTTTTTCTTCGTTTGTAGCACAAACACTCACTTGGGACAGCAAGCAGCTTTGCCCTGAATCAGTCACTCTGAGGGTGATACCATGTAGTGTAGTCAGAGCCAACTGAGGCCTGAGCTGGGAGCCAGGGTAGAGACATTCCATCCTTCCCAGACTGTTGGGCTTCTCCACAGGAGTAGGGGGGTGTAATGTACTGGGGAGTCAACTATGATACCCATCACCCCACGGACTCTGAGATTGCAGAAACTTAATTAACAGAGCTGTCACACTGTGGAGCAGAGCCTCCATGGACTTCTGCGGCTCTCAGCAGATAGTCTGCGGTGGGGCTTGAGGCAGGGGTTCGAACAGCCCCACCCAGGGAGGCAGAACCCACATAGTAACGTGGTTGTAACCTCTGCCCTTCTACCTTTCTCTCATTCTTCTCCTGCTCTTCATTGCAAGGGGACAGACATCCATCTGCCTTCCCCATGCTCTAGGTCAGTTGGCTTCTACCAGGGTTTTGCCAGTGGGAGGCACTGGCAGAGGGTGGGTAAGGAAAAGAGAGAAGTCAGGGTATTTCACCCACCCTGTGCCCCTGGCAGCATCCAGCAGTGGTAATGCTTCCTCTGAGTCCACGGCTCCAAATCCCACTGGACAGGGCTGGTGTGGTTCCAGAATCCTCCCAGCATCTCTGCCCCAAGGGTCCTGGCTGCACTTCATCTTCCCTCTGTCCCACCAGCCAACATGTGGCCAGTCTCTGGGTTGCATCACTATCTCCGGTTTGGCTTCTCAACTCTTCTGGTCACGTCCATCCCTTGTGTTACCAGTTCCTAGCGCTGTTTCCTCTGGTGTCAACACTTAGAGAGTTTTCTCTTTTCCTAGTTGTTCCAAACCAAAGCCTTGGTTTTTTTACAGCCTAGTGTGGCCGGGAGAAGCAAGGGTTACATGTTGAACCAAATTAAGCTGAGACCTCCAGGGTGTGACTGACCCAACCTCTACACTTCAGTAAGCAGCTCTCTGTTCGAAATTAAAATACACCTCCTTTATTCTCCCCCTCCATCTCTGGAGTCAGGGGCTGAGGGGATAGTGTCCTTGGGGATGAAGTACTGTGATTGTCAATAGCAGTAATGACAACTGATGGAACGTTTAGGTCTGATTTACAGGCAACGCTGGATTTGCATTAGTGTGGTAGGTTTAAAATAACATCCATGCATTAGATGATATTCAGATTTAATGGAAAAATAATGACTGCATTAAATCAGGTTTTATTGTTATGGAGGGTTTTAATTTGGCAGGACCACTTTCCTTTTGTGATCTAGAAAGGGCTCGGTTGAAGAAGGTGGAGCTTCCATGCTGATTCTTGACCTATATCCATTCTGCACTCCCCCAGAAATGACTGCACCTTAAGCAGGTTAACCTTTTTCTTTCGTTTTGTTTGTTTGTTTGTTTTTCCTCAGAAGGTAGTTTTCACTTCTCAAAACCTTTCAGATTAATTTAAAAGTAATAAAAATTAAACAGAAGTCATTGTTCTTCCCTGCTTTATGAAATGGTGTTTCCACTGTGGGTTGTTGTTTTTTTTTTTTTAAAGAGGAAATGCATCATTAAAGTTGCTGCATTATTTATCAGAGAGGCTAATGAAATCATAACTACAGTAAGTGAAGACACGCAGTACTGCCCTGGTTTGGAACACTGCCTACAAAAGCCCAGTCAATCACCGTGGGACTGGTGCCTTTTATACTTCAGCTTGTGAAGCCGAAAGCATTGCAGTCTTTGTGTAAAGGCCTCAGAGTTCTTGACTCTCCCCAAGGTAAGAAAAGTCACCGTTATGGGGTGGCGAT
The DNA here is from genome assembly GCF_029215605.1 of Mirounga angustirostris. Taxonomy (NCBI): domain Eukaryota; kingdom Metazoa; phylum Chordata; class Mammalia; order Carnivora; family Phocidae; genus Mirounga; species Mirounga angustirostris. Next base: position 25,725,881 of record NW_026991723.1, read on the forward strand.
GAAATTTAGTCAGAGTTTGCCAGCAGAGGCGCGATCAACAGATTTTGATGGACCTCAAAAGATGCTTAAAAGATGGCTTTCCATCTTGCTTGTCCTTTGCTGCCATGTTACCTGTTAATTTACTGATCTGCCCACCTGCCTAGGTCAGCTGTTATCACGGATATGAAAGCTATAACTGAAGAGAGGGGAAACCATGGAAAACACATAGACTGCTCCACAAATTTACAAAGGGGGAAGTTGAAGCTCAGGATGTAAGTGACTTACTGAGAGCAGGATGAATACCCAGATCCTTCCTGGTTACCTCATTACCTGCGTCTTAGAGGCACTGGACGGTTCTCCAGCATCCCACTTGGCTGTTGGTGGCCTTGGCTGGGGAGTGGCTAGAGTGTCAGTATTCCCCATCCAGCATTAGTGGTGAAGCCTTTGACGTTTCTTTCCTCCACCTGACAGGACTGGACTGTTAGGTGGGAATGCACCCAGTCCTACATAATCCGGTAGCTTTTGCATAGTCCACGCTTAGCTCTTTTCTGACTCCTCCAGGAAATCCTTGACCTTCAGGATTGTGCACCCACAAACTTCCTGCCCTGTCTCCTTCCTGTGCACACTCCTGGTCACAAGGCCCTACAGTCCTGGGTGGGACACCTGACCCTACCTGGGCCAAGGAAGACCTTCGTAGGTCATTTGGACTTGAGGCTCATCTTGGGACTCGTCTCCCTCTGGGTGGTGAATGAATGGTAGGTATAACATTTGTGAGCTGTTGGAGACCTTGTCTAGAGAGTCAACAGAACAAAGAAAGAGTGAAGCTGATGTGTGCCAACAAACAAAGCTGGGAGATGGTCAGAGTGCACTCAGTTCTCTTTGCTCCCGAGGCCCTGCAAAAACCTGCCCTATGAACAGCCTGGGGTCTGGCATTCCCTGGATTCCGAATCAAAACTAGTACATTTCCTTTTGTGCTCTGTATGTAACTGGGTATCTGTCACTGCAGCCACAAAGGGCCTTACTCTTATCTCTGTCGACTGATGGATCACTTCATTCATGCACGAGTGTAAGCGCGCATTCAGAAATATTACAAGTACCCATTAAGTGGTGCCTTTTATGGGCTTTCACTTCCTTATCTTGCTCGCGTTATCCACTTGTTCCTGTTTTCCTCTTTCCTGTGCCATCAGATAGATGGGGAAAAGATGATTTTTAAGAGCTATGTCAGTTTAGATAGGTGGGGTAGAAGGACTGGTGAGGAGGGTTCTGGGTGGCAGTTTATGAGGGGCCTTAGGAGGTAGGAGTCCACTGTGGCTTTATGAACACATGGTTAAGCAATCCGTCACCAAGCGCCATGGCATATTTATTATTCACTGGAAGCTACCAAAGGAAGAGAAGACATACTCCTTGTTCTTAAGATGCTCACAGTGGAGGCAGCAGAGAAGGATCACGATGAATGTGAAGCATTTGCAAATAAGGAGAGGAGATACACAGTAGGGGACATGGTTAGGGCAGCCTAACACGTAAGGGATGATAGCCTGCTCTTGCTCAGATCAATTGGCACTTTCATGGCACTTCTCATTCAAAGATCTTAAGGTAGATGGTAAATACCAGCTCACTAGGGCTCACCAGCCCCTTGGGAACTACAGATGTAGAACAGGGAATAACCTGGGACCAGGAGGGACAGGAAACATGCATAACAGACAGTCCAGGGCGAGTCAGGGAAGTAGAATGTAAGTATCGGTGCTGGAAGTGGGCCATAATTACCAGTAACGAACGAGCTCTCAGACTTTTGATCCAAGGTGATAATACCACTCTGTCAGCTCAAATACGAGGGAGTTCTGAGTACTGAGGTTTAGTTCCATACTCATATTGCCACATATATTTCTCACACTGCTATGCATGAAAATGTCTTATATCTAAATTTCCCCAAATCGTCGTTTCCAAGCTAGATGCTTCCTGCAAAACCTGCATCCCGTCCATCTGTCCTACGTCATCTGCAGACATCCTTCCACTTGCCCGTAACTCCTGACCTTTCCCTCTCGAGCCACTCAGAGCCTGCATAAGTGATGAGCACAGGGATCTGTCCCCTTGGGACTTCAGGGAAGACAGATAATGACGCAGTCCTCTTCCTCCTTCCCATTCTGCTCCTTGCCTTATTTCCAACTTGGACTTCTCATAACTTGTCCAGGTGCTGCCTCATCCCACGTCTTTCCCCATCTCTGCTTTCCCCACTTCAATAAGCTCTGAAGATCCGAGCAGTTCGGAAAGGCCAGTCCCAATTGTATTGCCCTCAGACCCAGGGCCTTATGCAAATCTGACTCAAGAGGATGCAAACTTCAGTTCTCAAGTTCACTTATAAAATGGAGTATTTTTTTCAGGAACAAACTTTTCATGTCTGGCCTTGAGCTTCCACTTTCATTTTCCTATTATAGAAAATGGGATCTCATTTCTTTCAGGTAAATTCAGTGCATTTTCGTAATTTCTAGGTCACTTCAGGTTAAACATTTTACTAAATTTGGGGATTTTTTTCCCTCTTGCATAAACTTCGTTGCCCCTCACGTTGATGTTGATGTGAAGCTTTAGGAAGGGGGCTGTTTACTCAAGTATCATTTGGCTGTTTCTTGATATCTACCTGGCAATGTTTTCTGCTGCCAGCCCTTGAGATGTGCCTTGTGTCACCTGGTCCTTAGGTTGGCCCGCTGAGCTGTAGCTTCGTGCTTCCAGATCCTTGGTGGGTGAAAGGGAGAAGAGTCCAGTCCTGACTCATGCATCTGCTTTCCAATTCTTTCCAATTCTCTCCAATTTTGTCCCTGAACCCCTAGCCTTTGAGCTTTACTCTGAAGAATTGGATATCTTTGTTCCATTTCCTTTCTGACCCTCTAAACCCTCTTTCCACTACCCCTGGAAAAATGACAAGTGTATGTTTGCAGCCCAAGGGAAGGACGATCAAAAGGAAAGGGAAAGAACATTTTGGTTAATATCTCAAAGTGTCATCTCTCCAAATAAGCCAATTCTTCTATCATGTGTATTTTGAATGCAAATCAAAAAACTAAGAACTTGCTAGAAATCTTTTGTTTTAGTCAAAGCTTTTAAAAAGGCACAGTACAGAACCTCCCATTTTCTTAGAAGAACCATCTGGTTATATGGGGGGGGGGGGGGAGACAAGGTGGATAAGCTGAAGTTACCCATGGGGATTGATGATATAGGGGCTATGCTCAGAAATCAAGGGTTTTTTTTTTTTTGTTTTTCTTTTTTGTTTTTTTAGTTACAAGCAGAAAATCCCATTTCATCCATTATCAGTCCATTATCACAAGTGAGATAGATGTTAGACCAAGATAGCATAATTAACAATATGGAAACTTATCAGATTTGGTGATGGTGTATTTGAAACAGAGGTCCAGAAGTCACCCACACCAGGAAAAAATATATCAAACTTAGCCTCAAGATATGACCTACTAGGTAGAAATATATGAGATTATTTTCACCAACTAAGAAAGGAGAAAAAAGTACATCTGCAGGGCTAACATTTCTATTCATCTATATGCTTGCATCTCTCAGTTCTTTGTCAGCGACACTGGAAAACTCTACTCAGGTGGTCCATTTGAACTTGGTTTTGCTTGTAGAAAACTTTGACATATTTTATTTTGAACGGCAGCATTTAAAAATTTTACCAGCTTAAAGTCTTCTGCCAGCTGAAACATCTTTGTGTTGCACAGTTATTATTTCTTTTTAGTATTGTAGCCCACATAATCTGCATGAAACTCACACTGCTTAGCACTCAGATGGAGTGGATTCTGTTTAAGGATAAAAGAAATGGTGGGTACTAAGTGACTGTGGTGTGGGGAGGGTCAAGGAGGAGGAGTCATGGTCAAGTCAGAGGAAGGGAGGTGGTGCCTACAAGAGACCTTGATGGTCTTAAATGATGGTGATCTGGAGGTGAAATCAGAGATGAAATTTTTTTCTGAGACATTTTTTTTTTCATAAACCTTACACATAGTAGCAAATTGCTTTTGGAAGCTGTGTGAATGTCCTGTCAAGGAAGAAAAGGCACGTGGATTTACTATACTGTCATCTGAGAATCCAACTTTCTAGGTTGGTCATGTTGCATGACGATGCAGAATGTTCCAAAGTCATTCCATGAAGCACCAGTTCTGCCAGATGTTAAAGGATGAGTCAGAGGGAAATCCTCATTTGCAGGCCACAGAGGCTGACCTGGATGACTTAGGCAGGAAGAGAAGGGCACTTGACTTCACAGTCCTGATGCGGGCCTGGAGAACAGGTTGGGACAATGGTCAGGAGCCCAGGGAGAGGTAGGTGACCAGAATCACAGCCAAAACCATTCTCTGGGGACTGCCTGGTAGGACACCACTGCCACCACCTGTAGATATTTAACCCCTTCCTTGCACCACCAATGGCTCTGAGCTCTGAACCTTGTGCCCACCATAGCCACCGGAAGGATTTTGCACTGCTTTGCTTCCCTGTCATTTCTTCCAGAGTCAAAATCTCAGGAGGCCACAGCCCACTGACCCTGAGGGCACGTGATACCCTGGTTCCCACAAAGTGAGGCAGGGGGACTATTTGCCTTTTTTACCTCCTGTGGGGGGAGGTAGACCTTGCCTCCCAGGAAGATTCTCACACAGCTGGGGATTCCCTAGACAGAAGAAGTGACTTCAGATGTCTGCCAGCCAAAAAATGATAAATGACAACAGGATGTTACATAGGAAAAGGTTCCACAGTCAATTAATTTTGGAAAATGCCAGGTTTAACAGATTTCTTTACTCTAGGGCTTCTCATGTGATCGCATGCATCGTGAATCTCCAGGAGGGATTATAGGACCCCCCTCCCTCTTTATCATCCTATGGGAGTGCTCCATGGAAAACATTGCATGAATCACGACTTGAAAGCAACTAGCAACACTCTTTTTTCTCACACTTAACCTCAGCATACCAGTCTCTACTGACACATGCCTGTATTTCTAGGCATGCAAATTAGAACTGCAGTTTTGGAAACTTTGAGGCTGTACGGCTGTCCCATGGTTGGGTTATTTTTCAGGATGAAGGTAAGATTGCTATTATGGGTTAGCAGCCCCCACCAGGCCTTTCCCATCTCAGCTGTGCAGGCTTGGTTTCATCGTCTAGCTGTATCACGGCTGTGCACTTTTCCCTACTGAAGCATCTCCATTTGTTCTTGGCACATTGTCCAACTTGCTTGAAGCAGTTAATGCAGCTTTAGAAAAAGAAAAAAAAGAAAATGTCTAAGAGAGGAGCTTATGTCTGAGAGACCCTGGCTCTGCATATAGCAGACGTAGAAGCTGCCAAGATTAAAATTCTCTGATAACTCAAAACAAATGTCCTGCTTATGTGCGACAACATAAGAGCAGGTAATGCAACAACCAAACAGCGGATGACCTTTCAGCCAAAGTCAGCATAGGAAATTGCTCTGATCTGTATTTATCGATGATGTCTAAACTTTAGGTCAGAGTCGCATTTTATTTGAAGATTGGCAAGCTTGAGGATCGTATCTTCCCATGCAAACCCCAGCCTTAGCTCTCTAGGAAGTGGAGGTAAATACAAGTCACGTGCTTGACTTAAATCAGCACTGGAGTTGAGCTTTTAAAAAATTCCATTATTTAATGTTTCTTTTTTCAAAGTTTCACACTTATGACTTTCTTATTGTCCTTCAACTTTTGTAAAATACAAAGCTAACACTATGAGATAGAGCCACTCATTAAAAAATTATCTTTTGGGGGCCGCCTCAGTCGCTCAGTCTGTTAAGCATTGAACTCTTGGTTTTGGTTCAGGTCATGATCTCAGGGTCCTAGGATCGAGCTCTGCGTTGGGCTCTGTGCTTGGGGCAGGGTCTGCTTGCCCCTCTTCCTCCCCTCTCTGTTCCTCCCCCTGCTCCCTCATGCTCTGTCAAGTAAATAAATAAAATCTTCTAAAAAAATAAAAATAAAAATAAATCTTTTTGGGTCCTACTATGCAAAAGGTATGTGCTAGATGTAGGGGGTAAACTCATGAATAAGATATTTCATGCCTTTAAGAGCTTAGGCTTAAACTGTGAATTTGCTTATTTATTTAAAAGACTTTTTTCGGGGCACCTGGGTGGCTCAGTCGTTAAGCATCTGCCTTCGGCTCAGGTCATGATCTCAGGGTCCTGGAATCGAGCCCCACATCGGGCTCCCTGCTCTGCGGGAGGACTGCTTCTCCCTCTCCCACTCCCCCTGCTTGTATTCCCTCTCTTGCTGTGTCTCTCTCTGTCAAATAAATAAAATCTTTTAAAAAATAATAAAAATAATAAAAGACTTTTTTCAGGCTGACTATAATCCAGGCACTGTGCTGGGAGCTCGGGTAAAGCAGTGAACAAGAAAATAAAGGTTTCGATTCTTTGGAACATAGATGTAGTGGGGGAGAGGGACATTAAATGACATGATGCATAATTATTTATTGAATCATGCTTGCGATCAGAGCCACAAGGGTTTAGAGCAGAATGCTATGAGGATGTGATGGTCCACGTCCTGTCAGGAAGTGGCCTGTGAGCTGTGCTCTGAAGGATGAACAAGAATAAATGTGATGGAGACATGGATAGAGGGAATCAGAGAAGGAATAAGAGTTTTGGAGTGCAAAAGCCTTTTGCTGGTACCAGAGGAAGGGTGACAGGTCACCTGACCAGGCAGGACCTCAGAGACCAAGGGAGAATTTTGGTCTTCATGCTAAGTGCAATGGGAAGGCAAGGAACAAGTTTCCTCGGGGGAGGGACCTTTGGAAAGGTCACTCTGGCCCTGAATGTTGAATGGCTTGCAAGGACAGTAATGGGGGCAGAAATACCAGTTGGGAGGTTAGTCCACTAATTCAAGTGGGAAGTGCTGGTAGGTTGAACTAGAGTAGGTGTGGAAGGATGACGGTAAGAGGTGTAGAGATACAAGAGACATAAAAGAGTCCGAAACAACAGAACTTGATCCTTAATTGGATGTGGGCGTTATTTAGGAGAAAGTCAAGGAAATTGCCAAATGCAATATGCTGTGCTAAATGTTATAAGAGACTGTAGAGGCATCTGGCCAGTCACTGGGTATCAGCAAAGGTGTCTGCAAAAACCCCACAAAAGACCTCAAGTCATGTATAATTTATTTGAAGAGGCTGGATATAAATACTGAAAATTGGCTCACAATCAAGGCTCTAATTGCCAGGTGTCACATGAGTGATACAGGCACTGTGGTTTGGAGGTGTTTCCAGGTCAGTTGTGGATAGAGCTAGCCAGGAAAGGCTTCGTGCAACAGACGGCACTGGCTTGCCTTGGGCAAAGGAAGGAAGAAGAGCAATCCTGGTGGAGAGAACACATGGAAGAGGGTGAGGAGGAAGTAAGGATAGACATAACAAATCTAGGGAGTACCAAGTAGACCAGTTGTATCAAAATGGGGGGCTTTTTGGGGAGGAAATTATGGAAAAATATAAGTTTGGAAGTGTAGGTCGGGAGCAGCCATGGGGTTGTAGAATTCTATAAAAAATTCCTAAGTGTTGATTCACACCTGGATCATCATGAGTAACCTGTAAATCTCATGTACTAGGAAAAGTTCAAGTTCTAGGTCTCCTTGGACCTTCTCTACAATGAAATCTCCTCCCCCCACCACAGCTTTATTGAGATGTAACTGACATATGACATTGTGTAAGTTTACTGGGCACAGCGTGTTGATCTGATGCACTTATATATTGGGAAATGATTAGGTCTCATCAGGTCACATAATTACCGTTTCTTTTTTTTTGTGGTGAGAACATTTAAAATTCACTCTTAGCAACTTTCAAATAAATACTACCCATTACGTATTCTTGGCTCCCTTGTCAAATATTAGTTGACTATATATGCAAGGTTTTATTTCTGGGCTCTTGATTCTGTTCCATCCATCTATGTGTTTATTTTTATGCCACTATTATACTGTTTTGATTACTATAGCTGTGTTGTTGAATTTAGTTTGCTTATATTTTGTTGAGAATTTTTGTGTCTATATTCATCAGGGATATTGGCCTTAAGTTTCTTTTTCCTTGTGGTGTTCTTATCTGGCTTTGGTATTAGAATAATGCTGGTCCTGTAAAATGAGTTTGGGAGTGTTCCCTCCTCTTCAATTTTTGGGGAGATTTTGAGATGGATTGGTTTTAATTCATCTTTAAATGTTTGATAGAATTCACCAGTGAAACCATCTGGTCCTGGGCGTTTCTCTGTTGGGAGGTTTTTGATTATTGATTCACTCTCTTCACTCATTATTGGTACATTCAGATTTAAAAAAAAATTTCTTCCTGATTCAGTCTTGGTAGGTTGTATATTTCTAGGACTTTATCAATTTCTTCTAGGTTATCCAAGATGATGGTGTATAATTGTTCATTATAGTCTCATGATCCCTTATATTTCTGTGGGATCAGTTGTAATGCTTACTTTTCATTTCTGATTATATTTATTTACATCCTCTTTCTTTTTTTCTTAGTCTAGCCAAAGTTTTGTCAATTTTGTTTATCTTTTTTTTAAAAAAACCGTTCTTAATTTTGTTTGAAATGCCACACCCTCAGAGAAGCTGTCCTTGGCCATCAGTCCCCAAACAGCCTTTCCTTCTATTATTTTATTATTATATATCAGATGCTCCTGTGTATTTCCCTCCCAGTGTTACCACAGTGTGCAAGTATCCACTTGTTTACCATCCGCCTTGCCCACTAGGATGCAAGCTCTGCGTGTGAGGGTTTTGTGTGTTGCCCCTCTGTGTCCTTGACCCCTAGAGTGATGCCCAGTTGAGGCATAGTACAGACTTGGTTGCAAAGTGGGTATTGTGTGGGCAGGAGTGCAGAGTTTAGATCCAAAATGAAGGCAGATCCTGATACATTCATTGAAGGAAGATAGGACTCACTGTGGATTAGCCAGACAATTCCTGAGCTCTGCTCAAAAACAAGCACATGGAAAATAACACACTAGTCTTTTTATAGCCTTTGCAATTTTGAAACCCCCTTATTGAGACTCCTCTTGAAATAAAGTTATGCAAATATTTGGGCTGTTCAAAGTGTGAATATTTACAATGTTTAAAATACTTTTCTAATTAACCATTTTATGAGATATCTTTACTTTCATGCTCAACTTTTCCACTTATCTTTTAGTTAATGTCTTAAATAACTCTTCCATTTGACTTTCTAATGAAGGCATTGCTAGTTAATACTGACTCTAAAATTGGATTTTACTGAACACTGTAAATACGAGGAGATTAAATCCTGGTCTGCAAGATGCAGGAGGAAATATGGGGTTTCTTCCATCTATGCTTGCAGCTCCTGTTTTTTTAAGATGGAAATTCCCTGGTTACCCTGTTCCTAGACATGGCTCATCTCTGGGGTCCTTCATACTGGACAGATAGGGTGAGTTCTGCTTTCAAAATTGGATGCTACCCCACCTCTAAAGTAATCCTGCCACAGGGTCGGGGGTTGTCTGATCCTCATAATATCTTTTTTTTTTTCTTTATTTGTAGGCTCCACGCCTGGCGTGGAGCTCAACATGGGGCTTGAACTCACGACCCTGAGATCAAGACCTGAGCCAAGATCAAGAGTCAGACGCCCAACCAACTGAGCCACCAGGCACACCCAGTCTGAGCCTCAGAATATCTTGTGAGTGCTGCAAAGATACAAACTCTTGCTGAGCATTAGACACCCCAGAGAGCCCACAAGCTTGTTGATAAAGCCCATGGACTGTGGAGCCAGACTGCCTGGGTTTCAATCTCAGCTATTCTGTTTGCTAGCAGGGTGACTTAGCAAATTATTCAACTTCTCTGGGCCTTGATTCTTCACCTGACAAAGGGGGTTGCTGATTATTGTACCTATTTCAGGGAACTGAGGTGTGAGGAATAAATGAGATAATATGTATAAAGCCCTAAGAAAAATGTCTGTTTTCTTTTCCTTTTTTTCCCTTAAATTCTACATATGAATGTAATCATATGGTATTTGTCTTTCTCTGACTGACTTATTTTGCTTAGCATTATATTCTCTAGATCACTAGATTTGGACACTTGAAGCTAATTTAACACTGTATGTTTACTGTAGTGTAATTAAAAATTTTTTTAAATGTCTGGCACATAGTAAATGCTTAATGTTATCAATTATTGTTGTACACTGAGTATATGGGGATATTTGTCCCTACACAGACCTTTTAACTGAGCCTGTTTCACCTATCAAAACTCATGTTTTGGCAATCAACATTCAGATTTTACCCAGTTCTTGTTGGTCTGCTCACTTCTTTTTTGTCTCCTCTGAACTGGTTGTTTGGCCTGCCCTCAATGGGCTTCCATGCCCTGCTCTTAACTGCTAATTTTGCTCGATTGGCTTTCTTGCTCATGACCTTGAATGGTTTTTCTGGGATATTACCTTTTATATCACAGATAAGAGGCAGTGCCCTTCTATACCCTCCCTGGCCCTGATTCATGAGGAGTGATGATGGAGGACCCTTGTCCTCTGCCTAGGGTTGAGCTTTCATCAATTCCTAGATCTTTAGTATTGAGCTGAAATAAAATGATAGTAGCTCCATGTGTCAGGGTGGGCAATGACATGGCCTTATCTGGTAGAGGACACCCAGCCATCCAGGTGGTTATCAAGAGGAAGAAAGGGGACTAGGTTTGTTTTTCAACATAGCCTCTTATGGTCTTAGCACCCTTCTCTTTCCAACTGCCTCACTGTTGATGGTGTCTGGATGGGTGGTCTTGCCTGGGGCAGATACATAATCAGAACCAGATGCAAATACAGAATTTTTGCCCTTGGTCAAGCATATAGCAAACAATCCCATATTCATGCAGTGCTACATGAATCTAGAAAATAATCAGGCATTTCCTGATGCACTGGAGGATAATTTATCTGGTCTTTTCACAGACAGTTATTCAGTCCTTTGCTGTTGGGGTGGTCTTCATCGCTTTTCAACTATTTCCAAGTATCCTCATTCTGTCTTGTGGTTCCATTTAAAACTTCACATTTTTCCAGAATAACCCTCAACTGATCATTTGGGTTGTCCGTGGTTGGGATGAAGCATCACTGGTGAAAAACTCACACAGCAGAAGTTCCCAGGAAAATTTTTCACATGGCATCTACTGCGTGTTGGGATTTGCATAACGCGGGCTGCTCTTCTTCAACCTGCGTGACACCCTGGGTGGTGGACGCCTGGTGAATGAAGGATTGCTGAGACCTCGGAGCTTCCTCAGAAATTCACTGCCTAATCCACACGTGCAGTTAGAATTATGAGGACAAGGAGGGTGTTTCATCTACCTCAGGCTCCACACAATATGTTCAGATAATAAATTCCTGGTTCATTTTCTCACTCTGGCTCTGCGAAAACGGTTAGCTCGAAAGCTGCCACTATTCTTTTTTTTTTTTTTTTTTTTTTTTTTTTTTAATTTTTTTATTCTTATGTTAATCCCCTTACATTACAACATTAGTTTTAGATGAAGTGTTCCATGATTCATTGTTTGTGCACAACACCCAGTGCTCCATGCAGAATGTGCCCTCCTAAATACCCACCACCAGGCTAACCCATCCTCCCACCCCCCTCCCCTCTAGAACCCTGTTTGTTTTTCAGAGTCCATCGTCTCTCATGGTTCGTCTACCCCTCCGATTTCCCCCGCTTCATTCTTCCCCTCCTGCTACCTTCTTCTTCTTCTTCTTCTTTTTTTTTTTTTTCTTAACATATATTGCATTATTTGTTTCAGAGGTACAGATCTGAGATTCAACAGTCTTGCACAATTCACAGCGCTTACCAGAGCACATACACTCCCCAGTGTCTATCACCCAGTCACCCCATCCCTCCCACCCCACCCCCCACTCCAACAACACTCAGTTTGTTTCCTGCGATTAAGAATTCCTCATATCAGTGAGATCATATGATACATGTCTTTCTCTGTTTGACTTATTTCACTCAACATAATACCCTCCAGTTCCATCCACGTTGTTGCAAATGGCAATATCTCATTCCTTTTGATGGCTGCATAATATTCCATTGTATATATATACCACATCTTCTTTATCCATTCATCTGTCGATGGACATCTTGGCTCTTTCCACAGTTTGGCTATTGTGGACATTGCTGCTATAAACATCGGGGTGCACGTACCCCTTCGGATCCCTACTTTTGTATCTTTGGGGTAAATACCCAGTAGTGCAATTGCTGGATCATATGGTAGCTCTATTTTCAACTTTTTGAGGAACCTCCATACAGTTTTCCAGAGTGGCTGCACCAGTTTGCATTCCCACCAACAGTGTAGGAGGGTTCCCCTTTCTCCGCATCCCCGCCAACATCTGTCGTTTCCTGACTTGTTAATTTTAGCCATTCTGACTGGTGTGAGGTGATACCTCATTGAGGTTTTGATTTGGATTTCCCTGATGCCGAGCGATATTGAGCACTTTTTCATGTGTCTGTTGGCCATTTGGATGTCTTCTTTGGAAAAATGTCTGTTCATGTCTTCTGCCCATTTCTTAATTGGATTCTTTGTTCTTTGGGTGTTGAGTTTGATGAGTTCTTTATAGATTTTGGATACTAGCCCTTTATCTGATATGTCATTTGCAAATATCTTCTCCCATTCTGTCGGTTGTCTTTTGGTTTTCTTAACTGTTTCCTTTGCTTTGCAAAAGCTTTTTATCTTGATGAAGTCCCAATAGTTCATTTTTGCCCTTGCTTCCCTTGCCTTTGGCGATGTTTCTAGGAAGAAGTTGCTTCGGCTGAGGTCAAAGAGGTTGTTGCCTGTGTTCTCCTTTAGGATTTTGATGGACTCCTGTCTCACATTGAGGTCTTTCAGCCATTTGGAGTCTATTTTTGTGTGTGGTGTAAGGAAGTGGTCCAGTTTCATTCTTCTGCATGTGTCTATCCAATTTTCCCAACACCATTTGTTGAAGAGACTGTCTTTGTTCCATTGGACATTCTTTCCTGCTTTGTCGAAGATTAGTTGACCATAGAGTTGAGGGTCCATTTCTGGGCTCTCTATTCTGTTCCATTGATCTATGTGTCTGTTTTTGTGCCAGTACCATGCTGTCTTGATGATGACAGCTTTGTAATAGAGCTTGAAGTCCGGAATTGTGATGCCACCGGCTTTGCTTTTCTTTTTCAATATTCCTCTGGCTATGCGGGGTCTTTTCTGGTTCCATACAAATTTTAGGATTATTTGTTCCATTTCTTTGAAAAAAGTGGATGGTATTTTGATGGGGATTGCATTGAATGTGTAGATTGCTCTAGGTAGCATTGACATCTTCACAATATTTGTTCTTCCAATCCATGAGCATGGAACGTTTTTCCATTTCTTTGTGTCTTCCTCAATTTCTTTCATGAGTATTTTATAGTTTTCTGAGTAAAGATCCTTTGTCTCTTTGGTTAGATTTATTCCTAGGTATCTTATGGTTTTGGGTGCAATTGTAAATGGGATCGACTCCTTAATTTCTCTTTCTTCTGTCTTGTTGTTGGTGTATAGGAATGCCACTGACTTCTGTGCATTGATTTTATATCCTGCCACGTTACTGAATTCCTGTATGAGTTCTAGCAGTTTTGGGGTGGAGTCTTTTGGGTTTTCCACATAAAGTATCATATCATCTGCAAAGAGTGAGAGTTTGACTTCTTCTTTGCCAATTTGGATGCCTTTGATTTCTTTTTGTTGTCTGATTGCTGTGGCTAGGACTTCCAATACTATGTTGAATAGCAGTGGTGATAGTGGACATCCCTGCCGCGTTCCTGACCTTAGGGGGAAAGCTCTCAGTTTTTCCCCATTGAGAATAATATTTGCTGTAGGTTTTTCATAGATGGCTTTTATGATATTGAGGTATGTACCCTCTATCCCTATACTCTGAAGAGTTTTGATCAAGAAAGGATGCTGTACTTTGTCAAAAGCTTTTTCTGCATCTATTGACAGGATCATATGATTCTTGTTCTTTCCTTTGTTAATGTACTGTATCACATTGATTGATTTGCGGATGTTGAACCAACCTTGCAGCCCAGGGATAAATCCCACTTGGTCATGGTGAATAATCCTTTTAATGTACTGTTGGATCCTATTGGCTAGTATTTTGGTGAGAATTTTTGCATCCATGTTCATCAGGGATATTGGTCTGTAATTCTCCTTTTTGATGGGGTCTTTGTCTGGTTTGGGGATCAAGGTAATGCTGGCCTCATAAAATGAGTTTGGAAGTTTTCCTTCCGTTTCGATTTTTTGGAACAGTTTCAGAAGAATAGGTATTAATTCTTCTTGAAATGTTTGGTAGAATTCCCCTGGGAAGCCATCTGGCCCTGGGCTTTTGTTTTTTGGGAGATTTTTGATGACTGCTTCAATTTCCTTAGTGGTTATAGGTCTGTTCAGGTTTTCTATTTCATCCTGGTTCAGTTTTGGTAGTTGATACATCTCTAGGAATGCATCCATCTCTTCCAGGTTATCTAATTTGCTGGCATAGAGTTGCTCATAATATGTTCTTATAATTGTTTGTATTTCTTTGGTGTTGGTTGTGATCTCTCCTCTTTCATTCATGATTTTGTTGATTTGGGTCATTTCTCTTCTCTTTTTGATAAGTCTGGCCAGGGGTTTATCAATCTTGTTAATTCTTTCAAAGAACCAGCTCCTAGTTTCGTTGATCTGTTCTACTGTTCTTTTAGTTTCTATTTCATTGATTTCTGCTCTGATCTTTATGATTTCTCTTCTCCTGCTGGGTTTAGGCTTTATTTGCTGTTCTTTCTCCAGCTCCTTTAGGTGTAGGGTTAGGTTGTGTACTTGAGACCTTTCTTGTTTCTTGAGAAAGGCTTGTATTGCTATATACTTTCCTCTTAGGACTGCCTTTGCTGCATCCCAAAGATTTTGAACAGTTGTGTTTTCATTTTCATTGGTTTCCATGTATTTTTTTAATTCTTCTTTAATTTCCTGGTTGACCCATTCATTCTTCAGTAGGATGCTCTTTAGCCTCCATGTATTTGAGTTCTTTCCGACTTTCCTCTTGGGATTGAGTTCTAGTTTCAAAGCATTGTGGTCTGAAAATAGGCAGGGAATGATCCCAATCTTTTGGTACCGGTTGAGACCTGATTTATGACCTAGGATGTGATCGATTCTGGAGAATGTTCCATGGGCACTAGAGAAGAATGTGTATTCCGTTGCTTTGGGGTGGAATGTTCTGAATATGTCTGTGAAGTCCATTTGGTCCAGTGTGTCATTTAAAGTCTTTATTTCCTTGTTGATCTTTTGCTTAGATGATCTGTCCATTTCAGTGAGGGGGATGTTAAAGTCCCCCACTATTATTGTATTGTTGTTGATGTGTTTCTTTGCTTTTGTTATTAATTGCCTTATATAATTGGCTGCTCCCATGTTAGGGGCATAGATATTTACAATTGTTAGATCTTCTTGTTGGATAGATCCTTTAAGTATGATATAGTGTCCTTCCTCATCTCTTATTACAGTCTTTGGTTTAAAATCTAATTTGTCTGATATAAGGATTGCCACCCCAGCTTTCTTTTGGTGTCCATTAGCATGGTAAATGGTTTTCCACCCCCTCACTTTCAATCTGGGGGTGTCTTTGGGTCTAAAATGAGTCTCTTGCAGACAGCATATCGATGGATCTTGTTTTTTAATCCAGTCTGTTAGCCTGTGTCTTTTGATTGGGGCATTTAGCCCATTTACATTCAAGGTAACTATTGAAAGATAGGAATTTAGTGCCATTGTATTGCCTGTAAGGTGACTGTTACCGTATATTGTCTGTGTTCCTTTCTGGTCTATGTTGCTTTTAGGGTCTCTCTTTGCTTAGAGGACCCCTTTCAAGATTTCCTGTAGGGCTGGTTTTGTGTTTGCAAATTCCTTTAGTTTTTGTTTGTCCTGGAAGCTTTTTATCTCTCCTTCAATTTTCAATGACAGCCTAGCTGGATAGAGTATTCTTGGCTGCATATTTTTCTCATTTAGTGCTCTGAATATATCCTGCCAGTCCTTTCTGGCCTGCCAGGTCTCTGTGGATAGGTCTGTTGCCAATCTAATGTTTCTACCATTGTAGGTTACATATCTCTTCTCCCGAGCTGCTTTCAGGATTTTCTCTTTGTCTCTGAGACTCGTAAGTTTTACTATTAGATGTCGGGGAGTTGACCTATTTTTATTGATTTTGAGAGGGGTTCTCTGTGCTTCCTGGATTTTCATGCCTGTTTCTTTCCCCAAATTAGGGAAGTTCTCTGCTATAATTTGCTCCATTATACCTTCTGCCCCTCTCTCTCTTTCTTCTTCTTCTGGGATCCCAATTATTCTAATGTTGTTTCGTCTTATGGTATCGCTTATCTCTCGAATTCTGCCCTCATGATCCAGTAGTTGTTTATCTCTCTTTTTCTCAGCTTCTTTATTTTCCAGCATTTCATCTTCTATATTACTGATTCTCTCTTCTGCCTCATTTATTCTAGCAGTTAGCGCCCCCAATTTTGATTGCACCTCATTAATAGCCTTTTTGATTTCTACTTGGTTGGATTTTAGCTCTTTTACTTCTCCAGAAAGAGTTTCTCTAATAACTTCCATATTTTTTTCAAGCCCAGCTAGTATCTTTAAAGTGATGATTCTGAACTCTAGATCTGACATCGTACTAATGTCCGTATTGAGTAGGTCCCTGGCAGTCGGTACTGCCTCTTGTTCTTTTTGTTGAGGTGATTTTTTCCGTCTCGTCATTTTGTGCAGAGGAGAATAGATTAATGAGAGAACAAAATGCTAGCAGAGTAACCACGTCCCCAGAAAATATACTCTAAACAAATCAGAAAAGACCTGAAGCAGTGGGATAAGAAGGGGAAAGAGAGAAAAAAGAAAAAGAAAAAAAAAGAAAAAGATAAAGATAAAAACAAAAACAAACAAAACAAAACAACAACAACAAAAGAAAAACCAGAATGTGATCAAATATGATCTATATGGTATATAGATCAGTGCCACACACTAGATTTGGGGTGTGTTTTGGTCTTTTAGAAGAAAGTGTCTCCCAAAATTTTAAAGAAAGAAAAAGATATATGTACAAAAATAAGGGTTGATATGATGAAGGGATAGAAAATGACTGTAAAAATGGAAATTATAAAAAATTTTATAAAAGGAATTGATAAGAAGTTGTTTGAAAAAGAAAGAAGAAGATTTAAAAAAAGAAAAAAGAAGAAGAAAAAAAAAGGGAGAGGATGTGATCAGGCAGGGGAATAGAAAACACCATATACTAGAGATTTAGGGTATATTTTAATCTGTTAGAAGAAACTATCTCAAAATTTTAAAGAGAGAACAACTTATATATATAAGCCAAAAATATGGGTAACTACTATGAAGGGATAGAATATGACTCTAAAAATGAAAAATAAAAATGTTTTTTTTTTTAAAAAAAGGGATTGATAAGATGTTGTTTGAAAAAGGGAAAAAGAAAAATTCAAAAAGAAATAAAAAGACAAAAAGACAGTTAAAAAAAAAATTAACTTTAAAAGACTAAGGAATCATGGTAAAAAAGCCACGGATTCTATGTGCAGTAGTCCCCTAGCGCTGGAGTTCTGCCGTTCTCATTGATCGGTAAACTTGGTCTTGGCCGGCTGTTCTCGCTGATCTTCTGGGGAGGGGCCTGTTGCCGTGGTTCCCAAATGTCTCTGCCGGAGGCGGAATTGCCCCGCCCTTGCCCCCTCCCGGCTAAGTCATCTGCTCGCGTTTGCTCTCCGGGGCTTTTGTTCCCTGCGAGCTTTCCGTACAGCTTTGGAGGCGGAGAGTGAAAATGGCGGCCTCCCAATCTCCGCCCCGGAGGAGCCGAGAACTCGGGGCCCCGCTCCTCAGTGAGCCCCCAGAGAAAAGCCGTCAGTCACTCCCGTCTCCCCGGTCTCCAGCCGCACTCCGTGCTCAACCGGCCTGTGACCGCGCGTTTCTATCTCTGGCACCCGACCCGGTCTGGAGTCTCCAAACCCAGCAGATCCCTGCGGTGCCCTCCCGCGCGGCTCCTCCCGGGGGAGGAAGGTGAGTCTCCCCGGATCTGCCGCTTGTAGGGTCCCTGCTGGAGGAGCAGGGGCCCGACTGGGCCGCGGATCACGGTCAATGGCCACCCCGAGCTGAGAGCCCGCGCCTGGGCTCCGCCTCTGCAGCCGGCTTCCCTGCTCCGATACCTGGGAGCTCTGCCGCCCTCAGGCACCCCCGGTCCTTCTGTGACCCCGAGGGTCCTGAGACCACACTGTCCCGGAGGGTTCCACCCCCCGCTTAGCCACCAGAGTGACGTCCCTCGGCGGAGCAGACTTTTAAAAGTTCCGACTTTGGGCTCCGCGGCTCTATCACTTGCCAGAAGCGGCTGACGGAGGCCCCTCCCCCGCCGTCTCTCCTCCCGAATATCGCCTCGGATTCACTTCTCCGCACGTCCTACCTTCCAGAAAGTGGTCGCTTTTCTGTTCAGAAAGTTGTTGCTCTTCTTTTCTTTGATCTCCTGTTGGGTTTGTAGGTGTTCAGAGTGGTTTGATCCCTATCCAGCTGAATTCCTGAGAGGAGACGAAATCCAGGTCTCCTACTCCTCCGCCATCTTGCTCCGCCCCCTCAGCTGCCACTATTCTTTTAAAAATTCCCCGGCAGTCCTGGAAGCCAGGAAAGTTTTACTTTCAAACAAGAATTTTGGTGTTTGTATCACTAAGTCCTCTATTTAATTACAGTAACACATTGTTTAAATTAAGTTTCCTTTGGAAAAAATAAGGGTTTAAGTGAAGAGGAAAACATTATGTCAAAGTACACAACGTTTTGAGAGACTGAAAACTCTGTTTTTCCAATAAAAAAAATTGTGAAGCATTTGTGGAATTCTCTTCCCTGTGGTCAATTTGCTCACACTGTGGCCTTCATCTAGAAGTGGTTCCCTACCCCTTCACTTGTGTTAGGTCTAAGAGAGAAGAATTTTCATAAAGGCAAGCCAGGCCTCCAACTGGGGTCCTACAGGGCTCTGGCAGGCCTTCTAGGAACTTGAGATTTGAGTGTTTAACTTCATAACCAGATGGTGTCAGTTTCCTTCTATAAAGATGCCAGTTTCCGCTGGATGTATTAAGCATATCTTCACAGTCTGGGTGGAAATTTGTAGTAGTTAGCTGTAGACCATCAAATGATGGACAAAACTGACCAGAATTCAAGAAGTGGTGGTTATAAGTACACACAGCTAGCTAGATTCTGTCCTCTCTCCTTCCTCCCTGCCTTCCCTCTCTCTTTGCCTCTCTCCTTCCTCCCTGCCTTCCCTCCCTCTTTCCCTCTCTCTTTCCTTTCTTCCCTTCTTCCCTCCTTCCTTCCTTGGCAAGTTAGAAGTCTTTCTCAGGATGGGAGGGGTTGGTAGACTTGCTAGTAGATCTGGGGACTAGAAGAAAAAAGCACCGTACATATCAATTATATCTCAATAAAACAAAAAGCAAAGAAAAAACACTTTCTCTTACTCTCAGAATACTTCTGACACCAAATGTGTGGGTTTTGCCACACCAAGAAATTTTCCAATTCTCAGTAGACACCAGCTGGGAGTCTAGCAATTTAGCTCAGCGCTGTCACTAACTGCCTGGCATGAGCACAGGCCACAGGGGTTAAGGGCTCAGTCTGACATGACTGCCCAGACCTCCAATGCCAATCGTAAATCCAGGGCTGTCACATATATTTCTGACCAACTGGTTCTAAATCAGGGCTTCCCTCCTTGGGTTTGATAATTTGCTAGGACTTCTCACAAAACTCAGGAGAACATTTATTTATGTTTATCCTGAAGGGTGTTACCAAGGATACAGGTGAACAGCGGGGTGAAGCAGTACATGGGCATGGTGTGGGGAAGGGGTGAGGAGCTCTCATGCCCCCTCCAGCTGTGTCACCCTCCCAAGGACTCTGGAACCCAGAGTTTGGGGATTTTCTAATGGAGGCTTCACTGTGTAGGCATGATTGATTATTAACTCGATCTCTAGCCCCATTGGGCTTCCAGGAGGATGGGGTGAGGCTGAAAGTTCCAAGCTTCTAATCATGTTTGGTGTTCCTGGTGACCGGCCCTCCTCCAACCCCTATCTCGGGAGCCCCTCAGAGTCACCTCATTAGAACAAAAGACACTCCTATCACTCAGGAAATTACAAGGGTTTTAGGAACTCTGTGTCAGAAACCAGGGTCAAAGACCAAATATTAGAACAAAAGATGCTCCCAGCACCCCTCTCACTCAGGAAATTACAAGGGTTTTGGGAGCTTTGTGTCGGGATCAATATATATACTTGATCTGGGGGCAAAGACCAATATGTATATTTTATATTATGTCATAGTAACACTGGGGGTCAAACTTTATTTTACAACCCTCTTTGTCCAAGGGGCGCCTGGGTGGCTTAGCTGGTTAAGCGTCCGCCCTCGGCTCAGGTCAGGGGGATCAAGCCCCGTGGTCCGGGCTTGCTGCTCAGCGGGGACCCTGCTTCTCCCTCTCCCTCTGCCCTTCCCCTGCTTGTGTACACACACTCTCTCTCCCTCTCATTCTCAAATAAATAAATAAAATCTTTAAAAAAACAACACCCCCTCTCCCCCCAATTCTCTTTGTCCCAAGCCCAGACAAAACAGGGCGATAGAAAGAAACATGTGACCGTTGTCCTCAAAGTTGAGGTCAATCCCAGGCTTGATTTATTCAGCTCCACTTGAGCAGGGGGCTCGGAGCCCCCATGTCCCTCGGCTAGGTTCAGAGCTGGGTGAAGCTCCTGGGCTCTTCACGGCTCAGCCTGGCTTCCTTTAGGGAGGCTGAGCTGCTGGGCAGGCTGGGCAGCTGAACCAAACATTTGCCACAGAAGGCATCTTTCTTACTTGCCCTCATTATAGGGTAGCTACTTAGAATTTACTGGGTGATCCCATCGGCTTTTACAGCGTGTGTGTGTGCCAGCTATCCTGGGGGATCCTTCTAGTCCAGAACATTCAACCAATCCTTACCGACTGCCTGTGTGGGAAGGTCGCCCTGGAGCTTCGGGTAGCACGGAGATGAGACAGGCAATGCAGCATGCCCACAAGCACCTTCTAGGCTAGCGTAGGGTGACTTCTTTCTCCAAGGCTGGGCGAGAGTGGTGATGTGCCTGAGAGAGGAGCAGAGCAAAGATGGCAGGGTGTGCGTGGAGAGCAAGGGAGAATTGATTGCAAGCAGGAGAACCAGGAAAAAAGTCCTTTAGAAGTAATGGTTAGACCGAGCCTCGCACACCAAGTAGGACGTGGGCTGGACGTGGGCTGGTGAGTCAGGCGGGGAAGGCCAGGCTCAGAGGACTGGTCTGACTGGTGCAGAGAGAAACAGTTGGTTGGGGAGGGATTTGGGGGCAGATGGGGCTGGGCCTCGGCTCTCAGGTGAAGGAGCTGAGACCATGTGAATGCCAGGAAAATAATTTGGGTAACTTCGGGCAGCCTAGAAAAGGGACCTCACGCTGAGTTGTGTGGGTCTGTGTTCCTCAGCAAAATCTGTCATCTCCATCTTTTGAGGATCCAAAAATGCCCCCTTGGGTACTGTTTTGTTGTAACTATCTTATTATATTGGGCCAGGCTCCTCTCGGTGCACAGCCAAACCCTTCCCGTCTTGTTCTGTGACTATCACGTTTGCCATTGTATTTAAGGAATAACGGCTCTCAGTGGCTGAGAGTCTGTCACCTGCCAGGCACCTTGGTGAGTTTGTTACATGTCTTATTTCTTTTAATTCCCTTGAAAACCCAAGGTGGGAAACATTTCCCCTACTTTTCAGACAAAGAAATGGAGTCCCAGTGTGGTTCCATGAGTCCTAAGACCACCCACCTTGGAAGCAGCCGAAAAATGGTCTGCTTCCCTTGCTTTCTATTCATTCTCCTGTCCAAGCATGCGGAGCTTGCAGTGTTGATAGAGAGTGGCAGCCGACGTTGTGCCCAACACATGACATGCATGAACTTCCCACAGAGACAACAGAAGGAAAGTCCCGTTGCTATTATTCCCATTTTACAAATGAAGAAACTGTCTCAAAGATGCATGTAATTTGCCCACAGCCACAAAGCTACCAGGTGGCAAAACCAGGGTTGGAACTCGGACTCCAAGTGCATAGCGCATCGCCAGTTATCAGGGCTGTGAGTGCAGGGACTAGGGTCTAGCATGGTGCTGGGTATATCGTAGCCCCTTACATGAACGCTTTTGAAACATTTTTGAATGTTTTGTGAATGAAATTAAGTGGACAAATGAGTGGATGGAATAAAGAATGAATGAATCATGTGTATGACACCGAGCCTTAGTTCTCTATTTTCTCCTGGACACCCTGCTAGGACTTTGGTGAGCCTCTCCCACCCGAACGGATGATATGACCAGGCCATAACTGTGTGGTCCAGAGAGCCGGGCACCGCACAGATGTAGAAATGGGGTCAAGTGCCGGACACCATACTTCTCAGTCATTTGGACTTTGTCTGGAGGAATGAACCTTCTATACCATGTCCTAGTGCTAAACTAGGTATGTAGCCTGCTTTAATAGTGATAATTCAGTTACGAGTAATATGGAAACAATCACAAATACGTTGGGACATTTTGGTGGTTTTGTTTTTAACTAAACTTACTTCTGATCTGTTATGACCGCTGAAATTTTTAAAAAATGACTTTTATTTTTTAGAAAAGTTCTAGATTTATAGAAAATCTGCAAAGATAGTACAGAGAGTTTCCTCATAGGCCTCAGCCAGATTCCCCTGCTGTCAACAGCTTACATCTCTGTGGTACATCAGCTTAACTAAGGAAACAACGTGGGTAGGTACTTTAATACCTCCACACTTTACTCTGATTTCACTAGTTTTCCCCCAATGTCCCTTTTCAATTCCAAGATCCCATCCGGGATACCACATTGTACTTAGCTGTCATGTCTCCTTAGGCCCCTCTGGCCTGTGTCAGTTTCTTGGACTTTCTTTGTTATTTGTGACCTTGACAACACTGAGGAGTACTGGTCAGGTAGGTGTCTTGTAGAATGCTCCTGAATTTGGATTTGTCTGATGTTTTTCTCATAGCCTGGGATTATGAGTTTTGAGAGGAAGACAACAGAGATCAAGTACCATTCTTGTTACCTCATATTAAGACTACTGCTAATTTTTAAAAAAGATTTTATTTATTTATTTATTTATTTATTTATTTATTTATTTATTTATTTATTTAGAGAGCAAGTCGGGGGGGCAGTGGGAGGGACAGAGGGAGAGGGAGAAGATCTCAAGCAGACTCCACACTGAGTGTGGAGCCTGACGTGGGGCCCAATCCCAGGACCCTGAGATCATGACCTGAGCGGAAACCAAGAGTCAGATGCTTAATCAACTGAGCCACGCAAGTGTCCCAAGACTACCACCAAAATTTTTAAAGCTAAATCTTTAATTCTACTTTTCATGTTTGTAGCTCCACAGTCTTCCCTTTATGGTTTTTCCAATGGCCTCGTTGATTCCATCGGAGAGAGCAAGCTCTCCTGCTGGCTCACTGGGTCCTAGCTAAGTCTTAATAGCAAAGCATTTTGCAAGGGGTTCCATTGGCCCCATTTTGCCTAGCCTGGATTAGACAATCTTGGCTTACTAGTCAGGTGAGTTTCTCCTGGTTGAGATGTAGAACACTTTTTTCATGACTGCTGATAGATAAATGGAGGCATTTCTAGTTCTTAATGGTATAGCTGTTACCCACAAAAAACACTAATCATCTTGATGGGGTTGCTGAAATGGCTTACAAGGACAAAACCATAGGAGATAATATAAATGTGTGTCTACAACCATGCTTTTCATAGATGAACGTCAAATTCCATGTTTACTTGTTTTATTTTAGAATATAAAACTATCGATAAAGACGATCTCCAAATTGTCTTTGTTTGGAGGCGTCCACCATGCCCTGAGCTCAAAAACCAGCCTCTCTCACTGGTTTGTCCTCACTCAATCTTTTCCGTCTCTTTCTTGGGAGGGTCCAGCAAAGCTACATCCATTATCGGGAACCTACTTCCATTATCTGCATTTAAAACTACTTTGCTGTTGGGTTTCAACCATGTTTTATCCATACTCGTGAAACATGAAAGGGTTATACATTTCAGGAAAGCCAGCGAGGCTTGGACAAAGAGAAAGCATTAAAGCAATTTCCAAATGACAACAATCCTCATTGCCCTTCAGGACGCCAAAGGGAACAGATTTGTCCTGAAGTTTGTCTCACTGAATTTTATTTTGTTTATTTCCTTTCATTATTATTTTTGGTGTCTGTCTCTCTGCACTTTTAGACGGAACAGCGCTCCTGCTAGTCAAGATAGCATCAGACTGTTTATTGTAGATCTTGGCTTAAGGTGCAGATGTTTTGGCTCAGTTAATAATAAACCATTCTTTAACTTATTTTTAATTTTATTTCATGAAGTAATAGGAAAATATAGCAACTTTTTGAATGTGCTCTTAGGGAGAAAGGAAGAGAGAGGGGGAGGGAGAGAGAGAGAAAGAGAGCAAGCTAATTTGAGGTAGATGGTTCTGGTTAAGTCCTAGGCCAGCTTAAGATAGTGCCGTGAAAATGTCCTGTTCCCCTTTCCCATCATCACCCCTCCTTAACTTTCACCATTTATGCCCTCATCTTCTTGATCTCTTTCCCTGGTGTGGATCCTGCTCGAGTCAGGGACATGATTTTCTGGCTGACATCTACGTCTTCCTCTTGAATGCCTTAGGGTCCCCCACA
The DNA here is from genome assembly GCF_029215605.1 of Mirounga angustirostris. NCBI lineage: Eukaryota > Metazoa > Chordata > Mammalia > Carnivora > Phocidae > Mirounga > Mirounga angustirostris. Next base: position 25,750,470 of record NW_026991723.1, read on the forward strand.
TCTCCTCCTGCCTGGCTATCCCTGATGGAGCCCCACAGATTTCGAACTTAGCATTAACCCAACCTCCTCCCAAAATGAGAATTGTTTGCTCTTTTTCCTGGAAATGCTCACGAACAGACTCTATGTGCAGGGAGATGGGCCTGTGGAAGGGAGCCAGTCGATCGGGACACCCCATCCATCCGGAGCGGGGCCTCTGCTGGTGCCTGTGTCTTGGGCAGGCAGGCTGCAAGGCAGGCCGAGGCCTGGGTTTAGGGGGAGTGGCAGGTGTCTACCAACGGGCTCATCTACTTCTGACGGGTAGGGGGGCCACACGAAACCCTTTGGTTCTTTGAATCTTAGGAACCAGGTAACCGCATGCACGTTTCAAGTCTCCGTGTCAAACCAGCCGTTTGCAGGTGTCAAGGCCAAGGCCTGGGAGGAGGCCGTCGTGGAGGCAGACGAGCCGCAGCTGCTGGGGGGGGGCGGCCGGCGTCTGTAAGTGGTTCAGTGCGCGCATGGGGTTCCGCTTCCGGTCCATGACCGCCCGCATCCGGGTCACACGGGACCCCCGTGCACCGGAGCAAGTTGCGCATGGGCGGGGGGGGGGGGGGGGGGCGCTTCTGGAGCCGGAAGGAGGGTGAGGCGGTGCAGTTTACCTTTAAGAAGTCGGCTAAGGGGGCGCCTGGGTGGCTCAGCTGTTAAGCGTCTGCTTTTGGCTCAGGTCATGATCCCAGGGTCCTGGGATGGAGCCCCGCATCGGGCTCCCTGTTCGGCGAGAAGCCTGCTTCTCCCTCTGCCTCTGCCTCTCCCTCTGCTTGTGTTCCCTCTCTCGCTGTGTTTCTCTCTGTCAAATAAATAAATAAAATCTTTGAAAAAAAAAAAAGTCGGTTAAGGGCCTGGACTCTCTCCACGTCACCTGTTGGTGAGTGAGAGGGGTCCAAAGGGAAAAACAGGCAGAAGCGCAGATCCGAGGCGGACAGGTGCTACAAGCGTGGAGGGCCACCCCAGCCCGAGCAGAAGCCACATGGTGGCCTTGTGTCCCCTGAAGACCCAGCAGGCCCCCAGCTCACAGGGAAAGCCAGCCTACTTTCAGGAGGAGGAAGAGGAGGTCCAGAGCCCTGCCCTGCTCCCAGAGGCCCAGCACTGAGCTGCGGGGGGGTGGGGGGGGGGGGGAGGTAGCCTTCTGTGATCCTGAAGTTTTGAGGAACAGGCAGAGTGGAGGAAGTGGGGATAAGGGTGGGTAGGGGGCAGCTGGCTCCGCCATGCATCTCAGGCCTGGGTCCACAGCATCACCCCTCCTTCTCCCTCGGCAGGGTGGGGGAAGGGGGTGAGGCAAATGAACTCCAACCCTGCTCAATCCAAATGCTCCTGAGGGTTTTGGGGAACATCCCTCCCTGTGTGCTTTATCTGAGTTTCCGTCCCCAGAATCTCCACCTTTTGAAAGTGGCCTGGAGAGGGAAATTGTTTCTTTTCAAAGGAGATGTAATAATAATCCTCCCCCCGCCCCCGCCTCCGCGCCAGGGTGTAAAGATTGAGCCTGAGACCAGATTGATGGGCCCAAGAGCACGAACCATTGCGTCCTGTGGGAAGGAGTCTCTCAGGGGTAAGGCAGGGTTTTCCCATATCTTGTCTCATAACCCACTCAGGGGAAAGGTTGTTCTCTACTGTGCCAAGCCATGGGTTGTGACAGTAGGCAAAGGGGTTGTTGGGGGAACAGCTGCAGACCCGCTGCTCCTAAGCTGACTCCCACCCCACTCTGGGCCGATAGAATTTTCTTTATTTGCTCCCTTGGATAACTGCACCTTGGGCCCCACTTTCTCCAGGATGCCAGCTGCACGAGCTGCATGTATATGACAGATCTTGTGTATTTTAACTTTTTTTTGGTAATATAAATGTTCTGATTTTGTATTTTTGTGGATTTGACTCTTAAGGCCCTTATTCCTGCACAGTGTCCTCGGGTACACGTGGGATCTCCGGGGTCAGTCGGCAGCAGCTCCCGGGGTCTGCAGAGCAGGAAGGCTTTTTGTTTGATTGCGAGGGAGAACATCTGTTCCGAGGGCATAGCCTATTGACCTATCTCCTTTTTGCCAATCGGAGCAGGCTTTCCTGCCCTGGTGTCTTCTTTAAACCACTCCAGCCTCAGTGTTCCACAGGAGACTAGGTTATCATACAGTGGCTCCGTGACTTGATGCCCTTCTACTGGAAGATTAGAAATTGGTCTGAACAGCAAAAGGTGGTGCAGGAGGGTGAGGAGAGGCTGTACGAGGGGAAAGTTGCAGAGGGGAAGCCAAGATTAGCTGAGGGTTGTCTCTACATGTGATAAAGGATTCCTGTTCTGGACTTCTAATCCCGGGGCACGGGACTGACTTTACAGACTAGATTTCTCCTTCACTGGATTGAGCTAGGCCTACTAGCACAACAGGGTGTGTGTGTGTGTGTGTGTGTGTGTGTGTGCGCTTAAAAAAATGAGTTGGTAAGGAGAGCTTTAAGAACAATACCTCTTGTACCCAACTTGAACTGCCCAGGGGTGGGTGTATGAAGCTGAGTCTACATTTCTTAACCTTCATGAATTCTGAGATTTTCTTGTTGGCTTCCAAAGAGACCATGAGCCATGGCTGCTTCTTGGCGCCCAGAGCCAGTGTCCTGCCTGCTGCAGCCATCATTAATGTGGTAGCTAAAGGAGAAAAGAAGATTTCGTTTACATGCTGTGAGATCCCCACAGACCTACCTCATTGTGTTGAAACAGGGCAAATGCAACAGAACACATTGGGTGGTGTATGTCTGATCCTGGGTTCTTGTCTCCCCTACTCACTGCCCCCTTTGTCTGGGCCTTGTAAGGCTTCGTGAACAGCTGATTGGGTGGCTGCTAGGTGACCTGCTTTGTGTAAATATAATATGTTGGTCTTCTTCATGTTCTTTTGGGGTTTTACAGTTTACACACTTCTTTTTGTACTGAGAAAAATAGCCAAAGCATCTTTGACAAGATTTTGCACCAGGAAAAGAATCTGGAGCATAGCTTGGCGACCCCTCTTGAAGTGTGGGGGTCTTGAATCATCCTCTCTTTTGTGTTCCCTTGCCCTATTTCCTATTTTGGGCCAGATCTTCTGTCCTAAACACTTGGCTCCTACTCTGTCCCCTCTTCTATCCCCCCTCCCCAAAAAAGCCCCCCACCATGTACACATTTAAATCCTGAAGAAGCTACAAACACTCCATCCCTTGTTCCCAATCTCTCGTGTCAAGACCATCCCTTGATGTGATTCGTACAAATACACTACTATTTGGATAGATCAAACCTCCTTTAATCTCTAATCTTGGGGTAGAGAGAAGCAGAAGCAATGGGGGGGCATCCATGTAGAAAGCAAGGTTGGGAGACCAAGAAAGGGAAGATGAATGTATACCCAAGTCACTCAGGAACTTTTGAAACTTATGTCAAATTGGCCACAAGATTGTTTAACAGGATGCAGACGAATGTAGCTCCATGTTTACTGCTAGAAACCAAAGCTTTGTGTGAAATCCTGAATTTATGAGGGTGCGGACAGGGAGGAAATCTTCCATCTATGTGTTCTTTCCCTGATCCCTTCCCCTCATTTCTGAACTGCAGGAGACTGAGCCCCCTGGGGCGTTAAGGACTCCATCTCTGGGGGGTACTTATTGGGTGGTTGAGTTTCCCACTGTGTCGGGTACTTCCTTTCCCACTTGCTATTGTTTTGTCAAACACATGCTGACCTTTTCCCCTTCTCTCTCTTTTTTTTTTTTTATTTTTTTTTTAAAGATTTTATTTATTTATTTGAGAGAGAGAGAATGGGAGACAGAGAGCATGAGAGGGAGGAGGGTCAGAGGGAGAAGCAGACTCCCTGCCAAGCAGGGAGCCCGATGCGGGACTCGATCCCGGGACTCCAGGATCATGACCTGAGCCAAAGGCAGTCGCCTAACCAACTGAGCCACCCAGGCACCCCTCCCCTTCTCTCTTTACCCTGGGAAAATACTAGGAATGTATAAAAATTTATTGGTACCTATAAAAAACAGAACATGCTGGGGATGCTGATGATAGTATTAATAGCGTAGATAGTATGTATGGGACAGGGTTGTGCTGAGCATTTATAAACGTCATCTTGTTCAAGCCCTGCAATAATTCTATCGTAGAGGGACTTTTGTCACTCAAATTTTACATTATCGAACAAAGGTTAGTTCGGAGAAGTTAAATAACGTGTCCAAAATTATACAGCTAGGAAGAGTTGGAGCCAGGTTTCAAACTAGTTTGATCTGAGTGTTGAGCCTTTCTGAATAAGTCCACTGCATTAAGTTAAACCGAAAAAAATCTCATGTCCAGGTGCTGAGGGATGTGAGTATGGACATGTATTTGTTGTGTGTGTACACTTGCACGTATACATCTTTGTGTTCACGTATGTGTGTATGTGTACATGTGCCTTGTTCATGTATGCAAGAGGGTCTTTGCCCACGTGTGTGTGTTGACGTGTGCTGCACGTTCACATGCATATGTGCATCTGTGTGCATGTCTGTACACACGTGTTTTGTGCGGATGCATGTGTGTGTGTATGACGGTGTACGCATGATGCATGTGTGTGTGGTTTTTTAGCACAGTGAAAATATAGCTGGGAAAGGGTCTGGGTAAAATTAAAGCTTGATGTTTAAGTCATATGTACACATTTTTAATAGAGAACAGCTCTAGAACATGTTAAGTTATGGTTGGACAGCCCAGAGCAGAGCCAGGGGGAGTGAGGCACGCTGCCTAGGAGCTGTGCCCACCTCCAGCAGCCCATCCACCACTTCATATGGTTCGAAATCCTGGGGACTTGGGCTACATTTTTCTAGGTTGTGATGATTTTCTTATTTTGGGACACTGTGCATTTCTTGAGTAAATTCAAGTGCGCTGTTTTAAGTTTATTTGGATTCTTCTCTTTTTACTTCAAGCAAATGCACCCTTCTCTGGGACCGTCCTGGCAAAGCCAGCCAGGGCTTGAGAAACCATGGTAAAGCTATGTGAGGTCACAATAGGGTAGAGACCTCATGATTCCACTGTGGGTTTAAGAAATGTCAAGTGGCAGAAACTGAAGAATACTCTTCCTTTTCTTAAGCCAGTAGAATGCAATTGTAACATGACTCACTGCTGCATGGGTTCATATATATCCTCGTGTGCATGTGTGTGGATCATGGGTTCTTCAGCACTTCAGCAAAATATTTATAAAGTCAAGACACCATGCTGGGTGCTGGGACATGCGTATCAGTTAGGAACCTCTTGACTGGGAGGTACAAAGTATTAGTTGGGGAACAAGACTGGGGAGTGGTGGGAGCAGAGGACCTGAACCAGGGTGAGTAATTTATCACAGGCATGGTTTAGAGTTGCTGGTGCATAGTGGTAATAAAAGGCAGATGGACTTTTAGTTGGTTTTATTACTGTTTTTAAATTCCCTGCAAACAACACACCCCCTTACTGCCTATACCCATGGCAGACTGCTCCCCCTACTTGGTACACCACTGCAAAACACCCAGCTAAACAATGAGGAAAATTCTGTTTCTTATGAAATAAACTCTGCAGTCAGATGGTGTCAGGGTTGTTTTGGCAGCTTAATGATATCAGCAAGGATCTAGGGTCTTTCTATTTGTCACCCCTCTTTCAGTATTCTGGCTAAGTCACCAGCCTTACCTCTAATGGCCCAGGATGGCACTGGATGGAGGTAAGATGATGTCCGGCACGAGAGGATGAGTGTGTTCTCCCAATGGGGGTGCACCAATGAGGGGGACACTTTTCCGGGAAACCATGCCGGAGAACTTGGCCACAGATCCCATTGGCCAGGATTGTCACGTGGCCATGAACTAGGTCAGGGGTTGGCAAATCTGCCCAGCCATCTGATCATGTTTAGCCCACAAGGTGAGAACGGTTAAATAGTTGAAAAAAATTCAAAGGCAAAATAATATTTTATGACATGAAAATCAAATGCAATTCCAATTTCAGTGTCCATAAATAAAAGTGTTATTAGAACACAGCCAGGTCCAATTGTTTATGTGTTGACCAGGACTGCCTTCACACTATGGCGGCAAAGTTCACCGTATGGAGACCACATGTCCTGCAAAGCTGAAAATATTAACGCTCTGGTCCTTTACGGAAAGAGTTTGCTGGCTCCTGAGCTAGCTGAATAGATGGCTGGGGCTTCTGCAATTTTCAGGCTCTATGGCGTGCAGCCTGGCGAAGCTTAGGGGACTTCACTAAGGCCACTCAGCGAGTATCACAGAATCCGAGGACAGATCTGTTTGGTTTCACACTCCTTTGCCTGTGTGGTCCATCAATTGAACCTTGAACCGTGAGATGAATGTGTTCTGTAGGGCAGTTTGAGCAAAGCCCAGGGTTTAGAAGATATACGGAAGGGCAGAGTCTGATGCAGCTGGAGGAGGATACTGTGGCAGGTTAGGTGAGGGCCAGACTGGGGGGCTTTGGACACTGAGCTAAAAAGAACTTTAGTCTTTTGAAGTGGAAGGCTGCTGAGGGGGAGATGAGCAGTTCCAAGATGACAGCTCTGACAAAGATGTGACAGATGGGATAAACGTGTGGTATGATACGGTGCATTTTCAATAACGGTTAGCCCCTTCATCTAACACCATAATTATAAAGGGATCCCATCAGTCTTGGTCTAGAGCCCAGAGAAGTGCAAGGTGGCAAAATGGGCTGGAAGGTGAGTTTTGTTTGGCTTCTTCACTGATACTTTTTTTAATCACATAAACCATTAAACTTAAGGCTGCCTATAAAAATAAGGATTGCTGGCATCTCTCAAATAAATAGGAACATCTGGCAACTGGTTCCACATTTCCACATGATAAAAATCAGCTAGAGTGGAGTTGGGGCTGATGTTTTTATATTCTCCATATTCTCTATCCCTGCTTATTATTCTCTTGACATTGAGGCCAAGTGTGAGTTGCTGTATCAGTTAGTGTAACATTAGATGCTGTAACAAATAAACTCAGACAGTCCATTGACTCAATAATGTATAGAAGTGTATCACGTTACCCATGTAACAATCCAATATCGGTGTCCCTGGGAGTGGATGGGCTTCCTTCCCACCATCAATCATTCAGGGACTCAGATTCCTCCTATCTCATGGCTTAGCCATCTGAGCCTTGGAGCACGCAACTGGAGGATGGGGAAAAGAAGGTAGAAAAAGGTCAGATTTCACATTGATCAGAAGTAACGTACGATAAGCACTTACGGCAATTAGATTTTTGACCTCTGGCCTATAGCTAATACGTTGGTTTAGAACAACAATTTAATGTATATAAAAGCGTCTGGTTGGGGATGCTCTGATGAATTTTTACCGGTGTTTGGTCACTATGTCTGCATATTGACCACTTCAGCTTTTCTACCAGCTTTCTCCTGGTTAGATACTAGACTTTATTTTGTTTTTTGTTATTTTTGGTGGTGTAGCAGATTACTTCACAGCTTCATGGCATAACAATACCCAATCATTTTGTTACGCTCATGGATTCTGTGGGTCAGGAATTTGGGCAAGCAAAGCAAAGATGACTTGGCTCTGCTCCTCAGTGACTGGGGACTCAACTGGGAAGGCTTGAACATCCGGGGTCTCCTCAAATGGCTGGAGGATGGAATCATCTGAAGGTTTCTCCACTCACATATGTGAAGTCCAGGCTATTTGGGACTGCCAAATGGGGTGCTACACCAGTTGAGAGTCCCAAATAGGGGACTCACGTGGTTTGGGCTTCCTCGCAGCATGGCAGTCTCAGGATAGACTTCTTACACGGTGGCTCAGAACTCCAAGAGCAAGTATTTTTAGCAAACAAGGCAGGAGTTCCATAATATTCTATAACTGAACTTTGGAAGTCATGCAACATCACTTCTATAGGATGCTGTTGGCCAAATGGTCACAAGCCAATCTTAATTCAGGATTGATGGGAAGAAGGCAAAAAATAAAGACAAAAACTTGAGGCCATGTTTTAAAACTGAGACAGATTGGCACATTGACATCCTTGGGCATGCAGTATAAAGCAGGCCCTTCAGCAGTTTTACCAAAGCTCAAAATATCTCTAACTTGTGGTTTCTGTAATCATCTCTCACTAGCCTAGGGAGATAAAATGAATGAGAACAATTCTAATTGCTCAAAACCATGACATATGCTGCACATCCCAGGTAATCTATTTAAAAGTCTAGATTTTTTCCTTTGAATTTTAATGTATTTGACTTTGAGTCAGTATGGAATCCTCCCTAGTCTGGCATGTGGCTTCTGTCTGGAACAGCTCTCAAAATGTGTCTAAGGCTTCCAGCCTGGCTGCAGATCAAGCCTAGCCCTTCTTAGATAGGATTTATAATTCTGGGTATACTGGGATCTAGAACAAGGTCGTCTTCATCTCAGGTCCACAGATAAAACTTAAGGTGTTCATGATCTTGGATGGGAACAGTTGTACATTTATTTTCACTAACCTCAAGCAAAAATACAGCATTTCCTTCAATTATGAATGTAGGCCACAAACCTCACTACTATTCGTTGGACCTATGATCCTGGGACTTTGCCAGCAAAAGAAATCCGTGATACTTTCATGTATTATTACAGTAGTTTCAGTTATCTTGAAATATTGTTTATATTCATCATTACTTCTTTGAAATTATGATAGTTACTGAAAGTGCTAGGTTGTACATGACCAGTCTTCCTATCTACAGACACATGTCCAAGAAAGCGGGGCAGTTATCCAGGCAATTCTGCACCACCCCCCCCCGCCGCCCGGCCCCACCATTATAGTTCAGCCACAAGCCCATGACATCCTTGCATCTCACGCTGGGACCAGTCACATACATTGCTTTGCCTTCTTCTCTAAACACAGTTGTTGAATAACCAAAACATGGGAGGAGATGAGTAGTTCAAGATCGATGGGAAGAAAGCAAAAAAACAAAGACAAAAACTTGAGGCCATGTTTTAAAACAGACAGACTGGCACATTGACATCCTTGGGCATGCAGTATAAAGCAGGCCATTCAGCAGTTTTACCAAAGCTCATGCTTGGTAACATTTTGCAAAATGGACAGTCCAAATGTGCATTCATAACCCTCTGTAAGGGGGTGCACCTGTTCTTCCTGGAATTCTGGAGGTTGCTGTTGGTGAGGATTCTGGTGGGGTTGACAGAAGAGAAACAGTGAGTACGAACACAGGAACTAGAGAGTGGTACAAGCCCAGGTAATGCTTGCATTTGGAAGTTGAGGGCTCTATCCTTATGGACAGGGTCGTGTTGTGAAAGGCAGAGGCTTTACAAAATTATTGTTTTGGGAGTAGGTGATATATGAACATGGCATAAAATTTTAATGACCCAGAATGGATTTAGTGAAAGGTACTCACCTTACTCCTATCCCTCAGCTACCCACTTTCCTTCCCCAGTGACAGTAACTGCCATCAGGTTTGGGGGCATAACTCTCCATTTATGGAATTTGTATGCAGTCAACACAAACACACCACACACTACCATACCTCCACTATGGCAAGAGCCTCCTAGTTTTTGAATATCATGGGAAAAAATGCATTCTATTACAAAATTCAATTACAATATAAAAGTCTCCCCGATGCTTCTCCTTGAGGAAAATTATTTGAACTGTTTATTTGTCTAGTGCTTCTGATGTCCAGTTCCATATTTTAAATAAGATGTGTGTATCTCTGTTTCTTGACTCACCCACTTCGGATAGGATCTAGTCTTCTCCACTATGAAATGTTTCAGCCAAATCAGCCTACATTAATGAGCGTAAGTCCTCTCTTTGCATTTTTAAAATTAGTTACTCTTTTCCATTCTTCTTTTGGTTATTTTTATAACTTTAACAACCATTGCTTTTATAGCATCAGTATTAATAACATTTGTTTTCTGTTTTATAGACATGATTAATTATTCCATGCATCGTCCATATGTTCCTCTGAGTATTAACAATGATCAAAATCAGTACTATTTTATTATGTAAATATTATTTATTTCCAAACTAATTATTGTGATTGGCCCCTGAAAGAAGGGACTAGAGCATAAACTTTGCCACCCAAAGTGATATTAATAATAGCACCAGTATGTACGGGGCACCACAAATCCCACTTTATTTATTTTTAAAATTTGGGTTTTTTTTTTTCTTTGAGATAGAGTTGATATATAATAACATTGTGTAAGTTTAAGGTGTACATGTGTTGATTTCGTGCACTTACATATTGCAGTATGATTACCACTGTAGTGTTAGCTAACACTTCTATCATATGCAATTATCAGTTTTGGTGTGTGTTGGGAATAATTAAGATCTAGTCTCTTAGCAACTTTGAAGTTTATAATACAATGCTGTTGTCGATAATCACTGTGCTGTGCCTTAGATCTCTGGGACTCATTTATTTACTAGTTGCAAGTTTGTAGTCTTACACAACATCTCCCCAATGCCCCCTGCCCCCCACCCCTTCTACTCTCTGTTTTTATAAGTTTGGCTTTTTTAGATTCTACCTATAAGTGACATCATACTGTATTGTGGAGATAAATCAGATAGAGAAAGACAAACACCGTATGGTATCACTTATAGGTGGAATCTACCAACCCTACTTTAAAAATGAGCATGCAGAGGGCCAGGGTATTAAGAAACTTGCCCAAAGGTCACACAGTGTTAAGTAGAGCAGGGTGGACAGGATTTGAAACTGGGAAATACGATTTGGGAGCTCGTGGTCTTCACCACTGTACTGTTCTTGCCTTTCTAAGCAGTAAAAGCAAATGGATTCTCGTGCCTCGTACTCCATCAATTTCCTGTCTCCTAAAATTCGTTGTAGTAAAGCATATATGGAAATGGTTGAAGTAAAAAGTAAGAGTAACCCTTGCACCTTTCCCATAACCATCGCCCATCCCAAAGAAAATTAATGTTAACACTTCAGTGGGTAGCTTTCCGGTCCTTTTTCCATGTAATTTAATGGGCTCACATGTTCTGTATTTTACCAGTTGACTTGCTTTTTGATTTGGAGATCTTCCCATATCAACATATAAAAATCTACTACATTCTTTTTAAAATGGCAGTAAAACATTTCTTTATAAGGGTGTGCCATAATACATGTAATCACTCCCTTATTGATGGATATTTGAATTGTTTCCAGTGTTCACTATTACAAACAAAGCAGCCAAGAATAGCCTAGTCCTGCTTTTTGGGCCTGTGTGTATGTTTCTCTAGGATAGACTGGTAGCAATGAAACTGCTCTGTGTGTCGGGCACATTTAAAATTGTGATGGCTCTTGCCAGTTTGTTTCTCCTTATGCACAGCAGGCTTTAAAATTGGTATTTCTTCCACACTGAATGAGAATGTTTGTTTCTTTATAGCATCCTCGACATTTGCAACCGTCCCTCCCTTTTGTTTTTGCCAAGCCAGTGGGCAAAAATTTTGATGTCTGGTTGTTCATGTGCATTTCTTTTATTATAGATTAGGTTCACCATCTTCTTATTGACATTTCACCATCTGTTTATTGATATTTGTAATTCTTCTGCAAATTGCCTGTTCATAGCTTTTGCTCATTTAACTATGGAGATACGGGCCTCACAGATTTTTAGGAAATCTATATATTTGGCAAAATCTTTCATTTAGTACACTGTATATATTTTCCTAAAATGCGTTGCTTGTCTCTTGGGCTTATTTGTGGTGCTTTTGTCATGCAGAATTTTACATTTTTAAGTACTCAAATCTGTCACTCTAGTGTAGGATGTTTCCATTAGCATCTCAAGCCCAAAGTGTCTAAAACTGCCTTTCCCACTGTTCTCCCGGTTACCTTCTCCTCTTGATCTTGTATCCATTCATTTCTTCATAATTGTTTTTTTTTTTTAAGATTTTATTTATTTATTTAATTGACAGAGAGAGAGAGACACACAGCGAGAGATGGAACACAAGCAGGGGGAGTGGGAGAGGGAGAAGCAGGCTTCCCGCTGAGCAGGGAGCCTGATGTGGGGCTCGATCCCAGGACTCTGGGACCATGACCTGAGCCGAAGGCAGTTGCTTAACCAACTGAGCCACCCAGGCGGCCCTTTTTCTTCAAAATTGTTGCATGGGCCTTTGGGACATGTGAGTTTTTTGTTTTTGTTTTTGTTTTTATCATGAGGGTGGCTGGCAAACTTCATGGGCAATGATTTTATAATTTTTATAAAAGCAAAGGAGTTCAAAGAGATCTTTTAAAATGCAATTATCAGGCACTCCGCTTAGAAGCAGAGAACAATAGATGGTGGGGATTGTGTCTTTGCAAGTTCCTGCACTGAAACACTGCAAATGACTAAGTGTGTTGCCTCAGGACAGACTTCTCAACTCTGATGTTGTCAAACTTTATTTGGCTCTCTTGAGCTCACTAATCTCCAAACCAGACCTCTTTTCAGCCTACAGAGACCCCATTTTTTATTGTGAGCACAACAGCGGTGGGGAGCATGCAGAAGTGCAGAAGGAATGGCGCAACCTTCCACATGAGCCCAGGGCAGGTGTTCCCTCACCATGGTGGAAAAGGTTCCCAAGTCCTACCCATGCTGGGTGGGGTTGGGAGGCAAACCTCGGGGAAACTATCAGTTTGAAAAATGGGGTCTCTTTCCTTCTTGGGATTTTTCTCTATGCTTCCTCTTCCTCCTGGCCCTCGCATTGGTCCTGTCAAGGAAGGAAGCCTGTTGCTTTATGTTCATTTTTTGCCCTCCCCCAACTTCCATGGCTGTCCTTTGGGGACCTCACAGCAACTTCCCACTGCGGACTACTTGATAACATGCAACCTGGGTTGACTCAAACCTGTGAATTTCCTTTCCTGAAACCTTAAGATGCCATGGGGTCCCCCAGCTAATTTCATAAATTTGGTGTCACATTGTAAATCAAGCAGCTGCAGAGTGGCCAGAACATCTGCTTGGTTCTGCTATTCTCTTTACGGCAAAAGGAAACTAGAGGTCAGTGAGATGTGTGTATTGACAGTAAGTGCCTGTATGGATCAGAAAAATCAGGATCTTTTGCTTCCTAAAAATAACATCTTAACACACACACACACACTTAGAGCTTTATGGAACTCTTCCTAAAGGATCAGGTAGTACGCTAAGCAAATGAATAAGTCGTAGAACTCTGGAGGTTATTGGGGTCTCTGTTTATCTTTAGCAATTTATTTATTTATTTATTGTATTTATTTATAAAAAGATTTTATTTATTTATTTATTTATTTATTTATTTATTTATTTATTTATTAGAGAGAGAGAGCAAGCAGGGGAGGAGCAGACGGAGAGGGACAAGCCGACTCTGTGCTGAGTGCAGAGCCTGGAGCAGGGCTCCATCTCACCACCCCAAGATTGTGACCTGAGCCGAAATCAAGAGTTGGACACTTAACTGACTGAGCCACCCGGGCGCCCCTCATCTGTAGCAATTTGAAGATGTTGGAAGCAGTGGTGGAAAATAAATAGCTAAAGAGGGTGCAAGACAGGAACTGTTACCTGTAACTACCAGGGCATGGGAGGCCATTTGCTTTAATAAGATGATACCTATTTCCCTTTCTTAGAGACTACTCTATCAGGTTAGGCTATGCTGTGGTAACAAACTCTCCCTCCCCTCAATTTCAGGGACTTAACAATACAAAGGTTTGTTTATGGCTCACGCCAAGTTTGATTGGGGTCAGGCGACCCTACTGGGCAATTGACCTCCATGCGTGGGGAAGAGAAATGGAGGGCCAGACAGTTGCACACAGCCTTTAGGGGTTAGTTCTGTAAGGCACATATATTCCTTCTGCTCACTGCCAGAACTAGCCACATGGCCACACCCACTGTTTGGAAATGTGGAAGAGTCCATGGATGTTTGGCAAGTAGTAAATGTCTCAGATACCCTAAGCTGTATTTGACAGACATAATAAAGATAATATTTCCTCCTTGTTTTGCTTAATTCTTAACTTTTGACTTAGCAACTGTCCCTCTCCCTCTCTCTCCTTTCTTTTCACTTCTACAACAAATAACCATATTAGGATGTTAAAAATTATTCTTAAATGGGGCGCCTGGGTGGCTCAGTTGGTTAAGCATCTGACTCTTGATTTCAGCTCCGGTCATGATCTCCTGGTTGTGGGATCAAGCCCCATGCTGGGCCTGTGCTCAGCATGGAGTTTGCCTCAGATTCTTTCTCCCTCTCCCTCCCACTTACTCTCTCTCTCAAATAAATAAATAAAATCTTAAAAAAAAATAAGGTGTGTAGGTAGAAGAATATCTATGGACTATGTATAGTTCTAAAGTTATTCTACCATGAAATACAGAGTTCTTAACTGAAGGTTCCCAAGCACACTGCTTCCCAGCCCCTTAAACAGTTTCTACAGGGCGCCTGGGTGGCTCAGATGGTTAAGCGTCTGCCTTCAGCTCAGGTCATGATCCCAGGGTCCTAGGATCGAGCCCCACATCGGGCTCCTGGCTCAGCAGGGAGTCTGCTTCTCCCTCTCCCTCTGCCTCTCCCACTGCTCATGCTCTCTCTCTCTCTCCGTATCTCTGTGTCTCAAATGAATAAATAAAATCTTTAAAAAAAAAAAAAAAGTTTCTACAGTAGACCCTTTGGTCCGCAGTTCAAACCCGTCCTCACTGTACTGCCCTCCTGAGCCTCTCTGGAAATCACCTGGGACACTTGTTAAATATACAGATTCTTGACTCTCATGCTAAATTCACTTACACCAGAATTTTGTTGGGTAGGACTCCTTTTAAAAGAGCTCCACAGATGATTCCAATAAACACTGAAATTTGAGAAAGGCTAGCTTGTATTAATTTTCCCAGGAGTATATGCATATTTTAAAAGGATAGCTGAAAGAAGAAAATGTTTCATATGAAGGAATGATTTACTAAAAGTCGAAATTTGAACACTAGTGTGGGGGGTTGGTCTTTGGGTGAAGCCCTTCCTATATTCAGTCATACTAAGTATGTTTGCTTATTCAGCTACGTGAAGTTGGCAGGTACAGTTTTTTGGCATTGTTTGGTTGGTTTAAAAATGTCTCTTTCAGATATTGTGCTGTATTTTTGTATAGCGTCTTTTGGGTTTTCCTCACAAGGGACAGTTCCTTACTATGGCCTTTCATTTCTGGGTGTGAGTTCATCTTCAGATGGAGCTATTTCTTCCTCTGTGTGTGTCTCCAATCCCTGGGATGTGGAAACCTCCTTACAGAGTGTTTTTTGCTTTGTTCCATCAGGTGTCCAGTGGGTTGTACTTGCCTAGGACCATTTCCTTAGGGTTAGCATCATGGTCCCATGCAGCGAAGGGTGTACTTGAGATCTCTAACTCACACATGGCACAGGCATATAGTTTTTAATTCTCTCCATCCAGTGGCATGAAACAGATGTACTTCCTTGCCACTCAGTAGGCCCTATTATAGTATGGTTGTTTTTTTAAACCCTTCCTTCTCAAAGCAAATAACCTTTCGAGGTCTGTTTCAAGGCCATATATCTTAGCCCCTCAAAATCCCTACATCGTCTCTGATACTGTTCGCCCTTTTCCTTGGGCAGCCATGGCATCATGTCTAAGATTTAACTCTGTAGCTTTTAATTTCTTTTTTTATTTTCTGGTGCCTAAGGATATCCAAATCTTTATTTTGAATTCAGCTTAGAATGTTTTTTTTTTAAATGGTTGTATTTTGTCCACGATGTGTTTGGAGCCTGGCCAGGGAAAGGGCACATACTAACATAGTGTTTCAGTCTGCCATTTTCCCTGAAGTTTTACAAGATTTTTTTGGAAGCATGTTCCTCTGCAGCTAGTTGTGTTCATTCGCTTTGTGCCATCACTGCTGTTTTGTTTGCTAAATCCCTTCCCTCTTGGACAGGATTTGATGTTAAGGAGGTCCCATTTCAAGCAGAAAACAGATCATTAATCACAGTCTCCTGTGGAATTTAGTTCATTTTCCTCCCATAGCTCTTATCACACTATATTATGGTCAGTTCCAGACAGCTTTGCCTTCCATACTATATGCTTCTAGGGCCAGTAAGCAGATCTCATTAATCTTTTTATCTTCAGTGTTGGAACAGTGTCTAGCACACAGGGTGGGTCAGAAAAATGTTCGTGTTACTGGCTCTTAGGCAGGAGGCCTTGCCATTGAGGATGAGATAGTGATGTGTGTTACTGCACACGAAGGGCCTCGCAGAATTCTGTCTCTCGTGTGAATGGTTAGAACATCCTTCTGGGTTTATTGGATTTTTAAGTGCTATTAATGACTATTAACTAGTCTGTGTAGATTAACACCTGCTCCCTGCCTAGATGCACACACAACCATTAGTTGTAATGAAGAGCCTCCCCCCAGGGATTGGAAATGCATAAAAAACTCAGGGAGGGACTTGTCTTCTTGCTCTCAGTGATGGACTCGGGTCCTCAAAAACATGCTTCCAGGCCATCTGCCCCATGCCCTGCTTGCCCACCTGCCTCCTCTCCTCCCTACCTTCTTCTCTCTCCCTTTTACCTCTATCGGGGAAAGTGCCTGAGATAAACCATAGTAATTTGTCAATAAATATTTGTTGAGTGAATTCTTTTAATTATCTTTAAAAAGGCAAAAATATTATCTCCCTTACTTTTTCATACAGAAGCAGCCTCTAAAGCATAAGCTAATGATAATGATAATGGTTGACACTTAGCACATCATTACCCATCAGGTATTTGTTGCTAAGCATTTTGCATCTATGGGGGTCATTTCTTCTCAGAAGCCACCTGATGTAGATGACACATATGTTGACTCCTACTCACCTGATGCAGAGAGTAATTCTTGCCAGGTCATATACCCCGTAATTGCTAGAACTGAGCTATGAGTCCAGGCGGGCTCATTATAATTGTTGGAACACAGCTCAAGAATTACTCACCTGCTAAAGAAACACTCCATGTTGGAGTGTCCGCTAGACCCAGCCACACAGTTGGGATCGTTATTTTTTAGCCAAGAATAATATAAGAGGGATAGAAGGTGCTGGGCCCTGCATCCCCTTCCAGGTTGTCAGATTCAGGAAGGAGATAGACGAACCAGCCAGTGAGGTTTTCTGTGGCAAGACTGCATCTGAAACCTTAGGTCAGTATCAAGGATTTGTGGTCTAAGGATCTTGGACCCTTCTTCTGGTTTCTAGAATTATAAGATTATATTTTAAGAACATAATGATAAATAATATTGAAATATTAATATTAGAAAGATAAGGTAATGGTCTCAAGGAATATTCAACTTAATTTTCTTTAATGATCTGAAATAAATGTTGAGATGCAAGTAAGTATTTTGTAGTTAAAAAAAAGAGAGAGAGAGAGACAGAGAAAGAGAAAATGCTAACCTTAATACAGGCTCTAGAGAAGCTGGCAGTCTCTGTGTGTGAGACGTCTAGCACCACAGACAAGAAGTTTGGCTAAGGTAACACTTTCAGTAAGAGATGATGCTTACCCACTCTGCCTGCTCTGGGGACCAGGATCTGGACTATAATTACATGGGTTTGTGCATAGCCTCCATTAGACCAGATATCTATTCATTATAGTATCTGGTAACTCTGCGTTAACAAAGACTAGGTAGAGGACATGGGCAGGTTCCAAGAAATTTTGTAAAAATGCTCACACGCATTCTTTTTCCCTTCTTCTGGCTTTTATTTCCTTCCTGTTGACTGAAATCTAAATAATGGTTGGAGATCCAGCAGCCATCTTGGACCATGAGGTGGACCATGATGGAGTAAAAACGATGAGCCTGAACCCTTGTCCTCTTGGAGATCAGAATCAGTCCTGAACTGCTTTGCTTTAGATGGGGGGAAAAATGTCCTTTTAGCTAATTCGAGTTACGTTAATTTGGATTTTATTCCACTTGCACCTAAACCTAATTGTAGTTGATCAGTCCTATACCAAGTGATTCCCAACGGACATTACACAGTGTGAGTTGGAGAGAAGCAAAGCCTACTTACTGATTCAGTCATTTTGCAGTTAGCAAGACCACAGAATCCTAGCTGAACAATGGTGGGAGTGCTTTGTCTGCTTGGACACTCTCCCCTAAGTTCTTTGCCTAGCTGACTCCTCATTGTGATACAGAGGAGGTGAAAGACTTTGTCACTTTTACAATTCTTCCACTTCTCACCATCTGCCCTTTGCCAGGTGCCTTTGCTGTTTGGATCAGAGAAAGCCAGGTTCCTCATTGTTCCATTCATGTCGTGTAAGATAAGACTTTGGTGGGGCTTATCTCTTGCGTTACAGCAGAGAACTAGAAGGATCTAGGTTATGCTGGCAAGCCTGCTTCCATTTCTTTTTCTCTGGAGGGAGAGGCTGTAGTGGATGAAGATAATGAGGATGGTAGGGGCCACATGGATGCTCTGATACAAGATCTGCTTTGCTTCTCAGACAAGCAGATCTTCCCTCTAGACCAGCCAGCTCTGAGTGTATCTAGGATAGAAACGAAGGGTGAATGTAATTAAAGTCCATAAACATATTAGGAACAAGAAATTGCAAAATGCAGTGAGAGGGCATTTACACTGAAGGATTAGCAATTACCCGTGCTGAGAGTGAGGGATCTTATCGCTCCTCCTCTGGGCCAGGATGTAGCGGCTTCCTCCTTGTGAGTGTGATGGTATCTCTGTGACTTGGCTCTGAAACAACTCCTGCTTAGAAGCTGATACTGAACTTGCAAAAAAAAAAAAAAATAATAATATATATATATATATATATATATATATTTCTAATCTTCAAATAATGACAGTACACCATGAGAGTCTTGAAATGGTTTCTTAACTCAGGCAACTTTTTACTACTCTGGCCTTGCAGTAGTTGGTGTATGAAGACTTTATCAGAGGATTGTGCTTGGGAGAAAAGATTGGCAAGTATGTGCTTCATTATGTCTTTTAGGGCAGCATAAACAAACAGGGCACAAAAGTAATACATGTTTTTATAATTTGGAACATATGGAGAACATCACATGTAATTATGTTCATAGCAATAGCAACATTGACTATATGCTGGATACTTTCTAAGCATGTCTCATATACTAACTCTCCTAATCCAATAATCCCCAAAGGCAAATGCTATCATTATCCTCATTCCAATTTTCAAATGAGGAACTGGAGGCAGTGAAAGAGTTGAAAAGTCATACAGTTGATATAGGTGGAGCAGGGATTTGAACCAGGGGATGTATCCCAGAGTCCAGGCTCTTAACCATTACAAAGACTATCTCTTTGAATGAATACACACATGCACACACACACACACAAGATGTTCAAGTGACCTAATGGTGTCAAGTTATCCATCTTCAGATTTCCAACAGATCATTCTCTTCAGCACTTATGACAATGACTTGTGCATGATTTTAAATAGTCACAGATAGTAAGAATTATCCTCACTCCCTAAAGTTAGAGTTGATAACCTCTGCAACTTTGGACAAGTAAATTAACCTTTCCAGGCTTGGGCTTGGGTTTGCTTATTGTAGAATTGGAATAATTGGAAAAGGGACATCAGGTAAGAGGAGTATATAAAATGCCTGTGTTCCATGAAACTCTTTTAGTTGTCAGTGACTGAAAACGCAACTTAAATAGACTTAAGCAAAAAAAAGAAAAAAAAAAGTGGGATTTCTTTGCTCTTGTATCTGAGAAGTCACAGGGTGATCCTCAGATTGGATCCACAACCAAATGGAGTGATCTTTTTTGTTTGTATTGTTGTTTCTGTACTTTTCAGTTTCATTTTCCACTTTCCTTTTTTATTTTTATTTTTTAAGATTTATTTATTTATTTGATGGGGGGGGGATGGGCAGAGGGAGAGGGACAGAGGGTCTCAAGCAGATTCCAAGCTGAGCACAGAGACTGGCTGTGTGGGGTGGGTGGGCCTCGATCCCACGACCCTGAGATCATGACCTGAGCTGAAATCAAGAGGCAGACCCTTAACTGACTTCCAGGCATCCCACTCTTCCCTTTTTTATACTGGCTTCATTCTCAGGTTTCACGTGAGAGAAGGATGCCTCCAACGCGATCTTCAAATCTAGCTGGAAAGCAAGGGCTGTGGGTTTAGTCGGGATTAGCTCCGATGAGCTCTGACTGGCTCAGCCTGAGTCACATGCCCTTCCTCCAACCAATCATTGCCTCTGGGGAAATTGCTTGCTCTTATTGGCCACGCATAAGTCACGTGCGGCAGTGGGGCAGGGGCGGCCATGTTGCCTCAGGCATGGAGGCGAAGAGTGGGGGATGGGGTCTCCCTGGAAGCAAAAGCAGGCTGCTTACCCTTATGGTGATAAGCCTAGGTGCGTGCGGAGCACCAGAACCGACTGTCCTGTGAGGACAGTGCCTGAGCCTTGTGAGGAACTCAACAAATGCTGGTTCCAGGCTTGTTCTTGCGTTGGGACTCACAAGACGCCATTCCAAAGCATCTTTCTCAGGACCGTGTGAACTGGAATGGCATTGGAGAACTTTGTTGTTGTTTGTTTTGTTTTTAAAGTTGAGTATGTGCGACACACAATGTTACATTAGTTTCAGGTGTACAACTTAGTGATTTGACAAGTTTTATGTTATGCTATGTTCACCACAAGTGTACCTACCATCTGTCATTACATCACTCTTTTAATATCATTGTACTTCTTATGCTGTGCCTTTTTGGAGAAATTTGTTTTAACAGGGTAAAAGATGTCATCATTAGAATTGCAAGAATTACATCCTTACCTGGCTTTTATTCGGCATTTCCTTCCACTCCCGCTCATCATGTTTCCCCAGCGATCCTAAAAGCCTTGCACATCCTTTCTATAGGAAGACCAGAGATCAAGTGGTGATAATGTGTCAACCATATCTTATCAGGCAGTCTGCCAGCAAACCATCCCTAACGCCCCAGCATCAGAGAACACAACTCCGTGCAGACGTGAAGGGAAATTGTGATTGCAGGGAAAAAGAAAACCAGGAATCCAAACTTTCCCACTTATCTTTACTGTAATTAGTCGAGTTAGTCATTCAGTGTTAATCATTTATTTATTTATTCATTCAACAAATATTTATTAAGTACCTCTGCTGTGTCCAGTTCTATGCAGGTACTGGGACTTGGGAGCCCCCCCCTTTTTTTTAATTAAAGATTTTTTTTAAGTATGTTATTCCATTTTCTTTACTCTCTCCCATCATGGAAAAAGTTGGTGTCTGAGATGAGTCCTAACCAGTCCAGAGGTTTTCCCACCATACTCATCCGTGCTTTTCAAAACGTGCTCTTGAAGTCCCACATTTCCAAGGGGGAAGCTAAGGGATCTTCCACGGAGCTGGGAAGGAGAGGATGAGTAGGTGGGCCATCCTTCTTTTATATCTTGGAGTTCCTAATAAGAATGTCTTCAGAGAAAGGAGCACATACATACCCACACAGAGAGATGCTGGAACCAGGCAGGTCTGAACTTCAGTTCTGTCCCTGGCTATCTAAGCATGTGACATTGGGCAGGTCAGGTCATCTCTGTGGATCTGTTTTCTCCTCAATTAAGAGGAAGATGGTAATAAGTACTTCACAGAACCATTTAACAGAACTTTGTAGAACATGGTGAGGATCCATTGAGATAGGTTATGTGGGGGCGCCTCGGTGGCTCAATCATTAAGTGTCTGCCTTTGGCTCAGGTCATGATCCCGGGGTCCTGGGATCAAGCCCCGCACTGGGCTCCCTGCTCAGCGGGAAGCCTACTTCTCTTCTCCCTCTCCCACCCCTCTCCTTGTGTTCCTTCTCTTGCTGGGTCTCTCTCTGTCAAATAAATAAATAAAATCTTAAAAAAAAAAAAGAGAGGTTATGTGAAAAGAATCTGATACGGTGCCTGGCACGTAGTAGGAGTGTAATAAAAGTTCATTCTCATCCCGTTCTCCCTCTTCCCTTCCTCCCTTCTTCCTTCCCTCCCTTCTGAGCCCACTTGGCAGGCAGCCGGTGTCAGATGGTGTTCACGTGGCGTGAGCAGAAGCTGATCCAAGATGAGATGGCACTTACTGCCCCTTTTACGTCAGTGATGCTCCACCTGCCTTTGAGCCCCAAGCAGAAGTGAGTGCCTGTCAGAAGCTGTCAGGAGGGACTGACGGTGCCCCTTGAGAAGAGCGCCCCCACTTTGCTCGGCAGTATAACCTGGCTGCATTTGACCTTGGCAGCCGCCTGAGATGGTGCTCTCCTGGCAACATCGGGAGGCCTGCCTCCAACCATGAGCCTGAGGGTGGGGGAGAGGAAATGTTTCTCTTTTCCGTTTTCTTCGGAGCAAACTCATCGTGAATACCGTCCTAAACGTGAAGAGGAGAACTGGCATCGAGTGTGGTCAGAAACGGTTAGTGGCAAGTTGCAGGTGCACAGGTCAAATTGGTTTAAGCACAGAGAGGGAATTACTGGTTAAGTCGCCCCAAATCTGAGTGGCTTCAGGAAGGCTGTCTCCAGTGACTCCAGCAGTGGCTTCGGAATCTCTCTCAATCTCTCCTCTGCTTTCTGAGGCAAGTCCTCCTATTATCATGGCAAGATGGTCACTAACATTTCCAGGACCTCTTTCCCAGCTCTGTAATCCCAGCAAAAACAGAGCTTTCCTCTCCTACTGGATCCAGCAAGAATTCCAACACTGAGTCTCATCAGTCGGGTTTGGCCAGTGGGAAGTGGGATGCAGCTGTCTGACCAGCCAGGCCTCTTCCTGGAAGGGGAGGCAGACCAAGCATGGGGAAGAGCTGATTCCAAAGGGAAGACTCGGGGTCGGCACCAGAAGGAGTCAATGTTGGCAAAAATAGTGGGCATTTACTCTAGGACTTTTCTTACAAAATAGCAAGACCTGACAAAGAAAGCCTATGTTACAACATAGAAGAAGGCACAAGATCTTTCCAGGTCCATGAGAAATCCAATCATTAGCCTCTTTTCCCTATTAAGCTACACAGTAACAAAAAGAATGAATCAATGTTTACTTCACCAGGTGCAATTGTAACATTCTCTGACTAGATTCTTCTTTGTTCCCACCCCAATAAATTACTTAACTGGCAGTCACTGAGAAACACCATGAAACCATGTGCCATGCTTAGTTTTATGTGTCAACATAGCCAGACTCTAGTGTGTATTTATATTCAAACACATATCTATAGGTACTTCATAGAGCTATTTATTATTTTTTTATATTTATATTGATATTTTTTTTTGAGAGAGAGAGTGCATGAGCTGTGGGAGGGGCAAAGGGAGAGGAGGGAGCCCAATGCTGGACTCGATCCCAGGACCCTGAGATCATAACCTGAGCTGAAGGCAGACGTTTAACCAACTGAGCCCATCCAGGCACCCTTCACAGAGCTATTTAATAGAACTTTGTAGAACATGGTGAGGATCCAGTGAGATAAGCTATATGAAAACTACAGTGCCTGGCACGTAGTAGGAGCTTAATACAAGTTTATTTGCATCCCTGCCTCCTTTTGTCTCTCTCTATACATACACATACATATATTTATACATATTTTTATTTATACATATATATATATATTATATATATGTGTGTATATATATGGAGAGAGGGATGTATATAGATATGTATATACAACTATGTACATATGTATTTATAGAGAGAGAGAATACATTTTCTACTTGTTGTGTTTCTCTGGTAGAACCCTGACGGATACACCATAGAATGTCAGAATACGGTCTGTAGCTGAAAAATCACATTGGCCATGATGTCAGTCAGCTTTAAGTCAAAGCTGAGGCAGAAACCTGTTCGCCTTCCGTGTACAAGTTCTGTAATTTGATTGAACCTGTGGAGTAGTAGTCCTATTAATACGTTTTCACAGCAATGGTACCACATTTTGTGGGTCCCTAAAAAACAAAGTGTCACTGTAATACTGGGAATAAATAGTTGATAGTACTTGAAAGCACCTTTCTGGGGCTCCTGGGTGGCTCAGTCGTTAAGCATCTGCCTTCGGCTCAGGTCATGATCCTGGGGTCCTGGGATCGAGCCCCGCATCGGGCTCCCTGCTCGGCGGGAAGCCTGCTTCTCCCACTCCCACTCCCCCTGCTTGTGTTCCCTCTCTCGCTGTGTCTCTCTGTCAAATAAATAGATAAAATCTCAAAAAAAAAAAAAAAGAAAGGAAAAGAAAAGAAAGATAGCACCTTTCTACTGAGGAATTTCAACTACTTCACAGGCATTACCTCATGAAGCTACACGTGATGATAACGAAGTAGGTGGCAGATATGACCAACCCTACTTAACAGACTGAAATTGGGGCATGGTGGATGTGACTTGGCCCCAAAGCTATGTCAAAACTCACTGATGGACTTGGAATAGGAAAAAAAAAAAAAGCTTGCAGGCCTGTGGCCAGTGTTCAGCCAATTCGAGGTGTGGTCTCCCTGTCCCTGAGTGGGAATCACCTGGGGGTGGGGTGGGTGGGTCATTAAAATGCAGATTCCCAGGCCCTGCCCTAGAGATTCTGGAAAGCGAATCAAGGAGTTTGCCACTGGCAATATCCTTGGGTGGGTCTCAGCACAGGAAAGCCTGAGAATGGCTCATGAGGTGTAGTTTTACACCTTTGTCTCTACCTTCCTTGGCTTCATGGGAATATACACTGAAAAATTTAGGAACTTGGTAACTGGTTCAAGGAAGAAAGAAAACCTGAAAGAAAAAAAAAATACTTCGTTTACTTTCTTTTTTTAAAGCAGACTTTTAAGTGCTTCTCATGGTTTTCAAAGAGCTGTTTGAAGAAAGTGAAGCTGCCTGTGAGTCGCTGGTGGGAATATTCTATCCACTACCTGTATCTGTTGGTATTTGTATAATGTGGTTTTTTTTGAGCCCTCCACGCTCATCGGTGAGACCTCTCCCACTGCCTCTCAGATGTTCTCTGGGTGTTTAACCAAAGAAACGCAGGTGCCATTTGTAAGCCAAGGTTGTTTTTACTTGAGTATCACTGGCAGAAATTATCCAGTGGCTCTTAAGCTGTCTAAGACCAGGGGACTGTCTGACGGGGTGGATTCAGCTTGGCAACAATCCTCTGATTCCCTGGCCAGACCAACTCAGTGAGGCAGACATCGATTGGGCTTATAGCTTTAATGTCCTTCCCTCTTGTCATTGTTGTCTTTTTTAAAAGTCTGACAAAAGGAGGTCTGTATAGCAGAAGTTCTTAAAAGCAAGAAAAGCTTGTTTTTCTAGAAAAAGAGATTAGGCGATGTTTGAACAATAAATAGAATCTAGAAGGTTACTGCCCACACTGTCTGTTCCTAGGAGGCCTTTGTAAGCACAAAGCTCTGAAGATCTAAGAGAGAGGAGACGTGTAGGTGGCTAGTGGTTGGGTCTGCCCTCCAAGTTAGCACCTGCCTGCACCCACTGGCCCTCAGTTTGCCTGCTCTTCAGGTCACAAGGAAGGTGAGGGACAGAGGCTGGATGGAGTGTGAGAGCTCCTCGCCATTAGAAGAAAATGATTCACAAAGCCTTGCTATGTAAAGAGCCACAATGATAAATATGGGTTCTGTCCCTGGAACTCCAGTTTATGCTCCCCACCTCAAATGTACTAAGAAAGGTAATAAAAATTGAGATGAAAGTCATATATATGCTTTCACAAACATTTCAATATGTAAACTCAAACTAAACGGCATGAGAACTCTGTTGTAATCATGAGAAACTGGATGCAACACAAACACCCATTTTGTGTGGAAACGTTTAAATCAATTATGAAATATTCACACGATGAAATTCCATGGAGCTGGTAATCAAATGAGGCATTTCTGTATGTATGGGCATAGATGATATATAGCATGTATTTTTAAAGCAAATTATAAAAGAATATAGTAGGATTCTATTTTGTAAAAATATTAGCAACCACGTGTGTTGGCGTATGCATACGAAGAGAACTTGGAAGAATAAGCACCCTGTGGCTAAGAGGTTTGGGACTACAGCAGATATTTACACTTTACATTAGGAATTTCTCTTATATTTGAATTTTTTATAAAGAACACAGTTACTTTCTTAATAGAAAGAGCAAACTTTAAACATCTAAGAAATGAAACACTGAAAAATTCCTCTGGGGGAATTTCTCTGCATGTGCTAGACTGGTTGAGGTTCTTATGATGCTGGTCTAGTGAAGTTGGGACAAAAGACACTGTGCTTTGGTTTGGTTCTCGGTAAAGCAGGCGCTGGGACAGTTGGGAATGTGGAAGGTTTATGGGAGTAGAACATCTGTGGAAGGAAAAGGGAGGAAGCCGTCAGACCCCGAGGCTGACACGACAAAGTCCACTGGGAAGCACGGGGTGCCCGTTACACAAGCCCCATGCTGGGGCCTCATACTGAGCCCTTGGACAACCCCCCTTGCACAGTCATTCTCTGGGGGCAGCTCAGGGGGGTAACCTGGGCAGAACGCGGAGCCAAACTCTCTAAGAACTAATACCTGGAGGCTGTCTGCTAAGGAGGCTCCTGGTAGCCACAGGGCTAGTCCTTTCTTGAAAGGCGGTCTGAGCGAAGCATTCACGTTCCTGCCACAGTGCCTTTTTCCCTTCTTGTGCAGACTTGGCTGTTGGCGGTAAAGGTGGGTTGGAGTGAAATCTTGCATTTTCTCTAGGCTACGGTACTTTTCTCTTCACAATGCTTTCTAACCATCTCAACTCTGGTTCAGCTACATTTTGAAAATAGAGTTAAAAAGCAGCTTATCAGGACACCTGGGTGGCTCAGTGGGCTAAGCGTCTGCCTTCAGCTCAGGTCATGATTTCAGGGTCCTGGGATCGGGTCCCACATGGGGCTACTTGCTCAGTGGGGAGCTGCTCCCCCTGCTTGTGTGTGCTCTCTCTTTGACAAAGATATAAATAAAATCTTTAAAAAAATAAAAAATCAAAAGCAGCTTATCTTATGTGAAAGTTAAAAAGGATAAAATTACTTATATTAGATTGAATTTAAATAAAAAACATCCTAAAAATTACTTATATTAGAATAGATAGATATTATTAAAAAACAAATTTCAATTGAGTAAATTTTAAAGATCTTATTGACTTTATTCAATGACTCATGAATTGGGCAACATCCAACATAGCAGACAGAAAGGAGATTTGAAGAGCTGTATGAGGCAAGAGATTTTATAGGCAGAGAGAGGGAACAAATTAGTTGTAGTAGGCAAAAAAGTGGATCTGCTATTGCAAAGTTCCTTTCCTTACAGGATTTATCAGGCAGATTACTTACCAATTTTAATGTTTGTCATGTGATTCCTGGTTGACTGATTTAAGATTTCATCTCTGGGAGAGCCAAAATTTCAATTAAGTCTCAGTTTGGTGATGTGGGGCTTAACGTAATTTTCCTCATAATTTCCGCTTGTTCTCTTGTTTTTAACAACATATCCCCCTGTTTTTAACAATGTATGTTTACTTTTATGAACTCCTCCACATGGTTTCAGAGAAAGTCTTGGAAATTGTCAATGGCAAGTACTTAAATATAGAAACACTTCACATTCATTAACATTAACAGCTTTCTGAGGAAGTTTACTATTATTATCCTAGTTTCGTGGATGAGGAAAGTAAGGGACAGAGCAGAGTGAGGATTTGAACCAGGGGGTCTGGCTTCAGAGTCTATATTTGTAAATACCACAGGAACTGCCCCTTTAACTAAGAGTGTTGACCACAAGTTGCAGATAGAGCGGGTCCAGAGGAAAGTATCTGTGGTGTTAGGTAAGAACTACCTACCAAGATAGGGGGCCTAGAGGATACTCAAGGAATTGGCTTGGGGCCCTGGCCACAGACCGGGATCGGGCAGACCCCACATAGGCAAGGTTTGCAATGGGGGTCAATGCATTAGCCTCCATTTACCCTTTATATGACTTTCCATTGAATGGAGAGACACTTGGAGCATTGTCTGCCTCCAAATGGAGCAACTTCACCTTCAAATATAAAGGGATGATTTTCACCTTGGAATTTGGTGGGAAACCCCTCTTTCTGTGTCCTGAGAAGTCCCTTGTACCTGCCACAAAATCTATTAGGTTCTATATTGTTTCCACACTGCTCTCCATCTCTCTTTGCTCTTGTTCTCTGGGTAAATGGAGGTATGGGCTGATAAACAATTTTTTCAAAGACTTGCCTTTTATTTCGATTCTTAAGTAGTCTTGGGCAAAAATTCTATTTCAAAAAAAATTATTGAGAATCTTAATTACAGTTATTGAAATTCAAACTCAACACAGCGTTCTTCATTGCTCCAATTATGAGCAGTGTTTATAAATAGGGTCACTTATCTAGAAAATTATTAAAAATTCATTGTACATGAAAGCCTCAAAAGTCCTTGAAAGGCAAATGTTAGGTAAGGGCTGTTTCCATGACAACATCTCCTCATCCTCATTGATCCTTTGCTTCCCATTTTCTAGGAGATAAAACACCTGTGTTGAACAGCAATCTTCTTTAATAATTTCAACGAACTTTTCAGAAAAACATGTTGATCATTCTCCACCAGTGATTGGAATTTTCCCCTGAATCCTGATGTTATGCTAATCAGTCCTTCCTGAGGCAATCAAACCATGGTTTGCCAGGGTAGAAAACATTATCCCGACTCTACTTTTCCAGAAGATTTGAAGAGTGCAAGTGTCTTTGCAGCAATGCTTACTTGCAGGCTCTGAACACGCACCATACAATAAACTAGTTCTCCTTCGCACAGTTTAACCTGTCAACTCATGACCTAGCCCATCACTAAAAAATAAATTCTTGTGGATTCCATGGACTTAGTGTCAATCTGGTGGTCAACACTATCTGTTGGTTCACTGGTCAAATCATTAGGGAATTGTATATTCATGTTTGGGGTCTCCCTTTTCATAGGAAAGAGAACAGGAAAAAGGCATGTCATACTTATGAGCCTGAGAGATTGACTATATTAGAAAAATAATTTCAGCTGTGAGTCTGTATCATCATCTTTGTGCTTGAATAGCAGTATGTGATACAATCCAAAACAATTAATATGTAGCAATAATGATGATAAGAAGAAAACATGGAAAGGAAGAAACTAAGATATTCATTTTCCTAAGAAAAATAATTTTGTAATCATAGAATTCAATTACTATAATATGAACCCCAGTGAAGAAAATGCTTTTGTGGGCTGGTTTAATATGTTCTTCCGCAGGCATCTCAAATGGGAAAAAATACCCCCTTCCCCCTAAAATTGGAACTCAAATAGCAAAGACTTGCATCTTAGTCTGAAAAATCAAAGAGTGGCCACTTATACCTTATGTCTAATTCTGAGAAAGTTCTAAGTGCTTCGTAGTTTATTTTTGAAAAGAAAAGTAAGAGAAAAAACAAAGTGGTATACAATAACAGAGAGAAAGAAGAAGAAACAGATTTTTTTTTTGTCCAAAAAATGATTGAAACAAAGAATGTTGCTTTAAGTGAACAGTGATAATTTCTACATTGTTGGTAAATCTTGGGCATGTCCTGTGGAGGTGGATGATACTAACAGTAGGATTTGCAGGTTCCATTTTCTACCCTTTCAACAAACATCATTTCTCTGACAATTCCACTGTTTTTTTGTTTTTTGTTTTTTTCCATTTTGAGTAAGGTTGACTCAGCTTGCCAACATGAAGTTCAGGTAGCTTTGACATTAACCTGAAAGAAAAGGTGGAGGGAATAGAATAGGAAAACTTTTACCCCAAAATAAAATATAAAAATTGAATCTGAATCAAAATCTGAAGTACAAAAATTTAAACTGAAAACTGAAATAGGAATGATAACATTTGTAAAAGCTTTAAGAATTTACTGTGTTTTTTAGATTCACAAAGAAATACATATTCATGTAGAAGGAGGGGAAAAACACGTTTTGACTACTTATACACAATTATTTATATTGGGGCTATTTAATTTTTTCCCTTGGGAATAGCTCTTATGTTTGACCTAATTTTGGCCATAATATATGTATTTGTATTGTATTTATATTGGGGGAATTGAAATCTGGAGCTTAGAGGCTCTTATGTGGTTCCTTATAAAAAATGGTCCTATTGTATCTAATTTATGGAACTTCAGAGTAGGAATAATCAGGAGCTGAGCAGTTAAAAGAGTTTCAGATGGGGTCTTTATTTATTGGGCTTTTGATTTGCTATTTAAAAATCTGTGTATGTAAAAATTAGGAATTGGAGATTTTTTTTTTCCCCAAGAGTGGATATGTTTAAAACTCATTGCATTAGAAGTTTGTATGAACCTTTAGGTGATTTTGTTTTGCCACTGTGTAAAGGTAGCTGAATTTTAACGAATCAAGCCTTAAAGACAATTGTTTAAGAAATCACTTTGGGCACAAATGACATCATCTTAAACTATTGTGTTGACTCCAATGAGAGAATCAAAACCAGATGAGTTTAGCAGATTTGCAGATTACTGTCAAAATGTTCAGCCCTCAGAGTTTCCAACTTTAACCAACACTCTGAAAGATTATTTGAAATATTCAATAATAATCTTGACCTACTTTTGTTCTGAACTTAAGTGGTAGATGATCAGAAGGAATTTGCACAGGTAACCGAGCCGAGAAACATTGGTTAGTGTTTACATGCAGGCAGTAAGTCACCCTGATGCTTTTCCCTTTCCTTGCTCGTTAGTACATAGAATATTTGATTTATTTATACTTTTATTATTTTTTTAAAGATTTTATTTATTTGAGAGAGAGAGAAGGAGCCAGAGGACGGGCAGAGGGAGAGGGAGAAGCAGACTCCCCGCTGAGCCAGGAACCCGACTTGGGGCTCCATCCCAGGACCCTGGGATCATGACCTGAGCTGAACACAGATGCTTAACCGACTGAGCCACCCAGGAGCCCAGCACATGGAATATTTTAAAGAAAATGTCGTTAAAGTCAAGAAATTGGTGGCCAATCCAAAAGCTGTGACTTGCTCTTCAAAACAATGCTTTGGAAATGCCCTTGCAATTTCAGGCATTTGAATTTTTGTTTTGTTTTGCTTTCTGATTACAGACATTTTATTGTTCTTCTTCCACCACACTAAATTAGTGCGGCAGCTATGCAATTTATATAAGATATGTTTAAAAGGAACACTGAGTTTTCTAGGAAAATGACTACATCAATTCTTTTAATTCTGTAATGTGGAATAAATAGGTTTAAAAATACAGATTTTTGAGTTTTAGATTGAAGGTCCTAATGGGTGCATTTTATTATAAACAGAGGAGATTCATATATTTACTTATTAATGGTAATAATCTATCAATAATTGAACCGCTATTTTTAGTACCACATCCTACTCTTTACATAGGGTCTGTGATACATTGGAAAATCTATTGTATAAGAAGTGTGATGAGAAACAAAAATTAGTAGAAATTAGTGACACTCTGCCTCTTTTAATAATGTTGCATGAAACTCATTTGTGGGTAAGGAATGAACTTCTTTTTCCCTAAGCTTCAGTCAGATTATTGCCCCCTAATTTGCTACAATCTAGTTATTGTAAAAATGATTAATCTGAACATTTTTTCCTACTATTTGCCATATGAATTGTGATTTAATAGGGAGTTTTGGGTTTCTGTACCAGTAAAATAGAAGAAGAATAACAATATTTTTGGATTTCAACCTAGAGTTGCCAACAGTTGATTTTGCTAAATAAGGACATTGATACAAACACATGGGACCTACTATCCTCATCCCTACTAACAAATGCAAGTGTCCTCCAATGTTCAAGTCTCTTCTCCTTTCTGGACACACAGGAAGACTATTTCCCTGTATCCCCTCTAGTTCAGTGGAGCTGTTTGATTGTGATCTAGCCAGCGGAATATAAGCAGAAGTGACCTGGTTTGGCTCCAGACCAAGACAATGAAGAGCCAGAGTGCCTTCTCCCTCTTTCTCCCATTCCACACATCCACTGTTAGAGTGAAGAACTTTAGGATGGTGGATCCACACAATAGAAGTTACCTGCATTCCTGAGTCTCTGCTTGGAGGAGCTGTGCCATTAGAACAACCTGACTCACAATGTGACAGAGAACAGTTAACCTTAACTGCATTAATAACATTAATGACCCAGGGCACCTGGGTGGCTCAGTCGGTTAAGCGACTACCTTCGGCTCAGGTCGTGATCTCGGAGTCCCAGGATCGAGTCCCGCATCGGGCTCCCTGCTCAGCAGGGGGGTCTGCTTCTCCCTCTGACCCTCTTCCCTCTTGTGCTCTCTGTCTCTCATTCTTTCTCTCTCAAATAAATAAATAAAATCTTAAAAAAAAAAAACAAAAACATTAATGACCCAGTATGCTACCATTCCATAAAAAGGGTGCTTTAAAATAAAAAGATGTAGGAAAGATTATCTCATAATTTTAAGAACTTGAATAAATTTTGTTCTGGCGCTGCTGACTGCCAAAAACATTGTCACCAGCCAACTTTAACTGTGGACTGGTGTATAGGAGCCCCTGTCACAATAATTAAGAGCAGTGACTAAGGTCAGACAGTTATGGGGTTGAGTCCTGGCCCTGCCGCCTCCCAGGTGTGTGGCTTTGCCAAGACACTTAATATCTCTGAGCCTCAGTTTCCTTATTTGTAAAGTGGGGATAAAAATAGCATCTCTGCTTTAAGTTGGGGTCAAGATTAAATGAGATGCTGAATGACTCCTTTCAAGTGCTCAATAAACATTGGCTATTTTATGTATCTTGGCTTCAGGAAGGATACCCATCTCATCATTTCTCATGTTTCCTTGAGTTTATGCCCTTATAATTTTTAATATTTTATAAGCCAGGAAATTAAAATGCAAGCATTTGAACATCCACTGGAATAATTTTCCCGACATTTTGTTAGAAGTTATAGAAAATAGGAAGCTGGCTGTTATAAAGAGTTAAAGAAGGTGATGAGGCTGGCACATTGGGAATAGTTCTTTTGGGCCATCAACTTAGGGTTAATGAAAGAAAGAAAAGCAAAGACCATCCATGCCATAGAATCATGTTCCCTTGCCTGAAGGTGCCCAGGAGCAAAGGGGAGAGTTCATAGAGGGAAACAGAGGCTTCTGGAATGTTCTAGTGTATTCTGCAGAAAGTCATCATGGGTGGAGCCAAGTACAGCATTGCGATCATATCACCGTATTAATAAGAGGATAAATGAAAAATCCTAATCAATAGGAACGTAGAATTTCCTCCTTTTGATAAATGTTATGTCAGGTTGGGTGAGTAAAATTGCCTTGCTTTATGTCTCTGAAACCACTTTAATTAGACTGGGAAGTCAAAAGCTATTGCTCTGCATGATACAGTCTCTACTCCTTCAGTTTTTAACATCTTCCTAACAGAAGACTTCTTCATTAATAACATATTAGATCCCTAGACCAATCAGACTGAGCAATTCAGCCTTACTCCCAGCAACATCCAGTTGTTGAGAGATTTTTTAATTTGCAATTAGACCCTTCATCCAATCATTTTATTATCTGTGATGGGAACTTAGCATAAAAAAGGCATAAGTTATTGTAATAGTGTTGTGTAGTGACAACATATATGTATGGATAGAGAGAGAGGGAGAGAGAAAAAGAGGGAGAGAGAGAGAGAGACATGAAATCACAATGACAAA
Organism: Mirounga angustirostris; assembly: GCF_029215605.1. NCBI lineage: Eukaryota > Metazoa > Chordata > Mammalia > Carnivora > Phocidae > Mirounga > Mirounga angustirostris. The sequence continues at coordinate 25,783,808 of NW_026991723.1, forward strand.
CTCAACTATTTTTCTCATATTTTGTTACTGATATTTTTGTCTTAAAGGAATTCCTTTTCAGGAAGCACTTGTTGAATTGTATACAATTTGGAAAATGACTCAGGAATTTACAAATTATTTTAATTTAGCTACATTATCAACGTGTATTGTTTGGTTTCTTCAAATCTTGGAGATTTATGGTCATTAAAGTCCCTGTCATGTTACATGTGGGGAAATAGTGTTTATATAACTATATAAATAGCATTAGATATATTTATAAATGAAATTTTTGGAGATGCTTGCTATTAACTTCCCAAAATGATCATCCCTTGTATTGATTGGTCACAGTTGTTAGTTCCAGAGAAGAGGCTATAGCCTGAACTTAAGGGACCACTCCCAAATCACACACAGACCTAGACTTCTGAGGGAGTCACCAGCTTCATCACAGTCAGGGAACAGTAGTGTCACTCTGGTGCCCTAGCTGCAAGGGACTGTGGTCAATGTAGTTCATAGGCAATCACCCGGAGTAGTGAAGAGCATCGAAATGGGGGTTGAGTGGACTGACCACAGTATCAGCGTGCCACCCCCACCCCCGGCAATGCATGAAATGTGGTAAACACTTTACAGAGATAACTGAAGGTCACATTTTTTTTTCTTTTTTTTTTTTATTCTTATGTTAATCCCCATACATTACATCATTAGTTTTAGATGAAGTGTTCCGTGATTCATTGTCTGTGCATAACACCCAGTGCTCCATGCAGAATGTGCCCTCCTCAATACCCACCACCAGGCTAACCCATCCTCCCACCCCCCTCCCCTCTAGAACCCTGTTTGTTTTTCAGAGTCCATCGTCTCTCATGGTTCGTCTACCCCTCCGATTTCCCCCGCTTCATTCTTCCCCTCCCGCTACTAAAGGTCACATTTTGTGTGTGTGTCTCAGACAAGGAAATTGTCAGAGGGTAACTGTCATTAACATTTGTTCCTTGATCCCAGAAAGACATTTTTATCCAAGAGAAAACCTGAGCAGCTGGAGAGAGCTGTGCCTTATTAACAGGCGATTAATCTGCCACAGGGATCAGCATAGTAGGGCCTGTGGGGACAATCCTGTCCACCACTTGTGTTAACAAAGTTTTATTGGAACACAGCCACCTTCATTCAGTTACGTATTATCTGTGGCTGCTGCTGCATGACTATGACAGGGTTAAATAGTGTGACAGAAACCACGTGGTCTGCAGAGTCTCCAGGATTTACTGTTTGGCCCTTGGCAGGAAAAGTTTGCTGACCCCTGACCTAACCCCATCACATGTATTTGGAAAACCTATCAGAATTAATATTTTAATTAGCGATTATGCAAAATAATGTTGGTGAATTTTTATTTTTTAATGTACAGTGTGTTGGTGAGGTCACTATGCCAAGAATATGCACACACATGAACTCATACTAGAACAAAATCAAAACAAAACAAAAAAAAGCATACATTCTCACCCCTATTGATCATCAAGCTGAGAAATTTGAAGAGTTCTATTTATGTTTTTACCCAAGAATTCCCCAGATTTGATTTTACAGATAATTGGGAATATCTTTTTAAACAGATTTCTGCATGATTTTCCTAGCCAGATGTCTCCAATTTGTTCTTTGGATCATGTGGCAAAGCCACAGTGATTCTGACAGCCTCTCTCACAATAAGATGTTAGAAATGACAAAGTAGATCGGGTGAATGTCATGAATGCACCCATGGAGGACAAGGAGATGGTCTCCTGTTGACGTAACATGACTTGTGTGATCATCTAATTTTTCATGGCTTTCTTGAGCAATAAGTTTCTAAATAATTTTCAACCACAGTGCTAGCCTCCAGTTGCTTCTACCAAATTATTACAAACTACACTCCTTCCCTGCATTTTTGGAATAAGGTAGGACTACGACTGATCACTTCAGGTGTGCGTGGATTTGGTACATGCATCGTAGAATTTTTCACAGACTCCTCCCAATTTCATGAGGCGGCATCTTACTCCTATCAAAAGCACTCTTACCATGGTTAAAAGTTTAGTGAAGAGGAAAGACTGTATAATCCACAGGTAAAATGATAAACAAACTTCCTGAGCATCTATTGCTTGTAAAATCTTTCCTTCTCATTCACAACCAGGGATGGTTTTTTTCTCTCCTTAGGAGGACATTGGAGAATTGGGGAGTCTAGTCACTTCCCAAATTTCTGGAGGCTGTGCTGCAAGCACGGAGCATTGGCTGCCTGTGGGTATAGACATCTGCTCTTGCCTGGCTGGCCTGCACCCCTTACCACATATTTAAAACAGCTTCTCAGTCTCTGAAGGATGCGAGCTTATTTCTTTTGCTGTGGGTGTTAGATTATTAGTCTTCGTTCTATTACCGTTCCTTGTTAAACTCATTTCCTATCCCAGTTGGTTCTCAAAGGGCCTCCCTGCCCACTGACTCATTCATTCTCCCCCCAAGTGCATGCTTGCATTGTGGCCCTTCTGCCAGGTACAGACAGTGGGGGGACTGAGTGACCCCCCACTCTCCGCACTCAGGTTCACCAGCATCCTCCTGGTTGGTGCTTTGGCTCCTGTTTGCTGGGCCTGGCACTCTTTTTTAACTTGTCCCTCTGAGTGTCACATGATCCATGATGCCCTGGCAAGAAACCATCCTATTTATGTCTATTCCATGTTGTTTTTGACCTTCTTTCTGTCCATCTGCTCCTGTCTCCAGGATGCTACCTCTAGGTGGGCACCTTTTGATGCTGTGCTTAGAAGCATTTTTTGGTTTTGTTTTTGGAAAGCTTACTTTCTCTGCCCATCCTGGTGGGGGTGATACTTACTCATTTTATCTACACGAAGTGGTATTTTAAGAGAAAGGCTTATATCTAAGGCAGGGTTTTTATAACTGAGATGGAGATTTGGGAGAATGGTCTGGGAGAATACTGAAAGGCACTCGGTGCTCAAATGAGCTTGAGTTTTTCAATGAATGAAATTTCAGGAGCTGTTTCCATAATGGTGTGAAACCACGTAGTTGTGGGGTTAACACGGAAAGAGCTCTGGGGAGAGAGTTTGGTTTAACAGAAATCTCAGAGATGAAAGATAAATTCAATGAGGGCTTGTTCAGATGAATGGAGGACCCAGGGTATGGAAAATTCATTTTCCTCAAAAAGGATGGAAAAAGAATGAGAGATGGGGTTGGAGACAGGAGTTTCCACATAGCGTGGCGCAGTGAAGAGAAAAGGGCCTTTGGAATCTAAGGATTGCAGTTTGGTTCCCCCTGGATTGCCTGTAGGACTTTGGTCAAGTTACTTCAAAGCCTCAATTTCCTTATTTGTCAAAGGAACACCTGTGTGTCAAAGGATACCCGTGTGGTAGGCTCCATGTGAAGACTAAATGTTTGACATGTAGTGGGTACTCCACTAACACTAGCTGAATCATTTCCATTATTTTGTTAGTTTCATCCAGTGTGGTTTTTGAGTGTCCACCACATGCACGTATCGTTGAGCTCCTAACTTCTCTGAATACTTGAATTTCTAGTAGTACGGCACTTCAGTAAATGCCTTCCAATGTGCTCCCAATCTTTGAATAACCAATTCCTCCAATATGCAGTAAAAACCTCCATTAACGGCACCCTCTGGGAAATTACTTCAGCTAACTGGAGCCCTGGTTATTTTATTTACTGTTAACACAACGTTCTAGCCTAGAGTTTACGGCCAGCGGACCATTCAGGAACATTTCTTGCATGTGAACGTCAGCTTTTCTTGTTGAATACTCTAGATAGTGAAGACAGGGCTAAGTGATCCAACAATGTGAGTTGGCAGCTGAGGTTGTGACTAAATCTCTGGTAGGAGTTTAGCTTTTGTTATTTTTCTCTTTCGCCTAGAAAGGGGAGTACAGAAAATGGTAGTTATTTTGGCTTTGATAAAGTACTTTTAGTGAAGTTTCAGCTGCTTTGTTTGAAGAGAAATGGTTGCATCTACTTCCAAGTAGCTTGTTGATCTTCTCATACACTAGTGAGAGAGAAAGAGGGGTGTAACGGTGACTCAGATTTATACCACAGACAACAGATTCATGGTGACACGGTTAACAGAAGAGACCACTCTAGAAAGCCCAGGAGCAGGTGCGAGCAGGGCTTGTTTATGAGGGACACGGTGGTATGGGCAAGGATTTTGTGGGGAGGTCAGGGAGAGAAGGGCCTTTCAGTGGGGCATTTGCAGGGATGTTGGGTGGAAATGTTTCCCGGAAATGTTTCCCATCTTGGGTTAGAAGAGGATCTATAAGTATTTAGAGAGTTTGATTCACATTCAGAACATTTTTATGATGACTAAGTCTATTTATAACCCACCTAGGCCACTGAGAAGCCAAATTTAGCCCAGTTGGGAGTGTGACCAAGGAACAGATGTGTTACTGGGTCTATTCTCCCCATGATGCAACCAAATTTCTTGTTTGCAAGGTCTGGCCATATCCAGTGCTGTTGAAAAGATGAGTAGAAAATTGCATTTTCTGGAAGCTATGCACATTCTATGTTTTACCTTAGTTCTAGCTTCTGATGAGGGGGGAATTTGGTGGGAGAGTTTTCCTCTTTCTATGGTTCTCTCTGCTGAATTATTTCACCTTTAAGAAATGAGAGAGGAGAATTGAGGTCTGAATAATTTATAGTGCATAACTATTACATGGAGTGAATAATTATCAGGACAATATCAGTGCAAGTAAGTGCAAAATCACTGCCAAAACATATGGGATCACACCGCAGCAGCTGTGAGAGCAATTTTCAATCATCTAGAAATTTCAGGAGCTTTCTGAATGCCAAAAATTATGATTTTTTGGTGGGTCCTGAAAATAGAGCTTCCACATAGAACCTTCCGTGTCTCACACTCCAGTTACTTCAATCGTATGTTGCTTACCCATCTCTTCAGTGCTTTAACAGCTAACTTCCACTTTCAGGAAAGGAGTGTCTAGAAAGGTTAGTGTGGCAGAGACTGGCGATATACTCACCAGACCATTTCCTCTTCCTGGCCACTCAGCTAAACGGCATTTCCCAGCCCCCCTGTTTCCAGGGGGAGCTGTGTGAGTAGCGCTGGGGAAGTGATGTGTGTTGCCCCAGGGCTGACCCAGAAAGCATCCCTTTGCATTCAGTGTATTTCCTCTCTTCCCCACCGCTTGCAGTTGGGTGATGCCAGACTTCTATTGACGATGGGGTAGTCATAGCAGGAAAGGAGCTTGGGTCCCTGAGTCATCGTGGGAAGAGACTCATCCAGTCAATAATATCTGCTTTGTACTTTGCACACAGTGAGAAATAAACTTGCATTGTGTTAGGCCACTTGGAATTTGGAGATGGTTCTTAGAGCAGTTAGCCTGTCCTGCCTGATACATTCAGACACTCACTGCACGGTCTCTGTGAACGTTCATTATCTGTCAACTCATCTTGAAGGCAGGTGACTCACAGTTCACTTAACATGAGGGAAAGTCCTGAACTGATGGAATGACAAAGGCCCTTTTGTTCCTGAGATGTTTTATTTGGTTACTTCTGAGGCCACTGGATTAGTCAGTTATTGTGAAAGCCACTGTGTGAGGTTAAGTGCAACCCGTACTGGAGGGAAGGAGAAAGGCCTGGGTTTTCAATTCAGGTTCAGCGACACACAGTGTCATACCTATTGCATGTACCTTGTTGTGGGCTATGCATAAATGGCTTATTATTAATTATGGTGAGTGTGCTGAAGTCTGTGAATTTTAAAACTTTTTAATTTGAAATCATTATAGACTCAGGAAATTGTGAAGAAATGTGCAGGGAGGTTCCATGGAACCCTTTACCTTGACTGCCTCCCCCAGTGTTGATACTGCGTATAATTATGGAACTATACTAAAACCATGTTTTAGTTGGCATTGGACAATTGAGAGCTGACTCAGATTTCACCTGGGCAGTTATACGTGCACTCGTGTGTGTGTGTGTAGTTGCGTACAATTAGATCGTACATAGAGTTGTGTGTAACTACCATTTGCAATCAAGATGCAGAACTGTACTATCATCACAAAGCTCCTTCCTGCTCACCCTTTATAGCTATACCTACACTCATCCTCCCTGCCAGTCCCCAACCCTGGCAACCATTAATCTGTTCTCCATTTCTATAATTTTGTCATCTTGAGAATATTATAGAAATAGAATCATACGATTTATGCCATAAGCATTATATACTATAAGCATATACTATATGGCATGGTTCTTTGGAGGTCCATCCAAGATGTTGTGTATATCTGTAGGTCATCCTTTTTTATTGCTGAGTAGTATTCCCTGGTATGGATATACCACAGTTTGCTTAACCATGCACTCATGAAAGAAATGAGGGTTGTTCCCAATGTTTGGCTATCCTGAATAAAGCTGCTATGAACATTCATATGTGGGTTTGTGTGAACATAGGTTTTAATTTCTCTAGGATAAATGCCCCAAAATGCAATTGCTGGGTCTTACGATTAGTGCATTTTTAGTTTTAGAGGAAACTACCCAAGCTATATTCCAGAGTGTCTGTACCATTTTACATTCCCACCAGCAAAGTTTGCATGATCAGTTTCCCTGCATTCTTGCTAGCATTTGATGTCATTACTATTTTGTATTTTAGCCATTCGGATAGGTGTGTAGTGATATCTCCATTATGTTTTAATTTGCATTTTCCTAATAGCTGATGATTTTGAACACTTTTTTGTGTGCTTATATTTTCTCTTTGGTGAAATATCTGTTCATATCTTGGCCCATTTTCTGATTGAATTGTATTTTTTCCATGTTGCGTTTTGAGCGTTCTTTGTAAAGTCTAGCTATAAGCCCTTGGTTGGCTATGTGGTCTGTAAAGAGTAGTTTGTCTTTTCATCTTCTTGACAGGATCTTTCATAGAACAAACATTTTTTATTTTAATCAGGTCCATTCGATCAATTTTTTCTAATAAATTATACTTTTCACACCAAATCTTGCTAAGAACACTTCATCTAGCCCTATGTCCCAAAGATTTTCTCCCATTTTTTTTTCCTGAAAGTTTTACAATTTTGTGTTTTACATTTAGGTTCATGGTCCATTTTGAATACGTTTTTGTATAAAGTGTGAAGTTTAGGTCAAGGTTCATTTTTTTGCTTATGGATGTATAATTGTGTGAATCCTTTTTGAAAAGAAACGAGGATAGTTCAATCATACCATCCATGACATTCTTGTTTCCATAAACTTCCTTGAATGAGAGACAGAGGACAGGGGGTATGGCTATTGTATCCATTTATGCACCCCATGTATCAATAAAATTTTGTGTCAGGCATAGGGGAGGGTCTTAAGCCAGCAGCCACAGGTCAGATCTGGCCTGCAGATGTGTTTGTCCCACATAGTGTCTTTAAAAACATTTTGAGCCAACTTTAAACAGTTGAAGATTTCATGTGCAAATGTAGACTTTATGAATTCCCTTTAAAAATCAGAAGCTTCAGTAATGGTAGACCAACGTTCCTCCTTGACAACTGAGTCCTTGAGTTGAGATGTTCCTTTGGACGTGCTCCCTGCAGTTCACAATAGTTTCCACCAATCCCTGCTGACTCCCTGACACTGTGGGTCCTTGTCAGTGTCACCTGTCCTCATGATTGGTTTCCTGGCATTATTGTTGCAGTTGTCTGGTGCTTGTTCCCATATGGAGCTCTCATCTTCGTATTGGGGTGACCTTGTTAGATATCTCTTCTTGGCCTGTGGTTCTTCTTTCCTTTCCTTCCATTTTCCCTATGTCTCTCCTTTGCATTGTCTTTCCCAGGTTATTGATTTAAGCCCACTTTCAACTTTGATCAGTACTAACATGTTACCCGAAAGTGGCCCATCTGGGTATTCCTAAGTCCTTTGGGATCTTGACCCCAGAGGACCTCCAGCCGAGACTGTGGCACGCAGTACACCACTTGTCAGTTTCCAATGTAGAGATGGTGGTAGAGTGTGGGGAATACTCACTAGGTCTTTGTTTGTAAACCACCTGTGTGCCTTAGGTATTAAGGGCCCACTCTCCTGAGTTGGGCCACTGAGCCCAGTTATAAAGCATAGGTAGTGGCATCTGAACTATAATTATTCTAAGTCACACTTGGAGTTATTTGGGGGGAAAAAGGCTTTCAACTACTAGATGACTCATGGCATCCTGGAGAGGGAAGGCCAAGAAAGAGCAGTGCCAAAGGATGGGAAATTTCAAAAGCTTCTGGGAAAACCTAGGTCAGGGAATGTCAGTCTTGGACTCCAAGGCCTTCTCTCAAATCCCACAAATCCCATTTGATTTCAAAAGAAACAATGATAACTGGCTTGAGCACAAGATGGCAGTCTTACGTCTGCTTTGCTCCCCAAGGCTGTCTGGAAAAAGTGATAGGAAACAGAACAGAAACAAAACTCTTGTGTTGCTGAGAAATATTGAAAATAAATAGTAATCAAGAAGGATGATGAGGGAAGGAAAAGATGAAAAATAAATGCAAGGCTTTTTTTGTGTTGTGTTTTGCTTTGTTTTAAAAACTGGCTCTCATCACAATCTTGAGTCTGCTAGATTTGTGTGGGCTTAGGTCCCACGTGTGTGTTTCGGCTCTGTTCTAGAGCAAAGACCCTCAGGCACAGTACAGGGGGTACAGAGGGAAGCAGAGACCATATGTGCTCAGGAAGAGGCAGGAAAGGGCCTTGATTCTCAGATGGAAGGGGTCTTGGGCTAGGTTAAGATGATCTCTTCTCAGTGTTTTTATGAAAGTAAGAGAACGGGGTATTTCCTTCTTTATACAAAGACCCATGCTAAATGTTAGCAAGTGTTTAGATAGGATTTCACTCAGCAGATGTTTAAGAGGAAATTTAAAAACCGTTTTTTCTCTCTCTTTCTCTCCCTGTCTCGCTGTCTCTTCCTCCTGGCCACGAAAATCCAGAATGAAGGAGAAAACGAACTACTCTGGAACACCTTCCTTTCTGCCAAAAAAAATCATATTCCAGGAGGAAAAGATGGATGAGGAGGAAAGTCTAACTTAACAAGAAGCTCTCTAGCAGGGGCGCCTGGGTGGCTCAGTCGATCAAGCAACTGCCTTCGGCTCAGGTCCCAGAGTCCTGGGATCGAGCCCCGCTTCGGGCTCCCTGCTCAGCGAGGAGCCTGCTTCTCCCCTTCCCTCTGCCTGCTGCTCTGCCTACTTGTGCTCTCTCTCTCTCTGTCAAATAAATAAATAAAATCTTAAAAAAAAAAAAAAGAAGCTCTCTAGCATTGTCTAATGAGACACCCAACTTTGCCCTGGGATACAGAGGTAAGCTGGGCCTCACAGCCAGCCCCATAACTGTGTCAAAATCCCCAAAGCAAAAGAAGCTGGCCATCTGCCGGTTCTGGGATGAGGTGAGGTCATTCTGTGCCTTGACATTTCTCATGATGGCCAGCTGCAGGACAGACCTTTCACCTGGCAGAGAGGTGGCTTCTCAGCTGATTGTTTATTCCATCCTGGAGAATGTGAGCTACCTGGACACTTTGGATTCTTGCTGAAGATCCTTGTCGATCCCCCATTGTAGGATTTTCTTCACTTACAAAATGAGATTAATAAAAGCAGTGCTGCTTCTGGAGACAATATCCTTCACATGAAGGAAGTTGCAGATTTAAAGTTTCCACGGTTAAAGACAATATGTGGCTTCTCATCCAAGAGCTTTGTGAAGGAGAGGATGTGTGATAATATTATCCCCATTTGTTAAATGCAGAGCTCCAGGCACAGAGAGGCAAGTTGAGAACCCTAAACTCCATAAACAATCTTGTGAACTCTCTGTGAATATTATTTATTTGGTTATTTAGAGAACAAAGAGTTCGCAGGACCCTGAGAAATAGAACCAAAGAGAGCGGCCGATAATGTCTTTGCGGTTTTAAGACTGCTGGGGATGGCTCTCGGGGTTTCTGCTCTCAATCTAAATGTATCAAGTGGCAAATGTTTTCAAGTTCAAGTTAAAAACAATTGATTTCGGGGAGTTGTGTTTTGAGTACCTCATAATAATTTTTGAAGACCATTAGAAACATCCTGGAGTACAGAAAACTCAGAAGTAGCATTATCTACCCTTGGAAGTTGAATTATCCTTTGGAGACAGTTACTTCTCTCCTACTTGTCTCACACGTAAGGGTAAGAAGAAATGGGAGGGCAGGAGGGTTTCTCCCATCTCTGGGATCTTCTCTCTTAATCCGTAAGAAATTTTATCATGTGCACAGAAGATGACTTCCAGCGGTAGAGAAAGTTTATTAAAACTTTTCAAAGGTAATAGGGGGATGGCAGAAGCTGCAGTTTCTGTGTTTGCAAAGGGCCTTGCAGAATCTCTAAGGCTTCTGGACAGAAAAGAGGTATTTATATAATAAGGCATGAGGTCAGCCAACCGACGACCTCCGACCAGGAGGGTCCTTTAAGATAGAGAAGCCACATAGGAGAAAAACAGCAGAATCTTAGGAAGAGGTGGGTTTTGTTCTACAGAATAATTTGTTTTCTGTTTTCTCTTTGCTGGGATGACTTCAGACGTGAAGTTAGGATATAGGGTTTGTCTCTATAGGGCTTTCTGTTAACCAGACTTGGGATAGAACAGTTCTAAGGTCATATAAAGCGACCCTAGCCCAGCAGAGTGAAGGAGGAAGCATGGAAGGAGATGCACACACATGAAAATACTTGGAAACGCTTCAGGGCCTGTCGGTTGCAGGTCTTGGCAGGAATCACCGAACACCCTTTAGACAGGCTGCTGCATTGCTGGGGGTGGACTGGCCACAGGGCTGATTCTGATCAGAAGCAAGCGGCGAGAAAGCAGTCACCATGTCCTCTTACAGTCTAGTTTGGGGCCAAGAGGCCAGTGTACACAGTTGGTGCTAATTTTCTTTGGAGAGTAGAGGAAAAGTGTAGGCATGGCCACCACTCAGACACCGTGTGTTTCCACCTACATGCCATGCTCTCTCTGGCCTCCTTGCATTTACTCATGCCATCCTCCTGGTCCTCTATCCTGAATAATTCAAGTGTCTTCTTTAAGGCTCATCTCAAAGGTCATTGGCTCCCTGAAACCTTACTTGCCTCTTACTTTGTCTCCTCTAGGTCCCAGTACATGCCTCCGGTCTTACACCACGTAAATGGAAATGATCCATTTTTGCATGTGTCTTCCCACAGGACTTTAAGCTCTTAAAAGACAGGGATTATGTCTTATTCCTCTTTATACATCCAGTGGTTAGCAATGTCTGTCAATTGACTTGAAGAGAATTGGAGGTCTGATGGCTACCACCTGCAAATACCTCCCTGGAAGTCAGGGTATAAGAACTTAGGTTGGGGGCACTTGTCTTTAAAAAATGATACACAGTTATTGCTTATGAAGATAATACTTTATACAGCCTTAGAACTTTGAAGGCACTTGGAGACTGCCTTATGATCAGCAGCATTTACAAGCCAATGGAGAACTACCAACCTGAGTTCTCTCTCTCTCTCTCTCTTTTTTTATTTATTTGAGAGAGAGAGAGAGAGAAGGGAGAGATAGAGAGCAGGGGGAAGGGCAGAGGGAGAGGGAGAAACAGACTCCCTGTTGAGCAGGGAGCCTGACACGGGACTCGATCCCAGGATCCCAGGATCATGACCTGAGCTAAAGGCAGACGCTTAAGGGACTGAGCCACCCAGATGTCCCTGTATCATTGTTGTTGTGTGTGTTTTTTAAAGATTTTTATTTATTTATTGAGAGAGAGAGAGCATGAGAGGGAGGAGGGTCAGAGAGAGAAGCAGACCCCCTGCTGAGCAGGGAGCCCGACACGGGACTCGATCCCGGGACTCCAGGATCATGACCTGAGCCGAAGGCAGTCGTTTAACCGACTGAGCCACCCAGGCGCCCCCCTGTATCGTTGTTTATATCATTACAGAAGTTATCCTTTTGCTGCAGAGCAGTTACTTTACTGATGGATAGTTAATTAATTAATTATAGAATACAGGTAAGGATCTGCACAGAGAAAGGTAGAAGTGGACAGGATCTTGTGGCCTGTGCAAATAAGGTACCTATACTTCCATTTCTCTCTTATCAAGTCCTAGAATATCAGTGTCGAAGGATACTATTGAGAGTATCCAGTTCCTCACAGTTTGGGTTATTTATTGCTGTGTAGCAAAAATAACCTAAAACTTAGTGGTTTAAAAACCACAGCCGTCATACAGTACCTCACAATTCTGTGGGTGAGGAATTCAGGCAGAGTTAGCTAATTCTTCTGTTCCAGATAGCATTAACATAATGGTATTCGACTGGTGGCTAGATTGGTCTGGAGGATCCAAGAAGCTTCCTCCCGTGAATGCTGTGTAGGTAGGGATGTCGAGAAGGCTGGGCTTAGCTGGGACTGTTGACTGAGATGCTTTCCAGAATGGAAGTCTTAGGGTAGTTGGTTTCTTGTGTGGTGGTTCAGAGTTTCAAGAATAAGTCTTACAGGGCACGAGGCAAAAGTTGCACTTTTTTTAATGACCTAGATTCAGAAATCACATAGCGACTTTGCCATTTTATATTGATCGAGGCAGTAATTAGTCTGCTTAGATTCAAGGGGAGGAGACACAGAATCCACTTTTCAATAAGAGTGATGTCAGAGAATCTGCTGCCATGTTTTCAGTCTGCCATTCTTATTTTACAGATAGGTAAATTTGAGGCTTAGGACAGGTAAGTTATTTCCCTAAAAGTACCACATGAGCTACAAAGTGGCACAGTTGTGACTGAAACTCAAGCCTAATGATTTCTATAACAAAGGTGAGAATATTACAGGATGGTCCCTGTGGCATCATAGAGACTTTGCTATGTCTGCTTATTCTATTCTATTCTATTCTATTCTATTCTATTCTATTCTATTCTATTCTTCTTCCCCTTTCTCTCTTTCTTTCTTTCTTTCTTTCTTTCTTTCTTTCTTTCTTTCTTTCTTTCTTTCTTTTTTGATAAGGGAAAAAACACTTTGGTTAAAGGTACTGGAAAGAACAAACACAAACAAGTTATATTCCCTATAGAATTTTTTTTAGAATAATGATCAAAATTTAGGGCCATCCTTAGAGATGAAAATTAAGGCAGTAGAGCTTGCTGCTCAGAATATTATGCATATATTTGTTAATAAAGTCTTGCATAAAAGGCTGACTTTAGAGTTGGCTGGAGTGACCAATGTGGCAGAAAGACCCTGTGTTTTTCCCCAGTGACAGAAAGGGACAATGTCAGGGTGTTACCCAGCATTCAAACTGTCCATCAAATTCTGTTTCAACCTGAAGATTATGTAGTCAGGAAAATTCTAGACTATCTCTTACTGAGGTTCTAGTTAGGAAACTATCCTTCCATGTCCATTCTCCTTCCCTTGAGTAATAGATCCCCCACTTCAAATTTCTCAGAACATTTGGTCACACCCAGTTAAATAAGTCTATTTCCTGATCTCCTTTGCAATAAAGTTCTTGCCAGAGAAATGTAAGGGGAAGTGGTATATACAACTTCCGCAACATTTCCTCAGAAGGAAATTGTTTGCCCTCCATTTCCTGTCCTCTTTCCTTCCTGCTGGCTGGTGAGTCAGCTTTGACCATGTAGGTGAAGACAAATCCTGGGAAAAATGACAGAGGAACAAGATGGAAGGAGTCCGGATCTATGGATAACTCCACAGAGAAGAGCCATGTATCCTTCCTGGAATGCACATTGGCTCTGGACTATGACATGAGAAAGGAATAAATTTCCTGCTTATTTGAACTACTGTATCTGGGGAGGTGGCTTTATGGAAGCAGCTTAATTTCTACCCTACCTGTAACATGAATTGAAGAGCTTAGGGATGTAGACTCCCAACACAGGCGTTGTTCATCTCTTTCAGTTGAAATCACAACTTTGGAAGAGACATGGCCACAGGAATGAGCAGCTTTTCTTATTAAAACAGAGCATAGTTTGTGCAACAGAAAGAACATCTCTAATTGGTGTCAGGCAACTCTGGTTCAGCTCGATTCTGCCTCCTTGATCCTTTTTTTGTTGGGATGCTTCCACTTCAGTCACTGATGATACCATTGTCTTGGCTCCCAGGAAATGTTGCTTGGATAATACAGGGGTCCCTCGGACTTGGTGGGCAGGGAGGAAGGACACTCATATCAGGCCCATGGAAACCCACAAGACTGACCTAGCTGTGGCACTGGAGTCCATATTGGCCAAATGTGGGATGCTGAGAAGTCTGCAATGTATCCTAGACTTCAGGAAACAAATGTGTGGTTTTCTTGGGGTTTTGTTTTGTTTTGTTTTTTTGAGGAAAAATAGATAAAATCCTTTGACTAGCTGACTGTAAAAGAGAATATTGATTTGAGAGAGAAGGGAAGTTCTAAAATATAAGATTCTGACCACACAGGCATGAATGATCCCCAAGAGGAAGAAAGGAGACTCTGTGTAACTAGGCTGTGGATTTTGGTATGGAACAAGATGGAAGGTGGGGTATATAGCCAAGTTTTGAATACAATAGAACAGCACAATTCTGTGAGAACCGTCGCAGAGGTACTGAAGTCAGAATTCATTAAAGCTGTAAAAAAAATAGTACAGAAAGCAACACACAAAAAAGGACTATTTGAACCAGGCTTAGAATAAGGAGAAGAATGAACAGAGAGAGCCAGAGCTGGGGCAGATAGAGAGACATTAGCAGATCAGAGAGACAACACAATACTATTTACTTCTTAATCTCTGCCTTCTCTAGCGAGAAAAAGGATATTTACATTGGAAATGCCACAGGTAATGTGGTTGACAAGAAATTTGGAATCTTAGTTAATGAGACCATATAAGAGATATCATGGCATATTTAATGTTGCAAAGATGTTAAGAATCATTATTGAGCTTGCTTATGTGACCAAAGAACAACTGTTGGTAATAATGGCATATGGAAGAAGAGAATAGAAAATGTCTTGATTTTCCAAAAAGGAACAAAGATGGATTCCAAAATGCACCTAAATTACTGTTCATTCTGTTTCTCAGACTACCTCCCACTTGCCTACTCTACTCTTCCTTTTTCTGAGCAATCTTGCCCAATTTTTCCCCATCAGGGGAAAGGGGAGTGAGTGCCCAATTAGCCCAGTGGATTGTGGCTAGGTTTCACGAGCCTAAGCTGTCCAAGAGGAATTCCTATCCGAGACAAACCAGTGCACCTAGTGTTGAAAGGGCAGTGTAGACAAATTCACTTGGAGAAACTGATTTACATATTGGAAAAACAGGGTATAAGGATCAAAAGGAACCAAGGGAAGGAATGGAGTTATAGGTCCGAAAGCCAGAATATGAGTGCTAGGTTGACATCAGGTCAGAATGAAGGTAGATACGGAGTTGGCATGAGAAATGAGTGCCAGGGTGATCACAAAAAACCAAACCAAACCAAACCAAACCAGCTTCTCCTCCCGCGAAAGCCCCCAAACAAAACCCACAAATGATCAATACCAGCTTGGTCTTTATGTAATTGGGTGTGTGATTCACATATGGCTCAGACCAAAGGTCAAGGAACACCTCATTATGGAATTCATTTTGATGGATTCTTAGCTGGTTAAACAGACACACTTAGTGTAAAGATGAATTAATTAGTTAAGGAATGAATGTCAGCCTAGATAATGTCTCTAGTTGAGTGTCTCAACCTGTCATGTTAAATATTTTTTATCAACGACTTAAAGGAATGCATGAAAAACATACATATTAGACCTGCAGGTGAAAAAATATGGGAAGAACAGTTGATGGCAGATTCAAGGTTTTAAAAGCAGAAGATTCAAAGAGACCCAAGGATCTAGGTCATTGAGTCAAAGATAATAACAATGGGGCTTTTAAGAAGGATGATTGTTGAGTTGATAACTTTTAAAAATAAAAGTAAATACATTCTTCACATTAAAAAGAGTAAAAAGAAACAGATGAAATTAATTTTAGTGATTATTTATTTTGTTTATTTTTATTTTTTATTATGTTCAATTAGCCAACATATAGTACATCAATAGTTTTTGATAGTGATATATTTAACCAATAAATCCAATATATTATCATTTCAACACAAAATAAATGTAAAATCATTAATGAGATATTTTGCATTTTTCCTGTTAAGTCTTTACACTAATGTGTGTATTTTACTTGTAGCATATTTTATTTTATTTTTTAGCACATTTCATTTTAGACTGGCCATAGTTCAAGTACATGAGAGCCACACAAGCTGTCGGCTACCATATTGGACAGCATGGGTCTAAAAGGATACTGGTCAAAAAACTAATAAGGAGCAGCTACTCCAGTTGTAAGAACATTTAGTTACTAAACTGTAGAAGTCTGATATGATTGAATGCTTGTGGCTTGTCAACTCAAAGCTTGATATGGCCATAAACACTGATCTTTGCATGGGCTGTAATTGTTAGTTGAGTTGGAACTGGGAACTATCCCAATAAATCTAGGCTGAGTGGCACAGAAAAGGCATAGCATAACTTTTTATTGAGAAATAAGCAAACTAACTCCCTTGATATAAGACTCTTGACCTAGACTAGGAAAACAATCTGGAGTTTACCATGAGATCTAATCAGATCAATAATTAAAACTTAGATTTCAGGGACACCTAGGTATATGTGATTCCAATTTCCTGAGGCTCTGTCGAATTTTCTCTGTATGCTCTTCCTTTTAGCTGTTTGTAAAAGCTCCATAAGTCTGTGTTGATTTAATGTGTGCTAAATGTGTAACTAAGAGTTAAAAGTGGAAGGCTGGGACTCAGGAAGGACAGGAAGTGGGATGAGGGTTCAGAGGGACAGGCAGCATGTGGTTCTCAGACTATATGGGCAGACTTGGGGAAAAGTGAGACCCTAACTCAGAGCTGGAGGGTGTGGGATAGGAAGCAGCTGGAAACTTTCTGAACAACAAAAGAGGTGATTGAATGAGAGGGAGCAAGTGTAGGGCTAATCATAAAGCAGCCTCTGGTTCCATTGTGGCCTGTGTTGAGGGTCTTCAGTCCTCAAATACTCCCCCATTTGTGGATGGCATGGCACCCGAAACTCCTTTGGATTATGTCTCCAGTGTCTTCTACTAACATACAGATATTCTTGAGGAAGTGACACATGCAGTGGTGAACATTATTTATAGATTGCAAACATGCTTTTAGATTCAGTTGTTCTCCACAAAAGGAAGGGACTCTAGAATAACTCTGGATCGGAGGGAAAGATCAATCAAAAGAGGAAAGGGTGATAAAATAAGACACATTGTGGGTAAGGAGGTTATTAGTGCCAAAGAAACATCTTACAAGTTTTCTGGTCTGTCCTCTTCCTCCCAACAACTCTGGTCCCTCTAGGTTACTGATGTGTTTGGTATAAATGTTTCTCTGACTTCCTTTCTCTGTATGCACACCCCAGCAAACACCTTCACAAACAGTGGCTTTCTCTGTAGACTCAGACTCAATATTGCCATGCAACTTCCATTATTCACTTAATATGGACTATAGACACGTCTCCAGGTTACTGTTTATAGTTTAACTCATTTTAATTAAGTGTAGAATAGTATAAAGAATGGAAGTATAATTTATTGAGTCGTTCTCCTATTAATGCACATTCAAGCTATTTTTAGGTGTGGGCCACTCTCTCTCCCATCTTACAAATGATGGTGTCCCCAATCTTTTTCCAGAATGTAAAAGGTATTACATAGTAGGTCCCTCTACTATTAGAACATTACAGATTCTGATCTTATTTACAAAACCTCTGAACTTTATAATGGCTTCCTAAAATTGGAGGTTCTACTAGCACTCCAATGAGAACAAGAAGCTGATGATTGGAGGATCTAGGGCAGTGTTTGTTTCTTGCTTTTTAAGATAGCTTTATTGAGTGGTGCCTGGGTGCTCGGTGGGTGAAGCGTCTGGTTCTTGATTTCAGCTCAGGTCATGATCTCAGGGCCCTGGGATCAAACCCAGCCTCAAGCTTCGTGCTGGGCGTGGAGCCTGCTTAAGAGTCTCCCTCTGCCCCTCCCCCTGCTGGTGCACACACACACACTCTCTCTCTCTCTCTCTCTCTCTCTCAAAACATAAATAAAATAGCTTGGTTGAATGACATGTAATAAATTAAACATATTTAGACACACAACTTGATAATATGGAAATCATCACCATAATCGAGATAATGAATACATTCATCATCCTCAAAGCTTCCTGGGCGCCTGTGTGGCTGTTCCCTCTGGGTCCTTCCACTCTCTCTGCTCCGCTCACCTGCAGTTACTGATATGCTTTCTGTCATGATAGTTCACATTTCCTACAGTTTTATGACAATGGGATCGTACAGTAGGTACTCCTTTTTGTCTGGCTTCTTTGACCCAGCATAATTATTTTGAGATTCTTCACTGCTGAGTAGCCTCTCATGGTGTGGGTATGCCCAGTTTGTTCACCAGTTCACCTGGTGATACATATTTGGGTTGTTTCCAGTTTGGGGGCCTCCACAAACAAAGTTGCTATGAACATTCACATAAGAGTCTTTGTATGGACATAGGCTTTTATTTCTCTCTCACAAATACAAAAAAAAAAAAAAAAGGGAATGGCTGGATCATATGGTAGGACTACGCCTCACTTTTTAAGAAATGGTTCTTTGTTTCCAAAGTGGCTGTCCATCTCAAAAATATTCATCATCTCCTACAAAGTCATGGTCTGAGGATCCCTGAAATAATGTCTGTGAAAGATCTGGTGGTTCTTAAAATTGAGATAGATCCGTAATTCTATCAGTTGAGAAATAGTTATTGATTGCCTGATGTTTCCAGGTATTGTGCATGATGTTGAGTTACTAGCATGGATGGGGGGGAGATCCCTCCCTGGCCCAGGCTAGAACATACCTGGCTATTAGAAGAGGTAGAAAGTCAGACTCCCCAAAGTGCTAACAGCAGGGATAGCACCGAGAAAATTGAGATTCTGATGATTGGAGGGAGACTCTCAGGGCCAATCATTCAGACACACTTGCAGGGTTATAGGTTAAGAAAGTGAGAGTGAAGAGGGCCTATTTGAGGAATCGCAACTTTAGCTTATTTCATTTATTCATTACACACACACACACACACACATATTTTAATACCCACTATGTCCTTCAGATATATCGATGAACAAAATAAAAATCCCTGCCTTCATGGAGTTTACATTCCGCTTGGAGAAATACAATAAACTATATAAACCTAGTAAATAGGTAAACGATCTGTTAAACAATGGTAGGTACTATGGAAGAAACAGAGCAGGGGAAGTGTGGTTAGAAGTGGGGCAGCCAGTTCTAATTTCAAGTGGGAGATAGTCAGTGGGGTATGTTTAAAATCTAAATATAATAGTAGTATGTATATGTTATAATACAACTTCTAAAATTATTCCAACGTAATTAGAATCTGGTCTGCAAACCACTCTGAAACCTTCGATTCTTTAGCTGCTGTACTGACACTCTGCAGCCACTAGGGTGCAAATGGGCCATTTCTGAGAAAAAATGGGATGAGGGTAGGGGTGTGAGAGAGAGGTGGGTAATTAGGTACACACCCTCCCCCAGGTGTTCCGCAGGGGCAGCTCCATTAAGGGCACTGGCAAGACAGGCGGGCGAGTGTTACTGTGTGTCTTGGACCAAGACAGTTTTGCCCTTGGCTTCCCTTCCTTAGCAGGTCCTCACCCAGCAGGGGTTGGGGGCCGAGCTGAGAAATGAACTTCAGCACACGATGCATGTCAGCTGAGTGACGGTGGAAAGAGGCAGACCTGCCGGCCTTGTCTTCCGGCCCTGCAGCGAGATTTTGGGGCGCTGCGCGTGGGTTTCCTGCGGTTACACTCAGCGCCCCGGGTCTGTACAAAAGCCACCCCCCGCAAGATGCTTTTCCGTTCCCTTGTAATATTTAAGGCATCCCCAAGATGCAAGCATTCACCTTGACGTTCGGGTTTCTGGATCCTTCACACCCTCAGCCTCTGCGAGCAGATCGGTGACCATTCTTATCTTTTGGACGAGAGCCCATCCTGTCGCCCTCTCTGGAGCTGAGCGCTGCCCGCCTTTTGCCGGGGCAGGAGCTCCGCAAGGCCGGGCGAGCGGCGTGCCGGCGGGGCAGGGGCGCGCACGCGTGGGGCGCCGCTGGTTGCGCATCTGGCGCCAGAGCGCGCCCCCCGCGCAGTGCCCGCCACGGCCGCGGCGGAGGGTTGGTGCTCCGGGGCGTGCGGGGCGCTCTCTCCCCGCGCGGGGGCACCAGAGCCCTCGGAAGTGTCAGGCACTGCGGTGCATTTTCCCAGTTCCCTTTTAAATGACTGCGGAAAAACAGACTCTCGGAGCCGCAAATGGGGAAGACGGATTCTCAGACAAGGCTTGCGGATGCCCCGCAGCCATCATTTAACTGCGCCCGCAGAGCAGTTACGGTTTGTCACCCGAGCCTCCAGGATCGCCTCGTTTGTCCCTAGTGAGACCCCGAGGCTCTGCCCGCGCCGGGCTTGTCGGTAGCTGGATGCTTGTCTTGCTCTGGGCAGCGCGGGCGCAGGGCACGCGTTCGCGCACACCCGCGCACACACGAAATCGCGCAAGGTACGGCAGGGGAGCAAGGGCTCGGGGTGCCCCGCGGGGGCGGGGGTGGGCATCGCGGGGAGTGAAGCGACGATCTGGGAACGGCCGAACCCTGCCAGGCTGAAGGATGACAGAAAATGACGCGGCGCCACACATCGGACAGGCCGGGGTTGCGGCCGCGCATTTCGGGAACCCAATACGCGTCAGGCGCGCTCCCTTCCCCTCACATGTCTCTATTTCCCGGGCGTGTGATGCCGGAACACGGCAGGAAAAAGACCCACTTAGAGAGCCAGAGTTGCATTTGGAGACTCCCCTCCCTCTGCAAAAGCACCCACAGGAGACCCTCCCAAACCACGGATCCCCAAATAGCTGGCCCGGAACGGGGGCGGTTATCCTTGGTTACCAATGCTGAACACGTTTTGGTGTTTACAATATTTATTTATTTTTAGGCTAGCTCGCCCTCCCTTTTAGGCAGGATGGGAAAAGGAGAACGCAGCGGGGAGGGAGAGGGGAGGGAGGATTCCTATAATAAGAATCAGCGCATTTTTCAGAGCTGAACCGAGCCCGGTTTCCATTTCAAAAAAGGAGACAGCCTCTACTGCGACGATAGAAGAGACAGCGGTGTGAAGTAGGGACTGAGAGGCGTCGAGCGGTGGAACGGTCCATCTCGGAGGTACCTGGATCTCAGCGCACATACGCGCGCGCGCACACACACACGCACACACACACACAGGCGCGCGCGTCTACCCAGCCAGGCTGTGTGCGTGTGTGCGCGTGTATGAACTCCCACATGCTGCTGCTGTCTGCTCCTGGCCAGTGGCACCGATGCCTCCCTCCTCCCCGCTCGCCCCCAGATTCCCCTCCCCTCCCTGTTGCTTTTGTCTGGAGGGTGTTATGGGTTTGTGTGTGCATGAGCGTGTGTGTTTTTGGATTTCAGACTAATTTTCTGGAGTTTCTGCCCCTGCTCTGCGTCAGCCCTCACGTCACTTCGCCAGCAGTAGCAGAGGCGGCGGCGGCGGCGGCGGCGGCGGCTCCCGGAATTGGGTTGGAGCAGGAGCCTCGCTCGCTCCTTCGCTCGCGCTCTCCGCGCTCAGTGCCCGGCGGCAGGAGGAGCCTGCACCCAGGCGCCGCGGGCGGGCGGTAGGCGCCGGAGCCCGGGTGAGCAGCGCGGACAGTGCCCTCCGGCGTCTCGGCCCTCGCTGTCACCCCCACCCCCCGGGACGGCCGTGGCGGCTCCCCAGGTGGGACGCGCCGCGCCACCTGCCCGCGCCCCCTGCGCCCAGCGGCCGTGGCGGATTCTGCAGCATCATTGGGGGCCCCCGTCGCGGAGCCATCTCCGCCGCCGGCAGTCTCCGCGTCCCCCTTTAAAGGGTCCTTCGCCCGGCCTGTGCCATGGAATCCTGTCTCGGGGACCCTTGCCCTGTCTCCCCTCCCTCGACCTCAGAGAGAGGGGGGCACATCGGCGGCCTCGGCGGCGTCAGTGCCATCGAGGGGCAAGTTTATTTCTGGGGCCGGAGCTGGGCACGCATCCATCCACAGTCGCCTGGCTGGGGTCGGGGTGGGGGTGCCGCGAGCGCGCTGTATGGGGTCCTGCGCTCAGTCTCACGCGTGTCTGTTTGTCCTCAGCCCCGAGGTGCGTCCCGGATCCCAGTGCGCGTCTAGCAAGGAGCCTGCGTCCCGGGGAGTGCCGGCAGCGCCGCGGGCCGGTGCTCGGCGCGCCGGGCCATGCAGCGGCGGCCGCGGCGGAGCTCCGAGCGGCGGTAGCGCCCCCTGTGAGGCGGCCCGAGATGCCCCGGCCACTGTGAACGGTGCCGCCCGCCAGGACACGCTCAGCCCCGGACACGCTCGGCTCTGCGCGCCCGCGACAGGCACCGGGGCGAGGGAGCGGCGAGCGCGGCACAGGCCGCCCAAGCAGGGGCAGGGGAGGCCGGCCGGTGCAGCGCGCCGACACGTACTCAGTCCGACTCGGGCTGGCACTGGCGGCTAGGGATGTCGTCCTGGACGAGGTGGCATGGACCCGCCATGGCGCGGCTCTGGGGCTTCTGCTGGCTGGTTGTGGGCTTCTGGAGGGCCGCTCTCGCCTGTCCCACGTCCTGCAAATGCAGCGCCTCTCGGATCTGGTGCAGCGACCCTTCTCCGGGCATCGTGGCGTTTCCGAGGTTGGAGCCTAACAGTGCAGACCCTGAGAACATCACCGAAATGTGAGTTCCTGGTGCTCTTCCTCCTTCCTTCTCTCCTCGCCCCTCGGGCTGGGGCTGGCCAGGCGTGTCTGTCCGGGGCATGAATGTTGTCTCAGGTCTGGGGAGAAGTCCGACGCACATGGGAGATGCAGGGCTGGGCCATCTGTCAGTTACCTGTTTCTCTGGCTTGGGGCTGCTAACGTGGGGGAGAGGTGGACAGTTGGACATAAGTTTTAAGTATACTGTATGTGTCAGTAACATAAATACGTATGTTCTTTGCGGGGAGGGATTCTGTATACACTCTGTATTTCCAAGCCCTGCTGGGTGTGCTTTAGGCTTTCCTTATGCAATAACTTAGTTTTGGACATTTTTCTTTCCTAAGGTGCTAAGTGTATGTTGGGTTAGAAGTTCCAGTAATATTTACTAGAAAGGAGGTTAAAATAATGAACTTTTGGAAATCTGTTGAAGGAGGTTAGAGTCGCCCCCTTAAACATCATTCGCTGAGGTTTGGAGTTCACCGGTTTCCCTTTTCATTTTATAGATCAGATTTTTGTTTGGAGGTGGCATCCAGAGCTGGCCTGGAAAATGGTCTGTAAGAGGAGAAGTTCTGAGTGTTGAAATGTGCTCTCTTGAAAGAGAAAATGTGCTTGTCGGAAGCCTAAAAGCCTGGTCTGATTTAATTTGGACTTGACTTCCCAGAGATATAATTTTGAGACCATTTGGACTATAAATCTCAATTGCTGATTGAATACTATCCCAGGACTAGGTTGGATGATAAAGCAGGGCGTAGAATGCTGCCGTTTAGCATGGGACGGACCCCTGTGTCCCTGGAAATGTCTGAGCTTGTCTTGCTCTGAGGGAGAAGCAGAGTTGTGTATTTCTGTCCTCCCATTCTGACGGCTTGTGACAAATACATTACCAAGTAGGAACTCACCAGTGCCATCCCCAGTATTCCCTGTCACCTCTCCTAGAGGTGTCTCTCCCCCCCCAAGGGACTTGGTCATTGCCTACATTTCACTGGCATGAGATTTTATTCATCCATGCAGAGGATTGTCAGGCAAAGTTTCTCCCGGTTTTCCATATGGTGTTCGATGCTCAGATAGGCAGCCCTGAAAGTAGGGCTTAGACTGTGGCCTTCCGGTTGGCGAGTGCGCATGCTTTTTTTCCTCCCCAGAAAACGCACACCCTGTTTCTGCCAACGTAGTTGACTGAGATAACCTGTTTTTAATGTAAGTAAGAGACCTTCCTAGCCTCTGTTGTTTATTCTGCTGGTGATGCTCATGGTCTAAGGCTCGGGCAGAAGGAAATGGCAGTAGCATAGAGGGGAATGTGCAGGCCTAGCAGAGCTGAGATGTGCTGGGAGGAGCCAACTGTCAGGCTGGACCCAGGAGGCTGGGATCTGGGTGGGTTTTGTTTTTGTTTTTGTTTTGGAAGGATCCAGCTTTGGAGGAAGGGTGGGCAGGGCCCCAACTGTACTAGCCCTGGCTGGCCTGATCAAAGTGTCTGTGGCCTTCTATCAGGATCTGTGTCTTTTTCATGAGATGGGAGGTCAGTAGTCAGATGGAGGAAGCCATATGGAATTCAGAGCCTTTTGGACTATTTTGAGACCGGGGAGAGTGCCTTTATACAGTCAAACGTCTTGTTTTGTTGGTGGTGGTTTTGAAATTCTGTATTAGATGATGCATCTATAATGAGGGAGGAAAGGGGATCGAGCCAGTCATTTTCACTGTAACATTTTTTTTTTCACTGTAATATTTTTAGGCCCTAATGGGGGAAAAGGAAAATAAAACTCTCTTTAAGTGTAAAAAAAACACTGTTTTAAACCTTAGTGGTCTTAGCTGCCTGGTATTGATGAAATCAATAGATTGGAGCTGAGCTTTCTTATATCAGTTCTCATAATTGCTGTGGTTTCTGTAATATCTGATGGCAGGTTCCTATCTCCAGACTTTAAAAAACTGATGCTTTTTTATTTTTACCCAAGTGTTTGTTGTCAGCGGCACTCCTCATTTCTTCTGTTATTTTTTTTTTCTTTTGATTTGAAAATCCACTAAGATTGAGAGCGTGGGGAGGTGTGTAGGGTTAGTGTTTGGGATGGGGAATTACGTTCCTTAGTGATTCTGACAGGGCTGGTAAATGTGAGTTCTGAGAAAAAGTCTGTGCTCAGCTCTGCCCCTCAGCTTTGTTTGAGCCCAGCCGGTTTGTGCCCTGGTGTCCTGTAAAATGTACCAAAATCCTTATTTGGGAAGCACTTCATATAATTATTTTGAATTCTGTTGTTTTGATATCAAAATGACATCAGTGGATGAGCTTGTTTCCCTGTCATCCATATATGACACCATCTGGCTCTTTTTCTTACATATTAATATTTGTTTGAACAGCTTTTACATTCTTGGCCAATGGATACCAGCTACAGTTGGAACCAAATTACAATTTTTTTTTTTTAACTTTGTTATGAGACCCAGTGGTATTCCTAAAATAACCTGGTTGAAAGTTCCAGTTTAATGGTGCTTAGCTGAAATTCATGTTTCTATTTTTTCAATAGGAAAAATGGAAGTAAATAAACTATAATTGGAATTTGCTGAAGCAACAGTTTACTCTATCATTTAAAAATGGTACATCACTTAATATCTATATATTTTGGGAAAAGTACACCATGGTGCTTTTTGGGTTCAGAGAGAGCCCATGGTAGAACATTCTAAAACTATGTGCATAGACTCATTAAGAGAGAGAGTTTTATTTTTTGCTTCTATGTGCATATTTTAAGCCAAGTTGACATTTCATTTTTAGAGTCATCGTTTGAGCCTGTTTTATCAAAAATTCTGTCATCGTAATCTGTCTCATACTCTTTACCCACCAACATGATCTATTTACCTACATCTCTCTTCTCTCTCTGTCTATAGAATGCATCACACCTGCCCAACATCACACCGCTGCTTAGCATCAGCTTCTGTTACTCTGACGTAGTTATACCAAAGCCATGCTAAATTAAATTTAAAAATGATACCATTGTCACATATAAGTGGGATTCAAGAGTCAAGCCTGTTGTTGGAGTTATGTAACTGGCTATTGAATCTCTGTAGTATCAGGTGCCAAAATGTACTGCAAAGGACAAGTTCTGTCTCACTCAAGTGGTAAAAGGCGTGGTTAAAATAGATCACACGTTTCTTTTTTATTGTGGTCAAAAACACCTAACATAAAATTTACCATCTTAACCATCTTTAAGTGTATCATTTAGTAGCATGAAGTGTTAAGTGTATTTACGTGGTGGTGAAAGGGGGCATTCACTTTTATATCGCTCTTATTTTATAGAGATCAATGATGGCCTTTTTTTCCTGAATTTCTTGGGTGGTAGTTTCTGATTTGGGGGGGCATATTTGGAGACAATTGTAATATTTTTCCTCTTAGTACAACATAAATAGAATTTGCAGCTTCTGCTGCCAGAGCCTCTATGTGCAATAAATTGTTGGCTTGGTTTAAGTGACTGTAATGTGATGTCATTAATACATTGATTTTGGCCCCCTCACCTTAGTAAGCATTTCCACTGCAATTAATTGTACTAAAAACAAATATCCTGGCATTCGGAAAGATTTGGTGAGAGGCATCCGTTTTTATTACTCTGATGTTTATTTCTCAGGCCCTACACTGGGGGTTCTAGAACTTCGGATTGTGCTTTACATGCATTTAAGATGCACAGAGTAAGTTTTGAGTGTGGTTACATAAGCCACACTGGACTTGTTAATAAATAAGGCAGTCTAATTTGCATCATTAACACAACTTGCAAGCTGGGGTTGAAAACACGCTGTCTTCCCAGTGGAGGTATTTACAGAATTCAGCTCAGTACAACCATCTGAAGCCTCCTTGGTCTTATATCTTCAATCTCTGCATTAAGGAGGTTTTTATTACATTGGGTAAAACAAAAAACCCCTCGACCCTTCTGACCCGACTTTCTTCCCCTCTCCCTCCCATTACCTCTCATTGACTGTACAGGAAAATGTGTTTGAGTTTTTTTCTTCTTCTCCGAAAAGTGATATTTCCTTATGGGAATTCAGAGCACTAGAGTTAGGGGAAGGGCCTGGGTTATGTGTTATTACAAGCAAGTAATGGGAAGTTGAGATAATGTGGTCACAGTTCCCCAGAGCTGAGTTTAGTTCTGTTTAAAATCTTTCACTGTTTCTATCCCATAAACCTCTGTTTGTATCTGTTTCAATATTCCCTTGTAAAGACGTTTTCTAAGCTGAAAAGTTGGCCGGACAGCTACGAATTGAGGTCTCTTTCTCCCCAGGAACATTCTGTATGATCTCTTTGACTATATCTGGGTCGTCAGAGTATAAAACCTAGAGTTCTTGTTTAGTTGTGGAAGGGGAATTTCTTTCTTTCTTTTCTCTTTTCCTTTTTTTGTTTTTCTGTTTCTGTTTTTGTTTGGCCTTTGGTACTAAGCAAGGGCCCTCAGTGTTAACTCATTGCTCATGTTAGCTGTTAGCGAAAAAACCACTATTAAACCAGGACCGAATACCACACGTTGACGTTAGCCCTCAGACTAGCTTACCAAGTCTCTAGAGAGATTCTCGTAGCTTCAGAAACCATAGGGTAGAAAGTGGCCTTGAACCTGCTGGCCCTTGTAGTGCACTGCCAAGTTCTGGTGCCTCTTGATGTTTGTAAATCAACTGGTTGATTTTGGGGAGAGATTATTTCGACAGGCGCTTTTTTTTTTTTACTCATTTGGTGTGTGTGAGAGAGAGAAAGGGTGAGGAAGAAACGGAACCTTGGGTTAATAGCTGATTGACCATTTTCATAATCTACTTGGTCTAGCTAGTTTAACAAGCAAATCCCACCCCCCCAGGTGGCAGAGGTCTGAGCCCTGCAGTGGCCTGATCATTTTCACTCTACATTTGATTGCTGATCGATCTCCATTAAAGAAGGCAAAGATCTCACATAATCAGGGTGCCTTCTTACCACTTTGGTCTCTGGGCTGTCCAAGGGACAGGGAAGTCAGTAAATATTGATCTGGGCGATGAAGGCGTGAGTGCTTGTGAGCTGGGAAGGAAAGTAATGCATGGGTACTGAGTATACCTGTTTAAAAAATAAAAAAAGCAAAACAAAAACCCAGATGGCACAGAGAGCTGGAGTCAGGAGTGACCTGATCTTGAAGCAGACCCTTATTATCTGCGCCTGAGCTTGTCCGATGTAAACCAAGGGCTTTGGATTCAGTGCTCAGACAAGTTTCTCCTGGCTCTGAAGTTCCACGAACTTTCAGTTATGGAGATAACGTGGTTTATACATCAGTCAGGAAGTAAAGGGTGCTGTGAGAGCCCGAGGGCCTTTGGTGACAACGTCAGATGTGCGTGTGTTCAGTGTCTGCTCTGAATTCCCCCAAACTGGTGGCATGTTCCTGCTGGGCTGCTGAGTTCAAGGTCACACGCATGATCACCTAGAATTGGTACCACAGAAGGAGAAGGGTCTCAGAAATGCTCTGCTCTAGCCCCCACTGCACAAAGTCTTCTAAGGCCATGCTACGTTAAAGACAACGTGGGTCTAGAAGCTCTTTCTCCTAACGTTCAAAGGAGGTTCCATGGCCTTTACTTTAGGGTGCCTCCCTTTTGTTCTGCACCCTTGGGCTGAACCCAACCCCAGCCCACCATTTTGGATGTGTCAGAGATGTGAAGACAAGCTTAGAACTAGATCAAATCTACACCAAGCTGTTTCTACTAGAGACAGAGCAATTCAAAAGTGCATGAGCTACTGATCCCAAAGCAATGGCCTTCTCTTCACGTTGGAGGAAATACATTTTTTGTTTGTTTGTTTAGATTACGGTGTTTTTGTTTTGTTTTGTTTTGTTTTGTTTTTTAAATTTCAAGCCTCCTCTTCTCTAAGCAATTCATACACAGAAGTCAGGCTGCAGAGAAAACCTTTATGAGTTGGCAGCAAGGTGGGATGGTATCTTTTGCCACAGTCAGGGGTGGTTATGTAAGTGGAGGGCCCCACAGCCCTTTGTACAAAGCCTGTCTTAGCGCCTATGAAAGACCAGCGGCCAGAGCATACCTATTCTTTCCCACCTTCTTTTTTGCTCCTGACTTCTCTTTGCCCAGGATCGATGGCTGAGCTCAATGACTGAGCCATTGAGCAAGCTTAAAGATTGTTGGCTTACATCTAGAATTCATTCTGCTACCATTTTGTATGTTGTGCATGGCCTGCACTGGGACATAGCTCTGGATTCAAGCAGGGCTTCTCTCTGGGGACCTGGAAGACTCCGTGCAGACATCTGCTTGTTTCCGTGCACAACCTCACTCTGAAGCCAGGGGGAAGGGCTTGACAGCCTCGGAGGGATTGTTAGGTTGACTGGCTTGTGCAGGGCTCTCCGGTCAAACAGAGAGTAATTTGGGATAGAACCTTAGCCAATATCTCACTTAGGGCTCTGTTTGCTCAGCCCCACTCACCCAAATTTGGCCTCGAGAGCACAAGCAATTTTAGGAGAAGTGTAAAGATTCAAATAAATGTTCACATGTTAAGCAGTATGGCGGTGGGAAGGAGGTGGACTGGGGCTTCTCCCCGTGTCTTTCCCGACACCCGTCACCATCTCCCCCTGCAGCACGCGTTAGACTATCAAGAGATAAATGATTTGTGTGCCCTTGAGTATATGGCATCTTCTCGTATAGAATAAAAATGGTAACAATCACACACCATCTAGAGTCTCTTTTCTATTGCAAATGAGGACCTATTGCTATTCCATACCCCACGCTTTCCTATAAGGTTCATATCCCAACAATCCTTGGGACACACAGACACACAGACACACAGACACACACACACATCAGGACTCTATTTGTGTGTATGTGATGTGTCTATGGAGATAGAAACGTGTATATAAAACTCCCCAAGGTGTGGTCCTTTCAGACTTAATTATCTGGAGCTGTAAAATTTCCCTAATAATTTAGGATTTACTTCCTGAAACCACCTAGACTTTTTTTTTCTTTTTCTGATGAGGTACAGTGGACAGATGACATTAATTTCAGGTGTACAACATAATGATTTGATACTGTATGTGCTGAGAAATGATCAGCACCAGGAGTCTAGTCAACATCTATCAGCACACATGGTCACAAACATTTTTTTCGAGATGAGAAAGTGTAAGATCTATTCTATTCTCTTAGTAACTTTCAAATATGCAACTCAGTATTATTAACTGTAGTCACCATGCTGTGCATTACATCCCCACCCAGACTTTTAATTTTGTTTTAATCATTCTGGATTTCTCTTGATGAGAAACTGAGAGAAGAAGTGTAGTCCTTTTTTTAAATTTTTTTTAAATTATTTATTTATTTATTTATTTAAAGATTTTATTTATTTATTTGAGACAGAGAATGAGAGAGACAGAGAGCACATGAGAGGGGGGAGGGTCAGAGGGAGAAGCAGGCTCCCCGCTGAGCAGGGAGCCAGATGCGGGACTCGATCCAGGGACTCCAGGATCATGACCTGAGCCGAAGGCAGTCACTTAACCAACTGAGCCACCCAGGCGCCCGAAGTGTTAGTCCTTTAACGCCATTAGCCAGCCTGGCTACTCAGAGACCCATCGTGTCTGTTGTCTGTGATGGTTTCTCAACATCAACAACACAATCAATGAGGCGTTTTTGGACAATTTTACAAGAGTATAATTTAAATCAAAAGATAGTCGAATTTTGGTTTTCAGCCTCTGAAACATAGTGCACTCTCAAAAGGTAGGCTCTTCTAAACTCCAGTTCTTGTTACCAAAGCTGTCTCTGTTTCGTGTGCCCCCGCGTCCCTTCCTGCGAGGTGGCAGAGGGGCCTGCACCCGAATTCTCTGACTGTCGCTCGCTTCCCCGGGTGCACTCATCTGTGCAGTGCGTGAACAGGGCTGGGCAGGGCTGGGCCGGAGGGAGCGCGGCGTGTTGGCCTCTGGGTTCTCTGGCCAGCACAGCCCAAACCACGACCCCTTTGTAGTCTGCGCCCAGGTTCACGGGGGAGCTCTGTGGCTACCAGCCCGGGCTAGTCTGAGTGTGGTGGAAGATTTTGCTCCTGGACTGCCCTTGCGCTCCTGAGTTGGGCTTTTTTCCTTTGTCACTCTTCTTTCTCCTACCTCTGCTTCTGGTGGTGTTTCTTATCTTCCTCCCCGCTGCCCCCAGCACACACACACACACACACACACACTCAGGCAGGCAGGCACCTGGCTGCAAAGCCCCTTTAACGGATTGTGAAGAAATGTTGGGTTGCAGAGCCCGGGGGTCGACTATGACCTTTCCTACTAACCTGGCTTGATAAGCTTAACACAGCCAGAGAGGCACAGCGTCCAGGAGCCTGGCATAACAGGAAGGGCCCCCGGGCGGCGAGGTGGGGTGTGGCTTTCACGTCCGTGGTCTCAGTGTCAGACTCTGTCCCAGGGGAGCTGAAACATGGTCAGAACACGCATCCAGGGGCAGGTGTTCTGAGCAGAAGTGAACATGTGGATTCGTTGATGTAATTCCTGAAAAGTACAGGTGGACAGTACCTGTTGAGAAAACTGTCCCCGATGGGGACAAAAATATCCTCATTTTTTTTTTTTTTTTTTTGCCTACAATACTGCAACCCCTTCCTACTTGGCGGGCTTGCCCCCAGTCTTGCCCCCTCTCTACACATCTGCCATACTGTGCTGGCGTGGTCTTTCTAAAATGCTTGATCTCATTATGTCACTGCTTCTAATGCCCTGTGGCAACTCCTGTTTGTTCGTGTTTTGTTTTTGTTTTTTAGTTAAAAAACAAACAACACTCTGGATTGTCATTCCATTGCTCTGTAATAAGGCAGATAACAATCCCATGGACCCAAACGCACAGATGAGCATCACAGTTGTTTCCTACACCAGTAGATCTATAAAGGAGAACTAATTATAACTGGAAGCTCGCTTGGTGATCTTGGAATTAGAGCAAGGGCACTTAATTCTGCATTTAAAATGTTAAATGGCATTAAGCTAAGCTTGCCCGAGGCATCCATCTCCATAATGGGAGCGCCTTCACAAAGGGAATGCAGAACTTGAAGTACTTTGGCGAGGACCTGTGTCCCCTGGATGGACACTCCTTTCTCTCTCCTTCATTTACTGCCCAGCACCAATTCTGAGTGACACATTCTTTCTTTGGAAAGGTTAGTGCCTTCAGCCAAGCCTTGCTCCAGCCTGGGAGACTTTCAGATTCTTTAAAGTGATTTTGCACATCTTTTCTCTGAAATGCATCCATTTTACCCTAGGAAATTTTATTTGTAATTAGCTTTTTTAAAGTCATATTTGGGGGCGTCTGGGTGGCTCAGTCGGTAAGCGTCTGCCTTCGGCTCAGGTCATGATCCCGGGGTCCTGGGATCGAGCCCCGCGTCAGGCTCCCTGCTCCGCGGGAAGCCTGCTTCTCCCTCTCCCACTCCCCCTGCTTGTGTTCCTGCTCTCGCTGTGTCTCTCTCTGTCGAATAAATAAAAAATAAAAATAAAAAAATAAAGTCATATTTGAACGTGATAAGAAATGCAAATAGTACAAAGGAACGTATCATGAAAAGTTAACCACTCTCATCTCTCAGCTTCCAGAAGGAGTCCACTCACATACATGAGTGCATATATACGTCCTTTTTGTTTGTACACACATGAAGATGTGCTATACCCACTGTCCAGCATGTTTGTGTTTTCTTTTTTTATTTTTTTTACTTAAGGCTGTATCTTAAAAATGTTTCTCTATCAGCGCATATACACCAACCTTATTGTTCAAAGCCATGCAGTAATCCATTGAATGAATAGGCTGTTCTTTACTTAACCAACCTCCTTTTGAACAACCTTGTGCGCAAGTTCTTGCACACGTGCGTGATTTTATCTATAGGAAAAGTTCCTAGATTTTGAGTTGCAGGGACATTTGCAAGATGTTTGTGATTTTGATAGATAACTGGCCGAGGTGTCTGGCAAAGTGATCACATCATTTCATTCTCCCACCTAAACTGGAAGCACCCGTTTTTCTACTGCTAAGCCATATTATTCGTTACCAAACCTTTTGACCTTTGTCAGTCATATTCCTGGGCAATGGTATTCACCACTGCTTTATTTGGCAATTCTGTAATTATGATCTGGGTTTGAAAGTCTTTTTATGTGTCTGTAAGTCATTTGTATTCTTTTTCAGTGAACTATGTTTGCCTTATCCCTTAGCTATTTTACCTATTCGGTGGGTAGCCTTTAAAAAAGTGGATTCAGGGGCGCCTGGGTGGCTTAGTCAGTTGAGCATCCGCAACTCTTGGTTTCTGGTCAAGTCATGATCTCAGGGTCATGAGATTGAGCCCTGCATTGGGCTCCATGCTCAGTGGGGAGTCTGCTTAAGATTCTCTCTCTCCTCCTTTGCCCCTCCCACCCACTCGCACACACTCTCTCTCTCAAATAAATAAATCTACAAAAAATGGATTCATAAAATCTATTTAACAAAAAGAAAATATATACCTTGCCTAACGTTTTACTTGTCTTCTGATGTTGGTTATGGTATTTTTTTCTTCTTCTTTCGGTAACACCATTTTATATTTTTTGGTAGTAAAATTTATTATTTCCTTTATGGCTTCTATGTTATAAATGTGGCTACAAGTTTCCCCCTCTCTGAGAGTATAAAATAAGTCTCTGTTTTCTTCTACTGCTTTCACTATTTCATACTTTAAAGCTTTGCTCCATCTGGATTTTCAACATGCAAGGAGTGAGGTAACAAAAAAATAGTTTTGTTATTTTTGCAAGATAGCTGATCAGCCAGTCAGGTCTCTTGACGTTGTGGATTACATAATTCTACCTGTCTCCTAGTAACTTCAACTAACAATTTGGGCCATTTTCAGATATATCCATTGTGTTAATCAGTTTGTCTATTTACTTGCTAGCACTGCACTTTTTATCTCCTAAAGCTTTATATTATTATTTTTTTCTATTCAAAGTATTAGTCTTTCTCACTAGTCTTTTCTTTTAGAATATTCAGTTATCTTTACATGATCATTTTTCCATATAAATTGTAGGAATTGCTTGCCTAGCTCTCTCCACATTGTATTGGTGTTTTAAATTAAGATAGCATTACATTTATATATATAAACCGGTCTTAATGAGTCTGAAAAGCCCTGCATCCCCAAATTCAAACCTCTAACTTCCTATCTTGCCTTTCCCTTTGTTTGGTGAGATAATATAGCCTCTCTGAGCTTTCGGTTCCCGTGTTGGGGCTATGCTCTTAATTAACTCCCTGGCTCCACACTGGCCGGCCTCTCTATGCCTGGGACACCTTTCCCCTGCCTCTGTCTCTGGCTAAATTCCCCTGCCTCCCTGCCTCTGGGCTGTGTCCCCATCGTGTGCCCTTTCCCAACTCCAGAACAGGTCACTTAGCGACATAAATGCATGTCTGGCCACCCATCTGTACACACCACTAGGATATAAGTGGCATGAAGGTGAGGACCCCGTGGATCTTGGTCACACTCTTCCCCAGCACCCAGCACAATGCCCTAGATCTCCACCTCATACACAGACACATGGATGTACACACACGTGCACGCGCGCACGCATTACCCTACACATCTATCATTGAGAATTCCAAATGAGAGTGTGTACTAATTGTTCTTTGGGCCGTCAGTAGGGAAATTTCTAGCCATGACGTTTTAGTCATCAGATTAAGATGTTTGTTTAAATATGTAACCTTTATGGAATTAAATACCACAACATTGGTTCAGGCACAGTTAAAAAAAAAAGATCAGTTCACTGTAGAGACATAGTGTAGCTAGCTGGGAAGGAAGAAAGGCAAAGCTTTGCTGGGGGAGGCCTCTTGTGTATCCAGCAGGAAGGAGGGACAGAGAAGAAATGAGAGCATGAGGGCAAGCAGATGATGAGAGATGCACAACAGGCCAGCTCAACACCAGAGGCAAATCCAGGGGAAAAGAATCATTCTAGGGACATCTGATCTCCAGCAAACAAATAGGTCTAATGAGAAAGATTTGTGCTTTTTCTGTTGTGTGATAGCTAAGAATGGTTATCCCTGTGGATCAATTGCAGTTTTCCCGGGGACTGCCTTTACAGCGCTTCACTTACAAAGTGATTCTGGTGTGAGATTTCAGATGTGATTTAACCTTCTCATAGCATGGCTGGTAGAGGGTGTTCATTTTTCTTAAAGAACTGCAGACATCAGGCGTATAAAAAAGATAGCGTGTCAGGTCCAGTTCAGTGTACCATCTGATACGTGTACTTTTGTGTCTTTGCAATCAAGGTGCATTGAGCTGATCCTACAAATGTTTCGTGGGATTCCTTTATATTTATAATAATTAACACTATCAGGCATCTCGAAATTTTGATAGTTGTTTGCAAAACTGATCATAAAACAACTGATAGACATATGAGATTGGGAAGCTTTTAAAAATAGAGTGGGGAAGTATATAGGTGAACAGATTGTGTTGAATAATCCAAAAAGATAATTCCCCCTTGAGATAAATAACATCCATTTATTTGTGTTTACACGCTGCAGTATGTTCATAATCTACATACAAATGAAAATAGTTTAGACTCTGTGTGTATTCTGAAAGTTAAATTTTTAAAAAGGAATGAGCATTATGGAACCAACACATAATGCTTATGTCTCATGAGAAAAGTCTTAGTTTTGGTTGATTGAGTCGTTGGCTCTCATGGTAAGCCTGGGTGACCCTCTGGGGTTGAACTTACTAGCCATTTCATTTATTCTTTCGTGAAATTTCTCTCTCACCAATGGAGAGTGTCTTCTGCTGTGTTGAGGGCACTCTTGAGCTTTTTATTTACCTCTGTCTACCCTAGAATCTGTCTTTACTCTCCTTTCATTGTTTTTTATATCTACTTCCGGATCAGGGAACAAAAGATACTCTGTTGTCAAAGCCATCTTCTCCCACGGACGGGTGGACTGGAGGACAGCAATGAGCTGTTTGTACATATATGTGTTGATTGATGGATTGATCAATTCATTCATTCATTCAGTCAGTCATTCAGTCAACAAATATGTTTTGAACATGTCCTGCCCACTGGCATTTTTCTGGGTCCTGGGTACCAAGACTTAGGCCGGTGCCCACCATTTACATGGCCTGTTGAAGGGCACCAGTGGGGGTCCCTGGTCAGGTCACCCCCCACCCTTCTCTCCGGAAGCCCTGTGGATGGTCTAGCCTATACGTTAGAACTCCATCCACACCACACAGACAGCAGCCTCTGGGGTTCCCCGTCCCCCCACTGCTGTGCCTAGCAGTGTGTATGCCAACAGGGCACACCCTCAGGAGTTCGGACTTACGGAGAAGGCCTGCACAAGCTTTGGGAGTGGACTCGGGGTTTTTGGGTGGGGCGTTCTGGAATCCTACGGAGTCACCAAGGAAAGGTGTAGGAGCATCCTGTGAGCCCCGTAGACTCACTGCCTCATCTGGAGGAACTTAGCTGGAGGACCACCAGGGCGAGGGTCACTAACGTACCTGGACGCCGCCCAGAGCAAAGGGAAAGTGCTGTCCGGGCCTCTGCCCTGGGGATCTGCCCTCTGCAGCAGCGTAGTCTGGGGCTGTGATGGCTCTGGAACAGAGGAGGCTTTATGCCATGGGAGTGTGCACTGGGGTGGGCAGGCTATCCAGATGGCTCCTCCCATTGTTGTGGTCCTCTCTTCAGGGGGCCTCTCAAGTGCGGGGCTCCATGTTTCCAGCAAGGATAGCACGTGGAGATTTCTCCCCGACCGTATTATAAGACGCGTGCCATCACGGACCCAGACAGACCAGCAAAGCCCAGATCTGTCCCCAGCAGCGAATGGGGACTGTTAAACACCCGTAGCGACCAGCTTCCACCTTTCTCTCTTCGCCATACAGATTTTAAGATTTTCCCTGAAAGGTCTAGATCTGAGTATAATATTTTAAGAATCAGCTCATTCTGGCTGTATGTGTGTGTGTGTGTATGCATATATATATATTTTTTTTTAATACAGCTAATACATTTTTAATACATCAGATATATTAAATACAATATATATACATGTATTTTTTTTTTAGTGGCACCCTAGGAGGATCCTTGGATTCTGCAAACTGTGTCTAAAAAGTTCCTTTCCTCATAATTTTTTTCCCCCGAATTGAAAAATCACTGAAAATGTCCATTGCCGTGCAGAGGAGGATCAACAAATTAATTTTTCATTTTCTTTGGGCGTTTGTGTCGGGGAGGGATGCAGGCTGGGAGGCAGGGTTGCTTGGTGGGTGGAGAGCCCCCCCTGTGACGCTGGTCTGCCCCTGCTACTTTGGATGAGTTACTCAAGTCTCTGTGTCTCAGTTTCCCCATCTGTCCAAAGGGACAATAATAGAACCTTTCTCATGGGGTTTCTGTGAAGTTAAAATGAGCTGTCGCATGTAAAATGTTCATACCAGTGCCCAACACATGAAGCTCGGCTGTTTTTACTTTGTGTGGCTCTCCTCGACTATATTCCGAAGGACAGTAGGCTCCCTGGGGCTGGGAGAGCTGGGAAGAGCAAGAGGATCTGCCTGGAGCATGGCACTGGGCAGGCGCTGGGGTTGAGGACAGATGTAAAGGATGTTGGCTCCCTTTAGGGCAACTGTTGCCCTTTTGCTTTTGCTACGACTCTCATGTGTGGGACCTGGCACACTCCCCCGAGTGGGACATTGACCATTTGTGTGCTGAGCAGTCTGGGCTCAGCTGTAGCTATTATTCAGGTCACGCCTTTGTTCTGCAACTTTGTTTTGTTTTATAGTCCTGGTCCATTTTATTTATTAGGCTGTTGATAACAGCTCCCCTGGAGTCTGGAGGTCATCAGTTACTTTGTACATCATTTTCTCTTTTCATTGTCTCTCTCACATTTTAATCCTAAAGTCTTTAAAAAAAGATCTTTTAAAACATTGCTGTGGAACAACATGAAATTTACTATCTTGACCATTTTTTACAGGTACATTTCGGTGGCGAAAGTTCATTCACACCACCCTCCATCTCCAAAAACCCTTTTCATTTTGCAAAACTGAAACTCTGTACCCATTCAACAAACAACTCTCCACTCCCCTCCCTGCGGCTCCAGGCAACCTCCCTTTTAGTTTTGGTCTCTTGTGAATTTGACTAACCAGAGTACCTCACAAATAGACATCTTTTTGCACCTGTGATACATTCCTTGAATTAAAGTTTTTGTAAGAGATCTGTTTAGGATTTTTAGATGCACTCACACTTCCTTTCTGCAGAATAGCTTCTCTTTATTGTGGCCTTCCACAACCACTTATGACTGGGATCCGTTTTCAACAGCATCTTTGTAGTTTCGCTCCAAAGAAAGTAATCTCTAACCTTCTATAAAAACGACTAAAGGTTAACATGTGAAGTGAAACCAGTGAAGATAAAATTGGAAGTGTTGCTCACATTCTATCGCTCTCCTTACTCCCACAGCCTATAAATGTTGGATGAAAAATTGTGCCAAAATCAAAACAGACCTTCACACAGAGATCCTAAAATTTTACTTGAATCATTCTCTTTTCTTGACGTTATGCCTGATGCTCATTTTTCTCTGTGCTGTGCTTGATCTGTCCTAAAGCTGGAGCAGAAATATTGGTTCCAAAAATGCTCTTCGTATGGAATGGTTTGACCTGACCAGAGGCCAAGAGCTTTCAGAACTGTGTTCTGTTGTGATTAGTGCTGACTCGAACGCTTCTTAGAATTCTTAAGGCCTGGGCTAATCATTGGAAGTTCTTCTTCACTAGTCATAAGTGAAACATTGATTGGCCTGGAATAGCAGGGAAAGAGGAAAAGAGCTTTTTTATTAATGCAAGCTAATTTATGCGTTGGATTGGAGTTGCAAGAAGATTTTGTGAACAGTCACTCTGAAACCTAAAAACATCATGGATGAAATTATTTAATCCATTTCTCGAAAACGACTCTAGGTAATTCTGTAGTCTTGGCCTATTGGTCATAATGGCCACTTCATTTGCATTGAATGAATGATAGAAATGTCACAGTTACTCACTTTATCATCAGTATTTGAGTAACTGGCCATAATTACTTTATACAGGAAGGTCAATAAGGTAAAAATGAGAGGGAGGGAATAAGGAGTGAAGAAAGGGGCTAGGACTCCCAACTAACCCAAATGGTTGACATAGTTGCTGTAACCGAGCGCAACATTTGTTCTCAACTTCCTGGCAGTGAAAAGAGAAGCTCATTATTGGTAAAGAGAATGCCTCCTAATTCCACAGGAACATAGCTTTGTCTGGCACTATGTTCTGAAAGGAATTTCTTTTGCAGGGACAATGAGTGATGTAATTCGCAGCTTTTGTGAAACACGCAGAAGGAGATTTCATTTTCTTCTTACTGAGAAAGCCAGTGACAGTTGGGGGAAGTGACAAGGACATCAATTCTGCAAGGAGGCTAAAGTGGCCCCCAAATTTAATCTCCCAGGGCTGTAATTATAAAACCCATGCCACGCGGGAGCTCGGTCTGCCGTCCCCAGTACCCTTTGCTGACCAGGCTTTGCTAGACTAGAAGCTGGACGGCAGATGATTTGACGTTGTCCCGTCTGACCAGAGCCTGGAAAATTTTAATCTCTGGTACTGGTTAAGGCCAGATCCGTTCTCTTTGGAGCTCAGACAAGCAGATGGTGGGGCTGACATCCTTTTACAAAGACCAAGCAGCCCGGCCTCTGTGCTCACCCAGGTGGAAGCTCCCCTGTCCGCAGCTGCAGATGAGCTGGGGAGGTACCAGCAGGCAGACCCAGGCCAGCCTGGGGAGCAGCCCTGTGAGGGCCCTACAACGTGGGCAGATGCTCCACGGAGACCTTGGAGTTCCTCCCACGGGCCACAGCAGAGGTGCTTGTAGTCTAGAAGCTGTTTGGAGCACGTGTGACCAGACGGCTTCCCAGCCAGCGGGAAAGCCTGCCCGGGCTCCTGGGGTGCCCCCAACCCCAAGAGGGATGGCCCCTCGGGGGCCTGCTGGGATGAGTTAGCCTCAGGGTGAGGGCCAAGTCCCCCAGTGAGCTGACTTGTGTTTCTGGGGGCTTCATATTGACCGACGTTAGAGGATACCCACCCACACCAAAAATTTTAGCTTAACTAGAACTTGAGCCTCTATCTTGACAGTAGTTGGCTGTCAGACCATTTCTACCCTAGGGCTCTTCATTTAATATGGTGAAACTATGTCACGGTGAGTGTTAGTTACTTGTCTTTCCATTTATTCGTGGTAGGTGGTTGTGACTTCTTGAACGCTCTGAGACCTAACGTGAACTAAACAATGATTATTAAATTAGTTGGAAGGAAAACAGCGTGTGTTTTTGGTCAGGAAAAAAGCCCGCGTCCCTTGCTTCTCCTGGGGATTATTTTCACCACTCGACCAAGTATAAAATTTAAACTTGGCTATGTTTCTGTCAGTTTTAGTTTTTAACAACAGAGGAAGCTTCTGAAGCTTCTGGGACAGGTAGAAGGAACTTTTCAAATGAAAATGAGGTCTTTTTATTGTGGGTCTCTGTGTCGTTTTATTTGATGAGACTCGTAGAGTTGTCTGTGTGTAGAGATGACCCTATCAGTGGAGGAGAAGAGTTGGAGCATTGGCGTCTCAGGGGACATTTCAGGCAAGCATTAAGTCAGGTGTCCTAAATCTTTCCATGGGCCAGTGAAATAGCCGAGATCAGTCGGGAATGGGACCAACTGGAAATGTGCCCCAAACCTCCAGGGGGAGTGTTACTCAGCTCGTCCTGACTGTTGCTAAGAAGAAATGCTAGTCCGGTTTGGCAGACCTTCAGGTTGTTGTTGTCGTTGTTGTTGTATTTATTTTGTTTTGTTTTTAAAGAATATGGAAATTCAGAATTTTAAAATGTGAACTCTTCCCTTTTTGGAAAGTTGGTGGCTAATAAGAAAATGTAAAAAATAAAAAATAAAGGACCCTGTGTTGACTGGATGTTGATCTGGACCACATGCGATGCTGTGACTTCCTGTCAGCTTATAAGGTTTACCCGTCACATGATGTAGGCTGGGGTCCAGTCCTAAGTCTATGTGGAAGGCTATGCTAATAAGTCCAATTAAACTCACCTTTCCTGGGGAGAAGACCAGTGTATTTTATGTAGAAAGCCAACTTTGCATCATCAATTTCTCTGGTCATCAATTGTGGTGTTCCTTGGTGGCAACCCCCTTGTAGCTAGAGAGAGAGGAGGAAAATGCTGTATAAATACCCAGAAATCCAGAGCATAATTTTTCTTCATACGATTTTGCTGCCATTTTCTTATATGTGTGTGCTGAAGGGAACGGGGCCATTATCAAGTCCAAATGTCCTCTGTCATGGGTGTGGGCACTGGAGGTAGGCTGGGAGTAAGCTTGGCAGCTGGGGGGTGACCAGGCCAGCCCTGGAACCTCTGTCCTCTGCTGATCGTTGATCATGACTGGCATTCATGGAGGTCCTCATATGGGACCTCAGATGCCCTCATGGCGGGTGGTCTCCTAATTTCCCCCACACCCTTACCAACGAGGAAGCTGAGAGCCTGGGGCACTTGCCCCTGGTCGTATAGCTCATAAGAGGTGAAGCTAGCAGAGTGCGTTTATCTCTCACACGACACCACTGATTATTTTCCAGCCACTTGAATTCTTAAATTCCTGGGGTAGTTGGGCTCTTCTAGGAAACTGCAGTTCCCAGAGCGTGCCATTGTGGAAGCATCTGAAGATTTCTCAGTTATCTCCTCTTACCGCTCTATGTCCATAGAATGCATGAGAGCCTTCTGTAAAATGTCCTCATTCCTCTTCATCGACTATTGTTTTTAGGCCTTGATATCTGTGAAGGTCCCTTTGGTAGACATTTTAGAAACTCTTCTGTACTGGAGGTGCTGGTTTTACAAGTCGGCAGCCCTCAGGGTGTGATACAGGGGCCCTGAGCTCAGAATCTAGAGGCAGGTAGACATGGGTGCAGATCCCGCTTGGGCAGCTGTGCGACCTTGGGTAAGTGACCTGGTATGGTTTTGCCTCCGTTTTCTCTTCTGAAAAGTGGAAGTAATCAGAATGCTCTCCTGGTAGCATTGTTGTGTCAAAGGGCACCCTTAATCCCTGGGTACCCCAGTGCCTGGCATACAGCACTCCACCAAAGGAAATTGCTGGTCCACCTTTATGCCCACGGCCGAAAAGAAGCTGGAAGTGCTCAGGCCAAACAGCATGCCCTAGTAGGCCGTTTGGATTTAAGTTTTGAGCATGCTTATTTGGTGTTCTCTGCATTCATGTCTTCATAGTTGGGGTGATGCACCCTCTCATAAGAATGGACCAATCTATTGGTTTATTCTTGTAAAAATACATTGAGAGATTACTACCTGGAGCCTTGCTTCGGTCCATCAGATAATCGCTTGCACCTGCTCAGGGATTGACATTCAAAACTCTCAGCATTTTTGCTGAGAGACTGAAGCTGCCTCGCTATGAACCTGGGAACCAAGGGCAGTATTTTTTTTTAAGGACTATTCTAGTCCTTATGAAAGAAATCTTCTGGCAGAGAGGATCCCATCCACATCAGTGTTGAAGTGCCTCACCCCATGGCTGTAAGCCTGGGTGCATATCACAATCTCATGTGGCATGAGTTCTACTTTTATTAGCTTGCTTATTTATTTATTTGGTAGTGGTGGGGTGTGGTGTGGAGGGTGGCCAGGGTGCGGGAAGTGATTCCATTTGGAAGAGTGGCCGTTAGAAATATTCATTGCTGTTTCTATTTCTTTCTGATGTGTTGCCAAAGTACAGTTCGGGCAACACAGTCTAAGCTAAAGGGAAATTTTACTTTTGAGCAATACTGCTGTTAAACTAATACACATCAAGACAAGATGCATAAAAGCCACTCTTTGTTCCTTCGGAAAATTACCTGTAGGAATTATTTGGTAGGCTGTTCAAGCCAAGGTGAAATCATTTCAAATGGGATGAGTACCCTTTCCAGGAACCTGTAATTCAGAAATGTTTCTGTGAATTT
Organism: Mirounga angustirostris; assembly: GCF_029215605.1. Lineage (NCBI taxonomy): Eukaryota > Metazoa > Chordata > Mammalia > Carnivora > Phocidae > Mirounga > Mirounga angustirostris. The sequence goes on from NW_026991723.1 coordinate 25,826,305, forward strand.
TCCCTAAAATTACCTCTTCTCTCCTTTTCCAAAAAGCCACCCATATGCTTTTTGTTAAGTGTAAGGGGAAGAAATTCTTTACCCTCCAGAAAATGTCTTAGTGAAGGTCCTGGATGTCAAGTTGAGACTGGAGAAGCTTCGGGGACAATCTAGAACAAAATGGCAAATAGTATGGACTTTGCTTATGTTCACGTTCTTTACCTTTCGACTTTCTGGTCACTCCACAAGCCCTTACCTCCATTTAGGCCTCTGCTGACCTGCCCAGTCACATGTTGTAATTCCTTCCGCTGCGTCCTCTCAGCATGCTTGTTCCTCTGCTTGGACCCTTCTCTTATGGGCTCATCAAATACTGTGGCAGTGAGCACTGACACTTCAAGGTCAAGAACCACTGGATCTGAAGACTCTTGCAGGCCATTTCTAGTCTTAACATTCTCGAGCCTGAGGGGGTCAGTGGCAAATTGATGCTCATCTTCAGAGAGTGATTAGTTTTTATCATTAAAAAAATTAGTTGGGTTGAATATGTTGTATGCTTGCAATCTAAATTTGCTTCTAGATTGGACTAATTTTGCTTTTGACATTGGCTCTCCGTCCTCCTCTGTTAATGTCTTTACCTTGTTTCTTTGTTTTCTATGTGATTGTTTCCTATTGTCACACATGTGTGTTTATGTGTGGTCTTCCCAATGGGATAACAAAAACTCCCAAGTGGAGGGCCCGTGGATATGTTTGATTGCTTTAAGTCAACAACGTCCCGAGAACATCAGCTCTGTACTAGGAAGCAGAGATGCAGTGAGATGAATAAGACCCTTCCCTCAGAGGAGTTTAACAGCTCAGTTGGGGAGTCAGGTTAAGAGAAAAATACAGTTGTGGTACAAAGAGAACCTTCATTCTCCCTAATTCTCTCTCTCTCTCTTTTTTTTTTCTTAAAGATTTTATTTATTTATTTGAAAGAGAGAGAGAGCACAAGTAGGCATAGCGGCAGGCAGAGGGAGAGGGAGAAGCAGGCGACCACTGAGCAGGGAGCCCGACGCAGGGCTCAATCCCAGGACCCTGGGATCATGACCTGAGCCGAAGGCAGACGCTTAACGACTGAGCCACCCAGGCGCCCCTCTCCCTTTTTTAAAGATTTTATTTATTTATTTGAGAGAGAGAGAGAGAGCACAAAGGGAGAAGCAGGCTCCCTGCTGAGCAGAGAGCCCTGGGATCATGACCTGAGCTGAAGGCAGACGCTTAACCGACTGAGCCACCCAGGTGCCCCTCATTCTCTAATTCTTAAGTACAAAGTTAAGAAGTACAATAAGGGCTTAAAAAAAATGATTGCCAACTGATAGAGTAAAAATATCCTGAATGGAAAAAGGTCTTTTTGGTGTTGCCCCCAAATCAATCAGTATTCTAGGTAATGTAGGGTCCCAGAATAGATTTGAGTAAATTCACTGAAAAGCCCCTTGAATATGTGATTCAGCTTTTAGGGCAATAGGCAGTGATTCTGGGATGTAGCAAAAGTGAAAAGCAACAACTAAAACAACCCTCATAATATGAGGTCCTGTATGTAGGTTCAAGAAAGAAGGAAGGCATATTCTGGCAAAATAGGAGGGTTGGAGTCCAACAGTGATTCTAGACAGATCACCGATAGAGGGGCGGGCCGCAGAGGCTGGGAGGCCGAGGACGTAAATGGAAAAATTCTTAAGGAGTACCAAATTAAAGAAATCCAAACCCACCGCATCTGCGTGTCACCATTTAAAGGCAGCTGACTTGCCTAAAGGTGAATGAAGGCAGGGTCTTGCAGGGTAGGGCTGCAGAAGCATAGTTTTCTGTGAAGAACCATAGCTCTGCTGAACTCATATGCATTTCCTTCACAGACAGGTGCTGGGACATGGGCTCTGGGTGGACGTCTTGTACCTTAAAACCCCTGGGGCCTAAGCTTTCCAGAACAGTGGGCATAGGTCAGAGGAGTTAGGGGTTGTCATGGAGAGAAAGCCGCTGAGGAAGGCTTGTGCCAAAATGCCAGGCTTTCCCACTGCTTCGGGGGGGAACGAAACCCTTCTTGCGGATGTGCTTTATTTAGCCAAGTTTACCTCAGTCAAGAGCCCTCAGAGTTTCGTGGCACTGTGACTGGAGTGATGGGAGAAGCCTGGCCTGGATGTGCATCTTCCAGCTGTGTGCCCTGGCCGCCGTTTTCTCTCCTTCCTAACCCAGGGTTGGTCTCTGCAGCTGATGGCTCCAGGCCTGGTGTGGCCAATAGCCTGCGGGAGGCCCGTGGAAATCACCAGTAGGGGGCAGCCCAACATGCTCCTTAATCTGCTGGTTCCTGTCCGGGGCTCTGGGGCTGGGAGCAGAAGGCTGTCAGAATGCCTTTTTGGTGGTCCAGGGAACCATGAACTTGAGCCCAGGGGTATGTGACCACCTCCTAACCCCAAAGTCCTGGGGTCCAGCCTCCCTGCAGTCACTTGACCTGTGTGCCTTTCTCTTGTCTCTTTTTCCATTCCTCTCTCCCTCCCTCCCTTCCTCCCTCCCTCCCTCCCTTTTTTCCTTCTCCCCTTCCCCTTCTTTCTTTTTTCTTCCTAAGTTTAAAAATTTCAAAAAAACACAATAACATAAAAACACTTCATGTACTTATATTCGGAACTAGCATGCTAGCATTTTTGTCTTTTTTTGTTACAAGTCTTTTTTAATAAGAGAAATCGTTTTCTAGTTTAATAAGATAAAGTTTCTTTATCCCAGACCCATCCTCCTTTCCCCAGGTGGCCTTCCTGCGGTCTTCTTTTTATGCTTTACAAATATCCTTGACTGTGAGCATTATGCGGTGTTGTTTTCTGTGTATTTTTAAAAGTTCACATAAATTGTTACATATATATGTACATATCAGCGTGGAATTTTGCTTATATAGTCTTCTCAGCGTGAAGATCTCATCCTAATCACATACAAAGATCTGGTTTAATTCAGGTTTAAACCTTATTTTTTCTGTTTCTTTTAAAAAATTTTTTAAGTTTTAATTCCAGTGTCATTAACATACAATGTAATATTAATTTCAAGCATACAACATAGTGGTTCAACATTTCCATACATCACCCATGCTCATCATGACAGGTGAACTCCTTAATCCCCATCACCTATTTCCCTCGTCCCCCTCCCACCTCCCCTCTGGTTGTTTTCTGTTTCTTTTTCTTTCTTTCTTTTTTTTTTTTTAAGATTTTTTATTTATTTAACTAATCTCTACACCCATCATGGGGCTTGAACTCACAACCCCGAGAGCAAGAGTTGCATGCTCTTCCAACTGAGCCAGCCAGGCGCCCCTCTGTTTCTTAATTGATGGACACTTGGGTTGTTTCTGACTTCGAATTCTGACTGTGTTACAGTGAATATTCTTATATATGTCTCTGTGTGTACATGTGTAAGATTTTTCTCAGGTAAATATCTGGAAACGGGATTCTTGGGTTGTAAAGTGTGCTGATGTATCATTTGCCAGGATAAACTGCTCGTCAAAGTGATTGTACTAATTTACACTCCCTCCAACAGTGTAAGAGAAATCCCCCACATCCTTGCAAATGCTTTACATTGTCAGACTTTAAACATGTTGTCCATCTAGTGGGAGAGGAGTGGTATGTCCTTGTTTTAATTTGCACTTCAGATTTCTTGTGGGGTGAGCAGTTTTTCATCTGTTTCTTGGCCACTGAAGTTTTCCTTCTGTGAATCGTCTGTTATTACCTGTACTAGTTTCCATTCTAACCCTGTGATTCCTCACTTCATGGTAGCTCAGGAAACTTTCTTGGGAGTGGGGGTAGAATCGATGAGCAGTTTATAGCCAGCAGCTATGTTGTGAGTAGGTCTGCAGATGGTAACTTACGAGGGGCAGTTCTTGGCAGCTGGAGTGCACTTGTGTGTCTTTTATAATCCAGCTCTTCTGTTCGTTTTTCCATTCTGACTACATTCATGATTTATCCAGGGCATTCCTGCCTCCACAGTGGAAAAGTATTCTCTAGTGACCATTTTTCATAATTTCACATGGTTCTTTTGATGGTTTTCAGCACAATCTCCTGTCTGGTCTTAGATCCAGGAACTGTTACGCCTTGCCTAACGTCTGACATATTTTCATCTTGTGAACACTGTGAATTTACCACCGATGAAATTTATCTCCTTTTCCTTCTTTTCTAGAGTGTCGGTGACTGGAAGGCTTAAAATTAAGCCTGTTACTCTTTATCTCTGCCCCCCTTTTTTTCTTCTATGTCCTCCATTCTAATTTGTGTTAGCTCATTGTATTTTATTGAATACAACTGGGGAGTTTATCAATTAAAAATCTGATGAGGGGCGCCTGGGTGGCTCAGTCGTTAAGCGTCTGCCTTCGGCTCAGGTCGTGATCTCAGGGTCCTGGGATTGAGCCCCACATCGGGCTCCCGGCTCCGCGGGAGGCCTGCTTCTCCCTCTCCCCCTCCCCCTGCTTGTGTTCCCTCTCTCGCTGTGTCTCTCTCTGTCAAATAAATAAATAAAATCTTAAAAAAAATAAAAATCTGATGAAAATGAAATTTAAAAAAGGCCGCCAAAAACTAAAAGAAAAGTTAAAGATAAATGCTTTGTGCCACAGCAGTTGACTAAGTACCTGTTGAATATCAGGCCCCTGTCATAAGCATGGAGGATACAGTGACGATCTCACCCAGAGAGCTGAAAAATTCTTAGATGATTTCAGAACAGTGACAGACACCACGCTAGCTCAGCTATAAGGTAGGAACAGACTTCTCTGGAAGTCCTGGCTATGACTGCAAAGGAAAACTTGTCCATGCTATCTGCCCTTTTTGCTGCCAGTTACATGAAAAAGGCATTGATATTTAGGGCTCTCTGGAATGAAGTTCTTATTGGGAGATAATTTGGAAGAGGGTGGTCACTATGGTCTCTATTGAAAATGTTAGTGGAATAATTTAATCTAAAGTTTGATTTAAAATCTTGATATTGAAAATTGTTTGAGCATTAGGCTGGAGTCTTAAAAGTGTTTCCTTCCAGTGTAGTAGAAGGAGAGCAGGGAATGAATCCTTCCTGTGCATCTATTAAGTGCCAGGCCCTGGATATCAGGGAGAACCAAGATCTTCGAGCAGAAGATGCCTCCTTCTATCTTGGAAGTTGCTTTTCTTTTTCTTTTCTTTTCTTTTTTCTTTTTATGAAACAGAGAACAGTGTTTATGTGGATCCTTTGAAAATTATTTTTGTTTGGTGTGATTTTGCTTTCTCAGAGCATTTCCTTATTTTACTTTATTTCTAAAATTTATTTTCTAAAAATAGATGCCCCAACTCTTACCCTGTATCTTGACATCTGTTTTTCCTTTTATGGATTGTGTAGAAGAAGGGACCTATAGATGCTGTATCTTCTCCCCCACTGGTTACTGTTTTTCATTTTAACTCACAGTGGTACGAGCAGGGCTACATACTTGTTTTCAAGTGTCTTAATTGGGATATGTTACATATCTTAAAATTTTTTTTTGAAAAAGAGAGGGGAAGACCCATCCTGACACAAGTTCTTATAGTGCCTTTGGAACTTCAGTTGTTGCCCATCCGTGGATGTCCATCCATCCATCTATCCATCTGTCCATCCACCCATCCACCCATCTACCCTTTATCCTTTGAATACCTGCCTTGTGCAAGGTACTTTGCTAGATGCTGTGGTGTTATTAAGAGTTATAGAACAGGATCCAGCTGTCTTCAAAGAGGTTATGACCTAAGAAAAATGAATAGACAGCTACTTGAATAACTGTAGCACAAGGGTAGTCCATGGTGGTCGGTTTAATAGCTTTGTGTTTGTATTACTAGGGATTTTATTGGTTGGAAGTGACAGAAATTCAGATCAAAGTTCCGTTAGTGACATCTGACCTCAGAGATATCTGGATCCAAGGGCTCAAGTGGCATTTTTCAGGTCCTCTCTCTTGTTATATCTCATAGCTCTTTTTCCTTCTGTGTGCTGACTTCATTATTAGAGAGTCTCTTTCCTCGTGGCAGAAAAACTTCTCATGGAGGCCCTGGGACTGTATAATCTTTCTACTAGGATCCCAGGGAAAGAGTCTCTTTCTGTCCCAGCATCATCTATTCAGTTTTAGGGAAAATTTTCACTGGTCTGGTTGAGGCCACATGAACATCTCTAAGCCAATCATCATGGCCAAGGGGATGGAATTCTGTCGCCACTTTCCTCCCGTACTTGAGGGTCTGGCGGGTGGGGAAAAGGAGGGTTCCTGCAGAAACTAGGACCATGTGGGCTTTGTGAATGTGGTTCCTGAAAGGAGATATTGATAGTAGTGCTGACCAAGGCAGAAAAAGGGGATCCTGGGCCCGGAAAAGAGGGAGTAGGAAGAAAGGAAGGGAGTGGAGGAGGGAGGGAAAGGGGAGGAGAATTGGCGTCAGTGTTTTAGGAGGTAAAAAGAAGGACTGACTGGTTGTCCTGGCGTGTAGGGAGAGATGTAATCTGTCTTGCGTGTGATGATGCCAGCATCCCTGTGGCTGTCACCATAAGGAGGAAACACTTTTGAGAGGTAGCGGATGCATTTCCAGGTTGTTTTCCCCTCTGTACACAGGGGAAACCTTGAAAGGGAAGGCAGGCTGAATTTGTTAGTTGGAAGTGATAAAGGATTAAGAAAAAAAGGAAACTCGGTGAACCTGTCGTTGACCTTGAAACCTGCTCAATCATGGTTTCTTCTCAGTCACATTCAGTTTTCCTCCTCTTCTGTATTTTAAGGAAACGGGTGGGGCTCGGGTGGGTGGAGAGGGCTCGCCGCCCTGGTGAGGTAGGATGGATGCTACCACTTCTTTTCATGTACTGTCTGCATTCTGAGTGACTGGTTTTCACTCTCCGTGCTTTTTGCAGCTACATTGCCAATCAGAAAAGGTTGGAAATCATCAACGAAGATGACGTTGAAGCTTATGCAGGACTGAAAAATCTGTAAGTACTCCGGACTGGCGTACCTTATCTCAGAACTTTTTCTTATGCTCTGTTATAGTCAAGCAGGCATTAACCAGTTCGTTCTAATGTACGTGCAATTATGTGTTTTCTTAGGACAATCGTGGATTCTGGATTAAAATTTGTGGCTCATAAAGCGTTTCTGAAAAACAGCAACTTACAGCACATGTAAGTAAAGTTTGATTCTTTTGCTTCCCGGGACCCAATGTATTCAATATTTTTCTTCTCTCTTTTCCAAGACTCAACCTCTTTTTTTTTTTTTTTTTTTTTAAGTTAGCATAGATGTGACAATAGCTTAGAAATGTTAGCTTTGATTTTTGAATAGCTTCAGAGGGGTACTTAGAACAGCCTGTGTATTCCCTTTCATGGATTTCTGGGCCATTTCCATCTTGGACGGAGCAGTAGGCCAACGGCAGAGTCTGATGTGAAAACTATGTCCTGGTACACGGTCCTTGATTCTTTTCCTTGGAATCATGACATGTTCCCTGGAAGACATCAAACTAGTGGAATTGAAAGAAACTGACTTGGCCTTGGCCTTTTTAGGGAACTAAAAATTACCAACACTCCCCCCACCCCCATAGATCCTCTTTTGAAAGTTCATTTTCTCAAAGCTACCTGTCGTGGTTGATAAAAGTGGGGAAAAATCGATCATGGGACCCACCGAAGGTTCAGACGATTATAAAATAGCAAGTGTTTGCACCAAAGTCACGTTGATGCTTTGTCAACTGAAGTCAGCTGGAAATATGGACAGTGGGATCCCTCAGGGTGTTTGCTGCTAGGTCCTGTCAGATGAGGGCCTGTCGTCCAAAAGGTATGGCCTTCCTGGGAGGTTTCTTCATTCAACAGAGGCTCACCTGCCCCTCAGCTCAGATTGGTGTTCCCTAAGCCCTAGAGTGTTCAGCGGAGGCACGTTGCCTGCATTTGTTGGCCTTTGGGTGCTTTGCAAATTCTCTGTAATGATGCTTTGTGTCTCCTCATCTACAGTTTACCTGTAGGACTCTCTCCTGTTGAATTTTCTGACAGTTGTCAGGGAAGATCTTTTTGGTTCCCATTTCAGGGACATAAAACCAGACTGAGGAAGTTCGAAGATTCGCTCAGGTCCACAAATGGAAAGTGACAAGAGTTATGACTCCAGGGCCCACCCCTGGCTAAGCTCTTACAGTAAGAGCATGGGAAATAAAATCTATGCCATCCATATAATTATTAGAGAACCGGCCCTTCTTATAATATTTGTCCTCTTTCTTTTCTTGGGGAGAACAGCTCCCCAGAGGATTTCCATGCCAGTTAAAAAAAATCATTCTCTCGGAGCAGGTCTCCTGGACACTCTACAGAGATTTATTGATTTTATGAAAAGCCTTTTTTTGCTAAAACCAGTTTCATGACTTCGTATTTTATAGGTAGCATTAATGATGAAGTCTATTTAAAAATAATGTCTGTAGAATGAAGATACAAAACATTCAGCAAAAACTCCACGGAACTGAATTAACACATTTCATTTAAATGCTTCTCTGGTGTCATCTCTGTGGTTGGCTTGCCTACACAAATCTGATGTCTGTGTAGGTCTTGAGGGCATGAACAAGAGAGAAGTCGGAGAGGAAAAAAAGTCAAAATGCTCTAAAGCCATCGCTTAAATGTAATTAATGACCTCAGTGGTTAAGTTCTGGTATTTTCATTACAGCTAACATTCTACCTGAGTTACTCTCCCGACTCCATTTTATTGGCTCTTTTACCCCATCACTTCCCCTAACGATGTGATGTGTACAGTGGGCTATGGTTAATTGTCATTTTAGTAATTAATGTATTTATTTATAAGGGGACTTATTCATAAAGGGCTTACTCTACCTCTTCATACTTTCCCTTCCTGCCTGTTGCATGCCATTTATAGGAAAACCAAAGCCACCTGGTGTATCTTTTCAGGGTGCTATATGGTAGAATAATTTTATCGGCATTCTATGTGCTGTCAACAACTTATATAAAACCAACTATCTATCCCTGTCTCCCAAAGAGGTATCATTTGAGAGTGGAAAACCAAAGAGATGGACATACCTTAGAGAGTTTCTTTAAAAGGCAGTAGCCGGGAAGCCAGGTCATTGGTCAAGCAGCAAAAACTCTATTGACATTTGTAGGCATGATCAAATATTAAGACAGAACAAAGTTAGACGATATTTAGCAGCCATAAGACCAGTAAGCTTCATATACAGTGTTCATGGATGAAAGAGGCTCCTAATCACCAGAATTAAATTGAATTAAGCAGTTGGCTTTGAGAATGGCAGGGAGAGAGGAGGGAGCAAATCAGGTGTTTGCCTTTGCAGACCCGAGTCCCAACCTCTGCTAATGCCTGAAGACTTGGGCACTGGCTTGTTTTTCCTGATTTCCTGCAGTTACCTCGGATATTGACACTGGGTACCAGGGAGCGGAAAAAGAAACGTGCATTAGAAGCTGTTTCTCTTTACTCCGGGGGTACACTGATTATCTCTGAGTCTCCCCAACCATATAACAATGTGCTCAAGAGCAATCTATTATTTCACTTCGGGTTTGAGGGAGATTCGGATTGGATCCTGCCTCACCGCCCCTCCCTCTGCCCTGGGCATATTCAACATCACATGGGGCCTGTCCACCGCCCCTGTGGCTGGTAACTGAGTTTATTTCTTGGTGCCTTTAATTCCTCCCCAGGGGTTCTGAGAAAAGCCAGTGTTTGTATTTTCCAGGGGCTTTGCAGAGGTGCTAATTAGTTCCTTTGCAGAGTTCTGTCATCAAACAGTAAGAGGATTGTTGACTTTTCTTCCTCCCCTCCCCCTCTCTTTTGGCTTTTGGCCCCAGTAATAAGTATGGTTCATAAAACTCATCTTGTTCTTCGGCGTGTGATCCCACTCCGGGCTGTGCGGCTGGCAGCCGGACAGGACCAGCTGCTGCTGGTGCCGGCCCGGGGCTTCGTCGCTGACCAAGACCTTGACCAAGAGTGTCCTCTTTCTTTGCCCCCTCTCTCCTGGTTCTTCTCGGGAGGAAGAGTCCTGGTTTTGTTTGTGTTTCCTTCAGAGGGTGGGGGTTTCTGAAGATGCCTGGAGAACACGGGCAGACTGACTTTTCAATGTATGATACTCCAATGAAGCTCATTCTTAATTCACGTTCCGAAAGAAAAGAGAAAAGATGTATGTGGGCACATTTTACAACTTCCCGGGGGATTATTTTTTCATGTGGGTGAGCACTTTACGCTCAGTGTAAAGACAGAAGAAGTAAGTGTCGAAGGAAGAGGGAACCCTTGTGTAGGTAGGGGTTTGGGTGAGTGGAACTCTCCATATAGAAGGAGGCGGGCGAGGACACACGCAGTCTCGAATCGGGGGGCCCTGGAGCAGCAGTTTCTGTATTTGTCACGTGCCTTGGCTCATACATTAGCTCCTGGGCCCCCCTCTGAGGGGTGACTGGTCAGACATAGTGGGATGTCTGGGCAACCCGTGAGTTTGTTGGGCTGACTCAGCAGACTAGCCTCGGGGAAGGGGCCCGGACTCCTGTGGCCCTCAGGTGTCCAGTTTTTCCCTCCCCGCTAGCACTTGCGTTCCCGAGCAGGAAACAGATCCTAAAAGGCTCATTGCAATTTGTTGAGGGCTTGGCTGTTTTTGTCCAAGTTGATGTTTGTTTTACATTCCTGCTAGTTATTAAACACATGTCTGGAGGCCCAAGCATTGGACACTTTTTGAATAAATTCAACCAGTAAACACATTCACGGAACAAGTCAGCTGCCGGGATTACAGCTCTGAATTTTCCAACTCAGGGCCTCATGGCCCTGATCATCAGACATGGAAACTCCTGCCCACTGAATAAAACTAAGTATTCAGAACACATCAGTAGAGTCATTGGTATTTTTTCAATCACAAATATGACTTGGTTTCATTGACTTTTCACCGTCTTGTTGGTCCAGATCTTTTTTTTTTAAGATTTTATTTATTTACTTGACAGAGAGAAAGAGCAGGGGGGAGGGGGAGTGGGAGAAGGAGAAGCAGACTCCCCAATGAGCAGGGAGCCTGGTGCAGGACTTGATCCCAGGAACCTGAGATCATGGCCTGAGCTGAAGGCAGATGCTTAACTGGCTGAGCCACCCAGGTGCCCCAAAGTCACTGGTTGGTCCAGATCTTAAAATGATACGTTGCTAGGATAGTTTCAGATGAAATCTGACATAGTCCTTGTTTTCTGATATTTTGTTGTTCTTGTCCTCATCATGGAATTATCTGGTTATTTAGAACTCATATATAAACAATGCCCACCAGAGTTATCAATCAGTGGGTGTATTCTTTCCTATAAGGATGTGTTAAATTCAGTTTATATTCAGAGTTTTATGTGTCACGTAATTTCAAAATATTCATAATGCTGTTTAGTTTTAAAGCATCTTTTTCCCTAGTGAGTTTTATGATTTTAAATTAGATTAATTCTTCCTCTTAATTGTTTGGAGGTCAGAGATCTCTAGGAAGTATATAACTTGCCTCTGAATCAGCATATGAAAAATAAACTTTTGGTTAAGAAAGAGATTAAAAATAGATGTTTTGAAAATTATGCCTGCCCTTCCCCTTCCCTTATGAACAAGAATTTTAGGAGAGGCAGGAAAAACTAAGTTGTCATTCCAGATGGAAGAAAGAGACTATGTTGAAGGAAAGCATGAACCATGATCAAATAAAATTATATTTTGAAAAAAAAAAAACCTCTATTTGCATACTTTCTTCCTGAGATGTTACATTTTTAATTCACATTTAATGTTTTTGGTCTCTTTCAGCAATTTTACCCGAAATAAACTGATGAGCTTGTCTAGGAAACATTTTCGTCACCTTGACTTGTCTGAGCTGTAAGTAATGATTATTGTCTGGCATTCAGGGAAACAGTTTCAGAGGAAAGAGTAATTAGTATTTTTTTTTTAAATGAGTGATGCTGCAGATCTATTTTTATATCAAAATTCTTAAAAAAATGATTTCTCAGGCTTTGGCCACTTGTTTTTTTTATTCCCTCATAAGAACACGATTAAGTAACCAAAACCCAGAAATCTCAACAGCGAGGTATCATTTAGGATGATTTTAAATGTGTTTTTACGTAAAGATTTGTTTTCTAAAGGAGGGAAAGCAGAAAAAGATCGGAGTGGGGGGGAGCTTTATGTTATAAGGGCAACATGTCTCATAGCGTTGGTGATGTCTAGGGCCTAATGGAAAGCAGAGCCAGTCAAGGAGGAAAATAGCCATGGGTGGAACTCCCTGGCGTCCACTGGTGCTTGGTGAGCGTTGGAGGAGAGGTCGTCTTTCTCCCTCCCTGCCCATCCTTGTGCGATTCTCTTCTGGGTCTGCCACTGCACTCAGGATTTATCCTGATGCTCTAATTTCCTTTGCTGCAAAATGATAGGAAAAAGATCGCCATGTGTTAATGACTGAGCCACCGTTTCCAGGCATGCTCCATTCTTGCGCTAACTGTTGACATTCCTATGGGTAAGTTGCCCAAAGAAGCCCAAGGCAGAGGCTCAGTGTGTCAGCGGGGGGGCCCAGATGGACAAGGCCTTTGAACACCAGGCTGTAGCTTTTGCTCACACTGTATATATTGTCTGAGTTGAAGGGTCTTCCCCTGCTCGCAAGGAAAAGGTGCAGATAGGTCTTAACAAGGGTTGCCTGGCCGAGTGTCGGCGATGGGCAGTATTTTGGAATACACTCAATTCCCCGGGCTTGAAGTGGTAAACTTTCTAACCCAGGAATGGGCACGTAAAATTTAAGGAAGATATGAAACAGGGCGAGAGATGCCCAATATGAACCTTTTGAGCATCACTGCGGAACATTTTCTTGACGGGTCAGAAATCAGAGTTCTGACTCCAAATCCACAGGCCTCTGATTTCTCCTGGCAGCAGATTTAATCAAATCACTCAGCAGATGTTAATTGTGTGCCTGGTTGCGAATCAGACTCATGCATTGGGCCGTGGGGACGTAAGAAGGACACTCTCTGTGTTTCAGGATTCTGCTATCTAGTGGGAGAGCTAGAAGCCTAAAGGAACGAGGGTCAGGTGCTGTGGCAATCACTGGAAGAGGGGTTTGCCCATGAACTGAAGAAAGGAGCCAGCTCTCTGCCAGTGTGGTGTGCTCATGTGAACATTGCTGTAGTTAGAGCTGAAGATCCTTCGCTTCTTTATCCCTTCTGTGGGTTCGGTCATGCCTCCGTTTTTGAGAGATTCTTTAGTTTTTCATGTACTTAGAATGCCAGGAAACCTCTTGCAGTAGTTGGAGTTGATGCACTGTGGATCTCTTCTGCCTTAGACTCTGTATCTAGTAGCATCACGTTCTATTTTGTTGTTGGAGGGATACTTGGAGGCGATCAAGCAGACACAAATTAAACGAGGCTGCCATGACCACATTTTCCCCAAAGAGACTCCTGGAAGAGTCTCCAGGGATCCCTGAGATTCTTCGAACCCAACCAGAAAACCACAGGAGTAAATGATGTTGCAAAGCCCAGGTTCTGTCCTCAAGGAAATCTTAAGTATTGTGGTTAATGCCGGGCAGAGCCTATGTAACGATTGTAAATGGCCTCATTTAAAGGCTCATTACCATAAATGGAATTCATCTTAAATAGGCCACTGAGTATTATAAATAAGCATTTAAAGATTTTTTTTTCTTGTGGTTTTTATTTTCCTCTTGACTACTTCCTTCGTTACCAGTTGCAGGCCACGGGAGTCCAGGCAGCTCAGCTGATGGGTGGCTTTCTCTTTGCAGACCCTCCTGCCGTGGGCTGAGTGGCTCCATCTGGAGCTCGCTTGCTCTTGTTCTCAGAAACCCTGAGCTTGGGTGTGTGAAGGAGGTCTCAGAGTTCCCTTCCAGGCTCTCTTATTCACATTTACTCCAACTTTCTTGCATCGGTCCCGCTGAACAGTGGTTGCCCTGTGCAGAAAGCTGGTACCACCTTACTGGCCCTCACATTTCAGCCTTCCCTTTGTATTTACGGTCTCACTGTAAAGTCAGATGAAATCGCTTTGCTCTCTGCTGTGGTTTGAGCTTATTAAGTGATAACACTTGAATCTCTAGCCTGGTCAGAGATAAGTATGTTAGTGTTCCTGATAACTTAACTATTGGCATCTTCACTGAAGATCTTAATTACTATGTAATGGCCGTGGTAAATTTGTTATGGCATCTGATTTTTCCCCATCCTATGAGACATCCTTTTCTAGCCTCTATTATAGTTCTGCCTGTTCCTGTCTTGTTTCCCCATTATTCTGAAAGGTCTTGCATCACTCTGCATCCTTTAGAGTCCACGGTGGTGTTTGCACCTAGCGGAAGATCAGTAAGTATTAGATAAATGAATGAATAAGTATTATAAAGCTATAAAGGTGGGTATAACTTCCGAAGATTGCTGGCCAGATAGAATTCATAATGTTGTAGTGCTTTGTAAACACTAGCGTAGTTAACACCGAAAAAGAGAAGCCTGACCGGGTTTCATTTTTGTTCCGTGTAGGATCCTGGTGGGCAATCCATTTACATGCTCCTGTGACATTATGTGGATCAAGACTCTTCAGGAGACTAAATCCAGCCCAGAAACTCAGGATTTGTACTGCCTAAATGAAAACAGCAAGAATATTCCCCTGGCAAACCTGCAGATACCCAATTGTGGTAATTTACATTCGAATCAATGAATTCTATTTGCTATTAATTATTCTAACTGCCTTGGTGTAGTAGAGAGTCCGGGAGGATTATCACTACCCAGATTTTATATAGTATGCTGTTGAGGTCTCTGGTGAGCTGGGCAACGTTTGTGTGCAGTGTGGAGAAGTCAGCTGGGAGCAACTTTGCTGCATATTTTTTGCAAGTAGAATATTAATTCTGAATGGATGACTTTGAAGCCCATGGAGAAAAAGTAGGCTGTTTATTCCATTGTTTCTTTGTTCATTTGTCTGGTCACGCATTCCTCTATCCATTTATCCATCCATCCAAAAACTATGTGCCAAGAGTGTGATACTTTGTTGGCCACGTTATATACGTGGTTGGCACCTGGAAAATGGAGAGGGAAGGATCTTGCTGTGGTAAAGTGTCCTCAGCAGTATAAGAAAATGCACTTTGATCCAGCACATTCCCTTCAACTTGTCTTGCTGCCAGAGGGCTGTGTCTCATGATGGGGCGCCATGAATATGCCCTTACACATGCTTTTCCATGTTTGGGTTTCTAGGCCCCTGCTCAGCCTTGCCCGCACTCCTCCTCAGCATTTGCATCTCCAGAGTCATACAAAGTCCCATCTCTCTGAGAGCCACCGTGTTTACAGGGAAGGAACACCCGAGTGTTCCGGTTCAGAATTTACTGCTCAGGGCATCTGTGATGTGCCTTGGCAGTCCCCACCTAGGCTGAGGTCAACCAGCTAATCAGCTCACAGTTATATTTGATCTTCTGGCCTAGTGGCTGGCGACACAGCCGAAGGCTGCTCGTCTGTGAGGAGTCTGTCTGTGAACCACAAACATTCGATTCTTTGTTTTCAGAAGACCCTATTGTTTGAGGTCAGTTTTTCTTGAAGGAAAATAGAGCTGCTGCTCATTTTTAATGAGAATGTCATAAAAAGAAAGGTAAGTATTTGCTTTTTACCCTGAAGGGGCTCATGAGAGAGCAGTTACTCTTCCCACAGATTTCTCTGTCCTCGAGCCCTTTGGCTTCCTAACAGAGAAATCAGGCTTTGTTCTCTTGCCAACTTCTCTCGCTTTGCTAGCCAACATTTAAAAAAAAAAAAACCAACTTTTAATATATATCTTTTCCTGATTGATACGAGGGCGACTGTGCTCTGTTCTGGTATAAATTTGCACCACTGAGATAAATCACCTGGAGGGACAAGAAATTCAGTGTTGAGTCACCTGGCCTTTTGGCCAGCTTGCCAAGTCCATGGTGTTGTGACCATATTGGTTCAGCAACCACTGAGAGGAAGAAAGAGAGAGCATCGAGCTCCTGCTCTTATTCCACGAACGGCCCCGTAAGATAGACGTCTGTGTTGCCCTTGCCTGAAACCGATTTTCCTTCTTCTTCTTTTTTTTTTTAATTTTAATTTTTGGCCATGTTGTCTTGACAGCTTTCAGTGATGCACCCCACCTAATGTGTTGTGTGAGACCATTGCAGTTGGGGAGGGAAAGAGTGGGAGGGAACTGGTCCTCATTTTTCCTGATGAATTTGTCAGTTTTTAGTAATTTTTTGTTTGCTACAAATTAGTCAGTGAATCTTGTGAATGAGGGAACTTGGAGAATTCACTGTCCTGATTCGGAGGGAATGCGTTGGATTGCTCCATGAGGATGGTTACGTTCGTGGTAACATTCATAATTGGTTTTAGTGTAGATGATGCTTTTCAAAAAGCAACATTGTAAAAAAGGTGAATGGATAGACTTATTTCTCTACCACTTTTGTACTCTGAAACTGTTATGTTGTTTGTCAATTTTTTTTCTTTCCATGTGTTTTTTACTTACTTGTAATTGCATAAGTAATGTTGATACATTTTGTGGTTAAAAAGAACCTCCTGTATTACACATCAAGTTTGTGTTTCTCTTGTTTGTAACCATTTCCGGTTAGTGGTTACAGATCTATAATATTCTTTTTAATCAGTGCATGCTATTCGTGGTAGACTCTGTCTTAATTACATTAAAATTTCCACATTGATGGGCATTTAGCTTATTTCCCATTTTTCGCCACTCCAGAAATGTTTCGACGAGCATCTTTTCATGTGCTCTTTGTACCTGTGTACAGATGAAAAGGTTTTCCTAGAGTACATAGCAGGAAGCAGAAGTTTTGGCTGATACGGTTTGCACATTAAAAAACAACTGTCCCAATTTATAGCCACTCCAGCAAAGCATGTCTTAATATTAGCACACTTCTTATTTGTTTATTTTTCTAAAAAATGGTAGGTCATTGCTTTTTGGTTTGCCTTTTCCTGGTGACTATTGGGTATCTTCTGTGTTTATGGGACATTGTGTTTATTCTTTGGTGGATTGCCTATTTATAACCTTTGTCTATTTTTCTATAGTGTTTTCCTTTTCCATTTTTAGTGTTTTTTTATTTAATTTTTAAAAAATTTTATTTTATTATGTTATGTTAGTCACCATACAGTACATCATTTAATTTTTTCTTGTTTGAAGGTTATAAATTATGTTTCTGTGTTTTTGGAAATATACCCAAATATTCACCACCCATATTAAAACATATTTTTCTTGTAAGTATCGAGAGATAGTTCCAAGACAGGAAAAAATAGTTTTAATTCTTTTTACTTTTTCCTCCCGTCCCTCAGATTATTGTCAACTAGGATTTTGTTTGTAGATTGTTACTTGACTGTTTCGAAGATTTACTATTTCTTTGTATATATCATTAACTTTTGTATCCTACTGCCTTTTGGAGTGGCTCTTCTTTTTGCTGGTGTGTATCCTCTAATATTTCTTTCAGAGAAACTAAAAAACATAAAATCTTTAAGTCCTTGCCTGGTGGAAAATCAGACTGTATTTGTTCTCAGTGGAATTGGCTGAGTATGCATTTCTAGACTCGAATAAATTCCTTTTAGACCTTTGTAGGTATTGTATTACATTTTTCCTTGTATTCAGTGTTGCTGATGAGAAGCTTGAGGCCAGTCTTATGCTTCCTTCTTGACAGGGAACCTATGCTTTTCTTTTCCTTCTAGAAGCTTTGAAGACTTTCTCCTTTTCTGCGTTATTCTAAAATTTTTACTGCAACGTAACTAGGTGTGTGTGTGTGTGTGTGTTTTAAAAAAATTTGTTTGACATGCAGCCTACTCTTTCAGTATGAGGGGTTTTGTCTGCAGTTCTGGAAGAGTTTTCTAATTTATATAGATGATTGTTTACACTTAAGGGCTCTACCCTCTGTACCCCTCAGCCTCAGTGGCACTTTCCATCTGCTTGTCCTTTTGTGCTGTATTATGGGGAAATGGGTTGACTCACTCCTTTGGCCGTCAGCTATTTCTCCAGATACTGAATTTTTCCCTTTCAACACTCAGTTTCTAATTTCTGCAATCTCAAGTGATTTTTTTTTTTTTTTAATAACTGAAACACCCTTTCCTGTGTTGGGGTTCACCATATCTCTAGGGTGTCACCAGCACCTAGCAGTACTGATTTTTTCTGGTAAGGTTCCTGCACTCATTGCTTCTTGTTGGATGCTGTGTCTGCAGTGAGTGGGTAGGGACAGGATGTGAAAAGGCTATTTCTCCTGTTTTGTCTACTTATTTTCTGAACCAGTGGCCGCATGGCTCAGCCAAGGTGGGGCTCCACTCTGTCCTGCAGTCTGCTCCTTCAGTCTGGGGTCAGCCTAGAGCCTCCCTGTTTTGTGCAGTGAATACTTATGTGTCCCTTTGGGGCTGTGCTGATTTTCTTTCATCCCACTCTCTCACTTTCTCTTGTTCAGGGGTTTCTCATGGTGTCTTATCCACTAGCAGTATGTTTTCTCACTTTCCAGCATGGTTCTGGAGTTTAAAAAAATTTTGCATAATATCTGGGGATTTGAGATCAGAAGGGGGGAAACTTCAGTTTAGGGCTTATTCTTATATTACTTCATCACAACAGTTTAGGCTCTTTAAAGGGAAGTTAGGCAAATTGAGCAGTAGATTTATACCAGGTAGTTGGATTTAAATTGTTTCTGAAAGTCCATACTAAAGAAATTGGATAATATGCTATACTGTCTTCAAATTAGATGTCTTGTTTAGAGCATGGATTTGTGGTTGGTTGGCTTTTCTTTTAGGTCTTGCCCTTTGTAGACTTTTAAAATATATATGTTGTGTTTAATTACATCACAGATTCATGGAGCTCATCTTCACTTTTTTTTTTTTTTTTTTTTTGGATGCGACTTGTTAGCTAAGTGTATGAGTAACTCATAAGAGTACTGTATGGTCTTGTGTGTTTGTTTCGTCATTGTAAGCCAACCATTTGCCAATAACTATGGCTACTGCGTTAATTTGCAACTGGTAACATTTTAATTTCAATAAGAAAGAGCTACTGAGATTTCATTCCTTTATTAGGTGGGCTTTCTTTAAAAACTTCCCCTTTTAGTATTGTACATGTAAGTATTATATTAACGAACTCTCTACATTTTATAAACAAAAATACATCCTCCATGGTGTCAATGTATCCCTTGAATGTAATAGGCATTTGATTAATGTTTGCTGAATTCATCAATTAATAAATGCATGAGCCACACACGTTATAGTAGTGATCAGGTTGGACCAGATTTTTTTTTTAAGATTTTATTTATTTGAGAGCAAGAGAGCGAGCACAAGCAGGGGGGAGGGGCAGAGCGAGAAGCAGACTCCCCATCAAGCAGAGAGCCCGATGTGGGACTCGATCCCAAGCTTAAGGCAGACGCTTAACCAACTGAGCCACTCAGGCACCAGGTTGGACCAGATTTGTATACAATGGTGTAGATATTAAAGTTACGACAACTTAAAGATTTATATTATTCTAGCTAAATTATCCCATATATTAGCATTTTGTCGTTCCCTTTGAAATTTCTGTCATCATCCCATTTTGAAAGAGTCTCACGTTCCTTCTGCCCTTAGTGATTAAGTGAGTGTGGTTGGCGCGGCTGGGAAGTTTAATGGCCCTGTTACCATTTGCAGCCCGGTTAGAATGTCTCACAATATTTTTCTAGCAGCCCCTCCTGCCGTGAATTACTGTAAATTTATTCGTGCTGGGAAACATGTTGTGGTCTGTTTCTCCACAAGGTCCTTTTTAACCTTAGAAAAACGTCATTAATTGCAGTGCAACAAAACACGTTCATCTAAAATTTCCACATTAATTGGAAAAAAGGGGTCGCTAGGCACACTGGTTCTGAAGACAGAGATCAAATGACACAAGTTCTAAAGAAAGGTTATTTTGCCAAGGTTGTTGTGCTGATTTAATATAAGAATGCACCCGCTACTTTGATCTTCAGCATTTAGGTTTGCAGTACAGGCCTTTCAGTCCTTTCCCCTCGATAAATGGGATTATTAGAGAACAGTATACTTTATACTTTAACTTTTTTATACTATAATTAGGATTTAAATCTCTGGAAGAGAGTTTCTGCAGGAAATGTTAATAGTGGATCAGATGCTCTGTTCTAAGTAGATGGCAAATAATGTAAGAAAGGCATATTCCTCTGGGTCATATCAAAGCAACCCCTCAACCTATTTTACTAGTAACTGGTTACCATAGAACATGCTGGTCCCACAGTGAATATAAGGTGGTAAATCACTTGATGCTTGAACTGTATGGCTACTATGTAAAACTCCCTTAGTGGTCCCATGAATTGAAATCAGTCCTGCCTTTGGTTTCCTTGTTATTTATAACAACAATTCCAATTTTCCACTTTCCCAACCTTCAAGCTTTCAGTGGAGAGATTCCTTAAGACACATCAACAAAATATTATTTAGGATGGGAGAGGTCAGTTCACAGGTACCTAGGAGAAGAAGGCTGGTTCCTTGAGGTAAATTGGTTTTCCTAATTTCTTCTTAAGATATACTTTTGGTTGTCACGCTGTGGTTTGCAGTACATGTCTACCTAGCGTATGTGTACATAGTCCTTCTTTGTTTCAAACCAGGAAACTAGACTGATAGCAATTCTGCTTTGTTAGTGCTTACAGAAGTTTCGAAGGAAATGCTATGTCAGTATTCTGGAAGCTAGATTGATATAACACATTAATTTCTTACCACCTTAGCTGGATTGATTTGTTGTTTCTTTTCTGAAAAACACATACGACATCTAGTTTATTGGTTTGCTTTGCTTTTACTGGGGATCAGGTTCTGTCTCCTAAAATATAGCAAGCCGCACAGGGAACCATTGTTTTCCTTTATCTTTTTAGGATGGCAAATAAAGCTGTTTTTTTTCTAACCTGTCAGCCGCTGACACAGTTTTTGTATTTAGAAGTTTCCTGGTTGTTGTCACTATAATGACACAAGCATAGAAGCACAGTTTCCAATTTGGGCTTGGAAAGTCACTTGGCTAATTTTCTGTCATTTTTGTAACTGGGCGTAAAGCAGCTACTTCTAAATAGGTCAGGCTCGTTCTGGCTTCTTTCCTGGTAGTGAAACATACATGCTTTAAGAGACAGAGGAATTGGAAGATATGCCAAAAAGAGAGAACGTGAGAGGAGAGGAGAGAGGAGACAAAAATCATAATTTATTTGAATATTTTATGCACAGAATGATGATCGAACACAAAATGAACAGAGCTCAGGGATCACTAAAACAAGATGAGAAAGAGCATTATCCCTACTTACAGGTGAAAAATAAAACCCAGACCTGACCCATTTCACTCACTGCAAAGCTGAGTTAATAACTCAAAATGATAAGAGGTTAGTTTTCTTCAACCATTAGAAAGTGAGACCCTGCCTACTTGACTTGCTTTTTATGTTTTTAGGGATAGGTCAACCGAATTCATTTTTACCTAATATCGTACTAAAAATGAGCATTCCTTATCCCTTTGGAATAATACTTCAAATTAGTGATCCTAAGACAGAGTCAATTGTCTGGAAGTGTGCGCTCATGGAAGGGAACAGAGGCAGGGCTGAGCCCAATAAAGGAGGCAGCCAGTCAATGTATTGGTTAAGGCCATGGACAGAAAGATGAGGGTCAAGCCCAGCTCCCATTCATTAGCTATTCAGTTGTGGTACTTGATAAGCTTTAACTTCATCTGGAAATGGGGATCCTAATGACACCTACTTTCAAGAGTTTTTAGGATGCCAAATAAGCTAATATCGAGAATATTGCAGATGAGGTCTAGCACATATTAAGTACTCAATAAACATGAGCTATTAATGTTATTACTACCATTGATATGAATATAGCTTTAAATATATTTTACATCTAAATTTAAATATGTGTATCTTTTATATTTTGTCAAATTACTTCAAATAAAAATAACAGAGCCACAACAAGATACTACAGAGAAAGGGTGTAGTCAAAAAAGCTTGGGGAATATAAGATCCATGGAAGTGAACTGGTTCCTTTAGAGCAGGACTTCTGGGAGCTTTTAATATGTGATGTACATAGTGAACATCCAGAGTTACGGAAGTTCCTATAGGCTCTTATTTTTTTAAATATTAGATACCCCCTCTTCCCCACCAAATGTTTCAAGGAGTCTGATTTCCACAGAACACACTTTGGGGAAAGCTCCGTGGACGAGATGATTGCTCAAGCCCCTGCCAAGTTTAAGAATAATAGTCGTGGACGAAAAAACCTAGTGAGCGGTTGTCCAGTCAACACCCATCGTCTAAACCCTCGCTACTCAAAGTGTGGTCTGTGGAACAGGGAGTTTGCTAGAAATGAAGACTCTCGGGCCCCAACGCAGACCTACTGGAAAGAAGCAACGTTTCTAATCAGATCTGCTGGTGATTCACACGCACATTACAGTTTGGGAGGCCCTGGTCTAAAGGAAGTCAGCCTTTTCACTGCGTGGTGGGTGAGGTCCGCAGGCTGGTATGTCCTTTTGGAACACATCCAGGACATTGACATAGAGGTGTCCATCTGCCTGAGTGGCTGGTCATCTCTTATCTCCAGTGAGGTTTCTCAGAGTGCAGAGGAAGACTGCTCACAAGCTTAAATCAGGATCCCATGACAATAGGGCTAGAAGCTCTTGGAAGCATTGCTGAGCTCTGCTCTGTACTTGTGCTGATTTCAAATCTTATTAAGCCAGGATGTAGTGCCTGGCAAATGGTTTATCCTGCCTTGGCTGTTCATGCATCCCAATTCATTTTTATTGTGCTAATTAAACCTCAAGTGATATTTCAAGTACAGATTGTTTTTTCCATTATTGAATCTTTGGCCAGCCTATTAATGCTTTAGAATTAATGTGAGTCAGATGCTTACTCATTTGTGGAAGACTTTACATCTAAAAGATCTAGACTTGGCCAATTTTGCACAGACTCCTTTGGAGAACTGCTGTGACAGGGTGAGACAATTTGTCTATAAATAAGAGAGACTCATTCTTCCTTCACAAATAGACACATGATTATTTTCTAAATGAACTAAACTCTTAGGTTATAGATACATATTGGTATTTATGTTCTGTGCTAAAATGGATATATGCAGTCTGGGAAGGAAGTATAGTGTAGTGGTGAAGACCGTGAACTCTGGGTTCGGAATCCTAGGTCTACAGGTATGTGGGCAATTTTGGAAGATGTGTTAGACTTTTCCAGAACACACAGTCTTCCTTAATTAGATAAGGACAAACACTTAACTTTGTGATGGTTGTAAGGATTACATAAACCAATCACTTAAAGTACTAGAAAAGAGTTTCTGGTTCAGTGAATGCCCAGTAAATAATACTACTATTAATGTAATTAAACACACATTTTTTTAGAATTGTTTATATAAATTTAGGCTTGATGAAAAAGACTACATTAAATTTTCTCAGGGAAATGGAGATTATGACATAGCATTCTCTCTTGGGAATCTCTATTTTAACCTTTTTTTCTGCTCAGAATTTCCAAACTATTATATGCATTTATAGTAAGTAGGAAATTCATCCCATAGTTTGTATTCAAGGTGCCAAGAGGGATGTCTCCAAGCTCTGTTGGTGGAGGAGGTCATACCTTGAGGACAAGCATCAGGGCAGGCTCTGGCTCTGTGATCCCTCCAGAATCAGCAGATAAATCTCTAAGCACAAGAAAATGGGAGAGGAGTCAACAGGACACAAACGGTTGCAAGCTGGAAAATAGACAGACGAATAGAAACCGAGCTAATGGCTGAGAATGCTGATTACCAGGTTGGCAGAGGGCAAGGGCAAGAGGAGATTGGTTTGGGACACAGAGCTGTTACCAAGTCCAGGAAGAAGCAGGCGTGCAGACAACACCAAACCCAAGAGAGTGGGTCAAGTCCCTGATGGAACAGTTAATCCCATTTTCATTCCATACATTCCAGGTGACTGCACCCCTCCCTCCTCAGCAGAAAACTGGAGGTTTATTCTCTAAAGAGGATCAAACCAATATTATGAGGAACTCCAGAAAGAGGTGAGGCTGTGAGAACCATAGAGAAAATGATGGATTTACATATGAATATCGGTATTTCCATCCTTCTTCTTCTTCCGGGTAGGACATTGGAAGAGTATTATCTGAATAATCTGACCACACCCTGTCCCAAAATGATCTAATGATAATGGCAAAAGGCGGTACGCAGGAAAAAGGCCAAGAATATTGCCCTACACCAAAAGCAACAGTTAAATGCACAATGCTTCTAGTACCTTGTTCTTAAAGATGTGTGGAACGGCCGATGATACCCACTCTTTGAGAAACGCTTACAATAAGAGAGACAAATACCAAACAAAAAGATGATGAAAAACAAGTTGCCAGAAACAGTGTTGATATGGAGAGAAGAAAAATGCAAAAGAAATGATTAACATCTCAAAGAGGTCAGGAGATGTTGCACCTGGGAGACAAAAACAGGACGCTATACAAATAGAAGACCGTTCAGGAACAAAAGAAGAGCCTTGGAAGCTAAAAACAGGACAGATTGAAAACCTGCGAGTATGAAACTCAGAGTCTTAGGGAGCATTTTTGAAACCCTGTGTAAGGTAGAACAAGGCTTCCTATGGGTTGCTGACAGGGAGGGTTCTGAAGAGTCTTGCCGGCTACTGAAAGCCGGGTCTGGTTGGGAAGTCCTCTGTGGATGGTGGGGACACCATGAGACGAACGCTGGAGAAGTCTTGTTCCAGGCCGCTTTTGGTGATAAAGAAGAAAGGCTTTGTCAGTAGGACTGCATCGTAGGAGAGGGGTTTATACACAGTTATGTGGAGACAGTGGGTCAGAGAGCGCTAGGTGGGTGTTTTAATTGCAATATAATGTGTCCTGAAGATGAATTGCCTTCTCTGACCTCTAGCTTACTCCTGAGTTAATGAGGTGTCGTGGGTCCTTGGGACACAGCTGTCGGGGTAAATGCAGCTCTGGAGCAGAGTTTCTGATACCAAGTGAGGGACGAGCTTGACAGGCAGGACCTGACATATCGTTACGCTCTCTGGGATGCGCCTTCATGCAGAAAATAGTGTGAGTCCCATGTGATTTAAAGCAGTGTAAACACCCAATAGGTGTGATAGTTTAAAGACGTGATAATGACATCAAAAAGCTCTTGAAATGTGGAAGTATAGATCCACATGACTTTTTTTTTTTTATCATACTGGAAATTTTACAATAACCCATTTTTCCTATGATATTTAACTATGAGTTATATAGCTTTGGAACATTCTAATATTGTGATGGTCCAGCTTCATGTGTGAAGAATGCTTTAAAACTGCATTTTCTTGGGGTGCCTGGTTGGCTGAGTCGGTTAAGCATCCCACACTTGGTTTGAGCTCGGGTCATGATCTCAGGGTCTTAAGATCGAGCCCTGCGTTGGGCTCTGCACTGAGGGTGGAATGTGCTTAAGAGTCTCTCTCTCCCTCTCCCTCTGCCCGCCCCCCAAAACAAAAACAACCCAAAAAGCTACATTTTCTTCTGTAATCTATATCAAAATCTAGGTCTGGGGGTGGGGTTATATTTATGAGTTACTTAATGTAAAAAGAGAATTTATGCAAAAAATGTAGGTGCCTCTCACCTTTTTGTTTTTGACTATAAAAAATGAAGGGGACAATGGGGAAATCAACAAGGTAAGATGGTCTACAGAAACCTATTTATGTGGAGAAAAACTGGATTAGCAACTGTAGAACCCTGAGAGAGATAGAAGACCTAGTTTTATAAACTAGTTTTTTTTTAAAGTAAAAAGTTATTCTGCATTAATATTTCTAAGAAACATGCAAAATTTGTTTTCAAATCTTATAACCGCACATTTTTGGTTCACGTTAAATCTGTAAAGCTTACCAACCCAGCACTTTTTCAGATCAACATAAATCTGTCTCGGAAATTAAATCATTACTGATTCTAAAGCATGAAGAGTTTCCAATTTGTTGCGATTATTTTAATAATGAATCGAACTATTTGTATATGTCTCCACTTACTTTTCTTGTTCCACAGGTTTGCCATCAGCAAATTTGGCTGCACCCAACCTCACTGTGGAGGAGGGAAAGTCTATCACATTATCTTGTAGCGTTGCAGGCGATCCAGTTCCGAATTTGTACTGGGATGTCGGTAATCTGGTTTCCAAACATATGGTAAGGCTTTTGTTTGGCTCTGTGTTCCTAGAGAGACGAGAGTGTCTCAGAACTTGAGATTGTATTCATCTAGTGATGATCATTTAAAATTTTATAGGGCCATACAGAGACATTTATGATGAGTTTTTGATATACATTTACTTTCTATTCATTCTTGTAATTAACAAAGATGAATCCAGGTTTGCATTTTAGTTGTGTATATCCAATAGATTAGAGTCTCTGGGTGTCTAGTGAGCTTCTTGTGTCCTTGTGAGCAAGGCGAGGGATGCACCTTATGGTCTTTTCCCTTGGAGAAACGTAGATAGGAATCCAAGGATTAAATCAACTTTGCTCATTAAACAGTTATATTCTAGAGAAATAGAATAGCTCTGGATTTACTCTTTTGCCTGGCCCCAGTTCAGGCCGGAAAACTTTATAATGGTATATATTTTTTTCTTTAGTTAGGGGGAGAAACCCCAAATCTTGTCACTTTGGGATCAGCCCTAATAAGGATTATTTTTGTCTGTTAATTCATTTGTAGAATGAAACAAGCCACACACAGGGCTCCTTAAGGATAACTAACATTTCATCTGATGACAGTGGAAAGCAAATCTCCTGTGTGGCAGAAAATCTTGTAGGAGAAGACCAAGATTCTGTGAACCTCACTGTACATTGTACGTAATCAGACGGGCATATGTTTCTAATAGCGAATGATCGTGGACACACGTGCATTTGTCATTGGGGCCCTCTGGGTGCCGCTTAAGTGTGTCAAGAAAAAAAAGTGTGTGCAGTGTTTTGTGTATATTTTTTAAAGAAATAATCAGTGTTCTATTTCTGCGAATCTCTCTTACACATGCATGTCTTTCTTTTAAGCTTTTTGATCTTAAGCTTGTCCTCTTGTGCCTTCCGCTGTCTTTTTTTTTTTTTTTTTTTTGAGAGAACCTATTTTGAGCTGGTTATCCTCCTCTTGTTAATCAGTTTTCGTTTAAATTCTGATAAACCAGTTTCTAAAATCTTTTTCTCTATAAAAGCACTATGAAGATTTAAAGTTATGTCACCTAAAGTACTGGGCTGGCTATTCACAAACACCCAAGTGTACCATCGATGCCATAAAACCTCATTAGCTTGACATCAGGTTTCTGTGGGAAGGTTGGTGGAGTACTACTTAAATGATCGAAAATTATGATCACCTGCAGAAAACTTTTATTATAATCGGTTTAAATTTCTGTATATATTGAAGTGAAGATGCAGGCTATTAAAGCTTCTTAAGCGTATGTGCATTATTTTCCAGTATTATAAATAACAACACATATCTTAGCATTCCAGGTTGTAGTGTTCTGTGCAAACATGTATTCAGTAAAAATCCCATATACTTTGCACATCGTTCCAAATTCTGAGCTGGTATGGTATAAATTAATGAGGTTTTACTGTGTCTGGGTCAGGATGTGGGTGAGAAAACCACAAGCGGACACGTGTGTATGTATGAATACACATTACACACATGTAGACACATGGTGTCGATATGCTGGTTAGTGTTCACCCGTGGCACACATTCCGTATGTGATTGTCGGGGTGCATGACTGCAGTCACCAACTGTAATCTTTTGTCACTGTCAGCACTACCTCTGTGCCCAGTAGGTACTGGACTTAAAATTTCTCATCATTTCGAGCCACCCAGAAGCCTGAAATCAATGTTATCCCCAAACACATGCAACCAGCTTCCAACTTTATGTCCTTAAGTCAACACATCACCAAAAGCTCTTCTGAGCATGGTGGAAGGATTAAGTGGGTCCTGGGCATGGGGGCCTGGGCTGGTGGGAGGAAGGTAAGTTTTGTCCCTACCCCACTAGGGTCCTTGTATTTGTAACACAGACCTATAAATCAGGATGCTCAAATTCAAAATCTTCTCACTTAATATCTATGGTGGCCGCCATGGTCTGAAGAATTGACCTTGTCTATCAAAATCTAGATAAAGAATAAAAGGAATAAATGGTAAAGAGTTTTAACAACTGAGATAGCTTTGGTAGTGACTCCGGCCAAAGTGTATTTGTTAGCAGGCTGTAATTCTCCCCCCCGCCGCAACTTTGTGTGATGAACACGTATAACAGGAAGAAGGGTCAGGAGGGAAAGGCTTCTGGGTTAAGCATCAGGAGACCTGGATCCCTGTTCCAGATCTGCCTCGCTCGCTAAATTTGACCAAGTCATTTAACCTCACTGGACTTGGATTTCCTGACCTGAGAAACAATGCTATTAGGTCTCTGGGGAATTTTCCAGTCCTCGATTGTATCGTTATCAAAGTCAGACCACATTAAAATAAACAATTATGAGGGACTTTAAATACCTTCCCTCAGGATAAGTACTCTGTTTAAAAATGCTATTTAAATGTTTGTTTCCCCAAAGCATAAAGTGCTTTATTTTTAAAGTTTAAGTAATCTCTAGTTTGTCTAGGTTTGGATAGAACCCCAGACATTTAAAAAGGATCAAAACCTTGGCTTCTGAAATCTAGCAAAAATGGAGTGTGCTGTAATGAAACGTGATGCTTTTTTTTTCGTTGTTGTTGTTTAGGGATTTATTTATTTGAGAGACAGAGAAGAGTGAGCAGGGGGAGGGGCAGAGGGAGAGAGAGAGAATCTTCAGCAGACTCCCTGCTGAGCGCAGAGCCCGATGCAGGGCTCAATCTCACAACTCTGAGATCATGACCTGAGAGCTACCCAGGCACCCCAAAATGTGATGCTTTTAAAGAGCATTTACTATTGGCAATCGGCGAAAAGTACCAATTGATCATACTTTATAATAATCAATCCGCATTGGTAGGAGCATTCACGGCCTTGGTCATTTTGATCTGTTTTAGATAAGTGATGTGAGATCCAGGCTTCCAGCAAGATTTCCAAAGTCACTTTTGTCAATATTTGTGTTGTTTAATGAAGGACCGTAAATTAAAAACAGTGGCCCTCAGCGTTTTGGTGACGAATCTACATAATATCAAGGCGTATTTGTTCGAAACCAAAGTTGACTTCAAATGAACCCTTTCTGCTGTCAGAAATCTCTGCAATCTATTTGGAGCTGGTTCTCACACTGAATAGATTTGAAAAATGACTATGATTCATGGGTCTTAAGTATAGGGAGAGGAGTCTCTTTGAAACTCTCTGTAGGGAGTTCAATCAGCCTTGATGATGATTCAAAATATTGATGGATTCCAGAGTTGCTGGTCCTGTATTTTCTTAACCAAATGGTTGTTGAATAAAATTCCCTATTGATGACACAGAAATCTGGAGATGGGGAGAATTCTGAGCGTTCTGGTGCTATTAACTCTCTCTTTTTCAATTTAGTTGCTCCAACTATCACATTTCTCGAATCTCCAACCTCAGACCACCACTGGTGCATTCCATTCACTGTGAAAGGCAACCCCAAACCAGCGCTTCAGTGGTTCTATAACGGGGCCATATTGAATGAGTCCAAATACATCTGTACTAAAATCCATGTTACCAATCACACGGAGTACCATGGCTGCCTCCAGCTGGATAATCCCACTCACATGAACAATGGGGACTACAAGTTAGTAGCCAAGAATGAGTATGGGAAGGATGAGAAACAGATTTCTGCTCACTTCATGGGCTGGCCTGGAATCGATGATGGTGAGTACCTGATGCTTTTGCATTTGGGGAGAGGATAGGACATATCACTCAACTGTTGACAAAATGGTGCCTACAATAAACCACCCCCAGACCCAGTGGCTTAAAACACCATTATTTAGTCTTGCTTATGGGTCAGCTGGGCAATTTTGTTCCGTGTGTCTTTATTCTGGGGTATAAGTGAAGAAGCAGCAGCTACATAGGAGACCTGCTTCTTAGTAGCAACTGTAGATGGCAAGAGGGCAACTAGAAATAGGCTCAGCTTCTCAGGGAATAGCTTCAGTAGTGGTACATGGTCTCTTCAGGCTACATACTGCTGACCAATGGAAGCCACAGGGCCAAAGCCAAGTCCAAGGGCAGGGACTCCTGTTCCCAAGGAGGTGTTTTTTTTTTTTAATTTTTTATTGTTATGTTAATCACCATACATTACATCATTAGCTTTTGATGTAGCGTTCCATGATTCATTGTTTGCGTATAACACCCAGTGCTCCATGCAGAACGTGCCCTCCTTAATACCCATCACCAGGCTAACCCATCCTCCCACCCCTCTCCCCTCTAGAACCCTCAGTTTGTTTCTCAGAGTCCATCGTCCCTCATGGTTCATCTCCCCCTTCGATTTCCCCCCCTTCGTTCTTCACCTCCTGCTATCTGGGGGGGATGAATCATTTTAAACAATAGTCTGATGCACGCATTATTTTTATCTCAAGTGTTAAATGATGTTTTGTACCCATAATGGCAAAACCCATGCAAAACTGGGCAAGTGAACAGTATTTGGTCGGCTCATGAACTAGTGAAGATGTGTTTCCTAGCCCTTATCCATTTGGAATTCAGAATCCTGCCCTCCCACCATGGATGAGACAGCAGTGTCCTGGAATGTGTGGTTTGCCCAAGTAGAGTGCAGGCATTCTTCTGTCAGATCCTGAGTTGTCTTTCTAGGAGTGGTAACTGTTCCCCTCTGAACAACGGTTTGGACTGGGCAAAGGATGGCCATCAGGAGTCCATTTTGTGGCCAGCAGGAGAATTCCAGTGCGAACCCCAATAATGGCAGGGACAGCTGTCATGTCTTTATCTGCCTCAGATAAGTGCTGTTTGGCAGAGTATTCTTACTTGCTGGATCTTGTTGCCCAGATACCTGATAACGTGGCGGAGGCTGAGGCCTGTTGGGACGTTGGGACCTGGACATGAGTAGAACTCGCTGTAATAGCTCTGAGTTAATCATAGCCACACAAAGATGGCTTGGCAGAGGAAAGGGAAGATGGAAACTCAGAGGCCTGGGCAGCGTGAACTTGGGGGCAGCCCCGTGGACAGAGATGACGCTCGTGAAGCCCCCTTCAGCCAATAGTGGGAGTGCAGTCGTTCTGTTACACAATAAACCTCTCCATGACCCTGGTATTTATTAAATAGCTTTTTAAATGCACAAGCTTCCTTAGCATATTCAAAGCGTTATTTGAATTATGTGAGTTGATTTACAAACAGCCTTTCAGGAGCACATAAAACAAGCTATGTTTGGACACCTTACCCAGGCTACCCCTGGCAGTTGTCTGTTCCATTAAATCTTCCTCTTCATTGAGAGTTTAGCTGCTTGGCTCCATTTGCTGTAGTAAATCTCTAGATTATTGTGTCTCCTCCTGCACGTTTGGGGGCGGGGGGTGGGTACAGCCTTAGTGTTAAATCCAGACTCTGCCTGGGGACAACTTTATGGATGTTTTTAAGTAAACGTCTTATCTGTGAAATATTTTAGACGTACGCGAGAGTTGCAGAGACAACATGGGGTCCCCAGACACCCCTCACCCGGTTGTCAGTCTTGGGAACGTCTCGCATTACTGCGGTTGCCTTTGTCAAAGGGAAGAAACTGACATTGGCACATTACTATTAACTAAACTTCAGACTTTATTTGAATTTTGTCAGCAGCTACCTTTTGAAACCGTTGGGGGTGAACTTGATTCAGGGTGAGGGTCTGGCATCCGAAAGTTTTAGAAGTGGTCTGTGTGCTTTGATCGATGCTCGGTCCTGCCAGGGTAAAGCCGCTGGCTTCTATTTAACACAGGGGGTCGATGTATTTTCTTTTGAACATTTCTGTGTGGTGCCAATATTTGGTAGAGCTCAGCTCCTCTTATCCACGTGGCCTCATTTTTATCGATTGCTTTTGTTAGTTTTAACTTAGCTAATGATAGGAAAGAAAGAATTGATTTCTGGTGTAAGGATCCCTTGGAGTCACTCACGTATTCCCTTTAAAGGAAATAATCATCTCTCAAAAATAAAAGTCAAGGTTAATTTTATAAAGACGTCTGTTCTTTCCTTCTTCTTGTTCGTTTGTTTTTATCAAGTCTTTGAGATATAAATATCTCCTTTTAGAAAGGACGATTT
Organism: Mirounga angustirostris; assembly: GCF_029215605.1. Taxonomy (NCBI): domain Eukaryota; kingdom Metazoa; phylum Chordata; class Mammalia; order Carnivora; family Phocidae; genus Mirounga; species Mirounga angustirostris. The sequence goes on from NW_026991723.1 coordinate 25,858,287, forward strand.
TTTTCCCCTTTAAGTGTTTACTCAAGGACCAGCTATCAGGCAGTAATAAATGAAAGTGGAAATAAAAGAGACTCGGCCCAGGGTGATAGTGGATATAAATGGCCCTCGTGGGCCATAAACCAGTGTGACCAATTAGAGATTGACCTCACTTGGCTTGTGTGATAGAATCTTTGGTATTTATGAGATTTGTAGCCATAGCATTACAGATAATGGCCTTTTAAAGAATTGTTTCCTTTCCCTCTTACCCTCCTTTAAAACTAAAGAAAAATAAACAAATAGCAAATATATATCTATTTCCCTGCTGGTCTAAAGTTTACAAGTTTAGGATGACAGGTCAAATGTGGGTTTATATTCCTTCAGTATTTCTGTTGTTGTCACATAGTAATTGGAAAGAAGTTTAGCTCTTACAAATCTTTTTGATAAGATGTTTCAGCTACTTATTTTTTGATGAGATGCTTTTTTTGTTTTGTTTTGTTTTTGGATTGCAAGTTTCCTGGCTTGTGAGGAAGCAGGTAGCCTGGGATGGGTGAAGTGGGTTGCTTTTCCATATGCGGCCAGGAGAATTAAAATGGCGGCTCTGATGTCCTCAGAGCGTGCCTTCCTCCTTCAGCTCAGAACTGAGATTTTTATGGGATATCACCTCGTGTAGGAATTCACTGTCTGTTTGTAGATAGAAAATGCAGTGTGCTGAAGGAAATGAAAACAGAAATAAAAACAAAGAAACAGAAAGTCCCTCAAACAAAAGTTGGTGAGCTTTCTGGTGAAGGAGATGGACTGGTTGAATGTAGTGATAGCCTGATGGTTTTTCATACCGCATGGTAGGGAAGACACTCTGCTGCTTTCTGCTTAGAGCAGAGAGACCTGGGGCCAGCACCAGCCAGGTGGAAGAGGGTACCATCCACAGGGTGTGAGTGTGTGAGGCCGTGGTAGAGATCCCCATACAGCGTCTCTCCAGAGTGCCGGGACCTCGCAGACTCTGACACCAGACCCAGCCAGGGTGCTAATGAGGACGGACAGGTGTGATCAGACCTTTCGATGTCAGCAGGGCCCCAGACACCAAGCCAGTGCCTTCCCATCTGTTCATCACGGGCAGCCTGGCTAGTGACCAAGAACGGGAGGGGAGACTTTCTCAAACTCCAGACACCAGATTGATCATTTTGGATCCCATGTTTAGAACTGAACTCGGCTCTGGTCAGGTTTGGGTCACATTTAAAGCACAAAACTCAACTTTTAGCTTCCAAATGAAATTTAGAGAACTGTAGCGTTTATCTTTCCAGCACCCTGAGGAGTGCAGGTTGTAACAATCAAACTAATTTTATTTCGTTGCTATTTTCCATTGTCCCTGGAACATTTATTCATTAGGAATAATCTTCTCTGGCTCCTGAATGCTAGTGCCCTGCTCTTTGTCTCCTTGTTGTGCAATAGAATCAACTGGGGAGTTTTAATTGTTATTTCATTAGTTAGCACACATTTCTAGGGCCTACCTCTAGCAACTCTGATTCGGTAGCTCCCGGATGAGGCTTAGGCTTCGGAATTTTCTATTTTTAAGATTCCTGGTGACTCTAGTGTGCGCCCAAAGGTGAGCATCCCCAGTCTGGATGAGACCTCTGACCCAAGCAAGACTTTTCTGCTCCTTGTTGAGTAACAGACAATCCTTTGGTCACGTTAGGTTGCAAACAAAAATCTCAATGGAAAAATGGCGTGTCTTGTCTGAGTTAGAAATCAAAACTCTGGACTTCATTTAAGGGCCAGTTTCCTCTCCTCTGCTGGTCGTGGCTGGCAGGATGGGGGTGGGGACCGGAGCTGGATAAGGAGAGTTTGGGCCCTCTGTTGCCCAAGTAGAAGGGAGGGGCCCAGGCAGATGTGCTCGCTGGTGACTTTGTCTCTTGGGACCTGGGTGTGTTCAGTGCTGATTTGCAGACCTTCCTCCTGGATAGCTTTATGGGATCTTGGCAGTTCCTGTCTCCGTGGGCCCCTCTCCTGCAGTTCCACGACAGCGAGCAAACGGGTCTCCATTGCAACTGGTGGAAGCATCTCCTTCCTCAGCACCCAGGAATGTGGCTTGTGTTGCCGAGGTCCCTCTGCCCCTCCAAGGGGCTGTGGTCAGGACAGACTTTCTCTCAGGCTGCCTCCGTCGGGTCCACAGGGAGCCCTTGTGGTCCCTCATCCTGACACCTCTGGGCTTACGGGTTGAACTCAAATGCCACCTGCATCCCGCCACCACAGTTTGCTTTAGGCTTCTCTGGCCAGAGGCAGGCACTTGTCCTCAGAGCCTTCTGCTGGCAGCGAACTCAGTCTGGGTTCTCAGTGCTGCCATGGAGGCCCCATGGCTACATAGAAACTTCCATAGAAGTCCCATATAAGCACCTTCTGTCTTCTTTGGGACCTCTGGAAATCTCAGTGTGAAGCCAAGGTTTCAAAGGACATGGATCCAGCTCTAGCCTCGGCGGGCACTGGGAGTATAATCACCAACGTACCCATTCCTCACCTCCCTTTGTGGCCATGAGGGAGGAACTTTCTGCTCAGAACTGCTTTTCTGTGGGCACTGCTTTGTCCTCCTTATCCAGAGGCTCGGGCACACCCAGAGAAGACCTCAGGACTCTTGACTACATGAACTTTCTAGACTTGGGGCTCTAAGGAGAAAACTAAGTCACAATTGGGTTCCTGGAGAGGGTGGATAAACCTAAGCTCCTTCTGGTGTCCAAGCTCCTTCCCCTCCCCTCCTCATTCAGAATGGGCTCAAACATATGCCACTGGGGACAAAACATCTCCCGCCCTTACCCCTAACCTTTGTCACGGTCACTGCTGGAGAGTACTCATACCCCCTCAGGACTTGGGTATTTTTAGGTTTGCTCTATGTTTCATTGTAAAGTTGCCATCCTCTATGCCCACTGAGGTTTCGACTTTGGTCAGAGTTCTCATGGACTTATAAATTAGGGCTTCTCAAACTGTAATGAGTTCAACTCTCCTGGAGATCCTGCTAAAACTCCAGTTCTGATGCCATGGATTTGGGGAAGGGTCTCAGATGCTGCGTTTCTGACCAGCTCCCAGCTCCCAGCTGAAGCTGCAGGTCCCAGACCACACTTGGAGTAGTGAGGATAGTTCCCTTCTGCCCTGCAGAACCTGGGGGAAGCCACTGGAAGAACAGCGCGGGCATCTGCCAAGATGGCTGCACTGACTCCTTGCGGATATCGATGAGTAACAATGACAAAAATGCAGAATAGCTTGTGCACAGAGATGCACTCTAATTGGGTTTGGCAAAAAGTAGGATGGATTCAATGTGTGGCTTAAGGAGGCTTAGGGAGAGTAGATAAAGTAGAGCCCTGGTAGAGCACACACATAGGAAGCATGGGGCTCTCTGGGGAGGCTCCGAAAATTCTGCTTAGAGGCCAGAAATAAGACTTACCTGAGATGACAGTGATCCACTAGGTGGCTGTCATTGGCTTTCAGTCCTATGTCCAGAAAAGCCCTCTTGTGAACTCAAAAGTGTGCGTGGAGACTGAGTGGAGGTTAGAAGTGGTGAGCATGTCTTTTCGAGCGGAATGGTAAGCAGAAATTAATGACAGACATTACTTGTGAGTGTAATCAGGAAGAAACCCAGGGCCTTTGCTAGAATCTTCGGATCAGATAGCATGAGTTGCAAGAATTTTCAACGTCAAGTATTTCTATAATCGTGAACATGCTAATAGTTTAAGAGTAGGTTCTTTTATCAAAATCTCACCCGAGTGATTAACACTTCAGCCTTGCCACGAACCTAGCCAGAGCAATGGGTGATAAAATACCCATGCTCTGAAACTTCCCATTCTTCAGGCAGTACATGAAGAGTCTCTCTATGGCCCACTCATTCAGGAAGAATGTCACAGCTCAAGAATGCTCATTCACACAAGCAGTGGGAGTTAGTGACTTATGCTTCCTAATTCGGGAGCATTTGTCTCCTATGCAAAATGTGCGTTGGGAACAAACTATAAATATTGGAAGAGTTTTCCCCACAGCTTCTCATTCGTGCTGTTTTATCAAAAGATTCATGACGTCTGGATGAACTAGAGCTCTCTGCAGCACTTAGATTGCCCTCAAACTGGCAGATTTAGATTTGGTGTACTTGGGCCAAAGAATGTAGGGAGAGGAAATTTCTCCAAATGTTACACATTAAGAAAATATAAAGCCCCCCACGACTTGGCTCCTTGGCCGTTTGTCAGGACCCGTTTCTTGTCCTGGGAGTGAAAGGAAAGAAACTTCGACCTGCTTTTCTGCCTTAAATAACCGAGAAGAGTATAGGTTTGGCTATAGGCTCATAATAATCATGATAATTAAGATTTATACTTAAATAGTTCTTTATGTCTCAGGAGTACTCGTGTTAATTAATTATGCTTCCAGAAGCTCCTGATGAGTTGCCAATGCTATTATCCTCTCCTGAGGTATGGAACATTCCTTTGTCACAGGAAAGGTGAAGAGCCCCCCACCCGACCCCCCATGCTGCATAGCATGTTAGTGGTTCAGCCACAAATGAAACCCAGACATCTGAAGCCCCAGTGTGTTGGGGCCCTGAGTTCAGCCTGCCATTTAGAAAAGGAAGAGGAGAGGATCTGGAAATCAGAAGGAGGGACTGCCATGAGTTAGATAGCAGTGTTGACAAACCAAGGGCAGTTGATTTGAAAAGAATGGATCTTCTGCGGTTTCTTTATCATACGGAATTCTTTGAAATATTTTTCACGATCACACTAAACAGAGTCTGGAAATAGACTTGAGAGAGAAGTCTCTCTTTTTTTTTTCTTTAGGGCATTAGAGAGAGACTAAAAGCTGAAAGGAAGGAAGCAGATGTGTCTTCTGGCCTTCGCCATCATTTTTATCCATGCAGCAGGATGGAAAAGGGAACCCTCCCACCTTCCCACAGGTTTTCTTTATCCCTTAATTGTAGAGTCTTACAGTTAAAACGTCATGGAGTTTTACTCATGAAGACTTGGGCAGAGTCAAAAGATTTACTCATGAGCTGTAACAGCTTAGAATAGAGAAGCTGGAGTCGTCCCTTTAAAGGCATTTAGCTTGGAGATCAGAGGACACTGAAGTGCTTTGTTCTGATACGTTGGGGAGAAAGGACTTTATGATCGACGTTTAGCAACCTGAATGCCTGAAGGTCTGTCTTTTGGAGGTGCAGACGTCCCGTGAGTAATCCGGAGCCTTGTCAGGAGCGCGTGGGTGGCCATGTACCGTGTGCGCTGTTTCCACGGGGAGCGTGTCCGCATTCTGCACCTGTTAGTTCTGGTCCCCAAATTCCTGACAACATGCCCGAGGTCCAGAACAGTGTAGCACCTGCCAACGCTCAACGCAGTCTTCACAAAACAGAGTTGGAACATGAGAGAAGCAACAATTTGTGCTCGGCAGGCACCTTCCTTGGGTTGGGGAGGAGCTGCTGCTTCTGGACTGGAGCGAGCTGGGGGGGTCGGGTGCTGCTTGTTTGGAATGGAGTGGGGTTGACGGAGTTCCCGGGTTTTCAGATTTTCTTCCGGAAATTTCCATATTTTATTCTGGTGGTTTTCAACATGAAGCTTTAGGGTTTGATACCACCTCCCGCTGCCTAAATCTGAGATTTCTTGCTTGGAGAGCTACTGGGATGGTATTCAAGAAAGCACAGCTCTGCTCACATCCCCCTTACAAGCGCATCGCTCCTTTATCTTTCATTCATTCTCTTTTTGTTGGCTTTTCCCCTCATAGTCAGTGTTTGTCTCTCCTCGCCCACCTTTTCATCCTGAATATCTCAAACAGGCGTTTCTCCCTGTAGCAAATAATGATATATAATGAACATATTTAAACTAAGTGAAAGGAACCAGTTAGAAATTAGACTTAAGAATGACAGGATATCTTCACAATATGACCATTGCCAGAGGTCTGAAAAGGAAGGGGTGACTTTGTCTCCTGTCTGCATTTAACATGATGTTAATAACTACCTTACTGTTGGAGTATAAACACACGGGAGGTTAGCTTGACCGAGAAGTTGCTAGAAGCAAAATACCATCTGTGTTCGATGAGCTAGGCTTAGCTGGAGTACTGTGACCCTTGTTTGTCATAAACTCTAGGTCTGTGTGTCCTCCCATGAGGCGTTTCTTTTTTTTTTTTTTTAAAGATTTTATTTATTTATTTGACAGAGAGAGAGATAGCGAGAGCAGGAACACAAGCAGGGGGAGTGGGAGAGGGAGAAGCAGGCTTCCCACTGAGCAGGGAGCCCGATGTGGGACTCGATCTCAGGACCCTGGGATCATGACCCAAGCCGAAGGCAGACGCTTAACGACTGAGCCACCCAGGCGCCCCGAGGTGTTTCTTTATTGCAGTTGAGTCGGCCCTCCTCAGACATAGTATTGTATGGTCGGGAGGGGCAAATAAAAAACACCTTATTGTTCTTCCCGCATTGTCTTTCTGTGAGTTTCATAATCTCGCACTAAGTTTGAGTCTTTCAGACCACGGAAGTCAAGTGACGATTCTTCGCATACATTTGAGAAAATGAAGTTAGGAAAATGTAGTACTTCTCAGAAAGTGTAGCTGTGACCTGGTGGTTTTGCTGGTGAGCTCGGTAGGAAAGGCATGCACTGACAGAAGTTGTAAGTCTGGGAAAAGATGAGTTTTCCAGATTATGGGCTAACCTATTTACTTTTGATTCCCATCCCAAATCCTTTTTCTATACATGACATTTGCTGCATTGAACTGATGTGATGTTCATGTTGTTCCTGGGAGCCTTGCGTGAGTAATGAGTTTAGGTGTTACCTTTCTGTGACGAGGTCGATTACACCCATACATCAGTCATACCCACTGCAGCCCTTCCCGTGTGTGGTTTAGGTAAATCTGGCTCTGAATCCTCAGCCTTTTTACTTTTTTATGGGACTGCATGTGTAAAGGCAGGAGGCGACTGTGTGTGGGGCCCCTCGGGGCTTGAGGACAAATAAGGGTGACTGACTAGTCCTAGTTTTCTTTTTTTTTTTTAAGATTTTATTTATTTATTTGAGAGAGAGAGTGAGAGAGAGAGCACAAGAGGGGGGAGCAGGAGAGGGAGAAGCAGACTCCCTGCCGAGCAGGGAGCCGGATGCGGGACTCGATCCCGGGACTCCAGGATCATGACCTGAGCCGAAGGCAGTCGCTTAACCAACTGAGCCACCCAGGCGCCCCGAGTTTTTTAATATATATTTTTTAAATTTATTTTATTTATTTATTTATTTATTTTTTAATTTTATCTTATTGAGAGAGACAGAGAGAGAGAGCATGAGAGAGAGGAGGGTTAGAGAGAGAAGCAGATCCCCTGCCGAGCAGGGAGCCCGATGCGGGACTCGATTCCGGGACTCCAGGATCATGACCTGAGCCGAAGGCAGTTGCTTAACCAACTGAGCCACCCAGGCGCCCTAGTCCTAGTTTTCACACTAAAAGTCCTATGTCTGGGGAAAGCCCTCATTCCTGGACAAACTGCAGGGATTTTCCTGGGACTATCCCAGTTTTAAAACTTAAAGTTCACTGTCTCAGAAATGCCCTGGGTAGGGGTGCCTGGGTGGCTCAGTCGTTAAGCATCTGCCTTCGGCTCGGGTCATGATCCCGGGCTCCTGGGATCGAGCCCCGCATCGGGCTCCCCGCTCCATGGGAAGCCTGCTTCTCCCTCTCCCACTCCCCCGCTTGTGTTCCCTCTCTCGCTGTGTCTCTCTTTGTCAAATTAATAAATAAAATCTTTAAAAAAAAAAAAAAAAGAAATGCCCTGGGTCTTAGGCAGCCAACCTAGTACAAACCAAAGTCTGTATACTTATATCCAAATATTTAAAAAATATGAATCAAGTTAATGAAATGCTAAATAGAATAGGTTCTATCTTCCTACCTTGGCATATATATGTGTGTAGTGACCTGAAAGGCTGGGTTTGAGGATCTATTCTCCCAGATTCTTGGAGTTCCATGCTGGAAGGTAGTGGTTTTTGTAGAGCTGGTTCCTGGCCATACCCCCTGCCCTGTGCCTCTGAAACTATATGGCGAGAGGTACATGAGAGGCAGTGAGCAGGCGTGTGGACACCCCAGGTCACCTGCCCTTGCTCAACACTCCCCCTTCCCTTGGGTCTTGGGTCAGAAGGTGCTCACTCATACCAGTGGTGTGGCCACCTGTGGGCTGACAGATGTACGGAAAAGGCTACTAGTCCTAGGAAGTGTGTTTGGGGGGAGGTGTAGGGAAGGAAATGTGAGTCCTGGGTCCTGGATCCTGGAGCGAGGTCTAGAAGTGGAGTGTGGACTCTGGTGGGAAGGTACCCTTGCAGATGCAGACTTGTATATTGAGGGCACAGTGAGGAGGGGACCAGAGTGGGATCTTGTAAAGTATGGATTACTGAGCAGTTCAAAGAATGACTTGCTCACTTGGGGTTACAGAACCTTTCCTTCAGTAGGGGTAGGAAATCCTCACAGTGACAGGACACCCACTTGGTCCAGGGACTTTGCAAAGGGAAAGGATTTCAGCAGGTGGGTGGGTGCTCTGCATATGACGTCACCAGGGCTGCCACTGGGATTTCATGCTGCTTTATCCACTGAATTATCCCTCAAACTGCAAGACAGCCTTCAAGGCCCTTCTCAAGAATATCACATCCAGTACAAATAATCCTGATAATACATATTAGCATATTATAACTCAAGACTACTTTAAAATGGTGTTTGGGATAATAAAACTCAAAATACTATGAAATATACTAGAATTGGTGACTTTGCATGAGTTGACACAGGGCCATTTTGTATGGCAGCACAGGTTGTGCACTGCACAATTTCAGGTGGTGTCATTCACATAGACTACAGTCTAAATGGCGCCCCAGTTAGCATGGAATGCTCAGCAGTTTGCAGCATCCCTAAATCGATTGTACCTAACCATCTACTTAATGTTTCCTCTGCTGAAATAGATATTCCATTAGTTGAACTGTGGTTAAAATTCTGATTTGAACATTAAGGCCATTTTTATTTGGTTCTTCATTTAGACTACCTTTGATAGGGAATACATGAACAGAAAATTGGCTCTAGTTTCCCTTTATCTTAGAGGATATTTTTCTGCTGAAGGGTTTAGAAGTGAAATGAGAGCTGAATAAGCTTCACAGTTTACAAGCAAGTAAGTGAAGGCTAAAAGCATAGGAAGTAGCTTTGGAAATTTATTTTGTAATTATGCAAATGTTATATCAAATTTTAATTTTATTTCCAAGTAGGCTTTCCTATAGAGACCTGGTTAGTTCTGATTGGAGAGTAAGTAGCAGATGGTTTTGTTACCAGTTCTTGTTGATGATAATTTAAAAAAAATAAAAAAGTTTTTGCAAATTTTCATGAGAATATTTCAAGACAGAGTATTCTGATCATCTTGGTGACTAAAGAATCATTCCCCATCCCCGCCCCCCAATTAAGTGGATATACTTTTGCATTTGTCTCTGATATAACATTTATGTGTAATCTCTTATACATAAATCGTTTCAATAGAGAAAGTACATTTATTTTTCTGTGTTGTATTAAGGCGAAGAAAGGGTTCGTTTATTCAACCTTGGCAACCCCCCTCTGAACACCAAGTGGAGAGCAAAATTGTGCATTAGATATCATTATTTGGGCTGGTTAATAATGTGTTTGTGAAAGCAAGTAGACCTGCCAAAGTACACTTTGAAAGTAATACCCAAGCCATCAGAGGTTTTATCTTTTGTTGTTTAAAGTGGTATGGAGATAATCTGTCTCTGGAATAAAAGTACCAGGATTGCAGTTAAAATGGCCAGCTGTATACTAGAAATAGTTGTAATGCATTGATTGCTGAAGTTTTCCCAGCTATATAGTGATTTGTAATTTCTCCTCATTCATTTCTTTTCTTTGGAAGGGGTGGAGGTTTGGGGACTGGGGAGGGAAACAGTTCACATGAAGCAAACCAAGAATTTCAGGTTTCATGTTCCTGTCCTGTAAAACAAACTATAAACCTATAAAACCTTCAATATATATGTAACTCACTTTAGTGGGGATACTTAGTATTAATTCTGAATGCATACTTACAAATCTTTGCTTTGTTTTGCCTTTTAGGTGCCAACCCAAATTATCCTGATGTAATTTATGAAGGTAGCTATCATGTTGTCTTTATTTTGTTTTTTTTTTTTTTTCAAAATGTTTGTCTAAAATGAAACAAATCAACTAAAAGAGGACCTTTAAGCTCAGTTAAATATACACTTTAAGCATTACATGGGCCACAGTAATATTTCAAAAATCATTCAATATTGATGGCTGTTTTCCCTTGATATTTACAGTGCTTGTAAATAGCATTTTCTCTCTCATGTTCTGTTCTTGGAAGTAGTAAATCCATTCCACTGTAATAGACATTTTGTTTCTATAATTGGGAACTAATTACCTGTTTAAAAGCCATGACTACCAAGAAAAGGGAGGTGTATCAGTTTCTGGCTTTGAGAGTAAACCCAATTCAAAATTCTGTTTCTTGTATAATAAGGAAGTTTGGCTCACAGACAGGAGCCTCCAAAGTAGGGCATGTTTTTAAGTTTGGTTAACCAGTAGCTCTACCATGTCATCAGGCACCCAAGTTTTTCATCTTTATAGCCCCCTGCGTACTGTGCCCACTTCCCTGAAGGCTGACTCCTCTCATGGTAGTAAGATGATGCTCACAGAGGGGCCGCTCTCACTCACGTTGTTAGGAGAAATGGAAGAGCTTCTGAAGGCATTCCAGAGGAAAGGGAACTTTCCCAGAGATCTCCATCAGCCCTCCTTGAATGGGATTCACGACCCAGTGGGTCATAGTCCATTCTTGCCACCATTACTGATAAGAAGGTTGGATTAACCCTTGACTAACTAGAACCACCCCTGGAGTTTAAATATTCCTCAGAGAATGTCAGTGAACCCCTTGAATAAGATGGGGTTCTCTTAGGAAGGTAGGAAGGGAGAAGCCAGAAGGTGGACTATATTAGCTTTTAACTGGGTATCTCATCCATGCTTTGCTATTTTAATAGAATTCCAGGGATATTTGGTTAGGTGTGAAAATCCATCTTTAACAGATTCCCGAACTACCTTCATGACCAGGAAGCCTCTGTTTGGGGAAATGGCCTCAATTTCAAGACTTGGCTCAAAATTTAAGACTGATTAAAAGTTAGATTGAGTAAAATGTGACATGTATAACTTATTCTATTACATATTCCATTCTTTACCTTGATGTACACGTGGACATTTAATTTTTTTTTATAAAAAGATTCTATATTTATATGTTTGTTATATGTGTGTGTATTTAACTTGAGCTAATTTTAACTGGGGGATTATATTATCTTTACCTGTTTTATGCATGTTAAACTATATATCCTTCAAATTGTGTTTTGGATGATTTTGTGCATGTGATTTGTGAATTTTTGTTTTTATTTGCCCCGATACGGCTTAAAGAAAAAGTATCTCAAATTGTGTCACAGAAAGCTATGTTTGTGATTTTCCGTTTTAAAATTATGTTTTGGACTCTTTTCCAGTAACTTCAAGACTTTAAAAATTCCATCTTCCCTTTGGCCTCAGATCCCACTTTGGATCTTTGGGCCAAATATGAGATTAAACTATCAATACTTCAGTGATTTAATTTTGCATGAGTGGCTCATTAGAATATGAGGAGGTAAAAAATTAGCAAATGGATGATATTTCTTAGTGTTTGGTTGAAATCAGTGTTCTAGTATATTTAAAATGAAAATGGTGACAATGTAGTTTTGGAGTTAAGAATAAAACAGCAAACAGAAAATAGATGCTTTTTCAGTTACTATTTATTCACATTCAAAGGAACACTCTGCTAATATAAATATAATTTAAATTTGTTGCCCCAAAGCCAGCTTGATAGTCCTACTGAGGGAAGTTTAGCTGGGGCTCACTTAATGAGGTTAATGAGGTTAATGACTTAATGTTCAGGATGGAAATTGCATTTCTCATATCTATTGAGAAGAAAAATACCAAACATTTATAAACAACATTGTCTGCAATAAGTTCATCAAAAATTTTCTGTGACTTTTTATATGAATATGACTAATAAAAACGTTCACAGTCCCCCCCCCCCAAAAAAAAACCCCAATCATTTATTTCCAGCCTGCTCCATATAGACTAAAATTGACTCAGAAGATGACAGGGACATTTGAGACGTGCTGATGGGACAATTCTTAATACTGTGTTGGTGCAGCTCCCTCTCTATTAATTCAGAAACCAAAATGTTGGCAATTCAGACCTTTTCAAAAAAGTTCATATAGGCACCCAAGTCCACATCAATGCTGACTCCATAGCCCCTCCTGAGTGGCTGCCTCGTACCCAAATAAGATTCATCAGCCCTGGAATGAGTGTTGCTGATTTGAGGTGTGGTTCATGTTTAGGCTTTGCCACCTTCCTGCCAGTTCACCTTACACTAGTCATTTGACTTTTGACTAGTCAGATGACCTTCCTCAGCTATAAAACTGGTGATTAGATTCCATATCCAAAGGCCCTTCCAGGTCTATAAATGTATGACTCTTAGAGGATCGATTCCCTTTCGTATTTATATTAAAGACTTCATTTAAAAAAGGGATATATTCTTACCTACCAAGGAAAACCTGGTTTAGAATTTGTCTGCCAAGCCAGTGATGAAAAGATCTGGGTTGCATTACATTTGAGCATCATGCAATCCCAGCACTACAATGGCTTTCACCCAAGAGCTGGGTCATGTTCCTCTGCAGCCAGGCTGTCAGGGGCTTGGAATTGTTGTGATTTGTCTCACTTCGTGGTTCTGGGTCATACTGTGGCCTCGTGTTTGTTGGTAGCCTGGTGACAACTTCATGGTTCCTTCTCTTTCCTGTTTCTCCAATTTAAGATTATGGGACTGCAGCAAATGACATTGGGGACACCACGAACAGAAGTAACGAAATCCCTTCCACAGATGTTGCTGACAAAAGCGGTCGGGAACATCTCTCGGTGAGTGAGATAAATAGTTGTTTCCTAGGTCGGCTCTGAGCGCTGTGGATGCTTAAATGTTGGGGGGAGCAGAACTGCTTCGGTGCGTGTCTTTCAACATGACATTTTTACTGTTCAGGTGTGAATAGGGTGTTGACGTTTGGAAGACTTCACAGAAAGGTTCGAGGGAAGTGATAAATGTGCTGTGTAGCCTCTGACTTACTTGCTTCCCCTTTTATGTGTCCCTTTAATTGCTAGTGGTTCTTATTTTAAATGTCTGTCCTTTAAAAGAAGAGCAGTGTCTCATTTGGGCATTATTCCCGTCTTCGGCATCTTCACGCCTGTCTTGTTCCGTATTTTAATAAGAGTCTCATTGCCCACTAAATTTAAGGAATCCCGTAGGTTCTGGGAGGGACGGGCAGTGGGAAGATAGAAAAATATGAAGGAAGAGCTGGTCTGTCCTTCAGGAGTTCATACTTTGGTCAGAGCCCTGAGCGGTGACCGGATACCAGCACCTGTGATACAGACAGAGAAGCAGGGGGATGTGAGAGCTGGACCTAGAGGGGCAGGTGCTCCACTCCTTCCTGCTGGGAGCTCCAGAGGGGTCTTGCTGGGGCCGGGGGCGTTTTCCAGCTGTGCGGGATGGCTGGATTTAGACGGACAGGAAACCAAGGGAAGGGCATTTTGGATGTGTGCACAAGAGCCCGCGGACCGGAAAACGGTTTTGATGGGCAGGTAAGGTGTGTGTTGGGGTGGGGGGTCGTCAGAGGCACGATCGGAGAGGTGGTTGTGCCCGGTCATGGGGTTTTGAAACTCAGTGCCAGGCGTTAGATTTATCACGCAGGGAGGAGCCGCTGAAGGGGGCGGGCTTGAGCCCCAGGACTGTGGCAGGGTTAGTCTGTCAGCTGCTCAGCTCAAAGGCCAGCAGCATCCCTCATTCTTCTTGTCACTGTCACGTGCACCCAGTCCCCTGTGCTGTGAGCTCTGCCACCTGATAAACCCCAAACCCATCCACATCCCCCCACCCCCGCTGCGTTGGCCGCAGGCTCACCTGAGGGTTGGGAAACTACGGCCCGCAGGCCAAGTCCGGCTCACCCCCTGTTTTTGTGCCATCTGCGGGCTAAGAAGAGTTTTTACCTTTTTAAGTGGCTTGGAAAAAAAAAAAATGAAAAGGAGAATGATATATTTCGTGACGTGTGCAACTCTTATGAAATTCAAATGTCAGGGTCCGTAAAAAATAAAGTTTTATCGGAACACGGTCATGCCTATTGACGTATCGACTGTGGCCACTTTTGTGCTACAGACGTGGCTGGAGTAGCTGCAGCAAAGTCTGTATGGCCTGCAGAGCTGGAAGTGTTTAGTATCTGGCCCTTCACAGAGGGAGTTTACCACAGTTGCTCGTTCCCGGATGACCTCTGCAGCCTCTACCTGTCCCTCCTCTCCCACCCTGTGATCTCCCGGCCTTTCTCCATACAGCAGCCTGAGTGACCTCTGAAAAGCACAAATCAGATCATTTCTATTGTCATTCTCAGAGTCTTCCCAGTGCGAGTGTAAGAGAACTTTTATTACAAAAGCCCAGCTCCTCATGGTGGCAAAAAGGCCCCGCATATCTTGCCCTCGTCTGCGTCTCTGCCTTCACCCCGCACCCTGCCCTCACATGTGCCACCTGTCCTTCTTCATGTTCTCTCACATGCTTCGGGCTTACTCTTGTCTCACAGCCTTTATGTTTGCTGTTCCCTCTACAAGGCATGTACTTCCCAATGGTCATCACATGGCTTTAGCCACCAGGCAGCCACGATCATGTTCTGTTTTCTTCTGAGCAGTTATTCTTGTCTGTAATTCCCTTGCTTCTTTATTGTTTACTTGTGTAATGTCTTTTTTTTTTTTTTTGGTAATGTCTTTTTTCCTTCCCTAGATTCTTTTTAGAGAGAGAGAGAGAACACGTGCACATGGGGTGCACGGAGGTGGTGGGGAGGGGCAGAGGGAGAGGGAGGGAGAGAATCTCAAGCAGGCTCCACGTTCATCACGGAGCCCGTTGTGGGGCTTGATCTCATGACCCGGAGATCATGACCTGAGCCAAAATTAAGAGTTGGACGCCTAACCTACTGAGACACCCAGATCCCCCCTCCTTCCCTAGATTCTTTAGTGAATTTCCAAGTCTAGGCAACCTGGTCAGTGTTTTTCAGAGCTGTATCCCTCATCCCTCAAATAGTGTCTGGCACCTAGGAGGTAATAAAAATTGGAGGCTGATTAGAGTAATGGTGAGTGCTCTAGAATGGGTTGCAAGACAGAGAGATTGGAAGCAGTGTGATTAGTTAGGGAGATGTGATTTATATTTAAACCAGGGCCCTGGCGGTGGGAATGGGAGGATCGTAACAGATGTAGCTCAGCTGCAACTCAAAATACGCGTATCCAGTACATGGAGACACACACACACATATGTCCATAGATGATGGGATGCATTGCATTGAAATAGCAGGGACAAATGCCGTGGTAAATCAGCTGCAGAATGTTTTCTACTTCCTGCCTTGTGCAATCTTTTTGGTTTATTCTCATACCAAACCACTTAGTGCTTTTTGGTTTGAGAAAGTTGTTTGTGTATATAAGGAATCCAAGGAGCATGTGTTAAGCCCACAGGTGTGTACATATCCCAGTTACTAAAAATTACATGCCAACTTCACTTTTCTCTTTTGAGACCAAATCATAAATTTAAGTCCCTAAGTGGCACATCTCAGTGATATTTGGACTCTCTACAGTAGGGCCACTGGAAGGCAAGATCACTGAAAATACTCTTTGTTGAAAGTTGGTACATTACAATTCCACCTGAGGTCCCTGGAAATCTGCATGACAGGTGCAAGGTGTAATGCTTTGTACAATTTAAAGAAAGTGTAAAACTTAAGTCTGGATCAGATATTTAATTCATGAACAGTTCCTGATCACAAGGAGGATTGTTAGATTAGAAGAGTTTCAGAGTCAGGGAGCTGATAGAAGAGTTAAAGGTGTTATCAGAGCATTTGGAAGACAGCCTCAAATGCTCTCCTTTCTGGTCCAATAAGTGCTCTTCATGAACCTTGCTGGATTTTTTTGAGTAGAGCAGGCCCTTGTTCATGTTGAGAGATATCCTCAGATTAAAAACAACTAACCAACCAATCAACCAACCAGCCACATAATTAACCAAACAACCAACCAGCCAACTAACCAACCAACCAATCAACTAACCAGATAACCAGCCAACTAACCAAACAAGCAAACAGCAAACTAACCTACCAACCAACCAACCAACTAACCAAACAACCAAACAACTAAGCAGCTGGCCAGCCGGCCAACCAAACCAACCAACCAAGCAAAGAAATGAACAAATACATTCACCCCTGCTTGTCTCCCACATAAAGACCACCCCCACCCAACACATGCACGGTACATGGAACTGTATTTATCAAACAATTCATTTTTGAGGAAACAATTCTTCTCATTGTCTTGGGATTCTTTGTTTATTAAAGGATTCTTTGCACATAGAGCTGCTTGAACAGGTTTAAATATTTGCTTGCAGATCATTAGCTGCTCCCCAGCAGTAGAACCCCTTCCCATTTTCCAGGTTGACTTAAACACTATAATGAAATAGAGAAGTCAGGGCAGGTATTATTATCTCCGTGTACAAGTGAGGGAATGGAAGCTTGCAGAAGTGAAGCATCTGTTAACTCTCACAGCTCGTAAAGGCAAGGTGTCCTGGAAACATAAGGACCAAGTCTTCTGAATGCCAGTCAGGTACTTTCTGAAGTGGGTCAGAGGCTGTCTCTGGTCCTACAGAGAAGTTGTGGGGCTAAGGGCAAGTCCCTTAACATCTCTCCATCCCCGTTTCCTTATCTATGAAATAGGGATTGAACTTGTTTATTCAATTTTTCTCCTTCTATTAGTACAAGTCTGGAATTTAATAATAAGATTGAGAAACTGAGAGCTAAAATACTACGATCTCTTTTCCATGCAAATGTTAGTTAGAAATAAAGATGGAAAAAAAAGAAAAAAAAAACACCTCAAATCATTAGGTACGTTTGAGGGAAACGGCGTTAGTTACAAGTTGATCTATAATTAACCTTTTAGGAATCACAAGCACTCTGTTTGTATATAGGCCACAGAGACAGAGTTAAGTCTGCACTCAAACATTGGCAGAGGTGTTCTCTGGGAGAGCCACTCACAACTCATGACCACAGGGCCGGAGGAGAGGATTCTCACAGCTTGGCTCCACTCTGGCCAAGTGTGTGGCATGTGCCCTTTCCTGGGTTTCGTGCCTTCTTTAATGCTGTCCTGTCCCCAGTGGATGCCAGAGAGGATGTCACAGGAGGATTAGCCATGCATTTTTATTATCCTGTCTTCCCTCTCAGCCATGTGTTTTGAAAGAGTACTATAAAGGCTGAACCATGGATAAGTCGCAGGTTTTGTACTTAGACTTCAGTTCAAATCCCAAGCTCGAAAGGTGTGATCTTGGGTTGCTTATTTAACTTCTTATAAATCTCTGTTTTACTATCCTCATAGCCAACATTAATTTATTATCTATTGTAGAAGACTCTGTTCCAAACCCATTATCTGCATTAACTCACTGAGGATTTAAATAATCTGCAAGGTAGAATGATTATATTCCCTGTTTCACACATGAGGTGTGTGGGATGCTGACAGATTGAGTAATTCTGAGGTCAGGCACCCAGTAAGTGGTAAATCCAAATTTCAAACTCATGAGGAACTCATGTTCTTATAATGAGAGGCTCTACTGCCTCTCATTCCAAGATGGGTACATTAGTCAGCATAAACTATGCTGCAGTAACAAAAATCCCCAAATCTTAGCAGCTTAAAATGACAAAGGTTTACTTCCTGCCTCATTATTTGTGTTGACCGGCAGTTCGGTCAGCCTTGTCCTCATTCTAAGACTAGATTGATAGGCAGCCACTTTTGGAAAGTTAGCATTTATTAAGGCCCAGAAAGAAGTATGAGAGCAGGGTTCTCAGCCTTGGAACTATTGACATCATTATTATGGACGAATAACTTTTTGTTGTGGGGGGTTGTTAAGTGTTGTAGGATGTTTAGCAGCATCCCTGGCCTTGACCCATTAGTTGCTAGTAGCATCCTCCTCCAGTTGTGAAAACCCCAAATTGACAGCTGTCCCCTAGGTATAACATCATCCCTGGGTGTGAATAACTGCTTCAGTCTAAGATCTCAGGGTAGCAGTGAAATGCTCCATTGTCAGGGATACGAGTCTCGCCTCATTGGCCAGAACTGGTCACATGCACCCATCTTACCACAAGGAAGCCAGGAAGTGAATCTTATAAAGAGAAACACAGGATGAACTAGAAATGTTTGGTAAACAGCATTAATGATTATCACAGATGGGAATAATAATATTTGTCTTAAGGATTATTATGCAGATTAAATGAAACAAAAAGAAGCTTAAGCATCTAAGTAAGTGTGGACATCTAAAACAGTTTAGAATAGGAGTCTGCAAACTATAGCCATCTGTTTTTGTCAATAAAGTTTTATTGGCACCCAGTCATGCCCATTGGCTTACCTACTGTCTATGGTTGCTTTCACTCTACACCAGCAGAGTTGAGAGTTTGTGAAAGAGACTGTATGGCCCCCAAAGCCTAAAGTATGTACTGTCTAACCCTTTAGAGCAAAAGTTGCTGCCTCCTGGCTTAGAGAGTCACACTTTTCTTGGGAGCAGGACCTTGGAGTGAGCAGCAGGAATGGAAGGAGATGCCTTGTTCTGCTTCCATCTTTGTTTCTGAAATGTTAATATGTACTTCATTAGCATTACACTCTTAGGCCTCTGTGATCTCTCTCAGGGTTGTGGCAGGATTCACACGGATCTGCATCTACTCTCTCTACTTGTGTAACCCACATGTTGCAATTACATTTTAAGTTTAAAAAACTTTGTGTTGACCTCTATTATACATGCACATATGTGTACCTATCATAAATCTACAACCCAATGAGCTTTCACAAGTGAACTCACCCACAGGTACCCCTCCTGCTCCCTTCCCTGCCCACTCCCAGCTCCATGGGACTCTGATTTCTAAGAGCTAACTTAAAAAAAATCTTTTTATTATGGACAGCTTTCTAACATGCCCAACGATAGAGAGCATAGCAAAATGAACCCTACTGTTTCTTTCACCAGCTTCAGAAATAATCAGTATTTTATCATTCAAGTTTTGTATATTCTCTCTCCTCTCTCCAGGTAGGTAGGTAGGAGGATAGATAGATGGGGAGAGAGTAATATATCTCTGTGTTTATACAGTATCAATTACACTGATATTTTTATAAGCTTCTAACTTATGTGTTCTCATTTGTAAAGTAGGGATAATAATCGGACCTACAATACTTCATTGTAGAGTTGTTGAGTGATAAATGGGTTGGTAGACACAAAGTTCCTAGCAGAGCAAGTAGTAAATATGAACTGTCATCCTCATTATCATCATCACCTGGATGTAGGGAACTAAGGAGCAAGGTCATGACCACCCTCCCTTCTTTCCTCTAGGTCTATGCTGTGGTGGTAATTGCGTCTGTGGTGGGATTTTGTCTGCTGGTGATGCTGTTTCTGTTGAAGTTGGCAAGACACTCCAAGTTTGGCATGAAAGGTAAGAAGGGTTCTGTTTATTTTACTTCTTATGTGGAATCATTTTTGGCTTCTGACTAATGCTAATTACCACTAAAGAAAGAAGCAGCTAGATTTACAATGACTAGGTTTTAAGGCTGAAAAAATAGCAACAAGGATATGATACTACAAATCAAGGCAGAGCAAAATAATGTTGATTACTCAGCAGTGCCCACTTTCCAAGGAGGACGGTTGTCCCAGAAGACACTGAACTTGAACTGGTTTCCTGAGTCTCAAGTAACTAATAACGATATAGGCAAAGAGTGCCTGGGTTTCCCTTCGGCTTCAGAAACGCAGGCGAGGTGTGATGGCAGTAGGTTAGTTAGGGACACAAGTGTTTTGTGCAGAAGGGTCCTTTCTGCTGTGCAGGTGACTTCCGGACCCTTCCGTGGTAGCTTTTGTTGTTGCTACTGCTTTACAGTAAAGTTCTCATCTTCTGAGATTTGAACTGTGTTGGGGAAGCGAAATCAGAACACCGGCTGTACGTTGAAGCTTTGTGAATGAGCGTGTGTGTGTGTGTGTGTGCGCGCACGTGCATGTGTTAATGGAAAGATGCCCAGTGCTAGATTAAAAATTGTAAAATTGTTGGCCATGTTGCCCAAGAATAGACCAGGGGTCTCTCTCAGAGGACTGAAAATTCATTGTAGGGGAGAAAACTTATTTAAATGTTCTTGTTATATAAATAGCCAAGATTTTCAGCGATTGAAAAGCATTTGCTCTGAAGTTTAAACGTTACGTATTGACTAAGATGCTATTGTTGAATTTTGTGTGGTCTCTTATAAATAGCCACTAGCTTGGGAAAGCCGCGAAGTAGGTTTAGTGGTGGCTTCATTGTGTTAAAGACAACGTGGTGGGTTTTCTTGATCTGTCTGGTTCATTACAACCACTATTTACGTTGCCTACTCACTTGGAAGTGATGTTTATGGAGCGATAAGCTGTCCAGCGTACCCTGGGCTCTGGGATGGAGTGGATCTATTTCTGACGCTTTCTCCTCTCCCTCTGTGGGTGCCCATGATCAAAATCCCTAAACCTGAAGTGAACAGGGAGGAGTAGTGGTAAATTAGGCCTTGAATAGCCCCCAGATCTGCTCCTGACTTTCTCTGGACCTGCCGATTCTTGACATTTCTTTTGGAGGAGGAAAGGTCTCTCATTCTCCAATTATAAATAAGGCCTGGGGGAGGGACAGTGATTTTAATTAGTCCTACTACGATGCTGGTTTACAAACGTGACTTCGCATCAGCAGCTCCTGGAAGGCTTGTGAAAACACAGATTTCTGGGCCACCCCAAGAGTTTCTGATTTAACAGGTCTGAGGTGGGCCTGATACTTGGCATTTCTAACAGTTTCCAAGGATGACAATACTACCGTGGCCCAAGCATTCCTGGAGAATCACCGTTCTATGGGATCAACAAGGGCTAGCACCTTCTGAGTGACAAGATGGGGGAGGGGCATTGCTTTGCAGACCTTTCTGGGCCTAGGTCTGGGCGAGGCTACTGTTTTCTGCATGTCAGCCACCCACCATGGCATTTTGTTTTCCTCATTTTGATCAAGTACTTTGTTTCCTTAGAGGCACTTGGAGTGGATGTCCCCAAGCAGGGATTTTACTAGAGAGAGCCAGATACTAGCATCATTACTTTCCCTTCCTGAGGGTTTAGTTTGAGACCTTTCATCTCATGGGTTCTTCAGAGAGAGAATCTGTTTAGGTTCTACTGGGAGCTGCACAAAAGCTTTGGGAACCCTAGCAGTGATATTTAGGAGCTGTTCTCACCCCAGCTTTGTGTTAGGAAAACAACCTCTGGAATGGTCTGTAAGCGTTGACATAGTCTGTGCGGCGCAGGGAGGGAGAGACTAAAAGGTAGACATTTGTTTCAGAGAAGATTGTATTTCCTATAGAGACTCCCACATGAAGACTGAAACAGATTTTTATTTGGATAATTTGGGATGATTACCGCTAAAGCACCTACATTTCCCGAACGTTTATAACCTAAGGGGATCCTTAATGAATTGTAAGGAAGATTTTGCTAAACCTTGTCCCAGAGCCAGTAAATGACTTCCTTCAGGCAGTCGCTACTATATCCTATGCTTTCACTCCCTAATTTCCAAACATAACTAAAGTTGTTTTTGAAAAAATCATCTCGGAGACTCACGGGTCTTGTTTAGAATAACTTCTTTTTCTATTTTTGCTGCACATCTATCCATGCCATGGTTTAAACACATCGGGCTTGGGGCACCTGGGTGGCTCAGTCGTTAAGCGTCTGCCTTCGGCTCAGGTCATGATCCCAGGGTCCTGGGATCGAGTCCCGCATCAGGCTCCCTGCTCAGCAGGAAGCCTGCTTCTCCCTCTCCCACTCCCCCTGCTTGTGTTCCCTCTCTCGCTGTGTCTCTCTCTGTCAAATACATAAATAAACTCTTTAAAAAAAAAAATAAACACATCGGGCTTGAGCTGAGGCTATTGTTTTTACTAGTCAGATGCTGAGTTGATGATTTTTTTTGTGGGGGGGTCTGGGAGATAAGATGAGGGCAAATGAAACTGCATAAAAAGTGGTATTTAACATTAAAAGAAGTTAATGTACTTTAAATGCTATTAGTGCTGGGATCACTGCTGAAAAAGATGTATGCCTTATAAAGGGAAGAGTATGTAAAAATACTATTATACCTCCTGAAATCGCCAGGAAACACGTGAGTGCTGATTTCTCAGTAACAACCGTGTGAAATGCACATAGCCTTGGCCAGGACCAATGGCTCTGTTCTGTGTGATGGGCAAATGAGCTGTTCCAAATGTAATTCTTGCCCTCAGAAGCACCTTCGGGAGATTCTGCCTCCATTCCTAGTCCCTTGTCTGGGAGACAGATTGAGATTGCAGGTGGCGGTCAGCCTGCCCACCAGGTACTTGCAGCTTTTTGCCCATCCCAGCGTCCAGTGTTGGGCACTGTGTCATCACAGTAGCTGTCTCGGGATCATAACCATAGTTTAAGATTGTGGATTGGAAGGGTCTGGGGTCACCAGAAACCTCTTTAAATCACACTGCAGCTGAATGCAGGGCAACTCAAGCCCTGTGGATTGACCTAAGGACCCAGACACGATTGATGGTATTGTTTATGTGGGAAGGTGATCTCTAAATGCCAAACCTGAGCATTAAATCTAGATTTTAGAATATCACCAGTGAGTGGTGGTGTGTTCTCTGGACGTGGGTTTATGTGACTGGAAGCTTCCTAGGGTTTATTTTCTGTTCTGTCAATTCCCTGCAACCAAAGGCTGAAGGGACCGTCTCACACATGGAGCTTTGGCTGGGAGCTCTGTGAAGACAGGGTTTGTAGTGGTCTTGTTCATCATCCAAATTGGCACTCGGTAAGTATTAATTGACTGAATGAATGATCACAGAGAGTTTCCAATTTCAGTCACTTTAGTTTGGTAATTGGAAAACAGTTGATATTTGGAGGACAGCTCATATGTGAATGGCGAAAGAGAGAATCTGAGAGCTTTTGTAAGTTTTTAAGGAGTCAGAGCCTCTCTCCACCCCCTTCACCCCTGCTTTCTTTGATTATTCCAGATAAGTAATGGCCCTAGACAGGAGGTCATTTTGCTAGGTTTTTGCTTAGGATTTATAGGTTTCCATACAATTTTCATACAATTATTGCTGTTTCAGTTTGGAGGGTTCACTTTGGCTTTCCATTTTATACGGGAGCATCATGGATTTCTGCTTCTCTGCCTTTGAATATATGGCCTCGGAATATGTGTCTTTATCCAGCTTTGAAGCTGGTAGAAGTGCCTGATGGTGGGCCCTATCTTGGTGCTAACCTAGAATTTATTTTTCATTATTGCCTAATAATAGTCTAAGCCTCTTGTTGCCAATGTTCAATGGACTACTGGCCTTTTGTCAATGAAGATGTCAGGAGGTAGAATTTACCCCACTCTGTTTTTCCGTGCTCGTTTTTGTGTCTTTACACCAGCCTATTGCTTTTTGGTTGAATATCTGGCTACCATAATCACGGAAGCCCCGAATAAAGGCCTTCTGTTAGTGCTTGGTCATCTGTATAGGGATTATTTATATGTGCGCTTAAGAGAGATGCCTAAAATATATAACAAACTACCGACATTTATGTCTGTATCCATACCCCTCTACATAAATGTATAATTTTATCCCTTTTCTCTCAGGCTGCTTCTGATTGATTTTAATTTTAGTTTCCGCTGAAATAGGGCTGCAAGGCTTTTCCAGAGCAGCTGTATTGCCAAAGGAACCGGCAGCCAGGCCTCAGCACGCTCCTCCTTGTGTTGTAACCAAGTCTCGTGTTTAGTTCTCACATTGCTTCCTGGCTCCCTTTCTTCACGGAAGATGGAGAAGTGTGCAGGATGGGGAAGTGGAAACATCGGGGGGCACGAGGGCTGACGGGCCTTCCAAGAGCACTCCGCGTTTGGGAGCCCCGCCTGATGGCGTGGATGGTGTGCAGGCCTGGAAAAAATATACGGGAGCCAGACGGGTGGAGGGGGCTTGGCACTCGTCACCCTGATGGAGAATCCTTGTGACCATCAGCTTTGTTACATGCAGTTCCCGATGGAAGCCCACATAGTGATATTTATTCCCTGAGCGCCGGCGCATCCTTTGTCTGTCTACAGTAAATATATCTAAGTGACCCTAAGACATCCCACAGGAGGAACTGGAATAGGAGGCCTGTTCTCTCATTCAGTGTTGATAGCCTGCAGATTTCATCTGCGGCCTCCTGTTCTTGCACGTAAACCACCGATCTGCACTCATTCCTATGACTTGAGCTGTAGAAATTTCCAATTCGTAATTGACCAGAGAACTGCACTCCCTGAGAATGCAGAGCCAGGTTTTCTCAACTCTACATTCAAGGTCCACAGTTTGTTTTTCCTCTTATAAATGATCTCCTAAATGTCTTTCAACAGGAACCGAAAATTTGGCTATTTAAAAATAGTCATAAACATATAGTGGGACCGAAGCTAGAGAAGTTGAAGGTTAGAGCCTTTTCTACGAACTGAAAATAATTCTGGAAAGTTGAGGAGGTTGAGTTGAACAGATATTTGGATCAACTTTTAAAAGAGGGAAAAATGTGTTCAAAAGCCAGAAACACAGTTGTAGAAACATCTGTAAGGACAAACTGTTTTCCATATGCACCCCCACTGTTTTTTTTTTTAAAGACAAATAACTTAAAAAAATTATAACAGTAACACATGAATGCATTCTTGCTTTTCACAGTTTCAAGCCGTTTGGAAATATATGGAGCTAAAAGTAGGATTGCACTTAATCTTCCTTTCTTGCTACCCTTTCCACTGCTAGGGATAACCTTCTTTAACCATCTAGAGTGCATATATTATGCAAATAATAAAATCCACATGTAGATAATCAAACAGACTCATTGTTGGTCCCATAAAGAAATTGTAATCCCAAATTCAAGCTGCATCTGCTTTAAAGGTAACAGTTTGCCTTGTGGATCTTTCGTATCAGTACCTGGGTATCCCCTGAATTTGAACTAATGAGTGTTTCAGAGTAGGCTGCTCTCAGGCTCCTTGGGTCTGAAACCTGCTGCTGCCCGTGACAAGCTGTGTGACTTTGAGCAACTTTCCCATCCTCCTTTGCCTCAGTATTTCCATCTGGAATGGGGCAATCATTGTACCCACCTCGTCAGGTTGTTAGGAAACACGCTGAGTTTGTGTATAGGAAGCGCTCAGGAAAGTCCCTGGCATTTAGTAATTATGATAATTATTACTGACAAATTGTGATTTGTTTTCTCCTTTTAATGTTTATGTTGTTATGGTTTAAAGTTATGTTTTAATGTGTATGCTCTTACCAAGTTTTCAGAAAAGTGTTTCAAATAATGCCTTACATATAGAGGTAGATACTTGGAATAGATTGCTGAGAGAAAAGGGTGTATATTTTATATTTTGAGAGATTATTTTGAGTAAATGCTTATCAATTTATATTCTCACCAGTAGTATAGGGCATCCTTTGTTGATACTTTCATCCATATCAGATATTATCAATCTTTTCTATTTTTGCCGATTCAGTTAAAGTGATATTCTGACTAATAATGAGGTGAAATGCAGTACCTGGGTGGCTCAGTTGGTTGAGCATCCAACTCTTGATTTCCGCTCAAGTCATGGTATTGGGGTCCTGGCATTGACCCCACTGAGCATGGAGCCTGCTTGGGATTCTTTCCCTCCCTGTCCCCGCCACGTGCTCATGCATACGCTCTCTCTCTCTCTCTCTCTCTCAAATTAATAAATAAATCTTTAAAAAATGATAATAAGGTGAAACATCTTTATCAGGTGACCAATAAGAAGAAATGTTCATTTTACCTGTTGATTTATAGATGTACCTTATAAATCATGTACACTCATTTTTTATTGGTTATATATATTATTCTGATGTTTTTCTAGTCTTTACCTTTTTTATAAATAATGTCTTTTGGCAAACAACAGATTTACCTTCTTATAGAAATGAGTCTGGCCCTCTTTTTCATCTAAGTTTTACATCTGGCTTAGGAAGCCTTCCCCTCCCTGTGGTTGTAAACATAGTTCTTAATATTTCTTTTGCTAGTTTTACTCTGTGTGTATTAACTTAGCTCTTTAATCTTTCTGAAATTCTTTTTTTTTTTCAACTTGGTATCAAGTACTCTGTTTTTTTCTTTTTTTCCCCCAGAGGTATATAGAGTAAAGATATTTGAACAGATTTTAGTGTGACATTTTCAGAGAGACCAAGAATATTATTTTAACTTTCTGGAATCAGAAAGCCCCTAATAAAACAGAAAAGAATCTTTGAAGAACTTAGCATTTAACTCTTTTGAAAACTAAGTAATGAGCTTTGTTCATTCTCATGTAATATATGGGAGTGTAAGCCTCACCAAATAGTAACAGAGAATGGAGGTCTTCACAGGAACCTTTTTTTTTTTGCTGCCCTTCCCCCAGCTTCTGATTGAGCTCAGAGTATATCGTCACGCTCTCTTAGTAGAGGAAAAAATTGTTGGTTTTAATAAAATTTTCAGGTATTTCAGAAAAGACTTTCTGTTGAAAGAGTCATGGGTAATTTAACAAATTGGAAATTTATCAGAAGAAAAAAAAAGAATTAACCCAAATGTTCCTTTTCTGTCATTTGGAGAATGTTATTACAAAACTTTTCCTCATATACGTCTGCAAGGTGAGGATCTGCTCTCCGATCCCTGTCACTTCTCTTTGGGATGATATTTGGGTTATGTCTCTGTAAGGGCGGAACATGCTTATTCTTTGCCCAGATTGAACATGGGTGTAGAACTTTCAGGAACTGGCTCCATCAGGCGGCAGGAAGTAGCAGCTTTTCTCCCCCTTAGCCTCACAAGTGCCCTGACCTCGAACTTTGTAAACTACCTGCCTCACCTGGGCGTACCACCAGCTCCGTGTGCTTCATGGGAGGGCCCAGCTGTGTCTGGAATGGAAAAAGTGCACATCGTTTAGGGGCGTTCTGCACTACTAGTGTTTCCCGAAAAGACAAAGGAGCCCTTAAGAAATTAGGTTTGGAACTTCAAAGTCAAGAAAAATTGTTCCCCATTCTTTGGTTCTCCAGAAATCGTATGGTGAACTCACTTTAACCTTTTTTTTTTTTTTTTTTTTTTAAGATTTATTTATTCATTTGTGAGGCGGGGGGAGAGGAGAGAGAAGGAACCTCCAGCAGACTCCCCACTGAGCACAGAGCCCAACGCGGGGCTCGGCTCACGACCCTGAGATCATGACCGGAGCCAAAACCAAGAGTCGGAGGCTTAACCGACTGCGGCACCCAGGGCCCCCCCATACACACAGATCATGGCATACTTTCCAAAAGACCTCCCAAATCAGGACAGCTGGGGTGTTCTTCTTCCCCTTTGCTCCATTCCTGTTTCTCTCTTTTTTTTAACCTTTCATTTTTTTTTTTCTGCCCTTCATTTTGTCCTTCCACGTTTCCTTGCTCCCTAATTTTACATTCTTCCTCTCTTTTGGTT
Organism: Mirounga angustirostris; assembly: GCF_029215605.1. Classification (NCBI taxonomy): domain Eukaryota; kingdom Metazoa; phylum Chordata; class Mammalia; order Carnivora; family Phocidae; genus Mirounga; species Mirounga angustirostris. The sequence goes on from NW_026991723.1 coordinate 25,885,792, forward strand.
TTCTTCCTCCTCATTCCTAGCATCTGATTTTGGTGGACACGCTTTTCAGAATTTACAAAGAGGATAGATAATAGCTTGGCTTAAATTCTAACATATGCTTCGATTTTATCTTCCTTTATTTTGGGCAAAGAGACTGAATGACTCTGGGAATAAATTTAGCTCCAAATCAGCAGAATTGTCCTGTGGCACGTTGGAAGACAGTCTGTTTGAATACTGCATATCCTTCATGTTTGTAAGTTCTTAAATCTTCAGTCTTCAAACCTAGAAGCGTAGAGGAATATAATATTAGAGACTCATGAAACAGACTTGCTGGGGTTCACATCCCAGGTCTGCCACATGCTCACCATAATTTTGGGGGAAATTTTTATACTTTCTAAATCTTAGGTTCCTCTTCAGTAAAATGAGAAAAAAATGCCCATCTCTCAGGCGACTATAAGAATTAAATTAATGCTTAATTTAGTAGCCAGCTTATTGAACTAATTCCAGAAGAGGCAGTTATTTTTTAGATTTATGTTATAGTAATACATCATTAAGGAAAAGAGCAGGGGGAGAGTCCTGTCTGAATTGATACTGAGTCTGAATTACAGAAAAAAAATGTGTCATATGTAGACAGTGTATATGAGTGTTTTCAGGCTTATTAGTTGAGTTTATAGAAAAAATTGTAATTATAACGTGCCTCTACTTTATGGACATGTATTATGAATGCAAAGCTGCTGAAACATGTTTCTGTTAAGCCCTTCATTCTTTAAAGGTATGAATTACTGCAAGTTCTTTATTTTATTGTCCATTGGATGATTCACCTGTTTAAAGAAATCTCTTTTATTGATGGATGGATTGGGTAAGGAGGTTTTACTAGTTTCTTTTGAGGGGGGCCGTTTACTGTAAGGAAGGGGCAAGAAGGGCAGGTAGGTGTGGAATTTGGTAGAGACCCAGTAACCAACCATTAGCTTAAACTTAGAAACATGAGCTCATGGAGCCTCCTGTTCGAAGGTGCTTCCCTTTTGCATGGAGGAGATTGTGACTGTGAAAGCGGTCTCTTTTAAAAGACAAAAGGAGGCTTTAATTTTTTTTTCCAAGATTTTATTTTTAAGAAATCTCTACACCCAATGTGGGGCTCGAACACACAACCCCGAGATCAACAATCGTATGCTCTTCTGACTGAGCCAGCCAGGCGCCCCAAATATAGGCTCTCGTTTTTGATGTATTCGCAGCCTGCTAGAGATGAAAAGAGGGATTTTGGAGAAAATAAATTCTTCCTTATACTGTCGATTGTCATCCATGTTGTTATATCCATAGACCAAGATACTGCATTTCCTGTGAGAGAAGCCAAGGCTTGAGCAGGCAGATGGCAGTGGGAGGTCTTCATTTTCATCAAGGCATCAGCAGAAGTAGAAGTCACTGGCTTCTTCTGTGATCATCTGGGAGCGTTAGTGGTCTGAGGACAGAGAAAATGAGAGGGAGGGAGGGAGGGAGGGAGCGGGGAAGAGAGAGAGAGACATTTTCATTCTAACTTGTTAAGTCTTTATTTATTTATTTTTTTTTAAGATTTATTTATTTGACAGAGAGAGATAGTGAGAGAAGGAACACAAGCAGGGGGAGTGGGAGAGGGAGAAGCAGGCTTCCCGCAGCGCAGGAAGCCCGATGTGGGGCTCGATCCCAGGACCCTGGGATCATGACCTGAGCCGAAGGCAGACGTTTAACGACTGAGCCACCCAGGCGCCCCTAACTTGTTAAGTCTTTAATATTAAGAGATTGATATCCCAAATTGAAGGCAGAAGAGTCATCTCCACCCCAGGTAGTGAGAGTGGAAGGCAGGAAGGGGGCGAGAGTTGAGGAGTGGGAGTGGAGTCGGAGGGGAGGACGTTGGGAATGAGGTGGTGTTTCTATTTACAGTCATGGTTGTCCTCTTTAGTAGTCCCGCCAAGACCCGAGAGTCAACCACCCAACTGAGCCTTTCCCACACTGACTTCCTGGATCATCTGTAAAGGAAATTGTGTGAGGACCAGAAATAACAGTACAGGACTGCAGGGCATCTGAGGGTGCTCTCCAGCTTCAGTATCTACCATCCTGTTACAAAATCATTCAGAACAGTCACACGCTCACTAGACGAGTTTGCCGTGTACTTCTGGTGAAATCCTTTATTATTTGGGTGCGTAATGAGATAGTCTTTTTTTATTCTCCATGGTGGAACCACATTCTCCTTATTATTAACATAAGAAACATCATGTCTGTGTGCCAATTTTGGACAATCACAGAACATTCGATGTTTATTCCATCAGGTCAGGGTCTCTCACACTGGTCTCTCAGCTCCATTTCCTCAGGTTGCTTATTTCAGTTCCTGGACGATGGTGCGGTGTGTGGGATTGTGTGGGATTAAATCCTCAGGGGTCATGACATGCCACTGTGTGGAGGGGGCATATTTGTGGCCACAGGTGGTCATTTCTTCTTCATGTTGGTGGCTGCTTTGTTGCTCACCTTCCCACTTGTCCTCAGCCACTGAATTCGGGCAAGTCACAGATATACCGTCTTGTGTTCCCAACCAGGTTCTGTCAGCTTCACACACGTCTCTGCAGGAGCATTCTTGGGGCTTTGGGACCAAGAAATTCTGTGCAAGTGGCCCCTGCTCTCTCTCCCTAGACAACACACTATGGTTTCTCTCATTTATTACTCGTGCCATTATAGGCTTGAGATTGCTCTGGTTTCTTGGCCATCTTTTTTAAGGTCCTCCCAGAAAAAAGATGGACTCAGGCTTCTTCATTTTTTTAATCTTCAACATTGACTAGAGGTTCTATGGTTCCGCCAACCCCCATACTTTATGAGGGGACAGGTTACTGGTCTCCTCTTACCTGCAGCTGACTTGCTGGCCTCCCTTCTGACCCTCTGCTTTCCCATGGGGACAGAAAGAGTATGAAAAGTGTTCTTTCCTAATTCATCTCCTTCCAAATCATTTCTGTCATGTATGTGGATCTTGTTTTTCTCTCTAACTTTTTATGATGAAATTTTCAACAAGAAGAAAATTTGAAAGGATATTACAATGAACAGCTGTATACTCAACACGGAGATTCATCCTCTGTTTAACATTTTGCTGTTTGAAAATAAGTTGCCCATATCATGTCACTTCACACCTAAATGTCCCAGCATGTTTCTCCTACAGCTAAGGACACAGTATCTCCTAAAAGCACAACCCAATACCAATATCATTGTACCTAAGAAAGTTCAAAGAGTTCTGTAAAAACAGATAACACCTGGTGCGTCTTCAAATTCCCCCAGTTATTCGACAGTGCCTTTTACAGCTTACATTTCATTCTTTTTTTAAAAAATTTAATTTCAATTAGCCAACATATAGTACATCATTAGTTTCTGTTGCAGTGTTCAGTGATTTATCCATTGCGTATAATACCCACTGCTCATACAGCTTCTATTTCAAACTGAGATCAACTCAGAGTTCACGCATTGCATGTGGTGAGTGTGCTTCTTTGGTCCCTTTCAGTCTAGAATGCTACCTTCATTTTTTTCCCTCTTGACATTGACTTTTTGAAGGGACCAGCCAGTTGTCCTGTAGGATGTTCTTCATTCTAGCAGTATGTGACTTTTTTTTTTTTTTTGCAGTATTCTTTTTTATTTTTTAAGATTTATTTATTTGAGAGAGAGAGAGTGAGAGAGCACAAACGGGGAGCGGCAGAGGGAGAGGGAGAAGCAGGCTCCCCGCTGAGCAGCGAGCCTGACATGGGGCTCGATCCCAGGACCTCAGGATCATGACCTGAGCCAAAGGCAGACACTTAACTGACTGAGCCACCCAGGTGCCCTGTTTTGTGGGATTCTTTGTCATTTATCCCCTGTATTTCCTTGAATTGGAACTTATTTCAAAAGGCTCGATTAGGTGTAAATGAAATGTTTTGGGGAAGAAGGCCATCACAGATGCTGAACACTTTACATTGTATCTCATTTAGAAGCACATAATGTCAGGTTGTTACACTACTTGTGTAAGTTGGATTGCTTTTTAAGGAAGGTGACCCCCAGATCTTTTCTTTAGAAATTTAAGTTTCCCTTGGCAATTGGTAAGTAATTTGTGGAGTGATAGTTTGGCATCTAGCAAATATCCTCTTCCCCTAAAATTTGAACCTAATGGGCTTGGTATCTAGCTCTGATCCTTTCCTGAAATAGTTATTTAATTTCTAAGGGTTGCAGAATGGTGTTTTTTTAAATTTAATCATTCTATACATACCGGCTTCTATTGGGGGGAAAAAAAAGAGCGTTCTGGCCTTGACCAAAGATTTCAACTTTTTAATTTTAATTCTGCCTGGATAACTCTCGCTTGAGGCATTGGGTGTTTGATATCCAGCTGCCTACACTGGGCAGGGTCATGGGGTTATAGAAAAGATTCATAGTCCCAGTATAACTATATCAAAAATATTATTTTATTTTATAAAATACTATTTATTTTCTGTTTCTCAAAGTCACAGAGCAGAGATATTGTGGGAGTTCTATTTTTCTTTATCACAATGATTAAATATTAACTAGGTATTAATAACAATTGCTTTAGGATTCCTTCTTGCATCTGTGTGGTGGTTAGAAGAAATAAAAACAGAGAGCTGGCAGCGGGCTTAGGAATCATCCAAAGCCTTGATTACAGAGGTGAGGACATTGGGCCCAGGGAGCTTAAGCCACTTGCCTAAGGGTAGATACATAGCTGGTTTGTGGCAGACCCAGGGCTGTAAGCCAGGCCTGTGACTCCAGCTTTGATGTTTTATGCTGTGAAACTAAGAAACATTATGAAGAGTAAATAACACTTGTTTCCATGCCAAGGTCACTGCTTTCACACTAGTATGTATCCCCATTGGATGAGCCTAGCATGTATTGCCACTGGTATCCATTGCCAATGGATGATACTGTGTTTCTCAAAGCTGGGGACATATATCATCAGTGATAATGAGATGGCTTTAGCAGATACTCAAGGGCAAACATCTTTCATTCTGATAGTTCTGTATTTATTTTACTCTTTATTAGAGAAAATATCCCTAGTGCGTCATACTCTTGATTCCATGATATTATTTTTAAGATAAGGCTTAAACTAAAAACATGAAATAAACAAAAAATATTAGGTAAATAATATAAATGTAAATTTTAAGAGTATTTGAATAGGACTATCCTAAGGCTCTGGGAATTTAATACTAAACAGAACAAAGTTTCTGCCTCATGGAGCTTAAACTCTACTGGAAGGAAGATAAGAAAGACAGAGGAAGAAATATAGATGTTGTCTACAAGTAATGACAAATGCCATGAGTAAAGGACAATGAGGTAAGAGGAGGATAATGACAGGTTCACTGTTCATAAGTAGTTAAGACAGGTCTGTCTACTAAGATGACATTCGAGCCAAGAGTTGAGGGCGGTGAGGGTGTGAACATGCTGATATCTAAGGGAACAGCATTCCAGGCAGAGGGAACAGCCAATGCGAGGGCCAGGGAGTCTGGGGTGAACTCTGCATGTTGAAGGAGCAGCAGAGACCGGTGTGGCTGGAACACAGTGAGGGTGGGAAGAGCAGTAGGAGAGACCAGAAGGGTGGCAGGTATGCAGCTCACATAGGGACTTACAGGCCTTTGTGAGGCTTTTGTCTGATGAGGGTCATGGTGTAGAAGGTCCTTGGATAAGGCATACATGTACAGTTGCCTGTAAAGAACTCCAGTGGGAGCAACTGTATAATGCATTAGTTTCTGGTAACAAAAGATGACTTGGGGGAAGGTGTTGGTGGCGGATAGGGGAGAGACGTTCACGATACAAGGGTATGCAGAAAATTTCACTGCAAGTTCATGAACGGTTCAGGAGTATGATAACCCTCACCCGTGCCCCTTCCTCAACATTCATACACAAATGAGCATACACACACACACACACACACCCGAAATGAGGGTTTGTAAAAAGTTTGTTGGTTGTCTGCATTACCCCAGCATTACGCTGTCATGGAAAACTGGTGGTTGGTGATCACATGACTGTGGCCGCTTGTGACCAGAAGCGGGTAGGGCCCAGGCTTTGAGCTGTGTCTTGAGTTTTCCTTCTGATCCTTCTAGCTTCACTCTGATTCCTCATATGCAGCCCAGTTCCCTCCAAGAACAGGGGTATTATAATTACTTTCATGGCTGATACACTTTGAATAAAATTCCCTCTTTTTGAAATCTTGGTTGCTATTGGGAGAAAAACACCACTGTCTGAAAACTTTTAGTTTTATGATGCATTTTCAGAGCAAGCAGAGAATTTGTGGAAATTCCTCTGTTTTCCTTCATCATGGTGATTAAGCGTTAAGGAGAACCCATGTTCTCTGCGTGTGTGCCTTTCAGCTTGAGAGGCAAGGCTGGAACTTAAGGTCAGGCCAAAAGTTTCGAAGTTGTGCATTTCCAGAGAGGAAGAGAGCACTTGATTTTCCTGCTTAGTGTCCGCCCAACAAATTACTAATAGCACTTTGCCATCTTGTGGACTGGATCAGTCTTCTTTCTTGAATCACCATGGGGTGCTGGGTTCTATGGGCAAAATATCCAGATCCCCTTAAATGCATTTTTCTCTCTTGATGCTTCACACCTCATTTCTTATTTAGGGAGTATTTGATTGACTACCACCTTTGGGGAGCTCTGTCCACTTGTCCCTCTTCTCTGGCCCTGGGTGGTATGGAGCAGAATTTTTTGCATCAGACCCCGTAAGACCTTGGGAAGTCCTCATTATTGTCAGGTAGATCTTCCTCTTTATGAACTGCCCAGTAATACCTATTTATTCTAGTTTGTTTTCTTACTCATCACCTAATGAGCTTTGGGTTAGCAAATTCAAAGAAACTAACCCAGATATTACCAGAGAAAAAGCACATTTGCAAAGACAATCTGCCATGTGCAGACCTGCACAATGAAAACCTACAACATGGAAAACAATGGCCTCAGTGTTGGATAATCCTATTCATTGGCATGGTTTCTTGGATGGTATTATTTTTGGTTTGACTTCTCGGTTTTCCTGTTCTGCATCTTATACTACATATCAGATTCTTTTCAATTATGAAACAATGCAAGCAGAAGCAGAGAATTATAATCAGACTCTGAATTCTCAGGACTCAAATATGCCAAGAGTGGGAGACGCCAAGTCTGAGGAGCTTTGTTCCTGATCTTAGCACTGACTTTAGCAAATGTTTCACCTTGGATGAGAGTTCATTGCAGCAATTTTGTAACTGTGGTAATGGTTGAGAATTTCGATTGAGGAAGACACTCAGTCATTCTTAGGGTACATTGTGTCCCCTCCTTAACCACCCTCCCACCCCAGATCCGTAGGTATTTTCCATTCATTTCCTCAGCTCCTGAGGTATTCTGAGAATCCCTGAAATAGTAAACAGCCCTGTCCCTTGGTGGTGACCATGATGGTTACTTGCTTTTTATTTAGTTAGAATTGGGCTTCCTATCTAGGTGTGAAAACTTGAGGTGCCCATTAATTATCAGTGTTATCTTTCTGTTGGGCCCTTCAGAAATTCTACAAGACATTAGTTTTAACATATCTGTTTATACAGCATTTGTAGGTACTCTCCTATTCTAGTTTGGGTCCTCCAGATGTGTCGACCTAATTGCTTTAAGTTACAAATGACCAAATTTTACACATTATTGGAAAATCTCAAAAAGGGGGTGTAGGTACTGAACCATTCACAACCCTAGCAAATTAATTGCATGTGTTATTCAAAAATTATTTGGGTATTTCATGTTTTTGTAGTAATTTATAACGATAGTTAATTCTCAGGTGATCTTGTGACCCAGGCTATGACCCAATTGGCTGTTTCCATCAAGCCCCTATTACCTGAAGTCTTTGGGTCAGCATACTCTTTCTACAGATCAGGACACAGAAGTAGAAGAAGTTACATATAGTTTTTTTTAATTACGAGAACTTTATTTGGATAAAGCAGAGTCTTGAATCTCTGTACTATAGATCTGTGTTAACCAAATGCATGGATTCCACAAGGCAATTTAAATAGCATCCCAGACCCTCTGAGCAGTGTGGATGGTTACATGAATATGCACATGTGAAAGAGCTGCAGAATGTTGCTGCCAACTTTTCCCTGGTGCTTGAGGGGCTGGCCAGCTCCCCTCCCCAGTCGGTTCTGTCTGTGCAGGGTCCGTGCCCCTCTATTCGTGCCTGGCAGCAGCCTCCTTCAGCAGAAAACCACAACCGTAATACATTGAAGAACGCATTTTCTGATGCCCGAGGGCAAACCTTCAAAAATGAATTTTACACTCTCAGGAAATTATTTACTTCAAACTTAGTTCTTTGCAAATTACCGAAGAAAAATGAATGCGGTTACAGTTAAGTGTACATCCCTTGCTGGGGAACCAGCTGCAGTGATTGGAAGGTGGAGTCACCAAAGATACGTTTCCATGAAATTCTCTTGATTCATGTGGCAGATATATGTCTGTGCTCCCCCGGCCACCCTCAGATTCCCTTCACTGGTCCTGGGTGCTCAGCCTGGCTTCTGTGTCTGTTTGCTTCTGGAACCTTCTTCAGAGGGCAAGCGTTGAGCTAGCAGAGCTCCTCCCTGACCCAGCACACACACGTGCACACAAGCACACAGCTGGAAGTGGCTGGGATCTAAGCACCCTCCAAACCAACCTCCATTCCCTCAACCCCTCCTTTGCTGATGGCTGATAGGTGAAGGTTGGCCCGCCCCGGGGGGTCATTTACAGATTCTCTGCACGATCTGTGGTGTCATTTACACTCCAGAGCCCCCTGCAGGATCAGACTGAGCCTGAGTCCTCACCTAAAATTGCAGCCTTGCTTGGCTTCTTGTTTCCTTTCCTGCCTCCCCCTCTCCTGGGGACTCTTCTTGAACTCAATGTCTTGTCCATGGACACTGTTTCCGGGTCTAATTCTGAGCAACGGCCCTAAGACAATATTTTCTGTCAGAGCTCTAAGAAATGTAATGTTACTTGATGCTCTTTTATCAGTGTGTTTAGAACTATTTTTAGCTCTTGTTTGCTAATTTGGGCTACACGTGTGCGAGTGGATGATCTGAAAATTTAATTAAAAAATCAAGTGAGGTATAGGTTAGAGTTACCAGTTATTGAGGGAGGGGGCACTGTGTGCCATGTCCTTGACACATTTTCTCCGATTTTTCTAAATAATCCTGCATTTTCAGAATGAGTTCATTGAAGTCCAGACATTTATTAGTGTGCCCAAGTCACAGAGCTAGTAACTGGCAGAACCACAATCCATATCCAGATCTTTCTGGATGCTTTAGCTCTTCCAATTGCTGCCCCACTGACTCTCTCTTCCTTTTTGGCATATTAAAATGTCTATTTCTAGATGCTCAAAGAAGCCTTCCAACGTCAAAGTTCATGACTTACTAAAATTGGGGGAGACTATCTCTTTATTAAGAGATAACAAAATATATTACTTAATTTAAAATAAATTACTTAATTTCCCAGAATGGGAGTGATTGAAAATAATTTCTAGCCAAGCATTTGAATCAAGCCATATGAATTGGCTGTGCTTTGTCCATACAGAGAGCTTTGTCCAGTTTATGACACACTGTGGGTAGTTCGTAGAAACACGAGGGTACAGAGAAGGTGAAAACAGCACAGGGCTTTAGGGGTTTGCTTTTGAAACAGAGGACGGAGGTGGTCCTGCTCGTCCTGTGACAGTACTGTACCAGGATAGGTTCAGAAAGTGACATTCCCAGGCCGAGAAATGGACCGCCGGGTCCTGAAAGCCCTGATGCATCTCATAGGAGTTACCAATCCCCACGAGAGATCCTTAAAGAAATAATGGGGGGGGCGCCTGGGTGGCTCAGTCGGTTAAGCGACTGCCTTTGGCTCAGGTCATGATCCTGGAGTCCCAGGATCGAGTCCCGCATCGGGCTCCCTGCTCAGCGAGGAGCCTGCTTCTCCCTTTGACCCTCCCCCCTCTCGTGTACTCTCTCTCATTCTCACTCTCTCAAATAAATAAATAAATCTTTAATAAATAAATAAATTAAAAAAAAAAAAAGAAATAATGGGATAATGGCAATGATGACACGGACTTGCATCCAGCATCTGCTTGGCTCCTGTTTGAATTAGTCATTCCTGATACAGGTACTGCACATGTGAAAATTTCAGCAAGAATTCATGAAAACCTTACCAGAGATCTTTAAAGTTTCTGTATGATGATGTCAGCACTTACCACGGACCACAGCTGTTCTCTCTTTCTGGACCGCTCTTCATCCATCCCTTTGCCTGGTTATTTCTTACTTATCTTTTAAAGATGAAGCTCAGGCATCACCTCCTCCAGGAAGCCTTCTCTGATACCCTCAGGATAGATAAAGTCCCTTTAAAAAAAAAAAAAAGAAAAAACCCTCAAGATAGACAAAGTCCCTTTAAAAAAAAGGTTTTATTTATTTATTCATTTTAGAGAGTGGGGAGGGGCAGAGGGAGAGGGTGAGAGAATCTCACGCAGACTCCATGTTGAGCATGGAACCCGATGTGGGGCTCCATCCCAGGATGCTGAGATCATGACCTGAGCTGAAATCAAGAGTCAGATGCTTAACCAGCTAAGCCACCCAGGTGCTGCTGAAAAAGTCCCTTTTGTGTAGATTTGTATTACTGTGAATGGTCATCAAGAAAAAAATGCTTAGCCTGTCATAGTGAAAGAATATGCTTACCTATTAATCCCCCTATTGACCTAAAAACTCCTCAAAGACAATAACTGTTTTAGTATCTCTATGTCCCAGTACTTGCTATGATGGAAGGCAGAGTTAACCCTCAGTAGATGTTTTTTGAACTGAAGGACAGAAGAAGGCACCATGTCTTTTTGGCATACATGATTTATTCTTGTAAATTGTTTCAAAGCCACTCAGGAGACTTGGGCAGAAGAAATACTGAAGCATGAGAAGGCAGTGGTTGGTTAGGCTTTGGGGCAAGAGGACCTGGAAAAGAGAGGAACGTGGGTTATGTACCGTGGGCTGGGAGAAGTTTGGCAGCCAGGTACCATCTGAGGGCCGATTGAGGTTATAATTTAAGAGGTGACAAGAAGGAGGGAGGACAGTTGGAAAGAGAACACTGTTCTCTACAGAGTGAAGTGACATTTGCACTTGTGGCCAGATAGGGTAGTGGAAGAGCAGAGACCTAGGTTTGACACTGGGCTCTACGGGGTTCTCTGTGACGTAAGTCTGAGTATCATTTTCTTTATCTGTAAAATGGGCATACTGTCACCGACTCAGAGGATTTTTGAGGACAACCTAAAGGTTAATAAGATCACGCTTAACAATATTAGGTGCCCCCTAAAGTGCCTCAGAACCTTTGCAGGGGTCTCTTGTCATTGGTTTGTTGGTTGTAAGGTCATTAGCTGGGAGGGCTAGTGATGGGGGAATAGAAAATGTAGCCGTGGCCACGAATCCATGTATTTGTTCTTTTGATATACATTTTACTGAGGGTGTATAATGTGCCAGGCACAGGAAATACATAAGCGTATGTGGCCACCTGCCTTCAAGAAGTTTGTGATGCAGAGGAGGGCTGACATCTGGGCAGATGATGTGGCGGTAGGTAATCGACACAGTCTGACACCAGGGAAGACTGGTTCATTCTGTCTGGAGAACCAGGGAGTACTTCACAGGAGAGTTGACCTTTAAGTGGGGTCTGGAAGGATGAGTAGTTAACCGCACAGGCGAGGTGAAGAAGGAGGTGCCTGTCAAGGTCTGAGGGTTCGTGTTGGGGTAGTTTGGATATTCCGGAGTGTAAGGTAGGAGATGATGGAGGGGTGGACAGGGGCCTTCCTCCCATGCTCCGCAGTTTGGAATTGGTCCTAAAGTCACAGCAGAGCCACTGAATTCAGGGATTGATTGGGAAATCATTAAGAGGCAGTGTTAGAACATCTAAATGTGAAGAGTGATCCTGTTTGTGTTGATTTGGTGACTGCCAAGCCTACTTACCCTCTTCCTTGATTTGCTATTAAAGCTGTTCATTTGCGTTATAAATAACCTTACTAATTTTTAAAAATTTCTGGTCTCATGTCTTCATCTGGTTTAAATGGACTATAAATCCTTGAGTGGTCATACTTATTAAATAACTAATGTAGGATCCCTTCATGCCCTCAACAAATACTGAGAGCCTGTTAAGGCCAGCCTGTAATAGACCCTGGGGACAGCTACGGTCTCTGCCCGGTAGATCCACCTCTGCAGTGAGGGAGCCGGACCTTAGATTCAGAAATACGGAAGGGTGTGGGAAGAACATAGTAGTGGCCAGAGGAAGTGAGGGGTGTCCTGTCGGAAGGAAGTGACCTTTCTACCTGACTACGAGGATGGTCAGGGTGGAGGTCCTTCTTCAGCAAATCTGAAATCCTATGGCTTTTCTGTTGCTGACTTTCTTCTCTTGGAGTCCAGGAGAAGTTCTCTCTCTCTCTCTCTCTCTCTCTCTCTCCGTCAGAAGGCAGCATGAGAACTATATCCACCACCACTCATTGGGTGTATCTGAAGTCAGTTGTAGGCAGTGAAACTTTCTACCCTGTGTATATTCCTTTTTGGGGGGATTTCCTCAGAAGGACTATGATATCCAATTTCTAATCTAGAAATCAGAGAATTGGAGTTGAGAATCACAGCATCTGTTTTTCCCTCTTAGCTCCAACAAGAACACTTCCCCTCAGTTTTGACTTTTCTTGCTGAATTCCTACTCTGTGCTGGGTTTTGTGTGAAGTGCTTTATATATATACAGTCTTTCTTCATTCCTCAACACGGCTTTGTGCGATAGGCATGGTTATCTTTATTTTTTTAAAGGGGAAAGTGAGGCTCGGGGAAATGACTTCGCTTGCCCCAGGCCATATTCCTCCTGAGAGGTGAAGCCTGGTCTGACTCAGGAGAGTCGTGCTTCCTGTCTCTGGCCTGGCCTCATTCCTGCCTCTTTGTTTTCTGTGACCTTTCCTGACTCAGTGTTACTTTTCTCTCCCTCATTCATTTGGTGGGTTTGTTAGTTGGGACCGACCACAGAGCGACGCGGCCTGGTGGGCAGTCCTTGAACGGGAATCTTTAAGTTTGAGTGGACGGGATGAGACACATGTCAGGCTCTGACATGGCGGGTGAGGTCAGAGAAGAGGCCAGTGCCTCATCTCCAAGAGTAGTTTTCAGTAAGGTGGATACTTTTCTGGCCAGCCCTCAATGGACATGGATTAACATCACCTCTGAATCTGAAAAGCCAGGTGGCAGAGGGGGCTCTGTGCCTGGCACTTTGCACACTTGGTCTCATTTTGTGACAAAATCAAGGGCATCTACCATCTGGTAGATGTCATTTGACTCTTTCTACACATGAAGAGACTGGAGGTTCAGAGAGGTTATGTGACTTGCCTCAGGCCACAAAGCTTATTCTAGGTAGAACTAATTTAAATACAACAACTTGGCTGTGGTGTCTAAAATCTTTGGGCCAGAGGTCTCTTTCTCGGAGTGATTTCCTCAGAACTCTAGCAAGGGGGGTGAGGCTGGTTTTGGCAGTGAGATATGGAAAATGCAGCCCCCCTACCCGCCTCTTGGTGAGTCATGGTGTGTATGGACCTGTTAAGGCTTTGAGACAGTCCTTGGTGAAGAAACCTTTGAACTCTGTGTAACCTAGGATTTCTTAAGCATATTTGACCAGAGAAATTTTTTTAAAAGTAATCGTCACCAACCTCATGAGAATAAAAGAATGTGTGGAAAACCGAATGACACCTTGCCGCCTTCCCACTTGTCTTCGTAGTAGAGAGAGAGAGGGTAGGAAGGAGAGAAGAAGTCAAAAGAAAGGCAAGGTGAAAGAAAGGGAATAAAGGAAAGGTGTCACTCAGTATTTCTCAATAAAATTGTCAAATACATTTTCCACCTTTCTTTTATTTCTGTGTTCTCTCTCTGCCATGCTTTTCAAATTGGCATGCAGACTTTTTCTCAAGTGAAGAAAATGAGACAGAAAGATTGATTTCTTTGGGCTGCTAACAGTTTTAACAAATAGGCCTTGAGGCCGAGAGGTCACTTCAGTGCAGGTGACCTGGACTTACAGCCAAGATGGGAGGGAGAAGTGGCGAGGAGCACCGCCCCCCCTTCCACCTCACTTCCCGGTGAGGATTGACTTGTTTCCCTCAGCTCCCATAGCGAGGGGTGGGACAACATGAGGACCACAACTCAGGCCCTGCCTCTCTGCCCACTGGGCTTTCCCTCAAGCACATTTACTTTATAAAGTTAGTCCTCTGTCCACATGCTATTTTCTCTTTCCCTGATATGCTTAGTCCATTGGCATTAGCTTAGCCAGAAATTTAATGATCAACAGTATAAACTGTAAGGTTTGTAATTTGCCCGTGTGTATTTTGTGCTTGCTAGTCTGCAGACTGCATAACCTAGGATGGTCTTCTGCATATTTCCTGTGTTCCTCCTTCTTTCAATGGAATGTGTTTGTCATTTGGAATAAAGAATAACTCATGACATATATAGATAATTTTTGGAATAAGTATATAAGCAGTCGCAATCATGTACTCAGGAATTTTTCTAGCAACCCTTTACTAAACCAGTGGAGGAATTCTCTGATTTATGACTTCCTGAGTTGTCATAGATCTTTTTATTAAAAATGTTAAGAGGCTATGCAAATATCAGGGTGTTAACATGTATACAATTTATATTTGGTTGCTGTCAGAACCTTGCTCTCCAAGTATGGTCCTTGGACCGGCGTCCTCAATATCACTTCAGAGTTGGTTAAAAATGCAGAATCTTGGGCCTCATCCCAGTCCTGCTGAATCCAACTCTGCATTTTAATGAGATTCCCAGGTGATTTATATGTTCCTCAGAGTTTGAGGAGCCCTGCCCTAGAGTGCACAAAAGAGGTTAAGGCCAATCATCGTTTTGTTCCTGTTGCCTACTTTCATATGGGTACTTTTCTTTCTTTTTTATTTTTTTAAAGGTTTTATTTATTGATTTGAGAGAGAGAGAGAGAAAGAGAAAAAAAACAAAAGCGGGGGGAGGGGCAGAAGGAGAAGCAGGCTCCCCGCTGAACAGGGAGCTGGACACAGGGCTTGATCCCAGGACCCCAAGATCATGACCTGAGCTGAAGGCAGGTGCTTAACCGACTGAGCCACCCAGGCGTCCTGCCCATGGGTACTTTTCACAGAGTGTGACAGCTTTACAGTTTTCATCCTGGTAACTTCATTGTGAGCTGTCTTACACATTATTGTCCAAAAGAGCTACCAAGAATCTGAGGGACACAGTGAGTCCTCATTAGATACACAGGTGGGTGGATGGATAGGGATAGAGATAAAACTATAGATATCGGTTACCTTTTAAACGCCATATAGTAGCAGGTGGCAAGCACAGTGACAGGTCTGAGATTGTACCCGCCTTGTCAGCTAGCCAGTTAGCCTGCCACAATGGCATAGATGGTGGCAGAAGACCGGAGACTCCCGGGTCAGAGACAAAGGAAGCTGCAGGAGCAGGGTATGTGCATCAGGTGTCTCTGTCCCGAGGCCCCGTGGGGTTGATGCCGATGAGCCCAGATGGATGCCTGCCCGTGCTGTGGATTGTGTTAGAGAAAAGGAATCCTGAGTTTAGAGAATTCGGATTCTTTTAATGGATGGTCAGCATGCTTTCCCTTTGCTCCAGAAGCCCTATCTCTATCTTCTGAGGCTGTTTGCTATACAGACTTCCTTAAAAATAATAATCTAGAACAAAGGGCATTCAGTGCCTCTCTTTGTGAGCTAGACGGAAATGTGAGGGACCCACGGAGAATCATCTCCTGACCATTGGTATTAGAAATCTTTATTATTGAGTCTTAGGGCCAATAAATATTTTTTTGGAAGCCACGGAAGATACATTTCCCAGTCCCCAGGTTGTACTAAGGGTTGTTTCTTTTCTTTTCTTTTCTTTTTTTTTTTTAAAGATTTTATTTATTTATTTATTAGAGAGTGAGCAAGAGAGAAACAGCATGAGAGGGGAGAGGGTCAGAGGGAGAAGCAGGCTCCCCACTGAGCCGGGAGCCTGACGTGGGGCTCGATCCCAGGACTCCGGGATCATGACCTGAGCCGAAGGCAGTCGCTTAACCAACTGAGCCACCCAGGCGCCCTGGGTTGTTTCTATCAGAAAGACACCAGCAGGCAAATGACTTCCAGTCTGGTCATTCAGCTTCACTTGTCACAAGAAGGGAGAGGCTGTATGAAGAAAACAGATGGGATTGTGCATCCCAAATAGCAAGGTCCCTGTGGCCCTTCATAGTGTCCCTTGTGCCATTCAAATACCAAATCTGTTCTTATCCTGGGCTTTGAGAGATATGACCTAATTTAGAGAGCTCTAGAGACTGTCAGAGATGTTTGAAGGATTGGCAAACACTGGGAAGAGTAGCAGAGGTAACTTTCTAATAGAGCAGGTTTGTTGTATGTAAATGGTTTATGTTACAAAGCAGTTGATTTTCTTTTGCTCTACTTAGAGGCTAAATCTTACAGAAAATTGTAAACGTGATTCCTGCTTTGACTCCTACTAGAGTTTTTCTCCACTCTCCAAAACATTAAGACTCTGGGGAAGAGAGATCTGGAGCTGTTTTGCAAAGCAGGTGACAATCGTACATTGACTCATGTTTAACAACAGCTCACAGGGGTGGAGTGGGGTTGGACCCCTAATGTGTACAGTTTGCTGATTTCCGTGGTGGAAGGTATTCCTAACAAGCTATCAGTGTGAAATCAGCCAGCTCCCCAAATTCTTCAAAATTCCCCAAACCAGCAACAGTCCATTGCAAAGCAGGGCTAACTGACCATTTTTTGGCATGACCTTTTGATTATGCACAAGGTTTGCTAGTAGAAGCTTCTTTTTTTCAAGGTCTTCTACAATAATTATGTCCTGTTTGCCCTTGGTGATTCATAGATAGACTTACCTTCAGGCAGGATGGTAGCCGAAATGATTTTGTTTGAACTTCATTTGAACAGTGTGATTTTTTTTTCTTTTCTTTCTTTCTTTCCTTTTTTCCCCCCTTTTTTTAAAGTCTTCTTTTACATTGTGGGTATCACCAGCCTGGCTGTTTGCTCCCTTTAAATAAGCCAACAGCCAACTCAGTAGATTTTTCTTCTCTGGAAAGGCCTGTAGGTGCCTTCTGATTGTTGCTGATGTTTTTAGAAGAGAGGGAGACTCTGCAGATGCCAGCTAGTGATGATTCCTTATAATTGGGTGATGTGTAGAAGCATAATGAATCACAAAGTCAGGAGCACGGCACCTGCATCCATGGCTGGACCAGGCGCAGAGTAAATCCTCTTTGCACTAATGAGGCTTTATACCTCTTCAAGAGACTTACCCTGGAATTCCCCCTGGGCTCAGTTTGGCTGCCAAGTTCTGTGAAGTCCCTCTCGAGAGTGCTTTATTGCTGTGTTGACAGAAGAATTTGCTCAGGGAATTTAAGTGTGAGCCCCAGATACCACTGTTCCGATGAATCTCGTGGTGAGCAAGTGACCCCCCAGCTTACTCTGGCGGACTTTGCTTCACAGGCACCCACATCATGTTTCCACGTCCTGGCACCCCATGTGGAGCCTGACACAGTGGAAGCTTCCTCTCTACCGAGGCGATAAGTGGAAGGAGCCATCTTGCTGTTGAGCCCCATGCAGTGAGATGAGCTTTTCCTTGCCTCTGTCCCCTTCCCCCAGCATTTACCAGAAGAGGGGATCTTGACTTTAACACAGAATTGAGTGCCTCCTTCCCCCTCCCTTGGGAGGTATTGATTAGGAGGCTTTAGTTATTTATTTATCAGGTTTATAAAATGCTCATCTCACCAAGGTGTCTGGGCACACCGACAAGAGTAAAAATATTAATGAGGAACAATGATTAAAAAAAAAAGGTCCACCAAACATAGCTACATATAGATAAACATAGATTCTGAAGGTTTTACATCAACTCCATTGGAAACCTGATAATTGATTTAGAACTTCTATTACAACTTGATTTTTCTATATTTATAAAATGCACTCCTTTCCAAGGGGACTTGTTCTCTGTGGAAAGAAAATGCTTTGGGGCTCCTGGGTGGCACAGTTGATTAAGCATCTGACTCTTGGCTTCTGCTCAGGTCATGATCTCAGTGTCCTGGGATGGAGGACTGTGTTGGGCTCTGCGCTCAGCAGGGAGTCTGCTTGAGATTCTCTCTCTCCCTCTCTCTCTGCCCCTCCCATTCGGGCGCTCTCTCTCTAAAACAGTAAATCTTTAAAAAAGAAAATGCTTTAATAAGCAAAGAGATGGAACACATAGATTTGTTGTTTAGGTTAAGGCCAAGTTGAAAAGACAACTCATCTGCCATGTTGGAGAGGTCAGTTTCCACCCACCCACCCCCTTACTCCCATCTTCCCTTTTTCAGTAAAAGCAAAAATAGGAGTGATTTTTTTTTAAAAGTGCTTTGCATTGTCTGTACCAAATTTTTGTCTAGACACACTAAGGCAGATTAGCTTCAGAAATTTTCTTGCTCTGTAAGAGGGAGAAGATTGTCTGAGAAGGGTGTTCTGTTCCAGCCCATACACCTGCTGTACTTTCTTGTGCCCCTGTAATGGGAACAGCACAGTGGTGGTGGGTTGTTTAAAGGCTCAGTGAGGGGCGCCTGGGTGGCTCAGTTGGTTGAGCGACTGCCTTCGGCTCAGGTCATGATCCTGGAGTCCCGGGATCGAGTCCCGCATCGGGCTCCCTGCTCAGCAGGGAGTCTGCTTCTCCCTCTAACCCTCCCCCCTCTCATGTACTCTCTCTCTCTCATTCTCGCTCTCTCAAATAAATAAATAAATCTTTAAAAAAAAAAAAAAAAGGCTCAGTGAAGTATGGATGACCCTACTTGCTCCTCAAATGTTCAGGAACGGGAAGGGGAGGCATTTAGTTAGGTGGGCAAAGAGTGTGTAAATTTGAAGAACTTTTCTCACAGGTATTGGGTGTGAGATCCTCATGCTACATTGGACTTCCTCTCTGGAGAAGCCTCCTTCTCTGTTTCTACCCACTGCTGATAAAAGCAAAAACCAGAGGTGCCAAGAAGAAACTAAGACACTTCAAACTGTGTCTGACATTAACAAACTGCATTAACTCCTCTGACGAGGAACACCCTGGCAGCTGGCTTTTGTGAATATATAATAAGGTGTTATAGATGGGATCCTACATTATTTTTTCCCTTAAGAATCTAGTTATGATTAATACCCTTGCCATTGGGGAATGAATCTCTGGGATGTGCTACACATCAGTTTCCCAGTATAAGGAGAAGAAAAAGACTTGAGTTATCCCCTTAAAACAGAAGTTGTCAAACTAAGGCCCGCAGGAAAAATCTGGTGCTTTGTTTTTGTAAATAAAGTTTTATTGGAACACAGCCCTACCCATTTGTTTATGGACTGTCTAGGGCTGTTCTCACACAGCAATAGCAGAGTTGAGTAATTGTGACCTAGACCATATGGCTCGAAAAGACTATAATATTTAGTATCTGACCCCTATGGAAAATGTTTGCTGACCCCTATCTTAGAAGAACAGATTAGCAAAATATCTAAAAAATAATGACCCATCATTCAGCATTCCAGTATTTTTTAACAGGTTGCTGGTTTGGCTTTTCTTAGGCAGGTACATAAGCAGTGAGATGGGTGCAGAAAGAAGTTCTAGCTCGAGAGAACACTCTGGTGAAATTTTGCCTTCAGTGTCTGTGATTCCTACTGTGGATGCTTCCATTTTATATATGAAAACAGAGAGACTGTGTATAAAGAGAAAGAGATACGTTCAAGGTTGCCTTCAGGATTGGGGGATGGTGCTAGACCTCACTGATCAACAGTCCTTATTGATCTATTGATTCCTAGGTAAGAAATAGTGTATCAGATGGTTATAGGTAGAAATATGAGCTATCATACTTGGAATAGTTCTTTTCTGTCTTTTTTGTAAAGAAAAGAAATGAAAGATTTTCTGACTTATATGGTGGGTGCCAAATCCAGGGATAAGGCCAACTTTGTGTGATATATTCTCGGTAGGTAAACAAAAAGAGGTTTGGTTCTGGGGCTCCTGGGTGGCTTAGTCAGGTACGTGTCTGACTTCTGATTTTGGCTTAGGTCATGACCTCAGGGTCGTGGAACTGAACCTCGTCCGGCTCCGCCCTCAGCGTAGAGTCTGCTTGTCCATCTCCCTCTGCTCCTCCCCCGTTTGCGCTCCCCGCCCCACCAAATAAGTAAATAAAATCTTAAAAAAAAAAAGGTGGTTTGGTTCTGATACAGATTCTCTCAGGAATTCTGCATTTGAGTCCTCTTTGATGGTGCTTGTTGTAGCTTCACATGGATTTTATTTTTTATAAAAGATTGTCCGATTAAGAGTATAAATGGTAAATGTGTGGCCTTTGTGTGTTCCATTGTCTTTTCTTCCTCTTTTCATAACTTTTCCAAAGAAGGCCAGTCCTGTTTTTATCTTTGAGTGTCCAGACCTATGTGTGCAAAGTAACTGGGTGGTCTAGTCAGAGGAGAGGTGATAGATCTTTTAGAAGCAGGCATTTAAAAAAAATGTTTTGGTGGAGTCTTTTAATACTTCTAGGATGGAGAAGAATCTTAAGACACTAGCAGTTAGAATTCCCCAAAGTAATCTAAAATTAACTCTAGCCCCTAAAGTTAACCTCTCATTACAGCTGGATGCTCTTTGCATGTATTTTTTGTTGACGCTTCTATAGAGCTCCAAAAATCTCAAGTATATCTTACTGTCTGGAACATAATGATTTTTCCCTACTCATGTAATATCTTTGCATTTAATTCAAGAACTACCCACTGAAGACAGCCTTTTCGCATCCCATTGAAAGTGTGAATTTCCAGATTAATAAACAAAATCTGCACTTTGGCCATTTCAGTGGAACTAACACTCTCTTGTACCCTGAATTTAGCCAGTCGAAAAAAATCTTTACTTTCAGTGAGACGAATGCCCCCTGGTGGAAAGAGTCGCAAACATTTGCACTGATGTGGGGGGCCCATGGACAATTATATCAAGTATCCTCATGGGACAATGCAGGGATAGAATTGACACGGCTTAGAGAGTTCTTTAGTTCTGTTAGTATACGCTCCATTTAAACGCAGTAGGTTGAAAACAACATGGAGTCATGAGAGTCTTTTTTATATTGACTGAGAGCAAAAGATTCAACAAGGAGCTAACTAACCCCTTATTATGGTAATTCCTTTAGTGTTGTTTTTTTTTTTTTTTTTTTACTTTAACTTGGGAATCTCTTAGCTGGTAAAGTAGTTTATAGCCTGGCCATTTGTAATGATTTTTTAATGGATGACTTTTAGATAATACCTAGGAGGGTGTTTTAAAACTAAATAGTTGCATAAGAGAGAATTGTTGAAAGGATTGTAAGATGGCCTCCCGGAAAACATGTCGGTGGGAGGGAGGAGCAGGGTTGGCGATTAAAGTCTCACCAAAGGACAACTTTATGTCTTCTATCACATTAAGGGCCAGTTTTGGAAATCTCTAATCTGAACCCACTTGAAAACTAGCTCTCTGAAAGCTTGGCAAAGCATTTCTAGGGAAGTCGAGGAAAGGAAAAGCAGCAGTTTGGGGATGAGCTTGTGGCCCCTCTCTAGGGAACAGCACTGTGAGGAGAAGAGCCTTCTGCCTATTCCTTGGGGCTGCTCCCCACCCAGTGATCCCTAGTTTTGATGTGACTGTGACTCTCGCAGATCTGTGGCTTGTTTTGCTTCTGCGTTTTTCTCACTTGGAGGGAGCCTGCGGATGTAGAAAAAAAAAATCATCAGGGACCATCTTGTGTTGAAAGATGATGTTCTGCATACTTAATGGGCTGAATCACCCTTTCCCTTTTCAGATATGGCTCATGTCCATTAGGCTGTGGTTGTGGATGATAAATACCATTGTACTTGTCATATCACCAAGTGCCACATTTTCTGAGGGAGTGACGTTTTCTTTGCCTCAGCATTTGTAAGGGACCTCACTCTGGAGTATAGCAGCCCAGGCTGATGTCGTCTGTTAACTTGTCATCCTGTTACCTTGCCAGATATGGTAACAGCTTGATGAGAATTGACTTTTGCAGAAATGATTTTTCTTAAACCGGTGCCTTTGATGAAGCTGTGATGCCTCGTCTTATGTTATCCGTTGGCCTGTGTCTTGAAGTGGGTGGGGGTGCTGGGCTTCCCTTCCCCACGTGTGAGAAGGTTGATCGTACATGAGAGACCCAAAGAAGCCTCTGAGGCTTGCGGAAGCTTCTGGAAGGTCTTCGAGAGCTTGTTTCTCAGATGAGAAGTACAGGGCTGTTGTCATCCTGTGAACATCCTCTCATCGCCCAGCCTCTGCATCTCCAGTAGGAGAGACCACTGAAGTATAATGTAATAAATACTCTTGATGACAGTTCCCCTCAGGGATGTTTACTCAGGACTGTTGAGCAGCCTACGAAGGGACATTTGGTACGTACAGGGAATGACTTGCACGCCTCAACAGTGATCTTTATCTTGATGTATTTTTGTTGCAATAGTTTTGGACCCTAAACAGTGTGACCTGGCTAGATCACCCACATTATTTGCTCAACTTGACTCTGAATAATTGTCAACTATTTCTCTGAGATAGGAATTTCCTGTCCCAAGACATGAACAAATGAGAAACCTATGGCAACCATACATTTTCAAGGACTTCGGTTTGGGCAAGTGGGGAATGGGTGCAGAGAATTGGGATGAGAGAGTTGGGGGGACCACCCTGGAGGCCCCTTGGACACCCCTTGGATAGGATTTATCCTGAAGGACTTTGGTGTAGGGGCAGCATCCTAATTATTTGTATGTGTGGAAAGAACACTTGGGGGCAGCTAGGAGAGTGGTTTGGGGTAGAAATGCCAATGAGAATGCGTTCAAGTAATTCAAGCTAATAGTATTGGGTGTTAGAGGTGAGATTTAAAAATGAATTCCATAAATATTGTGGGCAAAGGCATCATGACTGAAGGAAACAGCGTGACCCAACGGAAAGACACAGGTCGAGTCCAACAGATCTGGGTTCTAGTCCCAGTAGGGTGGGCTACTGGCTGTGTGACCTTGGGTGGACTACCTCCTCATCTTTCCTGGTCAGCTTTTCCTCTTCTGGATAGTGAGAGGTTGCTTATTCTTCATGGTGTGTGCTCTGGGAGTGGAGTGAGGTTATTTGTGTTAAGTGTGAAGAGTTTGTTGGTTATCCTCGAAGATATGTGAATATGTGTGTTTATTTGGGTGTATCTATGGAGAGATAGAGAAGACCTTCATTCATTCAGATGTCGGTTTTCTCTGTGCTTATTTCAGATGGTTCATTGACATGGTACATAGTCAACAACTACTTCTCTTTAGTGGTTGCCATGTGCAGGGTTCAGGGCCAAGGGCTGTGTTCTTCTGAGTGATATCCCCAGAGGGTTCACATACGATGACAAAGTGTCCGATACCCAGTATAAATCAAAATAGTAGAACCCCATCCATCTGAGTGATTAACATTTTAATTCGGATCAATAGGGAAAAATCAGCCCTTAGGGGTTTTTTTCCTATCTTTTTGAGTATTTGAGTATTTTTTTTCCTTCTCACAATTTAGTTACTTTGAGGACTGGACGTTTATAAAATGTTTCTGGCAAACCCATTTATGTAGTAGAATCTATTTTCTCTGGGAGGTTGGAGAAGTAGAGAGAGGAACCAGGGAGTCATAAATCCTATTTAATTCAAGTTCATGCATTTCATGAAAGAAGGCCCCTTCTTAATCCTCTCTTTGTATTTCTCCAGAGACTTCTAAACAGATGACGTTAGCAGTAATTTGAAAATGCAAATCACATCGCAGAAGTTTTAGAAAGGATTGTTCCCGCTTCTTTCCCTCCCATTTAATCAATAAGAATGGCAAATCCCCAAACCAGAGTCATGCTGCACAGGTCAAAACCAGTCATTTCCTGGAAAGTTTGGCTGCCCCAGTCCAGCTGTCTTCATCATCTTTGTCATCCATACCGGTTAGAACACTGAGGATCTGGGATGGGAATCTCTCGAATGTATTCCCTGATTCATTGAATGTGTGTGAAGGGCCTAGTGTGTGTGTACCTGGAGGAAGGACTGTGCTTTTGAGGCTAAATAAGCAATCAAGTGGCTTCTGTATTTTCTAGAAGAGGGGCACAGATATTGCTGTGGGGGTTCAGAGAGAAAGATTACTTCTGGCTCATGCTATCAAGAGACTTTTGTCGAAAAATCGGAGAATTGGTTTCCAGTCGGGCCTCCAAAATACTGGCCTCTAGAACCTTCCAGTTTGACAAATCCCTAATTACACAGTGTTTGTGGCATCTGCTTTTTAGTTGGGTGTTGCACCTTATTGTTTTTGCTGTAAGATTTTTATTCTTTCTTTAATGACTTAAGCTACACTAGAACACACAAGTGCCATTCTCCTGGAGCCTCTCCCCTCGCAGTGCGCGCCAGAATTTATTGCAACTTTGGTGTGAAAGGAACTGAGAAGTCTTTCAGAAACATGACCTGGGAATTATAAAAGTTGCACATGCCTTTGTACAAAACCAAGGAAACCGGAGCATGTCAAGTCGCAGTGTGAAGCTCCAGCCTCTTACATTTGTGCCTTGCCAACCCTGTCTCATCTCCGAGGCTCGCATTCCCACAGCCCCCTGGGAGCCGCCATGTTGGCTGGTAAAATTGATGTCTTCCTTAAGATCACCACTGCCGCCACCCTAGCTCAATCATTTATTGAGCATTTTCTTTGTTCCAAGCATGTTTTTGTACTTCGCATGCATATATTATTTCATGTAACCCTCAACTCCCTCATGTATCAGAAGAAGAAGTCACCGATCTCCAAGGAGATCAAGTCACCTGCCTGGCATCACCTACGCATATGTGGTGTATGGCAACAGCAGGATCCAAATCTGGGCAAATGTTCAGTGATGTGCAGTGTTGTTATTTCTTTCACTTATTCTTTTTTCTCTCTCTTTTTTCCCTTTTGTTATTTTGATCCATCTGTCTCTACTTCTGGTTTCTTTTTCTGTTTCTCTCCAAAATTGGATATGCTTTCTCTTTATTTTATAGGCTCAACTTTTCATCATTTTGGCTTAATAATCACATCTAACCAGGAAAATGAAAGTGCAGTGGAAAGGGAGGAGCTATCTCAAAACTAAGAAGGGGGAGAAAAGCTTGTTTTATTTTTTAAAGATTTTTTATTTATTTATTTGAGAGAAAGAGAATGAGAGAGAGCACATGAGAGGGGGGAGGGTCAGAGGGAGAAGCAGACTCCCTGCCGAGCAGGGAGCCCGATGCGGGACTCGATCCCGGGACTCCAGGATCATGACCTGAGCCGAAGGCAGTCGCTTAACCAACTGAGCCACCCAGGCACCCGAAAAGCTTGTTTTTGAGGAAGATTTTAGGTTGCACGATGTTTGAATTCCCAGAGAGGAAGTTCCCAGAGGTCATCACATGTTTGTGATTGCAGACACCTTGTCTGCTTTAAGGAACTGCAGACGTGCCAGGCTCTGCTGGTGGTGGCTCTCCAATGGGGAATCCTGAGACTTCTTGAAAAACCTGCTAAAACCTACTCTTAATTTTAATCCCTTTTATTGACCTTTCATTGTCCTTGAACCAAGGGAGAAGCAATTCTATGTTGTGCTGGTCAGATTTCTGGAAGCTTGAAATGATGCTCCCAGAAGGAATGCATATTCATAATGACCAGGCACAAAATGATCTCATGAATAATGACAGAGACAACAGAACGGGGCTAGCTCAGGAGTCTCAGGACCCAGGGGACGTGGCTTTGAGATTGAGCTAGTCACTGGCTCTCTACTCTTCTGCAAAATTAGGATGATGTGAACAGATCCCCCAGTTATTTGGGGTGTTGGGTCATGGTGCAATCCTGCTGCATGAACAGTGTTGACTGTGTGGGTGGATGTGTTTTAATAACCTCTGTATGATGGTCCCTCATCTCATCTTCTCTAATGTGAAAAGTTAAGCAAAACACGGGATTTTCAATTCCAGCGTCTACCCTTTATTAGCTGTGTGACCTTTGGTGAATTTCTTTTTTTTCTTAAGATTGTATTTATTTATCTGAGAGAGAGAGAGAGAGAGAATGGGGGGTGTGTAGAGGGAAGGAGAAGCAGACTCCCCCCTGAGCAGGAAGCCCAACATGGAACTCGAGCCCAGGACCCCCAAATCACGACCCGAGCTGAAGGCAGATGCTTAACCAACTGAGCCACCCAGGCACCCCTTTGGTGAATTTCTTAACCCCCCAAAGCCTCTGTTTTTCTTAATTGCAAAAAGTGGTGATAATAATGACCCTACTTGATAGAGCAATTGTGGGGATTAAATAAGAGAATATCTATAAAGCCTTTAGTATGGTGGGCGGCATGGCATATAGGGAAGTGGTCAGTTTGGCTCACTAGTGGGCTGTTGAGCCAGATTTCTTGGGTTTGAACCCAAACTCCAGCACTTACCAACTTGGTGACTTTGGCTGTGTTATTCAACCTTTCCTTTTTTTTTTTTTTTTTGAGATTTTATTTATTTATTTGAGAGAGAGAGAGAGGGCACATGAGCAGAGGGAGGGGGAGGGGCAGAGGGAGAGGGAGAAGCGGGCTCTCCGTTCCACAAGGTTCCATCCCAGGACCCTGGGATCATGACCTGAGCCGAAGTCAGATGTTTAACCAACTGAGCCACTCAGGCGCCCCATTTACTAAGTCACCCTTTCTGTGCCTCAGTTTTCTCTCCCCTAAAAGGAGATAATCTTAGTACCTATAGGGCTGTTTGAAGATTAAATGGATTAATACATGTGAGGACAATGAGAAGAAAGCTTGGCATGTAGTTAATGTCATGTATTAGCTACTATTATTGTATATAGTATCAACAAGTGTTACTTTAATGGTTAATTTTAGTTATTATAATAGTTATTATATCATAATATAATATGATCTTTGGGAATTAAAATATTTTATAGAAACCAGTAGTAATATACAGCTGATCCTTGAACAACACGGGTTTGAACTGCGTGGGTCCACTTATATGTGGATTTTCTCTGACAGATACAGTACAGTAAATGTATTTCCTCTTCCTTTTAATTTTCTTCAAAACATTTTCTTTTCTCTAGCTCACTTTATTGTAAGAATACAGTACATAATACATATACAAAGTAAGTGTTAATTGCTTATATTATCGGTAAGGCTTCTAGTCAACAGTAATTACTAGTAGTAGACAGACTATTAGTAGTTATGTTTTTAGGAAGTCAAAAATTAACATGTGGACTTTCAGTTGTGTGGGGGTGTAGCTCCCCCATGACCCCTGTTTGTTCAAGGTGCAGCAGTACTTAGTAAGAACTGAAAATTACATTTTTAAAAATTGGGGAAATGGGAAGAAAATGAGAATGATCAAAAATGTAAATCTGGCAGATGCTGATCAGATTCATTGAGTCAGTTTGCCAATTTTTAAGATGTATGGTTGAGTGTTTAATATGCTGGGGCTGTAGAGAGGGAGATCCACCCTCGAGGAGTATTTGCTCAATGTATTTGCTGAAAAGCCAGTCCCAGAGAGCAAAGTGATACGTTCTGCCATGAATGTCTCTGATGGGGGCTCAGATGGTGCCCCGGCCTCAGAGACCCAGAGCTGACTTTATGTAGAAGAAGGCACTTGAGCTTGGCTGTTGAAGGTAAGAGTCCCCCAGGCAGGGAAGTGGCAAAGGGAATTCCATGCAGAGGTTTGGGTTTGTGGGATGAGAGCAGGGTGCAGTGTTCTGGGTGGGGTTGGGGGGGGGGGTCTTATGTGCCTGAGACACAGATGCATGAGGACAGAGAAGTATCCAATCAAGTCCAGGTGGACTGACAGAGAAGGAAGACAGAGAGGGAGAAGGCTATCAGGGTGGCCTAGGATGGCCGTGTTCCTGTAGGGAACCTGGAGAGGACATTAGGTAGGATAGGGGCTGCATCTGCTTTGTGAGCTACCGTGAGTTGAATGCAGGGCTGCGGTCCTCCCTGGAACAGGTGTCTGTTTCCCAGCAGTGAGAAATAGGGAATTAGAACACAGGCCAGAGACCATTAATTGGGAAGTGGTACTCTAACTCCAGGTGAGAGCCTGGAGTGTGGATGGGCTGCCAGAGAGTGCAGAGCAGAGAGCCTTGGGGACAACCAAAGCTGGAGGAGGAGGAGACATGGCCAGATTGAGGACAGAGAGGCCTCGATATGGTGGTAGGGAAATCAAGGGAGTGGAGGAATTTAGGAGTAGAGTGTGCTCACCAGTGCCAAAGGCCTCAGCTTAGTCTGATGGAAGAGGCTGGAGGTGGAGAAAGGGCTCCTGGGAAGCTTATGTTCTGATGTGGCCAGAGCTGAGATATCCGCCTCTCATTAGCCACAGGAAGGGGAGAGAAGAAGCAGGAAGGCTAATTGAGGGACGCAGAGAATGGCTGCTACCTGTCCTTAGCTGTGGCCTGAAGAAATGGCCACTAGGCCGACCAGCTACAGCCAGAGCAGCTTGTGAAATGGCGGAGCTGCTGGGAGCAGCCAGAAGTGAGTGAGGTGAACTGAATTCACTGTATCAGTGCCAGGTCTTGAGAACCCAGAGCTGTGTCCAGAGCCTTGGCCTCACAGAGGAAGGGCGCAGGCTGCTTTGCTCACCTGGACCGCAGAGGCAGCTGTCTGTGCATCCACCGACTGAAAACATGGAGACCCAGAGTTTGGTGTAGAGTTGTGAGAAAAGACAGGCTTGGGTGCTAGAACCTCTGGGTGTTAGACCTGGGAAGGTGGGGCACACAGTCAGTGCAGCCTCCCTGGGGAAACCGAGGCCCAGATGACTCTTGGACTTGTGAGGGTCAGCCTGGAGTTAGTGGCAGACTTAAATCCGGGAGGACTTTCTTGTCCATGCACATGGTCCACCGCACACCTCCCTGCAGCCTTCTCCCCTCCTCTCTTGCCCTGTGCCCTTTCTTGCCCTCTGGCCACAGAGATTATCAATCAAGCTCATCCCAACCCTCAGCTTTCTTAACCCCTTTCTATCTTTCTACCTGTAACAGCCCTTGTTCCTCTCCTCCCAGGGTCTCATTAGGTGGTTGGTTCACAGACAGCTTAAATGTTAGGGTGTTAGGCGATGGAGGCAGTGGATATTTCTATTTCTTCCATGCATTTTTTTTTTACGGTTGCATTTTTAATATGGGTCTCTGCCCAGTACATAGGCAGATTCTCAGCCTCTCAGTCTAAATGGTCTATATGCCAATCTCAAATTCTCTATCAGAGAAAACTTTTAGCTAGAAAAATGAAGTCAAGCAAACTTTTGGTTACAAATTAAGTGCTTAAAGCCTTCTCCTTTTCATTATCTTTTAAATATATTTCTGAGGGAGACTCAACCATCAGCCCCAAAAAAGAAGCAAAAATCATGTATCTTTCCAAAGCAGTCATTTAGTTGATTGTGGATAAAATTTTCCCTGGCTATTCTTAAGCAGTAGGTGAAAGAAAATTGAGTCTTCTTTATGAACATTTTGATAGAAGAAATTTTACCATTTCCCCCCAGAGATGTAAGGACACAGATTCCTGGCTTGGGTGAGGGACAGGGGAGCCGAAGAGAAGAACATAAAAGGAATTCATGAATGATTTAGAAGACTGCTTAATTTCCTACCTCTGTAACAGAGAAACAGAGCTTGATCAATACGCTCAAGGTCACTGTTGATATTTCCTCTGTCAGCTAGTCTTTTTTAGAGTTTTGAAAACCGTCCCATGCATCCACCCTGATAGAATTACATAGAGTTAGTGCATTGAGATAGGGTTTTCCATGTAGGCCCAATGAGATGTTGAAGGAGGGAGTGTGGGTATATGTGGTGGGGGTATGAAGGGAAGTCTACAGTAGAGTTTTGAAGAGTTGAAAGACTAATTTAGTTTGAGATAGACTCTAGGGAATTGACAGAGAACCACCACCCCATGACTGCTAATCTGCACTGATAAGTGAATTATTATTACTAAAATGAACCCTGGGTGTAAGGTGGTTTTTATCAGTGTATTTGGTCTTCAATTATTTCTGTCATGTTTTAGTTAGCCCTTTCGTTTCAAAAGTAACAGTGCCCCCTTGGGATTTGCCTAGTCGTGTCATATCCCATTCTGTTTATTTACTTGTTAGGTTGAGCCTTTTTAGAATGAAGTTCCTCTAACTTACTTGTGTTAGAGAAATGTGAGTTTCCTACCTCTTCTGCTGACCAGGATGAATATAGTGTTTGGTTGGCACCTTATGAAAAGAGCGTTGATGACTGCACAGTCCAACATTCAAAATGATGCCTGAGAGATGAAAGGGGGCTTGTCCCATGACCCCTGTCCCTCCAAAAGATGTGCTTCCTTTGGTCATCTCATTATTTGCAGACTTTGACCAGAATAACTAGATTAAATCTTGGACTTAACTGCCTTTGCCCTAATATTTACTTATAGTTGCTTATGTCTCCATCGGTCAAAAAGGAAAAAGTAATAAAAAAGAACCAGGTAACTGACAGTTGTCTCTGCAGCATTCCAAAGCAAACTCATAGGCCAAGAGATCTTGTCCATGGTGATATCAGTCATCTTAAAAAGCTGATCTGCAGAGAGTTCTCTGTGATGTGGACACATCAGGGGTAGATACCCTGAAAAGTTCCAGAGAACACATGTGGTTTCCAGTCAAAATACCATGGAAATATTTTCAGAAGTTTTCTTGACCATGGTACTTCCTCTCTGTATATTGCCTGTACAATGATGTTTTGTTATTTATTCAGTAAAAGCAAGTGGAGAAATTCCTTTTTCTTTTTTTTTTTTTTAAGATTTTATTTATTTTTTAGAGAGCGAGCGAGAGAGAAACAGCATGAGAAGGGCGAGGGTCAGAGGGAGAAGCAGGCTCCCTGCTGAGC
Source organism: Mirounga angustirostris (assembly GCF_029215605.1). Classification (NCBI taxonomy): domain Eukaryota; kingdom Metazoa; phylum Chordata; class Mammalia; order Carnivora; family Phocidae; genus Mirounga; species Mirounga angustirostris. The sequence goes on from NW_026991723.1 coordinate 25,916,543, forward strand.
CGGGAGCCCGATGTGGGACTCGATCCCAGGACCCTGGGATCATGACCTGAGCCAAAGGCAGACGCTTAACCATCTGAGCCACCCAGGCGCCGGAGAAATTCCTTTTTCTAATTGGATTTTACAATCCTATGAGGCAACACCCTGGAGATTAGTATCTCATATTTTAGAGAGAAAGGCTTTTTTAGAATTACATCGGAGTTTGAAAGACGCTGTCTAAAATGCAACTCAAGCTTGAAAAATGTCTAGACTCTTTCAACATACGTAGCCATTGGGAACACGGTAAAACAACAAGAACTGGTTTAGGTTCAGATGGGAATTTCTTCCTTTTAGGCTTGTCAATGAGCAGACAGGCATTTGAAGGGAAGTCTCTTTACCCTACGGTTCCCCAGCCTGGGAAGAGAAAAGTTATTTTTACTCCCAGTTCCCATCATGGAATTTGAAAGAGAAAACCTGATTGTTCTTTCATTGAATGCTGCTGGCTTACCTTCCTCATTTTAACTATGAACCACAACAGCAATTCCATGGTGGAATATCATGAGCAGAGTTAATTATAACTGTTTAATGAGGCAGGTCCCAGTTTTCAGTAGATCATGACCCTTCATACATTAAAGAAGAGAGACAGTTCACATTTTTATTCAACTGACATTTGGTTAATACACTTCATACAAATTTTGGATACACTGCACTGATTATGAGATGGATTTTGTCCTGTTCATAAAATGCTGCTAGTAAAATAAGAAAAAAAAAAAATACTGGTGTTGTTCTTGTCACTTACTCGCTCCCTGATGTCAGTTTCAGTTTATTATCGGAACTCTAAGTAAAAAATATCATTGGATTTCTTTGAAGGTCACTAATTCAGTAGAAAAAGCACTGGCTTTTGCCGTCAGTTAAATTCAGATTAAAATCTCCTCCTTGTCACTTACTGCTGTCCGTGGGCAATGATAACAGCACTACTAACAGTATCATTTGCTGAGCAATTATTAGTTTGAGCCATGTGAAATGATGATTTTTCTAGGCTAAGACAGTGGTTAAATACAGGCGGTTTCCTATGGTTCGGACTAATCCAGGTACTAAGGCATTACATTAGAGTTTTACAGATGTTATCTCGTTTGATTCTTTCAACACAGTTTTAAAGAAGACCTAATTATCACTATTTACAAATGAGAACATCTAACCTTACCCAGGGTTAAGAAAGTTGTTCAAGGTCACAAGTTAGTAGGGTGGAGATTTAAACTCTGAGCTATCTTTGACCTCAGTGTTCCACAGCCTCCCTGTAAAATAGATAGCAGATAACTCCCCTGAGCCTCCATTTCCTCATCTGTAAACTGGGGGAGCAGAAACGTCATGAGGGGGGCACCTGGGTGGCTCACTTGGGTAAGTGGCTGCCTTCAGCTCAGGTCATGATCCCAGGGTCCTGGGATCGAGCCCCGCGTCGGGCTCCCTGCTCAGCAGAGAGTCTGCTTCTCCCTCTCCTGGCTGCTGTGCCTACTTGTGCTCTTTCTCTATCTCTCTGTCAAATAAATAAATAAATAAAATCTTAAAAAAACAAAAAACAAAAAAACGTCACGAGGATGCTTCCCACGGTGGCCATCATGTCGTGGACACTTAATAGTGTGTGATGTTGTCCCTGTGAGCACACCCCCATGAGTGTCTAACATTTCAGTCCCTCGAGGGTGTGAGCAGAATACACACGGTGAGACAGTGAAGGCAGACAGCTGGGGGGGGTGTGTGTGTGTGAGAGAGAGAGAGAGAGAAAGAGATTGCTGAGAGGTCTCTTTTCTATTGACAGTCACTCCTTGGACGAACTGTAGTGGTTTGAGCCTAATACTTGTGCATGCATTTCACCCCCTTTGCTATTTTCAAAACAAAGGCGATATTGGGCGAAAATACCCTATCGAGAAGAGGGTGTCTGCGACAAATTGGCTTAATTGAAAACAACTTAAAAAAAAAAATCCCCCAGTTTAGGGGTGGCGGGGCATCAAATTAGCCATGGAGAATCTAAGTGGAGGATTTTATTGATTGCTGTAGGCATGACCCAAATTGCAGAGCGTGAGTCATAATGAAAATACTACTATTCTGCATTACTAATGGAGAGGCAGCATTTCTCCTCTGGTGACGTTGGGGATGGTGACTGTGGCCACCAGCAACCTTCTCCCAGCTGCGTCCCATAAACGCTGTGCTGCCTCAGGCACATCTGCCTGCCCTCAGCATTGGTTCCCCCAGTCGCAAACACAGATGATAATTTTATGAAACACGGTTTTGCATTTTTCCCCCCACAAGGCATTTGATGTGCAGCATGGATAAGCTTATCCTATATTTTGAGATCTTTCAATGGGAAGGAATTTCTATTTTGTTCTGTTTCAGAAGGAGGGAAGAACAACTAGCCCTCATGTTACCTCTCATAACAACGACTACAGAATAGGGGTCCACGGACCTGTGTGCCAAATCTGGTTTTGTTAATAAAGTCTGATTGGATTATAGCCACCTCCATTTGTCTGGCGTTGTCCGTGGCTGCTCTCCCAATGAAAGAGCAGGGTCGGGAGTGATTGCTTTGGAGGGAGACTGTGTAGATGGCAGCACTGGGAAACTTTACTACCTGGTCCGTTACCGAAAGAGTATGCTGGTCCCTGCTTTGGAACATGAGGACGTTCCAGACAAGCCAGTTGACTCCACCCAAGCGCATGCCATCTTCTTTTTGTGTCCAGTGATGCAGATTCAGCAGGGAGACTTGGGGTCTCGGGTGTTGACGCGTGTGTCTATTAGGGGGCTGACAGTGTCTACATGTAGGAATACTTCAGCCTTCGTCTATAGCATTTGGCAGTAGATACACCACATGTTTAGAGAGGACATTGTACCTGTGAAAATATCAAATTACAAGAACGGAGGTTAGGGAGGAGTTGTCTAGAAATGAGAATGAGGCATCGCCTGAAAATGGGGGTGCCCTTGAACGTTGCCATTGGTGCCTTTGTTTATGGGACGGGGCGAAGGCCACTGATGGCTCTTTCATTTCCTCTCTGGGAGGAGGAGAGAGAGTAAACAGGTCAACAAGGCAGTTCAGACTGGTGATCAGAATTACACAGCAAAAATAAACCCCCAAACCAACAAAAACCAACAAAACAATGCAGTACTCCTTGAGGCTGGATATAGCTCTGTTTTATTGGCTGTTGGGGAAGTTACTTATTTTCCCGGTTTTCTCATCTTTGCTATGAGGATAAGTCACGCTTTACATGTGTTAATGTACACAAAGGGCCTTACACAATCGGACAGGGGAAGAGGTGAGTTACTCTCTGTCTTCCCTCTTTCACAAATTGAAATTATGGCAGTGGCCAGTATCATCCAGGGAGGGAAGTTCTTGGCTATGAAGAGACTTTAGAGGTTGACTCTAGTGTTACACGGGCTTGGATTCCTTTTCTCCGTGTCTGGATCTGAAACACGGGCCTCTCCCCTTTTTTGGGCATGTTTCCATCTTGCTGTGTCTCAGTAAGGGAATATGGGTAGATAGAAGCACAATCTGGTGAAACTTGGAGGAAACGTTAAAACTCTTACCTAGTCTAACACATACGGTCTCTGTTTTCCTCTCAATGTTGTCACTTCGGGTAAACTCAGCAAGTGTAGGGATCTGCCCTTTGGTCTTGGGAGTTGGCCCCCATTGTGTGTCTCCACTGCTGATGTTCTCAGGCCTGCTGGGGCTCCCAGCATCAAGTCCACAGGGTTCATTCTGTGTCCCCCTTGTTTCAACAGCTGCCTTCATGCCCAGTGACAGTCTTGGCCCCTTCTGTGTCCCTCTTGAGCACAGAGGCACTTGTGGGTGTTCTCGCTCCATGCTCTGGGCTCTTGGGAAGCCCAGAGGGTCCTGTGAGGGTCCAGGTCAAGCTCTCTGAGAAGATGGGACATAGGTGGTGCAGCTGCTTCCTGAAGGTTTTGGCGGAAGCAGCTACAGCCCAACTCTCAGGTCCTCAGATGTCAAGGGGGTTCTATTGGTTCTCCCTAACCTTTGGGGTTCCACCTCAAGGCTGTTTGGCCATGGTGCCTCCTCCTCGTGTCTGATTCCCGGAGTGATATACTCAGGCTCCATCTTTTCTCTGCTTGGGTCTCTTCTCCTGGACCCTTAGAGTCTCTTCAGTTCCTTGCTCATGCAACTGAGTGCACCTTCCCTCTCTTGGGGTCACTTCTGTGACCCTCTCAAAGGCATGGTAAAGGTGGAGGCAGCAGCATGGCCATCCTTGGTGCGTTTCTGCGCTGGTCCCCTACCCAGCCCATTATTGTAATCTGGGCTGTTTCAGAGTTCCACGTGCACACAGATGCCACAGTGTCACTTGAGAGCTGATTCCTTTTCTTTGGTGCTGGTTTAGAGCCATTCTAGCCCTCAACCTCTCCCTCTCTTCCTTCCTCTCTCCCTCTCTCCGGCCCCCAGAATAACAGACAGAAGCCCAAAGCCTCCTTGAATTGTGTCACTTAGGATTGCATTGGCTACACTTAACCAACAGAAACAATCACTGAAACATAAGTTTGTTTCCCACAGCGAGAGTTCTGGGTCCAAGGCTTATGGCGGATTAATGATGGGGGCAGGGACACTCTGGCTCTTTGCACCTTGCCCTTCTGCTGTCCCTAGCAGGTAGGCCTCTTCCTCATGTTCATGTCTCTGTGGTCTCAAGATGGCTGTATGTCTTCCAGATGTCACATCTATATTCCAAGTAGATAGAAGGAGGAAGGGCCATGAGGTTTTCTTCTAATGAAGCTTTGCCTTTTAATTCGGGAAGAGAGGACCCCGCCTGCCCTGGACTGCTAGCTATAACTCAGTGGCAAAGAATTATGGCCATCTTTAGCTTCGAGGGATACTGGGAAATCACGTAAACTGGCTTTTCTCCCTCAAAGTAGTGGAAAGCAAGGGAAAAGGGGTTTGGGAATGGATTTTGAATACGCAAACCATAGTCTACTAATGGTCAGATAGAGGCCCTTAAAGAGAGAGCAGTAATTCAGTGTTTCATAGATGGTATGAGTCTATGATGTCATAGGATTACAATTTATCCAGCTTTTCTGGAAGTTAAAAACTCTTGCTGATTCAAATAAGTAATTTACTGAGGAATTGGTTTGGTGGAGTATTTGGGCATCTTCTCTGAACAAAGGAATTCCCAAATCAATTAATAGTGGAAACAACATGGAGGCAGTAGGAATCCTATTCCATCGTCTTAGGGAACAAACTTTTGAAGTCCTTTGGAAGAAATCTCATGAAAACAGTTGATGAATTATGTAATTTAAATTTCTTCTTTTGGGTAAGGCTGAATTACCCCCTACTTGCCAAAACATGCTGGAAATGATTTATTGGCTTAATTTCGACTCCTATATGTATATGAAAGTAATAAAAGTGTATTTCTTTAAACATATTTCATAATTTAGAGTTTTCATAAATTCATGCTTGCTTTTCTTCCTAGTATACAATAAATTAGATTCTATTGCGTGTTGATCATATCCTCGTAAGAATACTGAAACAGTACGAATGTTCATTTTAAGGAGGTAGCTTAAGGTGGGAAAAAGTAAAAGAGATAAGGTAAAAACAACATCAGGCAGGTGTTTGCATTAATCGGAGGTCAGTATACTATAGCCCAAGTGTGACCTGCTTTCTGTTTTTATAAATAAAGTTTTATTGGAACACAGCCAGCTCTCGTTCTTTACATACTGTATGGCTGCTTTCATGTTATAGTGGTGGAGTGAGTAGTTGTGACAGAGACCGTATGGTCTGCAAAGTCAAAAATATTTACTGTTCAGCCCTTCACAGGAAACGTTTGCCAGCCCCTGTAGAAATCAGTCCTGGGTGATTCCGTGATAGCTGAACACAGGGACCGGGTTCCACTTCCCTCCACCATGTGGAAGTCAAGTTTCGGGTAAAAATACAAGAAAGTAAAATATGTGGATAATTTAGCAGATGTGAATTCAGAACTCCCAGACCAGAGGCATCAGGATGGTTATTTTTGTATCAAAAAAACAACTGGTTCCATTTCTGTCTTTGGCTTCCGCCTGTCATGAGAGAACTCTTGCCATGTTGACGTTTCGTTCCAGCTCGGAGTCTGTAGCCAACACACTAACAAGGGTCTTGAGTTTGCCCTTTGCTGGCTCTGTGCCGTTGAGCAAGCTCCTCAAGCTCTCAGAAACTTATCTTCCTTGTTTCTCAGTGAGAGGTTGAGACTGGCTGGGTACGTGGTCCAGGGTTAGGGTCTTAGAGTTTCCTTTCTTCACCAAAGTTGTCGATTCAGTGGTGAGAGAGATCATATCTTATCAGAACAAGAGGATTCTCTGTATTCACAGCCTCAGCCCTGAATTCTTTCCCATTTGGTGTACGTGTGGACCAGTGTGTCCAACAAATTAGACCTGTACGTTAAACATTTACAACTCTTTTTGAACATAAAACATGAGCTATTTCAAAGGGACGAAAGCTGAGTGCTAGCATCTGAAGATAATGGAAATAACGAATATTTATTGAACATGTGTTGTGTGCCAGACATACCTCTAAACACGTGATATGTATTAGTTTATTTACTCTGCACAGAAGCCCTGAATTAAGTACTATCATTAGCCCCATTTCACAGATGAGGACGCTGAGGCAGCTTGCCTGACCTCACACACATGGCACATTCTAGCATCAGAGCCCACGCTCTCGACCGCTCTTCTTTCTACCTCCCAGTGGGTATGACTGGCCTCCAGCCACACTGCAGTGTAGGGGAAAACAAGTATGAGAGAGACACATTGTGGTTCCTAGAAATGATGGACACTTCTGAAAATTACCACAAGACTTTTTTCATTTACCCCAAACCTACTCCATGCCATTGAGATCATCCTCAGAGGCTCTTTTTCTCAGCTTCCTCTCCTTTGTCAGATTAAAAAAAAAAATGTAGGACAACAGTTGAGAAAATACAGGTTGGAAACTGGGTCATTTTTGTGAAATCATCCTTCTTTGCCAGTACCAATTTTGAATTCTTTCTCAGAATTAAAAAAAAAAACAAGCAAACAAACCATGTGGAACAGTGTGTGGCAGATGGTTGTTTCGGCTCTAGGTGAGTTTTGTCATTAGACTCCGGGACAGAAAACCATTGCTTTGGAAAATCATCTGTTATTTTCGTGAGCTGCCAGCTCAGAACTATTGTAGCTGTGATGGTTTGGGATGGGATGGGGTTTTTTTTTGTTTTTTTGTTTTTTCCTAGAGATTAGCCCAGAAACCGTCTCCATTGGAATTCTGTAGGATTTTAGATGCCATGTCACTGAGGCTAACCTGGAAGTTCAATGGGGTGGGAGAGGTGAGATGGAATTAGATTTGAGGTCAAAGTTAGTCCTCTTCTCAAGGTTTATCTTCCTCTGGAAACTACAGCAATAAACAGCTAAACCATGGTGTTCATTACCAGCACAAGTCCCTAATTAATTTATTTTATGTTAATTAAGTTTATAATTATATAGTAAAACATTTACTTTCTCCCTCAAGAAATTGACTGAATCTTCTGAAGGGGCTTTGTGACTGTAATTTAGGTGCAATTAGCCTGTTAAATTTAGTTAGGGTTTGGTTCATTTAGCTGCTGCTGGAAGATGCTAGAAAGGAGGAAACTAGGCAATGTCTCCGAAGTAATGCTGGGTCTAGAAGAACATGTTGCTGAGAGGCTCCTTCCTGGTCTCCGGGCAGCAAGTTCGGGTGTCTAGGACAATCCAGGATGTGGCTTCGTATTTATCATCTATGTGTACTCCCCACTTAGGAACTGTGGATTCCTACAGCTGTGGATGGAGGTAAAAACTTTCTTTGTGGTTCTGGAATGGGAACTGAAGCTTCTCAGACATTTTCTACCGTGGCTGTGAAATCTCTGGCACTGGCCAGCTTTCAGGCTCAGAGTGGTATCACCAGCCCCAGCCACCATTTTGGCCTGGAAAGACATCTTTCCTGCTGGGAAGGGCATGACCCGGCACATGGCCAGCACCCCCAGGGCTCCAATGGAGAGGACGCCACTATTCTAGGCATGTGAAGATGGACTTTTTGAGCAAAGTTCCTCTGTGAGATTGTACCTCATAGCTCATAAAAGAGTATATTTAGGCCTATCATTGAAAATACAGTTGAAGGTAATGATCTGCCATGGCCGCTGAGCCGTGTGCAAGGTTGGAGCTCACTGCTCAGGCCCGTGCTTGGAAATCTGGAAGGCACAAAGGCAGGATTATTCCAATGAGTAGGGAGAGGGCATCCCAGCAACACCCCAGTGGTGGGGGGAGCAAGGGGTCATCTATTTTATCAGCACCAGGCTCTAACCAACTGAGCTAACCGGCCACTTAGGGGTCATCTGTTTTAAAGTCCCTTTGGTTTTTGAAGCATTTATGTCTTGGTGGATAACTGAAGTCCTTGCTTTGGAAAGGAAGCCAGAGAATTTTCTGTCCTAGAGCGCTAAGCTGAATTACACGAGATAATTTTTAAAAAGACATTTGGTGTCCTGTCATCATGATGGGAGTTGGTTTATTACCGTGTGATTGATGAATGAATGAAACATATATTTAAGTCAGATGAAATAGGATCATTTAACCCCCTTCTACCTAAATGTTTCATCTGTAAAATGGAAGCACTAGCCTCCTTTTCACTTCACAATAAGCAAATGATAGCCTCCTTCCCAAAAGAAGCGTGTGAAATATGATTTATATATACCTGGAAAGGTATACGGAAACCAGATTTTTATAAATTGTCCTATTTCTCTTGCTTATGTTGTTTAATAATATTTTAGGAAACGGTGTCTCTTCATTTCTGGTTGGCACTTAGCTTTAATGTTCTTTGCCCCCAATTCTGCTGTAGCAGACTGAAAAACCAAAACCGAAAAGAAACAAACAAAAACAAATCACAGCCACACAGATTGGGGGCATAACTTGCAATCAGTAAAGTACACCAACTGGGCTTTTAAAGGGGAAACATGTCATATTCAAATCTAGAACATTTTGGGTTAGCAGTCTATCATCCCGAACATATTTTTGGTAAATAATACATACTTGATAAAACCTAGGACTGTCTTCAATGAGAGGGTCATTTCAACTGTAGTTTTTTTTTTTAAGCCAGTAGGATACTTTGGAAATTCTAAGTCTTGGCACTTTGTCTAGATGTTAAGAGTCATAATTTGAGCAACTACCCTGAGCTGAGGAACTTGTATGTAGCATGGACAGTATTAGGTACTCATATTCTAGTCGTCCCACTATGTTAGAATTATTTCATCTGTAACTAGTGTTGGGTAACTGAGATTCAGAGAAGTCTCCTGACTTGGCCAGAGTTGCACAGCTAAGGAAGGGGAGGGGCAGGATCCAAACTCAGGTCTGTCTGGCTTTAGGCTGCTTCTTGCTGTCTAACCAGCCAAGCCAGCTTCCTTTCAGGCTTCACTGTGGAAATGAATCCACTAGCACACAATTGTCAAAGAAGATAAACATGTGGGGTAACCGTACTTATTAAAATTCTTGTTCCAATGGTAGCTGGAAGTAAAGGTCCAGGATCTTGTATAGTTAAATGGTGGATGGTAAAAGGCCATCATTATGAAGAATGAAAAAAACAAAAAAGACTAATTTATAATCCAGCCTTCCCTGCTATGCACATGTAATTATACTGTGTCCTTTCATCTGTGTGACATTGAAAAATGTTTACTGCTTTCACATAAGGCAATGCATTGGTCCATCACATGTGTTTGAATGCCCCTTATGCTCACGTAGATGCTGATTTCTGTTTTAAACTAAGAATGTGTGTAGAGTTACAAGGTAAATAGCCTTTCCCTTTTAATCACTTCGATTTAGCGAAGAACTTCCTGTAAATTTGGAAAGCATTTCTTAAAATAATGTCAGATGTTTGGATACATTAAATTTTTATTAAAAACAACAACAACCAGAATACACTGTTTTCCCAGTGTCTTGGTTCTGGTTGATTCTTGGTGTGGTTGCTGTAATTCTGAACCAAGCTGTTATATATGGTAAGCCATATAGGCCACACATACTTTATTTAAAAAGGAAAATAAACTGTGAAATCTGGTGTGTGTAAAAATGCACTCTCTTTAAAACCCAGAGTTTTCTCCGTGGAGAAATTATACCCAAACCAGACGCTTCTGAAGGGACTTGAAGTAGAATTTTCCTCGTCTTTCAGAAAAGGGTGTTGCCAGGTAGAACCATGGAGGTCGGCACGTGTCCAGCTGCTGTAAGATGTTCTGAGGTGTGACTAAGGATAGTTGGATGGCATCACAGCATGGACTTGTCCCAAAATGAGCTCTTTGAGTAGATCAAAATGTCAGGAACAGCAGAGGCTTCTAGAACACAGGGTTAACTTAGGTCAAGTCGGGGGCTCTGTGGGCTGCCTCAGTCTGACGCATCCAAGGGTGACGCAAGGGTTGACTTTGCATTTCTCCAGCTTCCTACTGAGAATAAAGTAAGAGTTGTCCATTTCACTGAGGCTGCTCGACATGGGGTCCGTGCTACTTGAAAGGGCTGTGCAGAGCCACCAGCTGAGGCACCAGACCCTGAGGGTTCCCCCTGTTGAGGAAGGATGGTGAATCCTGTTCTTGGTGAGGTGAATGGGCTGGTACTCGTTCAGACTGATGAGGAGGTCCGGGATATTCCCTTATAACTTTTGCTAGGGTGCAGGATAATCTTTGGGGTTAGAGTTGGATACGCTTTTGCAGGGTCCAATATGGGATTTTAAATTTGGTCTTACAGAGTAAGTGTCAAGTAACGTCCCAGGTAGTCTGGCCAATGGCAAGGATGAATCTTCTTTCCAACCCAACATTGCCCCTCTTGGAGGAGAAGCATGTTTTAGTGCTTGTCCTAACAAAGTAACGAGATGATAGAAGTTGTTCTGCTAATGGTGTGCTGGGGAAAAGGCAGTAGAGCAAAAAGTTATGTTTGGGGGCAGGGCCTCCTTCCCACCCCATAATCTGTATTTGTCTCTGAGGTGGGGCACCTCGACTTCTCTGGAGAAAAGGCTGAGTCCAGATAAATCTCTTTGAAGCTTTCTGTGTGGAGAAACAGATCTGTGGCCTGGGGGCAGGACCCCGGGTGGTGGGAGGTGATGCCATTGTGTGGGGCCAGGGGACAGTGAGGAGGAGGTGATGGGCAGCAACATACAGAGGAAGCCATCACAGGGCTGGGGAGTGACCACCTGGGCCAGACTCCTTGCAAAGCAGGACTCTGTTCCCAGAATGCACTTGGCAGCTTCTCCGACGTCAGCCAGTCTTTCAAGACGTCCATGGTCCATGACCGGACAGAACAAAGGCCTTGCTCATTTCCTGCCCTGGGGAGGGTTTAGGTAATTCACAGTCTAGTGTAGTCAGTTTGTGGGGATTATCAACCCCACCTCTCTTTGTTTGGCATTCTGGAACATGTGGTGTTTAGGGTTTCATTATCTTGTGCCCTGAGCTCATTTAAATGCAGATGAGATTTATAAGGTACCTCTATTCAAGTGAAGATAATTTGTTTGATCTTCTCTGCTTAATTGCAAGCAATTGTGGCTCTGACCTCCAGGCTTTGGGACACTAGGCAGACACACTGCACACAAAAGGCCACTGGCTTCCTTTTTTTTTTTTTTTTAAAGATTTTATTTATTTATTTGGGACAGAGAGAATGAGAGAGAGACAGAGCACATGAGAGGGGGAAGGGTCAGAGGGAGAAGCAGGCTCCCTGCCGAGCAGGGAGCCCAATGCGGGACTCGATCCAGGGACTCCAGGATCATGACCTGAGCCGAAGGCAGTCACTTAACCAACTGAGCACCCAGGCGCCCAGGCCACTCGCTTCTTAGCGTTGCCTTCTTAGCGAGCATCCTCCATGTGGGCAATCTTCAGACTTTGTCTCTGAAGTAGTGCTTGGAGTGCCTCATGAAAAAAAAGGACAGGTTGGATGTTGACTTACTCTCTTCCTTTGTGGGTCAGCTTAACCTTGGACTTGCACTCCGAGTCCTGCTCTGCGGCTTTTTGATCTCTCTTTGCACTCCCCAATAATCGCGACCACCCCCTTCACGTGCTTGAGGTCTCCTGTCTGCATTAACAGCGACTCCTTCGGCTTGAAGTCCTTCTCCTCTTCCTGCTCCTCCTCCTTCCATCCCCTGCTTAGGTTCACCACCACCACCACCATCATCCTCCTCATTATCAGACAAGCTCAGGCCGACCCACCACACTTGTTCCCTCTTGCTTATTTTATGCATACTTTACTTTTTTAGAAATGTATTCGTGGTCTGTGTGTCATGGTTTCGGCCACACTTGAGCAGAGCCAAGTAGCCCTCCACTGGGTATGTTTGAGGTTCTTGCAAGTTTGTTGTTACAGGTTAATTAAGTTATAGGTTTTAGGACATTTGTCTCCTATTTGGACATGGTAGGTTCTAGTACTCTGGCTTCATGGACTCGGAAGAATTGCTGGCTAGAGTGTTTTGGCAAAAACAAATCTGGACACAAATGTGTATTGGCAGCAGTGAGTACATGGTCTTCGGTGTGGAGATTTATAGGGCCATGCCCATGTGCACTGAATGTTTGAGTCACTGGCAAGCCTCTCTGGTCTGAGAATTGTGGAACAATGGCTTTAAGAAGATGTCATTTCCTATTACGAAGAGCTACCCTATGGATTTTGCAATATATGCTTATTGAAGTGAGCCAGAGGGCTAGACACACCCCTCAGGGGAACAGCAGATTGATTTGGGTGTCTCAGTGTGGTTGCTTAAATCTTAAGGCCCCTCAAACCATGAACTCAATCTTTTTTTTTTTTTTTTTTTTTCCTACTCATAGTGTTTTTAGGTGATTCCATAGATAGAGGCCATATCATTGATCTTTTTTGGATGTGTTCCTCATCCCATGTGAAGTCCCTGACATGGGAGCACTTGAGCCCTGGGACACTTGTCATCAGGCCCTGCTGATCAGACCACATCCTCCTTAGAATCACTGAGTTGTTTTTTTTTCTTTTTTAAGATTTTATTTATTTTTTTGACAGAGAGAGACACAGTGAGAGAGGGAACACAAGCAGGGGGAGTGGGAGAGAGAGAAGCAGGCTTCCCGCTGAGCAGGGAGCCCGATGTGGGACTCGATCCCAGGACCCTGGGATCATGACCTGAGCCGAAGGCAGACGCTTAACCGACTGAGCCACTCAGGCGCCCAAATCACTGAGTTTTAATTGTGCAATAGTTTTGGCTTTCCTTACACCATCGAGTTTTGCCAAGAACTTTGTGTTTCCTGCTTTAACTTTCAGCTCATAACTCAACTTCGTGTTGTAAAGTCAAACTAGAGCTTTAAAAGCCTCGCTGATCATCCTTATTTTTAGTTGCTCATCTTCAGCGAACAAATGGACAGCGGTTTACTTTGTCCAATGCCCACAGTTGTTTTGATCATCACAAGAATGAGAATAAGTCTAGCACCTTTTCCCCAGGAGCTCAAAATGCTTCAGGAGGCACTTACTGGGTGTCCACGTGCCTAATGGTAACCTTCACTATACTTCTGAGCAAATACGGGATTTTTTGCAGGAAGCTTTGAAGTGTGTTGATTAGCCCAGTTACCAGGGAGAAATAGTAGATCCTACCTTGTGTTGTGCACTCCACCCCCCTCCATTTTGGTTCTGTTACCAAGTACAGCAAAGTCCTTCCATAAAACTCAAAGTTTAGACATCACTGTTCTCAAACTCAAAATGCATTCAGCCCTTGGTATTGTTCAAGGCATTGTTGGCACAGAGGATGGCTGGACGTGCTCTCTCTGCCCTCCTGCGCCCTATAGTCTGGGATGCAGGGAAGAAGACAGAAAAGAAATGCAAGTTTAAAAAGGTACAAACGTAGGCTATGTGAATGAATGGAATTGAATGTCATAGAGGTTAAGAGGCCGGTCAACTAAATGCTCGTAGAAATGGCTTTTGCGTGGACCTTCAAGCATGGTCAAGGCTTCTATAAGGAGAGCTTGCTGGGTAGAAGGGGATATTAGGGCAAGAGATAGCACGTGGACAAAGCACGTCCCCGGGAAGGGAAAGAGGGGTCTAAAGGATGGTGAAGCAACTTCTGGAATGAGCTCAGAGAAGGACACGCCAGGACCTGGCTTATGTGTTGGGACATTTCTGCTAGAGGTGCAAGAGGCGATGCCACTTCACAAGATAGACTGATGGCCCAGAGAGTCCAAGTTTAGATTTTGGCTGTCTCACTCCATTCCTGGGTGACCTTGGACACATCACATTGGCCATGCGGGTCGAGGGAGTCACCTATAAAATAGAAAAGGCAAATGGCAAGGAATAGTTGGTGTAACAACAAACCTATATTAGATGCTCAACAAATATCAAAGTAGGACAGTGGGTGTTTAAGCCCCGGTGCTGAAATAAAGCAGGATTGCACCCAGCTCAAGTCTAAAGGGCAATGGAAAGCTCTTTGCACCCGCTGGGTTCTAGGCACCTAATGTTATGAGAACATAGGAATTTATCCTTTGATTTTACTTAGTAGACATTTTCCGGAAGGTTCAAGAAGCCTTTGCTTTGCTCTCTGATGAAGGTGAGCCAACGGCTATACCGACACCCTGGCCACCATCCGGTCTCCAAAGTGGCACCATGCCACGCGGACGCCCAAGTCGGCAGTTCGCTACTTGAATTCTCCAAATGAGTTAAGACTTGCTTTTTTAGACAAACAGCTGCGTCTTTCTTCCGTTCCTTTCGCTTCCTTTCCACTCAGCAGTTTTCCTTTTTGCTCCAGATAAATTGCTGCTAATTTAAATGTACTGCAGATCCTTGCCATTTTATGGCTGATTGCTTCTGAGTTATAGGAGGGAAATGTGTGCACGTTTGAATGTAAATAAATCTAAATGGGTCCGAAGCCAGCGGTAAAGAAAGCACAGTGCTGCGCTGACCTTCACCTCCCCCGCCCCGCCCATCCCTTTGAAGAGGTCAGTGAGCAGATCCAAAATCAGCAAGTAGCAGAGACAGAGTTTTAGGACACATCCTGGGTTTCTCTCTGCTTTCGACTTTACATCCCATTTCTGACAGTGCCTGCTTTATCCTTGTTCTTGGTTTTTTGTTTTTTGTTTTTTGTTTTTTTGATAAAAGAGCCATTCTCATGATAACTACCATGCACCATCGGAATGCTGCAAATCCTTCAGAATGTCACGTTGTCAAAATATCTATATTTCAGGCTCAGAAGCTAGACAGCTCGTTTGGCTGCTAAACCCTCAAGATGTTCAGCCATTTGTTGTGGTCTAAAAACTTTCCCCCTCACTAGGAGAAAATAATGATCTATTGTTTGATATCATTTTGTGGCCCCTTTCTTGAGTTTCTGGTAACATGAGTGGGCAAAAGTCAGGAGGTCTTGGTAGGTAAATTGGGGCCCTGATGGAATCTTCCTCTCAGCTCCTTAGAAATATGAAGCACCCGGTACATTTCCGTATAAAAGAGTCAAGTCTTGAAATCAGACTGGTTTTTCCCTATCTGGTGGCGTATCTTTAGTGCGTCAACTGTTTTGTGAAGATCAAGGGTATCGGAGAGGAGTCTGACTTGCCTTCCTGGAGGCGGAGGCCGTAGTAGCAGTTTGAATGCAGACACGGCACATGGCTTATCAGTGCAACAGCCTGGCTTTTCCTCCCAAGGAAGACGTCGTGTGTGTTATTCTGGTTGGCTTTACTCCCCTCGTGGCGTGGGTGTGTGGCGCTGAGGTACGGTTCTTGGAGAAGGATGCATCACGAAAGGCAAAGCAGAAGGAGGTTCAAGAGGGACACTTGACATCCGTTTAAGTAGGGCTGGATGCAGTTGCAGCTTGAGTGAATGGCAGCCCGAGAGCTCGCATCTAGCAAAGCAAATTGTTTCCCAAACTGTAATAACGAGCTTGGGTAGGCCTCGGGGAGGAAAATGGCAAATCGAAGCAGAGGAAGGGTGGCTTGGGGCCTGCTGTAAACACTCTGAGATGAGTAAACTCTTAAGAGTTCCTGTGCCATAAACCCATTGGAAGGAAATAAGGCTCACTTTAACAGTTTAGTCCGTTCTGTTATTATTAGTATTTTAATATCAAATGCTTTTCAAAATTGAATGTGCAGAGAGAATGGTATATTGAATCAGCCAGTCTTTTGTTTTGGGGATGATGTCTTCTCTTTGTATCACCAAGTTCCTCCTGTTTTTATTGGCAAACTTGATATCCTAATATTAATCCTATTGTTTCAGTGGGAAGGAATTTGAGACCCACCCTCTTAGAGCCTGAAGGTGTTTGGTTAGTTAATTCGGCAGGCTTGTTCTACGTGTCCGAGTGCACTCTGAAACCAGTGTGGCTTATGCTTGCCTGGAGGCTGAACTTTGAGAAAAGAGACTAAAGTCAGAAACGGAGGAGTCTTCATCAGCACCACTGTGTGCATCCTGCATGCTCAGTGCTTTGTGGGTGATTAAATCCATAAGCGATGTTTGGCGTCCGTGCCGAGCGCTTTTCCTGAGACTTGGAAGGGCGGGAGAGAGAAGAGCCATGGAAATTCAGCTCTGTAGACTCTTCGAGTGCTGTTGTAAATGATGATACAGATTGGTGGTGGTAATTACAGCTCTGGAGGCAGATGACACCAGTGCTTGGCAGACCAGATGCCAGGTTGAGGAAGATCCAGAGTCTGGAGGGCTGGGTTTAGAAGTGCCTTCCGAAGCTGAACTGAACATGTCTTGGGGGTTGCTGCAACGACGTCATCGATGTTGTCACTTAGGGATCTGAGGAAGCTTCATGCAGATTGCACACAGAGAACTAAATGTGATGAGTCTCCCCTGTTCTCGCTGGGTTTTCCTAGTGAAGTTGAAGGGATTTTGTCCTTCTGACAGTGACAGGGCAGGGTGACCGCAGAGTACGAGCTCCTGGGTCAGAATTTGAGCTCTGGCCCATGCTTTGTCGGGCCTCCGGCAAGCTGCTTTGCTCATAGGGCCTCAGTTTTCTCGCCAGGAAAGTGGGAGCAATAATAGCACCCTCCTCATAGGGTTATTGTGAACTTAAGAGGGCTAATTTGGACAAAGCGCTTAGAAGAAAGCCTGGTACCAAGTGGATTAGCTGTTGTTTATTGTGCAAGTGGTGTGCTCATCTTTCTCCATCTGTGGGGTGGTTCAGTATTTTAGGCCAAGGAATTCCATTTTCTTTATTTTTGTATCATCTACTGTAGTGTCTACTATTTGGTCACTGCTCAATTAATGTTTGCAGGATTAATTAACATTAATTAACATACACTCTATGTCTTATATATGCTATGTATATATATATATATATATATATATATATATATATATATATATATATATACAGGCAATATACCACATGTTGTATGCTGTATATTGTGTGTTATATAATAGATATTCCATCTATCTGTGTGTGCATGTCATGTATATGGTATGATACTTAAGTGATTTAAGGCAATTAATTATTTAATACTAGGATTCCTGGAAAAGAATCTAAATCTTTGTGTGGTCCAGTATTTCACAGTTAAAGCTAGCCAGTTTTCTGATCTGTTATTTTTGAAATAACTTGATGAAATTAAGTGGGGAAAGAAAAATCAGGATTTGGATAGATATTCGTTGTAGAGTTTTATTTTTTTTTTTCACTGTGCATAAAAATTCTCCAGGACTCATCTCTATTGAACACAGATTTCTCCTCCTTAGATTAAGATGTTAACATCTGAGACTGTTGTGCAGAGCTATGTGCAGAAATCCCTTGCACATCTTTCCAGTGTTTCCTGGGCCACATAAGATCGGTTTGAAGTTTAAAACTAAGTGGCTTGACAATGAGATGCACGTTTTTCTCCCAATTTTCTTTCTGTGATTATCTATTCCTTTATGTTTTAAAGCATATTCTATGTTGTGTCTTGATTTTGATTATTTATTATGTTCTTTTTAAAAGTGATTGTACTTGTATGTTAATTTTCATTGATTTTTTGTTTTGAGCATGACTTATGTTTTATTTTGTGTTTCTTTTAGGTTTTGTTTTGTTTCATAAGATCCCACTGGATGGGTAGCTGAAATAAAGGCAAAGACAGAGAAGGGGGCTGTGGTGCTTGTTGGTTGATGCTGCCTTGTAAGCCGGACTCTTGGGACGGGCGTTGGCTTCTCCCGGGAGGGGCCGCTTAGCTGGGGGTTTTCTGGTAGCTGTGGGTGGTGTTTGCAGGACGTCCTGTGTGAAGCCTGCGGCTGTCCTGAGCTCTGTCTGGGGAGCCCCGCTGCAGAGGCAGCTCCCAGGCTGCTAAGCAAACACTCAAGAAAACATCTTAAATTAATGCTTCTCTTTTGTTCTTGCAATTGTTCAAATACGAAATTGACATGGGATTCCATTGGCTTTGCTTCTCTTCTGAAAGGAGTGCTCCTTGACCATACTGGAAATGTAATGATTCTTACTGTTTCTGTTCATTAAAGGTGAAGTACAAAGTTTAAAAAAAAAAAAAATCTAAGTTTAGGGACAGGTATAAGAACACACTAAACAGCCTAACCTCCACGTAACACGTAGTTTAGCATTATTTTCTGTTGATGTTTAATGAAGACTGAATTCAGAAAGTCTCTCTTTCCCGTCTACAACACATCGACTGAGAAAGTTAAGGGCATCGCTGTGGGGACTTGGCCAGGCCACTGAGAGGTTCTTTCCTTCGCTGGTGATAAAGGTCCAGAGTCATGCAATCAACGCTAATGATTTTTCTAAAGTTTGTTAGCAGGTGAAAAATAAAAGCAGCTCTGTGGTCAGGGGCTCTAGATTTAGGTTACGCGTAGTCAGTTTCAGAATAACTACAAGAGTGAAATAGACACATATGGCGCACATGTCCTTTTATTTGCCCCCTGTGATCCACCTGCTTTTTAGAAGTTTCCTAGTGAGAAGGCCGCAGTATCTCATGCTGTTCCCATGACAGAACTGCAGCTTTTCTACTCTGAAAAGGTCTGCGGGCAGAATGGCTGGCCTGCTGGGAGCAGGAGACCATGTTCTAAGAAGGATAGATACTATATACTACAGTTTTCATGGGCAGGAAGCCTCTCCCTGACCCCAGCAGCACAGGGGTAATGAGCGTGCGCTTTATCAGGTCCAGCCTCATTGCCGAGAGGGTAGCCTGGGAGCTACAGAATCCTGCGTCCCTGCCTTCGTCCTGTCACGGACACCTGTTTTGCTCGCTTGGCCATTGCAGTGACCTTTGTCCGCTTTGCTCAGCCTGTGCCAGGTAGGATCCCTGTCCTGCAGACAGGTTCGGCTGCCCTCGACCCAGCCCACCTCACACTTTCCTCGGGAGGGGGGCGACAGAGCCAGGCCTGGAGCATTTCGCTTGAAAGCACGATCAGCTCTAACCGTGAAGGCATGCTCAGAGACGCCATGGCTGGATTGGAAACTTACAGACGTTTGAAAAAATTCTTTTTTTTTTTTTTTTTTGAAATAGTTACTTAAGTTTTGCAGTTCAGCTTTAAGGATTTCTAGATTTTTTTACTAGTCCGACATGTTTGGAAACATTGTTTTGCGTCCTGTGTAACTGAGGCATTAATCTTAATAAACCAGGATCCACTTAGGCACCACTTGATATAAAAGGATTATCCATGATGAATATTTTATACTGTATCTTTTACATTAGCCACTAAATATGTTATTACTTGATACAGACATTTCACAGGGTCCTATGGATTACAGCATTGAACTTGGCTACTCCATACCCCTGCCTCAGAGAGGGGCAGTTTCTCTGAAGCATACACAGGCTGCTTGTTCTCAAACATGTGCTTTCCAAAGACACATTTGAGTGGGGAGAGCAACGGGCCTTTGGTGTGGGGGGGTCTGAATATTCCCTGGATTCCCATTTGCTTGCTCACTGCTAAATGACAGGTCCTGTCACTACTTAGATTTTGATCTCTCCCAAAGTTGTTGATTTACAAAGAGGCCAGCTAATTGCAGAAACCTTGAACCCTGAAAGGAAAAGGAAATTCACACAGAGGGTGGACCAGAGGTGATCAGTACCCCAAGCATTCTTAAATATCAGCCTTTCGGTGCAAGTTTGTTTTTTGTTTTTTTTTTAAACCCTTAAGATCTTATTCCATGGAACCAGAAAAAGGCAATGAATTGTTTAAGAACTATTTTCTACGTTTCCCAAACCCAAAAGGAAAAAAAAAGAAGAATATTTGTATTCAACAGCTAGAAGACTTGCAGGGTAGATTTTTGTTTTAAAATGGAGAGAAGTGGACAGATAAGGCAATTTAATATATCAAAGAGCAGTTGACATCTCCTAGGGAACGATGAAAACAGCAGGCTATTAGAAAATTGTTTCATATGGTTCTTGTGTTCCTCGCTTTTCATTTTTCTTTAATCCCCGAAGACCACAGTCAGTGACATATCTTCTCATTTCTATCCTCTAGACCACCCTCTTTCATCCTTTGCTTTTTTATGTCCCCTACAAGACATCTTTTTACAGCTTCCTAATGACACGTATCATGTATTTTTTTCAGCATTAGAAAACGACAGGCAGCATTTTTGCTGAAATCAAGTCCATTGCCCCCCAACCGGGACCTGGTGTCTCAGTGCCAGGCAGGTGCCGTTCGGAAAGGGTGCGCGCTGGGCGTGCGGACACCCAGCCCTGCAGAGCCAACTCCTGCCTCCAGGGAATGGGGCCCCAGTTTCCCAAATCTTCTGATTCTTTAAGAGAAACTGGAAACCTGGATTTTTTTTTTTTTTTTTTAATGTGAAATGTCCCTATTTTTAAAAAGTTGGCTCGGTTATTTTTAAAACATTATGTAGGCCAACAAAACATGTCTGTGGGCTGCCAGGTTGTTACTTTTGTCTTAAAGCAACATCATTGTTCTCTGTTTCCTACTATCTTCCCTTTGCAAACGCACTTCCCAGCATGGCCATTGAGAGCTTTTTCTCTGTGGAGTTTGGTGCCCGAGGGATCTGCAGCGTGTCCCTTCCCATCGGGGCTCTCCTGTGACTTCTGCTAGCTGGGGCCTTGGCTCCGTCACCCTCAGTCACTGTTTTCCCTCCGTCCCCAATGGGCCCCACTTCTGAGTGGCGGGAGACCACCTAGCAAGTCCTTCCTCCTGTTTTGTCTGACATGGGCCTTCCTTTCATCAGGGTCCCTGTCGTCTGGCCCACTTGGATGGGGTTTGATGGGAGCGCACACAGCCCCGTTCATGGGTCCTTGATGTACTGGTGTGGCCACTGGTAAATGGGAAATAGGCCTGCCACCTCAAGAGGTGTGGTTCAGGCCCTGTGTCTTGAATGGGGTCCCACTGAGACCCTCCGAGGCCACTGAGACAGACTAAGGATCTCCCACTGGCATCCCCAGAGACACCAGTTTGAGGTCAAAGAAGGTGCATCTCCCGATGGGAGAAATTCTTGGGTTTTCACTCCTGGTCTCCCAGCCCAGACCCATTTCATTTTTTTTTTTTTTAAAGATTTTATTTATTCATTCGAGACACAGAGAGAGAGAGAGAGAGAGCATGAGCAGGGGGAGAGGCAGAGGGAGAAGCAGGCTCCCTGCTGAGCCAGGAGCCAGACGTGGGGCTCGATCCCAGGACTCTGGGATCATGATCCGAGCCGAAGGCAGATGCTTAACCATCTCAGCCACCCAGGCGCCCCCCCATTTCATTTTTGACTCATCGAATGTTCTTTCCAAAAGTAGGGGGCACAGAGGAGAAGGAAACAGTCTCAGCCCCACCCTGCCACACAGGGCGCAGAGGGGTTGGCCCCTGCTTCCAACTCTTCTGAAGGACACCCCGAGTGGTTGGGGCTTGAGGCTCCCCCCAGACAGAGCAGAGGCCATGGTTGTTGGACAGTCTGAGGAGCAATCAGCTCAAGGAGAACAAGACAGGAATTCAGCTCGCTGCCAGGTGCCGGAGCGCGCGTGATGGAGGCGCTCCAGCTTCGTCTCTCCTTTTCTCTCGATCTGCTTAGAATTCCTGACTTTTCTCTCTTTCTCTCTAGCAATCTAAATTGACTCCATGACAAACAGGGGGCTTGTTTTCATTTGCTTTCTTGGTTGCTTTGCACACGCTTTTTTTTTGTTGTTGTTGTTGTTCATTGCAAAATGGGACCAAACACGAATGGAGCCTGAACTAACCTCTCTCATGCCACCGTGGAGCGGATGATGCACTCTTGCACTATTCTGGTGCTTTCTGTCTAGCACTCCTCCCTGGTTTTCATCTCATCCCCTCACACAACAGTAGATGCTCATTTCACCTTGCCTTGTCCAGACCAGATGCAGAGGGAGAGACAGGACTCATGTCATCTGGTGCCTTCACAGGGCGGCTGTGGCCAGCCATGTGGGCTGTGCCCTTCCTGTCTAGCCAAGGTCAGAGGTCCCCCTGGGGTCCCGCAGACTGGACTCCAAGGACACTTGGGCAGAGGCCACCATTTCATTAAATGAGTTCTGCTGTGTTCACACACCTGCGGTGCCCACGAGCCATGTCAGGTTTATTCCAGGGCACCTGGGAAGGTTAAGGACTCTTCTGGACAGGGCAAGAATATAATTTTCCGTGGGGTGCTGCCAGATGGAATTAAGTGGACAGAACTCCCAGCCCAGAGAGTGACATGAAAACAGTTGTCACAGAAGGCGGCTTTCCACTTGGGTTAGTCCGTTTCCTTGTTTTGGTCATCAGGGACAAGGGAACCCCCCAGCCATCTGATTCTGACGGTGAGATCACTCTGGATTTCATTCAGGTGAGTGCTGCAGTGGAGTCTTGGGGTGGTCATTACTGAGCACCCAAGATAGGATGCTATCTTAGTTTTCATGGGGAAAAAAAAATGTGTGAGAAGCAAAGGAAAGAACAGAGATTTTCACCCCCTTTATTTTTCCATTTATGAATGGAGCATAATCAAATATAAAAGAGCGAGAGATTCTGTTCACAATGTTTAGGTATATCATATCATCACATTGTACCCTTTAACTGTCTTACACATTTATTTGTTAATTACACCTCAATAAAGCTAAAAAAAAAAATGGGGAAAAAAACTAGCAAGAGCTTCCAGAGAAAGACAAATCCTTGGGTTTCATTCACTTCCTGTTCAAATCCATTTGCTGTAATCCATAGGCAGTCTGTGAATCATAAGCATGTCCTGTTTTTCTCCATAATGTTCCAGGGTTTTAAAGTCATTTTTTCATGTTTCCTGTAAATAATGGATAATCATTTTTATTTTATTTTTAAGTGCTGTTTTAACAATGTGGATAGACCATAAATGTACTTGCTGAATTCATTCATTTTTTTAACAAGCCAATAAAGTTTTATAATTCATCTCCATGTGTCTTGCATTCTGTGTAGGGCCTTGTATACCTCCCCTCCCTTCCTCAAACACATACCATCACCCCGTGTGGCATTGGCGGTCCTCAAGACTAAAGGTGTCAGAAGGAAGAGTGTGAGAAACGTCACTGAGCGTTTTGGGGAAGTCCCAAACTCACCATAGATCCTGGAATACATCTTCTCTCCCCCAAAAGGGACTTTTAAAATTTCCATCATTGTGAATTATACATTATGGTTAACTGATTCTTGCATCGGATATGTTTTCATTGGCTAAAAAGCAATTCTAGAAAACAAAAGTTTAAGGGAATTTAAAAAAAAACAAAACACAAAAAACAACAACCAACAACCTACGTTCTGTGGGAAAAGTCTTTCGGTATTTTAAGAACTTGGAATGACCCAAGTCCTAGCAAGAGGATACACTCAGTGCTCTGTCCCTCCATTCTAAGCGACTTGTAGCCAAATGAACATGATGACTTGTGCTTTCATGGAAGAGAGAGAGAGAGGAAGACAAGTGGACCATAGAGATAGGATGGCATTGAACCATAACCATTAACATGGTACCCACACTTCACAGTCCTCTTGTCTCTGTCCCCCAGGCTTGTCCCTTTTTAATTTTTTCCTCTTAGGATAAGACCTAAAAAGCAAGGTTTGTAGGACCCCAGATTCATTTGAGCCTGCTTTCACCTTCTGGGAACCTTGAAAGGGTTTTGCACCAAATTGAAGGCTAAGGACTGGAAAAACTGATCCAATGTGACCTGCTGTCTCATCGATCCAAGTATACTTATCTGTTCTAAGAGTGTCTGATTGGTGCTGGTGACTTGTACTTTTTCTAAATGCCCTTCTCAACAGGTTTCACTGGCCATTTGGAGGTTGCATAATAATTTGAGGCAGTAGGCACTGAACCCAGACTGTGCAGGTTGGAATCCCAGTTATACTCACAAGCTAAATGATCTCGGGAAAGACATTTCATGGCTCCATTCCTCATGAGATGACAATAATATTAATAGTACCTGCCCACCTCCCCCCTCCAGGCTCTTACGAGAGTTCACTGAGACCGTGCATACAAGAGTTCAGTGAGACTGTGCATGTGGGGCGGCACTTGGTGTTGCTAATAAAATACTCTGAGGGACTTGGGTGTGCACTCCTGCTTGAGTATCCCTCAGTAAGTGCCCCGGAATCACAGACTCATTTTTATATATTGGCCATATGGTCACTGTGTGGGTGCAAATAATGGAGTCTGATGGAAGGGAACTTCACTCACTGGGTCATTCTGGATGTGGTCCAGGCTGTGAAGCTGTCTTGGAAGTTACAGTGATTCCCCTTCTAGATCCCTCACTCTGCCCAGGCAATTCTTGCACATGGATTCCTTTCAGATTTGATTTTGATAAAAGAAGAGGGTACAATTTGTTTGGACCTATATTATGATAGTTCAGTGAGTTCGAATGATGCTCTATAGTTGGAGGATTCTGGAGGAAAAAGCGTTGGAGGTCATATCCCCCAAGTGGTCTGCCTTCTTTTCTTCTCACTTTATTAATTCAGAATCTTTGATCATTTGAAAGGGGTCTACATTATCTTTAACTTTGAAATCATCCATTTGAAAATCTTCAGCTACGAATAAAAATAAATGAATTGGCTGAGAGAGTGTGTGAAAGAAAAGACTTGTTTCAAGTTCCCTCAAGCCTTAGAAACAAGTATTTGCAGGCAATGAGCTACAAATAACTAGATTATTCCTTTCTACTTCCTGAGGTAGTTTCTCATAATAGCTGTAGTAGACAAAGCATGGCTGGCCTTTGCTGGAGCTGTTTCATGTTTGAAGCAATGCAGTTTCATTTCTTTAAAGATATTTTGTCATTTGGGCTTTTCTCTTCTTAAACCAGCACCTAATTTAAGGCACTTTTGCTGTTGTTACTACCTTTTCTAATGCATCTTAAGGTGAGGTTGACTACAATATCTAAATTGTAGTACTAGTTAACCGTATTGGTTTCTCACTGTATGCCCAGCACTGTGGTAAGTGCTTCCTGGATTAATTCCTGATCCTCTCAAAATTAGCCAATGCTATAATGCTCCCATTTTAAACGTTAGGAAACTGAAGAACAGAGGGACTGAGGAACTTGATCCAGGTTACACTGGGATTTGAACTCTGGCAGGCTGGCTAGATAGCTGGAGACTGAAACAGCTACCCCGTACGGACTCTTGAGCAAGGCTGGGACTGGGGTGAGGCCAGCGAGGTGCCTGGGGCACCTTCAGGGCCGTGCAAGTGCCCAGGGGTCACTCACTAGAGGTTGAGCAGAGATGACTGCTGTAGAAAAGCAGAACTGTAAGGTCAGCCTTTGTTACCGGGGAGGTACATGCCGCCCCAGTAAGCCTCCGGTTATTTAAAGGTGCCATTGACGAAGCCCTTGCACACCCCGACTTCCAAGCATGTGGCACGGTAGTGAATTGGCACGTGCTTTCTACATGTTACTTTATGGAACACAGAAGTTGCAATCAAGTATGGGTTCCTTGCGGATCAGCTCATGACAACCCAGCACATGTTTGCTTTGCCCATTGTAACTGAAGACAGATTTGTTGGTTTCGATTGTTCTGAAACGAATTTCCTCATGGCTCTTGAACCAGAGTACTTCCAGCTCATCTGTAGCGGTCTGGAGCAGTCCTGACTCTCTGGTGAGGGACGCCGCCTCGGTGGGGGTGAGGCTGGAGGGTTTGTCTGAGGACACCTCCTGCCACCTCCGTGTAGACCATCCAGACACTGGAACAAGGCGGAGGGGACGGCCCGAGCAGCTTCTTGCCTCTGAAACACAACGAGCTGGAGCAGCATCTGAGTAACTCAGTCATGTTGACACTCCTGTCCCCAAAGATCCCGTCTGGCAGCTGGTGACTGAAAGAGACTGCCAAGGGCGTGCACTGAGCTCCCAGTCATTTGGTCCAGGCCCCATGTGGCACAGCATAGGACGCTGGGGGCCTGTGTTTACTGAATTAAAATCTCCGCCCAACCATAGGCTAACGAACAGTAAATTCTCACTCTCTCTCCTTTTAAAATATTGATTGTGTTTCCCAGGAGGAAGGGAAAAGCCTCTTTTGTGTTTATTTGACACCCTTTCATTTCTTGTTCATATTTCTCATCATGCAGTGTTTAGTCTTGGCTGAATCGCTAAATAAAAATGTAGGCCGTGGCTGCTTCCTTTAAGGATTAGGACCCCGCTTCAGGTAAGTTCATGCAAGGGCACTGGCCCCCGGGTGGGAAGTAGAATCACCAAGCCCTGTTTTACCTCTGGGTGACAGGGGGATGTTCTCGGTTTTTACATGAACTAAGAGATAGTGCATTTAGGGTGCTTCAGGCTTTGCAAAGATGACTCCCTTGACAGGTGTCCTCTCTGCACTTAGGTTCCTGGATTTGGCAGGGGGCGGGGGGCAGTTACCTCGCCATCACCCTCCTTCACTAAACATGGTGGAATGTTCTACTTCTGGGGTGATAGTTTGCTGGCTCCCCGGTGTGTTGGACCAGCCGGGTGACTAGCAGGTGTCAGGTGGAGTAGAAGGGTCGGCCTATGCCTGCTCCCTTCACACGCGTGGAGGTTCATCCCTGCCAGGGCTCATCCCTGCGCATGCACGGTCCCTGCGGCTAGGCTCCACCTTTTCTCCTCTTCTCCATCTGTTCCCCTCGATTCTAGCGGGGGGAAAGTCTTCCCACTGCGGTCAGTCTCCAGTGCCTCACTGTGTCTTGTTTGTCCCTTTAACCCGCCCGTTGCTCTCCACAGCGTTCCCACATCTCTCATTTAAACCATTTGCGGTGAGTTCTTTTTCCTTGACACGACCCCAACTGAGACATGTACTGAATTCTTCATTATCTCCTTTCATCTTACATCAGGTCTGTTCAAAATCCAGTAAATATTTGTTGTGTCAATTATAGGTCAGACGGTGAGCCGAACACTGGGGATACCACAATAAGAGGGATAGATGCCATCTTTGGCCTTGTGGGCCGTGGTCTGATGGTAGTATCTGTAATATTGATGCTGTGCTTGTCCATACTTCACGCATAAGAAAACAAAGACACAGAAAGTTAAGTAACTTGCCCAAAGTCACACAAATCAGATCCATCTGCCTATAAAATCCATGCTTCTGGTCCTGCTGCTCTGAGGTTGGAGCTTTCCCTTTGCCTCTTGGGGGACCCCACGGCTATAGACCCTGAGAAATCCATCAGGCCTCTGCTCTTCATTTTGGTGGCTCGGATTCGTCTTGACCCAGTATAAATTGGTGAAAAGTATCTCCACTTTTGTTACCTATTTTCTCTTTCCCTTTTCTCTCCCTCTCTTTTTTTTTTTTAATTATTCTCTTCTTTTTCTCAAGTTCCCTTTCCAAAGCCAAACCACACATGGAAATATGCTTTGACCTCTCTTTAATTTTCACACATTAAAAATTTAGAATCAGTTGGGTGGAGTGTTTGCACAGGAGAGAGATTGTGTGTGTGTGTGTGTGTGTGTGAGAGAGAGAGAGAGAGAGGCACCAGCAAGGAAAGACACAATTCCCCTCCCCCGTCACACACACACACACACACACGGAATATTGCATACTTTAAGCCCTGTTTGATTAAATAGGAATTTAATCCCAGTACATACACCATCTGTACCATTATTGCCTTCCCGATTCACACCATGCTGTAATGTTCCCAACCAGCTCCTTTTAAAAACTTTCCATATTGTATTTTTTGCTTTTTGTTTTTACTTCCTTATAAATAGCAAGAAGTTTCGCTGAGAAGAAATGATTACAAATCCCAAAAGGTTGGTGTTCCGTTCTGAGCTCCAAAATGTAAGGATTGAGTGGATTTCAAACTTGGCAAAATTTCTGACTTGGCAAATCCTTCCATCCTTATTTATGACAGCTTGGAAACTTCCATTTTCCAGGGCTTATAAACGATGCTGCTGATTTTGTCTTTTTTTTTTTCTATTTTGCTGTGAATTATGAAATAACCAGCCTGAAGGTTTCCTTTTAACATTAACCCTCATAGCAGAGTATGAGTGTGAGTGTGTGTGTGTGTGTGTGACTGTGTTCTTTCTTTCTTTCGTTATGAGGCACATTTTACA
This sequence comes from Mirounga angustirostris, assembly GCF_029215605.1. Taxonomy (NCBI): domain Eukaryota; kingdom Metazoa; phylum Chordata; class Mammalia; order Carnivora; family Phocidae; genus Mirounga; species Mirounga angustirostris. The sequence goes on from NW_026991723.1 coordinate 25,944,796, forward strand.
TATCTCATATAAGCAATGTTCTTCCCTTTTCCTGCCTTTCCACAAAATGACAGTCGGAGATGTTGAGGTTTGGGGTGTTGAGAATGAGAGCCTTGTGGTCTCCATCGTGGTCACAAAGGGCTTCCTGGCCATCCATCCTCTAAGGGACACCATGTCTCATCCCACATGGCATTTGAACAGTTGGGATTCTGGAGCAAGACAGGTAAAAGAGACCGTCTCTGAGAGTTCTTCCTAGAGGTGTGAGCAGGTTGTGTTTCAGGGGACCTCCCTGCCCATTTCTCAATGGAACATTGTCAAAATGGAAGAACAACTGAAAACATGTCTCCACCTTCTTCTCCATCCTCCCCCTCCTCCTGCTTTTTCTTTTTCTCTTTCTCTTAACTCTTTGCCCAGTTCCTTAAAGCCTGCTCATTTTAAGTTGTCTTTGTAAGTACTTTCTTCTTCGGGTTCATGTAACCACACAGAAGTTGAGAGCCTCGATCATTGGGTAGAGTCGACAGATTTTGCCGAATATAGGCAGTACGAATTTTCAAATGCAGAACATGTCCTCTGAGAAGCAGATGCCAAGACAGGACGGAAGCTGCCAGGATTCTAATCAGGAGAAACTCTTGTGTGAGAGAAAATGGGAAAGGAGATAGGGAAGGCAGTGAGAGCATCAGGCTGAGGTGCAAGTACACCTCCCGTGAATGAGAGGGAGGGAGGAGAGGTCAAGCCCCGTGGACTCCATGTGCCTTATGGAAGGATGAGCAAGGCTCCTGGGGAGCCTTGGAACCAAGTCGGCCATCAGAGGAGCTCCTTGGCTCCCAGGATGGGTCTGCCTTGATATTCTCTGCCACACCCAGTCCTTGGTGCTGGTGCAGCCCCCCGTGGGCTGGGAGCATGGACCATGTGCAAGTGAGGGGATGGATTTCAGAGCGCAGATGGGTTTCAGGGTGTCATGGGGCCCTTAGTCAGTTATGCTCCCTGAAGCTGAAGGTCTGCAAGGCGCTCTTGGACAATAGCGCCATCTTGTCCGACCTCCACATAACCAATGTACTTGATAGTTTTTGCTTGTCATCTCCCTGCAAAGCATACTGACCCACCTGACCGTGACCTGGACACTCCACTGGATGGCTGGAGTCCAGTGCTCAAGGGAACTGCTGCTCCCCTAAATGCCTTAGCAGGTACATTGGTTTAAAGGGCTTTGACTCTTTCCATCCTGTAAAAAAAAAAAAAGCACACAGATAGGGCAGGTCCACATTTTGAACTGTTTAAAACGTCGTTTTTGAGCTGTAGCCATCCTTTTATTTATGGCAACATGAAACAGCATCTGAAATGAAGACCTGTTTTTGTTTTTCTCCCCTGCATACTAAAACCACAAATGATTGAATTTCATTTTCCTTGTGTGTTCCCCATCAAATGTCCCGTCCTGGCTGCTCTCATCGCTGGTTCACCTTGCTTTCAGGAGAGCGCTCGTGACAGCGTCCATCCATCCCTTGCCAGGTCAGAGGATGGAGCTTACAGGGGAGCAGAGCTATGCATCCGCTGACACGGTTTTCACCCCTGCTCTCCCGCGGTTACATTGTTTTCAAGGAAGATGATGCCTTGTTCAGATTCAACAGACTTCACTGAGTACTTTGCATGTGCTCGACCCTAGGTTGGCAACTCCAGTGGCTGCAGAGAGCAGATAGGTCCCGTGGGAGTAGGTGGGTAGGTGGGGGCGTGGGGACCGGCTCGTGCCCTGGCGGAGCCGTCCCCACGCCGCACCACCGCCGCTGAGTCAGAAAGTAGGCTCCGGGCAGCCGGGTCTGATTTTTCTGAGGCAAGTGGAGATCTGGGTTTTTATGTGAAATTTCCCACTTTTTCCATGTTGGCAGTGCTCTTCACATTTTTTCAAGTCTCCGTGAGCCAAATTAAACAAAAGATTGCCAGATTTTCGCCTTTGGTGACCCCTCTGCTGGAGATTCTGCTCATCGCTGTTAAGGTACAGCTCCTCCACGGCAGCCTGGGGCAGATACTGGTCTCGGCCGGGCTTCCTGGAGGCAAACGCACATGAGGATTCATGGAGCAGGGATTTATCAAGGGCGTGCTGCAGGGCACCCTGGGGAGGGAGCGGAAGAGGCAAGCCTGGCAAGGGGCTAAGCAGGAAGATGATTTCAGGCATAGCTTGCTGGCAGGGGAACTCTGGAGTGTAAGCTGCCCCCCAGAAATCTGGGAGTTGGGCTTTCCTATTCGTGCACCCACCAGTCATTGGATGAGGGTCAAAACTGGCAAAAGCGGGCTCCAGTAGTTCAAGGACAGTCCTCCAGGAAGGAGACACAGGTGCTGACTGCTGCAGGGGCAGCAGCGGACCCCACAGAGCCCAGCACAGCCTACCTCCAGAATGCTGGACTTACCCAAGTCCACGGGTAGTAAGAGCCACATGTCAAGGCAGAACTCGAACCTTGACCTTCTGACTCCAGTCAAGTCCAGTGCTTACTGACATGCTTCCCAGGTGCTGCTGGATGATATCAATGTGCAGAATTCAGATTATTTTAGACCCTGACTAGCTGTGTGTCGGCCTTGGACTCCTAGCTCATCTTTCTTCTAGGACTGCATGGCTTTCTAGAGAAGGCAGGGCAGGTGGATAGGAGCTAAGGAGCTCTGGAACCAGCAACATTCTAGACAGCTGTGCATGGGTTCCTGAAAGCCCGTGGCAATCCCTGCTCTGAGTTCTTTCTCTTCACTCAGTTTGCCGGTTGTACATCTGAGATGCAGGCGGAGTTTGGGGTGCTCTGTACTGTAATGCTGAGTTCTAGGCCTGTGACACGTGGCCATCCTGATGCTGGCTGGGCGCGGGGGAGGGGGGTGCTTCTCTGGGAAATAGGCCAGTGGTTTGTACATCTTGCTTGATTCAAACCTAGAGTGCACAATTTCCTTTGGAGAGTTTAAACTATTCATGTGTTTAATTTAAATACCCTCTCACTCCAACCAGACCCCTTGAAGGAAACCCATCAGGTAGGGAGAGAAGGCAGAAGCTACAGCACCATCTGCTAATGGCCATGCCTGGAGTTTGAGGGTCCCAGAAACAAAAAAGATCAGTTTGTTTTGTCTTTAAAACTGAATCCACCACATGTGCCCACACAGCCCTTGTCCTGTGTCCTGTGCTATGACTCACACCTTGTCCGTCCTTCCAAACCTCCGGGCTAGCCAGGACACCTTCCTTGTCTTTACCTCCTGAATACCGTCCGGAAATCAAGCTACGTCTTTCTCCCAGCTATTTTTCTTTTCTTTATATTTTATTTATTTATTTGAGAGAGAGTGAGAGGGAGAGAGAATCTGAAGCAGACTCTACACTGGGCACAGAGCCCGATTGGGGGCTCAATCCCACAGCTGCCAGATCGTGACTTGAGCCAAAACCAAGAGTCAGACGCTTAACCGACTGAACCACCCAGGCGTCCCCTCTCCCTGTTGTCTTTCAGACCTGCCTGGTATTCTCCACTCCCACCCCTTCTGCCTTCCTTTAGGCTCTCTGTATTTGTCTGGGGCAGACTGGTTTCACTCTTCTCACCATGCTCCCCAGCTTTGTGCGTCCAACATTTTCCATCTAAAACACAGACTTGAGCTAGTCGGCCCTGGACTCACACTGCTCTGGCAACTCACAAAGCCAAGTAGATCAAGTCCATGCTCCTCAAAATGGGGCATCAAACTCCAGAACATTCTTCCTCCAGCCTGTCTTTTCTACCACGCCTTCCCATCCACCACCACTTCTGCACTTCCTCAAGACTCTAGTTTGACCCTCTTCCTCCCACCACCTGGGGCATTCATGGGTCAGAGTCCTGTCACTTACTGATTGGGTGACCTTGGATTTGGCACTTCACTCTGCAAGTCCCAGATTCCTCCTCAGAGAGACGAGGGTGGCAGATATCTAGCTAGTGGGGTGACTGGGAGAATTTAATGGGAAAAGTATGGCAGGTCAGCAGAACATGAGGTGTTGTAGGTGCTCAGTAAACAATAACATTATGAGGATTGTCATTACTGCTGTCCCTTTCCAAAGCCTAGCTGCACTCCTCCTCCCCTCAAGAAGCTTCCCCAGGACGGCTCACATGGAAGTGACACCTTCCTTCCTATACTCCCATAATAACGTTGTGCTGTATTTGATCATCTAGTGAGGTAAGCCTGGGTCCTCTATGTCTGTATTAAATTGAGTTGCTCCAGAGCATGGGCCACACACCAATCCTGTTTGAGGACACCTGTGCTTTCGAAGAAGGAAATGAAATATATATGATTCCTAGTTGAGTTCACTTTTATTGCAATGGGAGAATTTTCTGAACAAAGCTCAGGCCTCAGTCTTGTTTGGAAATAGGGAGCCTCATGTTAGGATCCTGAATGCAGCCCAATCGCCCCAATGAACAGCACAGGCTAAGTTTTCTGGGGGACTTCAGTTTGTCAGCCCAGGAGTATTCTGATGTATGAGATCCCCAGGGCTGCTATAACAAAACACCATGCGCTTGGTGGCTTACAACAGCAGAAACGTATCCTTTCACAGGCCAGAAGTCAGAAATTGAAGTGTTATCAGGGCTGGTTCCTTCTGGAGAGTCTGAGGGAAAATCCGTTCCAGGCTTCTCTAGCTTCTGGTGGCTGCTGACAATTCTTGGCGTTGCTGGGCTTGTAGACGTGCCACCCCTCTGCCCGTCTTCACACAGCCTTCTTTCTGTGCCTCTGTGTCCTCACCTCCTCTTAGAAGAATAATTATCACCGGATTTAGGGCCCACCAGAAGTCTGGGATGGTCTCACCTTGAGATCCTTACTTACTTCTGCAAAGACTCTTTCTTCCAAATAGACCCCCTTTACTGGTTCCAGGGGATATAACTGGAAACATCTTTTCTTTGGAGGCTACTACTGAACCCGCTACACTTGAGTATAGAGTTTATTTGAGAGGTGGGTGGCGTGTCCTATCACACGCATGGTGTATGTGCCAAATCCCTCCAGCCCCTTTGGCCCATGCTGTGAACCTGGTTCTTAACCTCTCTAAGACTCAGTTTCCCTTTCTATAAAATAGGGCTAATAACTTCTAATGCACAGGTTGCGAGGATGAGTTAAGAATGGATTCATCTGCATATAGTAGATTTATGATGTGGTTACTGTTCATGGTGAATCCCAGTCATTTAATAAAAATTTAAATCTTGGACCATCCAGGTAAAAGGGACATATCACATGGCCCTTAGTCATACTAGCACTCAGGAAAGGTTCTATGTTTGTTGAATGAATAAACAAGTGATCAGAAGTACTTGCTTTGTTCAAGCACTGGAAGAGACTTGGGCAAGTTCTTTGATATAGCTTTCTGCCCGCGGGATGAACGATGATGCCAGACCTTTAAAGGAAGATCATTTTTTGGGGCTGTTCTTTAAAATCCTTAACGGATATTACCACATTGTCATTTTGCTTCAGCGGCCTGCATATGTGGCCATTAAAATGGGTTCTATGCGGGGGATTCACGTCAAAGACAACAGAGTGTCTCAAAGAAGGAAGAGCTTACTGCACAGAGCGAGGTGGAAATTCAAATGCCTTTAGGGTCCAGGCAGGCTGGACAGTCCGGGAGGGGGGGCCCCCTGGAGAGTGTGTCCTTATTTAAAGAGGGCAGCTGCTCCTCATTCATTAATTCAGCCAGGTATTCCATTCATTCCACTCAGAAGGGGTTAAATGTGCTCTTCGTGCCCTGCGCTATTCTTGGTGCTGAGGACACAGGGTTGAACAAGGCAAACCCCTTGTCTTCAAGGAGCTTCTGTTCCGTGAACCCAGCTCCAGTTGCCGCATGGGAATCCAGGCCTATCCCTGGATCAGCATGTGAAAGAGAAGAAGCCAGAATTTTATGTGCAATAGCCTGCTTCTTAAATGTTGGCAAGCACTGTACATTTTTTAAAAGAACCCCATACAGGCCAGACAGAATTTATCTCTCGACTCAGTTTAGCCTGCAGGCTGCTCATTTGTGACCCTTGGAGTGGAATATCATGATCTTTACCTTACAAAGCATTTTTCCCGTGTCGGATTTTAAGCTAATTCTCATTTCTCTTGCCCTCGTTGGAAGTTGCTAATGGTTACCGCATGTTGTTTACATCCTCCCGGACTGAATGATTCTTTGGTGCTTCGTCCTTGTATTTTCAGGTGAGCTAACCTCCGTCTATCAGATTTTTCTTTCTAATTCCATCTCCAAATCTTTGATTACTCTTTATGCTCTCTCAGGCTTCCGGAAAGGCCCTGAGCATGTTGTCTGGCCCTCAGCTCTCGTCCCGAGGGTCAGAATCTAGCTGGAACTCTTAACTAAACTGCTCCTGGTTTAGTCTGCTTTTAAGCTTCCCTTTCTACTTGGCCATCCAATTTTCCCAGCCTCTGAGTTGCACTGACTCCCATCCTTAGGTGTGATATTAATTTCTCTCAGAGGGACATGGGTTTAATAGATTTTTTTAATTAACATTTTGTAATATTGGAGCCGTCATGCTTTATGGCAGACTGATACAAATGTCTATAATTACATTTTTGGCACTAAATCTTGGGAATAGTCTAGAAGTGTTTGTTTTAACCCCTTCCTAAAACGTTCTGATTTATGGACAGGCCTCTTTACACACACCTCTAGCGGGCCCAGTTGTCATGGCAACCCAGAACATCATTTGTCAAAGAGCTATAACTTCATTCGATGTTGAAGCTAAAAATTTATCTCTTAGGATTTATTTTTATGACAGGGAAATTTTGTATTTCCATAGATCTGCTTCTTCCCCTAATTCTGCTTGCAGTTAGGGAGATTCAGCCTTCAGGGGAAGATTTTTCTAGAGAATAAGACAAATCTCTTACCACCCTACCCTTCCAAACAGATGAATTCTCTTAGCCATTCCAAAGAGAACTCTAATGCACTCATTAGTACCCTCCTCAAAGTAGAATTATCCCCCTTGTGTCTCTATATCAATATGATTTTTGTTTCCTTAAAAAAATTGAAGTACAATTTTTTTTTATTGGGTGACTTTTTTTTTGGCTAGCAAAGTTCAAAGATAGAGAAGAAAGAACATGTCTGTCAATCTCTCCTACATGCTGGAGAAGAGTAAGATATTTAGTTATTATATTTACTTGTGTGATCTGTGATTTGGGGACTGCAAACTCAGGGTCAGGAAATGTATCAGTCAGTGTAGTGGGCTCTGGGGACCTTGCATAGCCAGCCCAAAGGGGGTTACTGCTTTCTTTCTGGTGACAGAATGTGGGCTATTCTACAGGATTGTCTATTTCATTTTATTTTATTAAAAGAGAAGTCAGAGTTCAGTATTTTTATATGAAATTCCCTAATTTTTAAAATGCTGGCAGATCATGTATGGTTTTTTCTTTTTGTTTTCTCTCTCTTTTTGAAGATTTATTCATTTATTTGAGAGAGAGGTAGAGAGTAAGAGCACAAGTGGGAGGGGCAGAGGGAGAAGGAGAGAGAATCTCAAGCATACTCCATGCTGAGCGCAGAGCCCAATGGGGGCTCCATCTCACAACCCTGAGATCGCGGCCTGACTGAAACCAAGAGTCGGATACTCAACTGACTGCGCCACCCAGGTGCCCCTTGTTTTTTCTTTTTAAACAATGTAGTAGTCAAAGCAGATCTGAGGGCAAGTTCACTCCATGGACCCGCCCCTCCAAGGTGGGATTTCTGCCCCAGGCCATGCCACCCAACAGCTGAGAATGGCTTTGTTTCCTATAAATTGAACAATTTGTAAACCAGTTTTTTTTCCATGTTTTTCTTGGGATCTGACTTGTTAAAAATATTCCTTCCATTGGCCTCACTGGAGGTGATGTTCCAGCCCTTTCCATGTTGGGTCTCTCTTGGGCTCTGTACCTGGTGTGAGAAGAAGCTGATGGTAGATGCATCTCAAAGACCCACATACGCTTCTCTCTGACATTCCAATATAGATGATGGGAGCCATCAGATACCTTCTGGGATTGTTAACGGATTTACGAATCTCTCTTTTTGCCTTTGACGGATGGGGTAGTTTAATCCTAGTGGCTAGGACCAGTATTTTTCTTTTGTATTGGGAACTCCTGGGTGGCCACCTGCCTATCCACAACAGAGAGCAAGAGTTTTTTTTCTCGCTGAGTTTGAGAGTGTTTTGTTTCCCATCTATCAGAGGGGAAAACACGAATACTTTTTAGGAATATGCCATCAACAACATCTGGGGGCAAAGCTGCTCTCTGGTTGTCACTGCTCCAGAATAGGAGTGGTTTGGGGGACACTCTACCAAGCCTGCATGCAGTTACATTTAAGACATTATGGGCTTCGTGTAAAATTATGCTGAACATGGAAACTCAGAGTGACTGGCAACAGCTGCTGGTTGGCAGGCGCTTTGTGCCCTTCAGACTCCACTGTGATCTGGTCTTTCTGGCCTTTTCCAGCCCCTCCTGCACTGCCTTCCATGGCCCCTGGGCTCAAGCCCCACCAAGAGCCCCTGCCCTTCCCCAGTTACCTTCATGCTTTTGTGTAGCATCCTATACCTGGAAAGTTATTTGCCATCTCATCTCGTTTATACCTAGACAGGGTTTTATGGGGTCCTTACGAGTGTTTAAGCTTTAGAGATGTTGGTTAGAAGTGTGGCAGACCCAAGCCCCAAAAAAGTAACTCTGAGAAGCTGGCTCCAGATAGGAGCTCCTTGCCCCTATCATGCTTTCTTGAGCAGCCTAAGGGTTTTTCGGGTTGTTTTGTTTTCATCCTTCTTTGAGCTGTTCTTAGTGAACAAGAGAGAAAGAATGTGCTATAATTAAGGTAGAGTCTCCTGCAAATATGCGCAGACCCTGTTTAGTCTTTAAAGCTGTTCTCAGTATTATAAAATAAAGTTTTTAAATGGCTATCCAGTGGTAATGAACTAATTCTGGTGCCCTTGTTCTGTGTTTTTCTTTTCCCAAGAGATTTAACAGATGATACCGGCAGTGTGTTTTTAACAAATACATAAAGTACGAAGAAAGAAGTAAAAATTTCCTGTAATGCTGCCAACCCAGAAATATCTTACCTTTTCCCCCCAGTACCTTTCTGTGTGTGTAATTGTTACATGGTTGAAATAAATGCTGCACCTGGTATAGGTCCTGAACAGTGTATGGTAAAGATTTCCTTATGGAATTACCATTTCTCGTGACTTAATCTTTTTGTGGCATTGTAATATTCACCCTGTGAATAAACCATATTGGACATTTAAAAAAATCCCGATTTCATTATTAAAAATAACAGCGTAATGGGCATCTTTGTCCATCTCTCTTTTTGCTCCCCTTAGCACTAATTTCAGACATAAAGTTTCTCATGAGTTTTTTAATATTTTTTAAATTTTATTTATTTATTTATTTATTTTATTTATTTTATTTTATTGAGAGAGACAGAGAGAGAGTACGAGAGGGAGGAGGGTCAGAGGGAGAAGCAGACTCCCCGCCGAGCAGGGAGCCTGATGCGGGACTCGATCCCGGGACTCCAGGATCATGACCTGAGCCAAAGGCAGTCACTTAACCGACTGAGCCACCCAGGCGCCCGAGGCCTGGTAACTTTTAACTGAATCTTGGGCATTTTATTTTATTTTAAAAAAGATTTTATTTATTTATTTTTTAAGATTTTGTTTATTTGGGAGAGAGAGCATGAGAGGGGGGAGGGTCAGAGGGAGAAGCACACTCCCTGCCGAGCAGGGAGCCTGATGCGGGACTTGATCCAGGGACTCCAGGATCATGACCTGAGCCGAAGGCAGTCGCTTAACTGACTGAGCCACCCAGGCGCCCTGAGTTTTTTAATATTTTTAAGACCCTTAAAATACATGGCCAGGCCTGGGTGGCTCAGTTGGTTAAGCGACTACCTTCAGCTCAGGTCATGATCCCAGGGTCCTGGGATCGAGTCCCGCATAGAGCCCTACATCGGGCTCCCTGCTCTGTGGGAAGCCTGCTTCTCCCTCTCCCACTCCCCCTGCTTGTGTTCCCTCTCTCGCTGTGTCTCTCTCTGTCAAATAAATAAATAAAATCTTTAAAAAATAAAAATAAAAAATAAATAAAAAAAATAATACATGGCCAGTTTACTCTCTGAAATATTGGCTAATTTGCAATCATACCAGAAATGTTTAAGAATGCCCATCTCTTAGTACCCTTGTTAACACTGAGGTTTGTTGATTCTTTTTCCCCTAATCTTGGCTTTAGTATTTATATGATGCTTTGTATACGTGTCCACCTGTGGTTGAGTGTGTGTTCGCGTTCACTGCCAGTAAGAAAGAACAATGTGTCCGGTCTCCTAGGGCTGTGGTATGTTGGAGGTTCCCCAAGAGAAGCCTTTACCATGTACCAAACAGGACTTTAAGTTCTTTGGGTATGCCAACTCCTGTAACCTTCTTAACACTCCTATGGGGTAGGAGAGTAGTAGGTATGACTAATAGTAGATACTGTTATTACTCCCAGTTTCCAAGATGGAAGCTGAGGCCCAAGGAGGCTTCATGACTTTCCTGAGATCATAGAGCTAATAATTGTCACAGTCAGGATTCAATCTGGGGCTTCCATCTCCAGAGACTATACTCTTAACCATTCCCTGGAGAGCTTCCTGCTACTGTGAGGGAGAGAAAGAGCCCTCAGGGCCTAGGCCAGGCAATGGATAAGAAACGATGTCTGGTCAACACAGTTGCTCACAGCACAGAAGTAAACCTCGCAGATTTTCATGGTTCTTTTTTCTTCATGAATGGGAGAGTCGGTGCAGGTCCCAGACTCAAAGTAACAGATACTTCCGGGAAGGCAAGATATTTTAGCTCAAACACGAAAATCTTTTGTTGTCTCAGAAAACAGAATTTGTACATTATTCTTCATAATAAGGCCGAAATTGATGCTAAAACCTTCAGAAATTGCATTCGTTGTTATGTCCAGAAAACACAGTTGTTTTGGAAATGCAAAGTTGTTCACATTTTCCTGTCACGCTGATCTTCAGAACATGAATTCAATGACCTTATACCCCTGTATTCTTCTTATTACCTCTGTAGTGCTCCCTTTAACTTACAACAGTGGGTTTCATTGATTCTTGGTTATAGGCTTGAGATGCCATATTAATGATCCCAGTTTCATTCAGGACATAAGCTTTTGACATCCACCCAATGATGCTGGGCATATTAAAGGGATACAGAGACATGAGACATACCTTCGAGGGGTTTATAATCTCACAGGGAGTTTTAAGTTTACAAAACAGAGCAAGGGAGAATAAGATAGACACCATTAAAGAGATTCAAAGAAGCATGGGGTTATAGTGATTTCTTGTTTTGTGGAGATCAAGAGAGGGACTCGTGGGGAAGCTGGGGGCATTTCTGTTAGCCCTGGGAGGGTGGGTAAAATGTGTAAATGATGGAGGTGAGGGGCAACCTGGGTGGACATACCGGGAAGGGGGGAGAAGCAAGAAGCAGCCAAGGCCCACCATGTCCTGTGATGAGCGACTGTTCTAGCATGCGTTAGAAATATCACGTTATTATCCACGGCTCCAGCTTCATTGAAGGATGCAGTTGATTGGCCCCGGTCCTTGGTTTTCTTGTTGGGACCATAAAGTAATCATTAGTGACTGTTCCAGCCCCAGAGTGGAGCTCACCTCTCTGTTCAACCCTACAAAGGCAGAGCTGGCTGGAGGAGGATGCTGGTGGCAAAGGAGCCCGTAGCCCGAGCTGCTGATCGCCAGTGCCGCTCTGCATCAGAACCACCGTGTCCCCGTGCCTACTCCTGTGCTGGGCCTCGCCTGGTGGGGGATGTGGTTTGTGGTGGGACAGGAATCTGCCTGCTCAAAAAGCTCTCTACGTGGTTCTAATGCACACTAAAGTTTAGGGCCACTGTTCTAACTCTTGGGACCCACACTAGCTTCAGGAAATAGTCTCTGGGGACACAGGGCTGGGAGTCAGGTGATTCTCATGTGCAGCCAGGTCCAAGAACAACGGGGTGGGATAACTAACCTCATGCTTTTAGTGCTTTCCATGAAAAAAGAAAGGCGATCATGCCCACAGGTATTAAAGTGGAACATCCAATCCATTTCTTACCCGTGGATTTTGAGGATATATATGTATTTGGGGCTTTGATATTGAGGTTTGGTGCCGTTGTTCTCATCTGGGGAACTTTGAAAACTCCACCTGCCTCGCCTGCATCCCAGACCAATTAAGTAAGGCTGTCTGTGGGGCAGGAACTCAGCATTGATGTTTTTAAACCACCCTAAGGTGATTCCAGTGTGCAGGGAGGGTTGAGAAGAGCAGGAGAAGGTCCGGGTGAGGACGTGCACACAGGTGTCTCCACAGTCTTGTTCTTTTGAGTTTCCCTTCCTCTCGGGTGGCTTGCTGCATCTCCATGACCACTTCTGTCCATGGCGTTATACTGTCACTGGCCCAGAATTCTAGCTCAGTTGGGAGAAGTTAACATTTTCTTATAGAACTTGACAAAATACGGAGGGGGAACCTATCAAGAACCCATCAAGAGTAATGTTGCCAGGGCACCGGGGTGGCTCAGTCAGTTAAACATCTGACTCTTGATTTTGGCTCAGGTCATGGTCTCAGGGTCCTGAGATCGATCCCCGCATCAGGCTCTGTGCTCAGAGGGGAGTCCGCTTAAGGATTTCTCTCCCTCTGCCCCTTCCCCTCCCCACACACACTCTGTCTTTCTCTCAAAAATAAATAAATAAATCTTTTTTTTTTTTAAGAGCAATGTTGCCAGATTTAGTAAGTAAATACAAGATGCCCAGTGAAGTTTGAATTTCAGATAAACAACAAATGATTTTTTTTTAGTATAATTATGTCCCATGCAATATTTGGGAAATGCTTACACAGAATATTATTTCTTGTTTATCTGAAATTCAAATTTCACCGGGCATCCTGTATTTACCCTACCTATAAAGGAAGTTAAATCAAGTCCCAATAAATTTAAAGTGGCAGGTTTCTGATTCTACAGTTCACAGCCCGTCTCCAGCTTTGCAGTTCTGTGGCCTGTGGAGCCTGCCTCCCAGGATAATTATTCCCGAGCCCTACAGTGTTAGTAGTTCTTCACCAAGCCTCTGTTTATAAGGAGGGAACAACTTTATATCCCACCATGAAGTTAATTCCGATATCATCTTTTCCCTTGATTGTCAAGGTCACCATTTAGCCTTGAGCATCTAGGAACCCTTTGGGTTGTCTTGCTCACTTTCCGTTTCTAATCTGAGGAAAGTGTTTCATGTGGAGCCAATGTAACGTTGGGGCTCATCTTTCCTAGCTCATGTTATTAGCCCTGCCCACCTGCTGAGCCTTCTAGGACTCCAAGAACCCAGGTACAGGGAACAAGAAGGATAACCAACCATAAGATTCTGTTAACATACTCCCAGCTTCATGGGAGTGGACTTGTACCTTCACACAGACCCTCTATTGAAGGGCTCCATGCTTAGTGTAAGGTCTGCTGTCCGTACTTTGAAATGCGTGATTTATGAACAAGGGGCCTGCGTTTCATTTAGCACTGGCCACTGCAACTTATGTAACTGGTTGAGCTCGTACTAGAGCACATACACAAAGTAGACCAATAGTAGTGGCCTCCCTGCCCAGACGGGAGTTTTGATGCCCCGTAGTGATCTGGCCTTAGTCTTCTCTCCTGGGTAGGTGGTATTTCTTTGTCAGGGAAAACCTAGAACAGCTGCCTGTACATTGCTCCCTACTCTTCCAGACGTGCTTGCCCTCAGGAAGACTTCCACAACTCAACTCAAAGAAACATAGTTGCATACTCCCAGGCATTTCGTCTGCAAGTTTGGATTGACCTCCAAATCTTTTCAAGAGTAGGTGTCTTTTAGAGTGGCATCTAGTAGCTGTCACCATTTGTCAATCAGCACCTACCAAGTACCTGGCCCTGAGAAAGGTGACCTTCCTTCACCTGCCCCGTCATCATTATCAGCCATCACAGTAGATGTGTTCAGTGTTCATCTGTGCCTGGCCCTGCACTGCGAGATGAAGCATGCTAAGCTATATTCTGTCGGTGAAATTAGCCTGACTCCGAAAGACAGCCATTGCTGCCTTTGGAACAGTGAGCTTCTTCCCATCAAAGAAGGGTGTGTCCATCCAGAGCTAGAACTCGGGGATCATTTTTGGTACCTGCCACCATGAGGTTCAGACAGAGATAACAACAAACCTACAGAAATCGAAAGATGATGCATTGGGTTGGCAGAAAATGTCAGCTGTCCCCTCACCTCCTTCATAACGATCAAGTCATAAAATTGTGCAAGGTCATTGACTCCCACGTTGGTGCTGAAGATACCCTTGTGGGTAATGGCAACACAAGGCTGACCTGAGGAAGCCAGCCAATTGGAAGTTATTCGGAAATCATGTATGTGAAAAATATAATATGTGAAGGTGATGTAAGTCATTATTCTTATTTATAGTTTCTAGAGCCTGCTTGTGGCAGTTTCGGGATCTCCCCCAGCAATGCCAGCAAATTGTAATCTAATAGAAAACTCAAAACAATTGACAAGATGCAACAGCTCCAGAAACATAAGGAGGCCCTCATGGCTGAAGTGTGAGACAGCAATTAATGTCTTGTGCCTTGTGCCAAAGATCCCATCACATCTTGGGACCACTGTTGGGCAGAAACCTCGTAGAAATGTAGTTCCATACCATTTGAGCAAATGCCATAGTTCCGCTCTTTGCCAAAAACATTTTGAGTGAGCCTTATGGTGGAAGTAAAATCATTAAAATGTGCTGACATATTTTGAACGTTTTATTAATAGAACAACAACTTTTCAGATATTTAAGGCCAACCACTTGATTTGAGGTGGGAAACCATCACTAGGGATGCAGAAGGACAAGTCAAGGGCACCCCGTCCAAGGGTCTACCCAGCCCGTTTGCCCCAAAGGTTGGTTGGAAAATGATGGTTATGCTGATGTTTTCATCTGATGAAAGTAGCCTTGCAGAGAACAGAAATATCTTGAGTTAAGGAAGATGCTCTTGGAGAGAATTAATCTGAGTAAGCTGATTACCAAGAACCCACCAGGGACTTGGGAACATGTAAGTTACTGTAGGAGATGATGTGAGGAGCAAGAAAAGTCAGGGCCTTCAAGCGACTTGCATTCCAATTGAGAGAACAAATTGATCACGCTATTAGATCACACTAGAATGTTACGTGATTCTCTTCTAGGATAAACTAATATTATTACAGGTTACACAGAACCACGCTTTCTTTCCCAGACCCCTGGAACTGGATGCTTTGGATCTGGGGACTCTTCGGATTTTAGAAACGGAATATGGTTGTTGTAGTGAATGCTACTACCACTTCCGGTGGGGCTTGGGGGAGCTCTTTGTAGTCACATCAGTGATATTTCTGCAGTGAATCTGAAGACTGGTTACACTAACCAGAATAAATAAAGTCTCCAGATAACCTCACAGCAGTTTGGGTCAGGTTTTAGTACCAAATGAGGGAGAGAGAGAGGGAGAATTGCAAGCAGTCTCCATGCTCGGCGTGGAGCCTAATGCGGGCCTCGATCTTATGACCCTGAGATCATGACCTGAGTCGAAATCAAGAGTCAGAGGCTTAACCGACTGAGCCACCCAGGCGCCACTGGAGAGGGCTTTTAGACAGAAAGATAAAACTTCAGGGAAACTTTTTGTACCCTGATTATAAAAGAATAACCCCAGGCTACTGTGATAAGCTCAGAATGCCGTGACAAAGTCTGTGCCGCAAAAGAAAATTTGGTTATCTCCATTTGGTTTATGTGTTGACAAAGTTAAGTAACTTATCTTCTAAAAATTTCTTCTAAGAAGAAAAGAGTACTTCCTTTGTGCAATAAAGATGCTATATGTTAATGTTCATTTTTTCCCCAGTTTTACTAAGAAATAATTGACACACCTCACTGGACAAGTTTAAGGTGCCCAGCATGGTGGTTTGATTTACATGTATTACGAAATGATGACCACATGAAGTTCAGCTAACATCCATCTTCTCAAATAGATATAATAAAAAGAAAGGAAAAAACAATTTCTCCTTGTGATGACAACTGTTAAGATCTGCTTTCTTAACCACTTTCCTGTGTATCCTACAACAGTGTTAGCTGCGGTCATCATTTTGCATGTTACGTCCCTAGTGCTGATTTGTCTTATAATTGGAAGTTTGTACTTTGTGACCACCTTTATCTGATTCCCACTCCCCTCACCTCTGGTAACCACAAATTGGAACTTTTTCGATGAGTTTGGTGTTTTGTTTTGTTTTGTTTTAAGATTCCACATGTAAGTGAGATCACACAGTATTTGTATTTCTCTTTCTGACTGATGTCACTTCACATAATGCCTTCAGGGTTCATCCATGTTGTTGCAAATGGTAGGATTTCCTCTTTTTTAATGAATGAATAATATTCATGTGTGTGTGTGTGTGTGTGTGTGTGTGTGTGTGAGTCACAACTTTATCCATTCATCCATTGATGGACCCTTAGGTTGTTTCCATGTCTTGGCCATTGTGAAGCATGTTGCTATAAACATGGGGGTAAACATGATAAAAGATGCTACATCTTATACAAACTGTTACCCATCAGGCTTAATGGTGAAACTTAACAAGTTTTCCAATTAAAATCTGAAGCAACACAAGAATGTGTACATTGTCTAGTGTGTCTGGGTAGCTCAGTTGGTTGAGCGTCTGTCTCTTGATTTTGGCTCGGGGCATGATATCAGGGTCCTGGGATCAAGCTCCATGTCAGGCTCTGAGCTCAGCCGAGAGTCTGCTTGAGGATTCTCTCCTTCTCCCTGTGCCCCTCCCCCGGCTTGTGCTTTCTCTCTCTCTCTCAAATAAATAGGTAATATTATAAAAAAAAAAAAAAAGGAATGCGTATATTGTTACTATGATTTCATCTTGTTCTGGAAGTTCTAGCTAATGGAATAAGACATGAAATGCATATAAGAGATTTATCTTAAAAAATGAAAGATGTTAAAATTTATAGATAGTATGAGTACCTAAAAAATGGTGGGGAACCAATTTACAAACCTATGAGTGAATCTGGAGTTTCTCTCATCTGGCTGGATACTAAACAGATTATTCAGTAGCCCACCCATATATTAGCAATAATATCAGACAATATAATGGTAAAAAAAAGAAAAAAAGAAGTCATTCCGAATAGGAAAACAGTGGCGGCAGAAACTCCAGTACATCCAGAAGAAAACAAGTGGAGATGGGGAGGAAGCTTTGTGTACAAAGCTGGTACTGCCCATATAATTATTGTAATGGTAAAATAAAAAATAAAAAAACCTAAATGCTGAATAAAATCAGAATGATTAGCTGAATGACGGCAGAATTCTGAAGACAGTAAAATAAAGTATGTGCTCACAGTGTAATGTTAAGGAAAAAGTTTAGAATATTAAACTATACTCAGGAATTATTCTGTAGGCATCATGATTCCAAAACTTATTTTTTACATAAGAGATAAGATAGAAGCATCAGAATGTTAATAATTATGGCATGTGGGATTACAGGGGATTTCCATTTTTGTTTTTATACTTTCTGCGTTTTTCAAATGTTCTAAGAAAAAACAAACCCGTGTTCTATCATGCAAAAAGTTATTCGAAAGCTTTTGAGGAACAAACCTTAATATCAGAGGAATGAATTTACCTACCTAGTATTACTTTTCTTCACATAATGTATACTATTTTGTGAACTTTTATTGAGGATATATAAAGTAAAATAGATAATGGCTTATTTACTTAAAATAGACAGTCCTAGTCTTTAAAATATAGATAAAAGATAGCACTGTTTACCTTCTGCTTCACTGATTAAAAACAATTGAAATTTTGCACAGAAGCCTTAGTGATTTTTTTTCCCTAATATTTGCTATAAGACTTGGCTTCAGTTTCTGGAACAGAAGAAATGCCAAGATGTACAAGAAGACACTGGAAGGTGAAGCATCCATTTCATTAACTCTTTGAAAAATAAATTACCTCACTTCCTTTATTACTGTAGTAATTAACCCACATTCATACCAATTCTGACCAGTGCTATATATTATTTATGACCCTCCATTTGTGGTGGTTTGGTGGTCAACCTAATGGGTATCTCTGTCAGATGATTTTGGTGGGTGAAACGTTGAGATAGCGCTCTTCTGCTCTTCTAATGACTTCTCATCAGAAGAGTCAAAATATATTTTTTAAAAGCCTAAAATAGGGGTGCCTGGGTGGCTCAGTCAGTTAAGCATCTGCCTTCGGCTCAGATCATGATCCCAAGGTCCTGGGATTGAGCCCTGGGTCAGGATCCTTGCTCAGCGGGGAGTCGGCTTTTCTCTCTCCCTCTGCCTGCTGCTCCCCCTGCTTGTGCTCTCTCTCGGTATCTCTCTCTCTGTCAAATAAATAGAATCTTTAAAAGAAACAAACAGAAAAAAAACAAAACCTAGAATAATATAGCCCATGTTTTCATCCTGACTTTTCACTGGCTTCATTTGTGTCCTGTTTGATAAACATGTACCGTTGCCTGATTTCCATGAGACCGCCCACCCCCCCAGTTCTTGGCACAAAGCTGGACACATAATAGTTGTTCACTAAATGTTTGTGGACTGGGTGGAAGTGAGACTAAAAGCCTGGGGCTTCAGACTCCTGGCCCTGTGATCCCCCTAACCTAGGTGGGGACCCAGGCGGGGTCTGGCACGTTTTGACCTTCACCTGAAGGCATGCACACCTGGCCCCCCCCCCCCATTCTGCTAAGATCCAGAGCAGTGGCAGCTTCCTTCATTTGGTCAACACCAAATATTTATGGAGTGCTTGCTCCATGCCCAGGTCTGGGCCTCATTTGGCCAAGGGTTAGCGTTTATGATGTGGAGCTGATTGCAGAGCGTCCCCCAGATGCAGAGCAAGCGTGCCTGTGGGTTTTCTCCACTTTGCTGTGCAGGAGTTACGCCGCCTTCCGCCTAATCCCTGCAAACAGGCTGGTGCGGGAGGCTGCCAGCACATCAAGTGTGTCTGCAAAATGCAGACAAATTGCTGCTCTTTATTAGAGGTATGGATGGAGGACTTTGGGAAGCCCTGAAACGACAGGGTGCCGGGTTTCTTGGTTACTTTTTCTCAAGCTCTACTTTCAGAAATATGATGTGATTAAGTGGTGTGTTTTGCTGCCAATGTCTCTTTCCCTCCCTCCCTCTCCCCCTCGCTCCCTCCCTCCCCTCCTTCTTAAAGACCTCGGGGGAAAAAAAAATAAGATCTCTTTATGGACTGTTCTCACCAATTAGGAAAAATACTCAGCCCCGTCTTACTAAGCTTGGTCTTTTGTGAGAAACGCACCCTCCGTCCTGCGGCGGTCATGCTCTCGTGGACGTCTCCTTGACCTTGTCAGACCAACCTCTCCCTAATCTCCAGAACCTCCTTCTCCGATCTTGTTTCCAGCTCACTCTCTACTTCCTCTGCTCCCTGATGCCAGACAACAGTCCATAAACATCAACCCTACCTTTTTCTTGTTTTCCTTTTATTCCCCCCCCCCTTACTTTGTCTAACTTTGATTCCATGGTCATTGACTGGCTGTCATCGCTCCTTTGTACCTATTCAGAGTGTCTTTGTCCCTGTCTTGGCCAAACCACCCCCCGGCTCACTCCAGTGCCCCAAAGCCCAGGCACCACAAAGCATCCCCTCTGCAGTGCTGTGCCCAAGCCCCCACTCTCCCTCTCCCCCATCTTCCTTTCTCCACATCTCTCCACCTCCTTCCCCCTCCAACTCACTCTTAGCACCCTACCTTGCTTCTCATTGCCCTGAGAAAATCAGGTGTCAGAAGAGAACCCGAGGGTGCCCCACCTCATGTCCCCCGGTCTGTTTGCATTGTCATGACTTGGCACAATTTCTTCCCAGGACAGACAGCTCTGTGGGTTCTGCCCCCTTTCACCTGATGAAGGACATCGATCGCCCTGGCAGTGGTTCCCTCTCTCCCTGCAGCATCACACGTCCTCTACTGGGTCAGTCCCATCTGCTTACAAATAGACTGTCATTTGGGGGCACCTGTGTATCTCAGTCGGTTAAGCATCTGACTCTTGGTTTCGGCTCAGGGCATGATCTCAGGGCCGTGCGCTCAAGCCCCACATCGGGCTCTGTGCTCAGTGGGGTGTCTGCTTGGGATTCTCCGACTCCTTCTGCCCCTCCTTCCTCCAGATCATGCTCTCTCTCAAAAAAAAAAAACTTAAAAAAACCAAAAACAAATAGACTGTCATTCCCCACATCTGAAAAAAAAACACAAACTCCTCTTGACCTCATGACACCTGTGCTCCCACTTACTGTTCTTTCTCCTTCACCTCCCGCAGGCACCTCCTGGAAAGAGCTGTCCTCCCTTTCTCCAATCCTGCTGTCCCCCTTTCTCTTGAGTCCCCTTCAAGATAACCACTGTCAAGTCCCCTGGTCACTCTCAGTTCTTACCCTGCTTGACCATTAGCGGCACCTGGTATAGTTTCTTCTGTCTTCTTCAGACACTTTCTGCACTTGATTTCTAAGATGTCCCATTCTCCCCTTTGCCTCTCACCTCAGAGGTGGCTTTTTCCTTCTCTCTTCACTGAGCCCCAGAGCTCAGTATCTGAGTCGTTCTCCTCTCTACAAACACACCCCCATTTGGAGATTTTATTTAGTCTTAAGACCTTGAATCCATCTAAATGCTGGCTTTGCCTAAATCTGATTTCTGGTGGAGACCTGCTTTCTGAACTCCAGACTTCAATGGCCAACCATTTTCTCGGGAGCTCCACCTGGGTGTCTATTTGCCGTCTTACACTTAGCATGTCCAGAACAGAGCCCCAAGCCATCCCCTGGGGCCATGATCCTCCCAGGGTCTAACCCATCTCAATAAATCTGTGACATCTCGTGGCTCCTCTCCTCACTCATATCCCCTGTCCAACTCCTTATCAGCTCTACCTTCAGAATATTTCTAGAATCCCACTGCTTTGTCCACCCCCCGTCCTTCCCACTGCTACTCCCCTGGCCCAAGCCTCCCTGATTTCTCTCCTAGACTACTCCCCTGGGTACACTCTCTGCCCGAGGTCTTTGTACTTATGGCTCTCTCTCTCTTTCTAGAATGTTCTTCTCATTTCCTTCAGGTCCTTCCTCAAACATCCCCTCTGGGAGGCTTTCCCTGACCCATTTATCAACTTGAGTGCTTACTCCCACTTGATTGGCCCTGTCTTCTTGGCTGACTTTCTTCTTTTCAAAGCTCTAGTCACTAGCAGACTGCCACATACTCCCTTGTTGTTGCTGTTGGTCATCTGTCTCCTCCACAGAATGTAAGCCGCTTTGATGGCAAGAACCATCGTCCATTCTGTTCACTTGTCTTAAGAGACTTCGTGATAATAAATGCTTGCTGAATAAATGAGTGAAAGAATGACTTTCCCAGGTTGAATCTGGCAGACAGCAAGGCATTCCACGGAAAGTGCAATTCTTAGTGGTCCAGATGTTTCTACATGTGCAGGTGTGTTACATCCTATAGAGAAAACATTGAAGCAACAGGCAGAATTCTTTATCCTTTTTCCCGAACTGTGGTGACACAATGGAATCTGGAATCCCTCCTAACCCCCTATTTTCAGTTCCAGCCACTCTCGTGAGCCATTACGGCTCTGACACCCAAGAAAGGACTGAGCAATCTTCGTCTAGGTGTTGAGCATGCCTAGGGAGGCAACATGATCCATGTTCTACTCTGACTAATTCTTGACCGCATGCTTCTGTTGCTCCATTTCCTGTCTGTATGACCTGAAGTTTCCTGATTCCTCTGTACCTGGGGGATGGGGATCATAATACCTATGTGATGCGGTAATGGGTAAGGATCTAGTAAGATGCCTGGCACATAGGGAGAACACAGTAAATGCTAGCCCTTCCCATAATACTGCACATAGTAGGTTTTCAATCTAAACATGTTTAGTTGATGGATTGGTTCTCTGGGTCTACAATAGCCAAGCAGTTTATGTACCTGCTTGGAGCTATATATACCTGGAGGTGTTCGGGAAGGCTTGGGAAGTAGATAAGGCCTGACTCCTGCACACTGCCTCTCTCTCATTGTCTCTCCTCCCAGTGCAGGATTCCACCAGGCCCCGGGAGGTCTCCTAAGCTTTTGACCTTTCTTGTTGCTCGCAGTCCTTCACATAAAGGCATCTGTCCATTGTCCTTCACTGCTCAGGGCCCTACAGATGGATTTTTGAAGACAGAGAGCTAGAGCTCAGAGGTGTGGCTCTCTATTGGTTCACCATGTATAGCCTGGCTCTGCCCTGAGCTGAGCAATTCCAGAGGACACTGGTCTGGGCGCAGTGCAATGCTTCAGCCCTACCTGGGACTGTTGCAGGGGATGGAGGCTTTATGCCAGCCTCTATGTAGGAATAAACACTTGAAAGACTAGAAGCTTCTGCTCAAAGAGTTTATGATCTGGCTGAGGACAAAGATCAGTGAAAAAATCATTACAATACATGGTGATACTCAAGACCTGCGAAGAGTTTTATGTGAGCAGAGATGAGAAAACATAGTCCGATCTGGAGTGCTTAGGGAGGCATCCTGGAGGAGGTGACTCTTGAGTAGCAAAGGATAGATAGGAAAAACTGGGGGAAAGATTGATATTGGCAGAGACACAGAGTCAAGGCACAGAGGCGGCAAGATAGCCCAGTGTGGGCCTGGGGCTACCAATTACTGTCTCCACTGTGAGGGCACATGACAAGAGAAAGAGACTAGAAGAGAAGACTTGGAAAGTAAGTTGAGGCCAAGACCTAGATTAGGAGTTTGGGACATAAGGAAGTGAGATGGAGCCCTCAGTTGGTTTTGAGTAGTGATGGGGGAAGATGTGGCATTTTGGAAAGTGCTCTCCAGCTGCAGCATGAGGGATGGACTGGAGGATGCAGGAGGAGGGGAGGCTCCAGGATATGGCCAAGGCAGCAGCTGTCTTAAGAGCTGGATGGACCTGGACCAGGGCAGTGGTCTTGCCCTTTCCAGCTAGCACTGGTCCAGCCACAGATGGTTCACTATTTGCAAAAGAGCCATGAGCTCTGCATTTATAGACACAGCCCAGACTCCTCCCATATTCAGACCAAGTCAGAGACTTTTTGTAAAGGGGATAAAAAAAGGGAGTAGACACCAGGCCCCCTAATAGCCTTCAATCATCACATTTCTCGACCTTTCTGGGTAAGTTGCTTAAGTCCTCCGTCTTTCTCTGCCTGTTTGCTAGAAACACCTGACATTTCTGGAGGGGAACTGAGAAAAACAGTTACTGTTAGAGGCTGTGAAATATTGCAGAATGCAAAGGGTTGTTTGTTGTTTGTTTGTGCCCATTACAGAAAGGGAGGCCTTCCCCAAGATGGTTCTTATCATTCCTCAGGTTGAAAAAGCCCAAGGAAGAATAGTTAACTGCCAAGGGAGGGAGGGATGCCTCTTTTCATACCATTTTCAACTCAATCTAGACTTGATTCTTGCTAATGTCCAAATCTGAGAATGCTTGATGATGCAGAACCAACCTTCCCGCTCAAACCTTCTTAGTTAACAGTGATTCAGTTGGTTGGATTAACAGTTCAGCCCGCCACACACACTTACCTTTGAAAGTACATTTTCTCCTATTATAATAATTTCAGAAACGATCTGAGAAATTGGCCCTCGTGGACAGGACTTTCATCTTCCCTCCCATCTGATCAATAGAATGCAGTTTTCCCAAGCAAAAGCCATATTTCTAAATCATTTAAAAGGAAACGAGTGGAAATTTCATTTTAAGCCAAATACCTCTTTTTTTCTTTTACAGTCCATTCATTCTTCATGCTCTTTATTTTCCCCACCAGCATCTTCTACTTTCGTGTTTTAAGGAAGGAGTGTTCTCCTGTCCGAGTCTTTATAACAGGGAGGCCTACAAGCAGTTATAAAGAGTAGGTTTAGATGATATATATTAAGAATGATAAATCATTTTCCAGCCTTCCATAACATTTTATTTTCTCTGGATCCTTATGTCTTTCTGACTCATGTACCTGGGCTGATTAATGCCCCATCAGCCCCGTTACGCTTTAATCTGGGGCCCGTGTTTCATTCGCCTGCCGGTAGTGATAGCCAATAAATTAATCACGCAGCCACACACCCCTTGCCATGCAGGCTGTTGCCAGCATAAAACTGCCCATCACAGAGCAGGCAATTCTGAGCCTCCATTTAGCCGGTACCCTCAAGACTCACATTGTTCCGCAATTGGAGCTGCAAATGCTCATTTCTTCATAGGCATGGGCTGGGAAAATGAGGGAAGGCTAATTAATGCATTCAAGGGATCCTACTGAATCAGCAAGCCCCTTAAAGGCACAACAGACACAAACAGGCAGCTGCAGCCTTTCGGGATTCAAAACAGCAACAAAAGAGCTAGTTAAATATTTGAATAGCTAAAGTATATGTCTATTAATGCCCATGCAAATTGCTAACAGAGGCTGTCCTCCCATCTCCAGAGGAGTCAAAGTCATTGAAATCCCAAAGCCTTTCATCCTGTCAAACAGGCCATTGAAGAGCAGGACATTTACATCTCCATAACAGGCCCGTCCAACTTGAGCCAAGGGTAGGAGGGTAGGAACACTTGGGTGCGTGAAAGGACATTAGGGCACCCGTTCACTCCGGCCTCTGGTGATGCAGGTCTGACTTGCTGACTGTGAAGACGAATGTTGGCCTATCCCAGTTTTCGTTTGATGTGTTACGGTTGCAAACGTCTTGAACAATAAATATACCACTGGGGGAGTCAATACCAAGCTCTGGATCTCGCTTGATCCAAGGCCCAAACTCTAGGACCAGGATCCACCTTGTGGCTCTTATCCCTTGGATTGGCTTGACTTTGGAAACAAACTTTTCTCTCATGGTTGTAGCCAAGATGACTTCTTCGATCCACTCCTGATGCTACATCGTTGCAGATGCCCATTCAGCAGGAAAGAGAACACAGCACTTACATCAACCATTGTACACGCATCCTAGGCTTCGTTTTGATCAGACTGCCCACCAGTTCTCCCTCCCTGTGGGCAGGGATTGGAATTGCTGATGTGTTTTGCCTGAACCATTGGTTCCATCTTGAATCACACTGGCTGCCCCGGGGTGGTTGGATATCCAAATGAAAATCATTACCAGTTAAGGAAGAGGAAGCACATGCAGGATGGCAACTTCAACAGCAACAAGGATAAACAAAGCAAACAAACCAGGAATACGCTGCCCATATCGCTATAACAAAATATCACAGATTTGTTGGCTGAAACAACAGACGTTTATTTTCTCAGAGTTCTGGAGTGTAGAAGTCCAAGATCAAGGTGCAGCCAATAAAGTTCCTGGTGAGGCCCTCTTCCTGGCTTGCACATGGCCACCTGCTCACAGTGTCCTTACACAGCCTTTCCTCTGTGGTTCACAGAGAAAGCAAGCTCTGGGGTCTTTTCTTAAAAGGACACAGCCCTATAAGATTAGCACCCCACTTTTATGACCTCATTTAACCTTAATGACCTCCTTAAAAGCCCAAATACAGCCACATTAGGGATTCGGCCTTCAACACATGAATTTTGGGGGTACACCATTCACTCCAGAACACAAACGAAATCAATAATCCCCAGCTGTCCATCTCTAATCAATCCTATTTAGGTGGGCCCTTAGCCATCAGGAGTCAACTGTTTTTATGGATTTATAGTCTGAGAGTAAATGTGCTTAGTTAGCTTCTAATCCATACAGTGAAGAATACCCAGCCATGTACCCAATTATTTTGGATCTATTAAATGACCACAGATGTAGGGACCTTCTTGCTTCCTCGAGATTAACATTTAGTTATGATTCTAGAACTATGAAAAAATGTGAGAATCACCAGAGAGGAGAACTTGTACCTTTCTGGAACTCAGCTTTTAGAAGTGAAAAATCATCAACTCCACAAATAAGAGAGGCCTGAGCCCATAGAATCAGACCCCTTGATATTTTTAATAATGGTAATGTGACCCAGCTTAATCACCCACATATTCCATCAGACCTGGTTCCAAATGATCTTTGACTATTCAAAATATATAATTTCCCCTCAAATAATGAAGATTTCCATAGTTGGTAGACTGTGTTAATTCCAAATAATTCCCTAAGACAAGCTCCGAAAATGTGACAAACAAGCAGTGTGTTTGGAACAAAGGCATGGCCTTCTACAGGGATTGCTTATGAGGTCACACCTCATTTCACAATATGAGTTACAATGAGTTTAAAGAATTTTTTGGCATTACTTTATCATTAACATTTATGCATTATGTATTTATGCTAAAGGGTACTTGTGTGGACAAATACTCTCTTACTCACCCATACTGGAGTCCTTTTATAAAATAAAAACCCCATATTTTTATAGCTAGGACATGGATTGGGGGAGGGGAGTGTCCCATCCTTCGCTGGGCCAGGAAGGACAGGTGAGCAATGCAGTGAGTGACCCAGTGAATAACCATGAACCTGTGTGATACCAAATTTGGCTCTTGATCGAAGCATGCAAAGGTGAGACGTTGGAATTCGTTCATTTATTCCTTCAGCAAATCTTTATGGAGCACCCAAGGTATATCATACATTGCACTCGATGCTATAGATGGAGAGACAAGATACAAATATTTGTTGTGTATAAAGAACTTACAGTCTGGGGAGAGGTTACAACAAGTAAGTGGATAATTAAAATTCACAGTGAGATGAGCTGTGACAGGGAAAGAACAGTGTGTTTTGGAAATACAGAGGACAGTAGTCAACGGTGATGAATGTCCCTACTGTTGTCTAGCTCTTGCTGTACAACACAGTCTCTACTATACTTGGGGGGACATCTCATGCCCTATTTTTAAATCCTTCTAGTTGGACCCAATCAGCAGTGGAGCTATTTATTGACGTACCTACCATGTGTAAAAGTGTCCTTCTTGACACTGTGGTAACTGTTCTGAGGCTCTAATGGAAGAGGGAGAAGAACTGAATAGGAAGATTTTTCAGCTCAGTGCTCAAAAGCTAATAGGAGAAATAAGATTGTGTAAATAATTAATACACTGGAGAATATGGTATTTACTGTGAGACAAACAACCTTAGTGTCAATGGGGGTATTTCTGATTTAGGGAATGAAGAAGTGGTTCCTGATCGAATGACTTTTAAGGTGGATTTTGCTGGATGAATGGAGTTTAATGATCAAAAATGGAGCTTGCAGGTTACATTTCAGGTAGAAGAAAATGGCTGGCACAAAGACACAAAATTTGGAAGCAACCGCGGTTATTTTACTCTATTCTGCCTTACAAACCCAGCATGTATCACACTGTCTTGCATCCATCAGGTGGTCAGAGAATAGTTTTCAAATGAATGAATGGATAAATAGGAAAATTCAAGAGATATTCATTTAAAGAATGCAAACTAACAGTTTATACTAGAATCTGGGGGATCTTAAGGAGTGTCATAAGTGATAAAGCTGGGGCCCGGTCGTGGGGCCAGGACAAGGTTTTGAATGCCATCGAGGAGTTTGGACTTTCTTGTTTCTTTACCTCTCTGTTTATATAATACCAGAGTCTCCCAGACACATCAGCTCACATGATGCTAAAGCAGTCCTGTCAGGTGAGCAGGGCAGTATTTTTGCTCTGAGGAGGGGCTCTTGGAGAGACCCAGTCACTGTGGGGTGTCTGTCAGGAAATGGTGGGTCCAAGACTCAAACCCAAGTCTTGGAGTCCAAACCCAGTTCCTGTCCATACTGCATGGCCCCTCAGTTGTGGGGCCAGAACAACATTCTTCGGTGTTTGGGAGCAGCAGAAATGACAACATCAGAGCTGTTTCGTGTGAGGTATAAAAGAAACAGAAAGAAGGGGGCTGGCAGCAAGGACCTCGAGGACGAGAATATTGGAATAACATGGGGCAAGACTGAACTCTCATGACGACAGTGAGTGAAGACAGGCTAAGGTTTCTTTTTAACAGAGATAAAAGATTTAGGGATAATTCCACCTCTGCTGGCCCATGACCTACACCAGTGTGTTTCTCAGTCTTAGCACCACTGATGTTTTAGGCCTTTACTGTAGGGGACCATCCTGTGCATGGCTGGCTGTTCGGCAGCCTCTCTGGCCTCTCCCTGTTAACATCAGTAGCACAAACCCCTCACCTAACCGCCCCCCACTGTGATGACCCCAAATGTCTCTAGACATTGCTGACCCTCGCCTGGGAGGCAAAATCGTCCCCATATGACAACCACTGACCCAGCCAGTCAATTTGGATTTGTTTCCAGAAAAGCAGTGGATCTTAAAGAGTCATGGGGCATTCGGTGGGAATACACTGAAGAAAGAAATCCAGTTCCATCTTATAGGTCTGGGTTTCTTCCAACAGGCAGCGTGTGGCCCCCTCAGTGATACCAAGCTGGGGGTGCCCATACTTAATTCATGTGACCGATATTCTCTCCTAAACAATGGTTTCTCACTTTGTTCTCTTTATGGTCATTTTATTCAGTTATTTGTATTCAGCACTCAGCTTTCTAAGTGTATATAATCCTATTATGTTCTATTCCATTATGGAAGCTTCCTAATAGAAGACGACACAGTAATAAAATTAAATAAACATCCCGGCTAGTGTATGGACTTTATCCATTTCCTGACCTTGGCTGGATTCAAGAGTGTGGAGGTGGGTGGGAGGATGGGAAGAGAGACAATGGGTCACTGAAAAGAAAGGCAAAGGTGCCGAAGGATGACTTGACCAGGTCATCATGTTCCCAGATCAAAGGGAAGAATTTGAGTACAGTTAAAAGTGGAAAATACCTGGGCACTGGTGGCTCAGCCGGTTAATCCTTCAGCTCAGGTCATGATCTCAGGGTCCTGGGATCGAGGCCCGCATCAGATGCCCTGCTTGGCGGGGAGCCTGCTTCTCCCTCTCCCTCTGCCTGCCACTCCCCCTGCTTGAGCTCTCTGTCTGTCAAATAAATAAATAAAATCTTAAAAAAAAAAAAAGAAGTAGAGAATATCCTATAGGGGAATCCTGGTTAGAAATGACCCTGCCCTCTTTCTCCCTCCCAAATTCCATACTACAGCCACAAAAAAATGCCTGCACAGTGCTTTGCATTAGGTATAGCAAGTGGTAGCTTAGAGGAACTAAAAGAAAAAAAAAAGAATTTGCATGTTATATACACATAAATATAAATCATGTAAGCTAAATGTGAACATAACTATAAATACATAGCAGACACTGTGAAGGCATTTCCAAACGCATTTAATATGACAGCAAACATCGTGGACGGAGGAGTGGAGAGCATAGACCGCCTTCCTTTTGGCCTCACTCGGCGACTGGGCACAATGGACAGGTCTGAGCAAGTCAGCCAAGGTCTGAGTCATTGTTTTGGTTCTCCATGGAAATGAAAACTCATGGGAATTTGACAAGTTTGCCAGACTCTCTGAGTCTGTCATTCTCTTTGAGGGCCACTAATATCACTTCTAAGATGATGCCCTGATATTCAGCCAGTTTCCTTCCCAAACACTTGCTCTGAGTGCTTACCAACATTGCTCTGCAGAGAGAGGGGGGTTTGGGGTGAATCTCAGGCCGTCCTTTACCCAACAGTTAGACCACATTAACAGGGAAATTTGGCGTGTGTGCTACCAGACATCCCCTGCCCTCCCTGAGGGGAGCTTGTGATCACTGGGGAAAAAGTGTGTATAGGGCATCTTGAGCTCTCCCTGGGATTGTCTTCTAGAAAGACAAAACTTTGATACAACTCTCTCATGTCTGTCAACTCTTATTGGTAAACAGACGTTGCCCCTGCCTTTCTCAAAGTTCCCAGCTTGGAAACTAATTATTAGGAGTTCCAGGTTCCATTTTTTTTACCCGCCCAGGGAAGACTATGACCGCCTTTGTTAAAGAAAAAAACCTTTAGAATTTGCAATAGATTAAAAACAAAAACAAAAACAAACAACAGTTTGTACAGTTTAATTGTGAATGACCAAGATGTGGACCAAGTTCATTTTCTTGGAAATATTCCACATGTTCTAAATGAAAGAGGGAAGTTGTTGGCTTTTTTTCCACCCCAAAGTTAAACGTTTGAAATATGGGATCAGGACATTTTGCCACATTCCTATCAAGTCTGGTTTCATCTGTTGCCACTTGAAGCTTCTGAACTTTAAGTCTGTAGGATTTAAAACTTTAGTCTGCTTTTATTTTTTTAATGCGGCAATAGAAGCTGACCAATTTTCTCTAATTAAAGTAGTATGTAATCTCCCATAAGTTTCCTGGCATATCACAAGTATTCAGTAAGTACTGTTTTCTAAAATGGCTTTTGTACAGCCAGGCCCCTCTCTCAAGATGGGAATAGAGTGACCCAAAAGCATCTGAGCATTATTTAGCAGGAGAAAATCTAGGCCAGTTGACTGAGTGATTTTCTTTAAATTGCACATGATCTCACATTCCCAAAATACCCATGCTCAAGGAAGCTATATAAGGCCATGTGGCTCTCTGTTCTCAGTCGTATGTGCCTAATGATTAGTACTATAGACTGCTTGAGCTTGAATGGGCCTTCAATGCCTTTTCTCGACCTCTGTCTTCATCATGTAGGAAGCAGAGCCTATGAGGGGGAAGTGACTCACTCAAAATCATACGGTTCCTTTCTTGCAGAGTTTAAGGAGAACACTCCCCCCACCCCCGCCGCTGACATCTAGTCCAGCATCTGTATTCCACACTCATGCCTGGAGTGCTGGGTCCTCAGTATCACTCACCTTTATTTTATTTTTTTAATTTATTTATTTGTCAGAGAGAGCACAAGCAAGGGTAGCGGCAGGTAGAGGGGAGAAGCGGACTCCCCTCTGAGCAAGGAACCCGACTCAGGACTCGATCCCAGGACCCTGAGATCATGACCTGAGCTGAAGGCAGACACTTAGCCAACTGAACCACCCAGGCACCCCTCATTCGCCTTTAAATACTGTCCTCAGTGAGGTTCCATTGGAGAGCCACGAATGAATGAGAAGGGTAGCAAATATATTTACAAAACACAGCTGTTGGTATGTTGAGTGTATAATTTGCATATTGGCATTTTCATTAGACTTGCTGAACTTATTATGCTTTTTAAAAAATGTTTTCATTTATTCGACACGTATTTCTCCAGGGTCTGTGCCGGGCACCAGAGATACTGCATAGACAGGATCCCTGTAGCAAATACTGTCAGTGTCCCACCCACATCCGCTCGGTGTCTGCTGTCTGCCCTTGCCCACAGATTCCTGCTGTAAGCGCCCACGACTCTTGCCTTGGTACTTTATCCTAGCCAGAAGCCCTTGGCCAGGGGCAGATGGCAGCTGGAGGGTAAACGACCCAGTTTCCTCACCTTCTGGGTGGGGGCACTCGGAGGTGCATTAACCACTATCTCCCGGAGACCCCCAGGGATTTGAACTCCACGTGCACACAGTGTGCCCCCTTGGATAAGACATCCGTTGCCAGCCTCCTTCCTGCCTGCACTGGAGTCCTTGGGTCAGAGTCTGCTTTGGGGGAAGCCTCGTCTAAGATAATCCCTGACTTCTGGTGAAAGCAGTGAGGTTGGGATCCGGCTGAGGATGCAGGGGTTGACCTGAAACCTGAAGGCTGAGCAGTGCTTAGGCAGGAAGAGAGCCCAGAAGAGGATTCGGGGAGGAGGCAAGAAAATGTGCAAAGTGAGCTGGGACAGGAAAGAGGCGAGAGTGGCGGCTTCACAGGGCATGGTTGAGGCCATGGTACTTGGGACTCCATAATGAGGATCAGAAGTCTGTACTAAACACAGGAAACCACTAGAGGTTAAGTGTGGGGGATGCGGTCATCTGATTTCTACTTGAAAATAATTACTCTGGAAGCTCCATGGAGAAGAGATTGGGGGAGTCGAGGGTGGAGCAGGACGCGAGTTGGAAGTCCAGCTGAGAGATGGTGGATGGTTCTCAGCACCCACATTCAACTGTTGGCAGGGAACGTAATTAAATAGAACCTAAATGCAGAATACTATGCCTTCACATCTTTGTCTCTAAAACTATTTAGATTTCAGTGTTTCTCGGCATTTTGCAGTGAGGAACCCTTTGAAAATCTAGTGAAACCTGCGGATTTTTGCTCTAGAAAGATGCAAATATACATGGATACACAATGTTGAATTTGTGATGAAGGATGGGGAAGTCATGGAGACATTCATAACATATATATACATATATATATATATTTTCTTTGTCTACATGCATTAGTTAGCAAAGTCTCCCTACCAAGTAAATAAGTCCCAAAGTGGGTAATGGTTCAAACACAATAGTTTATTTCTTGATCTGGATGACAGTTGGAGGATCAACAGCTTCACTGGGTCTCAGGGAGAATAATTCGGTTTCTACATTGCCTATACTTGCAAAAACAACACTGGGTGAATTAGCAGAGAACTTCTCTGCTATCTTCATGTCATAACTTCCAAGTTTGCTGTAAGCATTGTTTCCATTGTGGACAAATAGGAGGGGAAACAGTGTGGAGTGTCATATGCAAAAGGTCTTAATGGGCTGGCCTGGAAGAGGTAGCCATCACTCTCTCACCTCCCTTGGCTACAATTTAATGGCATGACCACAGCCAACCTCAAGGAGGTACGGAACGTGTACTCTAGCTGTGCGCCCAGATAAATATAGCTTTCAGAGGGCAATTAGCACTTGTAGCCATAATACACATATATATTTTTTACACTTGTCACACCGGAGGTTTCAATATTACTCCTCAAGAACGGTATGATAAGTCACTTCTGAGACTTGAAGGAAGGAAAGGGATGAAACCAATGAGGACTGGGCAGGAGGACCCTTTACATGATGTCCAGAACGAGTTAACTAAAAGCAAACGCTCTCCCTAGCCGGTGCAGATGGGACTTAGACAAAGGTTGTGTCCTTAAGTGAAAAATTAAGATTAAATTGAAGTCGAATCTTGGCCCCAGATTCCACTATTCTGTGCCCCGAAGAGCTGGAATTCATTTGAAATAAACTCTATTCACTCCGATTATGTGCCAGTTGGAAAGGGAGATGATCGTATTGTCAACAAAGTGATTCTTTGCATTCATTTCCCTCCCCTCCGAAGACCAGTCCTCCTGTTTCTTTGAGGTGACAGGTACCTAGCACTTACTGTCTACTCTGGGCTCAACACTGGTTCACACTTTCCCTGGAGGGGAAAGGCAGCTCAGAGGCTCCTCACTCATGTGTCCTTTAGGGAGTGGGTGTGGCGCCGGGAAGTTGGAGGTGAGGTACATTCTGTCAGTGAACCATATTTTCCCTTTTGCTCCCACTACGGTGTTAGAGATGCTTTTCTTGGGGGTGGAGGGTGGTGAGTCTTGCTTGAAGATACAAAGAAATTACGTTTGAGAACACAGCAAATTTTAATTTCTCCCAAGTTGAAAGGGAGGAAAGCTGATTTTTTTCTCCTAACATACTGAAACAATTTTTCTGAAACTTAGAAAAAGAAAAAAAATCCAGAACCTGCATTGTCTGGAGATCAGGACTGTTCTGACGATCATGTTTAGAGTCTGTGTGATTCAGCGCCCACGGGGAGGATTGGGTTTCTTCCACCTTGCCCTTTTCACATTCCTGCCCGTGACTCTCTCACCTGTATCCTAAATACTCCTTTCCATCCCCCTACTTTTCAGCTGTTTCCTTTGAGAGATATTGGAAAAGCAATCTTTATTACCATTTACTTTGGCTCTCCTCTTAGAGTTATCAAGGTGTTAATGCATTATTTTTTTTCTACATTCTCCTTCTCTGGTGAAGGAAGAAGCCAATAGGAGAAGGATTTAACTGGTTAATTTCATAATTTAGAGTCCTTGTCGGTCTTGATTGCAGAAAGAGGAGTTCCTTCAAGCTCACTGCAACTACATTTGCTTTTGAAGGGGCCCTTTATTTTGCAGTGAATAAAGTATCTCTTATTAAGCAGCAAATAGAAGAATGCTTGGCAGGACTCTACTCCCAATGGGTGAAACATCACAGGAAATTGAGAAATTGTTTCTTTTTGGCCTTGTGGGAGAATTTTGCTGGTGAAATTTAGTATTAAGGTCTTAAGACTACTGCTTGAATCCATCAAGAGAGACCCATCGAACAAGGGACAGCTTCCGGGGGAGGAGGGGGGAGAGGACCAATGTGACCTTGCTATATCTGGTCTCTTATATTTTCCAAGAAATCTGGACAATGGCCAAGAAGATTCTATTCTCTCTTTCATAATAATTGTGTCACTGTTAAAGAGAACTTAGACATATTTTAGCAATTTAGGATTAGGTTTATCAAGAGTTAGCTGCAGTTGGATGCCCATTCGTTTGTGCCTACAAAAAAAGAGGGGCTTTTATTTGCCCAGACAAGAAATGTGTCCTAGGTACACCATCCAGCTTGCGTTCTCCAGTTAGTAAGCTCTAGAACTTGGGCCTTAGACCTGTGTCCCAAGCTCCAGACCTGAGGTCCAAACACTGGATGTTTCTCCACAGAGACGCCTTATCTGGGATTTGTGCCCCACAGCCATGCTCTTAGGTTAGCCACTCAGCTGAGTTCTGAGTTCCTGGCAGACACTCCAGGCAGCAACATTATATGTCCTATTGTCCAAACCCCAAAACCATTTGTGTTCACCTCCCCTACTCCCCTCAACATGCCATCAGTTACCAAGTCCTGCCGATTCTCCTGAATAGGCCTATTGGCCATCTCCTGTCCCCGTGCCCCCTCCCCAGGACCTGGTTCAGGCCACAGCTCTCTCATGGCTTGACATCTTCTAGAAGCTTCCTTAATGGCTCTCCTGCCCTCCATCTTTCCTTCTCACCATCCTGTTTCCATCCTACAGCCAAAATGAGTTTTCTACAATTCAGCTTGATCATGTTACTACTACTTGGCCCAAGGGTGTTTCCTTTTGTTTTGTTTAGAGCTTACCTGCAATTTTCATTCTAAACCCCAAACTCCTGGTCTGGCCCTTGCTTCTGTCTTTCAGTTTCCTACCCTTTCCAGATGCCTCACCCCTTGAAACATACAGGGCTCCCCACTCTAGCTCTAAGTTGACCCTCTCGGCTTTTCCCCATTCTTGGCTAATTGTAATCTGTTACCCAGAAGCCAGAGAACTCCCCCTTGACCACCTCCCCTAGATTGTGGATTGCATGCTCTTCCTTTGAGTCCCCATGCACCCTGGACATACTTCTCAGAGAGCTGATCCTTAATTGTCAGCCCCCCTGAGGGCAGGTCCAAATGAGGGCAGCTCACTTATCTTTGAATTCTCTGCTATACCTGTGTTGAGCAAGAAAGAAAGGAAGAACTGAAATAAAACAAAAGCACTTGAGGAAGGGGTCTTAGACTTGTAATTTGGGAAGCATAGTTTCAGGTAGCAACCCCAACTGTGTCCCATTGAGGGGTACAAGCCAGGGGTCTTTATTCTGCAGATGGCAGAAGTATTAGGAAACATACACAAGTTGGTTTCCCAAAAGCTATGGTTGGAAGATGTAATGACATTTTATATCACTGGTTTTCTGAGTACATGATGTCAATTACTAGGAAAACATCTTTTGCAGAGTGTCCAGTTTTTATCCAGAATGCGGATTCAGCAGCCCTGTGTTATAACGCTGTTGCATGTTTCAATAGCTCAATGTAGTTCCTGTTTCTAAAAGCAGGATGAAGTTTTAGTCTCCAAATGGAGTCTGTCGTGTTCAAAGGTTTTACACAGGTTCACACCTGTTGAATAAACAAGTGAGAATGAATGACTACATATCGTGCTTTTCTATATATAAAATTGAATCCTGACTGCAATGTTGTCAATCTTGGCTAATTTTGGCTAAGCATTTTGGAAGATCGGAAAGGCAACTGTGAAAGAAATGAAAAAAACCAGATTTGAGTCTGCTCAGTTACTACATGCTGTGACCTTTGCTCGGTCTGTCAGCCTCTGTGAGTCTTAGTTCCTTGCCAATGAACAGAGGATGATATGTTAGAGGGTCTGGCTGAAGACGAAGGGAGAAGGGTCTTGTGTGGGGGAGGCACTTGGTGAATTAAAATGTCAGGACAGGTCAGAGGGCCTCTGACCCTCTTCATATCTGTGTTCCCCTTACACGCCCAGTGCCAGCCTAGGAGACGTGGGGTGTGAGGCATCCCGTGTGGCAAAGGTGGGAGGGAGTATTTGCTATTTCTGTTCAGTTAGGTGGGGACGCACCGATGGCAGGATGGAAGTAGAAAATGGTTTCACCCTTTGATTTCCCACTGGGTGAAGTGTGAAAATACACTCCTACTCTCTCACACACTGTTGTTAAAATTACGACCAGATATGGAGGGAACGCAGTTGAGTTACATGGGTTGGGTACCTTAACATTATCCATCCCTTTGGACTAACAAATTCCATTTCTTGGATTTATCTTGAAGGAATGACTTTTTGAAAGTGGGGGTGGATGTACCTAAGATGTGGACAGGTGTCCCTTTGCAGCCATGTTTATTATAATGATTGACAATAATCCGAAATGTACAGTCAGTGAGGGACTGCTAGGGCATCGTCCTTCAGTGGGTTCTCTGTAAGATAGGAACAATTGTGAAAAAAATGCTCAAGTGAGAAAGGCAGTCTTAAAAAAATTCATTCTACTGTTTAATGAAAGCTATGTAAATCAAACAAATATACAAAAGAACAAAACAGAATTGACCAGTAGGAAATACACTCCATTTTCAAAAGGATTCGTGGTAACTGAGAAAGCCATGGGCACAGCCCTGCCTCGCGAGACTGAAGACACAGTGAATGAGGGTCACTGTCTTCTGTGTAAAGGGATCTTTATTTGGCATTGGATAGAGGCCAGACCTTCATCCTGTCTTCTCAAACCTGGAAGAAAGCATTCAGAGGAATATCAATCAGAAGTAAAAATCGCCTTAGAATTTGGCTCTAGAGCCAATGTTGTAGGCTACCGGAGGAAGAAGCTAACTTATACTGGAAAAAAGAGTAATCATGATGACAACCTCGCTATTTTTTAGCATGCAGAGAGTTTCGTATACATTGTTTCACTTAAATTCACTTAAATCTTCTACACAGCTTTGCATCTTCACCGCCTGCAAAAATCACTGTAGACCTGAAGATCTGAGAAACAGTTACTTAGTTGGGCTCCCTACGCTTTATCCGCCTCTTATCCAGGGATCTCCCCGCTGAGTAGAGTTCACTTTGAACCCAGTGGAAATTTCGTAGAGGGGAACAGTCAGGCCCAGGAAACAAATAGGCATTTCACTGTGGCTTTATTCCCCAGAGGACCTCCAACCATCTGTCAGATCTTTATTTACATGTGCTTAGTGGAGTTTTGTGTTACTAGAAGCACAGAGCCTTTGTGAACTGCCAATTGCCACACAGCAAATCAGTGGTAGAATCCGTGTAGAATTAAGATCCCCTTTTTTTGCTTCCTGAATCCCCATCCAGCCCAAATGTCCGTTCTCCCACAGGATTACATGTTCCTTTTTTTACTGTCTCCGCTTCGCAAAAGATCTGTTTTCTCTTATTATCTTCCCACATTGCTGCAGTTGAGAACCGTAGTGCATTTGTCAAATGCGTTGTGTATTTTCACCCCTAGAGCTTAGTTAGATGATTCGATACTCAGGAGGAAGAAAGTAAAAAAGAAAGAAAACCGCTCAGAGCCATTAACTCTGGGTTTTGGCCATTTTTCTCAAAGA
This sequence comes from Mirounga angustirostris, assembly GCF_029215605.1. Classification (NCBI taxonomy): domain Eukaryota; kingdom Metazoa; phylum Chordata; class Mammalia; order Carnivora; family Phocidae; genus Mirounga; species Mirounga angustirostris. The sequence continues at coordinate 25,982,268 of NW_026991723.1, forward strand.
CAGGCTACTGTATCTTATCTGAGTCAAATATCCATGCTCTCAGGATGAGAAATAAATCTTTACACAAAAATTCAAGCATTAGTTTCCAGGTGTTTGAGAGGAAGCTTTTGTTCCCAATGGAGCTTTTTCAGAGTTTGTTATTTCACTAAGGACACTGCTGAATACCCTTGGTTTACGCTTCTCTTTCGAAGTTTATTTTATGTTTTGTTGTGGTTTTCAGATTTCTCATGGTTTGGATTTGGGAAAGTAAAATCAAGACAAGGTGTTGGTAAGTAGTTACTCACTCCTTCTTTGGATAAGTAACGAGTTTATGTTGCTTGATTCGGATGAAACTCCTTAGCCCCTCTCCACGCTTGTTGGCCCCTTGATTAATTTTCTGTGTTCCTTGTTTCTGATTTGCTGAAGAAAGAGGACTAGGATTTTTCCAGAAAAGGTGTTACTTTCACTAACTGTGTTCAGTAAATGGTTTTATATTTTTGAAGTTGACGTGTTTTTATCCTAAGAGGAATGCCAAACGTTATTCCAGGTCTAGGTATTTGCTGGGCTTTTGAGAAGGTTCAGGAAATAAAATGCAATGGCACCAAAATTCCATGTACAGCTAAGTTGGCTTCACGTCAAGTCTGGACAAGTGGGGATCTTAACTTCTTCCATTGGCCAAGATGTAATACATTTCTGAATTGGTAAATCAGCTGTTCATTTATGACTATTTCTCTTTCAAAACAAGACTAACGTCCAGACGCTCTGATTTGTACTTGATTGCATTCTACTTGCATTCAGACTGTGTGCTGACAATTGAAAAGCAGAGTTTGTAGCTTACCAAATGAGTGCACATAATGTAGCTCATCACTGGGATTGAAATCAGGTGTGATCTCCCGGGACCTCCAATTTATTCAGCACGTTCTGTGGGTACAGTGACAATGAACAGGAATTCATTAGAAAGCACAAAAAGACAAACTGTCTTACATCCTGCATGTGTGTTTCCAAGATCTGGCCACCCTGGGCGTCTGTTGGTTGGTACATATTTTGGTAGCAAGGTCGGCTATAGGTAAAACTGCAAAGTACAGGAAATGTACCAGTGTCATGGAGTTTTTGGGTCCTGAGCCATCCGCCCCGTTTGTGTTCATCCCCTCTGTGCAAGAAACTCTGTTTCCTTTTCTTTTTTGAGCCTGATATCAGTAACTGACCCTTAAGTAGCCCCATGAATTCCAAGGTAAAAGCTCTTAACTAGCAAAGCGAAAATAGACACGTGGCCAAATTGGAACTTTTAAACTCAACCAGCTCAGGATTTGTTGGCGACTCCCCCAGGCGTACATTTCAGATACATAGTCACTTCGCCAAGATACCAGAGAGTGCCCTGCTGAGAAATCCTATCGGTGCCCCGTGTTAAGGCTTTGCATTCTGTATGTGTGTAGGGGGGGGGGGGGCAGGAGGCCAAAGGAGCGGGGTGATAAACTCTCCTAAAACCGCACAGTGAGGTGGGGTCTTCTCTCCACTAAACAGATCACTGTAACCACATAATCATTTTCCAGGCCAGTTTTCCCTGCTGAGAGGTGTGCGTTCTTGGAGAACTTCAAAAACAGGGCTTCACCCTCTTAGGCCCCAGCAGAGAGAATTCTTCTTCAAAATTGTGCTTTGAGCCACAGTCCATCAGAGGCTCTGCTGCTTTAAAATGGAGGCTTTATTATCATTCGGGTCCAGGGAGGCCAACAGGTCAGAGAAGGACTGCCATGGAAAAGATAATGTTCCTATCTCACCTTCCTGAGGGCAGCCACAGCCCAGTGGGGGGACTCCCGGGGAGCCCTGGGGTCGGGCAGGAGGTAGGGGGAGTGAGGGGGGAACAATGGGCAGGAGTTTTTATGGCGGTTTCCATGTGAAGGAACAGGTGAGGCAGGGTGAGCCAGTTTAGGATCGGCTGGTTTGAGTAACTTGGGCAGGCTCTGGGGCACACAGCTGTCCTCAGTTGCCCGGTGCCTGGCTCTGGGGTGACAGGACAGGTGGCTAGTGGCCCGGAATAGGACGGCCTGATAAGGTGGTGCAGACTCCCCGGATCGGTTGGCTTGTATATGAAAGGTCTGCTCTCAGGCAAGTTCTTTACCATCTCTAGGAACTGGCTATCTCTGGGAGGGGCAGTTCCTTCGAGGTCAGCGAGGCCCTGGATGTTGAAGTATCAGAATACAGAATATAAAAGACATGGTTAATACAGCTGCTCAAGACCCATAGTCTCTCCCCTCACCTTAAAGACATCATTGGTCTTGAGAGAAGGAAACCCTTTTCCTAGATGACCTTCAGCTATTCTTATCGTGGGAAAACAAGCGTGAGGCTTAGAAATGTCTGTAAGTCTTGGGAGCACCTGGGTGGTGCATTCGGTTGAGCATCCGACCCTTGGTTTCAGCTCAGGTTGTGTTCTCAGGGCTGTGAGATTGAGCCCCGCATGGGGCTCCATGCTCGCTGTGGGGTCTGCTCAAGGTTCTCTCCCCCTCTGCCCTTTCTCTCCCTCTGCCCCCCCACTACTTGCTCTCTCTCTAAAATAAATAAATCTTAAAAAAAAAAAGTCTGTAAGTCAGATGTGCTGAACACATTACCAAGCAGCTCTATTGAAAGAAAAATGCCTCTTTGCACCAGAGACATATTAAAATAAAAACGGGCTAAAAATGTTTCCAGGCACAGCTCATATTTGTCAGCTCAGTAATTAGAACTCTCCGCACCCCAAACCGAGAAAGTTGCACATACCCAGCAATTTAAAACTTTTTATTAATATTAGAAGACGTTTTTTTCAAACCCTCACATGAATTTCTTATAACACGCTGTGATGTGCCCCTGACTCTTCTTCTGTCTGTCTTTTTGTGGTGTCTCCCCAAGCTGGTGCACGACTCACAATGACACATCCCGTGATAGGCACAGACAGCCTGCTGTCAAATTATATAGACATTCATTGTCCCTGCTGAGAGCTTCTCCCCCTTCCCAACTTTGCTGTGCTCCATTAGATCAAAATGTTCATAGAAAAATGGGCGAATCCCTGCAACCTTGCCAGCTGTATCAATCTTCCAGGATTTAGAACACCGATGCTGAAGGAAACAGCCCTTGAATTAATATTCCTCCTGATAAGCTGTTGAGCTTTACATGTTGCTCAGAGTTGTCAACAGCGACCTTCTGGCAAAGTGCAAAGGCATTTGAGGAATGACCTCTGGTGCTTTATACCACCTTTATGCTTAACTTCGTACCCCCCCCCCAAAAAAAACCAGAGAGCCCAATCCCTTGGGCTTTGTTACCTCGGAGTTGGGGGTTTTACTCTGACAAACCAAGGGAAGGAAGAGTGTCCTTTGGTGGAGGAAGAAAAGCAAAGAACAAGCCTCTTGCTGTAGTTCTGTAAGTAAGGGCTCTGCGGTGGACACGGCAGATGATTCAGAGCCCGAATTCCTGGAGGAATCTCAGCATTGTCTTCTGGATATCAGCTTCCTCCAAAATGATTCAATGCTAGAGGAATGTTTATAGCCTGACCTGGGCCAGGGGAGAGTCACAGAAGAAAGCAACTGGGATCAGTGCGTTCCAATGATTACAAGGGCTCCAGAAGCAAATATCGCTGGCCTTCTGACAACATGTGGAGTACTTGAACATGACAGCTCTCGCACTTCGAGGGGGTAAACGCTGAGAAATGTGCGACCTTGATTGCACCCCCCTCGGGGAGCGCAGGCAGTAGCATGCTTTGGTAACCTGGAAGGGGGGGCAGGGAGACAGCTGCACCAGGAACACAGCGAGGGGGCCAGTGGTGGGAAGGTTTTATTGGCAAGATGCAGAAACCCTAACATAACACATTTCCATTTTCCATCTCTGGGTTTAAGCTCTGGGTGATCTAGGCCTGTCAGGAAGCAAATCATAAAACAGGGATGGTTAAGGATATTGGAAAGAACTTGTCTTTATAGCTGTTCTTGGCAGAATTTCCACTCTTTACTAATGCCGGTGAGCTAGGCACAGGATGAGCACAACCAGCGAGCTTGCTTTTGCTCTGAGTATTCTGCAGATTCTAAATTGGCTGTGTGAGGACTTGTTTGCAGAATTAAGCCAGAGTGTATCATTAAAGGCGACTGAAATGCACATCCCCTTGAGAAGGCGCTTTAAAAAATTACCTATAATAGCACTTGGCTGCCTCCTGCATAGTTTGTTTAAGATTCAGCGAGCTGGGGAATGTCCAATTGTTATCACTGCAAACTGTGATAATCCCCTTCTGGGGCGGAGCAGGGGGGAATGCATCTTGGAGGTCGGGGGACGGATTACCAGTATCTTTCATAGGGGGCTGCAAAATGTATGGCACAATGACTTTTGGTTTTAGAATTGCCATGCCTCTCATTGAAATCGTTAATTAACTGAGAGGGAAAGGGCAGAGAAAGGATGGAGGTTTGGAAGTATGTATTCTGGGTGAGTGAATGAAAGCACAATCCCTTGCTCAGCAGGCAGCAATTCAGGCTTTTCTTCCCCTGGTACGCGGTTGCCTTGACTGATATTTGATTCTGTCTTTTGCTTTTCCTCCTTACCTTTCCCTCCTCTGTTTCTCTTGGCTTGTGCAAGCGGGTGTGGCCAGCAGTCCATTTCCATGGGGCCCTGCAGCTGCTTAGCAAACTGCAGAAACATATGTAATACATGTCTAGCGGGTTTGTATGGAGTGTGTATCATGAGCCAGCGAGACCTTAATTGTTTTGAAGCTTTCACATAGACCTTTGTCATTGTGCATCTGGTTTGGTCTGCAGACAGGATGGGTTTAGTGGTCAATAGATAAATTGTTTAGATAAGACACAGTAGACCCTGTTTATGGGCATATACGTTCTTAGACTCGAGACTAGAAAGTTTAGGTCTTGTGTGAAAAATGCTACGGTTATCGCGTTAGTATAAAGACATCCATGGAATGATCTACAAATAAGATTAGGGCTAAAGGCAAAGCAGGTAACTTTGCATGGACTCGATCCATTATCGTCATGAAAGTATTTTGTAGGCAAGAGTGGTGTTGCTCCTATCAAGTTATGCAGAAAGACAAACATAGTAATAGGACCACCCAAGGAAATTTTAGTCCGCCTGTTGTATGTTTATTTAGTGATATCTAATAGTAATTCATACTCATGAACGCTTTTAAATTTATAATATACTTCTCTATCACGAGTCTCATAAAATAACAAGCAGATATTCTTTTGCACATTTTACAAATTTAAGTGGGTGTAGAGGTACAAAAAAAAGGTAAGTGACTTGTCCAAAGAGTGGAGAGAAGCACTCAGATCTTTGACCTGCTAGTACACCTTTCAGTATATGGTGGCACAGGAATCCTGCATTCATGCTGCGACTTTCAATGAGTGAGTGTTCTAAAGATGTTCAGAGAACAGAGAGCAAAGCGGCATATTAACTTACCGGAGAAGGAAATCAAGACATTGGAACCTTCACACACTGCTAGTGGGAATAGAAAATGGCGCAGCCACTTTGGAAAACAGCTTGGCAGTTGCTCAAAATGTTAAGCAGGAGCTACCACATGACCTGGCAGTTCTGCCCGGGAGAGATGAAAACGTATGTCCGCGCAAAAACTTGTACACAGAGGTTCATAGCAGCATTATTCACAACAGTCAGAATGTGGAAACACCCAAATGTCCCTCAGTGGATGAATGGATCCACAGAATGTAGCATATCCATACCATGGAATAGTATTTGGCAACAAAAAGGAATAAAGTAATGACAGATGCTACAACGTGAATGAAGCTTAAAAGTGTGCTAAGTGAAAGTGGCCTGTTCCAAAAGATCACATATTATATGATTGCATTTATATGAAATGTCCAGAATGAATCCATAGAGACAGAAAAGAAATCCATAGAGACAGAAAGTAAGTTCGCAGATGCCTGGGGCTGGGAGTGGGGAGCCTGGGGAAGCTAATTGGAATGATCAAAATGTCCCCAAATCACATTATAGTGATAGCTGCACAACTTTCTGAATATCCTGGAAACCACTGAGCTGTACACTTGAAATGGGTGAACTTTAGGTATGTGAATTATAGCTCAACAAGGGCATTACAAAATTACAGGAGAATATGTATTTTTTTCCAAATCCAGGCCCAGCTTCAGTTATCAGCAATGATGATGACTCTGCCAGCCCACTCCACCACATCTCCAATGGGAGTAACACCCCATCATCCTCAGAGGGCGGCCCCGATGCTGTCATTATTGGAATGACCAAGATCCCTGTCATTGAAAATCCCCAGTACTTTGGCATCACCAACAGTCAGCTCAAGCCAGACACATGTAAGTACAGCTGTTTATACTTACTGGCCTATCTGCTGCAGAGCGGTATCCATCAGCGTGTTTATCAGAGTGCCTGATGAGGATGACTGAGGGGAGGGGGCAGTGAAATGTCTGAGGATTCTTGGGGCTTTGGGCCTATGGGACAGATCCTTTAGTTCGCTGCTTATGGAATTCTCAGGGTGTGTGTCCTGCTGGGCTTGGAACTGTGGGCAGATGTGGACTTCTCTTGGGATCCATTTTCCAAAACCGTTTATCGCCATGAGGTTGGAATCGAGGCATGCTTATCTTGAAAAAGATAGAGACAGAAACCAGAAGTATCATTAGACTGCATATTCATCAGTTACAAAAGACAGACAATTGGTGGGTTTTAAATTTGATTTATTGAAAGTCATTAAAATATACAGTGCTGGTAGTTAGCAAGGTTCTGTGTTGCACACAGGTGGGTATCAATTCGGTTAGATCTGTATTCTCTGTTCAGTCCTTGTTCCCAGTATGAGACTTGTTATCATGCCACAATAACAAAGAGATACCACAACAGATGATGTGCATATTAAGTGCAAAGACCTATACTACTCAGAACCAAATTAACCTATTAGCCTCTGTTGAGAAACTTGGAATTTCTCTCAGAGACTCTTATCCTATCTTCAAATATAAAAAATGGAGCATAGCCTTATGGAAAACAAAAAATAAAACCACAGTGGACAAACAGCTTATGCCATTGGAACGACAGGCCTTTCTTCATACATGAATAAGGGGCCATGAGGGCTAGAACATCAGGTGGCCTAGATCTCAGGGGTCCACCTGACACTGATGAATGGGCATCTTCTCCCTATTTGGCATATTCTTACTCCATCTTAAGTACTGTTCTCCTGCCTTGCCTCAGAGATAAGGTGGGAAATTGCAAAGTCAGATTTTGGGGACTAACTTTCCACTAAGAACTCTTACGGGATAAAGGGGATTAGCAATGAGTATCTTTTCGTATATAAGGAAACACCTGTAATTTTCTCCTACTCATTCAAATTTACCCCAAGGTATGGTGAATATTGAACTTGAATGTAATCATTAGGAAGAACAGGATTATGAGCTTGTAATGTGTGAGACAGGACCCCACCATAGATCTCAGTTGAATATGCACTATGACAAGATAAATAGAATCCCATATATGAGGAATATTGAGCTCCTTGAAATAAAAAGCTATTGTTTGAAATCAAGGTATTATTAATCCTAACATTGTCTGTTATGGTGTGAACAAGATGCATGGGGGCACTGCTTAAAATGTGCATTCTTTGCAGAGATAAGCGTCCTCCAGAGGTCTTTGAAATACCCTACATGCCTAACAGTCAAATATTGAATAAGGCAAAGCAGGGTCCTATGATGGGAAAATCTGTCATCATTTTGATTGTGCTCTCTAGAAAGAGTCTTTTGACACCCTGTCACCATCGGTACCAGGCTGTGTGATATACTTCAGCTAGCCTGAGGCTGTATCATAATTGAGGTTGAAAAAATCAACCTGTCCTCAAAAGTTTGTTCTCCTTTGTCGATGGGGAAATATAAAGCTCACTAACCAAGTAGATAGCATCAGCCCAACATATCCAATCAGAGAAAATGAACCAATGAACAAGAAAGCGAACCAACAAATGAGAACCAAAAAGAAGGTGGAGTATGTGGCCGCTGAGTCTGTAGCTCTATCTGGAAGTGCTTTTGGCCCTTAGATGTCTCACAAAAACTTTCTCAAGGTGGTTTCCTTAATCTAGAGTCCATGGAGATTTTTGCAAAGGTTTTTATTTACACATTTTGGTTTTTTTGGAGGAGTTGTGTTTTTGTGGCTCGGCCACTCTATGCCACCACTCTTTAGAAGGCATGGGAAGCAAGTTTAGGAGACCTGTAGCCTCCCCTCAGTTTCTGTCCTCTACCAGAGGGCTCTAGACCACTGATTCTCCATTTAGCTATCCCTTCCTTATAAAGTCTTGTGGGACCCTTCTACCCAGTGGTCCTTACCTGGCTTGGTGTTCTCAGGCATTCACAGCATCTTACATCAGAAGAAGTTTTCTTTCTTCCAGGCATCAAGCCATATGCTCTTTCATAATTTTAAGAACACTTCACATCATGCATTGTCCATGAATCTTTTTCAAATACATGGGAATGAAGAAGCAGTTCACTTGTTTCCTTCTCTTCATTCTTTCTTAAATGTCATTCTTTATCCCATATTTTTGTTTTTCCTTTATCTTTAATGTATCTGTTGCCTCTTGTTAAGTCCTGAGTCTGACCACTCTCATGTATGTAGTCTTGTTTCTGTAGTCTTGTTTAGGTTAGACTGTAAGCTCCTAAAGAGCAGGAACTGTATCTGTTGAACTATTCCTTCATAGCAAAGGACATGATGTACCTTTGCTCTTGGCCAGATGTTGACCAGATGTGGCTATGTATTACTGAAATATTAACTACCAACAGACTTATAACAAGTAAAGATGAACCATAGCCCTTTTCATTGGCTCTCCTCCTATTAACCTTGCCTACACAGTAGTTTATTTGTTAGACATATTTTTAACAATATATTAGCCAACTTAACCAGATTTAGATAACAATTTAGCAGAAAAAAGCTTTTGACCCCCCCCAAAAAAACCAACCCTTTCTTTGAACATTCTAATTGCAGTCATCCAGAAATTAAAATATTTAAAAATACATAGATCTGACATACAAAGATTTGTTGCTATAGACCCATGAAATTTTGGGAGTTTAGCATTCAATCAAGTGATTCCCTTTGAATATTTTTACAAACTAACCTTCAAAGAACCTCTAAAGAAGCCATCTTCCAAGAAGTTGGATATGTTGCATTTGAAAAACAAATTTAAGAAGATCTCGGGGGGCGCCTGGGTAGCTCAGCCGTTAAGCGTCTGCCTTCGGCTCAGGTCATGATCCCAGGGTCCTGGGATCGAGCCCCACATTGGGCTCCCTGCTCGGCGGGAAGCCTGCTTCTCCCTCTCCCACTCCCCCTGCTTGTGTTCCTTCTCTTGCTGTGCCTCTCTCTGTCAAATAAATAAAATCTTTAAAAAAGAAAAAAAAGAAGATCTCGGAAAAATTTTAGGACTTTTGCCGTATACTTAAAACAAAATACCCCATGGATAAGACACCACCAACCTTTGGACTCCATTAGAGGCATGGGCCACAAACCAGCATATTTACTTCTTTTTTCCTTAATCTACATCCTATTCAAAGATGTTGGCTTTAGAACAGATATGTGATCTTACAAGGAATGGCCCCATCTCATTTCACTGAATTGTAAGAACCTAATATAGAAGGTAAATTTCCATTCATTAAATATTTATTGACTACCCACAACACTTTTACAATGCTAAAGAACGCAGAGATTTGGTGAGGATGGTAGCATGTTCTATACTGTCAGGGAACCTTGTTGGGAACACCAGTGGTTATAGATACAATCATATAATCACAGCATGCCCTGATAGAATGGCTCAGAGCAAGTGTCCTAACCCCTAATTACCTGTAGGATCAGGCAGGTCATATGAGAAGTAGGCTGGGTCAGAAAGATGATGTGGCATTGTGAAGGCCTTCCCAGAACATTGGCCTGCTATTACCAGATCCTCTCAGTTTTCCAGCAAGAACAGCATTTATTATTTTTATATGAATTCCCTCAGATTTAAAACACTGTGTGGAATCGATACATTTTATCAGTATGAGTCAGAGTTGGTCCATAGTCCACCATCTGTTTGTGACCCCTGAGTTAGACCTTAAAGATCAATTAATACACCTTATTTTACAAACAACCCTCAGAAGTGGCTTGTCCAAAATGACAGAGTCTCCATGCTTGTATAGCTTTGTTTTAAAAACAAAACAACAAACGAACAAATGAACAGGATCAAACCAGATTGCTTTAAATGATGTGTAAGATCACTTAAGCGAAAGATGATGATCAATTATATCCCCTGAAGTACTTTTTTCACTCTCAGGAGCTATGTGAGTGGATTCATTTAAAGAGTCCAGAGATGGTTTGCAGGATTTTAGAGCAATCTGAACAGGGCTGCATTGCTCCCGAGCACTTTCCAATAGCAAGTCTGTCTACTTTATTGCAGGGCCCAGAGGTTCCCCCAAGACCGCCTGATAATAATTTGGTATTTGGAGGCTCCTATGTCACTGCAGGAACTAAAGGAGGCTAAATCCATGCCTGATGGAGGAGAAGAGTTCTATGGTTATCTGCAAATTCTGGCCAGACAACATCTTGACGTCACTCCTTAGCTTCCATAACCTAGCCAAGCAAGAAGTTGCCTTCCAAAGAGAAAGCAGTATGCTCTAATGACTAAGCCCTCAAAGTGCTAAAGCCACTTTAACTATAGACCCATCTCCTCGATCAATCAGGATGGCAAGATGGAGCTGAGGAGCTCAGCAACATCAAGTCTGGAGTTGGTCTTTAATTCAACTAGTCTGTGTAGACGTGTCTGAAAACCACTTCATCTGACAGCATGGGGTGGTTTCCCAGTAGGATTTACAAACTCGGCTCAAGGGCAGCCATGTGCTGTCCTCTCCTTGACTGCTGGGAAAAACTTTGACAGGGTACAATGGAAACGCACCTTCTGAGTTGAGAAAAAGAGAAAGAAAGAACCACTAACCAGCAACCCCCCCCACCCCCTGAATCATCGATCTGGGGTTCTTTTGAAGGGTGGGAATGCGTTATAGCTTCCCCTGCAAGAAAAACAAATGGTATATACTTATTGTCATCTCCAAATGTGTGTCTTTCTTAGAGCAGCCTTGTAAATTAGCTAGGGTCCTAGGCCTGGGGCCAGAATTAAATTAGAACTGTCTCTGGAACTGTATGTGTTTGTCCTTGTAGTGCATGCCCTCTTTGAGTACCTAGGGCTGTAACTCCCTGTGGCAGATGCATATAAAGAACTCTGACTTGTCCCCTTTGATTCTGCTTCCAATGAAAACTGGATATTTATTGATTTCCTGCAGAGTGTGCCATACTTCCCCAGGTATTATAGTTCACGCGTGTGTGTGTACGCGTGTGTGTCTTCTCATTGGTTTCATGCCTATTAGGCAATGATGTAGATAAGCACAGATTCCTAGACCAGCTAAGACTAGGGAAATAAGACATAATAAGGAGAGGGAGCGTGTTTAACTGTAGTTGAAAAGATCACACAGGCACTCCGCCTGCTCCCCTTAACTGCCATACACACGCTATCATCATGTTGCCAATAAGGGGAGGATTGGAGGCAATACTTTTCACAGAAATGCAGAGATTTTGAATGTATTTGCAACGTTACTTTGAGTACACACGAGCACAAATTCTGACTTACATCCAGGACCCCGGGAGCTCATTAGATCAAAGGATGAGGGTCCTGAGAGTTACCCGGGCTTATCTTCAAGCCTCGCTACAGCCTGGGCCTGTGGTCCATTTCGATGGTCAGGGACAGGATTTAACACCAGGTAGAAACAATTGCTCTGGCACTCTTCTCTATCTTTTGCCTATTAATTTTGTCTTTCAAAAGTATATTTTCTTCTAAGCATTTAATCGGCCAAGTAATAGCTGCTTTGGGAACTGTTTATATCCCTTTGAAGGCTGTGACCTGCACTTTAAAAATAAGCTTAGCCCATTCTGCCCAGCATGAGTGTTAGGACGGAAGGAGAATGCAGTTATTTTAGGATCCTTAGAAAAGGCTTCGTTTACAGCACACTGGGTTGACAACTCGTCCCTCGGGGGTCTTCATGGCTCGAATCTGTAGGTCCCAGTCTAATTCTGTTTCCCTCTCGGTGCCATAGTTCCCCATTGCTAGCTAGAACAGCTTGATATCATATTCTCTTTTCAACTCCAGAGGAGATGGCAAGAAGCTATCAAATAATGCTTTAAAAAGCAACTTGAGTTCCCTAGAAGAAAGGAAATGAATACATGCTGCATAATTACATTTAAAATGTAAGCCATGTTACAAATTCCACTGAAATGAAGATTCGTTAGCAAATCCCGTTCCAAGCACACTTAAAACTAAGTGAGATGAGAGATGTCATTTTATTAGCATTTGACCCCTGGGTGATATTATTTGTTCTCAAAAAAGAAATGCCAGCTGGTCATAGGCTACCTGGACCTTCTAGGGAAACCACTCCAAGCCTACATTGAATGGCTAACAGGGAAAAATGACCATGGATTGAGGGGGAGACACGCTTAGTGATGTTCTCAGAACTGTTTTTACTCCCACACCATCAGCCAGCCTGAGATGGAACTAGGCATGCCCCCCACCTCAGACATTTCCCTCCGATTTCTCCAAATCATCTGCGATGTCCTGGGAGCCTGCCAGCAGAGGCAGGATCCTAATGCATTTGTTCTGGACATTGACCCAGGCCCAGCCCCCTGGAGCGTGGGTACCAACAGGAGGAATTGAATCAAACTGCACCCCCAGTTTGGTTTCCATTTGGCCACCCTTGCACATGCCAGCAGATTGTGGACCAGGACCAGCTTAGCAAACACAAATGTAGGGGAGCCTCTTACGTTGCTAAGAAGCCCCTGCTACCCAGATGCTGGGAACAACTGAGTGCTCCCTATGGTTAAGTAGAGACAGCTTGATGGGAGTTTTTCTGGGGTGTGAGGCTCAATCCTGTATGGCAGCTCTTCTAACAGAGTGCAGGTTTCCTCCTTGTGAAGTGCAGATTTTCTCCGTCTTCGCTCATTCTGCCAGTCTGAGAGGGTGACCCACCATGGCTGAGCTTTGTCTCAGATTACCCATAGGCCCGCTCTCCATGTTCTCCTTACATTCGCCAATGTTGTGGTTGCTCATTTGTTTGAGTGTCCTTTTCCTTGGGTGTTGTCACTTCTCTTGAAAAGCGGGTAAGATGAATTTGCTCCATACCACGGACAGGAAAGAACTGGAATGAGACCTGCTTCTTCGTTCAACCTGATAGCCAAGCACAAAGGTCTTCTCGCTGCGAGGCTTAGCCCCTAAGCAGGACCCCCGTTAGGGATCCATGCTGGATCCCTGCTGCCCTCTCTCTGAGCCTGCTCCCTTTTGCTGAGAGAAGGCTGTGTCTTTTGGAATGCTTGAGCTCCTCAAAGAGGGGAAACTTAGAAGGCAGTTCTTGTGCCTAAAGGAAAAAGGAATGTGGGTGTTAGAGTGACTACCAGGACTGAGAGGGTTCCTAGGAACAGGACTGTCCCAGACAAAGCACAATGGATCGGTCACCCTAGGTGGTATAGGCCTGATGATTTCTGCTGGTAAGACAGAATTAAGTCTTAATTACCCCCAAGAGCCTTCAGCTGCCCTAAAATGAGGTACTTTAAAATAAAAAAGAAATAATAGAGATTACAGTAGGAAATTTGGAAAACATAAGAGATAAGGATGAAATAAGGATCAAATTAAAAATCACCCGTAAGTCCAACAGTTAGAGATAGCAGCTGATATCATTGGAATATATAAATATGGCTTTCCAGTCCTGTGAATATCCTTTTAATGTCCTGTGATATGCAGTCTGTTTTTGCCTCTGCCTTTATTCGTACTGGGCTTTGTTCATCTTTCCGTGGTAACAGTTCACCCTGGGTAGATTGTGCTGGAAAGTCGTAGGAAGCACGCTGAGTATATTATTGCCAGTTTCAGATTTCCTATTTACTTGGTGGTACCTGGGGGCTAAGATAGGCTGGGGGGCCGAACATGGCTGGCCACTTCAGGTCTGGTCTGTAGGGACCCTAAACCCAGAGGTGTTCAGCTTTCACATGGTGAGTGTCATTGAGGAAATGAGGACCGTGTCATGAGCTGGGAAGACTCCAGAAGTAAGAGGCTCCTTGTTCTGCAAAGGCAGGCAGACGGCACTGGTTTCGGGTCAACACTTTCGATGACTCCAAATGTGGTTTATTGCTCAGCTGAAGCAGATGATCACATTTTGTCCCCTAGTTGCCGGCCCTGGCCGCCTGGCTCCTCTCAGGGACCTGAGTACACTGCATCTTAAGGGCCAGGCTGCTTATCTCTAGTACGTTTCTCGTTATTTAAGGACTGCCTTTCTTCCACCCAGGATCCCCCATGCTGTGCAAGGGCCTCTGATAAGTTGGAATGTCCCCTTAGTCGTTCAGCCATACCGAAACTTGATGGAGTTAGCTGCCCAATGCTCTCCAGACTTTTTATCCTGAAAGGCTTCCTCTTTGGGTGCCTCAGGTATCCAGGCCTACACTGGGTTTCTGGCAAGGGGACCTCTATCAATAGTGTGACATAGGTATGTCAGTGTTGGTATTAACGTTGAGAGTTTCTAAAAATGAGTTCAGAACAGATAGATTCCTGTAATTTGTAAGAGATTAGATTGGTGTGAGCTTGAACCGAAACAGGGGTGGTAGGGAGGGGAGAATTCTAGGAAGAAAACAAAAATCTAATGCTAATGCCTAGTGTCTAAATTATTCTTATCAGTTACTGTACATGCTATGAATATGGGTAGACATCAACATTCTCTATCCTGTTGTTATTACTTCGCACATTTATTTAACCATGCCGTTGACCTTCTGGGTGTGTTAAAGCGGAAACCAAGATCATTATTAGGTAATGATGACATGTAGACTGAGTCCCATAGTCCTAAAGTTCCAATAAAGTGGTTGATATAGAGGGGACAGGATAAAATCCTATGCTACCCTAATGATATCAAAAGAGTTAGTCTCCATGTTAGAAAATGCCTTTACTAGAGGAGATTACGTGATATGTCCACTGGTCAAATAAGCAGAGACAGAACCATGGAGCAGCCACCTGAGTTGTCTTCCTGCAGGAAAGGGTGGATGTCCACGTCCGTTTCTACCCTCACACCGGGTATTCGTTCCCACCCCTGCTCCTGACCACGGTTCACTTTCAGAGTAACAGAAGTTGGCCTTCTGTCTGCTGCTAAAAGAACAGAGAGAAATTAACTTGTTACCCGGAGAGACAAGACTCAGATTCTTAACTTTCTATTAGTTGAGCACTAACTGGTCTCATACTGTCTCTCTCCTGGTTTACTCCCTCTGAACCATAAATATCCATCCCTCTGCCCCTCTCAAGCTCCCACTCTCCCTCTTCTTCTTGGGGTTCAGGAACCATGATGCTAATGATTACACTTCTTCCCAGTTCCAACTTCCATCAGTGCCATTTGCTGATACCCACAGAAGCAGATCTGCATCTGTCTCCCTGCTGGAGCCTTATTGAGAGAGGCTGTTTGTTTCTTTCTAAGGGTGTTTCTCTCCCTCCTGAGAGCTTTTGTTTGCCTTTACATATAAGGTTTTAGTTTTCCTTGAGCCCTGTCTAGACTTTTATCAACATTGGTTTTGGAAGAGGAGAATACTCATTTCATTTGTAAGATATTGGCGATGGGTCGCTCTGCCTTAGATTCCTGAACTCTTGAGTTTGGGGAGGGAGAGGATGGCCAAGTAGCAAAGGCAGTAAGATTGCCCCTCACTTCCTGAATCGTGCTTCTCTTCTGGGCTTCATGTACTCTCTGCCCTTTCCTACACATTGCACCCCAAGTTCCAGTTGAAGTAGATCCTGGCCAGATTTGGGTCTAATAGCTGACACGTGGGTATGGTCCTTGGTGTTAACATCTCAATGCCATCTTTTGTTCTCTTGAAGAGATCCGTGTTACTGAGAGCGGAGCTTCTGTGTGTGGGCAGAGCTCTGGGAGAGGTTGATGGGTGGGGGGTGAATTCATGGAGCCCACAACCTCTGCCCACTTTTGAAGGAAGGAACATGGGTGAGATGGATGCTGGTTCCATGCCAGGTCTGGGTGTTGCACCCATCCCCTCTTGGAGGTGTCCCTGCTTCCCCACCATGGGCAGTGAGCCTCTGGCAGCCGGTCTCAGCCCTTCGGCCCTCTGATGCTGCACCACCGTCTGTGGGGATGGGTTCGGAGGGGTCTCTGTGGACTGCTACGCATTGCTCCACTTTATTTTCCTCTCTCCTCGGATGCAAGAGAGCAGACCTAAAACATGACTTGCATTCTTTTAGTCTGCTCAGAGACTCCAGGGCTTGTCAATGGATGAGTGAGCAGTGGAGCTTGGAATTCTCTATTATGTAGCCCTGTGCATGGAAATGAGATCTGTTGTATTGGAATTTGTGATGTAGTTGATAATTCAGAGCCAAACACATTTACCAATAAAGACAAGTGTGAGATCCATGTTTCCGTTGCCTGCTTTTGTCACCTACCAATAATTATTCTTACATGGACTTGAAAAGATAACTGAGTGTTGGGATTCCGAAAAGCACCATGAATGGCTACTTAGAAGTTGTCCCCACTGGTTCCCAGTGAGCTCCCAAGCAGACTCTCTCTGCTTTCATGCAGCTCCCTTTGCACCCAGGCAGGGCCAGGACTAGGGTAAGGCAGGTGAGAGCCTCACTTAGGGCACTGAATTTAAAGGGGCACCAACAATCGCAGAAATCAAGATATATAGTATTTTAATGCCAAAATAAAGGGCAAAAAATAGGGGCACCTGGGTGGCTCGGTCTGTTAAACATCCAACTCTTCATCTCAGCTCAGGTATTGATCTCAGGGTCATGAGTTTGAGCCCTGCATTGGGCTCCACGCTGGGCATGGAACCTACTTAAAGAGAAAAATAAAATAAAAATAAAGGACAAAAAAATAACGCAAAAAAGATCTGCAAGAAAATATCAAACCTTAAAGAAAGATGGATCGGAGAAGGCTGGGATTAATGAGTTGAGTCCTGCAAGTTCAGGGTCAGATCCATCTTTCTTTAAAACTTTGCTATTTCATTATAGCTCTTTGCATTAATTTTTATTTTGAACAATACTACATTAAAATACTATGCATCTTAATCACTAAATTTTGGGTGTTCCCTTAAATTTTGTGCACAAGGCGAGAATCTCTCTCCTCTCCGTGCTAGGCCTGTCCCTGGGCACAGCCTCCTTTCTGGCCTGGATCTTGTGTAAAGCTCACCATTGCAAAGCACAGTTTTGTATACATGAATGGCTGGGCTGATTAGCGTCCAGTCTTTTCTCCCTTCCTGTATTCCTGGCCTGATTGACCTTCCTCACCTCCACCCCATTTGACCCCGGAGAAATATTTCTCTGACACCCTTCTGCGTCAGCTCAGCACCAGCAGCATTAATATCTGCAGAGATGTACACTCTCATCTTCTCACTGCTTGTTTTTTTGTTTTATACGTGACTCTCCAGAGTGAGGAAATGAGCAAGGCTGCCAAAAAAAAAAAAAAAGGAGAGATTCTTTTAAAAAGGTAGAAAAGATAAGAGGGTCAGGGAACCTTCTTGGTAACTTTGAGAAATAATCTAGGGAAGAAAATTAGACAGAAATCTAATATACAATTGAAATTCTTTTAAAAAAATATATTAGATATTGTTTTATTTTCCCGGATTTGGAATTTCAGCATTACATTTGCCGAATTAAAGATACAATATTTGAGATTTAAAATACTTCATTTTCACTTTAGGGAGGTCCGATCAGGGCCTGAATATAAACTCTCCCATGTGTTCTTTAATGTCACGAGCCCCTTTTGTAAAGTCTGCGTTTTTATTATCATTAAACAAGCAGTATCTAATGCCTTTTATGTGCCAGGTCCTATGAGTTGGCATTTGCACATTGAAAAAAATGTGAATCCTTGTCAATGCTGCCAGACAGATATTATTACTCTGTTTTACAGGTGAGCAAACCAGGGTCCAGAGAGGTTAGGAGGAGAATTAACAAACCCGAATTACACCCCGAACACATGGGAGAGTTTATATTCAGGCCCCAATCGACCTCCCTGAAGTCTGGGGCTCTTTCGTCTAGCCTAATGCTGCTACTGACCTTTTCCAAAAATAATGCCTAGCAATTTTCTAACTCTGCAAGAGGAATTCTAGTGTTAGCATTGCACCTTTCATGTGGGTTTATCAAGGTAGGCTGAGTGTATTAACCTTCAAACATAAAGGCCAGGGAATGCCATATGGCAGGTAGCGAACTTACTGTTGGTGTAAAAAAGTCAGTAGCCGCTGATCCCAGACCCAGTTTCTGATGTAAGGGTCGACCTAGGGTCCGCTGGGTCACTCGTGAGTTTTTCTCGATAGAGAAAAGATAATCATGAATAATCGGCCCTTATTCTTTAATTTAAATCACATAAAATCCCACCTTTTCCCCTTCCCTATACCCATTCTGAAAAGTTTGCCTTTTTTTCTTTCATTTCAGAAACTCCTAGGAAAAGCATCCAGTACTATATAAACCTCTTGACTCTTTCTGGAATGCCTTCACTCTTCTGAGATTAGCACATATGTTTCCTAAGTGAACTTGATGTCTGTCTTTCAGAGGCCAGAATTCAGAGTGCCAAGTGTTTTAGGAGCAAATGGAGGTGCACACATTTACTGAGTTTCGGTAGGCAGTGCTGTGAGCGTTGGGGCACCCACAGTTCCCGCCTGGTCACCCTGTTCTAGGGAGGCCGAGGGGACACAGAGACTTAATAATGCCTTCTCTCCAGCCATCCTACAGGCAACCAATTTCGATGCCAGCCCTGTGTGAGCATCTCATAGGACAGACAAATCACTTTTCCAGCTCACACTCTATTACTCATTCTTTTTTTTTCCATGCAAACTGCCTAGTTAAAAGGGGTCAAAATTCTTAGAGATATTTAGCTTCTGGAGGGGGGTCTCTTTGCAAACACGAGTCAGCACTCGTAAGTGGCATTTCTTCCATGGGAAGAACACAATCAGGAGCTTCATAAGGTCAGGGGACATCAAGGAGCTGATATTTTTAAACACCTGCTTTGTTACAGGTGCAAATGCTCACACATATTCATATATGTGACCAGTACCTCATATTTGTTTTTAGTAAGTAGAGTAACACGTGTTCCCCCAAAACATCAGAAGTCTTCACTGGGCTTGACGAGTGCTGATGAGTTAGAACGGTGATGTTAGCTAAAATGCACACATTCTTTCTGACCCAGTGTTTACTCTCTTAGTTATCTTGATAACTTAGAGAAGACCCAAGTATGAATTGTTCAACTGCAGTTTGAAATCCATTGTGACAAATAATGATACAATCAAAATATGGTTTATTGGAGAACTCCAGGCCCCCTGAGTACCCCCTTGCCTCTATCAGCATAAGATGCTGAGCTTGGGCAGCCCTTTGGTGTTTGTGGAGAGGTAGCCCGAGAGCGTCTTGGAGAGAGTACCTGGAATGAGATTTCAGAAGAAAGGGGTTGAAATATTTCCAAAGAGAATTCGATGGGTCTCTTGCTTCCCCTAAGATGGGGGGTTGTGTGGGCTTCTGCATGTACCTAGGTACATTTGCCAATATGGAAACTTTGCCCAATGAAATGAAATAAAACAAATCTCTGACTAACAAGCCTATCTGGAACATTTAACAGTGAAACTCCAGGATGGGGCGGGGTAGAGAGGATGGGGAGAAAAGTTCAGATTAGGCTCACCGTATATAATCATACATCTCTGGTGGATGATGAATGTGTGTAATCAGGAAGTCATGTCTTACCTGGGAATCCAGTGGCAGTAGGTCACTGAATGATACTGAAAACTGCAGATGGAAATACCTACTGACAATTTTCTAGGTTTCTAATCATGGACTGTTCAATGGATAAACAAGTGTTTTGGCATCTCTGGCTTCTAGAACAGTGCCCAGGACATGGTAGGTGCATAATAAACCTGATGAATAACTGAATGAACAGATGAAGGGATAATTGTATCTACTGTATTTGTAATCTGACTGTAGCTTTGAGGGCAAAATACATCTCTGCTTCAGTGAGTGTTAGGCATGGCTAAGAAGCGAAACATTCCTCTGATTCTGTTAGGAGCAGAAGTTAGGTAGCCTTCCCATTTGAATGGCATGTTATCTACCCCCATGGCCATGTCCATTCACTGTTGGGTTGAAAGCTTTCTTCCTATTCTTTCTCTTCCACTTCCCAAGTAGTTTACATTTTGAGAATTCTCCTGTGTGGTTTTGTAAGATGGGTTTCAGGCATGATAATGCTTTATGTTTTGTATTATGAGACAATAATTTCTCAGAAGACCTCAAGTTCAAGTTCTTTATGGAGGAGAACTGGCCACAAGGGAGGCACATAGAGGCTTCCGGAAGGAGACCAAAAAGAGAAGGGATATGAAGCCTGAAAGAAAAGAAATTCTGGAAAAATGAGAATAGGCTGACCCTCAGGGACTAAGGCAATGGCCACTGGGAAGATGTGAAGTTCAAGGACCAAGAAAGAGCTGCTTGGAAAGATGATTAGGGTGCCCTTTGTCTAAAAGAAACCCATGGGGTGCTTGGGTGGCTCAGTTGGTTAAGCATCCGACTCTTGATATTGGCTTAGTTCATGATCTCAGGGTCCTGAGATTGAGCCCCACATGGGGCTCCACACTCAGTGGGGAGTCTACTTGGGATTCTTTCTTTCTCCCCTCTGCCCTACCCCCTTCTGTGTGCACTTGCACGCTCTCTCTCTCTCTCAAGTAAATAAATAAATCTTTTTTTTTTTTTTTTTTTTTTTTTTAAAGAAACTCAGAATGTTCTAGGGAAGGGGAAGGGAGTTTTCAGGGTCAACCCTCTAGGTATATCGGATGGCTCCTTCCTGGGACTAACATGTAAGTTTCGAGTGACTATTTATCGTGCGATTAATACATGCC
Source organism: Mirounga angustirostris (assembly GCF_029215605.1). Lineage (NCBI taxonomy): Eukaryota > Metazoa > Chordata > Mammalia > Carnivora > Phocidae > Mirounga > Mirounga angustirostris. The sequence goes on from NW_026991723.1 coordinate 26,003,103, forward strand.
AGCCACTGTGCAATGTGCTCTACGTACATTTATCTCATTTAATTTACACAGTTGTCTATGCAGGAGGTATTATTATTACTTTAATCTCACAGTGGAAAAGAATAAGGCACAGAAAAATTAAGCAACTTGCCCAAAGACATGAAGCTACCGGGCAGAAGAACTAGGGTTTGAACCAAGACAGCCCGAGTCCAGAACTCTTTTCTTACGCACATGCTGACCTAGAGTCCGTCTTTCTGCCTCTGTCTAGCCAGACAGCCAGTCCTCTCTCATGCTTCCCCAACATGTACACATGGGCCCACAGAGGATTTGAGGCAGTTTACATTGGGGATTTAGCTCATTTAACTAATGAGATGGTATATCTACAACTTTCTCATTTTGCCCATAGTTTACATCCTGAAATTCCCTCTTATTTTATCAAAAGTACTTTTTGCATTCTAAACAGCCTGTGATGACTCAGTAGAAAGTGATCTCAAGTGGGAGAGACCAGGGTCTCAAGGCTTCATCTTTGATGGAGCGCTACCTGATAGCCGAATGGCTTTGGGAGGTGATGGTAGAGCTTCCCGGTGGCCTTCTGTTTGAGCTTTGCCCAGCCTCTTCCTTCTCAAAGACCCAGCAAAGCTGGGGGACAACACTGTTAGAGGAGGTCTGTACCTATTTACCCTTGACCCTGCACCATCCAGCTAGCTAGCCAGCTATTGTTAGTCATCAGCAAGCAGAAGCTTTTGGACTTGCCCTCACTCTGTGGAACCTTTTGTTCTCTGTGAGTGTGCATGTGTGTGTGCGTGTGCATGTGTGTGTGTGTGTGTGTGTGAGAGACGGGGCGGGGGGATAACTGGAGATTCTAAGAATCAAATCTTTACAACCAGTATCTATCAAAATTGAGTCACTGGAAGTGAGGCTAGAGAATCTGCATTGTTAAGAAGCCCCCAGATGATTCTGATGTGTGTCACAGTTTAGGATGGTTGCTCCGGGCCAGACTCAACAGTGGAAGTTCCTCTTCCCGAAGGACCATGCAACTCAGTGAGATGTGGAGACAAGCACCGTAGGGACAGGCTTGTACTTTTGTTGCTAGTGAGTTTTTCCTGGCCCTCCCTCCTTGCTGACATTCGACTACCCTCTCTGGCCTGCAAAAGCTTTTACAGGTCTTTCTGAATACGGAGATATTTCACTCATGATGGGTTAGGACATTGGACGTGGGATTTGGAGGCCATCGTAGCACAAGGGCTCAAAAGGCATTTAAGGAATAGTCTTGTTATCCTAAGCATAACAGCAGTGTCTTCATGATAAAATGACTCCTATTTCTAAACTTTCAATATGGAAATGGACTTTGGTAACCAGATCCATTTATGAGTTGGGGGTTCCCGATGTACTAACAATGTACTAGACACAATGAAATAGGTAAATGAATAGCAGATGAGAGGAATTTCTACTTTATTATTTCACAAACACGTCATAAAATTACTAAAATCCAAAAATTCCTGAACTGTACTAGTTGAAGAGGAAAAGATCCTGTAGTCACTTGGCAAATTTTGTAATCCACATAATGCATAGCAAAAAGCAGAGATGCCCAAGCTGGGTCAAATTAGGCTCAGCACTTTGATAATTCTATATTTAAATGATAAGAAACTTAAAGTCTGCTTTAGAAAGTCAAGTTCTGCATGGAGCACTGGGTGTTATGCACAAACAATGAATCATGGAACACTACATTAAAAACTAATGATGTAATGTATGGTGATTAACATAACATAATAATAAATAAATAAATAAATAAAATATTTTATTATTAAAAAAAAGAAAGTCAAGTTCACCAACTCAGTTATTTTCTTCAGAGAAAATATACTATCATAATGCAAAATGGTAAAAATGTTGATTGCTGTGTAACTTAGTATTTGTAGCATAAGGAATTATTGGGATCTGATTTCATCCCTCCCACAAATTCTTAAGTTTCTTTTGGAATTTCTTCTTATGTGATTTGATCTGTGCAAAATAACGTAAGAAGAGATAATAGGATTTAAGGAGAGAAATGATTGAATCATCGTGTCCCGATAAAAAGTGGTCAAATTGCATTTTGCTACTTAATGAATTCTGCTCCAACTTACTTTGACATAAATAAGATTGGGTAAGAGAAACCAGAAGTAAATCAAATAAATTAATAAAACTATTGGAGCTGCTTCGATTTTGTCCCCCAGACAGCATCTGCTGATTTGTGTAATAGAAGCTGCTCTTATAAACTAAAACCCTGGCATGCCACTCGGTTGAAAGCAAAATTTTAAGGAAGAGTTAATAAATTCTGGGGCCAGATTAGGATGCTTTCTAATTTCTCCAATATCAATAGTCCCTTTGAAAACTGAAATTTGAAGCCTGGGAGAACGAGGTTCAACTCTCAGCTAGACTTTCTTTTTTAAAAAAAGACAAAAACAGTAAGATTGCAGATACAGACGTGGATACAATATTGATGATTAGCTGTTCTTCATATCTTCTTAATTATACACATTTATGGAACATGAGGAAAGTTTTTCATTTTGTCTGGACGGAGGCTGTGTCTCCACTGGCAGAAGGTACCACCGTATTTGTGCGTCTTGTGCAAAATTGAATTTGCATCTCTGCCGCCGCTCGTAGGGAGTTCATTATCTTGCAGTACAACCACTGGGAAAAATACAATTTTCAGTGTTTAATGAAACTGTGGTCTTCTCATAATGCTTATGATGCTTGAACAATTTGTTAGGCACAATTTATCACGGACGCTTAACACTAATTATACTGTGCGTAGTGCCAGTAAGAGTGATTTAAAATATTTCCTTTATTTAATATATTTCGGTGCAAATAAGATATTTTGCAACTGCACTATTATTTGTATTTTTCAGAACTGAGGTGTCTTCTCAAAATGCTAAGCATAAAAGATAAAGCCACAGGGCGCCTGGATGACTCAGTTAGTTAAGTGACTGGCTCTTGGTTTCAGCTCAGGTCATGATCTTGGGGTCCTGGGATCGATCATCATCATCATCATCAATCATCATCATCACCATCATGGGGCTCCATGCTCAGTGCGGTGTCTGCTTCAGGATTCTCTCTCTCCCTCTGCCCCTCCCCCCACTTGCGTGCATGCTTGTGTGCACGTGCTCTCTCTCTAAAATAAATAAATTAATCAAAAAGAAAAAGATAAAGCCACTAAGCTAAACATACACTGTGTAAAATATGTACTACATGTGGTCGAGGTAATGGATGGGAAAAACCTGCCTTCTTGCTTCCTACTTAGCCGAGGACAGGAGAAAGGAGCAGTGCCTTGACCAGCCTGAGATGTGCCTCCTGGATGAACTAGAACTTTGTAGCTCTGGGGTAGAGATGATGACTGAGGCCCCTGCAGGCTACTCACCTTCAAAATCTGTGATCTAATATAGCATCATTTATCAAAAAATAGTTAGCATTTATAGATGGCTTCACTAATTGGAAACCTAAGAGACCAGAAGCCGATGTTCCAATGATCCCTTGAAAATGAGGCTCGAGTGACAAATCATTGAAAGGAAATCGAGTTCTGAATAGTGGGGTCGAGACCCCGAAACATGATCTCCAGTTATTAAACAGTTTTTTTGAAGGATGGCGATTGCACACTCACGATTTCAGAGACCCTAGAGCTTTATGTTAAAAACACAATTTAGATGTGCAACGGACCTCGTGCTCTTTGTGTGGTAACAAGCCGAGTACATGAAATAAACTTGTACTAGAATAGAAGTTATCCTTTTTTTTTTTGCTTTTCATAATCCTGAAAAGCATTATGAGCAGCACATGTGAAAGCCCAAAGCTGAAATTAGTTTGGACAACTTCAAAAGAAAAGGTGTTAGGAGGACCTATTTCTTATGAGTCTTGTTTAAACCAAGCATTCAGAATGGTTTTCTGAAAGCAATCTTGAAGATGCTATGCTTTTTTTACTGTGAAGTTTCCACCAACAGTTTATTTTTTTTAAGATTTTATTTATTTGAGAGAGAGAGGGAGAGAGAGCACAAGCAGGGGGAGCTGCAGAGGGAGAGGGAGAATTAGGCTCTCTCCTGAGCAGGGAGCTCTATCCCAGGACCCCGGGATCATGAGCTGAGCCGAAGGCTGATGCTTAACCGGCTGAGCCACCCAGGCGCCCCTGCACCAACAGTTTAATTAGCCAGAAAAATGAGATCTTCAAAGAACTTAGAACACATTATGGATGGGAAATGGGATTTTAGCTCTGTAGGTCCACACTGTGTGCTTCTGTAGATAGATGTGACCGCTAGGAAGATTCCCTGTGGACTTGGCTAGAGCAAGTCCATGCAAAGAAATTCCCACAGTGAGAAAGTTAAGATTTTAACACTTCGTGAAGTGGGCATGCGTTCCCATATCCTCCTTCAAAGGAGAAATTTCAGTTTGAACCGCGGATCCATGGGAAATTCTTCCCAAACGTACAGAGCTGTTGGTCCCCTAATCTGCTTAAAGCCCAACATTTGCTGGTTTGGAGGAGTGTGATTGCTACCCAAGCATCTCCTAGGCTTGGTGTTCAAGTTCAGCCTTGGTTGCTATCCCTCAAACCTCAAGCTTCCACTCCAGCTCGGTGCCTCGGCCGAGCAATGGCAATTGCACACTCATGCTTTCGGAGACCCTAGAGCTTTATGTTAAAAACACAATTTAGATGTGCAATGGACCTCGTGCTCTTTGTGCTGTTTCAGACCAGCTTTGCCCACATTCCGCTTGTCCCACTGTGCAGAGGTCTACAGGACTTGTCACTGGAGTCTGGTTGACAAATGCCTTTCCCCAAACGTGTTGAGTGAGAAGATTCTTTCCTATCTTCTTGCCCGCTATCTCCCATTACCTTTATCTCAACACCTTTCCCTTGACCTGACCCTTCATCAGCTTGAAACCACTTCTTACTTCTAGATTTTTGCTTAGTTGGTATTTTCTGGGCCACTGAATAGTTTTCACTGGGTAATATAAAACAGAGACAGAGTGAGCCAGGAAGCAGATGTCTCTTGGGTAGTGTGCGTCTTTGAGAGTTGGAATTTGAAGTCTCTGTATGAAAGGAACAGTGAATGGGTGTAATTAGTCAGGCTGATGGAGGAGTAAAACCTGGTAAGCAATTTTTCTTGACTGGCTTAATGAAAAGCATTAGCTATCAGTTTCTGCCTAAACTAGCTGAGGGTAAAACAAGTGTGGGGTTGGAACAAAATATAAGGATCCGCGTGGGCTTGGGCTCTGTTCCTGAGAATAAGTTTTGCTTGGGTGGAAGGTATGTGGTTCAACCAAAAAAAAAAAAGAGAGAGAGAGAGGGAAAGAAAGATCAATGACTTGTGGTACTTCTTCATGTATTTTATTTTAGGAGAATTGATGTAGTTCAAGAAATGGAATGGGTTCTTGTAAAGGCCCAAACTGGTATTCTGAAACCAAGTGTGAGTGTATTGCTCATTTTCATCTCACCCGTTGAGCCGGGCACTTTCCCTAAGTCAGCTTTCAAGACCCATGAATTTTTAAGGATTGACTTAAGGTTATTTCCCATTACCCTGCATCTTTTCCTGGTTGTGTGACTCTGGCCTGCTCGTGTGAAGGGCCTGGAGACATTCGTCTCCAAGTGACTAGCAAGAAATTAAGCGCCCCCTGGAGGAGGTATTTTCCTGCTGTCAAAGGAACTGAAAAACAATACCCTGGCATCATTTATGACAGCTAGTAGACGCCTTGGAGCTAGATGATGCGAGGTTTAAGAAGAAAATAAATTGATATCCAAAAACAAAAATGGCAGCCTCTCTGGAGCTTGACCATAAGCTGTACTTAGTGTTCTTCACACAGAAGACCAAATACATCGATAACATATAAGCTCGCATCCAGAATGTGGTCCAAGACAATGTTTCTCTTTCTGGCTGTCACCAGTTACTGCCTCTAGGGGTATTGGGTGACCATCTATAATAAGATGGCAGCATCCATCTCAAATTGGCTTTGTTATATAGATTCCAGCTTTCTGCCTTGGACGCCAGTAGAAAAATCTAAGTTGGGAAACTACAGAAGGACTGGGTTCACATTTTTTTTTCCTCAAGAAAAAGACTATTTGTGTTATTTAAGGTTGCACATTATTTCCTTGATGTAAATGGGGGACAGACAGGACACTGAATCTTGTTTTGTGTTCTATTTGCTTAAGATTCAAGCACCCTTTATAAGAAGTGACAAAACCCATTTTTTTTTTTTTTAAGGTACGTGGCTTCTTGACAAACCACAGAGTAGAACAGAAAACAAAACAAATCCAGCCTTATTACTTTCCAAGTAGTTAATAATGCAAACAAAAGTCAGCCAGGACAAAGAAAGCAGAAGAAAATGTTATTCTTGGGTTCAGATGCTAGAGATGGACATTGACAGAACTTAACCAGTCTGGGAAGGGAAAGGAGAGGAAACTTGTTTTGAGATATACCGTGTCCGAAGTGTTTCCAGCCCAGTCTCTCAGCTAGAGTTCACATTTAGGCAATTATTTATGGATGAGGAAAGTGAGCCAGGGAGAATTTAAGTAAGACTCATGGTCTTGGCAGAAAGTGGCAGAGACAAGATGCGAACTCAGGTTCTGCCTCCACCTCGTGTCATGGAGCATCTGGCCACCAACCCCATGGAGATCCTAAAGGGATCGGACCCCATCTTTACAGCATTCCACACATTGTGAAGTTGACCTACCCTAGACCCACTTCAACCCACAACAGACCGGTGGGTCCATAATCACGACAAATCACAGGTTACAAAATCTGCTTTGGTTCAAATCCCTGAAAAGCTCAGCCTTTATCGGTTGGCTAATTGCCTCATGGATAGAATTTCTCCATTTGTTATTAGTGACAGCAGTGACTTTTTAAAATGGCTCTTTGAAAACATTTTTTTCCCCTTTCTGTAATTCTAAAATACCCTTGACGCATTAAACAGGATCCCAAAGTGCTTTTGTAGGTTAGATCAGATACAACTTTAACGTATCGCTGGTGGCATATTCTAAGGGTATAACCTTTTCAGCCATCACCAGGGGGAAACGACACTGCTCTTGTCCTTACAACACCATCACTGTTACCAGCCTGGAGACAATGGCACCAGAGAGACCTGAGCCTTAATCCTGGTGCCACACTGTTGCTCCTGAGTGACCTTGGCACGTCACAGAGCCTCAGTCAGCCTCAGTTTCCACTCTGTGAAGTGATATTAACAACACTATAAAAATACTAATGGCTGCTATTTTGGGGCACTTATTAAGAGCCAGCTGCTGTGCTAAGCACTTTGCCGACATCATCACAGTATGCATAAAATGAGGGTAATAATGCCCACCTGCTCTGGGTCTTGTGCATCTCCAGTGATTTGGAAAGCATCTGATGCATCTAGCACAAAGCCTAGCTCATTGCGGTCAATAAATGTTGTTACTGTTCTCCTGTCTGTCCCTTTCCTTCTCCTTCTCAGCTCAGGTCACATTAGGTTCCCGGTCACTCAGGCTCTGGTGCTGGGACATAGCAGGTCCATGGGTGTGACTGATCGGTGCTAATGACCAGGACCCTCATCATTCTTATGGGACAGGTACTGAGCCAGGCCAGGGCTTATGCATTATGTTAACCCTGCAGGGTTAAATGCCATGAAGGGGCCATTTGATGAACTGCTGGAGTGAGGGTCCATGTCTTATTCTTAGCTTTAGATGTTTTGTCCTGAGTAGAACAGATGTAGATCAGACTTTACGGATCTTTTCTCACCCTCTGGGACCAGTTTACAGCTGGCCGTATGGAGGGAGGCTCTTAGTGACCAGAGCAGGAATTTGGGAGAAAAATACTTCAGGGGTCTAGAAGAGAGTGCCAGTTATAAATGAGCTTTCTACGTCCATAATGTGTCTTGAAATGATCCCATAAGCAATCACCTTGGTAAGAACAGGCATGATTTAAAAATGCTTATCTCCAATTGTCTAACAAAGGTTTAGGACGTGAAGCTCTTCTTGGTCATAGAACAACTAGGAAATGTACCTGAATCTGGGGAATTATCTTCTTGTGAGTTATATTCTAAGGAAATGCTCCTTGATCACCTTCACCGAAGTACTCTGACTGGTAGACGTCTCAGGGTGTCACTCTAAGATACTTTCTTCAATTGTAATATTTCTTTGAAGTCACAAATTTTATTGTGGTTTGGTTATCTAGTTCTGTGTAACAGACTACCCCCGACTTTGGCACTTAAAACAAGAACAGTTTACTATTTCTCACAATTCTGCGGGTCGATGGTCGTTTTCTACTTCATATGGTGTCAGCTTGGACATTAGGAAGGTCCAAAGTGGTCTCTTGCACAAGGCAGGCAACTGGTGATTGCTGGCTAGGAATTTTGCTGGCAAGGGCCACATGTACTTCTCCATATGGACACCTGTGCTTCCTCCTATCATGGAAGACCCGAGGGTGTCAAATTTATTATAAACAGCACAGCAGTGAAAGTTGCCAGGCCTTCTTGGGGCTTAGGGTCTAGAACCAATGCTGTCTCACTTTCCCTGCATTCTGTTGGTTAAAGCAGGTCATAGGCCCCGCCTGGATTCAGAGGGAGGAACTTACACAAGAACACAAAAACAGGGAGATGTGGTTTATTGGACGTCACCAAAGTATCAGTCTACTACAACATGGGAATTTTGCACCCTATTCCAGAATATATCTGTTACATTTTAGTATAAAAATATATCTGCCCAAATAGTCAAGTAAAATGAATTCTTATGGAAGTTATGGCAATATTCATCCCATGGTTTGGTGGCTTGACCTTGACTTGCTACCATGGTCATGATGCTTGGGAAAGTGAGTTTCAGGTTTTTCTTCTTTTCTCAGCTGAGTCTTGGGACCCAGTAGGGCTGATTTGGGAGGAAAGTGGGAGACGGCCCAGATGATTGGTTCATTTATTTTTCTCACTTAGTACACATCTATGGCTGAATTCCAAAACCAATAGCAGCAATTTTTAATGCTATTCATGTCTATGTTTTTACCCTTTAGCCCCTAGAATTGAATAAATTGTTATAAATTAGAACCTACAAAAATATAGAAAGGACCCTGTTTTGTTACGATGTCCAGGGATGTAACTTAACTTGTTTGGCTCAGCCAATATGTTCTGCTTGAAAAAACAAAGGATTCTTTGCCTGCAAGTGTCACACTGAAAGTATTTTTTTAAGAGGTGAACTTGGGCCAATATGATAGTAAGATGGATATAGATTAGGGGAGCTGTACGGTATGGTTTTAGTAACCCCGCCTGATTCATTTCTCTGATGGCAGAGGAGTGTTTCACCACAGGCAATAACAAGGATACTTTGAAATAGCGTGGCAGCTGGAAAACAAATCATTTTTCTAAGTGTATCTGCCCTTATTTCAGGTCAAAGTCTGCAAATTATCCAAAGGACATATTTCTTGCTTAAGTTATCTGAGCTCTGCTGCCTGAGCAGAGCTGTATATTAGAGTCTGATAGAGCCCAGAGAGAAGGGGGGGACCCCCAAGCACGTAGAATCCACGTAGAGTGCGGGAATCGCGTGGCTGGCATTAGCCCCGCTTCCACATCTTAAACTGTCTGGATGACACACTCCATCTGGTACGTCCGCCAAACTACCACTGCCAACTCGGAAACCTGACTTCTAAAAACTAGAATTGAATTTCTTCGCCCATTCCCTCCATTATATTAGCAAAAGTTTCAAACACACAGAAACGTTAAAGGAATTGTCCAGTGAACACCATAGAGACATCTGGAATCTGCAGTGAAGATCTCTCTATCGTAACAGTCCATCGGTTTTCAGAAGCACTTCAGAGTAGGCAACAGGACGTTTCAACCCTAAATACTTCGAGGAGCGCAAGCTAGAGTTCAATATTTATTTATGGTTTCTCTCATTCTCTCTCTTTCTCCCTCCCTCCTTCTTTCCCTTCCTCCCCGCTTCCCTTCCTTCTTCTCCTTCCTCCCTCCTTTCCTTCTCTCCCTCTCTTTCTCTTTCTTTTTTTGAGGTGAAAGTTACGGGCAGTGAAACATACTAGCCTTAAATGTCCTATTCCGTGACCTTTACACATGCATGCCCCCGTGTGACCCAAAGCCCCATCAAGATCCAGAACATACTATCACCCCATAAAGCTTCCCCCTGTGTCCTTCCAGTTAATCCCCTCCAGCCACACTCCATCAGACACAGTCACTGTTCTAATTTTTTTTCAAACCACAGATTCATTTTGCCTGCTCTAGAGCTTCACCTGAATGGAAGCCTATAGTATGTATTCTGTCTAAGAACTGGGCTTTTCAAAAATCAGATACTTTTTAAAAATCTTCAGCCTGGGAGGCGTATTGCTCCTTTTCCTGCCTCCCAGAAGCAGGAACTGTTGCTCGGGAGTCACCCCTGATGGCTCAGCAATGTTGATATCAGTCCCGATATCAGAGCCTGCCGCAGCCGCTCGTGGACAAGGCGGCTGCAGACGTGCGGGCTGGCGCTGGAAGGGGACAAAAGGCATGGCGTGCCCCTCCAGACACCGCCGATCCCGGGCGCGGCTGTGTTTATCAGCGGGTCGGCCTTTGTGTCTACCAGCCAGGCTCTGTATTATTGATTTTATTCCGCTTGTTGCATGAGACAAAGGAGGAAATCGTTCGCCACAGAGCGCGCAGTGTGATCCATGGGGAGAATGGTGTGTATCTCTGGAGCAGGGTGTGGATGCTTGGCCAAGTAGACAGATGCTGCCCACTCGGCCGCTAGTTGCTGAAAGAGATGCAGCGAGCCAGAGCTGACATTAACTCTGAGGCTTTTCCAAACCCACAGAGCAATTTTGACAACAAGAAACAGGTCACCCCCTTTCTGAGATGGATGCGGTACATTCAGTAACAAAGAGAGGGCAAAACAGATGAAATGCACCCCGGGAGGCCCCTCCAACTAAGTGGTGCAAGGAGATCTCATTAGGCTGTTAAATCCAGGAGACCAGACTGCAGCGAGTATGTTCCCAAGGCTGAGCCGTTCGGTGTTATTCGGATAAACGAAAAATCTAACAGGTGCCCAGAAGTGGCATGCACTGGTCGGACCCCACGCTTGGAGGGGTTTTAATAGTCTGCGCTGCACACCCACATTAATCTAAGAAATATCCTGCTCCAATGCCTTGAATGCATTCCAACTGTGAGCTGGTTCTCGTTGTTTTGCATCGCACATGCTTAATTTAATGGGGCACAGTTTGTATAACCAGACCAGCAGCAATCACGCTTATCTTCGCTAACAGATGATTTTATTTAGTTAGCTCCGTACGTTCATGGGTCATTGACTGCTGAGCCAAGGCAAAGTTGAGCAGTTTGGGGGGCTTACTGCAGTTTCAGCCAACTCAGCTTTCAGTTCTATCTCATTACACGGACCAGTCAGATTCACTCGGCAAGTAACAGAACAATTCCCCCTGCTACCACTCGACCTCCACTTAAATATCCTATCTGAACTTCAGTGCCTGGCTTAAGGCTGGCCAGGACCAAGAAGCTTTGAGTTTTACAGTCTGGAAGTACTGTGATCATGTAAAATTATCATCCAAGCAATAGTTCGTCTACAAAAATCTTGCTGTGAAGTCTCATTTACAAATATATAGAAACATGAGTGATGACAGACATCAAATGAATAAATTGCCATATGCATCTCAAAACAACAGATTCTATCAATCATCTTTAATATTGTCTATGATGCCTTCAAAAAACCACACAGGACTGGGGACATAATTCATAAGTCCTTCCCTCTAATTAGTTACAGCAAAGCCTAATAGATAGAGGGAAATTGGACAGGCATCAGAGAAGATAAGGCATTTGCAACTTGGCTGGGCTGGAATACAATTGCAGGAAAATATATAGATCTATGATTCAAGCTTATTCAAGCAATAATGGGAAAAAATATAACCCTTAGCTAACAGGGCAAGCTGGGACAATACCTTCACAATTTTCCAAACTCAGGACAAACAGAAGGAAGTAAGGGGTGGAGAGACAGCAGGATATTGACAATAAGACAAACAATAACGACAGGAGGCTCACTGGACTTTGTATTCTTTTTTTTTTTTTTTTTTTTTACTGTCTTTTAAATCTTAAAGACATACTTTGCAACTTTCCAGTCCCAACTTTTAAGCAATTATTTTGATGCCGAGATTTCTATTTTCTCTGAACTTGGGGATGCTGCCTGGATGCAATTTTAGAAGTGGATAGGTTTGGAAGTTCCTGGCACTTTTGACCAATTACCTGTCTTGTTCACAACAGCAATCTTTGATGAAAGGCTTTTTTAATTGCTTTTCCCTGGAAGTGATTCTCCCCAAGCAGTTCTCCTCTTCTGCACTTCATCCTGTCCTGGCAGCCAGATAATCGAATCCTAGGAGAGGGATGGGACTCTGGAGCCCGTGGCCAGGCACCCAGAGCCACAGTTAAGAAAGCAGAGGTTTTGGGGGCGCCTGTGCGGTTCAGTTGATTAAGCACCAGACTTCGGCTCAGGTCATGATCTCGGGGTCCTGGGATTGAGCCCCGCATCGGGCTCCGTGCTCAGCGGGGAGTCTGCGTCTCCCTCTCTCTCCCTCTGCCCCCGCTCCTGCTCTCTCACTCTCTCAAATAAATAAATAAAAATCATTAAAAAAAAGAAAAGAAAGCAGAGGTTTCTCAGAAAGGTAGAGTTTGTGGGGTTGCCTTGGCTTCTTGGTAAGGTTTTATGGCTTTTAAACTGATGCTTATCATCTCTTTAAATGTTAAAGAAGGAAGTCCCTTTGAACCCCTGATGGCATTCAATTATGGTCATGATTATAAAATGTCTCAGATCTTTGGGGAGTGTGAGCAAATCAATAGAGTGTTGCAGGGAAGGGAATATAAAGCTCTTCAGGCTTGCCTTTGCCAGGTTTGGCTCCCTTCTGCCACTCAGCCCCGCAAGCCGGAGAAGCCTGGAGTACAAGGGGCTTGCTTGCTGGGTGGAGGCGGGTGGGGATTAACTGCCTAACGATAAAGGACAAATGGTGCCTTGAGATCTTTAACTCATTTGATGAGATTCTTAAAGGGTGTGATAGGGCACTGCTATGTTCTCTTGCAGAAGACCGTGTCAATTTCTAAATAGCATTTTCCTAGGATTCTCAGGCTGCCCCATTTGAGTTAGCCTCTCTCTGTCTCTCTCTGTCTTTGTCTCTCTCTTTCTCTCTTTTGGTGTTGTTGTTCTGTTAAGATAGGTTCTCTGGGAACCAAATCAAAGATGGTTGATCTGTTTTTAATTTTTTTTTCTCAACAAGGCAACTTTAGTTATGCGCATGGCTACACTTCCGGAAGAAATGATATAGCTAATTCAGATTGAGTGGATGATTTGGTCATTCAGGTGAAAGTGCATGCATGCATTTGTTCAGCAACTATTTGTGCAAGAATGCACAAGCTCCATGACAGTAGGGATTATGGTTTCCTTTACCCACTGTTATATCCTCAGTGCCCCAAACACTGCCTGTCTGGGAGGAGGTGCAGTAACCTGTTGGATGGATAGAGCATGCCATGATAGGAATTTGAAAGCACAATTTTTGTCTCTAAGGCTAACCCAGTTCTCATGTCTTGTGGAATCCTGCAAAATGGGAAGGAAAGAAGTGATTTCATGTAGCTCTCTATGGTGTGTCTCTAAAGCGATGTTGTGTCCTGCAGTATTCTGGGCTCTGTAGCCCTTTTACACATCTCTGAAAGGAAAATGGCAGAGGATAAGTGCATTTAAAGGCTCTGCTTGTGGGGCACCTGGGTGGCTCCATCAGTTGAGCGTCTGACTCTTGAGCTCCACTCAGGTTATGATCTCAGGGTTGTGAGATCGAGCCCTGGGTTGGGCTCTGCGCTTTCCGAGTCTCTCTCTTCCTCTTCCTCTGTCCCTTCCCCCACTCACGCACTATCTCTCTAAATAAATACAATCTTTTTTTTTTTTTTTTTAGAAAAGGCTCTGCTTATGTTAAAGAAATAGACATTTCAACAAAATGCCTTTTTCCCCTGTTACTTTTGACTACACTTATACATAAATTATCTCCTACCATACATTTATTTATTTATTTATTTATTTATTTATTTATTTATTTAGAGGGAGAGAGTAGAGGAAGGGTGGAGGGAGAAGGAGAGAGAGAACCTTAAGCAGGCTCCACTCCCAGTGAGGAGCCAGACTCAGGGCTCGGTCTCACAACCCTGAGTGGCTCCCGGTAAGAAGGATGGCAAGGATGGCCACTAGGATAGGTGAGAATAAATGGGTCAGTAAAGAGTGAAGAGTGGGAATTCCCTGACAGTAGCTGGGAATGAGAAGCAAGAGGAGTGGGCATCTTAGGGTGGGGGTACACCTTCCTTTCACAGAATGGCTCATCGGTCTGTTCCTGGAGTCACTGTCACAACTGCAAGAAAGTGATGCGGTTATTGTTAATGCCATTGTGCCCATTTGACGCAGGAAGCAGCCTAGGGTTGGGGGGGCGGCTTTTGTGACTTCTCGTGGCTGGACAGCTCACCAGTAGAAGAGGCCCCCTTCTGAGCCCAAGTTCTTCACCACCATGTCCTGCTTCCCCCACGTATTGCTGTGACGTCCTTTGTGCTTTGGTGGTGACTTCCGCCCCAGGGCCGGTAGCACCAATCTCCATGGTCACTTGCCTGCTGGCACAGGAGCCCCTTGGGTGCTGGCACCTCGAGTCCTGTCCCTGGTCAAAAACATCATGAAGCTGAGAATGAGGCCTGGACCCATGTGGGATTGGAACGGCGGGACCCAGAAGGACAGGGCACAGGAGTAAGCACCCGCTCCCTCCCTGGCCTCGCAAGCCACTTCCTTGGGGCCCTTCTGTTTGATGGCTCACGTGTTGGTCACTCACGTTAGCCGGGGTGGCGAATTCCATCTCGCTCCTGCCACACGGGGGGCAGCAGAGGGCAGAAATGTTAGCTGAAAAGTCCTGTGCGGGACAGACCCAGGGATGTCTGAGGTTCTGTAGCCACGGGAACCTCCACCTAGCCCTGGGGTGGGCAGAAGGCCAGACCCACTGTCCTGGGCTCTGTGCTCCCCCTGACCCGCAAGGAGACCCAGAGGCAGAAAAGCCGATCAGACAAGACAAAGAGGAAAGGTCTCCTCTGCTACTGCTTATTCTTACCCTGATAGCCACAGTTGGCTTAGAACACCAGCTTCGTAAGACAGAGTCATCTCTGATGGAAGTGCTACGACCTCTGTCCCCCAGGTGGGAAGTGACGCTTGCTGATGAGACCCACGAAGCTGCCTCAGAGCGGGTGTCTGGTGTCTGGGCTTGGGAACGTGGGCTTCTGTCTCAGAGAGGACATCTGGGGTGCCGTCACTTTCCCGGAAGACTGCCTCCACGACCCCAGCTGTTCGCAGTGTCCCAGGTGACACCGTGATACAGGAAACTGCATCTGCCTGTGGTTGGATCCAAGGCACTTAGGGGAAGTAGACCTTTCTGTTTGGATAGACGGGCCTTGTTCTTACTATGTACACACACAGACTAGAAGTACACAGCGGCTTAGAAGTTACCGAGGAAAGGGTGTTTTTAGTGCTTTTGGTTTATCTCTGAACAAAGACTTGGCTTGACGGAGATCCATGTCCTCAGTGACATCAAAGAGCCTTTTTGGCTCATCCGAGGGGACAGGGGACAGTCTGGATAAAATAAAAAATGCAAACGCCCCATTTTACAGGTTTGTTTGAAATCCCTTTGCCCGAGTCTTCAATTAAAAAGTTTTCGACACCTGGAAACCTCTATCAATTTGAGTACAAGAGCGTTTTCTCCTGCACGCATCAGGAAGCAGAATATTGATCTAAAGACAACTGAGGAGGTCGCAGGCGTAAGGAGTGGGCGGTGCTGATGGACTCCCCACAGTAGACAGTTGCTTCACAGTTTAACCTAGAAATAAAATTACCAAGCACAACATCGTAAACGGAATGGTATTTTCTAAAGGACAATGCACAATTATGTTGCATATTTAAGGTTTTTTCCAGCAAATATCTCACAGATAGAACTCCCAAAATGAAGAGATAAATATAAATCACTCTAAGCACTGTTAAAAGTTTAAAAGCTTAAACACTGCTCTAAGTCCTATAAAATAAGCATAAATGCACCATAAGTACTGATTATATAACAAACCCCAAATCATTATGAAGAGCATATTTATTTTTGTCTGTCTCTTTATTTATAACCCTGCTTTTTCCAAATCTGTTGGATGTGCCTAACGTGGAGTTAGGGCGGGGGAGTGAACTGGAGAAGGTGGCTGGGTCTTGTGTCCCCTTCATTCAACCGGCTTCTTCACTAAAACCCCAGCTCTCCCCACGTCTACACTATAACCCCCCCTGCTCCAAATGCTCAGAAACTCACCTTTCCCTTCCAAGTATGCGTGCACATTCCTTTAGTAACTTTACTTACTAGTAGTTGAATCTAAAGACTACCATCAATACTCTCGGTGGTTTTGACTTTAAGGGTCTTTGTCTTTTTCCCACCAGGAACTTTAAACAATTCTTGTGTGTTCTTCTTTTGGACGGTTCGACGGATCCACAAACACGCTTTAGGGACTTGGGAATTGGGGTGAATCTGTGAATCTGTCTCCTACTTCACAGCAGGTCGAGAGAAAGAGAAGTGAAATGAAAAGCTTCAGGACTGGGAGTGGGATTTGGGGTGCTGTTTTGTTTTCTATTTTTGGTCCTTGTAAGAGAAATCTGAATTTTTGTAAACAGTCAGTATACATTGGTTTTACCAAAAAATATATTTTTTTAAATTTCAGATTATCATAAGGAGGAGGAAAGTAGGCAAACGAATCCACAGGGCTAGTAGTGGAAAGGTAGAGACAACAGAAGGCCACTTCACTTAAAGAACATCTGCTAACTCTCCCCCTTCGACTTTTGGGTGCTTGATCTAGGAGCCCTGACTCCTCTCCACTGTGTCTCTGTGATGGTGGAGACAGAATGGGCTCTGCTGTCAGAAAGCCTTGGGTTCAAACCTCAACCCTGCTGCTATTAACTTTATGATGTCAGCCAATTTCCTCAAATGGAGCCTTAGTTATTTCATCTGTAAAATGGGTACAATCAAGCCTGCTATAGCTTCTGAGAGGTCTAAGTGCCACAATTGTCAAGTGACTAGCTTGGTTTCCCACGTGTACAAACAAATTAACTCCATGATTCTTCATCCCTTTCCTCACCCTGTCCCACCTCATTACAATCACCATGTAAGCAAGAGATAAGGGAAATTTGAGTCTATGTGGCTGCTCAACTGAACAATCTATACATGTGGCTCTTTGAATGAAAATGAAATAAAATTAAGATTTTAGTTCCTTATTTCAAATAGCTGTGAAGGAGGACAGCACGGATGGAATATTTCTATCATCACAGAAAGATCTGTTGGCCTTTCTGACTCTCTTGCAGAGGTATGTCACAGTTCTGGCCAGCAGATTAAACAGAAGTCCTGGGCCAATCTTCCCTGGGAGGCAGCTGGAGCTGCAGGGTGAAGGCTGTGACCACGGGGTGCCTCTGAGGATGGAAGCCATGGGATGGAGCGGAGCAATACTTTAGAGCTGATCATTTGGTGATGTCCTATAGCTAATCATGTCCTCACAATTTCCTCCTGTCCGTCCTTCCAGTTCCCATGTAATGATCATCCCAGAACTGAGATACTAACTCTATCTTAATTTGGGCAAAGTCTTTGATTTCAATGAATAATTTTTTTAAGATTTTATTATTTATTTATTTATTTATTTATTTATTTATTTATTTATTTATGAGAGAGCGCACACATGAAGAGGGGGGCAAGAGAGGGAGGGAGAGGGAGAGACTTTCAAGCAGACTCCCCACTGAGCATGGGGTGGATATGGGCTTGATCTCACAACCCTGAGATCATGACCTGAGCTGAAATCAAGAGTCTGACGCTTTACCCACTGAGCCACCCAGGTGCCCCAAATCATTTTTTTTTAATGTGAAAAGAGGCCAAGTAGAAGAAGCAGTGTATCCTTAGTAGGCAGGAAAATGTCCCTTTCTCCTGACCGTCATTTTTCTTTCTTTTCTCTTTCCTTTCCTTCCATCTTCCCTCCCACCCTCCTTCCTTCCTTCCCTCCCACCCTCCTTCCTTCCTTCCTTCCTTCCTTCCTTCCGAATATATTAAAGAAATTTACCTGGCCTGGGACCGGTGGTCTTTTTACTGACTCAGGGGGCTGCTTCATCAGTGAACCTGGAGAACTCCCCACCTGGAGTATCACTCAGCAGATGCTTCAACTATTACTGAACAGCTGCTTCAGGCAGCTCAAAATTAGTGAATCTAAATGAACAGCACCTACAATGCCAAAGAGAAGAAGTGAGAAAAAAATCTGATAGGTGCTAAAAATCCACTTAAGTATGGAAATGCCCTTACCTCTAAACACCTTCTTCTCTGGCCTCCCTTTCTTAATCAGAAGTTATTAGAGATTATTTTTTTTCCTTACCCTGTATGCTGGGCACATGGTGTTCTGAGCTGAGAATTCATGAATTCTAATCCCCATCGTTGAATTGGCTTCTTGCCTAACCTTGGGCAGAGGACACACGGTATCTTTAATGCATTCCTCCTGGAATCACATAAAATGCTATAAAAGGTTTAATTATTAATGGAATTTGCAGAGAACTTGCCTCACTGTATAACTCCAGCCAACCTTAATTTTTAATCTTTATAAATACCTTTGAATTTTAATGAGATAAGTTCTCAGCAAGGCAACCATTCATTCTTCAAGCATGGCCTCTAATTTACGGTTTCTTACATGCTTTGCTTTGACCTCCTCTTCCTAATTTCACTGTGGATGGTTTCTCACCATCATTCACCACTGTAATATTCTTATCTTATAACAACTGTTGTTTAAGAAAATATAGTTGAAAAAGCAGAAGTTAATTGCTAAGAAGGCATCTGAGTTTTCTGTGAATGTTTTCATTCAAATTCTGCTTCTCCGGGGGAAATCGGAGGGGTAGACGAACCATGAGAGGCGATGGACTCTGAAAAACAAACTGAGGGTTCTAGGGGGGAGGGGGTGGGAGGATGGGTTAGCCTGGTGATGGGTATTAAAGAGGGCACGTTCTGCATGGAGCACTGGGTGTTATGCACAAACAATGAATCATGGAACACTTCATCTAAAACTAATGATGTAATGTATGGGGATTAACGTAAGAATAAAAAAAATTCTGCTTCTCCTCTGATATCAGAGAGAAAACTTTAGTGATATTATTTCAAGTAACAAGGTATATTGTATGAAGGGAGAGGAGATATTTCTCTCACATTACATATGCTTCTTTTTTTTTTAAAGATTTTATTTATTTATTTGAGAGAGAGAATGAGACAGAGAGCATGAGAGGGGGGAGGGTCAGAGGGAGAAGCAGACTCCCCGCTGAGCAGAGAGCCCGATGTGGGACTCGATCCCGGGACTCCAGGATCATGACCTGAGCCGAAGGCAGCCGCTTAACCGACTGAGCCACCCAGGCGCCCCTACATACGCTTCTTGACTACAAAGCTGTTTTTTAAAATTTAGATGCAGTACTCTTATAGGAACAATTTTATAAATGGTGGTTATAGTATGAGGTTAGCCCACATAAGTCTATTTTACTCAAAGCCAAATCTCTAGTTTGCAATGAAAAATAGTCAAAAGAAATGCTATTATAATCCAAGTATTTGAATGCAACAGAAAATATCTGCATTTTTGTTCAGAAATCTCTGCCTTTTCTCCTCCTTTATACCAATATTTTCCAACACTTACACTGTTCGTCAATCTTGAGGAGCATTAAAAATTTGTGTTTTCCTTTAATAAATAGAAGTAAAGATAGGAAGAGAGTGAGATGATGCTCATGTGATGGAAAGCATTAGATGAGAGCGGAAGGCACACAGGGAGACAAGGTGCACATTTGTGAGCTACCTTATTCTGGAAGCTACAATACAGTGGGGAAGGAAGAAGGTGGGAGAGGTGTTGAGGGAAGGAAAGTTTCCTCCAGTGAAACACCAGGTGACACTATTATCCCCATACCTACCAAGGTAGGATTTTAGAATGTGTGTGTGTGAGAGAGAGAGAGAGAAAGAGAGAGAGACAGAGAGAAACTAGGAATGTACAAGGAAATGAAGTGGGCACAGGATCAGGGCTTTAAAAGTGTGGGCAGTGTCCATCAACGGATAAATGGATAAACAAAATATGGCACATACATATAATGGACTGTTAGCCTGAAACAGGAAGGAGGTTCTGACATATGTTACAACATATATTAACCTTGACAACATTATGCTAAGTGATATAAGCCAGCCACAAAAGGACAAATACTCTATGATTCCACAAGGAGGTCCCTATAGTAGTCAAATTCATAGAGACAAGAGGTAGAATGATGATTGCCAGGGCCTAAGGGGAAGAGAGGCAGGAGGAGTTGCTTAATGGGTATAGAGTTTCAGTTCTTCAAGATAAAAAGAGCTCAGGAGATGGATGGTGTGATGATTGTGTAAAAGTGTGAATGTACTTAATGCCATTGAACTGTATACTTCTAAGGAGTTAAGATGCTAAATTTTATGTTAAAAAAAAGATGTAGTGGATATAATTAAAGAATGATGTAATTTTCTACTTCTCCTGAATGACAGAAGGTAGGATATAAGAGAGGACAAGAGGAAAATAAGTTTTTTACCAAATTGTCTCATAAGCTAGTGCTTTTTAAACTGCATGTGTCAGCTCATTAGTGGGTCATAGAAGTCAGTTTTTGAGAAATCAAAATAAAGTTGAATTAAGTTGTGTTTTAAAAAGTGCATCACCCTATTGAGAGTAAATATGTTATATGAAATTTTAGGTGAACACTGACTTATGTGTAACCAGGTTGCAATATAAAAAATATTTCTTCATTTGGCTTGCAAGCAAAATCAGGGAATCATGTTGTTTGTGTGGTGCCTTAAGATGGTTAATCGGAAGTCTCCTGTAGGTGGAGGCTACATGGGAGGCTACCAAATGAATACAGATGAAAGGAGGAAGGGTCTTGTCAAGCTGATGGCAGTGAAGGGAGTGAAGGAAGACAGACATGGGGGAGATGATAGAGGCAGGGTGGTTGAGATTTGGCCATTGATTGTGAGGAGAAGGGAAAACCAAAACTGTTTTTGTTTCCATCTGGGCATGTGAGGGAAGAGTGAGAGAAGAGATATAAGGACACTGTGGAGGATAATGTGGGGATGAGAGACAGAAACAACACCCCACAGAAAATGGCCCAAAAGAAGCTGAAAACGGAGAACAAGCTCAGAAGAGCCATGGGGCTAGAGTTGTTGATGGAGAAAGATCTGTATGGAGGAAAACTTTGAGGCCTGAAAGAAGTGTATCGTTGGAGTTGGAGAGAAGATGTTAAGGGGGGGAAAAAAAAAAAGAAGATGCCAATTCCAGAACTCCAGGCTTGGGAATGTCTAGAATTCAGAAGGAGCAAGAAGAAGAAAAAGATAAGGAAATGAGAGAAGCAACATCATGGGAATGACAAGACAGGAGAGGATGAAGAAGTTGGAGGCTGAGAGGAAGACAGATGATGGAACTGTGAGGTGGAGACAATCAGTAACAATGGAGGGCAGCTTCACCAGACCACCATGGGCAGACAGACCTTTAGGAGAAGAGGATACATGGCTGTGTGTTCTGGTGGCAGGGTCCCCAGGCATTGAGAGTGGCAGGGACAAAAGGGAGAGTGGCTGAGATTTGATTTGGCCCTTGCAACTGGCTGCCTCTTCCCACCTTTGCCCAACCCCCACATCAGTGACTCTTGCCAGACTTAGTGTATTTTCCATCAAACAGACCCATCCCTTGTCCCTCTCTCAGGACCCTCGGGTTAGTGGATGGTGATAGGCTCTATCCAGTCACCTAACAACCAGGTCCATGAAGAAGAAAGGTAATAGGTGAGAGAAGTTTGCAGTCAGAAGTGCCTTCTGGGCGCCCTTGTAATCACACGTGGGCAGCTGTCTGCTCTGCCTGTGGACAGATTGCTTTGCTTTCAGTGTTTCTGTTTATTCCTTTGTAAATTGTGCTTATCAGTATACAACCCCCACCCCCCAACCTGGGATCATTCTTTACTTTTTCCTTTTGCAAAAGTAATTTTTAAATGCTTTTTTTCCTTAACAAAGAAAAAGGAAAAAGAAAGAAAAGAAAAACTTGACCAGTTATGAGGCTCAAAAATGTCCAGTATGCTTTTGGGGAAATTCAAATCATTTCTATAAAGTACAGTGGAGGGTAGGATGTTTCTGGAAGATCTGGACTAAGTATGGAATCAACATTCACTGAATTGAAACGTGTATCTCATTGAAACCACAAAAAAATGTACTTAGCATCACACTACTATAAATGATGCTCAATGTGAACTTGACACCTACAACTCTGGTTCTGGTAGGCAGGACTCCTTCTAATGCAGGTTTCAACTAAATGGTTATATATGAGAGGCAAAAAAAAAAAAAAAAGGATGTTAAACCCAGTTAGAAGGCCGTCACCTGTGAAGAAGGGGTTTCATTGGATAAGTTGCATAATCATTTCTGTCACAACAGAACATTTTTAGAAAGTGAACTGAGAAACATATTGAATTTGGAATCCCACTTAGTATTTTGGTAAAAGTCTGGGTTTCTTGGGTCCCCATTATTATCAACAGGAACAATAAAGAAACAGAAACATATTCTCTGAGTTAGTTAAACGTGTCTTTTAACACGTGGAACAAAAAATAGCACACATATTTTTGTATCTGGCAAAAATCCAAGAGCTTTGTCTACTTCTGCTCAGGCTGGGGATAAAACTTACACCATCAACAAGTAGCAGGGAATGAAAATAATCCATTCTGTTGATAAAGTAATGGATTTTGCCTGGTTGTCTTTGGAGATATTTTTTTTTTTTCTTTTAAAGATTAATGCCTGCTTTGCTTTTCCTACTTCTCCCAAGCATATGTGCTTGGTTTGATGTAAATATAAAGTGGTTATGGACCCCATCATCTCATCCTATGTTGTATTTTGCTGTGCTCTATTTTTGAATACATTCAAAATCTTGTCCAAGTTTATAGTTTCTGAAACCCCAATGTCTTATATAAGGGCCAGTCAATACCATTTAGCTATTTCTTGCCTTCTCTATTAGTTGTGGTACCAGACCAGGAGATGCCCCCGGAGACATTCTCTGAAAACCTTTACTGCTAAAGAAATACTCAGCTGTGTTTAGCATTAACTGGGGAGCTCTGTTCCTTTAAGATGTCAAAGTTCAGGAAGCTGAAGTTACTCGGATATTGGATACCAGAAAAGAGATACAGGCTCCCTCTGGCCGGACCCTTCAAACAAGTGAGTCTGTTTCATTTGTAAAATGTAGGGAGCCATGTTTACCTCTGCGTTTGTATGATTGCCTTTGGGAGATCCTTAACATACATCTGATGAATGGATGACTCAATGAACAAGAAAACTGAGGTCAAGCCTTTGGGAAGCATACCATGTCAAATCAGAAGGGACTCATCTAGTCATTAAAATAGGTGCAGTGAAAGGCCTTTACACCTTTCTAGACTTGAAAACTTCTCTATAATAACTATCGATTACTTTTGTAATCTGATAAAAACAAAGAAAGAAAAAAATAAACAGAACACTAGTAAAAAAATAAAAAGAGATCTAATTGCTTTTTTAAGGATGGCACTAATTTACTTCATGACACATTTCTTTAACGTTTTTCTCATTTGCACCAAGTGATGTTTTAACAGTGCACAATACACACACTTGCATACTCAGTGAGTTACTGATAAAAACATTAAGTCAACAAACATTTATTGAGCACTTATTGCATAGCAGGGTGCTTTCTAGGCACTGTGGGGGATTTATGGATAAATAATACATGAGTCAGACCTTCAAGGAGCTCACTGATGATGCAGGTGGGACCAAAGCCATAATTGTTAATGATGAATGGTAACTTTCAGTGGTAAACTGTTCTTTACAAGCAAGTAACATGCTTTGTCCATATTAAAAACATATCCGATGGCACAAGGCACATCTCTGACATTTTTTAATTAAATTTTTACTTTGAGAACATTGTAGATTCACATGCAGTTGTAAGAAATAATATAGAGCAATCTCATGTACCCGTTACACAGTTTTCCCCAATGGTAACAGCTTGTAAAATTGTAGTACAATATCACAACTAGGATATTGACATTGATACAGTCAAGACACAGAGCATTTCTATCACCACATGGATCCCTCATGCTGCCCTTTTATAGCTACACCCAGTTCCCTCCCAGGCTCTTCTCTTCTAGCCCTAACCCCTTGGCAACCACTAATCTGTTCTCTATTTCTATAAATTTGTCAGTTCAAGAATGTTATATATATGGAGTCATACAAGATATAGCCTTCTGGATTTTTTTCACTCGGTATAATTCTCCAGAAACTCATCCAGGTTGTTGTGTGTATCAATAGTTTGTTTTATTTGTTTCTGAGTGGTGTCCCAGGGTACAGATGTAGCCGAGTTTGCTTACCAGTCTCTTATTGAAGGACATCTAGGCTGTTTCCCATTTTAAGCTGTTATGGATAAAGCTGCTATAAACATTTATGTACATTGTGTGAACATAAGTTTCCATTCCTCTAGAATATATGCCCAGGAATGCGATTGCTGAATGGAATGGTAGTTGCATATTAAGGTTTTTTAAAAGAAACTGCCAAAATATTTTCCAGAATGGCTGTACCATTTCACATTTGTATCAGCAATAGATGAGTGATTTGGCTTCTCCACACACTTGCCAGCCTTTGGTGTTGCCACAAATTTTGTTTCAGCCATTCTGATAGGTGTGTAGTGATATCTCCTTGGGGTTTCACTTCCCGTTCCTTTAACGACTAATTATTTCGAATACCTTTCGTGTGCTCGGTTGCCTTATGCCATCCGTATGCATTTCCGTGAAATGTCTCTTCATACCTTTTGTCCATCTTCGAACTGAATTGTTAGTTGTTTTCTTAAGTTGAGCTTTGAGCATTCTTTATGTATTCCAGGTATTAGTCCTTTATCAGATATGTGGCTTGCAAATTTTTAGGTCTTTTCATCTCTTATAATAGGATCTGTAGCAAAAGCTTTTGTTTTTGATGAAGTCCAGTTTATTAATTTTTCCCTTTGTGGATCATGCTTTTGGTGTCAAATCTAGGAAAGCTTTGTCTTGCCATAAATCCTGAAGATTGTCTTCTTTCTAGTTTTTTCCCCCTAAAAAGTCCTATAGTTTTATGTTTTACGTTTAAGTCCATAATTCAGTTTTTAGTTGGTATTTGTATGAGGTGCAAGACTTAGGTCATGGTTCAGGGGTCTTTTTGCCCATGGATGTCCAATTGCTCAAGCCCCATTTGCTGAAAGGCTACTAGTTTCCTAGAAATTATCACAAACATGGTGGTTTAAAACAACAGAAATGTATTTTCTCACATTCCTGCAAGTCAGAAGTCCGAAATCAATGTTGACAGGGCTGTGCTCCGTCTAATGGCTCTAGCAGAGCATCTTTCCTCGCCTTTTCTAATGCTTGTGTTCCTTGGCTTATAGACCCATCACCTCCCAATCTCTGGCTCCATTTTCACGTGCTGTTTTCCCTCTCTATGGGCACACTCTCTATGCCTTCTGTTTCTGTCCTGTATATGGACACTCATCATTGGATTTAAGGCCCACCTGAACCCAGGATGACCTCATCTTGAAATCTTTACCTTAATTATAACTGCAAGGACTCTTATTCCAAATAGGGTCACCTTCTGAGGTTGCAAGACGTATCTTTTTGAGGCCACTGTTCAACCCACTACAGTTATCTTTCCTTCTGCTCAATTGTGTTTTCATGCTTTTCAAAGATCAGTTGGGCATAGCTGTGTGGGTTTATTTCCGGGTTCTCTATTCTAACCATTAATTTACATATCTATCTCTCCATCAGTAGCACATAGCCATTATGACTGTAGCTGTGTAAGTTTTGAAATCAGATATACTGATTCTTCTCATTCTTCTTCCTTTTCAAAACTATTTTTAGCTATCCTATATATTGCATTTCCATATACATTTTTCAGAACAATATTGCCAATATCTACAAAAAATTTCACTGGGATTTTGATAGGAATTGTGTTAATTTGGAGAGAATGGAAATCTTTACTGTGTTGAGTTTTCAATCCATGAACATAGTATGTTTCTCTATTTATTTATATCTTCTTTGATTTCTTTCATCAAGATTGTTTTCAGTATATAATCCCGGCACATATTATGTTAGATTTATACCTAAGTATTTCGTTTTGGAGGAGCAATTTAAGATGGTATTGCATTTTAAATTTTGGTGTCCACAGTTCATTGTTAGGCTTAGAAATACAATTTAATTCATGTTTACTTGCATCCTTACAAGCTTGCTGAACTCACTTATTCTAAGAGTTTTTTTATTTTGTAGATTTTTAAAAAAAAATTTTCTATATAGACTTTCATGGCCTCTTCAAATAGAGATAGTTTATTTTTTCCTTCCCATCCTGTGCTTGTTACTTCCTTTTATTTGCCTATTGTACTGGCTGGCGCTTCCACTACTGTGTTGAGTAAGAATGGTGAGAGCCTTGCCTTTATTCCTGATCTTGACGGGAGTGTATTCAGTCTTTTACCATTAAGTACAATGGTAGATTTACCGTTAAGCATATTGTAGTTTTCTATATAGATGCTTTATATCAAGTTGAGAAACCTTGAGGTGCACCCATTAGAAGATGGGGCCTAGGAAGACTTGGCTAGGTTTCATGGTGGGTTCTTAGCTCAGTAGACATATGAGGTGCTGTTTAGGAAACTGAAGGAGACACTTGTCAACAGACAGGACTAGTCAGGGTGATCAAAAATAACAGTGCTGATACCTGCTACAACATGGTGAACCTTGAAAGCACTGTTAAGTGAAAGGATACCAGACACAAAAGCACACATATTGTATGATTCTATTTATCTGAATTATCCAGTTGAGGCAAACCCTTAGAGATGGAAAACAGATGAGTGGTTGCCATGGGCTGAGGGGAGGGGAGGAAATGGGGAGTGACTGCCTCATAGGTCCAGGGGTTCCATTTCTGGCGATAGTTGTGCAAAACTGTGAATGTACTTCATGCCATTGAACTGTACACTTTAAAATGATACATTTTATGTTATGTGTATTTTACTGTAATTTAAATAAATGATGGAAAATTTAAAAAAACTAAAAAACTTCAAAAAACAACAACAAACCCAGCAGTATTTCTAATCCCTGTGCCCAGCAGACATTACTAATTGATCATGGCACTCTTCCACTAAGCCCCCAATCCTCTCAGCATAATGCTTTATGGAGGCACTTCCAATCAATAGGAGAAGGCATGGATGAAAAAGATCTGTTTTCCATCTCAGGCAAGGAGCCCATCTGGCCGCACAGGATGTCCAATCTAGAGCAGCACAGTGCATCCCAGAGCCCTTCGAAGCAGGCCTGGGGCTGCTCATTTCTTGCCTCCCTCAATCAGAATTGGTCCAGGGCCGGGTACAGCTGAGCCTGTGGATGCCGAACTCGGTTACAACAGCTGACATTAGTCAAGGGCCAAGAGGCAGAGAAAAAACCATGTTACTTTTTGTATTAAGATCCAAGACATAGCAGCTCTATATTGTTAATTCCTAAAGATTTCAAAGCAGCCTGCTTGCAAGTTGAATTTCAGGGGAGAGATGGGAGTGATTTATGGTGACAGCTATTAAGCTTTTATAGAACATAATACATGTGTTCTTGCTCCTACCATAAAATTAATTGTTGCTAATTAGTTAGGGCTGCCAGCTCACTTGTGTGTGAGAGTCTGTCACACTCCCTTCTCCTGGTCCTGTTAATTAGTCTTCCGAGTCTCATCCTATCCCTGTGTCCTGTAGCTTTTCCCTCCCTGTCTATTTCTTATTTAAACAATCAAGCCTGCTTGTTGGCCTTGGTTGGTTTTGGACAGAGGTTTGACTTTGGTGGCAGAGAAATCCTTGTGGGTAGTCTAATGATGGCAGGTGAGACAAATAATGTTTTGCACACCATTAGGCATGAGACAAGTGCATCTGACCCACAATGAACATCTGTCTTTCAAAAGTTCTTTTTTACCAAGGACCAAATTGCTATGAAATAATGCAATTAAACTTGGGGTACTTGGTTCAGGTCATCCCTTTCTGGGTGGCTGGAGTCTGGGGCAGAGGTGGCTCTGCTGGAATGCTAGCCCGTACATGTGTGCAGCAGTGGGAACACCCGGGCAGGGCTCCTCTTGGCCACAGTGACAGCTGCCTGGTGGGGCACATTGGAAGTCTCAGCTCCCAGAGAGATGCTTTGAGGTGGTGTAGGTACCCTCGCGGTGATTGAGCTTGTCTGCAGCCTTGTCGCCCTCAGACTAGCTCTGGCATATTTGCCTAGGGAGTGCTGGTTGTATAATTGCTGTTGACATTTCCACGGGAAAAGAAGGTCAGTTCTGTTGGATTTTTCTGCGAGCAGGGCGCCTGCTTTGTCCAACCAGCGTGTATCTTCAACCAGCGTGAATCTAAGGGTGACAGCCTCATGAAGTTATTATCACATATAGTGACAATAAAAAGAAAAGGTTTTTCCTAAATACACTTCTGCACCCAATGAAGCTTGTTCACTCCTCTGCTCAATGAGCCAACAAAACAGGCGCAGGAGAGAGAAGAATCCCGTTTCCACTGATTGCATCGTGCATGCCTCTGCCTACCTCCTGTGAGGAGGCTTATTTCACACATCCCCATGACAGAGTAATGTGACTTCATTGACTGGCAAGCAGCTGTTGGTACAGCATGTGAGGTGTCTGGGTGTGCGTGTGTGTGTAATGCCCACACACTGAAATGAAGAGGGAATGGAAAGCATGATACAGCCATTGAAATTTAAAGGGGAAGGATGCCTTTATTACAATTCACTTATGAAATAGAGGCTGTGGCTATGTTCAAATCTGATCATGTGTACAGACACGCCTGCCAGGCCAAAAAAGGGAATGCGTTTCAACCCTGAACCTGTTTTGCTTCTGAGCACGTCTTCAGATCCCAGGTGCTGGAAAGGCCCGAGCCAAGCACTGAGAATCTGGTTGGACCAGACAATCAAGTTATTGGGATCCAGGCTCTCCAACCACCAGTGTTATACTTGTCTATGGCCTGCCCCTTCGCCGTCTCGGCTCCATACCTGGGGCTTTGCACCTGCTACTCACCTGCTTTGCCCCTGTTCTTCATCTTCCCCTGCATCTCCTCGGAGGTGATATGGGTCCAATGAAAGGTGACTCTTGAACAACATCTTCTGACACTTAGGTGCAGGAATTCATATGACACGAATCCATAACTCACTGCATTGGGAAGGTCTGAAGATGAGCCCGAAGGTGTTTGCGCAGATGTATAACCGTTTTACTTCTGAGAAGTCTTCTTGGATAGAAGACCAAGGGATGAAATAAGGAATCTTTTTGACAAATTCATGTGATATTTTTTAAAGATTTTATTTATTTATCTGTTTGAGAGAGAGAGAGAGCAAGACAGAGCAGGGGAAGGAGCATAAGGAGAAGGACAAGCAGACTCCACGCTGAGTTTGGAGCCCGATGTGGGGCTCAATCCCAGGACACTGAGATCATGACCTGAGCCAAAATCAAGAGTTGGCTGCTTAACTGAGTGAGCCACCCAGGCGCCCCAAATTCATGTGATTTTTAATGAACCCTTTGCTTTGGCAACTCTGGATCACTTGGCAGCATGGCTAAGGGGAAATGTGATTGAGAGAAGCTGGTCATGTTTCTGAGAGTCATGTGGAGTATGGTAGCTGAGTGAATAATTCTTTGCTCAGATTATCAACAAGTTGGCTGTTACGATTTATAGCTTTCTTTTTATTTTCATTGCCACACTGTAACCCAGGACTTCATGATTATGCCTTTATTAATGCAAACATCTAGCTTCTCTCTTTGCTTCTGGGTGCATTTAATACACTGAGCATATTCCTACCAGAAAATATGCTGCTTATATAATGCCACACCCTCATTCAGGAACCTATGATAGCTCCCATCTACTTATTGGATCAAATCTAGACCTCTCAGCTAACCCACAGGCGCTCTATGATCTGGTCTCATTTAACCAATGGGAACTTCTATTGAAACCCTAATCCTGCCCCCTCTCACCACACCCTGGATTAACCAGAGCAGCTGTATTCCTACTACCCTGCCTTTGTGCCTTGGCTTCTCCTTGTTTCTTAAGAGCCCTGCCCCACTTTGCCTCTAACTATTCAAAGAGATCCATTCTTCACATTTCAACCCAGACCTTTTTCCTTTTTCTTTTCTTTTCTTTTCTTTTTTTTTAAATCTGTGAAACCTTTCTATAATTCCCATACACATTAACTTCTCCTTCTTGACTTCCTATCCCTCCGGTAGGCAAATGCTTGGCACTATTTTTGATTAGCATCTTGCATTGATCTTAGTGTCTGACCTACCAGTTTTATGTCTGGAATGAAGCTTCTTACTCTCTTGGTCTCCAGAATGCCCACTCTGCCACTCGGGCATTAGGGATATTGAACTTGGAATTAAAAGGCCACGCTGGGGCTTTGGCTCTAGAACTGACCAGCTGTGCAGACTTGGATGAACTCCCTGGCCTCTCTGAGCCTCTGTGTTCTCAGCTGTGAAATGGAACTCAGGACATTTTCATAGCCTATTTCACCGAGTTGTTTTAAGGTTCAAATTAAAGACCGTGGGAGAGTACTTTATGAGCCTGAAAGTACTCGGAGAACAGCAGGCCCCATTATTATTGTTGTTGTGTGTCATAGTTAACATTACTTTGAACCAATGAAGTGTATCTGTAAGTCACCGTGTAATCTTGAGTGTGAAGTTGCTAAATAGCAGTGGTCCCAACACATAACATTTATAGCACATTTTATTTGTTAGAGTACTTTTTATTTAGCATACCATTTCGTTTTCACTAGGGGGCAGGGAGCAGGTATTTTTATTCCCATTTTACAGCTAAAGGAAATAAATTGAAATTGGACAGAGAGTTTAAGTAAATTGCTCTTAGTCAAGTGGTTAGATATTAGCAGAGATTGGACTGGGGCTTCCTTTCTGCGCATTACTCCCTGCCTGCGGACTGTGGCCATTTTCACTCATCACTTGCCCCGTTATCATCCTGGGCCCTGCACAGGGAACACCTCCCTCCTCGTTTCTCATTTCTCTTCCTCCATGGGCATTTTCCTCCTTGGCCTTCACAGGTTCTTGGATGGTTAGGGTCGTTTCATCTAGGCTTGTAATCACTGTGTACCTGCATAAGATGGAGGGACAAAATCTAAGCATATTTTTTCTGTGCCTTACAAACATTGGATCACTCAAGCATTTCTAGGGGGAGGAGCCCAGACCAAATTAGTGACTGGAGTCTGATGGTAGGCCCTCAGCGTAAGCTCAGGCTCCACTGTAGACGTCATTCCTCCTGAGAAATCAGGTTCTTCCTAGAGGCTTGTCTGCCCAGGTCCCAGTGGGTCTACCAGGCAGGACTAGACACTTTTTAGTGATACCCCCAGGTACCCCCAAACTGATTTCTTCCTCAACTTCAGCATACCGTAAAATTTAATGTTGGCTTATTCTTGAATGAATTTGTTTAATATAATCTACTCCAAATATTTGATATCATTTCAGTACTTTGGACCATGCCAACCCTGAATTAAATGGTTTGTATTAACGCATAAGAACAGAAGTTTTAATCACATTCAGTATAAGTAGTTCCCTTTGTAATAGCAGCATTGAAACTCTCGCAGGAGAAGGCAATTTCTATAAAAGACTTCATTATAAAACCTGGGGAACCATAACAGGAGCTGGATTTGTGGGACCCTCTCTTAGTTTCCCAACAGGACCCCAAAGCCCAATGGGTGGGAACTGTTCTCTCCTCTCTCAAGCAGTACAATTAGGTAAATGTTACTTAGTTGTGTACTTCTTACAACTGTTCTCCAGAAACAGAACTTGTATCATTGACTGCAAAAATTGGAAGTATTCCAGCTGACAGAAGCCCACAGAACAAGAACAAGTCTTCATCATAAGACAGAGAGGAAAGGGACCCGAACACCATGACTCTCACGTTATAAATCTGCTCACAGCTCATAAACCGCCTTCATCACTATGCTTCTTGACATGAATTCACACCCAAGGTTTTGCAGCTCATCAAAGATGGAAAGTGTAAATAGGCAGAAGACAAAAGAGATAAATCTGGTAGCTATGGAGGAAGAGTGATTTGACTTCCGGGGACAGACTATAGCAATATTCCACTGACTTCATATCGCCTTTGCCTTTCCCGATTTCCTCTGTTCTTACTCTTTTGAGGTATTTATTGTATTTGGATGATAAATGTCTATAATGAGAGAGATCAGAGTATAATGAAAATGGCATTGGATTTAAGGGCAAGCAAATGGGTTTTGGGTCCTGGCTCAGTTCTGGCAAATGAGCACTTTTACTGTGCCTTACTGTCCTCGTTTATAAAACGGATAGGTTATTTAAGGTCTTGCTTGAGCTCTTGGAGAACATCCCATCTGCTTTGGAGACTCCAAGAAGCACTTCCTTAGAAAGGTAGTGAAGACATTCCATCTGGACTGTTGAGCTGAGCATATCCATACAGTGAAGGGAAGGAGAGGTGGAAATCCTTAATGGGTAAGATTTCTCAATAGATTTTTGGAAGAGAGATGGTGTGTGGTCATCATGGGCATGCATGAAACACAGTAGAGGAATCTTCATTTCAGAATATGCTATAGGGGGTCTGAGGTGGAGACAGGACTGCCCTATTGCTCTCCAGGCTTGGAGCCAACAAATGCAGCAGGTACAGTAGAGAGTATCTATGGGAAAGGGCTTACACATACTGGCAGGGCAACTGAATGAGTGGTATGCACCACCCCCTCCAATCTGGCAGAAAAACAGATAGCCACCCATTATTTATCCTCAGATTAAAAAAAAAAAAAAATCAAAAGCACTTCTATGCAGAAATTGCCAGATTGTCCTAGAGGATGAGGGCTAATAGTATGGATATTGAAGCCCCAGAGTGACGTTCTCTTTAGTCTGGCATGTTTATGCTCCAGCTTAATGGCCCACTTTCTGCCTGTGTGTCCTAAAGCAAGGCCTGTCTATCTATGTATTCTACCAGTGACCCAATTCCTAAGCAATATCACCATCTGAAAACAGAATTACTGACATAAGAGCTCAAGAAACCCTACCCAGGCTTCCATCCTTAAATATAAATAAGATTCAAGATCCAGCATACACATGAGGATGATAAGCACTGAATGTAAAGATCCAAAGAGAAAAAACTGACATTGGAGGAAACAAGTATTTTAGGAATCAGAAAAGAATTAAAAACAAGCAAGTGTTCTCTGACTTGAGATGTTTATATACATAAATCAAAGTTAGGTAGCTACGAAAAATGAATCCTAAGATAACAAGAAGGAACTCATAGAAATTAAATATATGATGCTGAACTAAGGTTTTCAATCACAAGTCTGAAAGAGAGTCAAGAACATTTTCCAGAATAAAGAGCAGAGATAGAGAAGGCTGGTGAAGAAAAGATAAGAGACATAGAGAAGCAATTCATGAGAGATAATTCATACAGTTCAACTATATGAGAGGTGACATAGGCTACTAAGATTTCCAAATAGTAATGAGAACACAGAAAAATGGTAGAGAAAAAATGAACAAAGAAAAAAACCAGAAGGCAATTTCCCAGTGTTGAAGAAACCCCAGGCCTCAAATTGAAAGGTCTGCCAAGTGCCAACAGGATAAATGAAAAATCTATCGATTTGAATTATACACTAGGACAATCTTGATGGTAGGGAAGAGAAGGCATTTGATCTTGATGCTTAGGAACATCCTCCTTCCAGTGGCCCAGAAGTTCTCTGTGTGACATTAGACATGTGGAAAAGAAAATCCAGTCCTGGCACCTACTTAACCTTGTAGCATACAGTATTAAGCTGGCCGTTTATCGAAATAAATTGTGTTTATCACTTTTCAATTTTTAGTCACATAAGACACTTAATTGTACCATATCATAAGTTGAAGTACATAATAACAGTCATGACAGAATTGCAGTAAAGGTCAAGATCAAAGAGTATGTGAAGTGACTGGGGTAGAGGAAAGGTAGGGGGAGCTAATAGGCTCATGATATACAGAAGAGTCTAGCATAATGGCTTAAAAAAGGGTATGATAGATTATCAGTAGAAGAACTAAAAATATACAGCTCCCAGTTATTGGGAAAAGGCGGGAGATAGTGTGAATAAAATCTTTCTCTTGAAGAGCGGAGAATTGCTGAGTGTCTTAAACTGGGAAAACAGGAAGAGAAAGTATACGTATTGATTAGAGTTCTGGAGGAAATCCCTAGAAAACAAAAATCCAAACTGGATTGAATCAGACACCCAAGAGAATGGGTTTGAGGATAGGGAGGCATGTAGAAGGGTACAATTTCTTTCCATCATGAGTTCTTCAGTACTATTTGATTTCTTACCATGTCCGTGTATTGAGTTCCTGAATATTTTCTTGAAAATTAAAAGATAGGGCTTCTTTTCTAACATCCAGAAGTTCTGTTTGCAAACACAACAGCCTAGCCATAAATTAGGTTAAGCCATACAAAATAGCTGATATTTGTCACATTTGGGCCTGCACAAATGAAAACTTCATTTAGTTCAACTTAAACAGTTTTCAGATTTGGGACTTTAATGTGGACATGTCTTAACATGAAGATCCAGTGTACGATCAAGTCCTTGACATCCTGGCATTTTGGAAATGTCATAATTAATTATGGCCAACATGGCCCTTCTTTCTGACCAACATTTCAAGCCCCACTCAACTTATAAGGGAAAATTCACGCGGCACATCTTCCAACCCCAAATCCTTTACTCAAAGAATTTGACTCTTTTTCTTCTATACACCCTTAACCCTATATTTTTTTACATTTGTCACAGCAGTTTTGATAGTCTGCCTTTGACAATTGTTATTTGTATATTTGCCTCATCTCTCTGTTAGACTGCCCATCCTTTGGGGGAAAGATTCATGTTCTACTGGGGGAGATTGCTTGGTTTTGAAACCAGTCTGAGCTTGCCTTGCCCACTTTCCAGCTGTGTGGCTTTGGGCAAGTTACTTAACATCTTCAAGACTCAGGTACCACATTCCCTAAAAGGAGAGAGTGATGTCTCTCCGCAGGTCCGTCAGAATGTCTTGAGAAGAGAATGTGTGTACAGTGCTTAACACAATGCCCAGCACACAGCGGCTATGTATTTAACATCCACTGACATCCTCTTCTCCTTCTTCATCCTTGGGTCTTCCACACCACCCAACACAGCGCTCTTCACATAGATGCTTAAATGGTGAAATGGGGGGGGGGGGGGGGGAAGAATTGAAAGATGCTACAAGTATTACAAAATCCTTTAAAGAAAATAAACATTAACATTACCTTCCAAAATGTGAGTTCTGAAATAAGCATATTAAAGAGGAAATATCATCAGACTCTGCTTTGCCTATTAATTGGACAGAAAGCCCTCTAGAGATGGAAAATATTTGGGATGCACCCAAAAATCTTGTCTGTCACCCTCCATCTTTTGGATATTGGCCATGTATCATTGGTTATGGACTCTCCTGGAATCTGGGCAGAGTCTAGAGCCGTGGAAAGCAGCCTGAGAAGCTGGCATGAAATTCTGGACCTTATAAAATGACCACTGGCCTTCCACTGTGCCTTAAGCAAAGCACTTGCCCCTTTCTCTTGAGTTCAGAGCTTCCCTCATAAAGACTCCAACCTGCTCTTCTGAGGTTGGCCCAATGGCCTCATGAGCCTTTCCTGAGTGGCCCACTTGCCTTGTACTTTGCTTGTCCTTCCCATCACCATTGATACCATTGTGATCTAGAACATGTGTGCTAGAGTGTGTGCACAGAGAAGATAGTCACTATGTTTACATTAGACACAGGTCAGGGAAGCCCTGAATTCCCACCCAAAACTAAAGATGTCTTGCATGATGAGAGCATTCAGGTAGGTGTACATTGGTAAAACCCAACTATCTTGAAGAAGTCGATTAAGAAACCATAATGGCTACCAGTTGAAGTTACTGAAGGAAGGAAAGCTTCCATGGGGAGGGCACAGGAGTGGAGGGTCTCAGATGATAAGACAGGCACCAGTGTTGAACCCTCAAATGGAGGCTTGTGCATACAGCTTAGGAGGGGGTGTGGGTCATGAAAGGGATGTTTTCCATCCTCGGGAGCAGGAGGAGCTTTAGAGCTCAGGGACACAGGGTCAGAGGGATAGACAGATAAGACCCTCTGGCCCACCTGCCAAGATTTCGTACAATCACTCGGCATAATTATTCTTGAAAATATAAACATTGCTGGGGCTGACTGACAAGTATTGTTCCAGCAGGGAGGGCTGTCAGGGCAAATCAATCCAATTCCACCACATGCCAGTGTGTAAAACAGATATAATTTTGGCTGTTAGGGGCTGTCAAAGCGAAGGATGTGCCGTATGTGTATTTTGAAGTATGGTGTTCCCTTCAGTCTCACAGCTTGAAAGATGATTTCTGGGGCTTTCCCCCCTCCTTGGATGTTTTCTACAAGAAGCGTTTGGATTTTAACTTCAAATAACCTGATCACCTTTATCTCCTGTGACTTTGGGTTTCAATAATCTCCATTCCCTCTCCCTTCCCCCACAGCTGCCCTGCTCTCATTCAGCACCGGGTCTTAAAATTTGGTTTAGGATGGAAGGGTCCTTTGCTGCCTCTGGATGTTGTATGGGGCATCCAAGTAGCTACTTGGTGTCTTAATGTAAAGTTGCTTGCAAGAGTGTCTTGCCCATCACTGGACCCCATGCCAGGCTTAGCCTGAAAGCTTATGATGGTCTGTTCTTTTTTTTTTTTTTAAAGATTTTATTTATTTATTCATGAGAGACAGAGAGAGAGAGAGAGGCAGAGGGAGAAGCAGGCTCCCAAGGAGCAGGGAGCCTGATGTGGGACTCGATCCCAGGACCCCGGAATCATGACCTGAGCCGAAGGCAGACGCTCAACCATCTGAGCCACCCAGGCGCCCCTGATGGTCTGTTCTTAGTGGGCCCTTCCGGAATCCCCAGAAGTCTACTTCCTCCTTCCTTGGCTCCATGCTGTGACGAGCAGCAGAGTTGAGGCCTTCAGAAGGTGGCTCACTCAAAATCTCTACTCTCTGTTTCAGAATGTTTCTGGTATCTCTTACCCACTGGACCCTCAATGGCTTCCCCAGGAATCTCTCCTACCAGTTCCCTTCCTCCCTCCCTTCTTCCCACTTACTTCTTGTTTACTCCTGTGCCCCCATCAGGCTCATTTGTGGCCCTTTCTCCTGCCTTTCTTAGGTGCCCATTTTGATCACATGGCTCCTTGTTCTCTGTGTTGATCGCCTGACATGTTCTAGGCCCAGCAGTGGGTATAGGGAAATCACATCCCCAAGGCATTCTTGAGCATTCCCTGAGACCTTGATTTTTATGCCATTCTGATAAGATGCCATCATATCTTGCAGTGCTTTTGCCAAGGGTAGCTATTGTGCTGTGTGTTTATTTCTTACAGAGCTCTGCTGTAAGCACTATTCTTTTTTTTTTTTTTAATTTTTTTATTCTCATATTATCCCCATACATTGCATCATTAGTTTTAGATGTAGTGTTCCATGATTCATGGTTTGTGTAAGCACTATTCTTAAGAAAGAACACTATTTACTCTATGGGCATGATTGAGGACATTGATCCCCTGTGTAAAATCCACATTCCTTCAAATATATTTTGATATATATATGATATATGATATATTTTGATATATTCCTTCAAAAACTAAATGCCATGAAGAATCTCACTTACCATAAGGAATCTGTGTGCTTTTACTTATGGGTAGTCAACATTTTATTAATTATTGTGTTTCTCTTTTGGTTTCTGCTGCCAGGAACCTCAGAGCCAAATTATGACTTAATTTTAATAACCATGTGGGACCCCTAGAATCTGCACATTTGCGTTTCTACTTACCACCTTGTCTTGGCCTTCTATTCCACTTTCCTGGACTTGAGTTTTTATTTGAGTGTTTTGTTTTTCTTTGCATGGTCACATCAAGTACCTACAATCTTTTGTGAATGAAGCAAAGGTGTTAGTAAAAGATACGATAGATATGAGTATATGTGTTTTTCTGCTCCTTGAGGTTGTGAGTTGCTTAAGGACAGGGATTATTTTGCTCATCCCCACTATCCTTGGGGATAGTGGGCCCCAGAAAAATGCCCAGGCTATAGTAGGTGCTTAGTCAAGACTTATTGAACTAAATTGGTAAAAGTCGACCCACATATCCCTAGGTGGAGAAAATCCAGCTAATCTGGCTTTTCTTTTACTTTGTTTTCTATAAGAAGGCCAAGGCAAAGTAGAATATTGTAGTAGAAAGAATTTTAACTCTGCCTGTTACTGGTTGTACAACATTGGGTGAATTACTTAGTTCATCTGATCCTCTTCTTTTTACTTTAATTTGAAAATGGACATAAGGATACCCTACCGGATTACTATGAAGATTGATAATTCTTGTAAACCTCTCAGCACATTTTCTGGCCCATAATAGCAATCTGCACATGTTAGGCCCCTCCCCGTTTCCTCATTTCAGTGGAAATAGCACTTGGAAAAGGATAAGTGGGTCCCTCTATGACCACGAGTAAGTCAATTAATTGCGGTGTCATCTGTAAAATAAATGTGACTGTTGACCTCATTTGGAGAGATATGAAAATTAATTGATGGTAATGCACATTGGGATTTTTTGCTAAAAAGTACTTAAGAACAGCTCAGTATTATTACATGTTCTTTTTCATCATAAATATTATTTATGAATATTTCGCCTTGTCTTGTCCTGGTATGTTTTATGTCTGTGGTCTTAATTGCATTTATTTCCAATTTAGTGCCACCTTGTATTTTAATAAAAATGTAGATGAAATTCAAAACCATAGTTCCAGTCTTTCATGCAACTTTATTTTTACAAGGTGGATGATTTTACCTGTTTCAATATGCTGCCCATGAAATAGACAGTAAGATATTTAGTAAATGACATTTGTTCATCCTGTATAAAATCAAGCTCAAGCTTTTTCCAAGGTATTTAAGTTTTATTTCTTACTTTTTGCACTCATTTTATTTTGTTAGCAGTTTTCTGATGAAATTCTTGAGTATGAGATGCTTGGTCCATTTCAGATGATAAATGTGAGCATTTCAAGTATTTCTGATAGAAGAGATATTAACTAGATGAAATGCCTATTTCCACCTTAATGCCAAGAGGCCCTCACTGCCTTCAGTCTCAAATGGGGGCCTATGTTATAGAGTCCTGGCTCCGTCACCTTCTAGCACTGTGGCCCTGAGGAAATGCGTCACTATTCTGAGCCTCACTTGCTGACTACCAAACATGAGGAGGTTTAAGTTCTTTTGCCATTATAGCATCCAGTCCTTTGAGATGGAAATGCTAAGGCTGACCCCACACTCAGGTTTGTAGAGAAACAGAGAGATTGCATCTACTGTAGAATATTGTCTTCTAGAGCATATTACTTTTTACCTTTCTGCTTCAAACTCTAGAATAGTCTTCCTTGTAACTTTAGATCACTTAGTACTTGGCATATATTAGAGATTTCAATTAATGACTCAATTTAAGGGTCATAGGCT
Organism: Mirounga angustirostris; assembly: GCF_029215605.1. Lineage (NCBI taxonomy): Eukaryota > Metazoa > Chordata > Mammalia > Carnivora > Phocidae > Mirounga > Mirounga angustirostris. Next base: position 26,042,619 of record NW_026991723.1, read on the forward strand.
GAGCAGGATATGTCCACTGGGCCAAGGGGCTTTCTATGAAGCCGCATTACTGAGGAAATTAGAAGGATACATTTCCGATTTCATCCTTAAGTGGGTAGTTTTATTTATTTATTTATTTATTTATTTATTTATTTATTTATTTATTTCGTTAGTTTTAGATTTAGTAGTAATGAATATGGACATAGATTAATACTTTATCTATAGCCTGTGTGTCTATATAGAATATCTGTTTCTGGGGGATACCAATACGAGAAATTTGATTTAAACCATCTGAAACTGCAAGCGTCTCTGTAAACTACTGAAGGTACTTGTGAGAAAATGCATCTGTCAGGGGTTGTAATGTGATACTAACACAAAACTGGAAATCTACTCAGTTCTGGTCCTCATGAAGCAAATGACCAAGGGCACCAAATTTCCACTCTGGAAAATCCCATTAATGGCAAAGGCATCCAGATAGTTTTCAGCCACTCATCCTGATTACTATTGCTGGTCATCAGTTTCTCTCTGATTCCATAGAGTAGATTTGTTCATACAATAATTTAATCCTGTGCTTTGTTTTGACTCTATTGGGGTACATAGGTCAGTCTGCAGACCATATGAATTTGGTGTATTTCCATCTCGCATTGATACCTCCTCATCTTCTAGCACGGTGAATTTTAAAGAGGAACTTTTCTACAAAACTTTTTTTTTTTTTTTAATCAACTATTGTTTTGAGTTTTCCTCCAAGTGTAGGAAGACATTTATGGTAGAGTTTGGGTTTTTATTTATTTTTTTATTACTTGTTCACGTTGGGTTTGAGGTGATTTTACTCAAGTCTCAGGAGTTAAGAACAGACAATTGACTGATCTCAGAAAAGGAAGCATGTAAAAATTTTACATACTTACCTGATAGTTTATTTATCATGGAATCTTTAGACTCACTTCACTCAGAATATTTTGTATCAAATGAATCCAAATGTTCATAAGGCCTTTTAAGACAGTGTTATTCAAAGTGCTAGTCCACAGTGAAATCAAGAGCTTGTGCAGAATGTGAATCAGTGCATTGCTTCCTTCATTAAGACAGTCTTGCTCCCAGAGAAAGTCACCTTAATGCCATCCAGACAGCCAAACCAAACCTCCCAGTGCCTGGCTCTTGGCTACACTATTAAAAGACTCAGATAAATGGTAGCCCAGTGTTTCGGCAGCTTAGGCAAGTTACTGAACGTCTCTGTGCCTCAGGCTCTGAGAATGATGGCATGGGTAGGGTGAAGAGGAAGAGTGTAAGCCAGGAGATCGGTGGATAAGAGGAATAACCAGTGATGAGGGGGCAGAAGTGGTATAGACTGCTGGATCCTTAAAATAGATTCTTTGAGACAGCTGAGGCTCTGGCAGGAGAAAGGGGGTAGTGGTCAGAAATTAAGCACACAGGCCCTCAAGTACCTGGGAAAAGTTTGGGGGATGGTCTCCATTTGAGGCCACAGAGGTCCTCTGGGCATAGCCAAGATTTTATTTGAGTCAAGGAGGTCGAGGGAGGCTTAAGGAGAGGTTGGGGACATAGGGAGCTGATGCGTGAAACAAGGCCAGAGGGCCCCTGAGAAGGTCTTTGAGGGAGATGAAGGGATTGGCATTTATGAGTGGTGTTGGAGTAAGAGGTTGGGTAAGGAGGGATGATACCCTGAGATGGTCCGAGGACTTCTGGTGGTGACGGATGGAAACAGGAGTTGGGGCAGGTGGGGATGAGCCCTGATGCTCTCTTGGAGGAGATTGGGAAGAAATTCTTAGCTCAGTGATGTGGGAGCTTCAGGTTAGTTGTCCCCACCCCTGACCTTGGAGAACTGGGCTGCTTTATTGCCCACTTGAGAAGATGGTTGTCAGTGAACTGAAATGATATTTGATTAAATAGTATTTATCTGTGGTTGTTAATTACTATTGGTACCTTTTTTCAACAAATATTTGTATAGCACCAGCTATTTGCAAAGCACTGTGAGGCCCTGTCAGGAACACAAATACAAACACAAAATTTTTCTCTCTGCTTCTGAGTGGCTTCTAGTCTTATAAAAGAGAAATTCTGCTTAGAGGGAATCCATTGGTAAAAATCCATTCATATAATCTATTATGTCCCAAACCAGCAAAGCAATTAATGCAAAATAGCCCATTTCTGAAAGAAAAGATAAACTTGCTGCTTTCAAGGTCAGCATAGAAAAACCAGTCCCATCAATTTTAGTTTTAAAGGTGATGGAATTATGGCTTTATCCATAGCTTTATACACTTCAACTTATTTCCCACCAACTTCTTCTCTTAGTTAGAAAATTAAAAAGAAAGAAAGAAAGAGAGAGAGAAAAGTGTAAATCAAAAGCAAAAGAAAAAAGTTAAATACTTGCCTCGATTTGGTGAGAATGTAAAGTAAATCAAGTGGCAATTTAATTCTCAATGAACGTGTGACAACCATGGAGTTAAATATTAGATTTAAATATGGCAGCTAATTCTCTGCAAGAATTACATTTGTCTCTTTATATGGGCACTCTACCTAATGAACACATTTCTCTTAAGTTCAGCCGTTGCTACTGGAGCATGAGAAATTAATATACATTCTTATATTCATTAATATTGTTGCTCATAAAAGACCTTTTGATTTTTTTTTTTAATCACCCTGTGTTCCCAGAGGGTCATGGAAGCTGTCATAGCTCCAAACCACATGAATTATCAGGGGAAAAATCCTATTAAAGCAAAACCTTAATCACCGCTTGCATTTTATATGAAATTGTATCTAAAAAGAAACTGTAGAGCAGATCCATCAACATAGAATGAATAAATAAGTGGTGGTATAGTCCTTTCAGAGAATATTATAAAGTAGTAAGAGCAAAGGAATTACTACTACACACACACCGTAACTCAATGCAACTCAATCTCAAGGATATTGTTGAGTGAAAAATGCAAGACATGGAAGAACACACATTGTATGTTTCCACTTATGTAGCAAAGTCAAACAATATCTCATTAGGGATATATCATTAGTAGCAAACCTATAGAGGAAATGATTAACACAAAATTCAGGCTAGTAATTACCCCTGGAAGAGAGTGGGGAAGTGGATACCATCAAGGAAGAATAAGGTGTCATAGTGGTGTTTTCACTGTACTAATGATGGTCTATTCTTGAATGGGATGGGAGGTTTACTTTATTTAAACTACAGAAATATGCTTTGTATTTCCTTTTGTTTTCACAATGCAGTTCACATTCAAGAAAAAAAACTTTTAAAGAAAGATCATCAAATTTAACCACAGTAATAAATCTTCCACGGGCTCAGCACCTGAGGCATTGCACATGATTATAGGAGATAGATGGGGTTGCTTTTAGCCTCGGGGAGTTTACAGATGTGCAATGATTGGGAGATAAGCCAGAATTCAACTAAGCATAAATCATGACATACTATGAATTCAGAGAAGGAGGACTTTGGTGGCCAAAGTTGTCTTGGAAACCCTCTCAGGAAGAATTTGAACTGGCCTTTGAAGGGTGGAAGAGTATATTTACTTTTTATTGTTTATATATTTCTATTTCTCTTGCCATGTGTGACACGATTTGCTATGGAAAAGAAACTTTGTGCATGTACTCTGGATTCAGATAGACCTGAATTCAAATTTCAACTCCTCCGTTCCCACACTGAGAATCACTGAAATTTCTGCAGGCTCAGTTTCCCCACTTACAAAATATGGAGAGGGATGCTTCCCAGGGCTGTGGGAGTAAAATGAGAGAATACTGTTAGCTACACATTCCAAGTTCCAGAGGGCTTCTCAATCTCTTTTTAATACTGCCATTCAGGGATGAGGCATCCAGAAAAGAATGGCAGGCAATGACCTTGTAGAACCCTGTGCTGAGGATGGGAGCATTTGACGGTCAAGGTGAAGAGGCACAAGCTCCCACTGCAGCTCTGTCCTCCACAGAGTCTCCTTTTGGGCTTCCCACTGGCTCTGTCCTTCTGAGCAATGCTTCGTTCTGCTCCCCCCCCTTGCAGCTGATGGGCTTCCAGAGAGCCTTGGCTGCCTCCTGCCTTGTTCCTCAGGAAGAAGTACCGATGAGTTGATGTGGACCAGCTCCACTCTAGACTAGAGGGGGAAGTATTCTCTCTTCCTGCCATGCAGCTATTCTTGTCTCTTCTTGGCTTTGGAGAGCCAAGACTAGGGTATGATCTTAGAGAGGGTTGGGGAAGCCAGCCGTAGCATGGTCTAAACATTTCTGGAACGAGAAGTGAGTCTCAACCATGGTCTAGCCCGGCTCACCAGGAGGACAAAGCTTTAACTAGCCATGAGGCTCACTCCTCTGAGCCTCCCTCCTCTAGAAGTCTGAGGCATCTTAACAAAGAAATAGGGATTCCTGGCTCTCTCCCTGCCTTTCCCCACGAGACACATGACAAACTAGTATATGCAAAGCGTCTGGCTTGTGAGAGGCCTGCCGTTAATGTCCCATCCTTTCTCATTTCTCCCCTCTCCTAATTTGGAAAGTTCATTAATGACATTCTGTAGCCAACGGGGAGGTCACTCTTTCAGTTCTAGTGAAAATAATAATTGAGCTCTGGAGAGCACGCTGGTGCAACCTCCTTCCAGCCACTTGGGGTGGACAGTGAGGATGGATACTGAGCCTCTCCTTTGGTTTGCTGGTGCAGAGGGGAGAAGCTCAGGAGGCGGGCCCCTGACTCCCACCCTCTGCCTTCATCTCCGCGTGCCTTGATTCCAATTTCCATTCTGTCTTTGTTTTACAGTTGTTCAGCACATCAAGAGACATAACATTGTTCTGAAAAGGGAGCTAGGCGAAGGAGCCTTTGGAAAAGTTTTCCTAGCTGAATGCTATAACCTCTGTCCTGAGCAGGACAAGATCTTGGTGGCAGTGAAGGTAAGAGAACACTCCAGAATGTCTCATTATCCGTGGTCACACTCACATGTGGAAGTACGTTATTTCATGTTGTATTCAGCCAGTTCAGGAGCAAATTATGTCTGCTCTGGTGGATGAGTTCAAATTTCCTGGAACTAAGTGGACAGTGGGAAGGGTGTTTTGGGCACATCTAACTGTCGGAGCTTCTTCTCAGGGGCGACCTACCAGTCCATAGGCTGTAAATAGCTCTGGGCTACTCTTCCAAGTCAATGCTAACTAAATACTGGATGGAGGTCAGTAGGGTCAAACAGAATTCCTCCCGCCAAGTCTTGGAGACTCAATCTGTGTCCTTGGATGGCTCGGTGCTTGTACCAAGCTCAGGTGCAGCTTGTCCTCAGCGGAGGCTCTGGGAGGGAGACTGGAGTTCGCTTCCCATCTCAGTTCTCTGTTCTGCTGACATCTTCTGTTACACCTGTCCCTGTCCCTCCCAAATGTTCCCAGAGCCCCAGAATTGAATACAGTATGGGCATGATTCCATCCTGGGGTGGATGGTATCTCTTGTAGATTCCACCACCCTAGGAGACACAAGGTTTTACTGAAATAAAGGAGGCTGAAAGTCCCTACTTCCCACCACTTCCTCCCAAAACTCAAAAAGGAGACCTGGTCTTGAGTAAGATAAATGTTACTGGAGGGGATGAAATTTCCACTGAGCTCTCTAAAACATAAGAATTAACAAAAATAGCACAAAAGACTTCAGCTGATCTTTTACATATGCATTGTCAAAACTAAAAAAAAAAGAAAACCCAACTCACCAAGGTATTGAATAATATATGTAAAAGACTTAAAAGAGGCATATATTTATAAAATGAATTAAGTGGCAAAGGAATATGGGCTTGGCTAGTATAATAAAATGTAGCTTCTTGGCTTCACGGAGGATGATTGGGTTTTGTTTGTTTCTGCCAAACACAGGATGTTTATAGAGTGGTGTTTGTTTACTAGTTACAACCAGGACAACCTTTCATATTTAAAAATCAAATGTCTAAAAAAAAAAAAAATCAAATGTCTATTTCATTACTGCTGTACTTAGCATTGAAATACTTTAGTATATACATAATAGGTAATTGAGGAGAGAGAAAATTCTTCTGGAACTTACCCATCCTGCGGATTAAACACAGTTTCTGTTAAAATTCATCTAAATGAAGAAACAGTGCATTTGCTTTCCTGATACCATCTAGAGTAACCCAAACTGAGTGGCACGGAGGCTCTTAGACTCTCACCAAAGGTTTTTAAAGCTGCACTTTGGAGCAAATAAAGGACAGAACTTTCTAGGGAGGGTAAATGTAATATCAATAAACATCATCTCACTAAGCTAGGCAAATGGAGGGGGAGAGGGAGCCAGAGGAGAGGAGACAGGAAGGTGAAGCTGGAAAGATGGGAGGTCAAGTGGGGTAAAAGGTGTAAAATAAGAATCCTTCCGTGACTCGGGGGGGGGTGCGAGGGGGGGGTTCCTGGTTGTGACTGCTTCCTCTTTTCTTTCATTTACCCAAAAAGTTTGTTATTTTTTAAAGCACAAAATGTTCAGAACATTTGGCAGTGTTCTATCTGCAGTCTTCGCTTTCCTCTGCAGCTTTTCCCCGCACTTTGGGTAAATGGGACCAAAAGGTGCCTCTATTTTTGTAGATTCGTAGACTGATAAAATATGAGAGATGGAAGAAGCTTAGGGAAGATCTGATCCTAATCTAGCCAAGAGTTATACCCAAGGACACTGAAGACCATGGATTCATGTTCTGGGTTCATGTTTTCCTCCCACTGATATTTGGAGGTCACCCAGGGAGCTAAGTCAGGCCTTCAGACTCTGAATTCAGATTCTTGGGGGTCAGAAGGTGAGCATCTTTGAATGTGAGAAAATTCTGGGAGATTAGGGAATCCTAGATGACAGTGTAGGAGTAGCTGAGGGACCTCAGCCAGATATGGAGAGGGAATCACCAAATTTCCTAGTGGGGAGAGCCTTTCATTTTAGTGTCATTCTGTATTCTCTGCCTGCTTCGCTGTACTTCTCTGAATGCCCTTGAAAACAGGGTGTTCCCCGGCTAAATCCACGCACCCTCAACTCCTGCATTCATTTCCTTCCCAACACATGCTAAGACAGGGCTTCAGGGCCTGGGCTGGTCATGATGAAGGATCAGCTAGCGTCAGCTGGGTGTGGACAATTGCCCTGCCCACAGCCTGCTTCCATTTAGGCACATCTCCCACTGCTATTATCAGTGAGGATCCTCCCTGGTTTGAATCCAGTCCCAGTCCTAATCCCACCTCTGACCTAGACACAGGACCTGGTCCTCATAAACCCCCTGCCAAAGAAGTTGGCGAATTCATGACCTATGGTGAGTGCTTGTGAATCAACACTGCTAAAAACAAACCAACAAAAAAACAACCAAACCAACACAAACTTAATTTTCCCCTTTATCAACTCCTGACTCCCTCTCTGCTAGTTCCTTCTTATTGAAATTCAAATGAAACTATTATTTCAAGTTGAGAGGATGAAACACCTGCCGCTCAAAAATTCATTCCAACTTCAAGGTCGCACACCTAAGACGTCTCATCTCCACGACCTTGCGTGCAAAGTCTTGTTGCAATCAGAGGCTATGTTTGCCTGAATGACTACTAGCTTCAGAGAGGATGCCCATTTTCACTTTCTGGGATCCAGAGGCTGCAGCCACCCAAGGCACGAGTGAGACCTTCCCCAGCTCCAGGATGAATGGATCTGAATAACACATGGACCCCTTACAGAGCTGCTCTCACCAGCCTGCCCTGCTCACTTTTTGGGCTGTGGGCTCGGCAACTGGAAGTGTATTCAAACACTATCCTCTGAGCCTGGGAGGAAAATTTCTATGGTTCAGTCCTAACCACAGCAAAGCGATTTTTTAAGGAATGAGACGAATGGAATGCAGCTTCCGGGGCCCTACCCAGCCTGTCACCTCTGAGGAGTTGCCGCCAGAGATGCTCCTCTTCCATTGGAGGCACCCAGGGATGTTTGACAGGCTTTCTGCCCGTTGCCTAGCAACCCCTGCAGCATTGATTATGCATCTAAGAAATAGCAGCTATTGTCCTCTTTCCTTCTCTAGAAGGAGCTGACTGGTTTGAAATCCAAGGCTTTGCATTTAGACTGACAGATGTCAGTTTCCTGTAAATTCTGGCATCACCTGCCCCAAATGATTTAAGAACTTGAGGGATCTGCAGGAGCAGGTCTAAGACGGAAGTGATCCTAAAACACTCAAGAACCCACGAGGGCTGAGCACGCCTCTCCCGTTAGAGGATCTGCTTGTTTGGAGCCAACCAGATTGACCTTTTCTTTATATTTTTTGGATGACCTTTGTTTTTTAGTGAAATGGATAAACCATCTCTTTTTTTTCCCTTTACACTGAATTACAATTGAAGAACCCATAAAGGGGATGAGGAGCAGAGGAACCCATCTTTGATCAGAATGAGTTACTTTACCTTTAAGTATCAATTGCCAAGGAAATGCTTCATGGTAGTTTCCCTGCATTAGCTGTGGGTTAGCTATTTTTGGCTCTGTCCAACCTGCATTTCAATAGCTATGGTGCCTACAACATTTTCTTGTACTATGAATGCACACTGATTTTTGTTTTTTAAATAAAGTGCGCTTCGTAGGATTCATGGCCTCTTTTCTCCCTCTCCACTAACTCAGGTGTATTTCTAGAAACAGAAAATGCTGCATACAAGACAGACTTTAGAAATCATATAGAACCCAAGCCTCATGTTTTATAGATGAGAAATCCGAGACCCAGGGAAGTTGAGTGACTTCCTCGAGGTGTAAGTTAAAGCGAGTGAGAGGCACCGCACAGGAACATTTGAGACTGGGAATGGTGAGATCTGACTTCAGCAGGCACTTCCTTCCGGATTTTTGCATTTCATGATTCTGAATATCTTCTTGTTAACAGAGGGAATAATGATGATTTTCTTCACCAAGGGTTTTGGCAAAGTTGACTGATAAGCCCTCTGGCACATTACCATTCTGCAGCCCCTAAGTAGCATCCAACATGTTTTGCCATTCCTACGTCTGGAGAGCCCTACCTCAGCCCCTCGGTCCACACAGCTGCCATTAATCCATCCGCTCTCCGTCCAAGTTGCTCATCTTTGGGGAGACCTCCCCTTGCCTGATCTGCCAGCTGGATCAGACCTCCCTATTATATCTATTAAGGCATCTGTACTTGTCCTTTATAGCCTTTGTCAAGGTTGTTAATTCTATATGTATCTGTCGGCTTATGTCATCAACGGCATGTGTGTATCTCCTCCGTTAGAGTGGCATATCCTTGAGGGTGGAATCCATGCTTTTTAGCACATTGTCTAATATCTAGTAGCATGGAATAAATGCTTGTTGAATGAATGAAGGGACGGACGGATGGACAGATAAACTATAGAAAAAAGTAGCCTTTGAAATAGTGAAGAGTCGCAGTTGGCATTTCTAGGTAAGGAAACGGTCTGATGAGCTACTGATAGTCATAGAACTTTATAGCTGAGAGGAACTGTAACGATGATATATATATAGAATAATGTAATCTAATGAGAAATCATTTTAGAAATGATTAAACCACCATGCAGATATATAGAGCTATTAACTGATGTTCTTTAGCTTAACTCCCACATTTTGCCAGTGAGGAAATGGGAACGCGGAGAAGACGAATGACCCATCCAAGATCACGTAGCTTGAACGAGGGCACTTAATGTCAGATCTAGGACTAAAACTCAGGCCTCCCCATAAGTCTGATGCTCATCATGCACCACACTTTTTACTTATTGAATTTTTCACATGCCCTAGTAGACCCAAGTGAAGAAATTCAACACAATGCCACTTACCAAGTAATGCAAAGGTATGTGTTAGTTGGGCTCATTTGTGTGTAAGGATGAGAGACACTTCTGTGTTTTTCTGAGTAGAAATGCAATTCAAGGAAATAGGTGGAAATAAAGAAACTTGGAGTGAATATAAGCAAAACATCATAACCAGCTTTGATAAGAAAAATTATAGAATACTTATGAGAAACCTAACTCAATCTGGTTTAAGCAGAAAAGGAAATTTATTTGCTGAAGCTACTGGAAAACCTTGCTATTGCTGTCCTAGTTTCAGGTATTGCTGGTCAAGGAAATCAATTCTCCCTGTATGTATCTCTTGGCTCTGCTTTCCTCTGTATCAACTGTATTCCCAGACAGGTTATCCCCTTTCCACTGTGGGAAAGACTTGGCAGCAATGGCTCTGGGCTTAGATCCTGCCATCCTAGCAACCCAAAAGAGAGCTCCTGTTCCCCAACAATTACACTGATGTCCAAGGGCCAACTCCTACTGGCTTGTTCTGAGTTGGGTCACCAGGTCCTCTGACTCTCTGGATAATAATCTGAATATCCAGACTTGAGTCACATACATACCCCTGGAAATGGAAGATGGGGTCAGCTCTATACAACACACAGAGACTGAATGTGGGGAACCATGGTTTCCCAAAAGAATATTAGAGATTCCATCCTTGAAAGAAGCGGTGAGGAGCTGAGAAGAAAAAATAGAAGATGACCAACTCAAATAGGAACTGCGGGGCAGAAAGGCCTCACTGTGACTGAAACACCTGGGGTCTAAAAGCTCACTCTGGATCTGAGGTAGCCCTTAGGACTGTGCCTTCTTCATCCTCTCAGCAGGAGATATCAGGGATTGCCCTCTAGGCTTCCCTGCTGATGGAGTCCAGGTATCTCTTGCCTTTCTGCTGCTTCCTAACACCTGACTCCTGCTTCCAGGCCAGTTGCTGCTCATGCAGTCTCTGTTCCTCCATACAGACTGCTCAAGAAGGAAAAGACCATGTGTTCAGTGATTCCACTCTGTCTTCTCCAGGTCACCTACCTGTGGCCCAACCATCCAAGGTCGTCACATGGGACAGATGAGGCCCTTTGTTGGGGAAGAAGCGACTAGAGCCAGTTGTCTCAGAACATGGATAGGGCAGAATAAGGGTTCAAAAAGGAAAACTCATTCTCTCCCATTCTGGAACAGTGAAACAATCCATAGACGAGAAAGGGCATCGAGAGTTCATCAATTCAAGTGCTCTACCCAGGCACAAATTTCTCTAAGACAGGTGGCTCTTTTCTTTTTTTCTTTCATTTTGGGGCTTTTTGTTTTTATTTTTTTATGGTAGTCACCCTATCAGTCCTCACATCTTGATTAATCATGAAGTTTTCCACCCATTCCTCCCTCTTCCTGTGCTCCCTCCACACTTCTCCATGGATACTGGCACGTGAAATCCTTGTTCCAACAAAATGGAAAAGGAAGATGACAAGATGAGTATATTAAAGAGAACATTCATTAGCTCTGCCCCAAAAAAGGAGTTTGTATACCTTACCAGCAGACAATGTTACAGAAAGTGCTATCCACTCCCATCTTTACAAGTCTCTAGGAATAGAAATTATAGAAATTTTAATAGTGGCTTATTAAAAGCCTTCATCATCTTTATGATCCAGACATTATTTAGTAGATTTCTATTGTACTTTAGTGTAAGCCCATTTTTCCCTGGTGGCGTGCATGTGTGTGTGTGTGTGTGTGTACATGCACACTCACATACACTATGGGACGGAGAGTGACATCTTCCTGGTGAGAACCCCCTCCTGTACTTGAGTCAGGTAGACTCCAGTTACTACGTTGCTCCATCCATGTCCCCTTTCCAGGAACTTCAACATTTAACCTTTGACGGGAGATCTGGTTTTTGTCCTGTTAAGTTGTCTTGTTAACCCTCTTTTCTGGCTCATCTCCAATTTATTCCCATTTTCTCAGAAATGCTAAACCCAAAACAGTGCATTTCACTGGAATGAGGACTCCTCTGGTATTGAACACAGCTGGAGGCTTCACTTCACACTTCTATATCTCTGGAACCTGGGCCTTGCAGTAGCTGTGCTACTTTTTAATTGACTTTAGCATGATAAGCCATCTCCCGATTAAGTTCCGATCTACCATGATCCATCAGCAACTTTAGTGAAATCGGCTCTGATTTTTAATTGTATTTAAAGCCGGTAAATATATTGCAGCTGCCCTTACTGGAGGACTTCTGATTCATTCCTTTGAGTCAATATCACTCGTATATGACTGTTGCTATGAATTAGTTTCATGTCTTCCAAAGACTTAGCATTTGTAATATGCAGCTTGATGTAATATGCACACATAAGCTGTCAATTTCACCACCCAAATTAGTGCAAGCATTTCAGAGCATGTGAATTAGGACTTGGCCTTGTGTTTCCCATTGGATGGTCGACTCGTTAGATTCTGAACGGTAAGAGTTAGCGTGGCTGTGAAAATAAAGATAGCAGCAATCAACACCCTGGCTATGAATCTTGTATTTGAAGCTGTCACTTGGTACATAATTAAAGTCCTCACAAAGGCCAGTTACATATGATCGAGTTGATACACACAGAGTGTTGCTTTCTAGTACGCAGTGAGCACTGAGTGTGATCAATTTCATTTTCATATCATCACTTCATTAGTTTTTACATTTGTCAGGATGTAGGGGAGCCACCTAATGTGCCCTCCTTAGTTTTTAAGATCTTCTATCAAACTCTTCCTATCTCTGAATGTATTACAACATAGTCTTCCAAAGTTCACTTTTATAAGAATTTGATAAAAGCTTCCTCTACCATTCTTTAGAAGAGACCCTATAAGTTAGAAGAATCTCATAGCATTGGGACTACAGCTTACTCTAAATACCTGGCTAATCATTGCCCGTGAAAACCTTACAAGAAGGGTATCTGCCTTAATTCTATTTCAGTCTAGTATTGTTTTCCAGCAGTCCGAAAAGATATGTTGACCCATTGATAGCCTATTGATATGGCTTTTATAGAACAGTATTGTCCAACGGAAGTATAATATGAGCCACAAATGCAAGCCACATTTGTATTTTTAAATTTCCTAGTATGTACATTTAAAAAGTAAAAAGAAACAGATGAAGCTAACTGTATTCATATATTTTATTTAACTCGACATATCTAAAATATCATTTTAACATATTGTTGATATAAAAATATTAATGAGATATTTTATTCGCTGAAAGTTTCCAAAATCTGGTGTGTATTTTACACCTACAGCACATCTCAGTTTGGATTAGCCATATTTCAAATGACCACCATCCACTTGTGGCTGTTGGCTACCATATTGAACAGTGCAGGTCTAAGAGTTATCAGAAGAGTCAACAGTCTCCATTAGCGACAGATCTTGACCCAATGAACCTGACCCAGAAGAACTTAGGCACATTGACAGACATTCTCGTGCATCTTAGTTGTTTCCTATGGGGGTTTACTCACTGCCCTCCCATGGCGGTGGGCATTGGGCACGATGAGGGCTCACCATAATGATCTGTTCTTTTCTTATCCTTCACCTTAACTTTGTTTCTACCTTGTTAAAAATTACAGGAGAAGAATATAAGACCTGTTTAAAAAAAGGACACACACAAAAAATAAAATAAAAAAAAATTTAAAAAGGACACAATCTCTGTTTTACCTTGTGTCTCCTAAACCACCTGTACTTTGAAATGCATGATCATTTGTCGTATCCTACAGCATCCATTCACACAGACGATTTCAAATAAGCTCTCTTGCCTCTCCTACCAGCTTCTTGTTAGTTAGCCTTAATATTTCGTGGAAGCATTTGAAAGGAATGTTAATTTTCCTTTGTTTTTTTTTTTTTCCTGACTTCTATTTTGCCTTCACTAGTTTCTCAGTTCTGTGCTGAAGTTTATTGCATGCTGCTCAATTCTCCCAACTCTGAATCAGTGTGTGCTCAAGGCAGTAATTCGCTGTAGCTCTGGATGAGACCTCTCCCTTGAGAATGTCTTCAGAAAAGGATGGTAGCTTTGAAGTGTCAGGAAATTCACCAGGAATAAGAAGAAACAAAACTACAAAGCAGACACCAGGAGTAAGAAAATAGCAATGCTCAACGATGGGGCAAATATGCCTGTCAAAGTGGTGGCGATTGTCAGTGAGGGAAGCTGCCACCTCATGTCCATTGCCAAGGACTTGGGGAACCAGCCAAGCCTTCCTTAATTGAGAAAAATGACAATCAGCCATGGTACAAAAACAGAGATGATTTTTATAAATAGGGTTGATAGCAGGATTTTTCCAGCTTCTGATTGCTGTCTGGCTATGGTTCCACCCTTAGAAAAATTCTGTCCTTCGAGTGCCAAATTCAGAAGATGATTTTGCCCAACTTGTTACTGCCATATTTTCTGAATCTCTTAAAATAGAGTTGAATCATAATTTAGAAAAAGGACCCAACATGCAAAAATGGATGGGCACATAGGATGGAGCTAGGTTTGTGGGATGCTCTTGCCCCATGAATAGTAAAATCTTTCTTAAATCTAAAAATTTTACTGAAGCACAGCTTCTGACATTACACTAAGAACAGTCTCTTCCTGCAGTAGATTGCTTTGGGGAAATTGAAATGTTAGATGCTCGTTAGCTCTTTTAGTTTGGTTCGTGCCCCCCCCCCGAAAATCCTGTCTTCTCTCCCATCCTACCCCTCTACCCCACTGCCTGACTCTCTCTCTCTCTCTCACACACACACACACACACACACACACACTAGCACTCTTGAATCAACACTATAAAGCTAAACTTAAGAAAAGAGGTTACATGCAGAATTTGTTCACACCTTGTGATGATAATGGCCTAAAAGGGTCAGGAGCCTTCTCTAGCTCACTGTTAAAGAAAGGCTGAGGCCCCAGCAATAAGCTGTCCCAGTGATGCAGGGCAGCCTCTGAGTACGGAGTCTTGATCTCTGAGAAGACACCACAGGCTTCAAAGGCTTTCAGCGGGGGGAATGCGGACAGCCTCCAGGGCCCACAGTTCCCATGGTGGGGGGCCATCTCTGTGCCTTATCCATGCAGCTTTTGGCCTCCTGGAGGTTTTGATTTCAAATATCACTCTCTACCAGGACCTGGGACACATCTCAGCTTACACGGAGGACCTCACTCATTCCTCCCGGTGACCCTGTGAAGTAGATGATATCATTACCCTCACTCCACAGAGGAGAAAATCAGAGTTCAGAGAGGTCCAGAGCAGAGTCAGAATTTGAACCCAGATTTTTTTTTAAATTCTAAGCTAGAATGCCTTCTTTTTGAGTACCACCATTGTGAGGACCAGTCTTTTGACCAGAAGGAGAGCACAAATTTTTGTGGCTAGCCCTCCAGGAGACAGTGAATCGGGAAGTCTCCTCTTCATCCTTACATCCTCCTGCCTGCTTTCTCTGCCTGTACTTGGACCCGTGTGCCACCTTTCCAGATGAACGCTCACTTTTCATTCCTTTCCAGTGCTCTTTTATCTCTAGTTTACACAGACCTTGTGGGTCAAGGGTTCTTTTATTTGCCCAGCATTGGATTCTGCTGTCAGAGGAAGTAGTGGAGACAAGACACATACCCAAAACCAGAATGCAAGTCCCAGGGTGAAAGATGTTCCCATGTGTGTATTTTGCATCAGCCGATGACAATGTCCATCTCCTCCGTGTCTATCTGCTTGCCCTAACTGTGATTTTTTCCTACTTAGAAATTCAACAAAACAGTCGTTGGATTAAAAACCGACCTAAACAAGTCATCAAGATAAGCACTTCACACCTCCCTATGCAACAGGGATGAAGGGGCTGAGTTTGGGTGGGTATAAACCCTGTTTCTGGTGGTTCCAGGGAGCAGAGCCCCAGACTCCAGGCTCTCAGCCACTGTTCATTTTGTTATTAAATGAAGAAATGTGTGGTTTCCATGGCAACAACCCTACCAAAGTTTTATAGCCTCTCTCAGTACTTGCTGGACCAAATCTCACTTTTCAAAGCAGGTGCTCTTAAGGGACCCTTCTCAGAAAACCACATGCTAACATGAGAATGGGGAACCCCACCACCAGACCCTTTTTTCGCTTGGTATCTCCAGAATTTGGCATAGGAAACAACTGCCTCTAGCCTAAAGAAAACTCTAGGTATAATTTCTGTATCGTTGGGTCAGGTCATCACTGGAGAGAAAGCTTCAAATCCGGCTAAAGGCCGTTCGTGAAAATGCTAGATTGTAGCAGAAAACACTTTGCGACCTTGTTGTTGCCTCTGTCATCTTAATGTTTCCTTGTCACTGAGGCAAGGCAGGCCCTGCATATTCATCCGTGCCCTCCTGTGTGGAGAGCGGCCTTGGGCATGCTAAGTTACATATTGCAAGCTCATCATGCGGCAGACTTGATGATGAGCCTCTTGCCCCCTTTGGGAATGAAGGACTTGCTCCCTCGCTTGCTGGGAAGGCTGCAACAGTCTCAGCTGCCAGTAACCTGTGGGGGCTCAGGAAGTCCACGCAAGGTCACAATCCCCTTCTGGGGTGGCCTCCATCCAGCGGCGGGCTGGTGTGAAGCTCCAAAGGCCCAGCCCCCTTGGCTCGACTCAGGACAGCTCCGAAGGTTCATCCTGGAGGGCCAGACGAGGCTCAGCTTCAGAAGCTCAGCTCCTCCCTCTGCCCAGTCCCTCCCAGCAGGTGTTAATACCTAATAAATGTCTTGGCTGCTAATTTCCACGCCAGGGTCTTTTCCTTGGGAGCTTGACTTGTGGCACATCCCAAGGTCTAGAAGCTGCCCGGGTCAGGAGCATCCCCCCCAGGAGAGCAGAGTCAAGGCAGCGAGCTACAGCAGGACCGCCAGGGGCCTGGCAGTGTTCTTTGATCCTGGACATGGGGTGTAGTCTCACGCTCAGTACACTTCTGATGCATGACCGTGCTTTCATTCTGCTCCAGGGTTCAATTTTTTGTGACTATGGATGTTCACATTTGCCATCTAATACTGGTAAGGACTCACTGCAGTCTCCAGAGAAGGCGTTCATGTACACACATGCCACCTCTACCAGCAGGAGTCCTCTGCGTGTCCTTCTCCTTGTCCCTTAACTGTAGCTGCTGTCACTAATTACTACAAACTCAGGGGCCAACACAACACAAATGATCTCTCTCACAGTTCTCATGGTCAGACGCCCCAAATCAGTTTTACTAAGCAAAAGGGAAGATGTCAACGGGGCTGGCTCTTTCTGGAAGCCCCAGGGCAGAAGACGTTTCCTGGCCTTTTCCAGTTATTAGAGGCCACCCACATCGCTTGGCTTGTGGCCCCTTCTTCTAAGCCAGCAGCGTGGCCCCTGTGTCCTGTCTGACCTCTGCTTCTGCCCTTACAGCTGCTCTCTCCTGATCCACCTTCTCACCCAAGGGCCCTTGTGTGGAGTGACTCAGAGCCCACTCGGACAATCCCTCTGCATCAAGACCCTTAACTTACTCATATCTGCAAAGTCCCTTTGGCCATGTATTCTGGGGATTGGCATGTGGACACCCTTGTGGGGGCATTATTCAACCTGCGACCCTGGTGACCATGCCTGAGTGAGGATTCCAGGCGAAGAGAGGGACACGGGCAGAGACAGGGAGGCCTGGCCTGATGTCATGTGGGAAGCTGCAGAGCCTTGTTACGGTGAAAGCACAGGTTTCAAGAGAGACATGTCAAGGGATCGAACCAGGGTGCCTGGGTGGCTAAGTCGGTTAAGCGTCTGCCTTCGGCTCAGGTCATGATCCCAGGGTCCTTGGGATCGAATCCCACATCGGGCTCCTTGTTCAGCAGGGGTCTACTTCTCCCTCTCACTCCCCTTCTGTGCTCGCTCTCTCTCTCAAATAAATAAATAAAATCTTTAAAAAAAAAAGTGATCAAACTGGACAGAGATGCAGGTGAGCTGGTTCAGTTAGGATGTGTGTTTTAAGCGTGAATTAGAGTAATTATAAATGTTACTTCTCTCCCTCTTTGCCCATAAATAAGCCCCTGAGGCCAGGATTCGGGTCACTGTCTTCCTGATGCCAGCACAGCTCTAGCTCTGTGACTGGCACAGGGCAGGAGCTCAGCACAGGTGTGTGGCATCACGGAATGTCACCTTTGCCCTATGACACCGCAGTGGCGGAGCGCTCTGAGAAGAGAGCTAAGGGCCCCAGAGCCTGGCCGGCATGACCCTGGGCATTGTCATCTTGGCAACGTGATGGGCTGGCTTGGCACTGACTGGACAGGGGCATCTGCTGAGCCGGCAGCTTGCGTGGGCCCAGGGGGGAGAAGGCTTTCAAACGTGTTACATAATAAAACTGGCAAAATGATCACTGTTGAGGCTGGAAGATGGGTACATGAGGGTTCGTTATGCTCTTCTCTCGACTATTTCCATGATATGAGGTTTTTTTTAAAGTTATGTGAGCAGAAGTGAGCGGCACGTGGCATCCTTGAAAGTGGAACAGGTACCACAACAGAAGAGAAGTCTGTGGTAATAATTGGGTGATAACAGGGATAAAAAGGATGAAGACTCTAAAAAGCTCACGTCTGTTACTTAAGAAGAAGCACGTGTACCGAGCGCTTCATCAACGGCAAAGCTTTCCGTACCCATGAGGGACAACTGCTCCTCAGTGTTTAACACAGACAGTATTTCCTCGGGAATGAAGCCATTTCCCAGTCTTTTGTATAATGAATGAGATGAATTTCTTCACATGTAGGAACCGCAGGGCCCGCTGGAGTCATTCCTTCTCCACACAACCTTCCCTTAGATGTTCTCAGTTTGAAGTGTGTTGCTTCTCTCCCTTGTCTGCCCCTCGTCCCCAGACGCTGAAGGACGCCAGCGACAATGCCCGCAAGGACTTCCACCGTGAGGCGGAGCTGCTGACCAACCTCCAGCACGAGCACATTGTCAAGTTCTATGGTGTCTGCGTGGAGGGCGACCCGCTCATCATGGTCTTCGAGTACATGAAGCACGGGGACCTCAACAAGTTCCTCAGGTAGGGCGCGGGGTGTGGCGCGGGAGGGAGCTGGGGGAGGGAGCGGGCCTCCATGTTCAGACAGGCCTGAGGGTGAGGACAGGGAGACCCGGGGAAGGGCCAGGGGTCCGCTGGAACGTTCTCAGGTGAAAACACCAACACGTTCTACAGAGAAAGAAACGGAGGACACTGAAGAAATGAGGGACGGGAGAAATGAACTGAGCCGTGGACTCTTTGGGGAAGGGAACCAAGCGATGCTTTTATTTGCCTTGAGCAGAGGTACAAATGGAAGTCGCCCATGTAAGAGCATGAATGGAAAGAGTAAGCAGTCCCAGTAGTGTGGGCTGGGAGACTGGATTCTCCTTCCTCGTCTGCATCAGCGGCCATGTCTGCCTGGGTAGGTCTCCAGCCCACTGTGTCCCAGGCACCCCGACTCCAGGTGGGCCTGAGCTGGACCCTCTTTCTGTCATCCCTGGCTCTAACACGCTGTGTTCTTTCAAACGTGGCTACCTCTCAGCTTTGAAAGGCCAGCAAGTGTGCGGCCTGTGGTGTCTTGGTAGGTAGTTTCACTGAGGAGAAACAGGAAAGATGTCAGCCTCGGTTTTCTTAACTGTAAAAGGGGTATAATAGTACCCACATCAAGGATTAGTGTTGGGACGATTGTGATAATAGATAATCAATAGATATTGTCCCCAGAGCCACATGGTTGAGGGATCCGCAACCCTGGGGATGTTATACCTCTTGTGTTACGGTGACATCTAGACCTCTCTGTCCTCCTCCAGCTACTGGGGGCCCTGGAAAGAGCTTTCCTCAGAAGTGGGCACCAGGAGCCCCTGGAAAATTCAGAAACCGTGCAGTTTAATAGTCCATCGCTGAGAGAACGGTGGCGGGGGACAGTGTACTGTGGTGCTTAGAGATGTCATCATGCGGCTTGTACCTTCTGGATCACTTGTACTAGGCTCATGAATACACGTGCAATTTAGTCGTCCTTCCCTGGGATGGGTCCCCCTTCTCAGCCTTGCTTATGATTGCATGGGGGGAGGGAATGCCAGGTGAGATTAGGAATACGTAGCCAACTCTTGGTGCTCAGAGTCAGTCATCCTGATGCGTTCCTCAGTGTCAGCAGTTTTTCTTGCTGGGGAGAGGGGATGATGATATTTTGTCTTTCAGATCTCATGTGAAAGGAGGAAAAGCAGCTACATTTGGTGGAGGTCTAGCTGCTCATAGAAGTATTTTTCCCTTGTTCCCGTGTTCTAGGCTACTTCTCTAATTAAAAATGGTGCTTTCCAAAAATATAGCACCAAAAATAATACACCAAACGTATTCACCTGGCTGCAATTAAATGCTTCTGTGAGCTCACACTGTGTGTGTGTATGCATGTGAGTGCATGTGTAAGCATGTGTGTGTGTGTTAATCCTTTCACTTTTGGCTCAGCCATCCTCTCCCTAGCTTTCCTTCCTGCTTCCAGAAGGAGCAGACCCCTAATTCTCCCTGGGCGTCTTGCACAAGGCATGGAGCTATTAGAAATCTCTCCCACTTGATTTCAGAATCTGCTGAACTCTGGTAACAAGAGGTTTTCAATGCCAAGAAGCAGGTTCTCAGGCACAATAATGCACTGTGAACTACAGTCCGTCCTCCCTTTCTGGAAGGGAACCCAGCCCCTCAATGCCATGACCATGTCCCACCCCACCCCCCGTGTCATTGGCACTGCCCTATAAAGACAGATGTCTACAATTTCCTCTCATCCTTTTTATTCATCCAAAGCCATACACTTAACACTAACATGGCCAGGCCCTGTGCTAGGGTGGCTGGGAAATGAGGAGAAACATAGTTCTTGCTTGCAAAGAAATGCCAGTTTTTCCTTTGGAATCTCTCCAGAATTCCCTTACGACAAGTTTGCAAGTAATAACAGCTAATATTATTGAGACTTCTAAGCATTTTAAATAGTTTAACTTGTATAAACTTAATAAACTATTATTACAAGTATTCCCATTTTATAGTCAAAAAAAGAGAACTGAGTCACAGAGCTGAGATTCAAACCCACAGCCCCTGGCTGCAAAACCCAGAGCCTTAAGCACTGCACTGCTTCCTCTTGAAGTAGCCGGTGAAAAAGATCAGAAGGAAAGTAGCATGCTGTGGAATCTGGAGCCAGACTGTGTGGCTAAGTGCTGACTGTAACCCACACTTGGAGAGAATAAGCTGAGGAAAGGTGTAGAGGCTCCCTCATTAGAAGCCCATTGAACCTTCCTGCTCTCCCAGCCAGGGTGCTAATCGTGCTTTTCCCCTTTTAAGGCATGTTCTCCCGGAAGAGGTAAAAATATGTTTTTATTTCCAAGAGCTGCAAGGTAACCTGGAGAATGAAGCAGAGGGCTTTTGTGTTGACTTTATTTATACTCCTCTTGAGAACTTGTTTAGAAGACTTGCCTGCCCTCTTTTTACAGCGGGATTTTCTGCTCAAAGGCTTCTCCCATTAAAAGGAGTCTTGTTCGAATACTCAAAAGCAAGCAGAGGAGACAGCTGGTTTAAAATGTGGGAGCCTGCCCTACACCACACCTGGTAGCGGAGAGTGCAGAAGGCACTGGAGGCCCACAGCCTTCTGGCGCCTTCACGCAGAGGTGGCCTGTGGCATTGGCCTCAAATGTCTCCTCTTCTCTGGAGTCTTTGCCATAGATAGATTCTTAGAAGGGTCTAGATTCCTGGGGCTGAAATAGGTTCTGGCAAGTGAGCAACATGTTTCACTCTTTGATTTGAATCTATGAAGATTACATCCTGGCCTAGATTCTCTGGATATTTCAGGATTTCTCCTAGTTTATGTGTTCTTCTAGGTCTCTCTGCTGGTTTGAAGTCACAGTAAGGGCTTTGTCTCCTGTGACAGGTGAAAACATTCCGCCTTTCGCCTGCCCCCTCAGTGCTGGGAAAAACAACCTCAACCTTTGAGCAATCTTAAACTGGCTTTCCATGAAAGGCCACGAAGCTCCGCACAAGCACGGTATTGGTTACTACTCCCATCAATGTGCTTAGGAGGGTGCAGTGGGTACCCTCACTTTACAGAGGTGAACTGTGCTAGGACCGTCTTGCACAAAACCAGGAAGTTCCTCCCCTGGAATGGTTCAACCCAGATATTTAGAGATACAAGGGACCTACACGATCACCCAGCCTAATAGCCCTTTGTCTGTTTGACTGATGGGGAAATTACAGACTGGACAAGTTAAAAGTCTTCCCTAGATCCTGGTGGTGGAAAACTCCCCTCCTCCTCATCCATGCTTGTTCTCTGAGAATCCAAGAATGAAGGATTTGGAAATCCAGCAAAAGGGGGACTCGCTGGGGGCTAGAGCCAGGAAGAAGGGGCATACGCCTGCAGTGGGAGACAGTCCAACCGAAGTGGGGCTGGCTGGTGTGGGGAGAGACAGAAGGAGCAGGGTGTTCTGGGACAACTCCAACCCTTTCGTTTTTCAAATACTCGTACAGCTCCACAACCCTACAGGTGGGATCGTCCGCTTTAAAACCCATTTAAAATCTTCCATATTGATTTTGAGTGCTTCCAGCTGTCCTGAAGGAAATCTTCTCCCTTATTGGCCTCTGGAAGGAAGCAGCACTTTGACCGCTCCGCCGAAGCGTCTGGAAGAGAGAGACCCTTTACTCTTTGCCCTGCAGCTCCCCTCAGGCCATCAGGGGCCAGTGACGCCAGTCTTGGCAGGATTCAAGAGCAGGGCCTGGTGGGGCTGAGGGCTCATCCTGAGACTGGGACACTCCCCTCCTTAAAGCATGTGCCAGTGTTGAGGTGCCTAAGTCATCACATGGCTGGGGAAAGGCCAAGTGCATAAGATAGAAGAAAAAGAAGATATAAAATACCATACTCCCCCTCCCCCCCGCCATAATGTAAAGAATAAAACCTGGCCCAGTAAAAGAATCGATGTATTGTGATTCCAGAACTCTCCATGTGGTGGCCAGGGCACAGGTGGGCAGGGGAGGGCTGGGCAAGAGATGGGATTTTTCACAGCAAATGAATGTCCAGGCTGAGGGTCCCTGGGATTCTGCTCAGGTGGGTTTGAGGGAGACCAGGGCAGCTTGGAAACCCTGCCCCACTGCAAAAATCTGGCCCTCGTGGGGGCACGCTGGAGACATTGCCTGGGTGGGGGGTGCTCCAGCTGCAGCTTGTAGCTGGGAGGGGAGGGCTGGGGCTCCCACTGGGGCATGATGACCCACCACTCCAAGAGAGCCAAACTCTCCCCCCATGTTTTGGTTTTGGTTTATTTTTATTTTTGTTCATGTTTTTTGCACCACTGCTTCTCAGGGTCAGGGGCTCTGGCCAGTACCTGGCCCCAGGCTAGCTCTGGGGCCCCTAAAACACAGAGCTCTGTGTGTGTGTGTGTGTGTGTGTGTGCTGAGGAGGGTACCATGCAGGCCCACATGGCCCTGAGAATTCTAGATTTCCTGGGAATTGAAACTTTAGGGGTGCACCTGTGGGTGAAGCATCTCCTCCCATTCTTTAGCTAAGTCAGGCAGCCCTTGAGTCCCAGCTGCTGCTGGGAGACAGGGCTCTTGGAGGGAAGAGCTGGGGCTCCAGCAACACTTCCGTGTCCTCCACAGGGCCCATGGGCCTGACGCCGTGCTGATGGCCGAAGGCAATCCACCAACAGAGCTGACCCAGTCCCAGATGCTGCACATCGCCCAACAGATAGCCGCGGGCATGGTCTACCTGGCTTCCCAGCACTTCGTGCACCGAGATCTGGCCACCCGCAACTGCCTGGTCGGTGAGAACCTCCTGGTGAAAATCGGGGACTTTGGGATGTCCCGGGACGTGTACAGCACTGACTACTACAGGGTGAGTGGCTGTGCCCATCAGGGGTCCCCAGGGCCCTCTTTCCCTGGGAGCCCCTTGTATTCATTTGCTGGGGCTGCCATAACAAAATACTGTAGACTAAGGGGCTTACCTAATAGACTTTTATTTTCTCTGAAGGCTAAAAGTCCAAGGTCAGGGTGATGGCAGGGTTGCTTTCTCCAAAGGCGTCTCTTCTTGGCTTGCAGACAACGCCTTTCTCTGTGTGCTCACATGGTCTTGTTGCTCACACAGTCTTGTTGCTGTGTGTGCATCCCTGGTGTCTCTCTCTCTGTGTCTAAATTTCCTTGTCTTGTAAAGACACCAGCTAGATTGGATGAAGGCCCACCACAGCCTTGTTTTCATTTAGTCACCTCTTTAAAGACCCTATCTCCAAATACAGCTATAGTCTGAGATACCGGGGGTTAAGGCTTCCATGCACAAATTTGGGGGGAACACAATGCACCCCATAAACCCATCCTGCTCTTTCCATGGTTCTCCAGAGTGGTGTGTGATATCTCCAAGACAAAAGCCCTCAGTGTGATGGTTCAGCCAGGGGAGCCCAAGGGCTTGGGGGAATCCCTAGTTGGCACAAGGTTAAAGGGTTTTGAGGTTTATATTTGATTCTGTGAAATTATGCCTGGAGCCTTTATCTGAGGGTGTGGCTGAAGATGAACTTTTCACACAAATGATAACACCATAGACCTTAGAAGTTCCCACCCAGAGCCATCTTGGTTGAAAGTGGGTTGGCTGGTGGTCTTCTTTGTGAGATGTAAGAGGTTCTGTTCTGCCTCCTCCTGAATAGTCCCACCTCTGGCTGGCTAGGTTTCCACCACTAGAAACACTAAGGGCTAGAGTTACAGAAACAAATCAAATCCCCTGATTACCTGGAACTGGTCCCCTGGGCAAGGTGGATTTGTTAACTGAGATCTTGGAACTTGGGTAGGAGAGGAAAAGGACATTTCTGGAAATCTTGAAGTCACAATATTGAAAGTGAAGGTTTGAAGTGGTATTCTACTACCTCAAACTCTCAATTTGGTTTTCCTGTGGTGTTGCTTGATTTTCAAGGGTAGAGGAAGAGAATAGGAAGGAAAAGGAATAAATGTGTTGTGTGTACATAGCCTAAGAAGGTAAAACATATAACTTGACTAGATTTCGTAAGGTAGGACTGGCAGAGACAATGCCTCTCCTCACTTTTGGTCTTCCCTTTATGATTTTTTTTTTTTTTTGAGGAACTTTGTTTCCAATGCCCCTCTCTGCAGCCTTACTCACTTCTCATGCCCCTGCATTTTAGTTAAACCAACATCACTACAAGTAGTCTAAGAAAATAAATCCAGTGCTTTGCTGCATATTCTTCTGTAGATTGTTTTGTGGGATTTCTTCCTTTGTCACCTTGAGAAGCATTGTTCGCAGTCTGTGGGACAAAAAAAAGAGTGGAGACCAAATTGAAAAGGATTCTCTTGGGTGTGTCTGTAGAAAATGTGAGTATGGTCTTAACTTCAAGTGTTCAAAATGGAGCTTTGAAGGACCTGTCCTGAGTCTAACGATGACTAGTCTATTCTGGATAGCTAAAATATGGTGGGAGCCTTTACCTACTGATGGAAGCATCTCCACTGTTAGCTCTGTTCCTATGGTGGGAGGTGGGGGTGGGGACGTTTCCCTGTCTCAAGAGATGAAGAACCACATGAGTCCTTCCCTAAAGAAGAGCTTTGCTGATCTTGATGAGCACCAAAGGGAGAAACATGTGGCCCTAACAAGAGCTTCGTCTTTAGCAGTAAGTTAATAAAGGTCCTAGAATGCTTGGCACAAAATAGGTATTCAACAAATGTTTTCAACTTTATCATGATCCAAATGGATAAAATCATTCTTCATTCCCAAAGCCACAACTGAGCCAGGTGGAGTCCAGTGTCATTTCTTATAATCTTTAGAAAAAATAAATCAGAAAAACAAGATAGAAATGCTCAACAGGAAGAAGATAAACAACCTGATTAAAAAATAGGCAAAATTTTTAAGTAGAGGTGTCGCCAAAGGGGATATACAAATGTTCACATGAAAAGATGCTCAACATCATTAGTCATTGGGGAAATGTAAATCAAAGCCCCATTGAGATAGAACTTCACACTCACTAGGATGCTGTAATAAAGATGGACAATAGCAAGTGTTAATGGGAATGTGGAGAAATCAGAGCCCTCGTACACTGCAGGTAGGGATGCAAAATGGTGCAGCTGCTTTGGCAAATGGTTTGGCAGTTTCTCCAAATGTGCAATACAGACTCATCATATAACTCAGCGATTCCACTCCTAGGTATATTACCTAAAAGAACTGAAATCATACTTTCACACAAAAATGTGTACACAAATGTTCTTAGCAGCATCATTCATAATAACTAAAAAGTGGGAACAACTTAAGTGTCCAACAACTGGTGAATGAATAAAGGAGATGTGGTGATCATACAATGGGCTATTATTCACCAGTAAGAAGGAATGAAGTACTGACTCATGCTACAACACAGATGAGCCCTAATGCAACCATTATGGTAAATGAAGGAAGCCAGACTCAAAAGATCACATATGGGATTCCATTTATATGAAATGTCCAGAATAGGCAAATCCATGGAGACAGAAAGTAGATCAGTGGTTGCCGATGGCTGGGAGAATGGAGAATGAGGAGTGACTGCTGCTGGATATGGAGTTTCTTTTTAGGGTGATGAGAATGTTCTAGAAGTGTACAGTGGTGGTGGTTATTTAGTATATTGATAAATGTGCTAAATACCACTGAAAGGTAAATATTATGGTATATAAATTGTATCTCATGTCTTTAAGAAAAGTCTAAAAAGCCTACAAGTCTATGGTATATGAATTATATCTCATGTCTAAAAAAAAGTCTAAAAAGGAAAATACTAGCTAATAGTGACCATTATTATGAACATAAGAAGTTAGTCTGGATTATTTATACATTAAAAAAGTACTGTAATTTGTTATCTACTTTATTTTGTTATCATTTATTAAAAAGGAAATTCACCACTTAGGTGACATTTTCCCGAAGTTCTTTTTTCTGAATTGATTGGAGGAAATAATGTTTCCCAGTTTCTTTGTTAAATGTTCTTGGAACTCTCCTCATCATTAGCAAATGTACTTCAGATGCCACATTTATGCAACCCCATCCCCCACCCCTCTCCCACCATGATCACTACTCAGTGGCAGCTGGGGGATCTGTATGTTCACTTGGCTATTTGTTGTTCCCACTAAGGATGAGGAAGAAGAACCAGCCTTACATTGGCCTCTGTTATAGGTGGGGATGGGCAGGAGGGGGTAGGAAAGTGGATGATGGATATTAAGACCAGACAATTTGATAGTAGCCTAGGAAAACAAATGATGATTCACCTTTTGGTTCCATGAAATTATTTAGGTGGGGATGGGCAGGAGGGGGTAGGAAAGTGGATGATGGATATTAAGACCAGACAATTTGATAGTAGCCTAGGAAAACAAATGATGATTCACCTTTTGGTTCCATGAAATTATTTATTAACCTAGAAGTCATTTGTAGTATATTTTTCCTTATTAAAATATCCATAGCAAATCAGTGGGCTTCATTCTGCTGGTTTTGTCCAATGGACAAGCCGAAGCTGTTGCCGATTCTGCACGTGAACTACAGCACCATCTTGCAGTGGCTGTTTCCCAGACCATTCTTGCTTTCCCATTAGTTATCAACCTGTTGGATCATCTCTAAGCTCTGCATTAGTCCCCTTCCCATCATGGTGTCTTTTCATCCTGTCTGTCACTGGAGCTGGGGAATGTGCCTACTTCAGAGCTTTGGTTTCTCATGTGCCAGCACCTTAAGTATGTTTTTCTTCACTATTCTCCTCCTATCCTCTCCAAAAGCCTGCGTCAAACCCCAGGCTGAGGAGCTGCTTGCTCTAGCTGGTGTGTGCTGTCATCACCAATGTTAAAAATCTCCCCCGCCACAGCAATGGGGGAGGATTTTTGTGTCAGCCAAGGCTCTCGAAACTGGAAGGATGGTGCTTGGTCCCGGAGTCAACTAGGTTGAGGAGTAACATGTCCCTTATCTTTAAGCAAGAGCAGGTCCCACTGGTAACCTGTGCCCTCTGCTCATGATGCTTTAGGAACAGCCCTGTGGGGTGGCCACAGCTCGGGGCAGTCCGTGGTGGGAGGGGCATGTAGCAGCTGTTCCTCCATCATGGGGGAGCAGGCAGCACCAGAAAATGGCTGCCTTATGGCTTCCACCCTGTTGCAGCTGAACTAATTATATCCTCCCAATGAAGGGAGAAATCGGAACAGTACATTTGCATTGAAACTAGGCTGATATGGTGGGTTCAAAATTACTCTAGCATTTATGTCCTCTGAATTGTTTTAATTAGCAGCTCTGCAGTACCAGCCTTTTATTTAGTTTTTATTGCTTCCCTCCACTGGCAAAACCTAGCATTTCAGAGACATCTGAACCAGATTTCTGTCACATTCTGCCTGTCGGAGACCTAGGATCTCACTCTCCTTGGTCATTACAGGGCCACAGTGGATCCACTGAAACTTTTTCTCATATGCACTTTGGTAGTTTTCCCTGTTTGGGTCCAACACGTGCTTAAAATGAATGTGATCTGTTGGTGAGGAGAGATCCCTAAAGATCTGAAATCCTAGCTTTTAAATCTTGTTCTCCTTTGGGCTTTAGTTTTATATTGAGGTGGTAAGAAACCCTGTCCTTTAATTCATCTTCCACTTAAGGAGAAAAAAGAGGGAAGCACAATAGGCAAATTGATTTATGGTGGACGTTTACAAAAGCAAATGAGTATACATTGGCTAAGCAAGGTTATGGTCAGAATCCTGAAGTATTAAAGTGATACCAGCTACAGTGTCTAAGAACTCATCTTCAGTTGTTCAGTATCAGTTTATTAGCTGCAGAGAGAAAAGAAAATGGATGGTATTGATATCAGCTGATGTAACAAGTACCAAGAAGAACTGATTTAAACTTTAGTACCAGCTGGAAAATAAAGTCCTCAACCACAGAGACGAGAGGAAGACTTATGTAACTTAAGAATAAGATAAACACATGAGAAATAATCAAGACTTAACTTTTCATACCTTGGGTATTGAAAATAATGTTTATTTTTTATGGAATATTTTTATGTAATATGAGCATTTCTAGATAGATCAATTGATAAATAGACTGATTGATTGATAGATCAATTATGAGTCATTTCACAAATGTTCTTAGTGAGTTGTCATATAAAATACCAATGTCATTCCCTCTATGAAGAACAGCACCGAATCTCCCTGGTGAATGCCTGCTAATTCTTCAAAGGCAATTCTTGTTTCATCCCCTCCCTGACTTCCTCCAAGCACAGTAATTGCTCAAAACCCATGATGCCTCTACGCTTCATATAAATAAGCAGTGCAACATAGTGATTTGATAAGTTTATGTACTACGCTATGCTGTACACCTGAAACACTGTGTATCAACTCTAATCAATTTTTTTTAAAAAATGCATCTCACTAGGGACATCTGGGTGGCTCAGTCGGTTAAGCGTCTGCCTTCAGCTCAGTTCTTGATCCCAGGGTTCTGGGATCTAGTCCCTCATCTGGCTCCTTGCTCAGTGGGGAGCCTGCTTCTCCCTCTGCCTGCAGCTCCCCCTGCTTGTGCTCTCTCTCTCTGACAAATAAATAAATAAAATCTTTAAAAAATGTGTCTCAGGGCACCTGGGTGGCTCAGTCATTAAGCGTCTGCCTTCAGCTCAGGTCATGATCCCAGGGTCCTGGGATCGAGTCCCACATCAGTTTCCCTGCTCAGCGGGAAGACTGTTTCTCCCTCTCCCACTCGCCCTGCTTGTGTTCCCTCTCTCGCTGTGTCTCTCTCTGTCAAATAAATAAATAAAATCTTTTTTTAAAAAAGCGTCTCACTAATAAATGCATTCTCACAAATAAATAAATAAATAAATAAGCATTAGAGCATAGAGCACATTGCATCATGGAAATTTGTTCATATATGTGTCTTCTCACTAATACGGGAGCAAGGAGAGGACAAGTCTTACATGTCCTTGTATCTGAGACTGCCCCTGGGCATGGCACATACTGAGTGGTCCACACATGATTCCTGAACAGGACACGTATCAGGGAAAAACCTTTATGAGTATAACGTTTTCGCCCTGTAGAAGAATGAAAAAGATACTCAGATTTTGGTAGATGGGCCTGGCCCTGAGGCTAGGAGCGCTGGTTTCAGGAAGCAAAGGTAGGGATATAGAGATGTCCTTATCTCCGACCATTTTTTTTTCAGTAGAGATCCCGGAGCTACAACTTATTTGCACTTACACTATAGTAAAAAACAAACAAAAAAACCAAAAACTTCCTCTGACGTACTCTGCCTAGAACCTTTGAAACCAGGCACATTGTTCATTTTAAGAGGCAGCAAAGTCCCTTCCTGAAAGAGGAATGTCCTCTGTCATTAACTCTTCTTTGCATACATTTCCTTCATTTCCCCCTTCATATATAATACACAATTACTCAACATCCACATAAACAGTTATAGACCTTTCTATTTGACTTCTTTTGATTAAAGTGGCCCCAGAAACTTAAGAGCTTATTTATTTCATGAAATCATCTTCAATTTACGCTTCATACCACACTCAGAGAGAGCACAGTTCAGAGGAACCTGTCTGCTGGGGAGAAATCAGAACATTGAGTTCAGACGAATTCTATATTAAACTAGATTTGCATAAATTATTTCAAGATTCTAAATTGGCTTAATTTGTATTCAAGCCTTCCTAAGAACCTTTTACATATGCTTTGGTGTCGCAAAAGGGTGGGTGAGTGTCCTTGCGTGCATTCATTCATTTTTTGGACACACGTATGAAGCAGCTACTATGTGCTAGATGCTTTACTAGATACTAAAGGCATCCAGATAAAAAAGACACGTGGGCTGGGACTCCGAGGAGTTCTTGCACATGTGATAATGTGATAATGTTGTAATAGAGACATGTACCCTAAAGAGGAAGCCACCAGCCTACTTTGGGAAATCAGAGTAGGGTTCGCAGAGATGTGACATTTGAGCTGGAATATGAGATATGAGCCCCAAATTGTTCTATTGGCAAGAGGGCCCCGGCCAGGCGGGGAGGGAGACATTGTTGGCATAGGAGGGAGCTATGAAAAGAGATGGTGGTGTAAACATCATGGTGTGTGGCCAGGGACTGGGGGCTCCTCTGCCTGCAACCCTTGCATGCAGGCTAACAAAGTAGGCTGTTGATGCTATTATCAGATTTCACAGGGACCTGTTTGCCATGCCAGAGCCTTTGGACTTGGTCCTTTTGGCAGCGGAGAGCCACTGAGAGATTTTATGCCAGAAAGAAACATGTCAGATTGCATTCTGTCAGCTTATGAAAATAGATCTGCCCAACAGATCCCCAAATCCCCACTCCTGTATAGTAGAACAGTGTCTCTCAAACCAGGTCCCTGAGCTGTCAGTGGGTGTTTGCCGGTGAAAGAGATCCATGATCACCAAGCTAAGCAATCATTTTCCTTGCTGCAGAACTCCTCAGAGCCTTTAGTCTGTCACTGTGCCATGGGACCTTGGTAGGGAGTTATGGAAGAGGTATGGAAGGTGCCTGAAGTCAGCATGGAGGGGCTGGCCTGCAAATTCTTCGTCCAGGTCCCTGGGCCTATTCGTTTCCTGGTGAAGACTAGTGAAGACGGTTAGCAGGACATGGAATAAATCTCTCTTGCATTTTCAGTCTCCTGAGTCCTTTATTCCTGAGATCACTAGCCTGTCTACTTTGTGCATAGAAGAGCTACCTGCAGAAATTAAGTAAGCAGTTAGGTGCTCTGGGAATGAAGATAGGCCATGGCTCATTGGCGCAGTTGGGCCAGCAGGACTCGGATTCCTCAAGGTGCTGAGAGGTGAGCAGGTACTTCCTCCCCCTTCTGCCCTGTTTTTGAAAGTCTGGCTTTAGCTTTCTCACACTCATGGTATTCCATGTTCTTCTCATCATTCAGACCAGAGCCCTTTAAAATGGAAGCTGGCAACAAAAAGTTAGCTGGGTTAAAGAAGAAAATGTCTCAGACTGAGATCCTAAAGGCAAAGGTTCAAATCTACTTTCTCTTTTCTAATCTTATGCTTCTATCAATGAAGAATGAATTTAACCGAGGCTAGCAATATGCTACCAGCAATGGCTGAAGCAGGTAGGGAGTCATTTTTGCTTACATGACAAGGAGTTCACAGGTGGGCAGCTTCTGGTTGGCTCCCAGGCTGCCCCATGTCAGAACTGTGGACTGGCACTTGATATATCCTTGGTCTTTTCCTCCTGGCTGCAAGATGGCTGCAGCAACTCCAAACACATCCAAACTTCACTTAGAGGAGAAAGGCAGAGCAGCTTCAGGGAGCAGGTAGTTTCTCCTTGCATACTTTCTTCTCATCAGAAAATAAATCTTTCCCAGAACATCCCCTCTGCAGACTCCTCCTTTCACCTCCCTGGTCACAGGTGGGTCAAGACTAAGAGCTGAACAAACTTGTAGAGATCAATGGCTTGTTACTGAACACCTAGACAAAACTGAGATTCTACTACAAGGACAAAGGAATGAAAAGATTTGTGACCTTTCAAAAAAAGACTTAAACAAAACTGTGATTCTACTGCAGAAAAAAAGGGAGCAAAAGTGAATGGCTTTGGAGAGAGTAAAGAAAATTATGCTATACTCACCTTATGTACCCTCATAGCCTCTGTTTCTTTATTTGAAGTGAGTCCCTGCCTCTAAAGTTTGTTGAGAAAACTGAATTGAAGTGGTGCATAATCAATGCTAAAAAATAAACTACTGGAATTTCTCAATGGGAGATCTTTGTTCCTCTGGATGCAATGCTTCTTCTTCTTCTTCTTCTTTTTTTTTTCCTGGTTGCTTTTTTTTTTTTTACGATTTATTTATTTACTTGACACAAGCAGGGGGAGCGGCAGGCAGAGGGAGAGGGAGAAGCAGGCTCCCTGCTGAGCAAGAAGCCTGATGCGAGGCTCGATCCCAGGACCCTGGGATCATGACCTGAGCTAAAGGCAGTTGCTTAACCAACTGAGCCATCTAGGCACCCCATCTGGTTGCCTTTAAAATAATGTCTTTATTACTGGTCTTGAGAAATCTGATTACAATGTGCCTTGGTATAGTTTTATTCATATTTCTTGTGCTTGGATGCAATAGTTAACTTGGACTTTTGGGCTTACAGTTTCCATCAATTTGGAAATTTTTTTTTTTTAAAGATTTTATTTATTTATTTGAGAGAGAGAATGAGAGAGAGAGAGCACATGAGAGGGGGGAGGGTCAGAGGGAGAAGCAGACTCCCTGCTGAGCAGGGAGCCCGATATGGGACTCGATCCTGGGACTCCAGAATCATGACCTGAGCCGAAGGCAGTCGCTTAACCAACTGAGCCACCCAGGAGCCCCAATCAATTTGGAAATTTTTTGACCAATTCTTGTTCAGATATTTCTTCTCTTTCCCCTACTTACCACCAAGGGACTCCAGTTTCACTTATATTAAACCATTTAAAACTGTCTCATGGCTCACTGAAATCTTTCATTTTTTGGATTCTCTTTTCTTTGTGTGTTTTATTTTGGATATTTTCTATTACCATATCTTCAAGTTCCTTAATCTTTTCTTTGTCAATGTTTATTTTTCCATTATTCCCAACCAGTGTATATTTTCATCTTACACATTACAGTTTTCATTTCTAGAAGTTCATTATGGCTTTTTTTTATATCTTCCATGCCTCCAGATAACATCTTAAACATAGAGAATACATTTATAATAATGTTTCAATATATTTCTTTGTGGTGCTAACATGTGCCAGTCCTGGGTCAATTTCCTTTGGTTGATTTCTCTCCTAATTATGAGTCATATTGTTCTGCTCCTCTGTATGCCTGGTAATTTTAGATTGGATGCCAGACATTGTGAATTTTGTCTTGTTTGGTGCTGGTATTTTTGCATTCCTTTAACATTTTTGAGCTTTGTTCTGGAATGTGTTTTTATTGCCTTGAAACAGCTTGATCCCTTTGTGTATTGCTATTAAGATTAGGCAGGACTAGACCAGTGTTACTTTAGAGCTAATAATTCCTTACTACTGAGGCAAGATCTACTGAGTAGTCTACCCAAGTCCCCACTCGGGTAGAAAATCATGAGGTTTTCACCCTGCTTCATGGGAACCAACACTATTTCTGATCCTGTGTGAGCACTGGGCACTCTTTCCACTGATCCTCTGGGTAGTTCTTTCCCAGACCTTGATAGTGTCTGCACATGCATGCACTCATCAGCACTCAGCTGAATACTCGAGGGGCACCCTCTCCAGATCTTCAGAATTCCCTCTGTGTGCAGCTCTTCCATTTCTGGAATTCTGTCTTTTCCACTCTAGCTGCCTGATCTCCCGAGACTCCCAGCTCCCAACTCCTCAACTTAGGGAATTTGCTGGGCTTCCCCACCTCTGTCTCTTGCAATGAGAGCTTAACAATCAATCACAGGACTCATTACATTTATTTCTCATCTCTCAGGGATCACTGTCCTTCACTGTTATCTAGTGTCTTGAAAATAATTGTTTCATATGAATTTAAGCCATTTTTAATTTGTTTCACATGAGAAGGTAAATCTCTTCTCTGTTACTCCACCTTGAATAGGAGTAGAAGACAGCTGCCATCTCTCTTGATGATGAATATGTCATTCCAAAAATCTATTAGAGAACCACTTATAAACTGCAGTAAAGAAAACAAGTTCTGGGGCGCCTGGGTGGCTCAGTTGTTAAGCATCTGCCTTCGGCTCAGGTCATGATCCCAGGGTCCTGGGATCGAGCCCCACATCGGGCTCCCTGCTCCGTGGGGAGCCTGCTTCTCCCTCTCCCACTCCCCCTGCTTGTGTTCCCTCTCTCGCTGTGTCTCTGTCAAATAAATAAATAAAATCTTTAAAAAAAAAAAGAAAAGAAAAGAAAACAAGTTCTCCCACCTCTTTAGAACAGCTACTTCCTGTAAAGTTTTTTTGTTTTCCTTTTTAATTAAATAACTTACATTTACCTAATACTTTTTCTACAATTAAAGTTTTCCTGCCTACACAAGATTGTTACTTAAGTAGGAGAGGAGATTTTTCTCCATATCCAGTGAGTATTGAGCAAGAGGAAATTATCTGAGCTTCCCTGTTACCTCTGAGAGATTCCCCAGGCTCAAATTGTGAATTGGTTCAAGAAGATTTTGGGAAAAAGTATGTGGGCTGAATATTAATATTGCTCCACACTTTTTACATTTTCCCACAGTCTTTGTCCTATGCTCAGGGACAGAACACCTTGGATGGATAAATAACGAAATTAGTCCAAGATGGCAGTGCATGTATTGTTCTTAGCCATGCCTCTTCAATTTGTAGATACTGAGTGAGACATCTTCTGTTCCCTAAAGAAGATCACAAGTCTCCTGGGGAGAAAACACATAAATAAATCACTCTGATACCACGCAGTGTGCTACATGTTATGAGTAGAGATAAATTGATTTTTGTTGGGATGTGGGATGAAATCTGGAAAGTTCTCTGGGGGAGACACAATTTGACCTGGATCTTAAAGAAAGAATAACGGGTGGGGGTGTTGTTGGAACTTAAAGACTATTGCATGTGACTGAAGTTATAACTGACTCAGTGACCTGATTACACGTGATTCTTGGGCAGAATGTGTATCTTCTAAATTTGACCTCCACATCATCTCACACAGTACGAGGCACTTACTAGGTTCTTACTGATTATAACTGCCTAAAAGGACTTTCTGAGAAAGATGGTATGATATTCTTCTTGGGAATGTTTGAAAGTAAAGATGCTATCCACTGTGGTGAGTCTTTGGGATGGAAATAGTTCCTAATCAAGTATGACTTGACTTCTTTTCTCAACTCTCCATAAAACTTAGAATTCTACCTTCCAGTAGTTATTTCCTGTTTCTGCTTGGTCTATTTGTCCAGATATGAAAAACCATAAAACGCTCAGAGATTGTTACAACCACCTAACCTAATATTGGATACATATGAAGTCATTAAAAACAACAGGATTGATCCCTCTGCAGAGTTGTGGCAGCTTCTCATTGCTGATTATTGTATTGGTCATCAGAACTTAGTACAGGCATATAAATTTAGAAATTCTACTTACCAGATCAAAACACATCCTTATTTGGGCTCCACTAAGAGAATTTTTAAACACAAATTACTTGTAATGTCTGACTGTACAACAAATTCTTTCCATGCTAATGGAGGCATAGCAGTGTTATCTTACCTGGTACTAAAGAGCTCCCCACTATCTAGGCTCCTGAGCTTGACTGCACATCTCAGTAGTTCAGAGTGATTTTGTCAAAATCTTGATTACTGAACTTCACCCGAGACATGCTAATTCAGCATCTGGGAGTAGGGGGATGAGAATTTGGGAATTTATATTTTTAATAAGCTTCTTAGGTAAGTCTGATGTGTAGCCAAGTCTAAGAATTGCATTGGTCCTAATCAGCAGCATTTACAGAAAGTAGCCAAGGACAAAACATGGTCTCATTTATGCTAAGATTCAAGTGGTAACATTATAACAGATCTTAATTATCCAGCTTCAAAAATAGGATAGGTGCTATTAAAAATTTTCTCAAACTTGACCCATTGTTCTCCTGATGGAGATGGTATTATAGTAATTAATGGATTTTTAGGACTTCCAATGGGAAAGACTCTAAATTGTAATCACCATCATGCTATCATACCCTGCTCTCCTTATCCTCAGAGTCTAAATTTTTTGAACCATGGCATCTCTGAATTGGTAAATTAAACATCCATTGAGGATGCCCCCTCTCATCCCAGGAGGGTGAGCAAGGCTCATCCTCTAGGTAAGTTTTGCCAAAGACAACATAAGGAAAGAAAGAGAGACAGAATAAGCAGGAAGTTCAAAGCAAGGCGATATGCTCCTGGACAAGCCAACATCAGAGCAGCAATGCCTTCCTCCTGCAAGGAGCTAGGTCGCCCTGGCTGGCCCGCAGTCTAGGCAGACCCCTGCTGGCCTTCTCTGTCACTGCATGGTTGTATATCTGTGTGGGTGACTGGTGGGGGCCCTGAAGCAAGAAAAGGCTTGTAAGGAGTCAAACAGCTTGTTAAGGTATCCTTGTGGGTGTCTGTATTGAAGTGTCACAGTATGAAGGCTTTTTATTAGCAGCTATTTTAGAATCCTAACACTGAAATGGAACAGTTTCTTCCCTACATGGCATTTCCAGGCCGGCTTCCTCCCTCACAGCCCTACGACAGCATCAGCCATCTCCTAAGGGGGTGGAGAACATGACGCTGGGCTCCTTTGACGGCGGAGCCAGGCTCTGTGGCCCACGCCCTCAGCTCTGGAGATAATTTGGTTCATTCACATGTTGCTGATGACGGGGAAGCGGCAGCGGAGGCTGAGGAGGACTTGCGGCTCATGCCTTGCCTGTGCATATGGTACAGAAAACTTCCTGGGTTTTGCAAGGATGTACAGGGATTGTTGCACAATTTTAAGGGCATAGAGAGAACATGTGCCCCACAGTGAAACTGTGGAGTGAGTTAAATCCAGTATTAGTATGTTTTCTTTTGGCTACTACAGATACTTGAATTCTTCCCAGGTCTTTAAGGGCGGAGGTGAATTTCTTCAGGAAAACTCTTTAAGTTTCATTGTAGGAAGGATTGCAACCTTATAAGACTCTCCTTAATGTCTTAGAGGGTTGATGTTGGGTCTTGTAAAGAAGACTAACATTTACTGGCCTCCTGTTATATTTCAGCCTGACATGTAGCCTTCCCACCCATCTTTAACAATATAGACAAGGAGAGTAATATTCAGAGACGTAAAGTCACATTCCTGAGATGCCACAACTTATCCGGATGGCAGAGCTGGCATCTGAACTCCTGTTCTCGAAGGAAAAATACAAATTCTTCTCACTTTGAACTCCCTGATGCCCTCAGGCTCGTCTATCTTCTCTCTGCAATTGGAACATTATCACCTGGTAGATCCACAGAGCTCTGCCCATAGTGGTCATCACAGGTTCATCTAGGATAGTGGCTCACTATGTAGGAAAAGTCCTAAAGCTTTATTGGCTGGAGAAGGAAAAGGGATACTTTAAATTTCTGAACCATAACATTTTAGACCAGGAAGGGGCCTCAGAAAAGCCAATCTGACCTTCTTAAGGAGGGATTCCGGAATCTTTCCAGATTCTAAATCTGGCTAATATGCCAGGGAACATGGAACCAACAGACAGCAGACCTGGATCTATTCTCATCTGCAATATGTTTGCAGTGTGTGACTTCAAACAACTCATACTTTTCTGAACCTGACTTCCCGTCTTAGTTAAATGGTAAAGAAGTCTGCCTGCTACCTGGTGCTGTCATGAAGCCACAATGGAAAGTGTAAAGTATATAAAGCTGAATCCTGTGGCATATGCTGGGCTCTACCTTCCACGTGTGGAGGAATGCTATCTTAGATAAACATCCTTGGATCTAGGATGAGTTCCTAGAAATGTGAGTGCTGTCCCAGATCTTTATGGAATAGTCCCAGGATGTTGCCTTTGGGGCACATGCATTGACCATCACCCTTTCCATCCCTTCATGTCTCCTGAATTCATGCCCTACCTCCCATGAGTATCTTACAGTCACTTTTCATACACTGTTGGTCTAGCCGTGAGGGTTATGAGGTCTTTGAGAACGTCAAAGGACTTCCCTCGATCCCTCCTGCCTGCTGATCTGAACTCTGTGTTCCTACTACTATGCCCTTAAAGGCAACGTTAGCTGCTACCAGAGAAGCACATTTTCATTTCTATGTGATAGGCTTCCTTTGTCTCTTTGTGGTTGGCCCAGGACTATCCCTTGCTTACCTCTTGTCAGTTATGAGTCATAACTATCTGCCTGGGCATGAAACACATGTCATAAAGGGAAACCATGGTAGCATAAACCACACACACTGCAGCCTGAGTTGACTTGGACAGCACGGGACTAGCCTCTGCCCTTCAGCAGTCTGATGAAGCCTCCTCCAAATAAGACTTTAAGTGCATAACATAAAGCACGAAGAGTTACAGAGGAACACAATCACACTGCAGTACACTTATAATATGTCAATGATGTGGTATTATAATGCATGTGTTTTTGTTAAACCATTAAATAATGAGATCTGGTGGTGGGTCTAATAACTCTATAATTTCAGAGTGATGAACACAAATGATGTTTTGAGATATCTGTGACAGCAATAATGTGATATGATAGTATCTAATTCCTATAGGTGACAACTTCACATACGTTGCTGATACTACTGTGGTTTGTTGTCTGTGTTCATAACTGAAGGAAATGCTAGCTTTTTGGAGGGATTAGTGAATATTAGAAGCAATCCAAGTTTATAGAACCCTGTGAATTCTATCCATGAATCCCTGAAGGGTGAATGCATTATAAGTAAAGTTCTACCTTAGAGCACTGTAGAACAGAATGCAGAAATGCTCATTCATCAGGCACAATAAAGTCCTGCTGGCTGAGAACATTCTAGAGCATCTGAAGCATGGAGGTAAGGGGTGGAGATAGTGTAAAGAATATAGACCTAGAGCCAAATTCTAGTTCTACCTCTTGCTGTGTGACCTTGCACAAGTCACATAAGGTCACAACATTCAATTTCTTCTACTGTTAAATGGCAATCATCCTAATGCCTTCTCAAATTGTGTAAAGATTCAATCGCTTTAACCAATACCTACCTCACAGTGGGCATTTTACATGTCAGCTATCATCATTATAATTATATATGAACATTTAAAAGAGTATCTCAAAAAGAAATGGTATAACAGTGAATCAGTCCTGGGCAGGGCAGTGGTGAAACTGGGCATGCACACACTGGTGTTTGACGAGCTGCGAGTTCAGCCCACACTTCTCTACCTCTCAAGGATCCTCTGGGGGACTTTGCCAAGAGTCTTGTTGAAATCAATATACTTCATGCTCACGGCAATCTCTCATATCCCATCCCAACAGGAACTGGATGATCCTTTGCTATGACTTCACCTTAATGAACCTGTACTTGCTCCCAGTTATCACCACTTCCTTTTCCATGTGCTTTCAAACCACCTTTAAATAGTTGCTGTGAAAATTCAGTCTGGGACAAAGGTCATGTTTGGTTATCAGTTGTTTCTGGAATGCTACTTCTTTACTCTCTTTTGAAAATCATATCAACTTTTGTCCCTGTCCCTTTATCATCTTCACTTCTTTGTTTCTTCGGTTCCCACTGTCTGTGTGGATGCCAAACTTAATATTGCCAAGAGGAGGAGGCTGGGGAACTGGTTAACAATGCCTAGAGACACACAGTCTTTTAAAAACAACCTTGAGCTTTCCACTTACCTCCTTTGGGTTTCAGATTTCTCTTGACCACATTTGTTCCACCTTTTCCAGATTGAAGATTGGGTCCCTTGATGGAGTAGAGAGAATTGAAATAGAAATTACATAGTCAATTCACTCAACAAAGGCTTTTGAACAATTTATGTGCAGTAGGAGGGAAAAAGTAAGCAAAGATAGACATGTCTCAGCCTAGTGGAGCTAATGATCCAGTTGGAGAGCTAGGCATAGACCAGATAATCTCAATATATGTAAATAATAACTGTAATACGTGTCATGAGGCATATGTCCTGAGGTCTGTAGGAACCTACAATCAGGGGAATCTGACCTGGTATAAGAGTTCCAGAAAGACCGAGGGAGGGCATCTTTGAGCTGAGTCCTGCAACTTGGTTTAAGGGCCAAAAAAAGGAGGGACATACACTCCAGGCAGAGGTAACCACAGGTAGGAAGGCCATGTGGCAGGAGAAGCAGATCATGGTAAAGGAGGGCCAGTGTGCCGGACACAGAGCATGAGATGTAAAATCCACCTGGAGAAGCAGAAAGGACTAAGTCACATAGGACCTTGTCAGCCACGCTGAGGATTTTTCATTATCATGAAACAGTGGCACACTGCTGAGAGTTTTAAGCAAGATGTGGGATGGTGCAACTCCAGAAAGCCAGAACAGCTGTAAGCGGGTAGGCTCAGGGGCTCTTGCAGAAGTTCAGGAGATAGACAATGGAATGGCAGTGAAGGGAGCTAGCAGTAGAAACAGAGCCAAGTGAAGAGATTTCTAAATTATTTAGGAGGCAAAATTGCAGGGCCTGGTGGCGGATTGGGTATGCAAAGTGCGGAGCAGAGGAAATCAAGGAAGTGACATAGATTTCTGACCTGCATCGCTGGACAGACAGTGGTATCATTCACTGTCCTGGTTTTGGAATGGGCTGAGGAGACACCAGGGATTCAGTCTGGTACATGGAGAGTTTGAAGTCATTTGAGCCATCTGTATTTCAAGGGCGTCTCTAACAAGCATGGGAACACTCAGAGGAGGGTGATCAAGAAGTCTGGGACCAGGCCATAGGAGGAATAAGTGAGGGAGCTAGGGACACTGGGACAAGAGGGAGGAAGACCCAGGTGTGAACACATTAGCTGTCTTCTGCTGGCCAGAACTGAGACCATTGGGTAGAAGTTTCATGAAGCATATTTGGCACAACATGAAGAGGAATTGCCTGAGAATGAGAGCTGTGACACGGGCTGCCTTTCCAAGAGATCAGCTTCTTGTCACTGGACGAAGTGTCCAAGCACAGGCTTTCTCTCTTCCATGACACACTTCCACGAAAGGAGTCAGTGTTGTGTAAATTGTGTTCTGT
The DNA here is from genome assembly GCF_029215605.1 of Mirounga angustirostris. NCBI lineage: Eukaryota > Metazoa > Chordata > Mammalia > Carnivora > Phocidae > Mirounga > Mirounga angustirostris. The sequence continues at coordinate 26,083,765 of NW_026991723.1, forward strand.
GGACCCCAGTATTTAGTGGAGTGGCTTCAGTGACTGGCTCTATAAACAGCTGATTTCTGATTTAAATGCCACCTGATGATGTGTACTATAACCATTAATATTACTATTTATACTATATGCATTATAACCATTAATAAAAACTAATGGAAACCAACATGCTTGGATAGGTTGTATAAATAATTTTAACACATTTGGCAACAGCCAAACTTTAATGTGCTTTTGGGGTTTGATCTACAATACATAAGTGTTACCAGTTTGAAATTCTAGAAATAAACTCGTAGTGATACAATGCATTTTTATTTGATTTAGTTTGGGACATTTGGTTTTAAGAATGTACGTGCTGTAAAGAACTTATAAAAAGCTCTACAACTCGAAGATTCCATGATTTTTTATTCTGACAATTAAAATCAGGTATCATATTCTCATTTCTGTAAATTATTTTAGCCCGAACAAAATGAATAGGAACAGATGTGTTGCACAGGGAGAAATTTATGAAACACTCTGCTTCTGGAATCAACTATGGTTCAGACTCACCCTATGCCTTCCAATAAGCCCTCCTTCTACACTCTCCTTGCTTCTTTCAGACTTGCCAAACTTCATTGGAGCTTTCAAAGGCAATCATGGACTATTCTCCAAAGTCTGAAGCTTAGTATCTCATTATACTTATGACATAATTATTTAAATAGCATAAGGACCGTGCTCAACGATTTCTCCATGTCACGGGGAGGAGAATGCCCAAATGTTCACGGCTTTGAAGTACAACTGACTGTAAATAATGAAGTGGCAGTAGTTAAGAGGAAAAGGGGAAATGGTAAGCAGTTCAGGGAAACCCAGAGAATGTTTGATTAAACTTTTCACCAGATGACTGCCTCACTGTTCCCCAGACTCTCAGTAGAACTCACCAACTTTGCAGTAGAGAAAACATTCACCCAAGGACACAGCTGGCCATGACAGTCTTCCCTGTTGCTCCTTCAGAGCTAGAACATCTAGTGTGTCCTCCAATACTCCTGCGGGAATGAACAAGAACATGGCGGCCCATTTCAGCCCCTCACTCAACATTCCAGGGTCTTCATTCCCCAAAGCATATGCCTCAAAACTCTCTCAACTGAGAAACAAAGTTGGTCGGCTAACGAACATAATACTCCCATTATATAATGAAGTCAATGACCTGTAGTTACTTGAGCCCAAAGTGTCCTAAGTAATGATTTCTGTGCATTGAGTACCACCCAGGTGATCTGCATGTCATCTGGGCAAACTCGAACCTCCTTGGGCCTCAGAATGTGGATCTCAGTTGCGAAATGAGGACAGTGTTTATGTCAGATGATTTCTAAAGTCCTTTTGGCTTTAAAAGTCTGAGCTCTATTTCCAGTTGCACTGGATTAAATAGAAATATCCTCTGCACAGAGAAGACTGAAGATCAGTTCTTAGAGAATGTACCAATCTGGCAAAAATAAAAAATAAAAACACAGCCACAGTTGAGTTCTTCTACATGAGGTAAAGTTTTTTGCTTTAATTGTATTTTTAAAAATTTCTTTGTTTCTTGCTCATTGGCCCACTCCATGAATCATTTAGAATTTTTTTTCTGGATGCGTCCATCTCCCGGCCTTACAGATAAGAGGACTCGGTGGTATTATCTTCTACCTTTTTCTCTCTTAGAGGACTATCTCTATATTAGTCAAAGAAGTTTTTTTCATCAATTAGTCTTACACAGACCTTCATGGTTTCTTTGTCTTGGGTGTGTGTGTGGATGGAAATACATAAAATAGCAATGGAATGCACAGGTATGTAAGATACCATAACATCTTCTTAATGACAGACATAATTGCTAGCATGTTATAGATCAATATTACCTGTGGATAGCCAGAGCCTCTCCTCATGACAAATATCGTAGCAGGATAAGGAGACAAAGGAACCAACGCAAACACAATCACGAGATGGTCCTTATGCAACAATACACCAAGGGCATGTGCCTCGTGTTACTTGGTGGAGTTCAAATAAGTGAAATACTGTCAACAGTTGTCAATGTGCTTCCTAAAGATCTGGTTTATGAATGACAATTTAGAGCTTCAGAAGGTTAAAGGCCTTGCCCAACATGGAGCCAGATAGCCCGAGAGTTCTCGTTACATCTTTAAAGCATAAATCGGGGAGGACTCTGATCTTATCACTCCGCACACTGCCTTTCTAGAGAACCATCATTTTTCCTTCAGCATGGAGACCGAGCAGGATGGAGGGTGAGATGTTTTTGGTAGGAGGTCTCTGGTTTACAGTAGAGACTTTTTTCCATCCACCAGCTTGGTTCAGTTTCTCAAATGAGGTGAAGAACATTCTCTCTTCCCTTGGTTCCTGCCTCCTGTAGGTCAGCTGAGAACTTCCGAGGGGAGGTGATGTGTCCTCTTCTCGCCACAGCTCTATCTGCTGGCTTCAACTTTCCCTTAGCAAGCTCAAGGAAGTCACTGGCAGTTTGGGGGTTAAGAGCAGCAGGCTTAGACATCCCCTGGGTGTGGCACGTTTCCAGGAAAGAAAGCTCCAAAAGGAAAGAACAGTGTGGGAAAGAAATGTCCACTTGAATGAGATCAGGATGTTCTGAGCCCTGTCCTGGTGCCGCGCGCCCGGGGCTGCAGCTTGGCAGTGCCAGAAGGCACTCATTGTTGCGGGCGGCTCTGGGTGCACCTCGGAAGGCAGCTCCGGTCCCAAGGGAGTACACACACACAAGCAGTTGCGGGCAAAGAAAGGCCACCCAGGGGGACTTCTCAGAGGAAGGAAGGTTCTTTTGAGGAGTGGTCAGCGAGACATTCTTACTCTGGGACTCATGAGAAGGGGAGCTTTTTTTCCTCTTTCTCAAAATGCAAATCGCCTCTGTCCTTGGAATAAGAAGATGGGTTGCTAGGCAATTGCTTCGAAACAAGCGTTCCCCCTGCCCCTTTTTCCTGACCCCTAGAACAATGGAGACTTTTCAGCAAATGGAACCAAGATGGAGAAAAAGACATGGCAAAAATAAAAAAAAATGGAACCAGAGATTATGGAAGGTCTGGCTTGTAGAGTAGGGGAAGAAAAAATGTAATATTAATAAGTTGTGCTCTCGGCAGAACAAGGGGGTTTCATTTCTTCCCTTGTTATCACCAGCCAAGCGGTATGGGCAATGAGCAGCCACTGTCCCTTGGTGATCCCATTTGTAATGACTCGGGTGACCCTGAGTGTGTGATGTGATCAACAGTTAATTAGGAGTTCTTGGGCCTCGGTCTCTCAATCAGTGACGCGATATTCAGATTGTATTTTGAAAAATAATCTGTTTAGCAATTCTCATGTTATGTTAGTTCCTGTCAGGGTTTTGATACGAAAAATGTAGCACACTGACATGGAGTAATAGAAATATTTGAATAAAAGGACAATTTACAAAGGTGTAGATAGACTTTAGGGAAACCACAAGAGATGGTGTTGGACCCCATCACCCTTGGACCCCATCCAAGTGACAAGGGGAGGGAGTGGTTACCTGAATCAGGAGGGGTGGTTACCTGGAGAGTTGCCTGACAAGAACGTCGATGTGGTAGAAGCCTGCAGCCGGCCTGTGATGACTCCAGATCCAGTGTGTCCCATCCTTTGAACCCAGTGGGAAGCTAGAAGACGAGAAGACTGAACCCAAGTGTATGAGTCAGCTCGGGCTGCCATAACAAAATACCACAGACGGGGTGGTTTAAACAACAGAAATTTATTTCCTCACAGTTCTACAGGCTGTGAGTCCAAGATCTGGGTGCCAGCATGTTTAGTTTCTGGTGGGGACGCTCTGGCCAGATGGCCGCCTTCTTACTGTGTCCTCACATGGTGGAGAGACAGAAAGCAAGCTTTTTGGTGTCTCTCTCTCTCTTCTTATGAGGGCATCAGTTCTACTGAATCAGGGCTTCACCCTTATGAAACTCATTTAACTTGAATCGGCTCCTTAAAGGACCTCTCTTCAAGACCATCATGTTGGGGGTGCGGGTTGGAGTTTTGTCAGAGTCTGCTCCGACTGCTGTGACAGGATACCGTGGACTGGGGGGCTCACACAATGGAAGTTTATTTCTCAAAGTCTGGAGATCAGGGTGCAGCATGGTCAGGTTCTTGGTGAGGGCCCTCTTCTTGGTTATGTCTTTCCGTGGCCTTATTTTGGATGTGCATGCAGAGAGAGAACGATCCCTTGTCCCCTCTTTTTGTAGGGGCAGTAATCCCATCATGAGGGCCCTGCCTCTTAATACCATCCCACAGAGGCGAGAGTTTCAACATATGCATTTTGAGGGGACAAGCTTCAGTCCCTGGCACCAAGTAATAGTTTAAAGTAGACATTCTGAAGACCACAGGGCTAGCACCCTAAAAGAATCAGAAGATCTCCCTGGGAAGCTTACAGCAGGATTTTAATGTACACATTCGTGCAAGGCCTGATATTATCTTTACCTCTTAGTGGAGCCAACTAAAACATTGCAAGATCAGGTGACCTGTCCAGAGAATGAGCATGAAGGACACATGCTGGCCAACTTGTTTTGTTTGACAAGGGTAGTGAGGCCACTGTATTCCAAAAAAATCTATACTTATGACTAGAGAACTCTGTTATCCATCAGCAGGGTTTCTTTGGCTTTTGTTCATTCTAAATGTCTGCATGGTGAAAGCAATGTTATAAAAACAATTTTGAAATTTTAAGAGAAAAACTCAAGGATCCCTAAACCCGGATAATTGCATTTATGTATTTGTACACACAATTTTCTTGTAGCGTTTGTATGTATGTGTGTATGTATATATATACACACATACACCTCTGTCTGCACACATGTATGTGTAGTTGATTCTTGCTACTAGTGGTAGTCGTGCTCTATAAACTCACCGCAAACACTGACTTAGTACATACTGAACCGTTGCTCCTAGAAGAAATACAGGGTTAGGTTCTTGTGAACCTCTGGCGACAACATTTTTCATCAGCTGATCAATGCATAATCTTGTTTTATGTGTGTGTTTGTTTAAAGACACTTTATTTAACATACACCATGGATTCATTAACTTTGACCTCAAAGCCAACAGCCCTCTATCTCATGCCTGAAGGCAGCTTATCTAACACACATATTTTCTCTGTAAGATACATCATATCTTCTTGTCCTTAGGAATGCTAAACGGCATTGAACATTATGCTTGCAGGCCATTTTCAACAGTGAAATCGCCAACAAAACCCATAAGAAATGCAAAAAAAAAAAAAAAATGTGGCACTAATTAGATGGGGAGAAGGATGCTCATTTATAGCGTGAGACCTAAAACGAGAAGGCAGAAGAGCATCACCTTATCTGACTCAAAATTGTCCCTGCTCAGCGAAGGTCTGTGAATGACTGTGAAAGCACCATGAGTATCGATTTGGGGGTTACAAATAAATTTTAGAGAGTAGAAGGATTTTCAGACACAGAGTCTCCAAATGAGCATCTGTGGTATATACGCTGTGTATATGTACACGTGCACACACATTATGTAGTTGTGATCACCTTGATCTTACGATGCTTATTCAATTTTACCTGGTCTTTTATTATAAACATTTTTCTTGAATGATCATTGTGTCATGATCATTTTTTGATGGTTAAGTAATATTCCTTATGGTTGAGCTACCAAGGTTAGCCTACTTGTTTTCTACTATTGAACTTCTAAATTTTTCCTTTCCTTACTATTTTAAATAACTGTGCAGAGAGCATGATTGTATGTAGGACTTTTTTCTTTTTTTGAATTACTGACTTAGGATAAGCTCCTAGTAGTGGACTTACAGAATCAAAGGATCTGAGCATTATTACGACTCTTGATCTATGTTGTCATCCTGCTTTTAAAACAATTGCACGGAAAAAAAAAAATAAATAAAATAAATAAATAAATAAATAAAACAATTGCACGGGATCTATCAGTATATGAATATTGCTAACCATCCATCCCTGTGTGTCTTGGTGGCATCCAACCCTGAGAAGATTGGTGATTAAACTAAAAGTTTTGCAAATTCCTAAATAAAACACTGTCTCCCGGGTGCGAACCTGGTTCCCCTTGGTTATTGGTGCATGATCTCTGTCCCTCTGACTGTTGATGACTTCCTTCGGGGCAAGGCAGAAAGTCAATAGCCAACGAGGTCTTTTACCCACCTTGCCAGCACAAAGGGCAGAGGCTGAATGTGGGCCGCACATCTGAGGCAGGGCATGCCGGGTTGAACTTGGGTAGCATGCCCAAAATGGAACCTCAAAGCATGCGATGCTGAAAATACCCCTCAGGGTAGAGGTAAATGCAGAACCTTTGAGGATGAAGACAGGGTTTAGTGAGTCAAACTGTGAGAGAGCCAGTAGTCCAAAATAAATGCTTCAGATACACATGCCAGGTTTTTATATGCATTTAGGTGATGCCTTCGTTGGCAGGGCTGGAAAGGACAAATGGCAAAATCAACCACCGTCCAATTTTTCTAACCCATTCTTATTTTCCTTGCGTAGATTCTCTGCCTCTGTGCTTCCAATATTTATGTTTTGAAGTCCTGATTTTTTTTTTCTTTTAAGTGAATAATCCCTTAAAATACGTGGAGGGGTGTGTGTGTGTGTGTAATTACTCATGTATATGTAATTAAGCAAATATTTTTTCCTAATCTGTTGTTTTTCCGTTTTCTTTTGGAAAGAAAATAGAGTTTATTTAATCTATATTTCAAGTTGTATAAATATTGGAGCTTGCTGATTTTTTCGTTATTTTCTCAAATCACTTGAGAAAGCATGATACCCTGGCATCCCTTTTTTTCGTAAGTGAGATAATTGTATTTTTTAAATAGCATTTCACTTCGGCCATTATGTCCACAGGATAAAAAAGAAGGAGTTTTAGAGAGAGAACTTATTTCAAAATGTCTGTGTTTTGAATCATTTAGCAGTTTAACCTTTAAAATGATAGTTTTGGGTTTTTATTGATTAGTCTGAAGAGAAGTCTATGTGGCCAAAATAATTAAATTGGCTTAGCCAAGAAATTAGCTAATTCAATGGGGGAAGAGGATATCAATCCAGTTGATTGATTGGTATCATGTGGAACAACTAACCAAGGGATTTAATTTCTTTCGCGCACATGCCGCAGGATATAAAGACGTTGGGTAACTAACACCTCTCTGGTACACGGAATAGCTACTGTTCAACATTCACACGGCCTTTCAGTCTAAAGGAAGTCATTTGTACGCTTTGACTTAAAAATCACCTCAAAGATAGACTGTATCCTGTAGCAAACTCCATTTCACAAAGATATGTGTACAAAATGTAATGATACATAATTGTTTATCAGAGGGGAGAGACAACATGGGGTTGAGCAAATTACATAGATTTTCTTTCTCAGAGCCCTAGTAGATTCTTCCTTTCTCCTTTCTCATTCTACCCCCTCCCACCCCCATCCAGGCCACTGTGGTTGGGTGAAGCCTGAGTAGGGAAGTGGGAAAGCATACTTCCTCTTCTGAGCCCCCTGAATTAGATGTTGAAGTGTGGTCATTTCACAGATGTATGCGCTGAGATATAAAGGTCCCTTAAGTGCTCCCAGTAGTTCTAGTCTTAAAAATTACTCCCTACTTGCCCTTTACCAGCATCTTATACCAAATTGCTGTCCTTTAAGTTTATAATCAGTTCTGTTCCCATGATTTCTTGAAAACTTAATGACCCCAAGGTCAGACTGATAGAGAGAAGCAGCATAAAATGAAATATGCAACCACTTATGCACAGGCCCCATCCTGGGATCAGCATCCACAGCTTCCAGGATGAAATCACAGAGCACCTGTTGTTCTTTGAAAAATATCTTGAAAGACAGCTGTCAAGACTTCCATCAGGGGAATGCAGGCCTTCACCATTATTTTAATTGTTTGACTATAAACGACTCTCTTTGAACCACTGAGCCAATTCTAGTTAGGGAAATTGAGGTCAGTTACATTTCTTTCTTTTCTTTGAAAATAAGTACCAACCATTTGAAGAACTCAGTGATCAAAGTGTTCTTCAATTTAAAATTTGGAGTAGTGTGTAAAAAGTGACCGAAGCTGTGTGAGCCTGGATCCCACTGGAACTGGGCATCTGTATGATCGACCCCTAGAAAAGCTCAGATTTCCACTGTCAAGTGCGAAGGACTAATGATCTTAGCAGCCCATCCGCCAAATTGCATGATGAGAATGGGGAGCACAATCGCCATCATGTTAAATGCAGCAGTCTATTGTGAAGTAAAGGCTAGCCTTATTTGCGCAGGAATTACAGACAGATTGAATGAACCCTTGCTAGTAAAACTCTGTCAGTTAACACTTGCTGAGAGGCAGTGGGACAGTGGGTTTAGAAGCTGGGCCCCTGGAGTCAGGCAGACATAGGGTTTTTTTCTTGCCGACCACATGATGTTAGAAAGGTTGACTGTCCCTTTAGAGCCTTAGTTTCCCTATCCAAGACTGTGAGAACAGTATTACATATCTTAGAGTTGTTGTAAGGATTGAATGAGATCATTTATTATTAGCCTCCTTATTCTAGGGCAACGGTTCTCAAACTTTGATGTACATGGGAGTCACCTGCAGGCCTTGGTAGAACAGAAGGCTGGCTGCACCCCCAGTGTTTTGGTTCAGTGGGGCTATGGTGGGGTCCCAGGATGTACACCTCTTCCAAGTTCTCACGTGAAGCCCCTGGTGCTGGTCTGTTGACCCCTCGCTGAGAACCACCGTGACTGTTTACAGCCCGTATTCAGATTTTTAAAAAATCAACTGTAGTTCATGAGGAGGTAGTTCATATGTAAACCGGAAAGAGCTTGTTGAAAGACAAGGTACCTAAGCTTTAGGCTTCTCCATGCCGCTAATTCATTGCATTGCCACAGGAAAGCCTCTTAGTCTCTCCGCTTCGTTTTTTGTTGTCTTCTGGCTGTATTTTCAGCAGGTTGTGGTGGAGAGCACATGAAAGAACATGCTTTATGAAGAATTTTAACGGTATGAGTATCTTAAACAGTGAGAGAGGAGAGTTGCTGCCACTAGGCTCTGAGCCTGACTTGGCCCGCCTGCCAGAGACATGCCTTAGGCTAAGCCACTAGTACAAGACTATGCCTCCTTAGGAAAAGGAGGTTAAAACAATCACCTATCTGTCCTTGCAAAGGTCATCGCAGAAACAGCCAAGCCCTTTGTTGATAGATTATTTTTAGATAAACCAGGCACCTAGGGAGTTACTAACCAGGGATAAACCAAACTCTTGATGTTATTTTAGTGTCCCTTTTCCATGATGGAAACAAAGCAAAGTTGCCCTTTTGGAAACTCTGTAATTTTTTTACAGATTTTATTTATTTATTTGAGAGAGAGAGAGGGAGATCACAGAGGGAGAGAGAGAGAGGGAGAAGCAGTCTCCCAGCGGAGCAGGGAGCCTGACACGGGGCTTGATCCCAGGACCCTGAGATCATGACCTGAGCCAGTCAGGTGCTTAACTGACTGAGCCACCCGGGCACCCAAAACTATGTAGTCTGTAACTCTATTTGGAAGAGCCATGATCAGCTGGATGAAGTGACTGATGTTTATTGAGTCTTACCGAGGACGGACCCCTCTGAGCATGTTATAAGTGCTACTCACAAACTCTGCCCTATGAGTCAGTGAGTACACGGGCCCCTCCTGGAAAGGTGAAGAAGCTCTACCTGTAGTCACATAATCAATAAATGCTGTAAGCCCAGATCTGAACCTACAGAGTATTCACCGCACAGCCTAAGATTTTTACCGTTCCTCTGCCAAAAATCTAACTGGGAGTAGCCTGCCTTTTTGGCTAAGCAGCTGACTTATTAAGAGGGATATATACCCACTAATTAATCTTTAGGCTAGTTGTTTGGTATAAATGTGGATATATGTTATGGTGGTATCTTCCTGAAGATTAATATCTACCCTCCTTGAATTGGTTGAGCATACATTGAGATACGGTGGAATATTTTAAGGTGCAGGATTCATTTGCATAGAAGTAATATTTTTGCCAGCATCACTGGGGGCAAAGAGAACTTTCATTAATTCCGCCAACGTCTATGAAGGCTCTCTGTCAAGACAAATAGGACAGGCCTTCAAGGAGCACTCCGTTTAGTTAAGAAGTGGGACTATTCGGTGTTTTTGCAGTTTTTCTGTGGCAGTTTCAGAGATGAATTATAAAGCCAGAAAGGGTGGGAAAGAGGAGGAAACAAGAAGAGGATGTGGGAGGGGCAAGGAAGACTGAGAGAGACTGGTCTCCTGGACTCTTTGAATTTCTGACGAGCGGATCCATGCAGCTGGGGCTTTAATTACACAGAGAAGCGCTCTGTGTTCTTTGCAGAACCACCCTCTCCCCGCCCCCCCCCCAGAGCTGTAAAGGTGGCTGCTCTCTGTAAGGCAGGAGCAGGTTAAATTACAGTTATTATCTGGTCTCTATTTGAAGGCCAGAGATGACTACCACTTAACAAGCAGCCCTCCAGCCAAATTATGAAGTTCTTGAACCCTCCCCAGTTCAGTCTGACAGTAATTCTTTGGAGAGACGCTCCAGTCACCACTGCAACTGTTTTTGCCTCCTTCAGAATTTCTTCCACTTGCAATAACTATGAGCTTCTTGGTCATCAATGCACCTCGTCCGTTGGTAGGCTTAATTCCATTAGATCTACTGAAACTATTTGATAAGTTATTGGAGCGAGCAAGCAAGAGACAAAAATAGGGATAGAGAGAGAGGAAGAGAAAGAGAACTTGTGCCCATAACTGGGGATCCCACTGTTTGCATTCACTAAGCCCAGAGAGGTGATTTTAATTGAACTGTTCTACTCAGGACATTCTTAGATGTATTCAAAAACCCTGCAGAAGTATCCTGGAGGTTAGAAGGGAGCATCTTAGGGCGCCTGGGTGGCTCAGTTGGTTAAGCAACTGCCTTCGGCTCAGGTCATGATCCTGGAGTTCCGGGATCGAGTCCCGCATCGGGCTCCCTGCTCGGCGGGGAGTCTGCTTCTCCCTCTGACCCTCCTCCCTCTCATGCTCTCTGTCTCTCATTCTCTCTCAGATAAATAAATCTTAAAAAAAAAAAAAAAAGAAGGGAGCATCTTATATAGGGCTTTGAAACACTGGCGATTTCACTAAGGAAATGTGAAGTCAATGAGCTGGTGCTGTTTCTGGTGAGGATGATGGAGAAAAAGATCACACTATCTCCTGTAAATGAGATCATAGATTTGAAATCTTTTGATATGAAAGAGTGAGGGTTTGAGACTCCAAGTGGGTCCAATTTTGCATTCAGAGTGAAAAGAAATGATTAGGAAGTTCAGCCTGCTGAAAGGGCATTATTGCAGTTTTATGTTAATTAAGCACCAGGCTATAAATTGTGAGGGCTCTCATCAATATCTGGTCAATAACTGGTTTGCCTGAAAGAGGCAATGATCCGGGGACTACCTTTAGATGACTCAGCACATGGACTGCGAAACAATTTCATAAAATAAATGGAGAAGAAACCCCATCCCATTTTCCTTTTTTAAGTTTGGATAATGCAAGTAGTATTGTTCACTCAGTGCAGAGATGTCAATCTAACGCTCAGTCCTTGGAGAAAGCAGAGAATACATATTTTCTTTCTTCTAGTACTTAAACTCCCTCCTTCTCCTTTTCCTTACATCCCTCCCTCTTAGCCTCACATTCAAAGCTCATGATTCATTTTTAAGGAATCAAAGGGCAGTGAAGCATTAAGAATGAAAAATCAGTAACATCAAGTCAAGCAGTGTAAAAGTTATTTTTCCGAGCAGAGGCTTTAACTAAGCAATGGCCCGTGTGAGCAAATAATTCTGCTCCCACTTTCCTCTTTACATAAATTCTTCTTGATTGCTGTGCTCACCACTACTAAATTACACTTATGATGCAGAACATACAGTTTTTAATTTATTTTTACAAGAATATTAGTAGTGGAACTTCTGAACTTCCATTTTATTTTTTAAATGATTCAGGTCTGCATGTAATATTTATCTATTTGTACTTCAAAGTCGTGAATTTCTCATTTGATTCCTTACAATACCGCAGTGACGCCCTTAGCATAATTACCGTGATGTATTTATTATCCATCAATCAACAAATGCTTATTCAACCCCTACTGGGCACTGTGGGGGCAATAGATGTGCACCCAATACAGTTCCCACTCTACAAGGAGGAATTTATTTTCTTCTTTACTGCATGCATGTGACATGTAACACTGTGTAAGTTTAAGGTGTACGGCATGTTACTTTGATAAATTTATATATTTGATATGATTATAATATAGAAGGGTTTAAATCTAGTGGGAAAGAAAAAGAATATCCATAAGGTGATGACAGCACAAAAGTTTAATCTGATCAGTGGTTTCTTCAGAAAGAGTAAATGTTAGATGCTCCCCCGGGTTGGGGGTTTCGTAGAGTGCTCCCAAGAAGGCTGAGCTTTAGCTGGAAGGCTGGTCAGAAATTGACAAGGTCCAGAAGAGACCTGAGTACGTTTCCCCAGGAAGCACGGCCCCGGCAAACAGAGGCAAAGGAGGCGCCACAGACAGACTTCCATGGCTGGTGCCCAGGGCTCCACTGGTGAGAGGTTTCTAGAAAGCACAAAACCCTTACATAGGCACCCTCACCCCAGACAGGGTTGGCAGAACCTTGGCGATGCCATCAGTGAGCAGCCCACAGGCCGAGATGCTGAGGAGCTGAGGGTCCCCAAGTGGCTTATTTGACCACATAAGATGAGCTGAGATGACAGATCTCCCTGATCTAAGCTGGATTCAAATCTGAAGCTTGGATCTACACGGAACTGTGCTGTCTTGGAGCTGGTATAGGAGTAACCTCATTTTCCAAATGCAGATATCTAGGATCAGAAAACACAGGCAATGTGGCTCCTTAGCAATAGTAAGTCACCAAACTAACCTTAAGAAAAAAGTATTAGGACTCAAGTAGTAAAATTAAAACTTCTTGTACAGAGGTACCTGCCCACCCCTACTTACCTCCCTCCGAGGCAATATTTTGTTTCTTGGTTACATGGCTTTTGTTTTTGGCAGGAGATACATTGATACGCGTCTCAGAAGAATCTCCTTTTGCATTTTCTTCTCCGTCACCACTACAAAATCCTGTTCTCTTCCGCATTCATTCATCCATCCACGTCTTCATGTATTTATGAAGCAAATATTTACGGAATGTCTATTTTGTTCCAGACATTCTGCTTTCCATCCTTATAATCTATTGTGTAGGTTATAGTACATGTGAGAGGAGACCTCAAAATAACAAGCCCTTGAAAATACTGTTTAGCTCTTGACATTCAACCCATCTTGGCAATTAAATAAAGGCATCTATATGTAATAACCAATTGCATAACTTCTAAAACTGCATTTGATCAAATCTTTTTTCAGGAACTTCCAAATAACGCATACGATCGCAAACCTGCCTGGTAAACCATGCTGAATTTTTGACCTGCAGTTTAGAAATAATCTGGCCCGATTTCCTCATTTTCTAAAAGCCACAGGGTAGCACCGGGCTCTCAACCTCCTAACTCCTCGGCCAGTGTTTTTTCTACCCCCATTAAGCCATCGCTTTGAAATGTCCCCTTTGCAGTCTTCTTTGAAAGCAAAGCCAATTTTCTTTCTGAATAAAGTGTCCTCACTTTCAAAGATTTCTTTGAAGGCCAACTTATTTAATCTCCCGAGAGGCTCTTCATACCCAGACTGCCTTGTGCCTTGGTCCCCAGAGAACATACAGTTTTAGCACCTAAATTTCCTAGGTGCAAAGTGAGTTGGTAAGAGCCAGGATAGCAGCCCCGAACATTGTTGGCATCCTTTGTCAAGGGCTTCCTGCCCCTCGTTCCTTGCTCGGCAGCACAAGCCTTATCTCCGCCCTGCCAGGCTGGGCACGAGGATTAAATTAGATGATGCGTGTGAAGTGCTTTGGGAACTGAGTGTCCTCTGCAAATGTAAGAGAGGGCCATTATCTCCAAATACCCTCTTAAAGAAGGACAGGTGGGTCGTCACTTTTGTATTCTACCCCTGCATCTCGCAGAGTTGTTCAATAAATATTTGTTGAAAAGAAATGAACGAAAGATTCATCAAATGTCACATTGAAAAGCTGGGGCTTGGGAGTCAAGCATGTTACAAAGTCTTTGTGTCAAAAATGACATCAGCAGGACAAAGGTGAATGTGACCGTGTGTATCTTATTTAATATGACCAAATAAGGCTTTTCTCTGCATCGTTCACCCGGACCGGGAATGCAGTGCCTCCAGGTTTTGCGTGGCTTCCAAAGCTTCATTCTCCAAGCGCGGGCCGCCTCCTGCTCTCAGGGTTTGCTGACTTGGATCCGAGGCAAGCTCCCAGCCCTGGCTTGTTTCTGGGAGTTGTCAGGCACGGATAAAGGCATGGCAGAATGTGCTCATTCCTTTGAGAGAAGGGGACTGTCAGAAACACAATCAGCTTGTGGTCGGCCTTTAGAAACTCTCTCCCACGTTGGTCCCAAAGAGAACATTTGTGTGTGTGTTTGCTTTGGTTTGGGGAACTAAACACCCCTTTCGACATTAATGTGTGCCAGCCACTTAACACTGGGGTGTTTCAGAAATGATGCTCTGGGCTCATGACGCAAAAGGCACTGCCTTGCTTTAGAAACAGGAAGAAAAGGCTGTGAAAGGGAGCTCTATAGAACGGGGGGGATGAATCAAAGCACTTCAGATGGGACAGAGCTTCAGACAGTGCTAAGGGGTGCCCCAGAATTGGAGGGGACCCCCAGACACCCCATCTGCTGCTCTGCCGTCCTGCTAAAGAGGACATGGAGGTGCCAAGCGTGGCTGGCCCAGTGTCTGTCCCCACAGCAACAGCAGGTGTCCTGGGTCACATCGGGTGGGAGCCAGTGGTTCCAAGCAAACGCACCTCAGTGGATACTCCCTCTCTTACGGCAACTCAGGAGAGCACGCACCTTGTATCGACTGTATTTCTCTCTTTTCAAAGGAGATATCATCGCATTTCGAATAGAATTCTCTGGCAGAGTCAGAGCACTAACAGAAGCTCCCAGTGACCAATCCACATGTGGATGAGAGCACACTCAACCTCGGTACTGTGTTTCACTGGCTAGGGAGGCAGTATTTGATTCATGAGACGGGCCATTGCGGACCTGTTTCTATCCTCCCTCTTTTGTGTGGGGCACCCCATGGACGAGGTGACATGAACATCAGCATGTGTAGCTGGATCTCCCAGTGCCAGGCTCCACTGGTCCTCTCTCTGTGTGCGGGCTTTTGTGTCTACAGGCACGTTTGTGTAGTGACCCCCTTGCCCTCAGCCAGGGAAGCTCCCCATCTCCAGCCACATCATTCCCCCAAACCCTTGCTCTCCCTCCCCCGCCCTTAAGCCCTTCTTCTTTGGAAATGCACCAGTGGAATTTTTCTCCCCACATCTCTATGGTGAGTTTTCCCAGCATTGGAAGGCTTGGTTGCCATGGCAGCGAGCCTCCTCCGCTAGGAGCAGGCGATTTCGGAAGAGGGGATTGTTGCAGTTGGAGGCAGGGGATGAAGAGTCATTAAAGTAGGCCAATTAGTATGCAGGACCAGAGCTTTCTTACAGCTTCTCCCCCAGGAGCAGCCAGTGCTGCACTCTGTCTTCCCGTGGAGATGGAATGAGGCGGGCGAGGGGAACCTCCCTACACACCCGTCTGAATGAGGCCAAACGAGCCCAGCCCCATGGGGACCCGGGTCCTGCTGCCAGCTTCCACCTGCTTCTCCTCCTTTGACCCGCTCTCCTTGGCCTCCATTTTGAAAACAGAGCTTCAGGAATGACCCTAGTAGAGCAGGAGTTGGAATGTTCGACATTAGTCAAATCTACTGCAAGGTTTCGAATACTTAATTATTTTTCTGATTCTTGGTCATCTATCAACTAGAATGAGAGACAAGAGCAAAACATGTCCTCCTATGATATTTTTGGCTTTTGGATATCTGGGGATGGCCAACTTGGGTGATATCGGGAAGAAGAAAATGACCAACCTTTCATAGGAAGCAGTGGCTAGTTAATTGCACAACTCAATAGAATCTGTTTCTGGAGACCCAGAGCAACCCGCAAAGTAAGGTACTCTAAGAGGCAATGGAATAGAAACGTCAAACACCAGAATTCTGAGATCTGGGGAGGACTTTGCCATACGTGGTTGGGTGATGTGAGCTCCCTTGGAGCCTGGGGTTCCGTGTGTTCATCTGTGAAATGGGCTTGTTAGGAATTCATCCCTCGAACCCACCAACTAAAGTTCCTCCTAATGTTCAGTTAGAAAATGGAAGAGCTGTAAAATGTCTGGGACTCAGGTGTAGAAAGATTCTCCGCTCTTAACAGTCTGTAAACTCTGAGAGGTATTGCTATGACCAACTGCCCAGAAAATCTGTCTTGAAGGAAAAGCCTTGATGCTTCTGCCACAACCTGAGTGAGCTTCCTTCTGCCACCACCAGGGGCTCGTTCCCAAGGACTCACCACTAGAAATCCTGCTCCCAGGTCCACTGTGGCCTCTGACGTTGGTGCCCACTGCCAGAGATAGATTTCTACCCTCAGCTTCCTATTCCCCTTATTTCTTGTCTTGAACCTGGGGATGCGAATGTTTCCGCAGGAGTCCCCACCCTGCACCCAGTACCTGACATCGTGCCTAGTGCTGAGCAGAATACAGTATTTACTGTCTACACAGCCTCTGTCTCTTCTTTCCCACCCACTCCGATTTGACTTCTGATCCCAATACCTCACCACAGCAGCTCTTGCTGTTATCTGATGAAGGTCTGCCGGGGAGTCTCTCGTCCCACACCAGTGTCAGGGTCCTGGCTGTGACATGATGGCTGTGTAAGATGTTACCACTGGGGGAAGCAGGGTGATGGTACGTGGGAACTCTCTGTACTACACAATCACTTGTGAGTCTGCAATCAGTTCCAAGTGAAGAGTTGAATGAAAAATAGAGCTACTCTCATGAACCCTCCAGGGAAATCTCTCTGGAGATCAAGCCAATGGTCATTTTCAGCCTTCATTTCATTTGATGATTTTTGTCCACTCTCTTTTTCTTTTTCTTTTTTTTTTTTTTCCCATTCCCTTTTTCTTGAAGTGTTTTCCTTCCTTGGCTTCTTTGATCCCTGTCCCTGCTGGTCATGCTTTCTTACCCCCCTTTCACAGGGCCAGCCATTAACTATTGGAATTTCTCAAGGCCCCACCTAGTGCTCTGTCCAGAATCCTCCCCTGCACCCTGGTTTCCTATGGGATACCACAGAGGCTCCCCTGTAGCAACACCCTCAGCCTCTCTCTCTTCCAAGAGTCTCTCTCTTGGCTCCCAGCCCCAACATGTCCCAGGCCTATTCAAGTGTGTCCTAGCTCAGCAAATGACCGTCATCTAGCAATCTGGCAAGCAAGAAGCAATATGCTCTCTCCACTCTTATCACCAGTCCTAGTCTGAGCCACCATCCTCTCCCTGGAATGGACACAGCAGCCTTCCAGATGCTCCCCCAGCAGCCTGAGAGTGCTTTTATAAAAGGCATACCTGGCCATGCCTTTCTCGGCTGAAAATCTTTAATGGCTTCCCATTGTTCATAAGAAAATAAATGAAATCTACACAATCCTGCGTGTTCTGGTTCACATGCAATACCCTCACCTCATCCCCTGTTACACAGCCTTTGCTTAATGCACTCTTGTCACGCTGGACTTCTTTAAGCTTCTCAAACACATTTTGTTCCCTCCTACCATTGGGCCTTTGAAGGCTCTCTGCTCAAGGCGCCTAAAAATAAGTTCTGTCTTCACCTAGTTAATTCTTACTTATTCTTCGGGTCTTGGCTCACATATTACCCCTACATGAAACCTTTTACCAGCCTTCCAGCCCAGAGCAAATCCCTCTATTATAAGCTCTTATGCAATGCCAATGTTCAGCCAGAACACTGGTTGCAAAACTTGAAAGATTTCCACACAAGTTGGTAGACAGCCACCACCCTGAGTCTGCTTCCTTCAGCCACTAAAAAGTGGCCTCCAGGAACAGCGTGGAGCCTTCAGGCACCAAGACCAACGTAGGTGCAGTTGGTCAGGGCCTGCTAGGTGTTTTGAATTTCTCTCTTATTTCTCTGCATCATGAATCTCTCCTCCATGGCATGTATGCACTTAAATTCCATATTTATTTTGAGATCCTTTGATTTAATATCTTCCCCAACCTCAATTCCGTGAGGGCGAGGGCCATGTTCTCCGTGATTTTCCCCATGTGGAATACAGAGTAGGCACCAGATAAATATGTGCTCGGCGAATGAATAATTTAAGTGAATCAACAGGCGTTTCTCAGGCAGCATCTGCTTTGACCCCTGAGCGCCACATGCCTTGGCGTCAACAGTGGTGGCCGAGCCCAGACCACCCCTCGGCAGCAAGTCGCCTACCCAGGGCTCTTTCCAGCCTCCTGCTCTGTCTTCTCCTTGAAGACTTGCAGAAGACACTTTTTATTACTACCATCCCCGGATTCTTTCAGGGCTTCCAAGCTCTTCAGCATCCCCTAGCCTCTAGCCCATCTCCATGACCCAGTTTTAGACTTTGAAATACAGGCTCTGCTGACAGAATCTGTGTGTGGCTTTTTCTTTTCTTTTCTTTTCTTTTTTCCTACTCTCTAAATAAAAGATGAAATCAGAATGGTCATGTATATGCTGTCTCAAAATAGTGCTTTATTTAGAGAGAGAAGGTGTTAGTTATTACTGGCATTTAACATTTGTTGAGTGAACAAAATCTGCTGAACATTGAAGAGAACATGGAATTACAGAGTTCCTGCTCGATGTGTGTTGTGGCCTAAATTAGACCCAGACGAATCACTAATGGGCAGCAGGGATGGATCTGCGCAGAGCCCCAACTGTAAGGCACAGAACATGCTCCAAACGGAGGGGTAGAATTTTCCCGAAGAAATGGCCATATTGTGCTCAGGGCTTAGAGGGTAATCCTTAGACCATTTTAAAAATAGCAAAGTGAATTATAAACTCCATGTGAGTCCTTAGAAACAGACAAGTCTTGGAAAAATTCGATTCGTATCAGAATGCAGGCCGTCCGGGTCTCTGGCTAGCGTGCCTTGTAGAAAAGCCTGCTGGGCTTCAGAAAGAATCACACTGTACAGGGCCACATTTTTACGAAGAATGACTACATACTGTTGTTGTTGGGGTTTTCCCCCAGAATAATTACAATATTGGTGGGATTTGAGGAAAGATCCCTATTTGTCCCCACCTTTTTTTTTGGCATGGGGTAGTTGATGAATCTTGCTGTGTCCCATGGAATCCCAAGTGCCCAAGTGAAGAGTATGTTTGACTTCTGTAGGTTCTGATCTGAATCCAAAACATGATGATAATCCCAGCAAATTGGAGCTGATTCTGGCCTGGGAGTCAGGGCACCGCGGGACTGGCTCGGCCATACACTGGGACAGTCATTTATCCTCTCTGAGTCCCCAGGTTCTTTATCTGAAATTTAGACATTGTAAAGCCTTGCTTGCTGCGTTGTTGTAAGAAACTAAGTAAATTAATGTATGTGAAGAACCAGCATATGGCCTGGAACATGTGTTGGTTACGTTTCCCACCCTGGGACATACCCCCTTTATCTAGCCAACTAAACAAAAACTCGAGACCAGATCCAAATTTAGGGTAACCATTCCAGACTCGTAGAGTTTTTTTATTTCAATAGATCACATTCACTTGTCTAAAGGTAATTAGCCTTTAAGAGGGGACAAGAAACACATGGACACTTGAGATTCCCAGAAAAGTCAACAGTTTCTTGTCTTTCCAAATATTACAATCCTGGGAAAATAGGGAGGCAGAGTTTTAAAAGGAAAATATCTGATTGGACATAAGTCCCAAATGGAACAAGATGCTTAAAACTGACTTAACAAAGAGCAGCAAAGTGATCATCATACTCTTTCAATTTGGACATTATTGCGAACATATGAGACTGCTGTACACAGGTCATAAAAATGTCAAAAGAGTGCAGAGATTTAGCATGAAATATTAACCTTGGGAAAAAGCATTTCTAAAGATGTAAACCCCTTCCCATTTATGTCACTTATTAAGCACTCAAAATTTACTAATGCAGCATGAAGACGTTGCCGCGATGACTCAGCAATGACCCGCCATCATGGTTTCTCATTCCAGCAAGCTTGCCAAAGAAAGTTTTAGGGAGTCTCACCAGAGGAACAGCTAAAGCAAGATAGCAGTTCTGCCCCAGGTGTCTGTGTGCTAGTGGGCAGAACCCAGATGCCCAGAGGCAAGTCATTTAAAGCTCAGCTTTGCAGCTGGGAAGTGGAGTTATTTCCCCCATCGGTCTATCTCCTGACCACACCTGACTGAAGGAGAGAGACCTTGCACTGGGGCCCCAGACTCTGCCCTCACCATGTGATTTCCAGGAGAGGACATAGGCTGCTGCCAGGACACCATGAGGTGGAGGGTAGCCAGCTCTGGATTCAGAGGCAGAGAACTAGGGCTCTATTCTAGGTCAGTAACTGCTACCATTGGCAGTTCTTTAAATACCAAACTGTCATCGAAATCATGGTATTATATGGAAGAGAAAATGGAAGGAAGTTCAGAGTAGAGAAGAGGTCTAGAGAGAGAGAAAAAGAGAGAGTACCAGGCAATAGCCTGTCCCCTACCAAGGGAGTGCCAGATCACAGCAGGTGCTCTGTGATCGGGCTGATTTTCTAGTACCCTTGCTGATTAACCCCCTTCCTCTCTGTGGCTCTTTCCTGGCTGGGGAGCCCAGTTTTGCACACGTGTAGAATCTACTGGGGCTTTGTCCACATTCTGTCCAGCGATTAGTAACATATGTCTGTATTCCTGTCTCTATCTGGCCATAAAGCTGAGAGCATGTGCACAGTAAGAGTCTCGAACAACTATGCAGGAAGCCAACTAAGGATGAAGTTTCTATCAACTGTTGACTTGTGATTGATCCTAGTATAGGATTCACAGAGAAGATGTAGCAGCCAGGCAGGGTGGGTGTAGGGCAGGCAGGTGCCAGGTTTTAGGCTTGGACACTATGGTAGCAAGTCCAGCTAGTTGTAGGAAAGTAACCCAGGGGCAAAATTAGTGTCTGAGATTTAAAGAAATCTCCAGTCGAGGCTAGGGGTCAAGAGGATGCTAAATGCCTCTTGAAGTGGATGGACCCAGAAATGAGGAGTTTTATACACAGATATCCCCAAATCCTGTCAAGTAAGAATTGACTACAAAAGTATCTGTCCTGTGGGACAGGGTCCCAAGGACTGAGCTTGTGTTTAGAGGCACAGATACACGTATCTCTGGAAGCCTAGGGGACAAGTAAGGCAACCAGAGTGATAAGTAGAATGGAGATTAAGCAAAATCCCTGTGCCAGAAAAAGGACTGTGTGGAGAAGCTCCAGTGCTGTGAGTTTTAAGCTGTGAGCTGGGGGTACATGGTGGACAGCCACTTGCCACCCCTGGGGCAGAAGAAAAAGAAGAGGTACTTTAGGCATAAGGTGGAGGCTGGGTTGTCAGCAAAGGGACACCAAGTCAGCCTGACATGGAGGTTGATTCTATATTCAGCAAAGCAATTTGGGGACGAGTTTGGGGGAAACTGAGGTTGCTTAGGTAATGATGGGTCTGAAAATAAGGGTAGGGAAATTTGGATCCAGCCCTAGTGGAATGCAGAAGAAAGGAAAGATAGTAGGGTCTTGCTGCCTAATCCCCTTCCTGGGGCAGATACTTCTCATGCACTGCTTCAGATCCTCTTGATTTTACCTGTCTTTGGGACCACTGGCTACTTGTTCTGCTCCAGCTCCTGTGTGGGTTTCCCACTGACCCCACAGCACCTCCATCTTGCCCATGTTGTGTACCTCTCACATCATGACCTCCTGCCTGCCTCTTGATGCTGAAGTAAGAAACTCCATTAGACTCATTCTGATACCCATGTGTGCTTGACTGAGAAGTGCAGAGAAGCCAACACCCAGTGCTGGAATCCTTGAGCAATAGGGGAAAGGCAACTGTAGAAAAGCTATTCTCCATTCTTCTCTTCAATCAGACTCTCTTGAGACCCAGTACTTCCTGTAGGCTCCCGGAAGGAGCCTGTGAGCATGCCGTCAGTCACATGGAACTTCCTGAGAAAATAGAAGCCTTGGCCTCAGGCTCTGCTGCACGGAGAAACTCTCCCATCTGCCACCATTCTTATTTCTTAGAATTTGGTATCAGGTGAATCCATTCTGGAAAGAAAAGGAACTTGCTACTGGAAACACCTCATTTATACATGATGCAGTGTCACCCAACATGGTTCTGTAATCCAGATTCACATGATGTCATTTTAGTGAAGCCCCAGTGCATGGAAGTTTGCCCCAAATTGACCCTCATCTGTGGTGGAAGTTGTCAGTCCCTTTTCTTGAAACCCCAAACAGCCTTTCCTTTCTTTCAGCCAAAGAAACTCTTCCCTCTTGTCTCCAGACCTTTTCAGTCTGTCTTCCACACACTTTTCTCGAGTATCTCCAGGGGACCCTCTTCCTGGTTCACCTAAGAAAACCCAGTCACTTATACATGTCCGAGGACAAGGTTGACCACCCAGCCAGCCATGAAGTCCATTTTAGCCTTTTGTTTTATCCCTTTTCCTCTGAACACCCTCTGATCACCTGACACTGAAGTTTTCTCTTCTACGACTGCCCAAGCCTATAGAAGCCTGTCAGAATGATCATTAGATATTCACTGTTTTCAATTGTGAATCGTCCCCATCAATAAGCTGTAAAAGCTCTTTTTGTACTTCCTATTAAGAGTCTAATATCCTTAAGGAAGAACTATTATGACTAAAATCATTCTAATATCTTTAACTATGATACAGCCAACAATATCCGCCCATTAAGACACAAATTGTAATAATTAAAGATGCTTCTCATTAATATCCTTTACTTCTTCATCTTTATTTATTCTAGCTTGCACCACTGCTATCCTGATATGCCCAACATTCTTGTAATCCTCCTGGCAAGTTTAGGTATCAAGTTACCAAAATTTAAAAAAGTTTTTAAAGTCATATGTGGAAGAAACAGTGCGTACATTCTACTGTAAACTTAATTTTATCTTGGTAAGAATGGTTCGGTCCCATATTCTCTTGGCCTCCTTCCCAAGCCTTCACAATGTCCCCATTTCGGAGACTCCCGAGAAGCATTGTTCTCTGTTTCCTGTTGAGAATGGACTTCCGGCCACACTGACTTCCACCCCGAGGCATGGGAAGGCAGGCTACCCATGCCAGCGTCCATCCAGCTGTATTCTCTGTCACTTTCCTCCAAGCCACAATTCTGCACCTCAGTTTCTACAGAACAGCACCCACCCAGAACAGTCCCGTGAATGCCAGGGGATCATAGTAAGGTTGGGGCAGGACCAGCAACCTCCTTTCCTGAGCTTTTGAATGGTACAGATAGAAACCAAGCGATGGAGCCTCAGGCACTGCCACAGCCCATGCCCTCAATGCAATGCTTTAAAAAAAATAGATTTTATGTTTCAGAGGAGCATTAGGTTCAGAGAAAAACTGAGCAGAAAGTAGAGAATTCCCACATATCCTCTGTGCCCCACCCATGCACAGCCTACCCCACTATTGTCTCCCACCAGAATGGTACATTTGTTCTAATCATGGTCCTACATCGATGCATTGTCACCCAAAGTTCAAAGCTTCCGTAAGGTTCACTCTTGGTGGTGCATATTGATAAGTGTATAATGACATGTAGCCACGATTATAATAGAGTAGTTTCACTGTCCCAGAAATCCTCTCTGCTCTGCCTACTCATCCTTCCTTTCCCTGAACCCCTTGCAACCCAGACTCTCAATCTTTTATTATGTCCATAGTTTTGCCTTTTCCAGACTGTCATATAGATGGAGTCATATAGCATGTAACCTTTACAGACTGGCTTCTTTTACCTACTAATATACATTTAAAGTTCCTCCGTGTCTTTCTATGGTTTGGTAGCTTGTTTCTTTTTAATGCTGAATAATGTTCTGCTGTCTGGATGGACCACAGGTGATTTACCCATTCACCTACTGAGGGACATCTTCAAGTCGCTTTCAAGTTTTGGCAGTTATGAATACATCTTCTGTTAACATCCAGATGCAGATTTTTGTGTGGACATGTTTTCAACTCATTTGCTAAATACCAAGACACACAATTGCTGGATCATATGGTAAGAGCATGTTCAGTTTTGTCAGAAACCACCAAACTGCATTCCTACGTGGCTGTACCATTCTGCATCCCCTCCAGCAATGAATGAGAGGTCCTGTTGCTCCACATCTGTGCCAACATTTGGTGTTGTCAGCATTATGGATTTTCACCATCCTAATAGGTGTGGAGTGGTATGCATCACAACGCTTTTGAGGCCAATTATTTCCCAGCACATAAGAGCATCTTGTATAGCCGCACCTGGGTGGCTCAGTTGGTTAAGCATCTGCCTTCAGCTCAGGTCATGGATCCTGGGGTCCTGGGATTGAGTCCTGTGCCAGTCTCCTAGCTAAGCAGGGAGCCTGCTTCTCCAGATCCCTTTGCCCCTCCCCTGCCCTGCTCATGTGCTCGTTCTCTCTCTCTCTCCCTCATAAATAAATAAAATCTTTTTAAAAAGAGAGCATTTTGGATAGATTCCAAGAGTTTCTGTTCACCTTCAGCTATAAAACCAGTTGCATCCAGTTTGTACTGTCCTTCTACTATCAGATTCAAAGCTTCTCCATCCAGCATCACAGGCTAGACTTCTCCCTTCTCATCTTGTCTCCAGTTCCTACAAGGTTAGGGTCTGAGAGGAGGGATTGAGGATAAAGGGCAAACCTCTCTTTACATCTCTGTTGTCATCCTCTGCTTTACCATTACTGCTTTCTGCTAACACTTCCAGGGGTCAGGTGTCACCCTGGGAGCAGCCAGGGTACAGACCAGAAGGCTCAAATGTAGACACTTCCCATAGTGCCCACTAACTCCTGAGACACCCACACAGCTTTGCCCTTCCCAATGCTGGGGGCGTAGGCTCTCCTGCTGCCCCTTTCAGCTCTGCTGTCTTTCCCCTTTTCCTTGCAGTGCACACAGTCTGCTGCCCAAAGAGAGGCCCAAATGCAGAATGAGGTCCCAGTCTTCCCTTCTTAAGGCACCCCCAGCCTTTATGGGAAGAATTCTCTTGAAGGCCTTTCCTTGAGTGCAGGTTGAGGATGGGGAGAGCAGAGAGAAGAGAAAGGAAAGAGATGACCCCTCTACAAGAACATTTCAATGGCCCCAGGCCAATAGTCCCACTGCTCTTGCTCACTCCCCTCCCCCATTCTCTCCCCCCCACAGACCAAGGAGGAGAGGGACCTAGGGTGGTGGTGGTTACCGTGGGGCAGGTTTATTATTAGAGCAAGACTCTAATCCTTCCGTCAGATATGGTGCTGGGCTACCCAGCGCTCCTTTTCCCTCAGCTGAAGGCCCGAGTTTTTAAATCAGGGGGACACCTGGAAAAGCTCCCCTGGGGATCTTAATATAGGGCATCAGAGGTATAGAGAGAAGGGGACTTCACAGCCACCCCCATCTGAGCATTCAAGCAATTAATGACCTATTGGCCATTAACGTCAAAAAGCAATTATATCAAGCGTGAGATCCTCATGCCACAATTCACCTTCACCTTTACTTGACCTGCCCTTGGTGATGAGCAGCCAAGCATTATTCCCCTGGTGATACCGCCTCATCACTTGAACATGGTGTCAGACCACATCTTAGCCTGTTTCCCTCCAGGTAAATAAACTCCTCCCCCCTCCCCACTGCCCAGCTCCCAGTTTTCCTGACCAGGACTTGGGTGATATAAATGCAAAGCAAGCCCGATTGTAATTTCTGAAGACCCCAAGAGGATAACTATCAAAATGAGGCCAGTTCTGATTGGCTGAGTTTTCATTAGTAGAGATCGTTAAGAGTCTGACCCGTGAGGCTCACGGTTCATGTCTGGTGTGAGCCTCAGATGTGTGGATGTGCAGGGCTTCCCACATGCTATTAGTTGCCATTGTCTCTCTGCAGTGCTTTACTTTATAAAGATCACTCTGGGTTCCTCTTCTGCTGAACCTAATTTTTCCCTCCAGGGGTAACCATTTTTCCCACTTTACAATAATGGTGCAACTTTAGTGATTTAATTTAAAGAAGCAATGAAGTGACCATTAAAGTGTTTAGCAAATGGGTAAAAAGCCTTTCACACGTTTCTCAAAAAATCTGTGTTCCTGTCTTCTGGAAGTTTTACCAAGTATGGACCATAAACAAGTAACCACCTGAGCATATACTTTTAGTTATTTGACTGTTCCAGCATTAAGTTTCGTTCAAATCTAGTTACAGTGAGGGACAAAGGTAAAATCTGGCCCCTGGGGCAAAAAGGGAGGTCATTTGGTGAGTCGCTCCTGTGAGGCAGAGGCAGCAGGGACAGGCCACTGAAACCATGGAGTTTTGGGGGACAGGGTTAGGTTGTCTTCAGGTGATGCCCTCAACATGAGGCAGCCCAGGCTAACATGAGAGGAGCTCAGGTAGATTCCCCACTGAGTTGGGACAGCTCTTGGGGTGGAACTGAACGCTCAGAGGAGGCTTTGGTGAAAGCATGCGGTGGTGTAAATCTACGTGGCTATGGTGGAAACGGGCAGGGGGTGCATTCAGGGTATATTTTGCAGTCAGATAAAAGAACCTGGTGATGACTGGATGTGGAGGACAAGGGGAAATAAGGAATCCAAGATGACTCTTAGGATTTTAGCTTTGAACAAAGATAGTGGTGGTTGGTGGGGATGGTGGTGCCATTTAGGGGGATTCAGAAGATGGGGGAGGAACAAGGGTTCAAAAGCGGGGGATCTGAGGACATTGAACCCTTGGAGAAGCAGAGGACACACCAGCATTGGAAAGGGGCAGATTGCTTAAAATTTCTTTGAGTCGGGAATCACCCCCGTCTTTCCTGAAGTTTTGAGTTAATTTGCAGTGGCTTTTTTGTTTTGTATAAACCTTGCCCTTCTCTGGAGCATTCTTGTCTTCATCTCAAAAGACAAATCTGGGCTGGAGGGAATTGTTTTCCCTGAGTCTGTGTTCATAGAGTAGATAGTGGTACTTAAAGACCTTTATATGTTTCATGAAGCTATTTCCATAAGTGGATTCAAGTAGATATTAATCAGTAAATATAGTATCTTAAATGCCAATGATCTCTACCTAAATAGATGTTCTGATATCAACAAAATGTAATATCTGGGGAGAGAGACCTTGGGATGAATTTGCAGAAAAATGGTTGTAGGGGTTGATGAAGGGATAGAGACAGGAAGGGAGATGCAGAAGGAATGCTAAGGGACCATCATTAAGGATTTCAGTGTTATGAAATCTTTTCTCTTCTCCCCTTGGGATACCACAGGGCAACTTTCTTCCTTAAAGGAAACTCAAGTTGTTTCAGGAGTCAAAGGGTGCCTCGGCAGTGATGTGACCATATAGCTGGTGGAATATTGGGAAATAATCAGGAAAAACAAGGTAGTAACATAGAGGTGCCCCCTGCTCATGTACTGACAGAGAGAAACATACAGGGACCATTAGCATCAGTCTTAAGGCTGAATGCCAATGGGGCTATAACTAAGCATCCTAGAGATTCCAAGCTGTGAGAAACTCAGGAATGCATCTGTGCTACTGAAGACTACTGCCTCTTCCTTCTTGCACTGAAAGAAAGGGGTGGGAGACCCACACAGTCAGACCTTACTTCAGTTCCTAAATCCAAGTGGTGGTGCAATTAGGTCCTTGTTGACCTCTCTGGATCAGGGAAGAAGGGATTTCCTTGTGAACAGGGCTTAGAGAAAGTGACTAATGATTGCTGTCACTGGCTTACAAAGCTGGCCATGCCACCAGGTGGATTAGGGCAAGTGGTGCAAACTTAAAGCACAAGTGAAAGAGAAAGAGGCAAGCTCAGTGGATTTGAAACATCTGCCTTCCATTGTCACCTCAGACCCTGACTCTGACTATGGTCTTGGGTTTCTATGTTTTAGTTTCCCTGCCTAGTAAATGGTAATGGTAGCTAGGTCATAGACTATGTGTTTATTGTAAAATAGTATTAAACAGCTTGCCTTAAAATACTATCTGGATGTAGCATATTATTTAGATATAAAAGTAAAGATATAATTTAAATATAGATACAGATATGGATATATAGACACACACACACACACACACACACACACCCCATACAAGATGCCCAGGTAAACACTCCACCTCTTCTCCTACACTCGCCTTCTTGCCACAGTCACTCCAACCACACTGACCCCCTTATTGTTCAAGCACATCAAGGTTGTTCCTACCTCAGGACCTTTGCACTTGCTGGCCCCAATGCCTGGAATGCACTTCTTCCTGATGTTTGCGTGTCTTGTTATTCTGATCTCTGCTTAGATATCACCTGCTCAGAAGAGTGTTTGATGACCTTCCTATTTAAATTAGTATGCCTCTCTATCCTTTCAATCTATTTACTTCCTTTTCTCCGTAGTATTTATCACCACCTGACATAATCATGCATAGATATCTATTTATGTATGGCCTGTGTCTCCCACTAAAATGAGAGCTTCATGAGGACATGGAACTGGTTCACATCCATGTCCCCACTGTCTAGGACAATGCCCAGCACCCTGCAGGTAGCTCAAAAAAATTTTGCTGAATGAGTGAATGATACCAAGACAAACAAATGATTCTCAATTCAACAATTTAAAAAGTCAATTTGTACTCAGTGCAATAAAGGTTTGAGAATCCAAATAACGTTATAATAGCTTTTCTTAATATTATCTGCTATGATGGAAGTAGATAGTCCCTTGAGGTATGGGGGCTTGGTTTTTACTTGAATTTTAGTTATTAGCACCCTGGTCATGATTGAAGGTTGTGGAGTTGGGGTAGTAGGTGAGAGGCAGAGGGCAGGTTGCAAGGAGGCAGTGGTACTGCTGGGGCATGGTTGGGGAGATGTGGACACCCCCTCCTTAATTTCCCTCTGCCCCATTGTTCTCTCCAGCTGGTGAGACTAAACAGGTGTGGTGCCCTGCCAAAGCCACTCAAGGACAAGCCTCCTCTACCTTCAAGCAACATTCTTCCCATGGGAGGCTTCCATGGGAAATTCCAGTGGGACCATCAGGGGTAGCCTCTGAAAGTGGGATGGCTTTAGGGAGTGAAGTTGGGGTGGCCAAGGGGGACGAGCAAAGGGAAGGGAACCCGTGGGACAGGGCACCCAGCCCTTCCATTCTCTCTGACTTTCCCCAGCACCCATGCCCTCTCCTCTACCAATGGGTCACTTCAGCCCCATTAATCTTCAGCTTCCACAGCTTTTCTTGGTAACTTGT
Organism: Mirounga angustirostris; assembly: GCF_029215605.1. Taxonomy (NCBI): domain Eukaryota; kingdom Metazoa; phylum Chordata; class Mammalia; order Carnivora; family Phocidae; genus Mirounga; species Mirounga angustirostris. Next base: position 26,112,977 of record NW_026991723.1, read on the forward strand.
CCCATATGTTTCTTACTCTGTGTACAACATATGTCTGTTCCATTCCTTATTTACAGTTTAAATTAGAAACGGGTGTCGTTCTCTAAAGCAAATCAGCTACTGTCTGTCTTTTCCTTTTCCCCTCTGGATACCCCTCTCGGCTCCAAGGGGTCTGTGCTGACAACCCTGAGTGGGGTGGACAGGAAGCTGTCTTTCTGGCCTTAGCCCTGGTTCTCCTTCCATATTTATTCCATACTGTAGTGTGGGCCATTCCCTGAGGCAGCCAGATGCAGTCATTTCATTTGACAAATACCTGTTGAGCATCCAAGCACCGGAGAGGGAACCCTTCATGAAGCTTGGAGTCTAGAGGCTGAGGTTAGATTGCAAACATGTAGCTACACAAATAGGCACGTAATTACAACAGATTGGTGCTGAGTAAGTCGTGCTACCTGATAGTCTCACTTGCTTCTGATGTCTAAGAATATGGCATTTAAGTCCTGAGGGACAAGTAGAAGTGAGGGAAAACTGAAGGAGCTACATGTGTGAAGGATCTGAGGTGAAAAAGTGCTGAAGACATTTAAGAGAAAGAGGGAAGACCAAAGTGGACGGGTCACTGCAAGAAAGGGGGTCAAGCACTGGGAGCAGACTGGGGAAAGAGGTACTGAGATCAACAGGGGTTCTAGCAGCCACTTTAATGGTTTTTCATTTTATCCTAAGGGCAATGGGAAGTCATTAAAGAAATTTATAGCAGAAAACGAAATGGTTTGATACAACTAAAACTCTAAGACTATTGCTCTGGTTAGTGTATGGACAGAGGATCAGGAGGGAAGAGGGTGGGCTAGTTAGCAGGTAGTAGCAGTGGCCCAGGGAGGAGAGAGTGGAGCCAGGAGATCAAAATAGAGGCAGAAAGAAGTGGAAGGTCCTTGGAAGGACTTATTTTTTTTTCAAGATTTATTTAGAGAGAGAGAGTATGTGCACAAGCTGGAGGAGGGGACAGAGGGAGAGGGAGAGAGAGAGAATCCCAAGCAGACTCCATGCTGAGAGCAGAGCCCAATGTGGGGCTTGACCTCAAACCCTGGGATCATGACCTGAATGGAAATCAAGAACTAGATGCCTAACCGACTGAGCCACCCAGGCACCGCTGGAGGACTTCTTAGAGTATTCCACCAGCCCTTGACTGCATGCTTCAGGACTCCCTGTTAAGTGAGGAAAGCAAATTCCCTCCATGGGTAAGTGACACGCGGCTGCTGACAATCCTTACCTGATGTGCCCTCTTCGTTGCTGCATTGGCTTGGTTTGCAGTTGAGTGCAGCTTGCTGAAATAATGTATGTAAAGTTCATGGCCATGCTGAACTTCCATCCACAAAGCTGAGCACAACTCAGCCATCACAGCATCTTTGGGGCGCTGCAGCCAACTCCTTCTTCTGAGGAGGTTCAGTGAGGATCAGCTCATCAATTTGCTTTGAAAACTCCCCATCCTATTTCCCAGTAGTCTCCCTCCTGTGACCCTCTGGACATGGTGGCAAGTTTTCTGGCATCCAAATATATACCTCTTAGTGGAAGGGAGCTGAAAGCATCGGTAAATTAAGCTGTTGGCCAAACTGCACAAGTATTATGATCCATAGCCAGTCGTTCACATTCCCACTATGGCATCAATCCTCTGCCTGGCATTGTGGTTATAAAACAAGCTCCAGAGGGCAAGGACCTAAGCTTATCCAATGTTGTTTCCCCACAGTGAACATGGCACTAACTAAATACAGATTTGTTAAAATGTACTCTGAGAAAAGTACGTGAAAAGAAGCAAGATTAATGAGAGATTGCAAGGGGGGTGGGTGTTACTACTTACACCATGCTTTATGTTGGTGACCTCACTTGAGCCTCCCAGATGTGACACAGTAAGTAGTGTCATCTCCAGTCCATAAAGGAAAAACCAATGGCTTTATGGGACGCAATGACTTACCAAAGTCACATGGAGAGTCATGTAAGCACCAGAATAGAGCCCTGGGCTTCTGATGCGGGGCGCCATGTTGGACAACTCCAGGAGGGGGTGTTTATGTGGACCAGAGAGTGAAGGGTGCCCTTCGGAAACTCAGGACCAGTCAGGAGTGGGCAGGGCTGTACGGAATCCCCATGCAGACTTGTTACAGTTACTCCACTGCTACCTTTGGCTTATGGGTTTTATTCCTATTTCAATGCAAAAGAGAGATTCTAAGATATAAAGTAATTTATGTTCATGTAGTTAGTAAGTGGCTAAGCTAGAACAGGAAACCAGGTCTGTTGACTCCCAAACCCATGTTCATTCTGTGGCTTCATGGGTCTCCCATGCGGACACACTGTCTTGCATTTCTGCACCAATGCCTCTCAACCAGGAGTCTGGGTAGCCTTTGAACACAGGATGGTGTGTTCAAACCAGAGACCCATGAAGCCAAAAAATGAACATGGCCCATATTTCTAAAGCATCAATTTTCATAAATGATTTGGAGATGAATCATTACTTTTGATAATGCATCGTGGAGTCTAATGCAACAATTACATCAGATGTTAAAGATGAAACATAGAACTTTGAAGAAATTCCAGACTTGCCGTCAGCACCTGGGGCTAGAGCCACAGATATGGTCCCAGTTATTCCCCACACCCTGGTCTTTTACTTCTTTCTGTGGTTTGGGGTGTTTTGGTGGAAAGGTTTGAGAAGCACCCAGTGACACCACACTGGTTTTCTATAACACCGAGCTGCTGCTATCTTGGGTGAGAAACAGAGCTCCAGTGCTCATAACATGTGCACTTTCTATGGGTATGTTTTGTCTGTAGGTATGTCTGGAGAGATGGGAGATCGCTGAATTTTAAATGTAAGGTAATTAAAGGTAATTTAAATTAAAGGCAATGTCTTTAGCACAGAGCCTTGCACAGAATAGGTAATTGAGAGTTAATTTTATATTATTTCTTAACTCTCATGATCATCATAAGAAATCACAGGTCTTTTGTAACCCAGGTCACAATCTCTATGCACCACATGTATCACAGACATTGCAGAAAAGGACCATAATGATGCCCAGGTAGGCATTCAGAGCTCCCTGGAGGAAGCAACTTTCTCATTATCGTTACACTCCTGTGGACACAAGACATCAGTTTTTCTATCAGAATGAACGTCTGCAGCTGGGAGGAAAGAAGACTTTATTCATCTGAAACTGGCTCTGGTGTATTAAGTCTTCATCTCAGGCTAATGGTGGAATGTACATTCTGGCATGGTCTTCAGTGTTAACTAATGGGCTGGGGTTAATGGGGGGACAGATGGATGGTGTCCACCCAGAAACCTGATCTCTCCACTTACTGGACTTGATGCACCCAGGACAGCAGTAACCACAGTAATCACCGCTGATATGGAGAGTGCTGATTCTATTACAGAGAAGCTTTTTTTGTTTTGTTTTCCTACTCTGTGAACAAATCACTGATTTCTTCCTTTGTAAAAGCTAGCTGGAATACCAGCTCTTCTGAATTATTTCCATAGAAACGATTTCACATTGGAATTTTCATGCCGAACCAACACACTGAAACCATCTTAACGTAGACAATGACATGAACATACATTGCTCCCACTTTTCTGATTGCCTTTGCTCAGCGCATGTTGGTCCCTGTTGGCTTTTCATTGTGAAAGGGTGCAGTGCTTTGGTCTCAAATGTTAAAGAGTCAGATGGTCTCGTGGGTTTAAAACCATAATGCTTAGGAGGCAATAAAAGGCTCAGGAACACTGAACATTTAAAAATGGCAGCTTGATGAAATGTATATGGTTGGAATATACAACTTCCTATTGCTGAGTGATGTGGAAGTGCAAGAATCACACTCCAGCCAGCGTGCTGTATTAGTGCTTCCCATAGGCATCATCCTCCCCTTGACCCCCTCAGGAAACTCCCCATCAAGTTTGATAAGAGTTAGTGGGATGGGGCTGGGGGTGATGAGCAGAGGCAGGGGGACACATGTTGTTACTTCTAATTTCACTTTATTATTAAGAATGGAAATCTTTGCTTCTAGATTTGAATGTGATTCTTAAACGTCGGTGCAACTGTAGTTTTATGCTTTACTGAGAGATGACTTAATTTGCTTCTGATTAGAGCCAGATGTAAAATAAGATGAAGCTACAGTCACTTCTGAGACTGGGCTCTTTGTTCTTTAAATTATATATAGTGCACAAGCAGGAGACAATGGGACCCAGGAGGGATGTCGCTTACGGCGACATGGAGTCCTGGAAGCCCTCTGCCTTTATCTTCACATCACTAGGGAGTCCAGGGTCTGCCTGCTCTCCCTTAGCCACTCCCAGGGAACCCCAGGTGGAGGAGGGGATAGAGCGATAGGGGGAGGATTGAGATTGCCCTAAGGTTTGCACTGGAACTAAATCTTCTGTGGGACAACAGCAGGTCAAGCCGCTTGCTAAGCTTTAGAACTAGTTAGTAATAATCAAGAGTTACCCAGGAGGGAAAGGAACAATGGGGTCAAACCTTCAGTCTGGGGACATGAAGATGCTGATAAAGGACCACATATTTGCATTCTGGGCCAGAATTACACAGCTCCTAGTATGTAGAGCTATTCTTGCTTTCCCAGAATGTACTGGAGTCAGAAGGAGGAGTGTTGGCAAGGAGAGTATTATGGACTAAATGTTTATGTCCTCCTGCCTTAGCCCCCAGTGTGAAGATATTTGGAGATGGAGCCCATAAAGAAGTAATTAAGGTTAAATGGTCATTGGGTGAGGTCCTGATCCAATAGGATTAGTATCCTTATAAAAAGAGACAGCAGAAGCTCACTTTCTCTCTGTACACATACAAGCTCTGTGCAGGAAGAGAGCTCCCACCAGAAACTGAACTCACTGGAACCTTGATCTTGGACTTCTAGCCTCCAGAAATGTGAGAAAATAAATGTCTGTTGTCTTAGCCATCCAGTCTATGGCAGCCCAAGCAGACTAATACAGAGAGCCTTTCCTAGCTCTGAATTTGACTCCATGTCAGACTTGAGACAGAATGGGAAGGGTGCCATGCATTTGGAGATCTAGGTCCTGCTGTAGACACTATCATGCCTTAGCTGTTTTGTCTTGGGTAAATCACTTCAACTCTGGGCCTGGAGATTCCTCACTTTTTAAGTTGGGATAAAAGATCATGTCTAACTAGCCCCACAGGATTACTGAAGAATCAAGAATCAAATACTTAGCATAACGACAACAGCTAGTATTTTTTTGCACATTTACTATGTACTGAGCATTATTCTAAGAGATTGATTGATTGATTGATTGATTTTAAAGTCAGGTTCACTGAGGTATAATATACATACAGTAAAATTCACCTTTTTTAGTGTACAGTTCTGAGTCTGGGCAAACACAATCACTTAATTGCCACCATAACCGAGTTGTGGGACATTGCCATCACCCCCCAAAATTCTTTTGTGTCCCTGTAAAGTAAGCCCCCCACCAATTCCCATCCCCTGACAACCATGGGTTCTCTAGACCTATAATTTTGCCTTTTCAAGAAATTCATTTATATGAATAAATGGCATCACACGATGGCACCACAGAGCTTTTCTAATATGAAAATTTAATCTTTAATTGATCAGTTGATTCAATTAATTCAATGAGTCCATTAATTCAATTAATCATTTAATAATTTAAGTGATTTAACAATCATTTAATCTTCACAAATATATTTTGGGGTACATAAAATAATGATAAAAATGAATAGATGTGAAAATGATAAGAAAAAGCAAAAAAGTGTTATACAAACATGAAGTGTTATTATTGTTATTTTCATCACTTTTATTATTATTTCATGGTAGAATAAAGACAAAATCAATTTCCAGAGGAAATTTTGTATTGAATTTGCCTTATCTGCTCACCTAGAATCCGAGTGTCTGAAGATAGCAATTTTAGCTCTGTGACCTTTCCCTTCAAAACATGATCATTTGCCTGGTTCTGACAGCAGAGATTTAACCATGAAAAAAAAAAGTATTTGCAAAGATATGGTTAGCAATAGGGTCCAGCACATCAACACTTAGCTTGAAGTTACTGATCCGTAATCCTTATGTCTATGACCACACTGGTAATGATAAAAGATAATGAGAGATTTCTAGGTTACAAATAACAGTGATTTCCAAGTGTAGTAATAATCAGTTCCCACTGTAAAGGAGATGATGATCAGGTTGTCACCAGGGCTCCTCTTGACTCAACCTGAGCTGGCTTCATTCAGGGCTTCTAGGCAGGGCAGGAAGGGCTGAATTTCTTCCCATGAAGTATCCCCTCGTTCAGTAGCCACATGCCATGGAAGCATCCCATCACTCTTCATAATAGAAGGATTCTGATCTTCCTGGATGTGGTCATAAAGTGCCCAGAGTCTGACCACAGTGGTTCCAGGTTCTCCAAGGAGAATATTTTGTGTAAATTGTTTCTCTCTCCTTTTTAAAACTTCATATTACAGATGTAACACATAATAAATAAGTAAATAAGGTCCAGCTATTTCTTAAAGTTTACAGCTTTCATGAATTTTTAAGGAACAGGTCAGGAGAAACTGCTGAAGCAAAGCAGTTGGGTATAGGGTGTGACAAGGAGGTCTAGGAGCCTCTTCAATATTTCATGTGGCCAAAAGCCTCTGACAGCTAATCATCTCTTAATGGGGCTTGCCCTTTGGCCTGAATGTTTCTAAGGGAATAAAATGTTTGGCCTCCAAACAAGTTATCACCCACTCATTGACTAAACACCGCAAGCTGAAAGTGGCCTCCCAGGCATCGTTGGTCTTAGCTAGTTGAGTGTAGAAGGACCCCGATTAGCATTACTCACCTTTAAATCACCAGTGGTTTCAAAGCCAGCTAAGCATTTGCTTTGGATCTGGAGACAGGCTCCAGTCTCCCATTATGCCTCTCCTAAACACAGAAGGGAGACCAGACATCAAGGCAGCTGGAGAATGAGTTGTGGAGGAGACAGGCATGATCATTTGGGGGAGATGAAAGAATTGGACAAGACAAAATGCAACATGGGATTTTGGAATGGGACTGGACAAGTGAGATTTGAGAGGAAACTCAAGGAAAGGGAGGAGAAATAGACCTGGAAGGGGCCACACTGAGAAGTATGGAAGCAATAGGAGAAAAGAAGAGAAGAGAAGGGAAGGGGAGGGAAGAGGTGATGATGAGGGAAAAGGGAGGTTGGTAGATGCATTGTGTGTTCATCCCAATGGAAGGAGGAGAGCTAAGCTTGTCACCTCCTCTTGCATTACCCAGAACACCAGGAAAATAGATACTGCATTCCTCATTACCTTCTACCAGCAATAAAGATATTTTGTATATTTGTAAAAATGAGAAAGAACCTAGGCTCCTGGTGTGAAGAGTGGTGGGAGGGAGAGCTGTCTTTAATACTATTGGTCACCAGTTCGTATCTACACTTGATCAGCAAGTGCCAAGATTTCCCTAAATTCTAGTTTTCCAATGTGGAAAAAATGAATCATATTGTTTGTTAAGCCATGAGGGAATTTTCACAATTTACCCTGTGACCAAAGAGTATGTACCTAAAGAGTGCTCCTTGGGTAAGAAATACTGTTGTTGAACTGATTAGATGTGTCTAATTTGATTTAAAAAGAGTAAAGTCATTGATTACTAACACAAGATAATTTTACCAATGGCCTTCTAGTATTTTCTTCAGGATTTATTGTCTTAAACACCTTGAGCACAGGTATATTTAAAGGATGCTCAGGCCTTGGTATTTTAATTAGAGCACAGTGGTTATTTTTGATTAACCAGATCATCCTATCCATGTCACCATCAAAATTATGAGGTATCTGGGAAACAAACACTAAGAAATAACTAAACAGTTCTTTTCTTGAAATGCTTTAAAGACAAGATCCATTATTTTCCATAACCTGATTTATTTTAGATACTATGGAATTTCGTTTTGGTCACAGGCCTCAGACATGGTTCTGATTTATTTCACTGACTTAAGCAAGTTGCAATGATTAGAGGCCAAGATGGTCATCAGTCCTTGTGTTCTTCACTCCTTAGCGTTCTTCTTCTTTTTTAAAAAAGATTGATTGATTTATTTTATTTATTTATTTTAGAGAGAGAAAGGGAGGTGGAGAGAGTGAGTCGGGGGAGGAGCAGAGGGCGAGAATCTCAAGCAGACTCCCCACTGAGCACAGAGTCCCACTCAGGGTTCGATCCCAGGATTCCTGAGATCATGACCTGAGCCGAAACCAAGAGTCAGACGCTCAACCGACTGAGCCACCCAGGCACTCCACTTTAACTTTCTTCTTTAGTCTGTCCTTTTTCTCCAGCTTCAGAGGCTATGAGATGCTAATCACTATATGTAGAACAGTAGTCCTCCATATTATGCATTATGACATCTTTCTAGCCTTCCTCCCCGGATCAAATAGTTTCAGGTCAGTACCATAGACCCCCGCCCCCCTCCCCCATCTACTGCACAGAAGGCAAATCAAGGAAGGGATAGGGCTCCCCACACAACTCAGGGAGCTCTCATACTCCCTGTGAACTCCAGAATTTTTGGTTGAATTTTAAGGAGTTATGAATTTCACTAAATGTTTCTTATTTGTAGCATCAAATAGATGAGCCAGTTTCTCTCAATTTAATACAAGGTTGGTTCTGTCAGGAGTTCAGAGAGTTACTAGAGGTTAGATAGGAGAGTAGTGAACCCTGATCTCTTTGAAAGAACATGTTGAGAATTCCTCTCCAAATATCAGCACTCATAAGAAACCCGCTCAAAGACATGATAAGCTTACCAACCAACCCCCTCATGCCTGGCCAGATATAACCGAGAAGTACCCATCTTTCTTGAGGCAGGTGATCTGTTAGCAAAAGAAAGGAGTGCCTGCCATGTCGCCAGAGCTGTCCTGAGGGGCGCTGGATTGTCTTTGGGCAATTCATTGGGCTGCAGCAGAACTGAGAGTTCCTTGAAATGGTGTGATTTGAGCTCATATTCAGGAGCTCTTTGGGGAGTAGGTAGAAAGGAAAGGGGATCAGACTTCCAAGAGGCATGAGTAGGTTCAGCCTGGGTGAAGCACCACACAACTGGGCCTGGGGGCTGAACACAGGGCATGTATTAGAGATTGCAGAAGCAGGATGCACAGAACGACCTGTGGGAACAAGTACAAGACGTCCAGTGGGCAGACATTATTGTGTGCCCTGACGTAAGCTACTTCAACTCTCTGAAATTACAGGGCATTATTTGCAATATGAAGGCAAACCAATGTCTACCCCTGAGTGTAACTACTGGGTTCAAGTGAAATTCTGAGTGGAAATTCTTTGTAAAAGTGAACGACTCTGTGCTGATGGATAATGATGGGGGCCAAGTGGTGGTGAGCGATTACGGAACCACAGCGTTTTGTGCTAAAAATAATCAAGGGCTGGTCTAACCTGTCCACATTTTACCAGTAAGCCAGACCTGAAGTGACTCAGCTGAGCTAGTTAATCGCACAGCAGGAGCTAGGTCCCCAGTGTTTTGGGTTGAGAAAAATAAACATCTCAAGTCCAAATCAAGTCCCCGGCCGCGTGGATTTCCCATCTGTCTTCAGCTCAGTCTGGTGAGTTTAGTGCCGGGCCCGCGCCTGACCCGCCTGGATCCTGGATCCTTGGAGAGCCCCGCCCGGCACCGTGGCAGGTCCGGCTCTCGAAGCAGCGCTCCGACTCGGCGTGTCATACTTGGGGTGGCATTCCATCTCACAGATACTGAAGCCAGGGTGTGAGGGCAAGTTGCCAGGTAGCACAATGCAAAACAAATGCCTCGTTGTGTTTGTGGCCACTCAGTATGTGGTTTTGTGAAGTCCAAAAGCCATCCAGTCGCTGTGACTGGAATGTGACAGTAATTTGTAACAACGGTGACTCTATTCCCCCCACCCCCTTGGTCTACTTTTGTGATATGCTCCAAAATGCTGAGAAAGGCCTGCAAAAGAAATGTTCAGAAATGTTCTAAATGGGTTTGGAAAACTTGTGAACCCTGTCTGAACTTTTATTAGATTCTCCCACCACTCACCCGTTTGACATCAGAACAAGGAAAGCATTATTTATAACAGCATGTGTGAAATCCCAGAAGGGACTCTTGAAAAGAATTAACGTGAAAAATGTGTCCCAAAGAGACTGCAAGCATAAAACAAATGATCAGATGGGAAAACATGTAAATCAAAAGTGGAATCTTTTTTTCTCCTTTAAAGGAAACAGGAGCTTTTTCTTTGGCCATTAGCAACATGGGACAGAGAAACTGGGAGGGTCGGGGCCACCATCGGAGGAACCCCAGAGCACTTGTCCCTGCAGAGCAAGGCACAGAGGAGAGTCGTGTGCACTGGCTCTTCTTAATGTCTCCAGAATGGAGGAGATAAGATAGTAAAGGTTACGGGGAAGGGAGAGATACCTTGAATAAATTAGTGCATTGGAATTCACCAAGCACTTTCACAAACGTTGTCTGTTTGAGTGTTTACCTCACCATCACCCTGGGAGGTATAAGTTGTTACCCATACCTCATAGTTGGAGCAACTAGTCAAGGGTTTGGCAACTAGTCAAGGACACCCAACGAGGAAATGGTGCCCTGGGACCCAGCTTCTAACATCGCAACCTGAGGGTTGTCCATGACATTACCAGCGTGTATATGCAGGAGTATGGAAAGCATGGTATCTTGTTAGGTTAGCACATCCCACAGTGGGAGTTTAGCTGTCTGATTCTAGACGTATGGAAGCGATTCTCTGACTCTCCCTCTCCCCACAAACACATATTCAAATTAGTTTAATTCACTAAGTTAAACAAAATTAAATCTGTTTTTTTTTTCCGCCAAACTCCCGAGACACGTTAAGAAAACTCTGTGCATCATGACTCTCCAAGAAGTGAGGCAAGTTACAGGTTACAGCATATTTGGCATGTCTGACCTAGGAACTTCTGTGGGGAGCTGGCTCTTAATGTTTTGAGGGCCTAGTATCCAAAAAGTTACCACATGTTTGTCCATAATGTCCTAGGTCTCTTTTTATCCCTCACAGACCAACTATATCTTGATCATAAATCTGGATTTTATTTTATTATTATTTTTTTAAAAGATTTTATTTGACAGAGAGAGAGAGACAGCGAGAGAGGGAACACAAGCAGGGGGGAGTGGGAGAGGGAGAAGCAGGCTTCCTGCTGAGCAGGGAGCCCGATGCGGGGCTCGATCCCAGGACCCTGGGATCATGACCTGAGCCCAAGGCAGACGCTTAATGACTGAGCCACCCAGGCACCCCATAAATCTGGATTTTAATTGCAATATTCCCATAAAATAAATAAATATGTCTTTTTCACTAAAAACCTGTGCAGAGACCTCTCACTCCACGGGACTCTGCACCATGTAGCTCCCTGCACCCGCCACAAAGCTTCTCCTTGCTGCTGGTATGTGGGCTGCCAGCACCTGAGCCGATCATTCCACGTTGGTCCTTGGGAGTATCTGGAAACAGGGGAAACGCCTTGTGTATTGGCACGTTTCCTTTCCCAGAGTCCTGAGCCCGTGGGGCTCCAGGGTCGGGAGCTGGGCAGTTCCTCAGCAGGCCAGCAGCACCAACACGGCGTGCTGAGATGGCCACCAGCATCCTCTCTGGCCCGTCAATGCCTGTGCCACACAGGTTCTGTTTTGAATATTGACCCTGATGGGAAGTATTGACATCACCTCCAGGCATGCCCGGGCAGCTCCATGAAGGGTATCTGTGCCCATGGAAGCATAGCTGCCTCTTACTGCCTGGTGAGAAGTGAGAGACAGAATTGAAAGCGGATCGAAGGCTACCCACCTCTACTTAGTGTCTGAGCTGGGGGTGTGTTCAAGGCTGAACAGTAAAGATATGAGGGCACCTCACCCCTGACCCAGGAATTTATGTCCCTACTTGTCAGATCTGGAGTCCTTGTACAGAGAAGAATGGAGGAAAAAACCCCACAGGACACCCTCCTCCTTCGACACTCAAGCTCTCTTCGATGCTAAGAGCATCGCTGGAAATCGCCAAGCATGTTACACATCCCTGACACGCTCAGCTCCTTGGGCTCAGGGGTTGGGCAGCATTTTTCAGGCACCGTTAGTCTGTTTCTTTCCTTTAATGAGTCAGAAATGGACGCTGACGATTGTAATCGGGCATCCGTCTGAGAACGCAGGGGCCGACGGTCTAACCCCTGCTGTCTTTGTGCTCACCTGTCACCCGGGCATCCGGCAACACGTTTGGGCTGGTAGTGCTGGGTTTTCCAGCATGAAAACTGGGACCCACCACCCACAGGGCTACTGTGCAGAAATCTGATCATGGTTTTAAGTCAGACAGCCCTGATGGGCTACAAACCGAAACATGAAATTCTTAACTTTTCTCCAGGAAGTCGGAAATCATAAACAAGTGTCCTTGTCAAACAAAGTACCCTATGGCTGGGGTAAAGCTCTTGCCATCTAATGCCTCAGCCTTACTGTTTTCATAAAATGGACTTTCCCCAAACTGGATCTCTTTATTTTTGTACACAAGCTCAATTGTAGTAGAGGAAAGTCCTAAGCTTGGGGTCCGAAGACTTGACTTCTTTGTGTCAATAGCAACCTGCGCCTCCGTTGCTTCATCTGTAAAATGGGACTAATCATTTTTGCCCTGCCCATGGCTGGGTTGTGTGAGGGCATCTGAGGCAGCCCTGTGCACTCATCCTAAGACCTGCAAGTGGAAGGAAGCTCCGGCCTTGCTAAGAAAGTAGAGTCATTTGGTGGATCATTTTGGACACAGCTTCCTACTTGTTTCCTGGCCAAAGTTAATTAGAAGACCGAGTCACCTTCGTACCAGGAAGCACGTGTGTGTGTGTGTGCCTGTGTGTTTTATCCAGGATGAACATCCGCCCCATCGTCATCTCTTTCTGCCCTATCTAGTTACCAGAAAGAGAGAACAGCAAAAAAGTATGAAAAAAACACTTTGACCATTCTTTGCCCTCTGTCTCTGTTGCTTGTTTCTTATAAAGAAATTGTATTTCCCTCGTGTGTTTATAAATAATTAAAATTAACAAATACAAATAAAGGAAAGGACAAAAGTGCCCCCCCATTTGCATTCTACCCTTCCTCCCCCTGATGATGGGAACTTGGTTTTCGGGTGACTGATGCCTCCTTTCTCCCCCTCTCCACCAGGTCGGTGGCCACACAATGCTGCCCATTCGCTGGATGCCTCCAGAGAGCATCATGTACAGGAAGTTCACCACAGAAAGTGATGTCTGGAGCCTGGGTGTCGTGTTGTGGGAGATCTTCACGTACGGCAAACAGCCCTGGTACCAGCTGTCCAACAACGAGGTGCGCAGTGGGCTGGGTGAGACCCCCGAGGGCTGACGTCCAGAGGCGTCCCTCAGCTGGAGGCCAGGAGACAAAGTTGTGTGGCTTTGTGGGGAGCAGCACCTCCCACATGGCCTCTCTATACCTAAATGTCATGGCCAAAGTCCAGTCACTCCCTGAGTTTAAGAGTTCTAGAGAAAGAAAAGCAGTGTTTGCTGACACATTTGGGACCCGCCAGTGATGGGACAGAGGAATCGCTTTGTGCTGCTCATCTGGTAAATTTGTAGCAGAAGTGGCACCTTCAGAATCCAACTAGTTTTTTTGGTAGTATTCCAATAAGGTTTTAAGGCTTTTTTTTTTTTTTTGCACATTTCACTAGAACATTCTAGTGTTTTATTTTCCCATTTCAATTATTTTACAACTATTGTCTATACTTGAGGCATAGCTTCTTGGTCAGGCACCTCACATCCTCTTCAGGCCCACATCTGTCTTTTATCCCAACTCCACTCATTTCCACAGCTTGGAATTCCCTTGTCAGTCAGCACCCTGACGTGAAAGTCCAGGCTCCATCGAAGGCCAGTAAGACTAAAACACATTGGAATTCCAGAGGTGTGGGAGCATCCCACAGAGAGAAAGCATTTCTCCACCAGTTTGGTGACATCGGTGTGCCTAGAAAAAGGGATATAAACCAATGAAATTAACCATGATTTACCAACCTATAATAACTGTTTAGGGCAGCCCTCTCCTTGCACGGACATTTGTTTTATTGGTTTTGTTTTTCTTCTTGTCTGATTCTGTCTTCGATCTCTGTCCTGTCCAGGTGATAGAATGCATCACTCAGGGCCGAGTCTTGCAGCGACCTAGAACGTGCCCCCAGGAGGTCTACGAGTTGATGCTGGGGTGCTGGCAGCGAGAGCCCCATATGAGGAAGAACATCAAGGGCATCCACACCCTCCTTCAGAACTTGGCCAAGGCATCTCCAGTCTACCTGGATATTCTAGGCTAGGGCCCTTTCCCCCAGACCGATCCTTCCCAAAGCACCTCCTCAGATGGGCCGAGAGGATGAACGTCTTTTAACTGCCGCTGGATGCCATCAATCTGCTGTTCTTCACTCCGACAGTATTAACAACAAAGACACCGAGAGGCTTTCAGAGGGAAGCCATGTGCACTTCTCCATCCGTAGACACAGTATGAACTTCTTTTTGGCATTGTCTCTTTCTCTCTTTCCACCTCCCTTGGTTTCTTCCCTAGTTTTTGTTTTCTCTTTTCTTCTTCCTTTTTTTTTTTTTTTTTTTGGTCTTTTTTCTTTTTGGTCTTCCTTGCTTCATAGCCCTTACCCCTTCTTTTGAATCAATCTGGCTTCTGCATTACTATTAACTCTGCATAGACAAAGGCCTTAACAACCCTAATTTGTTATATCAGCAGACATTCCAGTTTGCCCACCACAACTAACAATGCCTTGTTGTATTCCTGCCTTTGATGTGGATGAAAAAAAGGGAAAACAAATATTTGACTTAAACTTTGTCACTTCTGCTGTACAGACATCGAGAGTTTCTATGGATTCACTTCTATTTATTTATTATTATTACTGTTCTTATTGTTTTTGGATGGCTTAAGCCTGTGTATGAAACAGGAAAACCTGTGTTTAATCTGGGAAGCCTTTATCTATGGGAGATTAAAACCAGAGAGAAAGAAGATTTATTATAAACCATAGTATGGGAGGAACAAAGACAACCATTGGGATCAGCTGGCGTCAGTCCCTACTTAGGAAAAACCCAGCGACTGTTAGCTGGGAGGAATGTATTCGGCACCTTCCCCTGAGGAGCTTTCTGAGGAGTAAAAAGACTGTTGAACTCTGTGCCATGGACTATTCTTTTCCCATCACCAGGAACACTAGGGTGTAGTCCAGAGAAAAGATGGCTTCCATGAGACGCAAGATGGCGCGTCACACACCCGGACAGTCTTGTCTTTGCAGGTCTCGGTGATAGCACTGGTTTGTCTTTCCAGGTGTTGTCCACTGAACCTTTGTCGAGTTTAGCTGAAAATGGGTGAATTCTTGTCCAGAGATCGTTTCAGGGTCAGGTGGGAAAGCCAAAGACTTGGAAAAGATAGGACAAGCTATAAATTCGGAGGCATTATATTGAACTTTTCAGATAGCTGTTCCCTCCGACCCCTTCCCTCCACCCCACCTGTCCTTTAAACTGTGCAAGCAAAATTGTGCATGGTCTTCGTCGATTAATACCTTGTGTGCAGAAACTACCGCTCCAGACGTCGTGCCCCTGATATGTAGAGCAGATCCATAAAAGGTATAACTTATATAATTAGGGGAAGCTAATGGAGTTCATTAGCTGAGTATAAATGTCTCTGGGTCGTAGGGTGGCGATGGGTTTTAGCGAATATGGACCCTGAAGCCTGGATGTCCTCATCCACGTCGAACGGACTGTGGGACTGTGGGAAGGGCAGACTCAGTCCCCGAGGGAAAAGAAACCTCACCCTGGGGGCATCACATACATTGATGTTCAGTGTGCATAGGCCACGACCCTGCTCTGGGCTCTGGTTGGGAGAGAGGTTTCATTCCCAGTGTACTCCATTGTCCGTATGCTGTTTTGTTTTTTTCCACTCCGTTAAAAGAAGTAAAACTTAAAAAAAAAATCAGGCACAGCATGCCAATGGGAAGCTATGCCCAGACCGAGCTTTGGAGGTGTGCTTCTGGGTATAGTCGTGGGTTTTGTGAAGAGGTTGTAAATTTAAATAGAAATTTACAGTTATTTGGGTGATCGGTTTTACCAAGGAAGAAAAATATTTCTGTTCCTCAAGAAAACTTGCTACCCTCTGTGAGGGGAATTTTGCTAATTTGACATCTTTATAACACAAGACAGATTGAAAGTGAGTGATTTTAATTCATCTTAGGACATTTTATTTCGTATTTGTTTCTGAAGGTGCAATTGCTCTGTTTCGGTTTTGCTTGCGCCCTTAATTCCTGGAGCACCTTATTTTCCATTTATAGGCTTTGAGAGCCCGTTCTCAAAAATACAAGTGTCAATTAACAGAGAACAAAAGGAAACCGAGTAGCATAAGCAGTCAAGTGGAGGGGGTTGAACAAGATGAACCCTACAGTCCCTTCAAGTTCTGCACTGGCCTATGAGACACAGGAGTTGAGTTGATTGTTCTCTTTGTCGGTGAAAAAAAAAAAAAAAAAACCCTCCAGAATACACACAACAATATAACGAAAGCCATATCTCCATGATATATACCTGCACGTATATATCCTATTAAGGACCCATGGTACTGTTAAAACACTGTGGCACTCTGTGAAGCAGTAAAGAAGGGGCAGATTTGTACAAATCCTTTCTAGATTCCATCAGTGATGACCTGAATACCTGCACAGGTTTGTCATTCTGCGTGACTGGTCAGCTGCTTGGGGGCGGGGAGGAGGGGGGTGGCGGGGTGGGGAGAAGCTGCAAGTTACTTGTTTTATTTTAACAGAGAGCAAAGGAGATAACTACGCTAAGGGATCAAATTCAAGAAGGGCTGCACAGTTTTAAAGCAAGGATTTGTTTAAGGCAAATGAGAAGATGGGAGCATTCTATTCCATTCCAATGTGTTTTCCTCTGAAGGAAAAAAGCAAAAAACAAAAACAAAACAAAACAAAAAAAATCTCCTTACCTTCTGACAAGTCCCTCAAGGTCTTGAAATTAAAGGTTCTATGCAAGTGCAAAGTTTTACAGTCATTTATATTGCTGATCATTATTATTTTTTTTTCTCTGTTGTCTCAAGAGTATGTGATTTCAGAGACGTCTCACATTGAAAGAATACCAGATTGAACGAACCACAGAATAGCTTAAAATAGTCATCGCAGTTCTTCCACCATCCCCTCTTCTCATGCTCTTTTGGTTTTTAGAAAAGGAACATCCTCGTTCTGAAGTGTAACGATCACAGAACATGGCCTGCTACCCGATTTGTGAAAAACTCCAACAGCAGTAGGGACGAACCTAATTCTCTCGCCCAAACTCAGTCTGACCATTGTTTCCATTTACTGATTGTTTTCATAGTTTTCCAGGCGCTTTTCACATCTGTTAGCCAATTATTCCCATTTTTTATAAGTGAGGAAATCGAGGCTCGGAGAAGTTGAGTGGCATGCTAAAAATCTCCAGGCTCGCTTCTGGCACCGGTGGGATTGAATCTAACTGTTCTGACTCTGAAGTTCATGATTCTGTCCACTAGAGACTCCAGGATACAAACGGTCCAAGAAAGCAAGCACGCTGGTAAACTCACGAAGCGGGACATGGTTGGAAGAAGAAAAGGAAATACGTGAGATGACAAGCAGCTGAAACGTCGTGATATATAATCATGCTCATAGCTTCAGCTCAGTCCTTGTACACTGAACCAGCATCATAATCAGGCTCATTTAGAAAACATTCTGAACTATGCGATAAAAGATCCTATCAGAATCCATATTATACATATGTGTTCACATCCGTGCTACCTGTGGTATTTTCATGTATTTATATGTGTGTTATAAATACTTGATTTATACATATACAGACACACAGACACAGGGTGTTTGTGTGGCTTATGTATAAATGTATAGGCACACAGCACTAGAGATAATGATAAGTAGGGTGCAGTATGAATCATTCGCTTAAAATCTGCTAAATAACCAAAACGTTTTAATGTCCCATTGCGGTTAGTGCTTCCATTCTCCATGTGGGTAGGACTACATCGCACTTCTCAACTCTGTGCAGTACTGCATGGGTGGAAGACATATTTAAGATAATGTGCTTCCCAAAACAACTGAATCAAAGCCATCCCACTATACTGAGTCCTTTCCCTGGCTCCTTGCAAAGGAGAATGCAGACTGAAATAGATCTCCTTACGTAAAGGTCCAGGAAAGGAAAATTGTTTTTTTTTTTTTTTTTGGTCATCGGTTTGCACATTTGTGTTATGCTCACCTTGTCCCACTGTGACCCCTTTACACTTCTGTTCAGAGTCCAAGCATTCCAGAAGAGAACCGGAATGTCGGGAGCCCAGTGTCTCACAGGCCAATGGTGAGAAGTCCAAGACCCTACTGCAAGGCGAGCGACTCTTAGGAATTCCTCTGAGTGGGAATGCAAAGCAACAACAGTACAAATGCTGTCCTTTGCAAAGAGCCATGACAAAAGGATCCCCTGGTCAGGAACAGATGTTTCTTTTTAGCCTTCTCTTTTTGCCAATTGGATCTTCTATAATGCCAATAGTATTAAATTGTATGTCTAATTAAATAAATGACTCCATACACACACACCCTCAATTCTCTCTCTCTCTCTCTCTCTTTTTTTTTTCCTCCCATTTGAGGATTTTCATTTCCAATGTTGAATTCAGTTTCACCCATCACAGAAAATCTCACGAGGGGAATGGCCGGTGACCCAATCCTCAGATGGCTAATGGAAGTTAAAGCATTTCCTTCACAGTGCGTAACTGTGGAATGCAGAGACTCCCAGATTGTGATAACAAATGTTATTCTAAAAAATTCGGGGCAGGAGAGATTCGTAGTTAAATACGACAACACATGAAAGGGTATTTTCTCATTGTCGGGGCTGGAATGAATCACTGCTGCTCAAGTCAAAGGTTCTTGAATATTCTTAGTTTTTGCATTGTGCCCACCTTCTCCTTCTACCTTTATTTATGTATGTATTTATTTATTTATTCATTTATTTATATATATTTTTTGGCTCCATTCATCACAAACACAAAGCAAAGCAAAAAAATATATATATATGTGTGTATGTGTCGCAGGCAAAACACTGTGAAATTCACAACAGCAACCAAGCAACTCTTCGCCATCTTAACATACGTCTCAGGAGACGAAACGAGAACACATGGGGATGTCATTTTTTTAAGTCTATGCATTCTAGGCCAGGTCCGTGTTTGTTTTCTTTTTTTTTTTCTTTTGGTCTGTGCATTAACGAAAATGATCCTGAGTGAAGGTTGGCTGAATGTTCAACATAATGGAGCAAGCATAATAAAAGCTGCTAATAGCCACATGTTTGGACTGGAAAAAAAAAAAATCAGAGAAAATGAAATGAAATGTATAAAGGCCTACAATCTTGCAGCTTGTATATCTTACTATTGCTTTAATAATGTATAAAACAACTGGAAATGTTTTAAATACAAGGTCTTTGAATTAAATGTGGATTTTAAATATGTAATCCCTTGACAAATGACCAAATTCTTGTGAAATATTGCTCCCTGCATTCATTGATCATTACCTATCACTTACAAATCTGCCGAGAGATGTGGACACTCTCTGCATCTGCTTCTGTACATGGAGAGATGTTTGTATATATCCAGGCCATATACACACACACACATTTCAATATCTCTCTGAAGATATATTGCCCCTTAAATTGTGACCTGGTATTTGGAACCCTCTTTTTATTTGCTTTATTTTCCTTTTAATGTGACGTCTCTGTGCTAATACTTACTGGTTCTTGTTTTGCGATCTGTTTTGAGGTCCATTGCTTTACTAAGACCCACTGCATCTTGGCTGATTTCAAAGTGACACCAGAATATCAGTGTTTAAAAAAAAAAAAAAAAAAGTTTTGTTTGTAAATCATGTGACCAGCTTCTCTCAACCTGACATGGAGAGTCTCTTGTACTACAGTGTATTTAATAAAAATGATGTCTTACAATAAATAACATCCTCCAAAAGAGACACTACAAGTTACATGATGATTACTTTAAAAATGTATAGCATTTTCACAAGGCATGTGTGCTCTTTTTTTCAGTCTGTCTTTTTTCTGTCCGTCTGTCTGTATTTTAATATGGTCACTGCCGATGCCTGCAGTGTTCATTAGTTGAAGGCAAGAAGAGTATGTGGCCTTTGGAAGAAGTTCCCTGGCTCATCCCTCCATAACCTGGCCCTTTCAACTTCTACCTTGGATAACTGGAACATCACCGTCCAATAGAACTTTCTGTGATGACACAAGTGTTCGACCTGCCCTGTCCAATGTGGCTAGCTGGCACTTGAAATGGGGTCAGTATGACTAAAGAACCGAACTTTACCTTTGACTTAGTTTGAGTTAGTTCACATGTAAATTGCCACGTGTGACTCGTGACTACTGTGTTGCACGCACAGCACAGAGTGAGGAGATGGAAAGACTGATTTCCAGCAGGTCAGACCTAAGAAATCTGCCAAGAAACAAGTTGGATATCATGGCATCCCAGGGTAGGGGCATCTTTGAGGATCAGAATGACCCGAGAGCAGTAGCCAAATTGAAAATGCCACCCTCTCTTGGCCTCTCGGTTAACCAGTGTTTCCTGGTTAAAGGTGATGGAGAGCAATGTATGGTGGCTTGTCAGGGGTCTCGTAGCCTGTCTCTGCCTCGCCAGCAGGTGGCCCACCCACACTTCTCCTTCTCAGGATTTTGCAGTCCTATTTTCCAGTGTCTGACCTCATCCCCTCCATCTCCCCCGAGAGGAAAGGAGACATCTGGGCAATATTCCTGGTGGAGGCTTCAGGAACATAAAGTTTGGCAGCAGATTATCCCCAAATCCATCTCCTCAGGAACTCTGCCCTCGTGAAAGCCCCTCTCACTGGTGCAGATAATGTTTTCCTTGAGGTGAAAAAAGACCAGGTTAACACTCAGCAGGGACTTGGGGAATTCAAAGTTGTGTAAGGAGGGAAACAACGTGTCCAAAAATCCAAATAAGATCATGAGTCCCTGTGGGATGGAGAGTCTATCCCGCTCAAAGAAACCAGATTAAAGGACAAAGGTTAAATTTATTGGCGCCTGGCCAGCTAGAAACCAATCTGGACTATTAAAGGTCCACACTTCCACCAGACCATATTCTGATAGTCCCATTGTTGAGACAATTACAATGCTCTCTGTTTAAATTCCAAACCCAAGGTCAAGGTTTCCAGCATCCTTGCCTGCTTCCTCCTCAAACACATTCTTGTAGTTCACCCTTAAAGATGCCTAATTTCCTGTTGGGAGCAACACTCTTGCAGTACTGTGATGAGTAACCGCTTACAGCATGCCGGGGTGTTAACGTACGTGTGTTAGTGGCCTGTGACTGCTTTCACAAGTTACCAGACACTGTGTGGCTTAACACAACGGAAACTGATTCTTTCGCAGTCCTGGAGGCCAGAGGTCTGAGATGAGGTGTTGGTGGGGCCACACTACCTCCAGAGACTCTCAGGGAGAATCTGTTCCTTACCTGGTCCAGCCCTTGGCGGCCCCAGATGTTCCTTGGCCCATGGCCACATTGCCCCAATTTCTGCCTTAGAGGTCACCTTGCCTCCTCTTCTTTGCACCTCTCCTCTGTGAGTCTGTCTTAGAAGGATATGTGTGACTGCATTTAAGGCCCACCTGCATAATCAGGACAAGCTCCTTCACTCGAGATCCTTACATCTTCTCACTTACAAGGTGACATCCACAGGTTCCGGGGTTTACACCATGAGCATATCTTTTTGGAGATGACCATCAACTACAGTGTATTACCCAACACTTAAATCAATCCTGTAAGGCAGGTACTATTATTATACCCAGATGAGAAACTGAGACACTAAAAGTGACGAAACTTGCCAGGAAGTTTGATCAAAATAAATTGAACAGTAAATATAGTGCTTCCTATTTGCCAGGGAGATAGTAATTTGATGCTCAAAGGCTCCTACTCCAGGTAATAGGCAGAAATGCAAGTGTCTGGCTAGCAGAGGGAAGGCCTGCAGGTGGGGTTTGGGCCATGTGACTTGGTGTTTAGGGCCTGGTAGAAAGCAACTCAATGGCCCAGTCTTGTGGGAACAAGGTTATCAGTGGGAGCTAATGCCAAGATTCAAGGTTCGAGGAGACTAGAGAGTTTCTAGGAAGTTAAATGTGGGGGGTGAGGTCTTCAGTCATTAGGGGCAAGGTGAGCATTTGGCCCTTAAGCCAAAGTCCACAGTCAACTGAGCATTACCAGCAAGGTCTTTGGGGTACTTTCCTAGTGCTCCTAATCCCCACCCTCAACCACACATCAGTCTCAGGGAGAGTGAGCCTGCAGGTGGAGGGAGCCACCTCAAAATGGGGTTCTGAGGCTTAAGGAGATGTTAGAACCTCCTTTGCAATAAGATCCCTGCACATTTGGCCATTTCCCTAATGTCAGGTTCTGCGGTAGGCTCCCATAGTGAGGGCTATCTAACAGCTAACTACCCTGCCCCCGCCCCCGCCCTCTGCAGATGGTGTTTTACAATGAATGCAAGCTTCAGACTGGACTCATACAAACAAGCAATGATATATCATCAAGATCACAAGCCTGCTTATGTAAGCCAGGAAAAACCCCCTCCCTGTCCTTGCATGGAAGTTACACTCCAAGGCAGATGCCATGATACACGAAGATCTGGCCTACGTCCAGATCAGGTGACAGGGAGGGACAACATAAGACCCAGGAAGCTGCCTTTCTGGCATGAGAAAGCCGGGCTTGCCAGATTCTTTTGGCTCCTTCATGCGGGATGGACGGCACTTGTACCATACCTCTAATAAATCCTTCAGAACCAGCCATTTCATATATCTACAAAAACCTTTAATGCCCCTTATGCTAATTAACAATATTTAAATACCAATTAACTACTCAAGTCATTTCTCACATGGGCACTGCACCTTTATGTCAGCTATAGGATATCTGTATATCATTATATATGTCACGATACCTAATCACTTCTAGTGTAGAGGCTGGATTCAACCTGTACACACACATCACATCTACACACAGACTTTAAAGCTAATTGCCATGCAGACAATGTAACCACCTCCTTATGGACAAGCACAGCCTTTTATCCTATAGGAGATATGGATCTGTAGATACCAACTCAAGTGTGGGAAATGCTACTTTCTTCTTTTCCTTTAAATCAGTTTATGTTTGACTCAAGTCCACATCGCACATGGGCAAAATCAATCTCAACAATTACTGGGTATGCCTCCTTTTTCTCAGGTAAGCCATGGATCTCAAGGCTCATTGATCCCCAGGAAATATCCTAATTTACTGCTTATCACCATCCAGTGGTGCTGGTGCTAGAGTTGAGGAGCTTTGCATTTAGGACAGATGCATCAGGAATACCAGAGCCATCCCCAAAAGCCCACCACCTCCCTGACGCCCTATCCACTAGGTATTGTGACTATCTACTTTCAAGAAGGGTCACAAAGCTTTACCTCCAAGACTTTAATTTAGCTTTCAGTTTTGTTTGGCTTGGGGAGATTTTTTTTCTTTTTTCCCATTCTGTTATAGTTTATCAAGCATATGTACATGTTCAGAACAAAATGGGAGACTCTGTGCACCTGTTCAGTCTTCCATCTTCCTTGGAAAAATCAAAGCTTTCTTCCCTAATTTGAGATGAGGGTTCTCTTCACATAGTTTTATTTTTCTGGCAAGGTGAATATTAGAGCAATTCTTCTCAGCTTTTGTTGTAGGTCAGAATCACTTGGATAACTGAAAAATGTAGAAGCCAAAGCCTCACCTTGAAAAAAATTAGTTTCTATTAGTCCAAGGTGGGGCAAGAAATAGGCATTTTTTACCCCAAATCCTTTAAGTGTTTCTATTATGCAGCTAGGGTGGAGAAATACTCTTCTAGGGGATGATAAAGCTCAGCCCCAAAATTTCAACAATCCAAACAAAAAATACCTGATGACAGACCTAGGACTTGCCTCAGCAGAGAATGGGCCAGACAGAGAAGGGTCTAGAACTTAAGTTCAAGAATGCTAGATGAAGTGCTAGATAGATTTGAAGCAGATCATCAGTATCCAAGAAGTTGAGTAGTGAACTACATGTTCTCTCAGGAAACAAGTTTCCTGCAAAGCTCCATGGAAACCAGTTATGGCCCAGTGTTTAAGGCAATCATCAATCAACCAGTCCTGATGGGCTAAAAGGCTGGGATTCCAGCTCCCCTTTACGCCAGAAGAACAGCTGGTGGTTCTGTAACTGTAGATTCTGATGAGGACCATCTTGCTGCTAGCTTGCTATAACATGCAGAGCAACCACAAGGCTTGGACCTACCCTGTGACCATGAAAACTGAGCTCACAGGATCCGTTGGAGTTGAAGTTCCACCATATTGCTATTAGATGCTGGCCCTAGATCACTGCAAGGGGCAACACCAGCACTTCCTTAATTATGCAACAGCCCCAAGGTCAGTATCCCTCTTCAGGAGTCTACATTCAGTCCTACAAGATTGCTCTGTGCAATCCCAGAGAATGATGGGCAGCTGAATTGGGAACACACATACCGGATACTGATTTTATCCCCATGAATCTTCTCCTAAATCATAATATTCTAGTAGTTCTGCTCTATTCACTATCTAGCCATTTGCTCTTGTTTGTGTGACAATATTGTGATTTTTATTTATCATTTTTTTGTTGGCCATTTCCTACAACTAGAATGAACTAGAACAATTCTGTGGCATCTTTAGGATGATAGTTATTTTTGTTCAATTCAGCCTGACCACAGGACTTTTCTATAGTGGACTTACAAAAAGCATTTGCAAAGTTATGTAATACTTTCTTAGTTTGGAGAGAGACCCTCTTGGAGACAAATAGTGACCTTTCCAGCTTTAGGGTAGAGAGATGAATATGGATCAGAATGGTTGTCCAGGATCTCCTATAGCATCACAGATTCACAAGGTTGGAGGGGCTGCAGAAGGCAATCCTTTGAACATCCTTACCAGGGGTGTCCAGCCCTAGTGAGAGGGAATTTATTTGAACACATCCTCCTGCCCCCCTCTCCAATCCCCCCACCAAAGTCCATTTGCATTTTACAAAGCTTCCCTAGCGAGCACTTCCTGGTGCTGAACCAACATCTGCCTCCCATGGGCTCAAATCTCCTGGGAGTGCACAGAATAACTCTTATTCATTATTACTTGGCATCCCTTTATGACTCTCTTGTGCTCTTCCTCCCACATCCATCCCCCTACAGAAAACTCTAGAATGCTTGCCAAATACCCAGGAGAAAGGGCAAGGAACCCAGCTCTGCCTGGTAAAGCTAATGCCCAGCCCACAATTCCCTAGTTACTCTTTATTCACAACAGCTCATTTTCCCCTACCTGTTCTTCAGGCTTCACCTCTTCTTGACACGAGCAGAAAGTAACTTTTTAAGGGATCAAAGAGATTAAAAGTGAGGTGTGTCTCTTCTCCACTGATAAAATAGACAACTAATATAGGTCCACAGCCCTTATGTCTAAGGGCCACCTAACATTTCCCTGGATGCTGTTAAAAACAAAGAAAGTAAGGGAATCTGGATGTCCTATGGGACAGTGAGATTTGTAGTCTCTGATGACAGAGAAAAAAAGGTGAAAGGCTTTGCTTATTTGCCTGCTCAGCCAAGGGTGGGGATGTTTGCTAACCTAAAGATAGCCTTAATTTTATTTGTTTTTCCTAAGGAACATCTGCTTACACAATGATTACACACTGGCATTCATTAACACAGGAAGTGAAGTGTCTGAGGTTTGTGTCACTGGGAGTGTTCGAGAACAAAATAAGACAGACACTCGTGGGAGTGATTTGAGAGCATTTTTCACACTGTGCAAAGGTTCAGCCTAAGAGAATGTCTAGTATTCAGAGGGCATGATAGTTGAGAACTCAGTCGTCTGTAGTAATTGGGAGTCACTCTCTCTGGAACTGTGGGACAGGGTGGACGATGGATGACATTGACCATGTGTACGTGCCATGTGAATGAATACCTAATGAGGGCCTGGTGGCAGCAGCATCTCAGAAAATGCTTGCTGAATAAATGAATAAATTTCTTAGGCACGCAGTGAAAAGAATGCAGAACATTCTGTACACCCTTTCTACATTCCAAAGTACATTTACATATATTATGGCATTTTGCTTCCTAACATTCCCATGAGATGGAGCCCAGGCTTTCCCTCCCCTATCCCCCATTTTGCAGATAAGGGTCTGGTCATGGTCCCATGAGTTAGGGACAGAGTCAGAACTAGATGGGGAGTTTCCTAATTCTTGATAGAATCTTAGGACACTCAATCATTTGGCCAGTGAGTTTAAGGAAAATTTCCCAGATTCTTAGTTCTCATTTATAAGATCAGGATATGGTAACAATATATCCTGAACCCCTGCCTCTTTCCACCCTCCTCCCTTGGGTCAAAACCATAAAAAGTGATGCTATTAGAAATTAGATCTTTGAACATGTTAAGTATTGTGTGAAAGTGTGACAAAAAGGAAAATAATAAAATTTAAGTAGTTGCTCCATCTCTACATCTATTCTTCAAGACTTCCAGCAACAGTCAATTGAATAGATTTTTGAAAAAAATGCAAAATGCAGGAATCAATCAGATTTTCCCCATTAATTAAAGGGGAGAATTGAAGACCTCCACAAAAAAATAATAGGACTTCATCCCTTGGTTATGGAGAGAAGGTGGGACTAGATGTAGACTCAGTGAAGTTGGAGATTTGAAGGATACTTTGGGGATATACCAGTTTACCCCTGTCAGCTTACAGATGAGGACACTGAAGCATAGAAGGGTCATGAAGAGTCATGTAGCCATTAAGGGCAGGGCTGTCTCATTCTCAGGTTTCCTAACTTCCAGAGACCCTACAGCTATGGGGCCTTAGTGTCCTATTTCTTTGGCTCCTTGGAGCTGATGCATCTGCATCTTCCTCTTCATCACAGTGGCCTGTGTGCATACGTGTCCCCAGCAGGCCCATTTCTTCCTTCACTCCCTTCCCCCCAAAACAGGGTTCAACACCTATAACCGAGCACAATAAAGGGTGTGTATTTAAATATCTACAAAATAAAATTAAAATATTTCTTCCAGCTTTACTCCATCTCAATAGTAAGAACAACAACAACAAAACAAACCACATTGCTCCCTAAATTTTAGTTGTCCCCACCAATTTCCAGATTCCACTTAGGAGATCAGTCCCAAATAGCAGGGCTAAGGATGGGAAAGAATCTGGAAAAGCTGTAAACAGCTCCCCATTTCTAACCCCCATGTGGGTTCCCCCTTCCCCCACCCAGCTTTCCCCTTGGCTCTTGGAACCCACTGACCTCTTGGGACACAGTCCGCCCTCCATCATCCTACCTACTGGCTCCGCATCCCTCTCACATCTTTTTAAAGAGATATTTGGGGAAGCAGCACACGCACATCCAGAGACCAATTACTCAATCGCCCAGCAAGTATGGAGATGATGGAAGTATAGCCCTTCCGTCTCCTAGCAACGGCTTGGGGGGGGAGGCTGGAAAGAGAGCTGGTTGCCCAGCACCACCCTGCGTAGAAGGCATTTGCGCATTTCGCTTTTGTTGTCTTTGATGGCCATTTCTAAAACTGGCTCTGTATTCTTGGGGGGATTTTAGGCACTTAAGTTATTCTTTTAAAAGAGCTCTGCTGACATCCACAGGTCCTATAATTAACATCTCAAGCCTTCACAGGCCGGAAGTGTTCCGTCACCCCTAAAAATACAGAGGCCCATCTTGGTCTTCCTCCTGTGGCTTATTAGGAATTTGGCCAGTCCTCTACTTCCTCCATGCTATCTCTCGCCTTTACACATATTCACCCCAGATGTGGACATTCAAGCACTCCTTTCTTTCTTTCTTTTTTTTTCCAAATTGTGAACTCTGCCCTCTAGAAAAATCAAAGTCACTGGACATCTTACGCAGCTTGCTTTTTAACCTAAAACGACAAGCCAAAGCAGATTTCCACACCTGTTGTCCCAACGCCTCTATGGTCTCCAGCTCTGTTCCACCCTCCCCCACAGCAGACGTGTCATTGACAAAGGAAATATTTGACAAACTGGAGTAAGAATTGATTAAATGAGGGAGGAAGGTATGAGCTAGCCTGATAGCTGACTCCCCTAACTGAAAATGCTCAGGATCCCAAGAGAGAAGGCTGTTGAGTGGAAAGGCCATTGTTTCTGTTGTTTATGGGAGAGGGATAAGTAGGGAAAGAGAAATAGAGGTAGGATTAGAGAGAGAAGGGAGATTTCCATTATCAATCAAAGAAAGTTAAAAGGGTGAGGGGGCTGAGGAGAGCTGGGTCTGCTCTAAATTCAGCCCCCACATCTGTTATTTCTGACCCAGGGGCCCCTCAACTTTGGAAATCCTTGAGAAGGTCAAACCTTCTGGCTAAGGCTTGGGGATAAGTGAGGGCCAATGGGAACGCCAAGGACTGAAATGTTTTGGGGGGCTGGAGTTGGGCTGGGGGCATCAAAGATCAGGAGGTGGGACATGCAGTGCTTTGTTGCAGGGGCACTGATTGAAAGAACAGGAGGAGGCACCAAGCTTGCCCTTCTATGCAAGGTTGACAACGACCTCCCGGGATGGATAAGATGAGAAGCTGGGGTTCTGAGATAATCTTGCAAATTTTATTTCAGTCAAGCAAGAGCCTGTTTCTCTAAGAAACAGGGAAATTCTTTCCCTCTGCCTGCCTGTGCCCCAGTTTGCTGTTCTTGGAGTCAGGAAGTTTGCACAGATGATACCACTTCTATCGACTCCCCTCTGGGGCCCATGAGTTGCCATACAGAGCCTTGCCAGACTGTCCATTTTTAGTCCTTCTGAGCCAGCTCCTGAGAGATTGCAACCATCTTGCTCCTAGATGGAATTCAAGCCTGAACAATTTAGCTCATGAAGCCATGAGCAATGGCTGGAATTCTAGTAGAAAAGAAAGAGAAGAAAGACAAGCCTCACACTGGCCCTGAATCCCAGGACAAGTCCCATGAAGGCCCTACAGGCCCCCATGGGCACATGAACTCCTCTCCACTCCTGGGCCCGGCTCAGGAGCTATGCCAAGCCTGGGCAGATAGGCCAAGGGATTCTGAGAAAGGGATGGAGGGTTCCAGGAGAGATGAAGAAGGCAGCACAGAACCTGCTCCCTGCTCCAAAGGAAAATCTTTTGGACAAAGTAATTTTGCTCCCGTGGCTTCCTTCTGGTGGCCTCAGCCCTGTAGAGGGGGACTATGGCAAGTCAGCATAGCTTAGGTGCTCACTCCCTGCAGGAACACTGAAATCTGCTAGGTCTACAGAGAACGGTGAATCCGTCAGGACTCTTCCCTGTCTCCCCTTCACACTGGTGTCAAGAGGAACACGAGGTTAGAGCTCTCAGGCTTTCAAGGGCACCCAAGTGCATAGGTGGGAAACAGAATTCCAGTTTGGGGAAGCACCTCAACTCGTTAAGGGCATCTCAGATCTGTGGACTCAAGGCCAATCCTCTAAGACCACCCTGACTCTCTGAAGGCTCAACCCCAGCTTGTAATTTCCTAAAAACCAAGGGCCTGACGCAAAGGCCAAAACAGATATAGACAGGGGTGCTGAGAGACTGTGAAAATGGACTTTCTTCTACCATTTTGCTCAGGACCAGGTCACTTTCCAGAAATCCTATGGGCTGCCTCTCATAACTTCCCAAGTTTATGGACAAATAGACCCAGGAGCAAAACACAATCCTCCAGATTGTTATTTCTGAGCCTGCTGAGGTTGATTCTTTATTTTCATCACTTATCTGAAGTTCTGCATTTTCAAGTTCTGCTCTGACACAGGCCTTTGTCAGGAGCCCAGTTACCATGGCAGTGCCTCCAAAATAGAACAAGTCCAACACATATCAATAGACGGTACAATAAATAGAATAAGTACTACTTACAATACATTATTCGTTTCTACGGGGTAGTAATTTGTATGGAGAGTTGAAAATAACTATACCTCCCCCCTTCATTTAATTAAAGGAAAACAATTCCACAAATTGGAAAGGCGCAGTGTTTATATCAGAGCGGAACTGAGTGGCTGTGTGATTAAGAGGCCAGGATGACGGCTGAATTTGCTAGGGAAAACTTAATGCATTAAGGCTGGAGCCATTGAGAGAATCACTCTGAAGCACTCTTTCCCAAACCCAGCCTATGGTGTGGTTTGGTGGGAGGCACTAGCTAAGTATGAACTGTAAGCATGTCACCTAAGAAGCATAACATTTTTTCCTAGTAGTAGGGTAAGAATTCCTCTCTGTTTTCCCATGGCCACCCTGGTTTGCTCCTATTGTCCCATGACACTCTCAAGTGTCATGCTTTGGATCAAAACTTATATAAGCAAAGACACAGATGCAGTGAAAAGAAGGTCCATATGCATCCCAATGTTCGTAACAGCAATGTCCGCAATAGCCAAGATGCCCTTCAACAGATGAATGGATAAAGAAGATGTGGTCCATATATACAATGGAATATTACTCAGCCATCAGAAAGGATGAATACCCAACTTTTACATCAACATGGATGGGACTGGAGGAGATTATGCTAAGTGAAATAAGTCAAGCAGAGAAAGTCAATTATCATATGGTTTCACTTATTTGTGGAACATAAGGAATAGCATGGAGGACATTAGGAGAAGGAAGGGAAAAATGAAGGGGGAGAGATTGGAGGGAAAGACGAACCATGAAAGACTATGGACTCTGAGAAACAAACTGAGGGTTTTAGAGGGGAGGGGGGTGGGGGGATAGGTTAGCCCGGTGATTGGTATTAAGGAGGGCATGTACTGCATGGAGCACTGGGTGTTATACAAAAACAATGAATCGTGGATCACTACATCAAAAACTAATGATGGTGACTAATATAACATAATAAAATTAAATTAAATTAAAAAAAAATCTTACATAAACACCCTTATTAGAGGTAACCACAGGGCTTAGGAGGCTGGTGAGAGACATTTTGAAAACATTTCCAAGGCTCACTCTGGAAAAAAGATACCCATCTTTATGGTAGATATTTTGATGAATATTTTATAGTTTGAGTTGTTTGTAGGTAACACATGTCTCAAGGCCTCCAGGATCTAGTATTTTCCCTGGATGACTCTCTCACTTAGAGTAAGAAACCTGACTGATGGGAGAAGGCACTGCCTTTAGAATCAGACAGGCCTGGGTTCCAGAACCAATGTTGTCTCTTAGCTTGGGAAAGTCTCTTCGGTTCAGTTTTATAGATGTGTAGAAGTGGGGATTTCACTCTCTACTTTGAGTTGTTGTGAAAATTGAATGATGTGTGGATACAAGTGCCTAGCACAATGTCTGGTCTATGATGGGAAACAGTTATTAGTGTCTTGTTCTTTTTCAGTACAATGGCTGTAGCTGGCATGGTAGACTCCTCAGACACAGCCTTGGGACCCAATTGGACCTAAAAGTGACAGGACCCTGGGAAAGTTAATAAACCTCTGAGGCTCCCTGCCCTGACTCTCAAAGGTAACCACCATGAGAACATCCCAGCATGTTGAGAAGAATAACAGAGATGACAAATATAAGTCGCCTGGCATAAATCCTGACACTTAGTAGACATTGTCATAGGTAATGTTCCCTGGGAATCAGACACTGGGATGGAGGTCAGCATGTAAGATGTTTATTAAGGAATGCCCCTGGGATGAACACTTGTGGAAGACAAGAAAAAGAAGCAGGATTGGGAATGTGAAAGGGTGTAATGCAGTCCACTTGACAACTTGGCAGCAAATGGCCACTTTGCCTTCTTAAGAGATGGTGCCATGTCAAGGACTCATTATTGGCCTGCATAATGGGCAGGCTGGACATTCATCAGTGGTGATAGCTGGATCAGTCTTGGTAAATTCAAGTACCTGCTGATGGCCTATTTGTAGCCTTCATCCTTGGCACCATGACCATTTCACTCATGTGCCCTTTGTGCCTTTACTGGGATGGCCGTGGACAGAGGCTGTCGGAGGTGAGTAGATCCAAGCATTTTGTCCATTTGGTTTGTGCCTTTCAGGGGTAAATACTCTGTGAAGGAGATTAACATGTTGTGCCACTTACCTGGGTTCAGCCTCTCAGCTTCAAACCCATTCTTTTTTAAATAACTGTTTTTAGATCAGTTTCAGATTTACAGAATGATTGTGAAGTCAGTACAGAGTCTCAAGTCCTGTACATCCCTCTCCCAGTTTTCCCTATTATTAACATCCTACGTTCATAGAGTACATTCATTGCAATTAATAAACCAATGTTGATAGATTATTTTTTTAAGATTTATTTATTTTAGAGAGAGAGAGAAAGAGAGAGAAAGCAGGGCGAGAGGACAGAGAAAGAGGGAAGGAGAGTCTCAAGCAGACTCCCTGCTGAATGTGGAGCCACGTAGGGCTCAATCCCACGACCCTGGATCATAACCTGAGCCAAAACCAAGAGTCAGATGCTTACCCAACTGCACCACCCAGGTGGCCCCCAATGTTGATAGATTATTAACATCCATTCTTTACTCAGATGTCCTCAGTTTTCCCCCAGTGTCTTTGTCTGTCCCAGGATCCCATCTAGGACCCCACATTCCATTGACTAGTCATCTCTCCTTAGTCTCTTCTTGGTTGTGACAGTTTCTTGGACTTCCCCAGTTTTGCTGATTTTGACAGCTTTGAGGTCAGTTATCATACAGAATATTCCTCAGTTGGGATTTGTCTGAGATTTTTATCGTGTAATGTGCTTTTGGAAGGAATACCACAAAGCTATGGGCCATTCTTATCACATCATTCAAAGAATGCATGCTATCAGTGTGACTTATCACTGTTGATGCTAACTCTGATCACTTGGCTTGAGATGAGGTTTGTCAGATTCTCCATTGTAAAGTTTCTCTTTTTTGTCCCTTCATTTGCTATGCTCTACCACCTGGAGGGTGGAGGAATAGTTACATAAATCATTTACACTTCTTTGGCATGGGAGATTTGTTTATTTTCTCCCACTTATTCTTTTATTCAATTATTTATTTATATCATTATGGACTCAGAGATATTTATATTATACTTTGAGTAATAATCCAAAACTACATTATTTATTTTGTTGCTCAAATCATCCCAGCTTTATTTGGAACTCTTAGTTGGCATCTGGATCCCTTTGACATACCCCCCTTACTGTGGCACATTTTTGCTTTTGTTTTTGAGCATTTTCTCCCTTTCAGGCACTAGAGATACTCTAAGCTCATCTTGTATATTTCCTGCCCCAGTCCTGAATCAGCCACTTCTCCAAGGAACCCTGCTTCTTTTTATTAGAGAATAGCATTAGAAACCAAGATCTGGGTTCTGGGTATCTTTGTTGCAACTGGGGTGTCACGGCTTCTGGGCCCTCCCTCTCAGCTGACAGATCAAGGAGATACATGTGTGTATACTAACCAGTGCATATATGCCTATTTATAAGTATTTCCATATGTAATCATGTATATCTATATTGGGCCACACATGGGTTCATACTGGTGTCTCCAGGTTTGATCTATTACCACGTGAAACATTCCAGCCTCCCCGCTTTGCTTAGCTGTAACCTCCCACACCAACAGTGTGAAACCCGGTTCTCACCATTTACTTAATTCAAGTAAATCAATCTAAGTTTATGTGTATGGTGGTTTTAGAATTGCTAACCCATCCTCTCTTGGAAGAAAACCTGTCAACTAGAGTGCAGTGCTTGCAGACAGTTCCTTTTGCCAGACTCCACTCATTCCCAGAGTGACTTAGGTCAATGCTTTATTCCTCTGAATTCATTCTTTATCCTGCATGGATACTGAAGCTGGACCCTCTAAATATTTTCTCTTTGCCAACTGGCATGATTAATCTTTGTTAGTAGAAGGACAGGGAGGAACACGAAAAGAGAAAGGGGCTTCTCTTCCAGGTTCTGTGTGCTCTTCCCTGCTTGCTCCTGTGACAAGAGTAGCAGCCAGCCACATGCAGGATATCCATGACACTCAATTTTCCAGCAGGTTCTGTCAGCAGGGCAAAAGAAACAGTGTAGTCTCTCAGGACCCCATGGTCATAAGGAGCTGCATACTTGGTTTAAATGCTCTGCTGAGACTATCTTGACATTCTGAATGATTTTGTCTTGGAACTTATGTCAAGTCCAATGGGACAACAAAGCACGCATGTGTGCAGGTGAGTGAGCATGAGCAGCTGGCCTGGCTACCTACCTGGTACCTACAAGCATATTTGGGGCAGGTCAGGGCCCTAAAAACCCCCAAGGGCGGCCTGAGCTGGGATGACAGAGCAGCAGCAGAAACTGGTGGCTGCGACAGCCCTGGAAGAAAGGAGAGACACCTCAAGAGTTCAATGACGGGACCTGTGGGGAGAGGCCAGCTTTCCCATCTGTCGCTGGAGCCTGTCCCTGTGGCACCTACACAAACACAAGCTCTCTATCCTGAGCACCAGGGCGGGACTGCCTGTGTTCAGCCGTAGACATTTCAGTAAAATGTTCCAAAATGAAAGTGCAATATTGTGATTTATAATAAGAAATATATATATACCTTATTTCAGGCACAGAGCTCCAAAATCCCTTGGAATTTCCCAACTGATGAGAGCAATAAACATCAGTGAGGTGACTTTTGGAAATACCTAAGGGTTGGAGTTGGTTGCCAGAAGAACCAACCATGTGATTTCAGTCCTACCCAGCTGACTTCTGGGAAGGGGAAGGGGCTGGAGGTTGAATCAATGCCAATGATCAGTGATTGAAACAATTAGGTCCATGTAATGAAGCCTCCATAAAAATCCAAAAAAAAAAAAAAAAAGTGGGGGGGTGATGGTTCAGAAACTTTACTGTTGACACAAACATGGAGGTTCAGGGAAAATGGCACATCTGGAGGGGGCACGGAAGCTCCACACCCTTTCCCTCACACCTTGTCCTATGCATCACTTCCATCGGCTGTCCCTGAGTTGTATCCTTTTATAATAAACTGGTAGCCTAGTAAGTAAAATGCTTCTCAGAGTCTTGGGCCCCTCTAGCAAATTAACCGAGCCCAAAGAGGAGTCACTGGACCCTCCAATCTACAGCCAGTCATTAGAAGCCCAGGTGATGACTACGACATGCAAGTGGCATCTGAACTGTGTGTATTTGGGGACAGTCGCATAGGACGGAACCCTTAACCTGTGGAATCTGACACTATCTAGATAGTCTACCTGGAAATGGTGTCAGAATTGAGTTGAATTGTGGGACACTCAGCTGGTGTCCCAGCATTACTTGAATGAATTACCTGACCACCACACACACACTGAAGTTAGGACCAGAGCTCCTTAGAAAGCATACCCATGGGCATCGCAAATAAAGCATATCAGGGAGTTATTCGAATTCTTCAAATAATTTAGAATCTCTGGTTTTGAAACTTGCAACAAAATCGGATAGCAAATTTAGAAATAGAAATTACATTTAAAAATTGTTGCATCCATTCAAAAAGAACTAGTTTCATATGAATTTTTCAAAGAACCAATTCCTACTAACAAGAAAGGTAATTTTTAAATTAATGTTTTCTTGTCATTGAAGATACAGCAATTGGCTACATAATGGGCATTTTGAATTATATACAAATCATGAAGTCCCTTTATGTTTCTTGTACAAATTCCACAAGTTACAGGAAATGTCAGAGGAAATATTAAAATGCCATTGTATAAACTTATGTTTAAAATTAAACTCAGACTTAAACAAAAATGATTTGTATAAAGGGTTAAGTCTTTTCAGAAAAAGATTTAGAATCCTAGTCTAGATGTACTAAAAACTTACTTTGAAATAACATCAGAAATTTGTCCTGATATTGTCACAACTGGAACATACTCTTAACTCCAGTCACGGTTGCATCAGCAGAAAGATCCTTCTCAAAATTAAAAATCACTGTTGTTCTTACATTTGCCAAGAGCAACTGAGATGGCTTTCAATTATACCATTGAAAATGAACTTGCTACGTTTTAATGAATTTGTAGAAAAGTAGGCCAGAAAAATCATAGGACTAATCAAGATAGAACATTAATAAAGCATTATAATTTATTGTATTATATAAAATTATGACACCTAAAGTATTAATTAATTAGTTAACTCCACATGGCCTTTCTTCCTAGAACTAATACCCTAATACCATAGGTAATACCTAATACCTAATACCTAGGGTGTCCCAGGATATTTGCACTGACCACAGACCTGCTGCAAAGCCCTTTCCTGTTATAGATACTGAAAGCTGACAGCCTTTCGGATCACCCACTGGGGGAGATAGACCCTAAGGTGGCCCATATTCATGCTCTGTATAATCTCTTCCCTTTGAGTGTGGGCAGGACCTGTGACTTGCTTTTAACCAGTATATTATGGCAAATGTGATGGGATGTCACTTCTTATCATCCATCCTTGACATTCTTAGTATCACAAATTGAGAATATCCTTGTTAGCCACCCATCTATTTTACCCCATGAACATGCTGTGAACTCAGTTGTCTGTCCAGTGTGTGGGTTGGAAGTTTACTCTGCTTTGGAGCTGGGCCACTCTGGAGAATAAGACCTAGACCTTGTTCTCAGATCTTTCTCTCTTTCCCCTGAGGACATGAGAATTGCTTTGTAAAATGCCAAAAGGTCCACATCCAGAATTACTGTGGCACCAGTTAATCTCTGGTCATTTCTTGCCTAATAGCCTACAAATAAGATTTCTTTTGAAGACATGGACACTGTACACCTTCAGAGGAGATGAGGACACATTG
Source organism: Mirounga angustirostris (assembly GCF_029215605.1). NCBI lineage: Eukaryota > Metazoa > Chordata > Mammalia > Carnivora > Phocidae > Mirounga > Mirounga angustirostris. Next base: position 26,149,605 of record NW_026991723.1, read on the forward strand.
GGAAGGAATGATTTTACTCTGGATCACTTCTGTAAACATTTGCCCTAGTTCCCACCAGTTAGTTTGTTGGTTTTGTGTGTCCTGCTCCAATCTGATAAAGATTTGTGTTTTTTAATTAACCAGTTAAGTCTCCAGGATGGAAAGCTGAGGGAGAGGGATAGCGATTTAGGAGCCTGGCAGCTAAGTGTTTTGAATTCCAGATATCTGTCTAAAATTCTATGATTTGGGGGCAGCTGCTCAGCCTCTGAATGGCAGAGAGGCCTGATTTTAGAGAAAGGGAGGTCCCCCAAAATTTGATTCCTTCCTTACCCCTTCCCCTAGGATGGGAAGGTACAAAAACCACTTGTCACCATAAAGAGTCAGAACTAACATCCAGGACTACAGGACAGTTGGAGAAGTACAGAAGGATAAGGGAGAGAGGCAGGAGGAAGCTATATTCCCTTTTCCTGTTTCCTCCTTTTATAAATTTTAACGTTTAACACTTAAACTTTTCCCAGAATTCTTTTTCTGTGGCTAGCTCTTTACTTGTTATTACAGTTTACCCATAGATATGATAAATGAATACAGTGAATGATTGCTGAGGGTCGACCAGATGGCTTGATGACTTCATTTACTCTCTCTTTGAGAAAACAATTGAAAGAAATCCTAGCTACTCATTTTCCTGCAGGCTGGGGTATGCAGTGATCACTTCTGAAAATGAAAAGATAAACATTCTTATTGTGTGCCTGGAGGCTCTGGGGATCCTGGAGACACTTTCTGCTCCACCATTTTATTTGAGAACATAAGGAGTTAATTGCACACCTTGCTGTTAAGAAAAGCCACATTGTATATTCCAAATATCAAGATCTTTCTTTTAGGATTAGAATTTGTAGTTGACACAGAGAAAATACTTTCAAGATGTTGTGGGGGAAAAACACACACACACATAAGACTGCATCTCTTTGGAACTCAGTGTTACTCAGCACCTGCCTAGTTTCATATCTCTGTAGGTTAGGGGTATCTATTGTTTCTCAAAGACCATGACCCAGACATCCATAATCAAGCATGAGTTCTCTCAAAAGATACAAAAAGAAAGAAGGAACTCTTCCCAAGAGTTTCAAAGTATTTCCAGATAGGAGAGCTTTAAAGAATGATTTCCTCCTTGGGGATCTAAGGGCTTCTGAATCTGAAAGACAGGTACACTGCTTTGCATTTTCCATCCACACTGGATCCCAGTGTGAGTCTAGCCTGCAGACTGGCTAGACTGCGGGGAAGGACCAACTAGGAGAATCAATGGGACATTTGCAGTCATGCTTGGGTTTTGATCCATTCTGACTCTTAGGTTCCCCTTCTGCACAAGGGCAGGTGTCTCTTGACCCCCAGAACTTCCCCGAGCCTGGTAAGTAGTAGATGCTCAAGCAGTTTTGTGAAATACTCTCCTTCTTTCTTTTTGTATCTTTTGAGAGAACTCATGTTTGATTATGGATGTCTGGGTTATGGTCTCTGAGAAACAATAGATACCCCTAACCCCCAGAGATAGGAAACTATGCAGGTGCTGAGAGCTGGAGGAATCCTATAGCCCTAGCCCCACCTCTCCATTCTGAAGATAAGCAACCTTAGGTTCAGAGAAGTGAAGTCATTTGCCTCAGGATGCACAGTCAGGTGGCCGCAGAGCTAAGATTGGATTCCAGATTTTCCAAGTCCCACGCCAAAAGTCTTACACTGCTTTTTTTCATTGCATTTGGTCTGGTTCCTCTTTCCCTCCTCTAGGGAGGAAATGACATCCCCGCGAGCAACGCCATCATCAGATGCATACAGTTGAGCCATACAAGGGCTTCTGACAGAGTCCAGGCAGACAGGACGCTCTTGAAGCACCGCATCAGAATTCCAGAGGCTTTTGGGCACCTGGGTGGCTCAGTTGGTTAGGCGACTGCCTTCGGCTCGGGTCATGATCCTGGAGTCCCGGGATCGAGTCCCGCATCGGGCTCCCTGCTCAGCGAAGAGCCTGCTTCTCCCTCTAACCCTCTTCCCTCTTGTGCTGTCTCTCATTCTCTCTCTCAAATAAATAAAATCTTTAAAAAAAAAAAAAAAAAGAATTCCAGAGGCTTTTGTTTTCCTGTCCTGGAGAGGCTGTGGGGCATTCATAGGCAAGGTCATCTGAATTTGCTTATGTTTTCACTCCCAGCCCCAGGCAACGAGGACCAGTGGTGGCAAATCTGGGTTTCGCCATCAAGACATACAGACTTGGAAGAAATTTTAAAGGTTTGTATCCTCGGGTCTCTCAAAGTAGGAGAACACAGTTAAAAGATGGCAGGATTCCGTGGAACTGGCAGGATTATAGTAACAAGTTTATCAACAGACAAATGAAGCCTCCATGTGTATTATTTCATGTATACGAAAGAAGACAAAAATGACACCCTGAAGGAGGGCAATATGAGCGCCATTCCACGTATCTTAGAGCAATACTCATGTGGACCATACCATGAATTTCCACCCCATGCTTTTAAGTTCTCCCTCCCATAAGTTTCAAAGCAGATCTGGAAAGTTCACTTTGCTTTTTTACGGGTGATAATTCATAGGGGTATTCATGTCTGTTCTTCCTTTTTATGTTCTGACACCTTTCTGGGTTCTTAACCCAAAGTTGTTAATGCACATCCCTCTGTCCCATGTGTACCCTAGAGACACAGAGTAACTTGGCTCCTGCATGGAAAACGTTGGGGTTTCTCTGTTGTACCAATCCCCCACCTGTCTTGGGGATGCTCTCCCCTCCCCTTCTGTAATCCATGAGTTATGCAGCTGACGATTTGGCATGACAAAGGCCTGTCACGCCCTTCAGAACAGGGCACCACGTCCAACCCGCTCCACACTCCTCTTCCCTCCCCCAACCACAGTGAGCATTCAGCCCAAGGCCAAGGCACAGCTGAGCTCACCTTCCCTTATCTCTCTTCGAACTCTTTTGTTGAAAAATCCCTACACTGTCTGGACTTGGTCTCACTCCTTGTCTCTGTTCCACTTTCTCCTTCAATAAATATTCCCAACTGAATGGAGGCCCATATTGGAAGTTCATCAGAAACTTCCCTAGAAGAGATGCGTTTTTATTAGAGTTTTGCTCAAGGAAGTTGCTTGGGTAGGGTACAGTTCTTGGGTCTATTTGTTAATCTACAAACACTCCTATCAACCCGCCCTCAAGGGCCAGCACAGGCCTGTATCTGATGAAGTTGTAGATGAGGGAGTGCTTGAGGTGGTTTCTCGACCTTAGGTAAAATTTAGACCTCCCCATTCTGTTTTTTGTTTTGTTTGTTTGTTTGTTTGTTGTTTTTGTTTAGGCTGGGGTCCCATGGCAGTTGTACCATCTTTCTATGCCAGGGTAAGTCTAGGTGTCTTGCTTCCCTTTGCCATTTTGTACAGATCCTAGAGGAGAAGAACACGTGTGGTGTAAGGGAAAATGAGTAGAACCCGCGGGTAGTCTGAGTGAGGCCCACTGGGCTCCACAGGCAGGAGGCCAGACAGGGGAGGCAGGACCCCTTGTGCTGCGGGCAGGATTCATGGTCCAGCCACATCTAAGCTATTGCAAGAAGGGAAAGCAAGATGAGTGGAAAGCAGAGGTCTTTTCTCTTGGCCATTGCCACAAACTCAAAACTGGCCCCAGTGGCAGAGCAAGACGAAGCTAACAGGGGCAAGGCTTAGATGCAGGCCAGAGGGCCATTTGGATGACGTTTCATGCCCCCTTAGAGGCCTCAAATTAAATTATACCAAGAGCCCCAAAGAAGCATAAAAACAGAATAAAAGAGGACGTTCATCATACGACTCTGATCTTAGGTCTTATTCCCAGACCTTGTTTCTGTTTTCATGATAAATTAATACTTTGGTAAATTCTGGAAAGTTTTTGTGAATAGCATAAATTACATCATTAGCATACCACAACTTCTATTTGTTAAATGGAATGTATAAAATAGACTTCAGTTTTGGGGCACCTGGGTGGCTCAGTCGGTTGGGCATCTGCCTTTGGCTCAGGTCATGGTTTCGGGGCCCTGGGATGGAGTCCTGCGCTGGGCTCTCTGCTCTGCGGAGAGCCTGTTTCTCCCTCTCCCCCTGCTCTTCTCTCTCTGTCAGGTGGATAAATAAAATCTTTTAAAAAAAATAGACTTCAGTTTTGACAACTTTGTTTTATTATTTACTCACTTTTAAATATGCCTCAAAAATACATAGCTTACATGCTTTAAATATACCTATATCTTATTGAAATACATTTATAATTTAAACACACTTTTTGGCAAATGGTGCCTTGGTTTCTTTCTAGCTGTAAGGATCACTGATGTGCAGAAGCCAAGATAAAAGGTAAGTTGATACCTTTGGCTTTTACTTTTAGCTCTGAATTTTCTGTCACAGGGGTCGAAACATAAAATTGCAGAATTCACAAAAAAGAGGCAGCAGAGTGATTCTTTGGTCTTCTGAGCATAACCACATCTACTTCTTTTGTTTTTCAACAAAAAGCTACAACATAAACCCCATAAGCTGGCCTGGGCCTTGCTGATAGAAGACACAGAGCCAGAGAGAAATGGTCCATCACAAATAAGAAAACACCAAGGTCCAAACAGTGACATTGGGAAAAACAGAGAGAGAGGGAGAAAAGAAGATAGAAGAAGATAGAAGAAACGTGAGATTTCTTTCATAAATATTTGGGGCTTTGAACCTCATGTTTGGAGTGTAGCTGGTGACAAATTCCTCTCCTGTTGATGCAAGTTGGTAACTGGAAATTCTACTCCGATGAAACCACAAATACATTCTCAGACAACACACTAAGCAGAGAACCTCCCTCTCACCAAGGCGCATGCAGACATGCAGACTAACTGTTGAATTCCAAGAGATCAGGCCCTGTCTGAGGTTCCTTGATTTCCCTGGGGAATGGTGGGTTTTGACAGAAACAAAACAACTTCCACCAAAACCCTGCATCGTTTCAGACCCCCTGGGGGCAAACTTCCTGTCTAGTCCCCAGTGAGACCCTGCCTGCCACTCTCAGCCTGCCTGGCCAGCTCTCCTAGGTCCTCAAGTTGTATCTGCAGTAGTGCTCAGACTGTGACGCTGGTCAAGGGTGACTGGTATTTCGTGCCTTTTTTTTTTTTTTTTTTTTGAAGGGGGGCCCAAGACTAAATGAGACTAATGATGCGACAAACACTATTTTTCTAGTTCTGTTTGCACCTCAAATTCCTGACAATTACTTCTAGAAGTTTCCCTGGTAGTGTCTCACATGCACTCTATGGACCAGCTCTGCCCCTGCTCCCTGTCCCTGGGATGTACCAGAAGCTGACGATGCACGGATGACAAAGCTGACTGTAAAGGTCCCCACGGCAGAATCACTCATCCCCAACAGCAGAGCTGCTGATTTCCTCCAAGGCGCTGTTCTCGACGGCCCTCGCGGCATAAGCTCTCCGGAGCCGGTATGTTTCAAAGTTACTGCCCTTATTTGCTTTTACCACTGACGATGCTGGTGTTGGAGGTGCTGAGATCTTGCAATATTAGCATCTGAATCCTGGGCTCACTTTTCCTTGGACACCCCTCCGCATGGGCTGCAGGACACATGGGGTGACAGAATTGTGACCACCCCGACCCTCTAGCTCATGCTCCACGTTTGTGCGCCTCAAAACTCATCCCAGAAGGCTCCTTGAGGGCCTTCTGCAAATTGTTCCAGCTCTTCAAAGACCCCGGCACATGCTCTCACCCCCCATAACCCCCATAGACATTCCCACAGGATCCACGCTATAGGTGTGCCCCACACACCAAGTAGGTATCTAATAAATGTTTGTGAAAGGACTCATTAATGACTTGCACTGAATGTGGACAGTGCTGGCAATGTGTTGCTTATAGTTGGCCCCAAGTGTGTGTCTGCAGCCCAGCTTTGAGGGTAGGGAGTGGGACAGATAAGGTCATAAGCATCAGGGTCTCTCCTTCAAGTCCACAGGAGGACTTCTTGACAGGACGTCACTGTGACTGCTGTCCATGCTGGAGTGTGGTTCCCAGGGTCCATGCTGCATAAAGATCACGCTAAGCCCCACCCCAAGATAATCGCCGTCAGTTCTCCTGGGATGGAGCCGAGCCCTAGGGGTTTTGTTTTTTTCTTTTTTTCAGTTCCTCAGTGACCTTCATGCAGGTCAGGGCTCTAAGTTCTGCCTCAGAGCCAATCCATAAACACACAGACGCATAAAACTCTGAAGATGCAAGCAGCTTATTTTATCATTTTTACTCTTTTTTTTTTAAAGATTTTATTTATTTATTCACGAGAGACAGAGACAGAGAGAGAGAGAAGCAGAGGGAGAAACAGGCTCCCAAGGAGCAGGGAGCCCGATGTGGGACTCGATCCCAGGACCCTGGGATCATGACCTGAGCCGAGGCAGACGCTTAACCATCTGAGCCACCCAGGCGCCCTATCATTTTTACTCTTATAATACTTTTCCAATGTATCAAGATTTTGATTTTGAAAGTAACAGTGTTCATTGTAGCCATTCAAGCAATAAACATGCGCAGATCAATAATAGCATCTCCCTATGCTAAGCCCACTATACTCCCCCTCCCCCAATGCAGGAACAATTTAATAATGGGGTGTTTATTCTCTCAAACCTTTCTCCATATTCATGAAAATTATATGCCCATATATATATACAAGTTGTTAGCTAATTCATTTGGAAACATAATGTCTTTCTTTCTTGCCTTGAACACAACCAATCTCCTTTTCTGTAAGAGGCATCCCTTTGCCTTGGGGAGAATTATGTTCCCTACAGGAAGAACTAGAAGAGCCAGACCAGTGTTCTCTTCTGACATATAAATACAGAAGGGCACCTGGGTGGCTCAGTCAGTGAAGCGTCTTCCTTCGGCTCAGGTTATGATCCTGGAGTCCGGCGGTCAAGCCCCACGTTGGGCTCTCTGCTCAGCGGGGAGTCGGCTTCTCCTTCTCCCTCTGCTCCTCCCCCTGCTAATGCTCTCTCTCTCTCTCTCAAATAAATACATAAAATCTTTAAAAAAAAAAAAAGGATCTCTGGACCTGCAGGAAGACAATAGTATTTGGCAAGAGAGAAACATTTTCCTAAATGTTTAAGCAAGGTTTGCTGCTTTTCACTTACTGACTCAACATTACCACTCAGCACTTCTTAGTTCTTGTCTGCTTTCTAGAAAGAGCCAGGAAATACATTCTTCACAGTCCCTTTTTCTACATTGTTCTGGGTCTGAGTCTTCTGGAAGAGGAAAATTTCTATATGGGCCCTCAAGGTGATAGGGGGAGGACAGGAGGAACCAATTATACTCTACTTCACTCAAGAAGTGATTGTCATGCTCCAGTGGTATGCCTGGCACAGCTCTGGGTACTGGGGAGGGAGAAAGGAGCCAAACAGACCAAAATCCCTGCCATCATGGAGCTTCCCTTCAAGCTGGGACTTTGGCAGAGAGCAAGCTTGTGTCCAGTAACAAGTGTGACAAAGCTTCTCACCCAGAGCCCAGTGGAGAGGGACAGCACCTGGACAGGCCACCTTTGCTCAGTGTCCCATTGTCAACCAGGGCCTCCAATGGTAAATTCACCAGATGCCATCTTGGAAGGAGATGAGGAGGAGGACACTTAGACTGAATTCACAGTCTAGTTACCCCCAAAGAGACCATACTAGATTGGGGGAGGGGGGGTTATACACAGAAAGAGACTAAGGTATCAAGAAAATCCATTAATTGGAAAGTTTAAGTTTCCCACTCTAAACATTTAGAGATTCAGGAGGAAGTTTCAGTTACATACAGAAATAAGCACATCTAAGTAACTACCTAATAGTTTGCCATTATTTCACATGGATGTGAAGACTGATTTTTGGTTTTGCTTTGTGACAATGAAATCCTGCCCATGCACCTCCGTCCCTAAATTATCATTCATTGTTTCCCATGTCACCCTGGAGATTCTGCCCAGCAACCAGTTCCTGTCTTTTTCATCATATGCAGGAGTAAGTGGGTGTGAAAGAAATCCGACCTCACTAGCATAAAGGGTCCCGGGCTTCATTAAAATGAGTAAGAGGCCTCCAGAAGAAGGAAATCACTCAAGATTTTGGTTATTATTGCAATTATTCCAGTGGTGGAGGATTTATGTATTGAGTGACAGTGCAGAGCATTTGCAGGGTGAGCTCACCCACTTTGTTTCTGAGTGGGGCAGCACAATCCAGAATTGTGTCTGGAAAGCCCCCAAAACTTTTTAGCTTCAGGTTGTTTATACAGAAACACAGAACTAATGGGCTGAGTAGAAGGGAGAAGTCTCAGAGGGTCACCACAAAGTAGTAAGAATCTGAATTACGGAGTACTTTAAAGGAATGGAATTTTGTGGCATTCAAATTTAGAAATTCACTTGATAGAAACTATTTACATGAAGACTTGATGATCCTACTTCTAGAGAGAATGTGAGGAATAAATCTGGCAGTGAGACTCACTGGGTTTCTCAGGGTAAGAGAAGCATACCACTCGTGGCATAAAAGATTATTTAAAGTTAGAAGGGCATAGTGTATTAAATAATATAAAATCATGTAGCAAAAAGTTATTTCATTTGCAATTCCCTTTATATATTCTGATTCCCTAAAGGAGGAAGACCCAATGCAAGACTTTATTTGCTCAACACTGTGTGACCCTTGCCAGTCTCAAGCTGGGAGCCTCCGTGGGCAATATCAAGCCAAAACTTGGTAATTTGTAGTGTCCTTTGAGTTAATGTATACTGGTAGCTTTTATGTATACACTGAGTCTTGTTTTCTATTTATCTGGTGATACAAAGTTTCTATTAGAAATGTATTTATTTGCCGGGCACCTGGGTGGCTCAGTTGGTTAAGCCTCTGCCTTCAGCTCAGGTCATGATCTCTGGATCCTGGGATCGAGTCCTGCATTGGGCTTCCTGCTCAGTGGAGAGTCTGCTTCTCCCTCTCCTGTTGCCCCTCCCCCTGCTTGTGCTCTCTCTCCTCTTTCTCAAATAAATAAAATCTTAAAAAAAAAGGAATATATTTATTTGTGTAAAAATGAAAGAGTAGATACAAAGAAAAATATTAATGAAGCAATATATGTGGTTCAAGATACGGTAAAATTTTGAGTGCCTTATTTGAATGACACCTGCCCGAGAAGCACTATGCTAACACCTAAACGATGCATATACCATGGTTTTTTAAATATTTGTTCCTTAAAGTAGGTCAAACATGTCCCTTGTTTACACTATTACTTGCTTAGCATATTAGTTCTTCATTGATGCTTTTTAAAAAGTCGTTTCTCCATTTCTCCCAGTGCAAGAACATTATGACACTTTCCCAATGGCTTGAGCCAAATTTAATGAGATTTTATTGTAAAAGAAACCTAATGTGGAGTATTAGTCTCCAAAAGAGTAATGTTCCCCCAGGAAATTAGGAAATTGTTTTATGATGAACAAATTTAGATGAGGGCACTTATTTGGAAAGCTACTGGTATCATTGAATATCTCGCGCAGTTGATGGAGAATAAAGATGGTTATGTTTTCATCCCAACCTTCTCTAATCAATTTTCCTTTTTCTACATCTGTTTCTGCCATTAAAATAGGAACAAAGGAGAAAAAAAGGTGGCTTAATCTGGAGGTAATATGGGAAGCAGTTTGGGAAATAGGTGGGTAGGCTGAAATAAATGGAGAAGAAAAAATAAAACTGGATGAGGAAACTTGGTGGAAAAAGGATTCTATAGATAATCCATTCCAGGAGATTGCAAAAAAACATATCCTTTGGAAACTGGCAGATGTGAATTCAATTGCTGGTTTCACAACTTGCCAGCCGTAAGCCTGAATTTCCCATTGGTGTAATGGGGTAATTCATCTGGACAAAAAGGCGTGAGTGGGGAAAAAGGGGGCAGGCAATATGTCAGGGCAAGACTCTGGAGGTTGATGCAGACAATATTTCCCTCACTAAAAGAATTTGAAAGTCATTGTTTTCTTTTCTTTCTTTTTTTTTTTTTTAAAGATTTTATTTATTTATTTGAGACAGAGAGAATGAGAGACAGAGAGCATGAGAGGGAGGAGGGTCAGAGGGAGAAGCAGACTCCCTGCCGAGCAGGGAGCCCAATGCGGGACTCGATCCAGGGACTCCAGGATCATGACCTGAGCCGAAGGCAGTCGCTTAACCAACTGAGCCACCCAGGCGCCCGAAAGTCATTGTTTTCCATCAGAGCAATTAGGGCCTATAGAAATTGCTCTCATGAACATCAATCACATTATATCTGTTGTGAGACAGACATATTTTCAGAGCACAGAGAGTAACATAAATGGTTTTCATTAAGAAAGCACAGGTGATATTTTTCAGTGTCCATCAGATATTAAATTGAAGTCTAAAATCATAACCATCTTTGCCTATGAAGATATGGATGCCGGTTTTTCTTACAGTTTGGAGAATTTAGGCTTCTTTCTAAGCTTATCTACAGATTTGAGAACTGAGGGTCAGGCACTGCTCTCAATCAGCTGTGATGGGGGAGAAGGGTTGGCCAACTTGCCCACTCTAGAGCCAGGAGTCATATTTTCAACATAAAATGTGTTCTCCTACCACACGTGATTAGCTCTCATCCCCCTTAATTTCTTACAGATCATAGGCCCTGGGATCTAAGCTAATTCACATGGCTGCCATAAAGGGCTGGCATGATGCTGAAAATCTGGTCCCAGCATGTTAGGAAATGCAATCTAAACAATATCATCTTTACACAGTGGGGACAGTCCCCTAAGTCTGAAGGCCAGTGATGAAGAGTGAGTAGAAGAGCAGGAGAGCGGTCTTGTTGATGTGCAGGGGGATTTGCTTGGGGGTCTGTAAACATGTGACAGACAGTGGGTGTGATTAAGGCAGTGGAGAAAAATGCAGACTTAGCCCAGACTTGGCAGAATGAGGTTCCCACACCCATTCCTGAGATCTAAGTAAGAGAAGGCTGGGGAATTAAGACGAGGCTAGGTGTCAAATGCTAATCAAAGAAGCCAATCAGACTTCCCTGTCCAAATCAGGAATTGGCTAAGTCAACTTTTTCTGACCATCTGGTGTGAGACAGGCCATAGCCATGGGCAACCTTCTCCTTATTTTGTTGAAATACCAGAATCAGCTCATCGCAGGGTGCTAAGGAAGCTATTTTGGGAGCCAGGAATTCCAGCCCCAGGCATCAAGAAAATAGTCTCAACCTTAAGAGTCTTAGAGCTTACAAGTTTCTTAGCTCACTGTCATGCCACACTAATTCCAGAGTCTTAGAACAGGATGCATTTTGAGGTCACCAATTTAGTAAGAATAATATATTGGAAAGCATGTTGTAACTGGAAAGCTTTATGCAACTGAAAAGCAGGCTCATTAATAGATGATCCAGTCCTGGGTGTGTTGGATGATGTCCCAAGGAGCCCAGGTGGGGATGCCTCAAGGAAGGAGCAGGGAAAGTAAGGGTCTTCTGAGATGCTGAGGGCCACATCCCCATTCCTGACTCAGCCAAAGCACCCTCGTTTTAACTGATATTCATATTGGGGTTCTAAGATTTGTTTAAAATCAGGGGTGCTTCTGAGGTTAATGTCACCATAAGAACCATATGTGACCCCGTCTCCCCACTTTCATGGTAAGGACATTCAACAAGGGTTGCATGCTGTTGCTGGGTCTGGTATGGGTATACAGTAGAGATTGAGATGTAGACAGCCTAGCTCTCTTGGAGGTTACATTCCCCTAGGGCGGAAGTGGAAGACATACAGATATTAAAGGCAGCATTACTAAATTATATGCTAAGTTGAGCTCTAGAGCAGTTGGAAATGCTCCAGAGTGCTTGGATACCCTCTTTGGAAGTCTAACTCTCCCTTAGTCCCCATTAGGGTTCCAGAGATCCCCTTAGGTTTACAGATGCCCTGTGCTGTCCTCAGATGGGAGATGGAGAGTAGCTCAAGTGCAGGTGATTTGGAATTGCCACTTGTGTGAAGGCTGCCGGGTAGGCTTGCAGCTGTCCCAGTGGCCTTTCCTGTCTGTCCACTTGCCAGATGCCTCCTAGCAGCAGATCCACTCACAGAGAACTGGTCTGGGTCAAGTCCCATACATGGAGTGCATGTGGAGTCCCCAGATCCAGAAGCCTCTCCTTCTTAAGGACAGAGCCACCCAGGCATCCCAAGAAGCCTCTCCTTCTTATCACATATCTGCCCCTGCCCAGCTGTCCTAAGTTCCCTGCCCCAGGCTCAATGTTTTAGCTCAAAATCCCTGCATCTCTTCCAATAGAACTTCACCCATCAGGAAAAGGTTGGGTCCCTATTAGACCTGCTCCCAAACCGTCTCCAACAGACAAGATGTTTCCCCTCTCTCAAGGGTAGGATGACCTTGGTCTTTAAAAAGATTTGCCTTGTCTGCATGCAGTGGAGAAAATAGAGGGAAGGAGGTACATTTTCATTGTGACCTAGGAAAGGAGTTGCCCTTGCATCAAGGGTGGGTAAAAAGGCACTTTCTACAACAAATACAGTAAAAGAGGAAGAAAGGAAGCAAATTTTTTTCTTTTTTTGAAGCTTTATTTATTTGAGAGAGAGAGAGAGGGAGAGAGAGCACACTGGAGGGAGGGGCAGAGGGAGAGGAAGAGAGTCCCAAGCAGGTTCCACACTGAGTGCAGAGCTCAACACTGGGCTCAATCTCACAACCCCGAGACCACGACCCCAAGGCCACAGCCTCAAGACCACAGCCTGAGCAAAAACCAAGAGTCAGATGCCCAACTGACTGCACTGCCCAGGCACCCCAGGAAAAAAAAAAAATGTCTACATATCAGTGATACGTGGAATATTCAAACACTTAAGATATCACTACAATTTCTCTCATGGTAAATGGTTTGATAGAGAAATACAAAATAAGAGAACTTTTAACAGGGGGTCCTGACCCAACCTAGGGAGTCAGGAAGTTATCCCTAAGGGGGCAAGGAGGAAAGAGAGTGTTCTCCGCAGAGGAACAGCATGTAAAAAGGACCCTGGGGCAGATAGGGCCTGGCATAGTCGAGGAACTGAAGGAAGGCCATTGCAGCTGGATAAGAGAGCAAAGGAGAGAAGAACTGGAATGATCTTGGAGAGGTGAGTGGGCACAAGCCATTCGGGGCCTTGGAAGCCATGTCCCGACTGCCTTCATTCTAGGGGAGTAGTAGGATGATGAATGGGTATTAATTTTCATTTATCAAAATTGGAGAAAGGTAAAAATGGATATGGGTAGATGAATTAGGAAACTATCCAGTCATACAGGGGAGAGATAATGGTGTCTTACATTAGCTGAAGGCAAAGGACATGGGGAGTTGTGAATGAATTCAAGAGATTATTAGATGATATCTTCATTGGGGCTTGATCAGCTTGCCTCAGAAGAGAAGGGTATTTTAAGATTGGTTCCAAGGTTTATCATGAGAAAATAAGTACTACTGATTGAGATGGGGAAAACAAGAAAGAGGGCATCATGAGTTCAGCTTTGGACATGCTTAATTTTCTATTCTCGTGGGCCCCCCATCCAGAGCTGCTATATATACAAGTGATGCACTACACGGATCCAGGGCTCCTGCCAATAGCATACAGTTCAGAATTGTCAAGGGCAGATCTAGAAGGCGGTCCCTAACCTCCAGTCTCTACCTTCAGGTTCCGAAAATTCCATGATCCTAACTGACCATTTTTGAAAAGTAATTTTCTCTCAAATTCCTTTGAGGAAGGTCATGCTTTTAGTCTGTGACTTTGATGTCAGGTGTTAATGGTACCCAGACTGTGAGGGAGACATAAAACACAAAATCAAAGCGAAAGATTTCTTTCCCCTTGAGACAGCCTTAAGTTCTTATTTCAGGAAAGAAAAGGGCAGGAGGAGATATGTGTTAATGTTTCCCAATGGTAAGTAAGTCTTTAAAACTCCATTGACAATTTGGCAACAAGGAGAGACCTTCTCACATCTTTTGGCACATTTCAGAAGGTGATGATCACCCAAGGCTTCTCAGAAGTTAAGGGAGGCCTCTTTTTTTTTTTTTTTTTGAGATTTCTAATATATTAAAAATAAGGAAATGCCAAAACAGAGATACAAAAATTGTGTCACATTTTAAATGTTTACACTGAAGAATCTAATGCTTTTAACAAACACACAATGCCATATGAATGAGCCATTCAGAAGGGTATTGAGGTATTTATAAACAGTACTATGTCATAGTTCAGTATAGGCAGTGTGGTCTGATAACAGGAGTGAAAATAAAATTTTCAAAAAAAACCCTTAAAAATAGTTTTGCACAGTGTATAGTGAACACACGTGCCAAAGTTTTATTCAGCTCATGAATTGGGAAATAGAAGGATGACAGTGCTAGTTCACAAGAAGAATATGAAAACTTGGGATTTTTGTGGTCAGTGGGATATACAGGAAAGCCAAAATAAGGTTACTCAATTAGATCCTAATAGTGAATGTGTTCCCATTGCAATGAAATCAGAACCTTTGCCTATCTTGCTTCAGAGTCAGAAAAGAAATTCATCACACCTTATCAGTTTCACAGAACTGCAAATGTCTGGCCCTGAGTCAGTTGTGCTAACCAAGTTACATCCCCCTGGAGATGACATTGAAGAGCGCCAAGCCATCCTTTGCCTTGTTTTTAAGACGTGGATCATTGTTCCTAGCAGGATACAAGTTTGAAGCCATATGATGGACGTCTGCTTTCAGTCCCATCCCTGTGCCTCCATGACAGGTTGTCCTTTGTGCCTGGGGGGCCAGTGCAAATAACCCACTTGCCCCTCGCCCTGCCAGTGGCATCCTAAGGTTTGACCTTCACCCCCCAAAATAGCAGTCAGTCGGATCAAACTCCAAATTGAAAAATAGTCTTGCACGATTGATAGTTGTTTAATAGTGAACTGAAGACTCAGAAGGCAGATTTTTCATGTTGAAAAGCACTGCTGTGCTCTCGTGCTTGGACAGGGGGATTTATCAGGGAAGGCTATTGAAGAAGGGAGAAGAGGCAGTGTAGAGTGAAGGATAGCTTCTGTTGTTGGCACAGTGCTTAAGTAATGCAAATTCAGTAAGGAGAAGCAGGGACAGAGATTTTTATATAATAGAAGAGATTGTCTCAGAGTGTTATTTTTAGGAACTAAAATTCTGTGATTATGACCCAAACACACCCATCCAATACTAAAATCTCCACAGTGAATACTATTAGGGGCTCATTTGGGAGTATGCTTTTATGTTTGAAACCTCCATGTAATATTCATCATTTTATGGAGTTCCATTAAATCTGCAAAACTTATGCTAGCATGGTTTTCATATGCATCACTAATTTTTGAAACCAATTCTAAATTTGCTTTGAAAATAGATTACAGGAAAATTGCAGGTTACAAACAAGACACTGAAAAAATATAAATACCCGCCCCCCCCAGTCAATTACTGGTCTTTTCTAATTCAGCATCAATCCTGGCAAATATTCAGACAATTCAGAAACTGACATATCCCCACAGTCCTATGCAGATATTATAGATTTTATTTTGAGCTGTAGTTTAGCCAAAAACAAAAACAAAAAAACAAAAGCAAAAACAACAAACCAACACACAGTGTCTACAGGCAATGAGATCTGTCACCTACATTTTCTGCAGAGGGTCACTGGCTGCAACGTCAACTGCCTTCTCAACAGTACTCAGCGGCCTCACCTGGGAGAGACAGAACACTTGGGTGGTATTGGTAATTGGACCAGGTTCTGTGTTTCAATTAAATTACTGCTTGGTTGGTCTTTAAGATAACACTGGGAGGGCACCTGGGTGGCTCAGATGGTTAAGCATCTGTCTTCGACTCAGGTCATGATCCCAGGGTCCTGGGATTGAGCCCCACGTCAGGCTCCCAGCTCAGTGGGGAGCCTGCTTCTCCCTCAGCCCCTCCCCCTGCTCATGCTCTCTCTCTCTCTCTCAAATGAATAAATAAAATTTTTTAAAAAAGATAACGCTGGGATTTTAATCAAGCACCTGTTGACTAGTGACTACTTGTGTGCCTCTGAGTTTTACCTTCCTCTTCACTTTTCGTCAAAAGGCACCCTGATCTGATTTGCACACCCTTCTATCTCCAGCACACATCCATGTGAGTGTCATATACACATGCAAGATGTACAAAAAATGCTGGTTACTGAATAGACTTCAGTTAAGAGGCTCTGCTTCTCGAGGGAGAATGTCACAGTCACAGGCTTTCTCCCCAGGGCCCCACAATACCATGATGCTAGTCAATTTCCTGGGAAATTGGGCTGTTACTGCTTCTCCCCCACAAAAAAAAAAAAAAAAAAAAAACCCACAACAGGAACAAATCAGTGCAGGTAATTCAATGGAAAATTCTATGGAAAAAAACTACCTGTAGTAAGGTGAATAACGCCCCAAAAACAT
Organism: Mirounga angustirostris; assembly: GCF_029215605.1. Taxonomy (NCBI): domain Eukaryota; kingdom Metazoa; phylum Chordata; class Mammalia; order Carnivora; family Phocidae; genus Mirounga; species Mirounga angustirostris. Next base: position 26,165,932 of record NW_026991723.1, read on the forward strand.
CCAGGTCCTAATCTCTGAAACCTGTAAGTGTTATCTTTTTTGGGAAAAGGGTCTTTGCAGATGTGATATATTAAAGGGTTTTGAGATGAGATTATCCTGGATTATCTAGGTGGACCTTAAATTCGACCGTAACTGTCCTTAGAAAAGCAGAGGGGACTTTTGACACTTTTTGACGTGGAGGAGAAGACCGTGTGAAGATGAGTAGATTTGAAGATGCTGGCCTGGAAAATGGGAATGAGGAGGCCTCGAGCCAAGGAATACCGCCACCAGCCCTCCCACCACCAGAGCTGGAAGAGACAAGGGATGGATCCTGTCCTAGTCTCCAGAGGGAGCATGACCTACCAACATCCTGATTTCAACCCAGTGACACTGATTTTGGACTGTGGCTTCTAGAACTGTTGAGAAAATAAATTTCTGTTGTTTTAAGACACCAAGTGCATATGGTAATTTGTTAGAGCAGCAATAGGACATGAATATACTACCTATCTTGGCCCTTCTCCCAGCTGGCTGTCCAGTCTCTGCAGCTACTTCTCTATCATTTTTGAAGCCCCAAAATGTGTGATCAAAAGGTCACTAGATCTACCATCGGAAGCCCTCACCTCCTCTGCCCACTCCTCATATAAAAGCTGTCTTCACTCAGCAACTTGTATAGGTTTCCTAAATTGTATCTGGCCCAAGGACAGATGAAAAAGAGAGATGATCTTCACCTTCAAGGAGCTCAGTTCAGGAGGTGAGATAGGTGGAAAAAGGGCAGGGCTGTCCAGGACTGCACAGATGCTTCTAAACCCCTTCACCCAGGGTAGAGGGAAGGACGGAGGCATAGCAGAGAGGACTTTCCAGAGGAGGTGATGAAATATGAGCTTGGTAGTAATACTTACAATAATAATGGCCGACATTATTGAGGCTAGTTGCCAGCCACTGCATCAGGAGCCCTAGTGCAGGGGAGCTCAAGCAGAACATGAGGCAAAAGTGCCACCCTGAGTTAGGTGAGGCAGTGGCCTTCCATGACTCTGCCCAGCATGTGTCACATAGGAGCTCACCAAATCATCACAGTGACAAGTGAGGCTCTGTTTTCACCCAGATGTTCCCAACCAAGAAACCGAGGCACAGTTAGCTCTTATAGTTAGTAAAGGGTGGGGTGGGAGGTGTGGAGAAGTGAAGTCTTGTCTTCATCCACAGCCCCAACTCTTACCATACTTGGGTGGATGTTACTGTTGTCAGACAGAGTAATTCAGCGTGCAAAAACAAAACAGTGTCGGGGGGGAGGAGCAAAATGTTGGAGGAGTAGGAGACCTGGATTTCGTCTGGCCCCAGGAATTCAGCTGGATAGGGATCAAACCATTCTGAACACCTACAAACTCAACAGGATATCAAAGAAAAGAATAGCAACAACTCTCTGAACAGAAAAGTGACCACTTTCTGGAAGACAAATGACAAAACAGAAAAAATCACCTCAACAAAAAGAACAAGAGGCAGTACCAACTGCCAGGGACCTAATCAATATGGACATTAGTAAGATGTTGGAACTAGAGTTCAGAATGATGATTTTAAAGATACTAGCTGGGCTTGAAAAAAGCATGGAAGTTATTAGAGAAACCCTTTCTGGAGAAATAAAAGAACTAAAATCTAACCAAGTCGAAATCAAAAAGGCTATTAATGAGGTGCAATCAAAAATGGAGGCTCTAACTGCTAGGATAAATGAGGCAGAAGAGAGAATTAGTGATATAGAAGACGAAATGATGGAAAATAAAGAAGCTGAGAAAAAGAGAGATAAACAACTACTGGATCATGGGGGCAGAATTCGAGAGATAAGTGATACCATAAGACGAAACAACATTAGAATAATTGGGATCCCAGAAGAAGAAGAAAGGGAGAGAGGGGCAGAAGGTATATTGGAGGTAATTATACCAGAGAACTTCCCTAATTTGGGGAAGGAAACAGGCATCAAAATCCAGGAGGCACAGAGAACCCCCCTCAAAATCAATAAAAATAGGTCAACACCCCGACATTTAGTAGTAAAACTTACGAGTCTCAGAGACAAAGAGAAAATCCTGAAAGCAGCTCGGGAGAAGAGATATGTAACCTACAATGATAGAAACATTAGATTGGCAACAGACATATCCACAGAGACCTGGCAGGCCAGAAAGGACTGGTATGATATATTCAGAGCACTAAATGAAAAAAATATGCAGCCAAGAATACTATATCCATCTAGGCTGTCACTGAAAATAGAAGGAGAGATAAAAAGCTTCCAGGACAAACAAAAACTAAAGGAATTTGCAAACACAAAACCAGCCCTACAAGAAATCTTGAAAGGGGTCCTCTAAGCAAAGAGAGAGCCTAAAAACAACATAGACCAGAAAGGAACACAGACAATATACGGTAACAGTCACCTTACAGGCAATACAATGGCACTAAATTCATATCTTTCAATAGCTACCCTGAATGTAAATTGGCTAAATGCCCCAATCAAAAGACACAGGCTATCAGATTGGATAAAAAAACAAGACCCATCGATATGCTGTCTGCAAGAGACTCATTTTAGAACCAAAGACACCCCCAGATTGAAAGTGAGGGGGTGGAAAACCATTTACCATGGTAATGGACACCAAAAGAAAGCTGGGGTGGCAATCCTTATATCAGACAAATTAGATTTTAAACCAAAGACTGTAATAAGAGATGAGGAAGGACACTATGTCTTACTTAAAGGGTTTATCCAACAAGAAAATCTAACAATTGTAAATATCTATGCACCTAACATGGGAGCAGCCACTTATATAAGCCAATTAATAACAAAAGCAAAGAAACACATCAACAACAATACAATAATACTGGGGGACTTTAACACCCCCCCTCACTGAGATGGACAGATCATCTAAGCAAAAGATCAACAAGGAAATAAAGAATTTAAAAGACACGCTGGACCAAATGGACTACACAGATATATTCAGAACATTCCATCCCAAAGCAACAGAATACACATTCTTCTCTAGTGCCCATGGAACATTCTCCAGAATAGATCACATCCTAGGTCACAAATCAGGTCTCATCCAGTAGCAAAGGACTGGGATCATTCCCTGCATATTTTCAGACCACAGTGCTTTTGAAACTAGAACTCAATCACAAGAGGAGAGTCGGAAAGAACTCAAATACATGGAGGTTAAAGAGCATCCTACTAAAGAACGAATGGGTCAACCAGGAAATTAAAGAAGAATTAAAAAAATACATGGAAATCAATGAAAATGAAAACACAACTGTTCAAAATCTTTGGGATGCAGCAAAGGCAGTCCTAAGAGGAAAGTATATAGCAATACAAGCCTTTCTCAAGAAACAAGAAAGGTCTCAAGTACACAACCTAAGCCTACACCTAAAGGAGCTGGAGAAAGAACAGCAAATAAAGCCTAAACCCAGCAGAAGAAGAGAAATAATAAAGATCAGAGCAGAAATCAATGAAGTAGAAACTAAAAGAACAGTAGAACAGATCAACGAAACTAGGAGCTGGTTCTTTGAAAGAATTAAGAAGATTGATAAACCCCTGGCCAGACTTATCAAAAAGAGAAGAGAAATGACCCAAATTAACAAAATCATGAATGAAAGAGGAGAGATCATAATCAACACCAAAGAAATACAAACAATTATAAGAACATATTATGAGCAACTCTATACCAGCAAATTAGATAACCTGGAAGAAATGGAGGCATTCCTAGAGATGTATCAACTACCAAAACTGAACCAGGAAGAAATAGAAAACCTGAACAGACCTATAACCACTAAGGAAATTGAAGCAGTCATCAAAAATCTCCCAAAAAACAAAAGCCCAAGGCCAGATGGCTTCCCAGGGGAATTCTACCAAACATCTAAAGAAGAATCAATACCTATTCTTCTGAAACTGTTCCAAAAAATAGAAATGGAAGGAAAACTTCCAAACTTGTTTTATGAGGCCACCATTACCTTGATCCCCAAACCAGACCAAGACTCCATCAAAAAGGAGAACTACAGATCAATATCCTTGATGAACATGGAGGCAAAAATTCTCACCAAAATACTAGCCAATAGGATCCAACAGTACATTAAAAGGATTATTCACCACGACCAAGTGGGATTTATCCCTGGGCTGCAAGGTTGGTTCAACATCCGCAAATCAATCAATGTGATACAATACATTAACAAAAGAAAGAACAAGAATCATATGATCCTCTCAATAGATGCAGAAAAAGCTTTTGACAAAGTACAGCATCCTTTCTTGATCAAAACTCTTCAAAGTATAGGCATAGAGGGTACATACCTCAATATCATAAAAGCCATCTATGAAAAATCTACAGCGAATATCATTCTCAATGGGGAAAAACTGAGAGCTTTCCCCCTAAGGTCAGGAACGCGGCAGGGATGTCCACTATCACCACTGCTATTCAACATAGTATTGGAAGTCCTAGCCACAGCAATCAGACAACAAAAAGAAATCAAAGGCATCCAAATTGGCAAAGAAGAAGTCAAACTCTCACTCTTTGCAGATGATATGATACTTTATGTGGAAAACCCAAAAGATTCCACCCCAAAACTGCTAGAACTCATACAGGAATTCAGTAAAGTGGCAGGATATAAAATCAATGCACAGAAGCCAGTGGTATTCCTATACACCAACAACAAGACAGAAGAAAGAGAAATTAAGGAGTCCATCCCATTTACAATTGCACCCAAAACCAACAGATACCTAGGAATAAATCTAACCAAAGAGACAAAGGATCTGTACTCAGAAAACTATAAAATACTCATGAAAGAAATTGAGGAAGACACAAAGAAATGGAAAAACGTTCCATGCTCATGGATTGGAAGAACAAATATGGTGAAGATGTCAATGCTACCTAGAGCAATCTACACATTCAATGCAATCCCCATCAAAATACCATCCACTTTTTTCAAAGAAATGGAACAAATAATCCTCAAATTTGTATGGAACCAGAAAAGACCCCGCATAGCCAGAGGAATGTTGAAAAAGAAAAGCAAAGCCGGCGGCATCACAATTCTGGACTTCCAGCTCTATTACAAAGCTGTCATCATCAAGACAGCATGGTACTGGCACAAAAACAGACACATAGATCAATGGAACAGAATAGAGAGCCCAGAAATGGACCCTCAACTCTATGGTCAACTCATCTTTGACAAAGCAGGAAAGAATGTCCAATGGAACAAAGACAGTCTCTTCAACAAACGGTGTTGGGAAAATTGGATAGCCACATGCAGAAGAATGAAACTGGACCATTTCCTTACACCACACACAAAAATAGACTCCAAATGGTTGAAAGACCTCAATGTGAGACAGGAGTCCAACAAAATCCTAAAGGAGAACACAGGCAGCAACCTCTTCGACCTCAGCTGAAGCAACTTCTTCCTAGAAACATCACTAAAGGCAAGGGAAGCAAGGGCAAAAATGAACTATTGGGACTTCATCAAGATAAAAAGCTTTTGCACAGCAAAGGAAACAGTCAACAAAACCAAAAGACAACCGACAGAATGGGAGAAGATATTTGCAAATGACATATCAGATAAAGGGCTAGTATCCAAAATCTATAAAGAACTCATCAAACTCAACACCCAAAGAACAAAGAATCCAATCAAGAAATGGGCAGAAGACATGAACAGACATTTTTCCAAAGAACACATCCAAATGGCCAACAGACACATGAAAAAGTGCTCAATGTCGCTCAGCATCAGGGAAATCCAAATCAAAACCTCAATGAGATACCACCTCACACCAGTCAGAATGGCTAAAATTAACAAGTCAGGAAATGACAGATGTTGGCGGGGATGCGGAGAAAGGGGAACCCTCCTACACTGTTGGTGGGAATGCAAGCTGGTGCAGCCACTCTGGAAAACTGTATGGAGGTTCCTCAAAAAGTTGAAAATAGAGCTACCATATGATCCAGCAATTGCACTACTGGGTATTTACCCCAAAGATACAAAAGTAGGGATCCGAAGGGGTACGTGCACCCCGATGTTTATAGCAGCAATGTCCACAATAGCCAAACTGTGGAAAGAGCCAAGATGTCCATCGACAGATGAATGGATAAAGAAGAGGTGGTATATATACACAATGGAATATTATGCAGCCATCAAAAGGAATGAGATCTTGCCATTTGCAATGACGTGGATGGAACTGGAGGGTATTATGTTGAGTGAAATAAGTCAAACAGAGAAAGACATGTATCATATGATCTCACTGATATGAGGAATTCTTAATTGTAGGAAACAAACTGAGGGTTGCTGGAGTGGGGGGTGGGGTGGGAGGGATGGGGTGACTGGGTGATAGACACTGGGGAGGGTATGTGCTCTGGTAAGCGCTGTGAATTGTGCAAGACTGTTGAATCTCAGATCTGTACCTCTGAAACAAATAATGCAATATATGTTAAGGAAAAAAAAAGAAGAAGAAGGTAGCGGGAGGGGAAGAATGAAGCGGGGGAAATCGGAGGGGTAGACGAACCATGAGAGACGATGGACTCTGAAAAACAAACAGGGTTCTAGAAGGGAGGGGGGTGGGAGGATGGGTTAGCCTGGTGGTGGGTATTGAGGAGGGCACATTCTGCATGGAGCACTGGGTGTTATGCACAAACAATGAATCATGGAACACTTCATCTAAAACTAATGATGTAATGTATGGGGATTAACATAAGAATAAAAAAAACTAATGATGTAATGTATGGTGATTAACATAACATAATAAAAACAAAAACAGAACAGTGTCTATTTGTCTGCCATAAATGAAGTAGCACCAAATGCCTAGCTCTGCTAATGGCAAAAAAACCCCAGAACTTTGACATTCAGTCACTTCTGGATTAAATGCAGTAACTTTTAAGTTCAGTAAGTCCCCTTTGGATGAATCCCCAGTCAATTCAGAATCCTCCCCCTCTCTTATTTCTCCCAGGAGACATCTGAGTGTAGAGACTATTTAGCAGAGTAGCTTCTGCTAGAAGTTTGTAGCATCTAGATGGGGGACTTTGGCACTCAGTGGCCATGCCCCAGCTTGTCCTGGATACCAGCTCAGCCCTGTGCATCTTCATAGGTGACAGGGTGACGCTGGGGCCTCAAGCGTCAAGTCCTTGTGCTCGCTCTCCTCCTTCCTCTACCTACCAAGGTGCTCTGGCCCTCAGTGTGGCCCTCAGCAACTCCCAAACCCCTCTGGTCTTTTGGACAGTCCCAAAGTCAAGGGAGGCCATCTCTCGGGCCAGTATCACACTCCAGGATCCAGGGTTCAAGACTGACTAAATGGTGTGTATCATTATGGTGAGTTTTTTGTTTTGTTTTGTTGTTGGTTGGGGGGGACATTCTTATATGCCTTACAAGCTAAAGTTTATTTTGCATATACCGACACATATTTCAAACATACCTTAACCACAAAAGGGGGCTTTACTCTTCAAACTCTCCTTTTCAGCAGTGCAGTGATAGCCTTACAGTGGGGTAATTCATCACACATGTGTAAAATGTGTACAAGGGGCTTAGGTGTATAGTTACTGAGTACCTAGAAGTCCTGGTCATTAATATATATCAGAGAGGCAAACTGAGGGAAGGGACAGTTACAGGAACTCCTCCAAGATGTTATCTTTAATTTATGCTAATACTTTCTCTGCTAACTCCTTTGGAGGAAAAAGCACATGGACTCTTTGGATGCCTTCTAACACGATTCGGGGAAAGCCACTGACTGAAGTCGCTCCAAGTTCATGTCACTCCAGATCTGAATGTGCTGAAACCCAATTGTCAAATGAATTGTGCAGATTCACAGATGCAGAGGGTCTGACTGCCCATCTCTTGCTCACTTCCATGATCTTCCCTTTCTTTCCCCTAAGTTTTACAACTGGTTTCTGGTAACCATGGCCCCTAATTTTCCACTGTAAACAGTGCACATTGAGCGCAGAAGAGAGAAGAGTGGGTATGTGATGATTGGAACCAACATCCTACCATCTCCCTGAAAACCTCAGAGGATGTAAAGCAATCACAGTGACAGAAAAGCTGGGAAAGCATGTGTTTTATTTACTAATGTTAGTGCTCTAATAGTGAAGGACAGGTGCTATGGACTGAATGTTTGTGTCTTCCCAAAATGCCTATGTTGAAGTCAGATTGCAACTGGAGGTGAGGTCTTTGGGAGGTGATTAGATCTGAAGGAAGATCTTTCATGAATGGGATCAGTGCTCTTATAAGTGACATGAGAGAAATGATCTCTCTCTTCGCCATATGAGGACTCAGCAAGAAAATCGACATCTGCAAACCAGAAAGTGGGCCCTCACCTGTCACCGAATCTGCTGGCACCTTAATCTTGAAATTCTCAGCCTCCAGAACTGTGAGAAATAAATTTCTGTTGTTTAAGTTGCCTCATCTGTAGTATTGTTATAACCTAAACAGACTAAGACGAAGGCGGATCACACTTACAGGGTTTAAAGATTTGTCAATCATAGCATAATCTCCCTTCTTCTTTAAGAAAGAAAAACTTGAAGGAAATGACCAAGAAAAAGATCAGAGGGCCCTTTGATACATGCTACCCAGGAAGCTTAAAAAAGTGGGGTGCCTTTGCTTAGCAGTTTTGGTGCCTTTGGCAGGATTTGATGTCCTTGTCACGTTCTGATCCTAAAAATGAGGTTTTTATTTTACTTCTTTAGAAATTTCGGTGGTTGGGGAAGTAGGGTGGTCACTTAACACCAACCTTCACCCCAGCCCAAGGTCTGAAAAGTCAACTGCAGTCATTTAAAAACTGAAAATTAAACCTGACTAGCTGGTTGCCCTTCTTATGTTTTTCTTCCTATCAGCTCTTAGTGATCAGCAAAAACAAGGAGGATCAATAAGAAAAAGAAAAGAAACCTGCAGTGAACTCAAAGCTTTTTTTTTTTTTTTAAGAAATATAATCAGTAGGTTATCATTTTTGTGCCCTCTGAGCAGAGCCAGCGCAGAGGGCCCTGATGGAGGGAGAAAACCATTAAGAAACTAAGCATAATTAACCATTAGAATTCATTAGTGATTATCAGGGTGCTTAGCTACTTCTGCAGATTTAAAATTAGGCCTAATTTCTAGAAATAGACACACAGGGGAGGCTTCTGCTGGCAAAGCAGTTAGGGATGTCTAAAAACCTCCCTTTGCCTACCGGATGATCTTCAGGTTCTGGTATGTTCTCCGTAGACCTTGCTCTCTCCACAGTTGGGAGGGACCCCGCTGTAGTCTCCATGACCAGTCCTGCTCTTTGGAGAAAGGAGCTTGGAAAGTATGAGATTCCTGACATTCAGGGCTTCATTTGTTTATTCGCTTATTCATTCAATTACCAAATACTGACTGAGTACCTAATATGTGCCAGGCATTTTTGTAGATGCTGGAAATAGAGAGGTAGACAAGATGAACAAAACTCTGTGCTCTCAGGAGCTCACATTCTAAAGCAGGGGTAGGCAAACTTTCTTCTGTGAAGTAAATATAGTAAACATTTTAGGCTTCACAGGCCATATGATTTCTGTTTCAACTACTGATGTTAGAGCACAAAAGCAGACCTAAATAGAACGTAAATGAATGGTTATGACTGTGTTTCAGTATAACTTTATTTACAAATTAGGTGGTGGGTTGGATTGGCCCAGGGGCCATAATCTGCTGATCCCTCTTCCAGAGATTTCATGATTAAGTTTAGCTTCCCTTAGGTTTTTCAGTTGTTGTTTTTTTTTTCCATTTTCAGTTTTAGGAGACTACTACACACCCTATTCATTTTTTCAGACTCCTTTCCCCTGTTTTCAGGTCAACAGTTCTGCCTGTTGGAATACAACAAGGGTCTGCTCCCTGTCATCAGATTTCACTGGTGCTCCCCAACTGGCAGTGTAGATATACAAGTACCTACAATTGAGGGCACCAGGTGAATCCACCCTTGTGTGATTAGCTGCCCGGTTCACTGTCATCGGCCCCGTCCACCTGTCTGGACTCTGTGTGGCTGAATCTATGAAGACTCCCCCAGTGTCAGAGGAAGTATTAAACTATCCCCCTACTATCTGTAGCCTTTTTCTACCAGTCTGGACTTTCTCCTAGGACCTTAAATCATCAAGGGACCACTAAGCCCACTAAGTGTCTGCTCCGTTAGGTGAGTGGTTCTAGACCTCATCTGTCTAATCTCCTGCACTACAATAAACTAGAAAAAACAGCCATGCCCCAAAGATTATTAATCATTTTGATTCACTCAACTATCATATGGGTGCACGTGGATGGTTATGTGTGATGGTAATTGGAATGTGATGGGAGAAAGTAGTGGGCCTGTTAAAATGTCACATAAATGCAACAGGTAGAGAATATTTTATGATCTTAACAGTTTGTCTGTTTCAGCACCAGGTTTCTGTTTGGGGACAAAACTCTTTGTTGGAAAAATTCTGTACTAAAGGTTGTTCTGTGTTAAATTTTGTGTTGAATGAAAATCTTTTTCTGCTAGATAAAATTTCAGCAGTTGGGGGTGTGCTACTTGTCTTAACAGATGGAGAAAAACTGCAAGCTCCTAAGCCAATCCCGTGAGGAGGAAGACAAGCAGAGACAGAGAGTTAGGGTGGGAAGAAGGATGGTGCCGCCATGATGGTAGGAAGTTTTACCCAAAATGTCTTCAGTAAACTCCACTAAATGTACAAAGATTTGGCGTGAGGATTTCTGTTGGTGATTGGGCAGTGACAATGAAGAAGGATCTGTGTTTCCACTGGGGTTCATGTGAGGCATCCCACAGAAAATGGTGCATAAGCTGGAGCAGAATAGGTTGAGGAAGCAGAACTTAATACTTCCAGGAATTCTTGAAAATGTTTGAGTGGGCTTCACACTGCCCAATCCCCCCTAGATCTCAAGGGGCAAGGAGGCTCAGGATTGATATCTGTGTGTTACAAGAGCTAAATCCAAAATAAAATTGCATGTACCTTAAAAGTAACATATCCTAGTCAAGCCAGTGCCAGAATTATTGTGAAACAAGCAAAGTCATCCTTGGAATTGTCAATGTTCTCTCCCTGCTCCTTTGGCTCTCTACACCAATCTTCTCTCTCTACACCAACCAGTATTCCAGATTGATCACAATGTCCCATCATTCCATTGTAGCAAAACCTACTATAGGACTAGGTTATGAATTTGTTTGTGTCCAAGTATAAGAGCCTGCAATGTTAAGACTGCTTCTCAGGAATGTAAACCAGAGCCTTGACGTAAAGGCATGGTGTGCTTACAGTGAAGTTTAATGGATCAACCAGCATGCAGAAGAGGCCCATTTAAGTGTCTTTAAAAACACACCAAGGCAGGAAAATTTAAGTTGGAGTCCTTCTACATACCTTATGGCAAAATGTATTTTAAATGAATTGAAGAATAATGTGCTTAATCTTGGAAAGGTTGCATGACCCTTTTGCATTGCAAAAAAAATAAATAACAAAACCAAGGAAATATGACAGTGAAAAAAAAATTTGCAACACATAGTGACAAGTAAAGGTCCTGTCTTAGTATGTAATGATTTTTTAAGTTGTTTAACAAATACTTATTAACTGTCTACTATATGTCAGGTATAGTTCAAGGCTTTGCTCTGGTGATACACAGTGGGCAAATGAGACAGATAAAGTCCCTATATTCTGGAGTGTGTGTGTAATGAGGTGTGGGAGGTGTTAAAAAGAGAAACTTCTAACATCTCAATGAACAAAAGCATGAACTGGCAGATCCAATAAAAATAAATATAAAAGATGACAGTTTATACAATGGTATTCAATGATGTACAGTGGAATGTTATTTTCACCTACCAAATTGGTAATGATAGGCTTAATGTTAAGGAAGATGTTAGGGGGAAAGATCTATTTATTGTTGATGAGAACATGAATTGGTGCAACTTTTCTGGGGGGCTATTTGTCAGTACGTATAAAAATCTAAAACTCACTTGCCCTTCACCTTGGCAATTCCACAGCTAGGAATTCATGTTCCAGTTACATTAACTCATTGTACAAAGGAGTTAGTATAAGAATTACAAATTTAGAACTGTTTGCAATAAACAAACATTGGAGACAACTTTTCTTTTTAAGTAGGCTCCACACCCAGCATTGAGCCCAACGTGGGGCTCAAACACATGTCCTCGAGATCAAGAGCTGAGCTGAAATCAGGAGTCAGACACTCAACTGACTGAGCCACCCAGGCGCCCCAGGAGACAACTTTTTTTAATAAGGGAGTAGTTCATTCAAATGCATTAAATTCCATCAAAGGAATACAATGCTGATATTAAAAAGGAGCCAGATTTGTATTTGCTGATGTGGAAAGAACTTCTCATTATATTACTAAGTTAAAAAAAAAAAAAAGCAAGACATCAAGAGCCTCCATTTGTATAAAGAAAAAGGATACACACACACACACACACACACAAGTATACATGGGAAACTCTCAAGAGCAGTTAATTTGAAATGGGAGTCTAGGGTGGAAGGAAGGCTCTTCTCATTGCATAACTTCTTTTTAAAAATCACATGTACGTATTAGTCTTTCAGCTGAAAAATACTGTTTAATTTAAAAAAACCATGCCCTGAATATAAAGAGTACTTGTAAGGCCAATCGTGAACACTAGAATGCCCCCAAGTTCCCATGAGGCAATGCTGGGACGTAGATTCCCATACAAGGGTCTGCCCCTGCAACCTCAGAGAGGAGGGCCTGGACCCTCCTGGGCCTTTTGGGAACTTGCACCCGGGGCCATGAAGTCCATTCCGTCAGTGGAAATACTCTCAATGCAATACTTTCTGAGACATCTACAAGGCCAGGTCTTCCATGCCAGGGTCAGTAGACTCTTTCTGTAAAGGGCCAGAAAGTAAATGCTTTAGACTGACTGTAGTTTGCTGGCCTCTGCTCTACGCCAGCTCACAGTGGGCAGCAGACAGCCATGAGCAAGGTGATGGCTTTGTGACTTCCCTCCCATTTGCAGATGAGCAGCCTGTCTGGGCCCCCATAGATGGATGACTCAGGGCATGTGCTTCTCTCTGCTCCTCCACCTGCTACACTCCTGGTACAGGAGGTGGAGTCTTAAGTCAGGGTCTGAGTTCTCCATCCTCTTGTGAAAGCACCTCCTAGCCCTTCTGTCTGCCATCTCTCATTTCATCCAGCCCACCCCCACAGAAGGATATTGCCTTCGGGGCAAAGTCTCCCCTCTCTGTCACTTCTAAGAGTTAGAAATAACTGACTTCATCTCTCACTCGAAAAGTAACTTCAGGCTCTCTCTTCCTTTCCTTATTGACCCTCCAGAACTTAGTGTCTACTGGGAAGGTCAACCAAAATCTCCCAGTTCTGGTTCCGGCCTGAGCAGACCTCCCCTTGTGTGAGTCTGGCTTCTAGTAGGCTCATTTTCATGTGAGTTCCAGAGTTTCTGTTCCTAGAGCAGCACTGACTACTTGCCCTATGTGCTTTGAATAGTGCCTAGGAAAGAAATGTGTGCACATGGCCATTTTGTGGAAGAACTATCTGATAATGACAAACAGGCACTGGGAAAGAACATTTTTTTTTTTAAATCTAGCAGCAGCACTAGATTAGGGGAGGAACGATTGGTGTTAGCCTCTGGCACAAAAAGACGGGAGACTCCCAAGTCTGATAGACGAGCAAGTTGTCATTATGGCAAAGGATGACAGAAAATTGGGAAGGGGTTTAATTTATTTTACCTGGGCTGCATGAAGCCTTCTTCAGAGTAGAGCAGTCTCCTAGGTACTCAGGTTTCCGGGCAGGTCTGCGGAAGGAAATGAGATGCAGTCAGTGGCGGAGGCTGTGGGAACCACAGCGCTGATGTGGCTGCTTTGTGTCCGGGCCAACTTCCCCTCTGGAATTGGAGCCGGTATGCTAGCCACAGCTGTAGGAGAAGCCATGAAATCCTGAGAAGCCGTGTGGCTTCATGGCATATAACCACCGCCTAGCACCAAAGAGTTTTGTTCTCGATTAGTTCCACTGCAGATGAAGACAAGTTACATGTCCATTTCCTCATCTGTGAAGTGAGGGATTGAGCAGCGCTGACAGCCGATGGCCTTTTCAGCCCAAACTTTCTGCAAATTCTCTGACACTGTTGGAAACTTTCCAATTCTAAGCCAGAACTCCAAGTCTAGCTGTTTCTTCATACTTACATCTTCTCTTGGTTGCATCTTCCTATTTTTCTGTCAGCTAACCGTCTTTGGTTCTTTTTTCTGTCCACTCACCTACAAAGAAAGTGAAATTTCCAAAGTCATTCCATACTATTGTTTTCTTTATTTAACAGAAAGTTGAGTGCCGGCTGTGTGCCAGGCACAGTGCTAGACCCAAGGGACTCAGCAACCAATGAGTTAGTCACAGTCCTTTTCCTCACATTGCTCATGGTCCAGCCAAATGAGACAGGTAAACAATAATAAGATACATACCATGAGAGGGAAGGAGAGGATGCTATGGAGAAGTCAAGTCAGGAGAGCATCTCTCCTGGTCTCTGATATCAAGGAAAGTCCTTGAGAAGCAGAGCTGCGAGTGTTGCAGGCAAAGGGGAAGAGCATCTACAAAAACCCAGAGGCAGAAGAGAGAATGGCACACTTGAAGAAACAAAAGAAGTTCCAGATGGACAGGGCTCAGAGGGTGAGGGGAATATGGTGACAGGTGAGGTAGGAGAGGTGATCCAGATCACCCAAAGTGACAAGCAATAGCCTAAAGTCCATTGAAAAGTTTTGAGGAAGGGGGTGGCATGGCCACATTTGAATTTTAGGGAGTTAGTTTGGCCTACCATGCTAAGATCAACCCGTAAGGGAGGAAGGTTGGACGCAGGGAGCTCTGTTAGGAGGCTGCACCAGTTACCCAGGTAAGGGAGACATGGTGGGCTTAGTAGGATGGGTATAGGTGGGATGGTGAGAGGGGTTGGACAGATGTGTGTTTGACACTCAGAATCCATGAGAGGTTGGTCATGGCAGGGTGAGATGTAGGAGATATTGAGGGTGAGGCCCAGGTTTCTGGTTCTGGGTGGGTAGCAGTTTATGGAGGTAGGACTAATAGGTAGAGTGGTGGACAAAGGGGTAGGAGGACGGAGACAATGAGTTTGGTTTTGAATATGTTGACTTTGAGGTTCTTGGGGACATCACTGTGATATGTCCTTTAGGGTCTGTAGCTTAGGAGAAGGCTCTGGCCCATGGACATAAAACTGGAACTCATGGCAAACAAGGTCAAGGCAGGAGGAGGCTATACTGAGACAGAGTGCATGGTGACAATATATGCAAGTCAAGGTCAGCACAATGTAGAACACCCGCATTTAAGGGGTAGAGGCAGGGCAGAGAGAGAGGACCTTTCCAATGACATCAGGGTGAGTGACAACAGAGGTAAATTAGGGGTTGGTGGGGTCAGAGAAGCCCCCAAGGGGAGCACCAGTGCCAGATGCTGCTGCTTGATCAAGGGCGTAAATGACTGGAAATGGTCATTGCCATTTAGCAATGTTTAGCAGTAAGGACGCCTTTGGGGATCATGGTTCAAACATGAAGAGGCATAACGGGGATGCAGACCATGGTGACCAGGAAGGAGGAATGAGGAATCGAACACAGTGCACAGATCTCTCTTAAGAAAGCAAGCGGTGACGAGAAGAGAGATGGAAACAGATGTGTTTGCAGAAGCATTTCTTTTTTTTTTTTTTTAAAGATTTTATTTATTTATTTGACAGAGACAAAGTGAGAGAAGGAACACAAGCAGGGGGAGTGGGAGAGGGAGAAGCAGGCTTCCCGCGGAGCAGGGAGCCCAATGTGGGGCTCCATCCCAGCACCCTGGGATCATGACCTGAGCCGAAGGCAGATGCTTAACGACTGAGCCACCCAGGCACCCCTCTTTTTTAACCATGTGTAGATGCCATTGGGAAGGAGTCCATTGGGAGGAAGAGATTGTGACTATAGAGGAAACAGGAGGTAGACTGAGCAGAGGAAGTCTCCAGGATGGGAGTGGGGGATGCAGCCTGAGCCACTCCTTCTTCTTCCCTTAGAGCAGAAAGGAGAGGTGGCAGGTACACAGAAAAGGGAACAGACTGGGGAGATTTCTTACTTCAGGACCACTAATCCTTCAAGAATTCCTGCTGCTGTGCCCTTATTCACACTGTTACTTTCACCTGAAATACTCCCCTCACTTGCTTTAGGAAAACCCTACCCACTTACAAGGCCCAGGCAGGAGGCCATCAGCTTCTCTTCTGCTCTGTGCAATTACACACTCGACCCTCTTTATTGATCTCTAAAGGTTACTGTGCTTTTGTGCCTCCTTTGTTTTACCAGGTTGGATGCTCCTTGAGGGCAAGAACTAGGCCAAGCAATTTTTAATGTTGCCCACTGTGCTGGGACACAGCAGATACTCCAAAAGGACTTTTCAATTCACTGGCACAAAATTGAAAAAATGTTCATCCTGACATCCCACCAACATCTCCTTCATGCTAACGTCTTAGAGAAAGGAATGGATATGCAAAGGCCAACTCTAATCAGGCTGTGTAAGGAGACCATAGAGTAGGGGCTTGGGGAACAGAGAAGGTGGGGCTAATTCTCGACTCTAACATGCATTAGCCGTTTTGTGCTGGGTGAGTCAGTTAAGAATTTGGGGTCTCCGTTTCCTCTTCCCTAAGCTGGAGTTAATGCCATCCACCTAACCGGGCATAACAAATATTAAGTAGCCTTGTTGCTTAAGACATTTGGAGTCAAGATTTGTGTCTTTCAACCAAAAAAACATCCAAACTTATACGGAATTCCAGAGTAGGAAATGTATGCTTTATATAGGAGGACAGGCCGTGTCTTCGAGGTTGTGGAGGGCTTACAGTGTTTACAGGTGATATGATTATGTGATAGTATGCACTCTGGGAAGTGGTGTGATGTAAGGAAGCATGGCATGTGACTGTGTGGTAGTGTGTAGCAAGTGGTGTGACATATGACAGCATGTGATATGATGGGGTATACTCTGGCACGTAGTATGTGATTAGAGTGGATGATGTGAACGTGTGTGGTGTGCATCGTGCGACACATGGTCTAGGGTAGCCTGTGATGTGACTGTGGTGGTGTGTATTGTATGACACGTGGTATGGGGTAGTATGGGATGTGACCGTGTGGTAGCGTGTATTGAGGGACGTGCGACCAGGACGGCACTGGATAGGATTGTGGTCGTGCTCGAGGAAGATTAATCCAGCAGCACGGGATGCTTTGGAAGGGAAAGTAGAAACCAGGAGACAGAGAGGCCTGTTAGAAGCTGTTTGGCTGGGCCAGGTGACCATGAAGAGGGCACTGGCAGGAGAGACGGCAACGGGGGTCGATGTGGGAGATAAGACAGCCGCGCATGCCACATGAATGTCCTGTAGGCAGCTCAAACTCAACACGTCCCGAACTGAAGTTATTACCTCCCTCCTGGAGTCTATCCTTCCTTCTGCTTTTCCTCACAAATGATGAAACAATCCAACTGCCCAGACAGGAACCTCTGAGTCATCTTGGCCCTGGCTTTCCTGCTCACTCAGCCGCACCATGAACTTGGCCACAGAGAGCTATGTCAATGTCAAGAGGCTTCTGCCTCTGCTCTGCTTTCCTAGGGTTCCCCCAGATCACAGGCCACAGAGCTCACAGATACCGCCAAGCAGAGAGGAAGGCCAAGGGCATATCCTTGTTGACATTTTGGGAACGGGAGGAGGTAGAGAGCAGACAGAGGGATAGAAAGGAAAATAAGAATAGAAACCAAGGACTGACAAAATTTAAAGGAGGCTGGCCCACAACATCCAATCCAATAAAGATGTCAAGGAGGATGACATCTGGAGGAAAAACTGTTCCATAGTTAAAGCTGCTGCTTACTTCTCATCCCATGAAGAGTAAGGGAAAGGCTATGCTTCTATGATATTGAGATGCAGAATACAAAGGCAAAAATTCATGCAAATCATCTTTTTGGACAGTCTATAAACTAGAAAAAAAAAATAAGGAGCAAGTTACTGAATTCAAACTTCAGGAGGTCGAAAGCAGAATTCTTCATTCAAACCATTACAGCAGGTACACATTTCTTTAGTCCACAAACACTGGCATGGAAAATAGATGTAATTTTTTTTGTTTTCCTACAACTGAATTTTGCTTCTGTCTTGGGTTTCCTTTTCACTTGCAAGCTTATCCAAAACATTCCATGTAATACGGTGCAGCTGCTATGGAAAGCAATATGTGGTTTCTCCATAATTAATTTAAAGATTAAACATGAAATTGTCATCTGACCCAGCAGTTTCACTTTCAGATAGACAGCCCAGAGAATCGAAAGCAGAAGCTCAAAGAGATAGTTGTACCCCATGCTTAGATCAGTATTGTTTACAATAACCAAAAGGCAGAAGAAACCCAAGTGTCCATTAACGGATGGAATAAACAAAATTTGGTATACCCGTA
Organism: Mirounga angustirostris; assembly: GCF_029215605.1. NCBI lineage: Eukaryota > Metazoa > Chordata > Mammalia > Carnivora > Phocidae > Mirounga > Mirounga angustirostris. The sequence goes on from NW_026991723.1 coordinate 26,184,276, forward strand.
CAATAGAATATTATTCTGCCTTAAAAAGGAAGAAAATCCTGACACATGCTACAACATGGATGAACCTTGATGACATTATGCTTCCTGAAATGAGCCAGATACATAAATACTGGATGATTTATATGAGTTCCCTAGAGTAGTGAAATTCTTGGGGTTTAGTGTTTAATGAGTACAGAGTTTCAGTTTTGCAAGATGACAAGAGTCCTTATGATGATGGTAGCACAATACGCATGTATTTAATGCCACTGAGCTGTATATTTTAAAATGGTTAAGATGATAAATATTATGTTATGCATATTGTACCACAATTTTTTTAAAAGAAGTGAGAATCAAGAAAGTAATTTAAAAGAAATGGTTAATCTAAAGTATTCCAAAGAAATTCAGTCACTTAAGTGTTATTGTCGAGCTTCTTAGATTTAAGCTCAGGCAATAGAGAATTTTTTGTGTCCCTTCTGTGGTCTCACATGATATCATGGGGGAATAGGGGAGGCAATGAAGTAGTGCCTGGGGCATCTCTTGAGAGCATCCAATGACCTCACCTCTCCAGACCCTCAGGCCCCTGAGATCCCCTGCTAGAGGGTCTCTGCCAGTTTCTGCTGTAGGACTCCTGCTTGTGACCATGACTGTCCTTCAGATCAGCCAGCTTCATGCCCAGCGTGGAGCCCAATGCAGGGCTTGAACTCACAACCCTGAGATCAAGACCTGAGCTGAGATCAAGAGTCAGAAGTTTAACTGACTCAGCCACCCAGTCTCCCCAGTCAGCCAGCTTTTGATGGACACTCTGGTTGCTTCCAATATTGAGCTGTTACAAGGAGTACTTCTATGAACATCTCATAGGTGCTCATGGTGAACATATGTTTGCCCTTCTGTTGGGCATGTACCTAAATGTGAAACCAGGGTATGCATATGTTCAGATTTAGCAGATACTGCCACACTGTTTTCCAATGTGGTTTACCAATTTACGCTCCTACCAGCAGCGCACAAGTGATAATGATTGTCCCACTGACACTAGATGTTTTTTGCCTTTTTCACTGTAATCATTCTGGTGGGTGTGTTGACGTGATGTAGTGTGGTTTTATTTTTGCATTTCCCTGCTGATGGAGTTGAACCTCTGGGCATAGGTTTATTCACCATATTGATACCTTCTTCCGGAAGTGTCTGTTCAAGTCTTTTGTTCTTCTTCTATTGGTTTTCTTGTTTTTTTTTAATTGATTAGTAGAATTTATATTTACACATAATATTTATACATCATATCTTTATGTATATGTTATATAAAATTTATGGTATTTTAATGTAATATACAAACACACATAAATTATGTACAATATATTCTATTATGCACATGAATCCTTTATTGGATATAGGTATTGCAAATAATATAACTCCACTCCATAGTTTGCCTTTCCATTCCTTTCAAGGTATATTTCCATACACAGAAATTAGTAATATTAAAAAATATCAATTTTTTTCCTTGACAATCAGTGTTTTTTGTACCATGTTTAAGGAAACTTTGTCTATACTCATGAAGACATTTTTCTAAAATCTTTATTGTTGTACCATTCATATTTTCATCTGCAGTCCATCTGGAATCGATTTTTGTGTGTGGGTGAAATAGAAGCCAAGGTTTTTTTTTTTTCCATGTGGATATTCAGTTGACTCAACACCATTTATTAAAAAGACTGTCCTTTCTTCAATGTACTGCAATGCTACTGTCACGAGTCAGGAGACTGTATTATGTGCAGGCCTGTTTATGAATTCTCTCTTCTGTTCTACTGGCCAGTGTGTCTATTCTTTTTTTTAAGATTTTATTTATTTAGTTGAGAGTGAGAAAGAGCATGAGAGCAGGGTGAGGGGCAGAGGGAGAAACAGACTCCCCGCTGAGCAGGGAGCCCGATGTGGGGCTCGATCCCAGGACCCTGGGATCATGACATGAGCCCAAGGCAGCCACTTAACAGATATCCACGCAGGTGCCCATAGTGTGTCTATTTTTGAGTCAGCATCACACTCTCTTATTTATTGTCATTTTTTTGGTGGTCTTGGTGTCTAATAGTGAAGGTCCCCAGCTTTATTCATTGCTCCTCTTCAAATGCACCTCAATTGTTTGTGTCCCTTTGCAATTCCATCTTCACTTTTAAATCAGCTTTTTTTTTCAAAAAAGCAAAAATGAAACATTACTTTATTCCAGGATTTTGCAAAACCTTTAATAATGTACATGAGAAATTTAAATCAGCTTTTAAAATTTACACACACACACACACACAACCTGCTGGGATTTTGATTAAGATTGTATTCAATCTGTTGATAAATTTGGTGAAAATAGTTGCATGTTGACAATACAAGTCTTTCAATTCATGATCATGGTGTATGTTTCTATTTATTTAGATCTCCTTTAATTTCCCTCAATAATGTTTTGTAGTTTCCAGTGTAGAAGTCTTCAGTAATTTTGTTACATGTGTTCCTAAGCATCTTCATGCTTTCTTAATTTTCTATGTCATAATTATCTATTTGTTTGTTATCTTACTAAATCCAAGTATTGATTGTAATAGTGCATAGGGATTCTTTTGAACTTAATTTTCTATTTGTTTCTGGCATATGGAAATAAAATTGATTTTTTTATATTGACCTTATATCCAGTCATCTTGCTAAGCCCAATTCTCAATTAATTGTTTGTAGATCTTTCAAATTTTCTGTGTACACAATAACAATATCTTCAAATAAGCATTTTTTATTCTCAGTTATTAAGCATTTTATTTCTTCTTCTTCTTCTTCTTCTTTTTTTTTTTTACTTTACTGTACTTGCTAGAATCTCTGGGATAAGTTGAATAGAAGCTGTGAAACCGCATCTTTGTCTCATTCCCAATCTCAGGGGCAAAGTTTTTTTGTTTTTTTTTTTTAAGATTTTATTTATTTATTTGACAGAGAGAGACACAGCGAGAGAGGGAACACAAGCAGGGGGAGTGGGAGAAGGAGAAGCAGGCTTCCCGCCGAGCCGGGAGCCTGATGTGGGGCTCGATCCCAGGACCCTGGGATCATGACCTGAGCCTAAGGCAGATGCTTAAGGACTGAGCCACCCAGGTGACCAGTCAGGGGCAAAGTTTTTAATAGTGCATTTAACTGTGATGTTTACTGTAAGACTTTGTTTTCTATTGTCTCAGATGAGAAATCTGCTATCATTCAAATCCATGTTTTCTAGAAGTAATGTGTCCTTCCTCTCTGGTTGCTTTCAAGTTTTTTTTCCTTATCTTAGTTTTCAGAAATTTAATTTCAGTGCATCTTGATGTGAACTTCTTTGGGTTTATCATTATGTGTGATTCTCATAGCTTCTTAGACCTGTAGGTTTGTGTCATCAAATTTGGGGTGTTTCCTACCATATTTCTCTGAAAACTTGTTCAGCCCTGCTCTCTTTCTCTCCTTTGGGAACTACAACAAGACAAACACTAGCTCTTTTGTTATTGTCTTACAGGTAACTGAGGTTCTGTCCCTTTTTTATCAGTCTGTTTTCTCTGTATGTTCAGATTAAATACTTCTATTGATCTGTCTTTAAGTTCACTGATTCTATCCTTTGTCTTCTCCACTCTATAACAAACTCATCCCTGGGCTTGTTCAGTTATTTTGTTCCTCAGCTTTATAACTGACTTGGATTCTTTTTTGTTTTTATAACTTGTTTCTTCACTGAGACTTTCTATTTTTTCATTAATTCAATATAATTTATAATTGTTTTTTGAGGCATTTTTACCGTAAGTTCTTTAAGATCCTTTTCAGATAATTCCAACATTGGATTCACCTCATCATTGACATCTGTCTCTTCTCATTCATCTTTGTGATTTTTCTGGGTCTTGCTATGACTAGTAACTTTTTTTTATTGTATCCTGGACATTTTGGATATTATATTTTGACACTCAGGATTCTATATAATCTTATTTAGCAAGTAGTCCTCCTCTTGAGGTGTAGGTAAGTATGCTCAGCTTCCCTCAAGACAGTGCAAGAGCAGGACCCTGTCTCACACTGCTTCAATGGATAGAGGGAAGGTGGTGAAACCAAATGGTGACTACTCCTGCCTACCACCTCCTCATCATATCCCATTGCTGGTGGGTGAGGGTGGAGGCTCTGCTCTTCACTGGACCCCATAAACACTATCTGGGTGGGGGATTTAGAGCATTGCCTGCTTCCATCAAGCAGGGATGGGAGATCACCTGCCTGCTTGGTTCCCCCAACACTACCCAGTAGTCCAACCATATTGTCACTAACTTCTTCTGCCAGGTGAGGGATGGAAGATCAGCCTCATGCTCAGCCCCACAGACACAACCTGGTAGGGGAAATCAGAGCATGACACCTGCTTCGGTGAAAAGTGGGGTCAAGAAAAACATACTAGAAACTTCAGAGAGAGCTGCATGTTTTCCATTCGTGTTTGGCTAGAGTGTAAAGGGTATTGTCAAAAAGGTTTTCTGTTGACAGGCTATCCTTTCCCCAGGCCTTTAGCTGGGGAGAGCATGTTTTCATGTATGTCTGTTGGAAATGCTGGGCTGGGGGCTTCTGCAGTGTCCTATCGGACATACATGGGAGGCAATATGGAAACCCAGGGAATACACCACCACATTGTTCCTGAAATCCCAAGGATCCTGGAAAACCTGCCTTCTTCTCTCCACCTTTCAGAAACCTTGTATCCTTATTTGTTGTATTATGTCCAGAGTTTTTAGTTATAAGGGGGAGGATCAGGAAGAATGCGTTACTGTACCAGAAGTCCCACATTGTTCAATTTTCATTCTGTATTTAAATAGAAAAAACACTAGATTTTTCATTTGATTTCTATTCTATTTTTATGAAGACTTTTAATTTAGACTTCTCAATCTGCTTTGTTCCAAGTTGGCAACTAAATGTGAGGTTTTTAATCATTTTTGCTACCATCTCTTCTAGTAAGACCTGTCTGCAGTGGTGTATGGCACTTCCATTCTATAGGAAAAACTAAAAACCTTGATTTGCAGGAACAGAATTCTCATGGTAGAAATACTACCCTCACGCTTGATCTCAAGCTCTAACAGGAAGTTGCTGGATGTGGAAGGTGGGAAAGGCATACACAAATGGCTCCTGTGAACCTGTATGAGCTGGCTCCAGAACACCCCCAGCTGTGTGCAGTCTTCTGTGCTCCTGTGTTTCTCTGTTTCTGAAAGAAACCCCACGAAGTGTTGGATGTTCATACTTTCTCAGTTTTTTAAACTTATGTTTTGATCCTTTTACTACATTTTAGGTATTGCTGTGGAGTTTTATTGTTGTTCTATGCCACGGTCCTTCCCCTGATGCCTTCTTACATTATCTTTAGTTGGGGCACAATCATATTTGGATGGTCTTGGTTCTAATCAGCATACTATCTTTGTAAGGACATTCTTGCAACTCTACCTTCAAAAATATGTCTACCTCCACTCCTACTACCAGTGTAGACATTATCTTCTCTTGTGTGGCTCTTTGCAGAAGCCTCCTCTCTGATCCCTCTGCTGCCACTCTGAACTAATTATAATCTAACCCCCAGAGAGGAGCCAGGGTGAGCCTGTTAAACACAAATCAGATCATAATACTCATTGGCTCAAAATCCCGCTGCATTATCCCATCTCAGCGTAAAAATCAGAATCCCTTCATAGTTTGTAAGACCCTCTTGTTTATCTTCTGTCCTACTGTTTTCCCAGTCTCCCTTCACTCCAGGCACACTGGCCTCCTAACTGCTCCCGAAACACACCAAGTGTGTGCCTCCTCCGGGCCTTTGTCCCCGCTGTCCTCTTTGCATGATACACTCTTCCTATCCACGTGGCTCCCTCCCTCTCCTCCTTCAAGTCTTTGAGCAAATGTCTCCTTCTTAATGAGGCCCATCTTGCCACCCCATTTAAAATCACAACTCACTCCCTAGCCCCCTAGCTTCCTATTATACTTCTTTTAGTCCCCAAGGTATCTTACCAGTTTCTACTGTAGGAGATCATTCCCTTATTTATTGGGTTTATTGTTATTTGCTCCTCCCACTAGAGTGTGATCTTCAAGATTCAGGGATTTTGTTTACTCTTTCCACAGAAATATTCCCATCAACTTATAGAGTGCCAAGCATGTGTAGATATTCATGAAATATCTGCTGAATTAATGAATAAAAAAATTAAAAGATACTAACTAAAGATGTGATGGAGGAGAAGGTGGAGACAAAACCACATGTTTTCATGATCAGGATTTTGACAAATGGTACATTTTAACTCTTCACTTAGTCTTCCCTGGAGAAGAACCTACAAACTTGACTCTTAACACCCACATTATTGTTATCAAGAGAAAACAGTTAACATATATCGTAGCCAGGACCTTTATTTACCTGCTGAGTTTTCTGCCCAGGATCTTGAGTTGGAGGAGATGCTCATCTTGTCTCATCAGAGCTTTGACTACGCAAACTCAATCATTATACTTTAATTCAAAACATCAAGCCTTTGTCCCCCTTAATTCCTCTCCCCTGCCCCAAAATCATGGAATAAACTTGTTTCAGACATGAGAAGAGAAAAAGCAAAGCAAAAGAAGGAGGAGAAAGGAGAAAGAAAGAAGGAATTTACAAAATTTTACTTTTCTCAAAGACACCAACTCACCTAGGAGTACCAACCACACATCTCTGCTCCCACCCTCCACCTTTGATTCAGTAAAAAAAAGCTATAAAAACATCAACCTACCCTCAGCTCAACTCACTTTTTAGTGATTGGTGCAAAATATACATTTTTAAAGTATATTAATTCTTCATAATGAAATATATTTAGTCCTCCACAGATTTTTAGGAAGGTATAAATTCACAATTTCAAAAAATAATAGAATTTAACATTATTATGATTGGGTGCCAAAAACAAACACAAACAAACCCAAACTAGCTAAGAATACCCCTTCATGAAGGTTTTAGGAACCATAATGAAAGCAATTGAAACTACATTGCCTTTTCATTATCAGTGAGTGTTATTACTTTCCATTTTGTGTATCATTTGTGTGTGCATTTGCCTGCCAGGGCCTTGTAGAATGGGCAGCTGGCCATTGTATTTGCAGTGTGTATGTGTGTGAATGCTGCCACTCTGTCTAGATTTAAAGTCATAGGTAATAAACTCAAATCCATGCAGAGTCCAAGTAAGTACTGTAGATGAGTGCAACAGTGAGTTGGCGCTCATGAGTGAGCCCTGACCGGGTCAGATGCCACTGACCTCCAGCCATGTTTCTGTTCAGGATTTGGCTCCAGCATATCCAGATCATCCCATTAAAACAAAAGAGAGAGAGAGAGAGAGAGAGAGATCTGTATTTATATGAAATCTGATTTACCTGCTGGCAACTATTAGATTTTACCATATAAAAGTCACTTATACAGATCAAAATCAGCCAAATAATAATTTTCATGTGGCATGGCATACTGAGTAAAGGTCTCCAGGATTACCCTGGGAACCTGTAAATATTACCTTATATGGAAAAAGGTCTTTGCCAATGTGATGAGTTAAGGACCTTGAGATGGGATATTATCCTGGATTATTTGGGAGGGCCCTAAATGCAATCACAAATGTCCTTATGAGTGAGGAGAGAGTGATTTCACACAGAAGGGGCAAAGGCAATGCGACCAGAGATTGGGGTGATGTGACCACAAGTCAAGGAATGCTGGCAGCCCCAGGAAGCTAGAACATTCAAGGGACGAGTCTTCCCTTAGAACCTCTAGGGGAAGCGAAGCCCTGCCAACATCTTGATTTTAGCCCAGTGAAATTGATTTTGGATGTCTGGCCTCCAGAACTGTAAGAGAATAAATGTGTGTTGCTTTAAGCCAAGTTTATGGCGATTTGTTACAGCAGCCACAGGAAACCAATACATATGGGTTGACAATACATTCTATGAGTTGATATACTTGAATTAATTCAAATATAGATACATACACATATATACACATATGTACATACATGTGTGTTTGTGTGTATGTATAAAAACAACATGTAGGCCAAAGAAAGGGTATTGCAAGGTAGATCTGTCCCTCAGACAATTACTTTGTGTCTGTTTTAAACAGTTTGTTATTCATCTTCCTCTTATTTATGGTGACTGTGTGCTTCACCTTCATCAAACATACATTTGAATCACCGCCAATGGAAGGTAAAAGATTTTGCCAAAACATTACTAAGGCTTTGTATCTCCCCACATACCCATGCAACGGCTTACTGAGTCCAGATTTTCTTTACCTTTGGTGCATTCATTGAGCCAAGAATGACCTCAAATACTGTCTTTAGATTCGGTTTATTAAGTGCGGGAAAAGACATACCTGGTCGGGAGGGAGAAGAAACTGCAGGCAAAAGCAAAACCTATTAATTTCATAGTACAGGGAAGTAGATCCTCAAGTCTGGCTGCTGTCTTTGCTAGAGCACTTGGGCGCTGGAACTGGCCTCTGGCACTCGCTTGCGGTATTTTCGGCTCTATGATCTCAGCTCTTGGGCTTCCACGACGTTCCATTTCCGTCTCCCTAAAATAAACGCTACTCTCGTGCTGCCTCGAACGTGTTGCTACTGTGCAACCAGAAGTAGTTCCGTCGCTTCTCCCGGAGTCAGCTCAGCAGTTTTACCTCGGCAGTGAAGTGCAGCAGGGTTACCCCAGTCCCACTGAGACGAGAAACGACGGCGGAATGCGAATCCACGCGCTGCTTCCGCAGGAAATTCTCACTGTCAATTTCAGCTGAACCAAAAAGTGCGCTTAGTGGTGGAATGGATCTATATTCCCTTGCAAGTTCTCTGTCTTGTTAAAGGTAACCAGCAGTGTGGGGAATGGCAGCCGAGCTCGCTGAGAGTAGCGCTGGTCCAGAGCTTCCCCAGCTAGAGAGAGCTCTGAGGGGGTCATTAGTTTCTCTCTTTCCCTGCTTCCTCGCAGAAGGCAGAGACAGGACGGGAGAAAGTTTCAGCATCACAACGATGCTGCTAGTCTGCACGAAATAGACCATTTTCTTTTTAATCATAAGGGAATAATTTTTCTCCACTTAACCATCAGTTTTGTCCTTTGAAGTCAGATCTTGTGCTAAGTCCAATTTGCACGGACTAGTCCTGTAGAAAACTTCTAATCACTCACAGGATTGGCCTATTTCTGATGCAGAACTGCCTTGGTCCCTGAAGTGAATCACATGCACTTACCTGGTACATTTAGCAGAGGAAAACTTTTTAAAAAAAATAATTGAAAATCAGATTAACAAGGTTTTAAGCAGAAACATGACACAGCTTTCCTTGCTCCTACTTCCAGGGGGTGGGGAGGAGATGTGTCTGGAAGCGCTTTTTATTTTATTTTATTTTATTTATTTATTTTTAAAGATTTTATTTATTTGACAGCGAGAGACACAGCGAGACAGTGAACACAAGCAGGGGGAGTGGGAGAGGGAGAAGCAGGCTTCCCACGGAACGGGGACCCGGATGCGGGACCCGATCCCAGGGCCCTGGGATCATGACCTGAGCCGAAGGCAGACGCTTAACGACTGAGCCACCCAGGCGCCTTGGGAGCGCTTTTTAAATTGGGACATTTTCGAAGGTCAAAGGGAGGAGCCTTCAAGCTTCTTGGCATGTCTGCTGATGTCTCTCCCAGCACTGTGCTGTCGGGTACCTGAGGCATCTGCTCGAGAGTCAGGAGGACTTTTTTTGTCCGAATGAGACCAGATGGAAACAGCAGTGGGCTAATTAAAAAGTATTTAGTTGAGACCTTCCAGGGTTCATAACACTGGATTGGGCATGTATGTAGGAAGAGATTACATTCATTACAGGGATTAGAAATAAGGAGAAAAAACAAATACCAGAAAAGAAAAACTAGACCACCAAATAAGACAGAAACTGTATCAATGCCAAAAATATTTTTTCTTTCAACTCTGGAAATAGGCCTGCCAACTTCTCTAAGAAACATGTATTTTAAACTGTTGGAAAACACAAAAGCAAGCTTAAAAGTAATAAGGGGGCATGTGTTAGAAACTAGGACTTCTAATAAGCATTTTTGTGTTATTATTAAATAGCTCTGTGCTTCCAAATGTTTGATTATCAAAGTCTCTGTTATTAATTAAAGCTAAGTGTGTACCATGAATTAGGCCAAAGGGGAGCATCCGAATTCTCAGTACATACCTGAAAAGATTGAATCCCTCTGTGCTCCTACCAATTCTGATTCATGCCACGCTAGGATTCTCTTGCTTCCCACCTACCTATGTACGTTTTTTCACATGGTATCTGCCTTCCTCATAGGACGGTAAGTGATGAGCTTCAAAGATAAATGTCCATTCCCTTATTTATTTAATACATTTTTATGGAGGACCTGTTTATGCCACATAATATTTCAGATGCCTCGGGTGCCTTAATGAACAGATAGAGCAGATCCGAACTCCTGCAGAGTTTATATTGTAGGAAAATTGTGCAATGTAACAAATGGACAAATGGACACCTCATTCAGAGGATGTCTGCTCATTTTCTACCTGCCCTGGGTATTTCAGACTCTTGATTGCAATTGTAATTGGGGACCACCTGGTTCGGATTTATCTCTGTCATGTTTATCTCATTTAATGCTATTTATTTTCAGACATAATGCAGTCGTTCACCATGAGGGCAACCAGGCAGCCAGCATGGAGCAGAGTATCTTGGAGGAGCAAACAAGCTCCACTCAGTCTGTGCTTAAAGTGTTCTGTCAAGAATTTGATGCCGCTGTGACACTCATTCCTTCCTTTACAATTTATTTTTCCTCCCCCCCCCCCCCCCCCCCGCCCCACATGCTTTTATCCTTGGTGTGCTGATATTTCACAATGATGTTACAGAGTTTGAGTCTTCTGTCATTCACTGGGGCGGGTACTTGTTGGGCCTTTCTAACAGGGAGACATGTATCTTTGAGGTCTGAGAAATTCTCTGGTATGCTTTATTTAATAAACACATCCCCCCTGTTGCTGCTTTAAAAACAACAACAAAAAATATCCAAACCTTCTGTAATTCCTAATAGTCTGATATTAGATTTTCTGATCTATTTGTTTAATTTTTATATTTTTCTCTCATATTTTTATGTCATTGGCTTTGGATTTATCTTCTTCAGTATCGCCCAGACTTTATATTTCAAGACTCTCATTAAATTTTTAACTCAATTTAATTTACTTTCAGGAATCATCTTGTTTTTTGTTCCTTTCTTCTAGTTTCCAACCTGGTTTTGTTACCAAATACAAGGGCAGGAACAAATGAACAGTGAGCAGGGATTAAGGTGAGGTGAGTAGGCACTCTTTTCCAGCGCCCAATTTAAGGTGATACCAAAAAACTCAGAATTAGAGAAGGTGGAATTCAGGTTACAAAATTAAGACAATAATACTCTGGTTTCTCTTCAGATCGTAATAAAGGGACATTTCATAATGCTGCCATGACAATTATGTATACCCTCCAAATATTATCAGCAATTATTTAAAAAAAAAAAGTTGAAAGACACCAAGAAAAAAGGAAATGCACATATAGTTTGAGACTTTAATTCACCTCTGCCAGGTGATGAAGATCAAGGACACACAACTAATCATACAGAAGTGAATAGTACGATTAGATTGCTATATTTCAAATTCTGTACTCTGAAAATAAAAATAAAACTTATTTCCTAGTGCCTATAGTGCAGCTTTAACAATTGACCATAAAAATTGCAACCATAGGAAAAAACACCAATATATCCCAAAATGTGAAATAACACAGATAATAGTCTCTGATTATAATGCAGTAAAACTAAAAATTAACAGCAACGTGACAAATTTTTTCCTCCTAGAAATTACAAAATGGGAATGCCAACCAAAATGTCTTATAATTTAAACATAATTTGTCAGAACAATTAGATATGGCTAAATCTGCTCAGAAAAAAAATGTTCATAGCCTTAAACAATGACATCAATAGGCAAGAATGAAATGATTAGCTAAATATTTTGAAAAATATATATATAGGCCAAAAGAAAATGGAAGAATTCATAAAGATAAAAAGTACATTGAAACAGAATTAAAATTAATTTTTAAATTTTAAAGGTAGGACTTTGAAAAAAAAAAAGACTAGAACAGATAAGTCACAAAATAAGGAAATAAGGGGAAAAATTACAAACACACAAAATAAAAGGAAACAGGCACATAAGCTGGGAAATTAAAGAAATGCTAAGAGACGATTTTGCTCAACTATGTATAATGGGCTTTTTTCAGGAAAAACTTTTAACAAAATTGACCTCAGAAGAGACAGAATAATCTAAACAGACTGATATCTTTTTTTTTAAGATTTTATTTATTTATTTGAGAGAAAGAGAATGAGCAAGAGAGCCTCACCTGGGAGCTTGATGGAAATGCCAAGTCTTGAGACCCACCTCCCTCCCAGCCCTAAGGAAACAAAATCTGCATTTCAACAAGATCCCCAGGGGATTTGCAAATGTGTTACTGATTGAGAAATCTTCCCTCTGGAGACATCTTGTATGCTTAAGAGATACCATTGAGGGGATAAAGCAAGGTGGCCAGGGGAAAGGGACGCCCTCAGTATTTCTGTGAAATAATCTTTACCTCTCAAAAACACATGTCGCACATATAACGAAAGGTGAGCAGGCCGTGGGAAATCATCCACAAGTAGTCCATATGGCACGTTCAGGGGAAAATAAGACTTTGAGCCCATCCAAGGGAGACTGGCAGGAATGCAGCTTGCTAAAGCTCCAGACCAAATGGAGATGGGAGTTGCCCAGGAGGGCACAGCTGGAAGAAGATATGTTTCCTTGAAAAAAGAAATTTCCAGGTATCCAGGTAAATCCACAGGAGACGGAGACTTGGGGTTGCATAATGCTGTGCCGACAGAAAGGACAAATTTGAAAAATGCTCAGCATATTCTCCTAACAACCTCCTGCGGGGAGGGGGAGTTGACAGGCGTTTCTAGAAACGGATGCTAAGCACGGCCCCACCTTATTCCTGGTGTTGGGAGCGGTCCCAGAGAGCCTGACCCAGGCACCTCTGCCACAGGGCAGGGAAGAATGGTCCTGGGAGGAAATCTGAGACATTCTCTAATGATGCTAATGGTTGAAAGAACGAGAAGGGAAAATCATAGAGATTCAACACAGTCTGTCATAGCCCTTCCCTATGTGTTCAGAAAGGGAGAGGTGAACTGTTACCAAGCTGAAGATGATTTTGTCTGCTTACAACATAATAGATATCCATTGCGGGAAAACTGGAAACAAAAGGTCAAAGAAAGTAAAATTTATCCACAATCTCATTACCTATATTATATTTTAGTATGTAGCTGGTTTCCTTTTTTGTTTGTTTGTTTTTTACATTATTTTAAAGGGGGTTTTTTGTAATTGCACAACAGAGGGATGTGAACATGCAAAAGTTCAAACTGGATAGGATAGGCTATAGGGGATAAATTATACAGGGTAGGACTATATAGGATAAACTAGAGGATAGGCTATATTGGATAAACTATAGAGGACAGCCTCTATAGGAGAGAACCATATAGATATACTATGTAGGATAAACTATACAGGATAGGCTACATAAGGCAAACTATATAGGATAGGCTATACAGGATAAATTATACAGGATAGAATAATAGAAGTCCTTCTTTACTCTCATTCTCCACCCCCATCTCCATCCTACTCCGTAACCAAGGAGAGCTATAAAAAAAAAAAAAAGTCCTTTCTTTATGTGTTTGTATTCTTTATAGACACACACACAAACATATTGTCTGTGGTAGTTTGTTCACTACATATGTGGACTCATACCCTCTTCATATTGTTCTGTATCTTGCTTTCATCCTTTTAACCATATGCTTTGAAGAGTTTTTCCATGCTGGCAGTTGGAGAGCTCTCACCCTCTGAAATGCTGCATAGTATGCCATTGTATGGCTACGTCACAGTTTATGCAATTATATAATTATATACATATCAATAGAAACTATTGATAGGTAGCGTAACTATCCCCTTTTCCAATATTATAATTAATATGGTGATGACATACGTATGCATGCCTCTGTGCTCATGTGCCAATATTTGTGTAGGATAAATTCCTAAAAGAATTTTTGGTGCAGTCTCTGCATTTAAACTTTGATTTTTTAAAGATTTATTTATTTACTTGAGAGAGAGAGAGAGAGACCACACATGGAAGCACGTGCAGAGGGGAGGGGCAGAGAGAGAGAGGGAGAGAGAATCCTCAGGCAGACTCCCCACTGAGCTCAGAGCCTGGCGTGGGGCTCAAACCCAGGACCCTGAGATCATGACCTGAGCCAAACCAAGAGTCTGATGCTTCACCAACTGAGCCACCACCTGCATTTAAACTCTTGATGATTCTTTGCAGCTTGCCCTCTAGTAAAGGACAATTTATAATCTAACCAACAGTAGCTATTTCTCATACTTATTCTTACTTTTCCTAAAATATTGCCAATCTGGTGAGCTAAAGACATTATTTTATTGGTTATATAATTTGCCTGTCCTCCATTATGAACGAAGTTGCCAAGAATTTTCTCAGCCACGTGTGGTCATTTTTAGTTCTATGAATTGTTTGTTTGCCCCGATACGATTTTTCTAATGGGTTGTTTGTCTTTTTGGTATGGATTTGTAGAAGATTTTTATATATTATAAATTACCTTGTCCATGTATTTTGCCTTAATATAAAAGATTTCTGTGACCAAAAAAAAATAGTAGAACTTGATGGAATCACAGCCTATTGAAGCTTGGAAGGGACCAAATTGGAAAGACCATTTATTCTCTGGAGTTCAGTCAAGTAAATGAGTTCCACATGATGGTAATAGAAGCTTCCCACCATCCCCAATGACAAAAGGCATGAAAGCTGGCCACAAGAATTCATTCTTACAATGGCCATTGATATATATGGGATTAGTTTGTCAGTTGGCTTCTGAGCACAACTTTTCTTCTGAGATCAAACACTTTGCCTCTACAGCACCTGGATTTCATGCTGTGGTGTATATTCAGAATAGGAAGACAGTGCCTTTCTACGAAAAAAATCGTGTTTGTTTTTACCTTCTTTTTTTAGTGATGCTTACAGAAGTGTTTTAAATAAGATAGAATTTAAAAAGAGACAAGGAAAAGAAAGTAAGGGCAACTTTAGTGTTCTGAAATGAGTGCCCAAAGGTTCTGCACAACTGCTAGAAGGTGATTGCACATTTGGTCCAAGTGTCCTCAAGCTTAAGTTAAGGGAATCATGATCAGAGCAAGCTTCACATTGTTTGTATGATACAAGTGTACCAGTTCCTCAAGGAAAGCATAGATTTTCCTAGCAGTGAGGCCTCCTGAAGGAAATACTATGTGACAAGAAGTATACTACCTTTAGAGTAAATTCCTTAAAGAGTTTCATAGTTATGTTCTCTCAGCACCAGATTAAGCTAGAACAACAGAAAAGTTGGGTAAAACATTTTTTCAAGCGAAGAATTTTTTTGTTTTACTTGAAAAATGAAAGCATGTTTGAAATTTTCCACAATACAATGTTAACAATAAGCAGTAAGCAAGTGGGTGCAAATGTGGATGCCTCACTTAAAGCAGACCGTATACATGAGAGGAGGAATATATAAAATGGAACATTTAAGGAGAAAGGACATAATTTTCAGAAATACTCATCAAAGGATTATGTCCCATGATATTTTCTGCTAACCCATTTAGAATTTGAATCTGTTTTCAGACGTACTTGTGCAACTTTACGACATCCTTCCACTGTCCAGATAGAGGTGCACATACAAAGACTCCTAGGTAAGGGTGGACAATGATATTCAGAAATTACCACAGGTTGTGGTTTAGTGAAAGAAGCTCACCACTGGAGAAAGAACCAGAGATACAATTTCCTCTTCTAATGATTCTGGGCACACACACAAGGGGATTGAGCTGAGTGGTCAGTTGCCAACATACAGATTAGTGGCATAGTGTGAAGGGCAGGGCTTCTGAGAGTTGATCACGTCAGTGGATGAGGAAGGGGCACTGTCTTCTTTCCCCCTTTCCACCCATTGGGCCCAGTAGTGAGTTTCTCTCATCCATTAGGCAAGCCAAGAACTACTAAAATGCCATTAGATGCCCAGAGTCCTGGGCTGGGGCCAGCTCAGTGCCAAGAACTGATGGGGCTTTCCCAGCACCATATGCTTAAGACCAAAAACTTGGGTGTGGGCTTTAAGTGGGGGGATAGGTAAGTCAGACCACATGTTTTCCTTTTTTTTTTAAGCAATGAAGGTCTAACTCAGTGGTTCTCAAATTGAGGCTCCCAAAGCAGTAGCAGTAATGTCACCTGGAAACGTGTGAGAAATATCAATTTTCAGGCCCCACCCTAGAATTATCACATCAGAAATTCTGAGGGCAGAGCCCAGTGATCTGTATTTTAACCAGGATTCCAGGTGATTCTGATGCACACTCAAATTTGAGACCATGAGTATAACTTGAAGAAGTTGCTTTCCTGTGACCCAAACCATACCACTCTTCATTAGGATGGGGGATGAGCTAAAAATAGTGTTGCTTTGTCTTCTATTTGCAGTTTATCACCCTGTGGTTACATCTGCTTCTCAGGCAGATCCATTCCATGGAATGGTGAGTACTCTAGAGGTGTGATTTGGGGAATTGTGCCCTGTTGGCCATAATATTATCTAATGGGACCCTGAGCTTACCCTAGTTTTCCACAAAATTCATAATTTATCTGTCTCTAAAACAGTCAAGCTAGATTATTTATAGCCTAAAGAAGCTAGCCACAGCATAGTTCTAAAAAAAATCCACAGTTAGCATCAGTAAATGGTGTAAAGGCTCATATGTTGCTAGAAAAAAAAAAAAAAGAAAAACCAAGAAAGAAAGAAAGAAAAGGGCAGAGAACTTCTCAGAATGAGATGTTTGGTTTATTCAAGTTGTGAAATATAGAAATCCAGACTGCTTGTTAAGCTCGAAATAGTAACACTGCTCCCATGTAGCAAGGATTGAAGGAAGCATTTTGGTCCACACTCTACCTCCATGAAGGAATCAACGAGGTACCAGGTACCTAGAATTGGTGTCTGAATTGGAGAATGCTATGGCCAAATTCTTACTTTACCGCAGTCAACCAAACACATTTTGTCTTTGATGTTCTAGGGTTTGGTTCCATGTATCAATCTGCAATGTTAAAGCCAATGCTCCAGAAAGCAACCGTGAGATGCTCCCATCTTTGGGCTCCTATCAGACGAAAGAGTGACTGGTTGCCTAAGTATTTTTAGAGCTAAGGGAAACTGAGTGGTGGATTGAGTCAGGAAGTCACATAAAAGAAAATTCAGGCTCGTGATTTATTTATTTCTATCATGCAGTTGCCAGTGCTATTAAAATAATGTCAAGGACATAATGATGAACTTAATAAGATATTGATGGTGGATCTGACAATGGGTTAGTGCCAAAAGTAATGAAATGTCAGGGTAAAGTGCACTGTGTGCTCCCTTGCATCATTAAAGTGACTCCAGGCAAACGGAGAAGTGGCCCTGAGACTTCCTTCAGATACACTAAATGGCCTCTCTTCCACTAAAAGCTCTCCGGGTCTTCTCTTGGGATGAAGGATCAGGACTGAAACTTCTGTATCTAAGGGAGAAAAGAGGCAGAACCCAAGCAAGTCTAATCTAGCTCAAGCACACTACCTCTCACGTGCGCACATCTTTACAAAGCCAGGCCGGTTAGTATGATGATGTCTCAAAAAGCAAACCATGCCAATATTTCATGAAGGGCAACAGAGGCCCCAACTTTACTTAATTCCCAACTGCATCTCCAAGTGAAATCAGTTTTTCATTTCATTACCAGGCTTTGTTCAATGTAATTAACATCTAATTCTGTTTTTTAAGGTCACTTTTGGTATCTAAGTTACCTATAAATACAGGTCTACTTTAAGGGATTTTCTTAAAACAGATTCCCATTATTTTTCATTCCTTTGCCCCGAGCTATGAGAAAAACAAACTGGAATTTTAAAGGTTATCTCAAAACACAGCACCTTTCAGATTGCTTTTCAGTCTTTGCGTTTTGAGAGTTCTTCAACATGGCCTGATGTGCGGGCTCTCTGTATTCATAAAACTAAATGAATAATTGTTAAGTCTACAGGAAAATGTAATGACATCAGAAAGGAGAAATGAGGGAGAAGGAGTAAGAGAGGAAAAAGGGGTGAAAATAAAGAAGACAGAGAGAGAGAGTAAAGGAAAAGGAGGAGACAAGGAGAGAAGGGCAGAAAGATTGGATTACATAACTTATTTCAAGAGGAGATGACAAATCTGAATGTTTCATTTACTGTCACACTAACCCAACCTACCAACTACTCAACTTTGAGTTCATTTTGATTGGGAAGTCAAAAACAATGAAGTACATTCATTTCTGAGTTCAGTACCTAAATCCTGAGTTTAGGATCATGCCTCCATTCCTCGGGAACCAAAAGCCACCTGTGCTGGACGTGTATTTCCAAAGTTAGCTGATAATGTCAACGGTACATCAAGGATGCCCACCAAGACACAGAGCTTTGCACTGATTGCATCATTATACTTGAAAGAGGCTTGAAATGAAAGCAATATAAAACTTTTTAATTATGATGAAGGGTTTGCACTTGACAATGTACAGTTGATTTTCATTATTCACATTAATTATATTCTATAAAGTTGCCTCAGACATAGAATTAGCTAATACTGAACATTGCTCCTAACGGGAATATAGAGTTAAGTTCCTACGAGACTATGGTCACAACATTTTTGTCACCCGATCAGTATATGGTCATGTTTAACGTATTTCTATTTAAAGACAACATATATGTATGTGTGTGTATATGTGATATATATGATTCATTAGCATATATACATATGATTGATTAACATTGAATTCATGCCAGACAGCAATATAACTCATGTTTGAATGAAGCTCATCTAACACACTTGCTTCCTCCATAAGGCATATCATAGTTTTGTGCTTAGGAACACTAGACAACTGTGTTCGGGGGCCACTTTAAGTGAAAGCACCATCAAAAAGCACAAAAAAAAAATGCAAAAAATGACACTTGTTTATAGCAGCAGCCCCTTTTTTGAGCTCAGCTAGGAACATGCACATTGGGTTACTCAAATTTTTCACTGCTCTGCACATGTCTGCAAATGACAGCGAAGTTCCAGAAGTATTGACTTTGGAATTAGCAGTACATTTTGGCCACTAGGCATAATCACAAATGTGGACTGTCCTTTCTAGATATTAAGAACTGTTTCTCAGCTCTTGCATTCTTTTTCTTAGGTAAAATAAAATAAAATAAAAAGTAAAATGTAGAGGAGAATGAATCACTGAAAATGGGGGAAAAAATGGAAAGTAACAAAACTTGGAAGATAACTAGATTGGAAACGGGATTGGTGTTACATTTTACAATGCCTTCACAAACTCAACCTCACTTAATCCTCACGACCACCTTTGTACTGAATATTTCATGAAGGCTCCAGGAGATTCAGAGATATATCCATGGTCAGATAGCCAGCAAGTCATAGGACCACAACTTCAACCTATGTCTTTAGATATGCAAATTCCACCTAACATCCATGAATAAAATTAAAAGAGGAAGCATGGCCATCCAGGAAGCTTTGATTAAAATGTGTAAAATGAGGAGCCCCTGGGTGACTCATCCAACTCTTGATTTCGGCTCCAGTCACGATCTCAGGATCATAAGATTGAACCCTCTACCCAGCTCCATGCTGAGTGTGGAACCTGCTTAAGACTCTCTCTCTCCCTCTCCCTCTGCCCCTTACCCCCTGCTCACATGCTCTCTCAAAAAAAAAAAAAAAAGTACAACATGATATTTCTTATGCTTATTTACAAAGCTCATACTAGATGGTTTCCAAAGATCTTTGAGTGATAAAATATCAACCCCACAAGGAAACATTAAGGTAATCCTCACAAGGTAAAATGTGAGGAAGTGTAGAGAGTTATTGAGGAAAATACAAAGCAATGCATTTAGAGAGAAATGATTCTAATTCTGGTTATAAGACATATTGCCCTGGCTTGTCAGGACCAACTTATGAAAAGGCTCCTGAAATCATTGGAAACTGTGTTCTGACAACATCAGTCCCTAAAGTGGGGTGTAAAATGGTTAGTAAGACACATGGGAAACCGATTTCTCTGATTAAAGGGGGAGCTGAGGAGCTCCACTGGAGCTGACTTTGCTATCTGATTTTCTAAGAAAAGTTGGAAATTCTTGTTTTTATGTGAATATCTCCATGGTAGATATAGCTGGTGTTCACCCTTAATCCAGCAGCTCCCCTATAGTTTCCAGCCTCCATTGCAGTTTGATTAGAGCCATGTGACCAATTTTGTCCAGTGGTCTGTGAACAGAGGTAAACTTTAACCACAGTGACTTTACAAATCTCTCTCTCTCTCTCCCTCCTACTTGTGTCTCTCTCCAGGAGAATGCTGTGATTGTACCTCAGATTCTTATTATCCTTGATCAATTCCCTCCAGGATGTCCCAGGTATCCTTACATCAAAAGTATAATGCTTTTTTTTCTCTTCTGAAATCCAGATTGACCATTAAGATATATAGCAAAGGCTGAGAGTTGTGCCCTAATATCCGTTCTTGCTTTCTTCTATGCTTCTTTGGTAATAGACTTTGGTTATCCACACAAATGTTCAGAATAAAGGTTAATTTTCAAGTTATCCTTATTACTGTGCCTGGCTCTATGACTAAGTTTTGGCCAACTGGGTATTGCCATTTTGGAGGTGTTCCCTGTCTTGCCTTGTTTTTCTCCATCCTGCCAGTCAGAAGCAGACATGGTGAAGAACCACACTGGACCACATGGATGAGAAGGAGGCTGTAGTATCTCCCTGACACTGGGAAGCTGTCACCTCAGTACTGGATTGCTTTTGTTTAGCCTGAGAGAAATTAAACCTCTAATTTATAGAAGCGACTCTTAGCCTGCATGGGTCTTTGTCACAGCCCTCACAGTGTATCCTTGATAATCCAGACATTCCAATGCTATGTCTACAGCTATAATTCCTGTCAAAACTTTTAGGAAGTAGAGTTAAAAGGGCTTGGGAAGTAGCATGACATAGCCGCAAAGAGTATGGATTTTCAAGTCACGTAGGAATGACACAGAATCTCATGTGGCCACTTCCTAGCTGTGTCTGCAAGCCCAAGCTAATTAATATCTCTGAGTTATTTTCTTTTGCTTCAAATTTGAGTAGAATAATACATCACCATATTATTGTAAAGGTTAAGTGAGCCAATGTATATAAAGTTCCTGGCACTCAATAAATATTCAACAAGTAGTTCTTGCTGTTATTCAATACACTCAAGAAGTAGGATGGCAGGAGAAAGGGTGAGAAGGGCCTCAATGGCCTGCCTCACTCTTGTAACCTGCTGACTTGGGAGGGCCATGAGGTGGCCCAGGACTGCCACAGAGATGGGGAGCAGCAGTGAGTTCTGTGAACCCCTCATTGCATTCTGCCACTCCCTGCTCTCCTTTGGCCAGAAAACATCCTCCCATGGCTCCAGGCATGATGGGCTAGCACCAAGGCTTGGGATATGAAGATGCCATTCCAGGGAGCAAGCCACTGGGGAAATGGTGTGTGAATGCCCACCGTAAAAGGAAACCCTTCTCTTTATGGTTTCCTTTCTGACTAAT
The DNA here is from genome assembly GCF_029215605.1 of Mirounga angustirostris. Classification (NCBI taxonomy): domain Eukaryota; kingdom Metazoa; phylum Chordata; class Mammalia; order Carnivora; family Phocidae; genus Mirounga; species Mirounga angustirostris. The sequence continues at coordinate 26,205,854 of NW_026991723.1, forward strand.
GACATCCCTGTCTTGCTAATGTAGCACCTGTCCTCCAGAGTGGCTGGCCCACCTTGGGGTTGGTGCAGGCTGGCTAAGCTGGCCTTCACGTAGACAGTCAGAAGGCACCTTGATGATAAGAATTGATGTGATCTTCCGTTGACAGCCACATTCCTTAAAGCTGGCCGGCAGAGACTTACACCTTCTTGTTTGAGGCACCAGCCTATGAGAGTATTAGACATGACGAGAAAATAAAATTGGTGATGCAGAAAGTCACTTAAACATCCACCAGTCCAGAAGAGCATAAATTAATTGATTCATTTTATGTTTGCTTCTTCTTTTCAGCATTCAGTAAAGGACAGACAGAAGGAAAAAGCTTGGGTCCAATGTCCCTCTGCCCCAGCTCAACTCCTCAGTGCAGACCCTCTGCATTTCCATCCCTCCTCCATCCCCCACACACAGCTTTCCCTGACCTCCCTGGTAGGGATATTCCCCATCTTTCTACCTTTCTACAAAACTTCAGCCATGTTCCTGCCTTAGCAAGTTGGAATCAGAATGTTGACTCACATACCAACACTCAGCCTTGATGGTCAGGGTCGGTTATGACCACAGTGAACCTCAGACCCTGGTGAGCTGGTCTTGGAACCCACCCTCCAAACACAACCCATTCTGGGTTCTAACACAAACTGGTAAGTGGCTGAGGAACATAGTCATGACATGTTTGAGACTGTCTGCTCATGAAAGTAGGCAAACATCTAAAACAGTGTAGGAAAACACAGATGTGTGGCATATAGAAACTCAAATGGGAAGAAGTTGCCAAGGTAAAGGACAGAGTCAAAGACTTCATTTTAAGTTTATTTCTACACCAAATCAGTTCCTCTTCTACCAAGTAATGAAGGAAGAACTTGGGAGGAAGGGTGAGGGAAAGAGAATCGGCTCATAGTGGAGGGATCTTACCAGCCTGTTCCTTCAGGAGCACTACAGCTGTGAGCCTTTCCCACACTCCAACTGTGCCCACAAAGCCAGAGGCAAGGCTATTGTATTATGAAAAAAGAGAAGCAGGTGGTCAGGGTTATGCAAGCCCCTGTGCCTTGTCTACACAAGGGTGTTTCATTTCATGTGGTCACTCAGTATTAAAGGATGAAAGTCTAATTTTAAGTGAATAGTGGCATGTGTTGTGTTTTTGATGAACAACCCCCCATGTGTCAAACCCAGCTTTCTCCCAAGAAAAGCCTAAGGAAAATAAAATCTTCCAAGGAAAGAACTTGAGAGAAACCATGGGCACAGAGTTCCATGGACAGTTCCTGTTTGAGAAAAGCACAGAGCACATTTGGGCTGAGTTCCCTGCACTTGACTATCCGCGTATGTCCACAGTGGCTCTTCTCCTGAAGTCTCCTTTGCATGTGGGCAGACACACTCATGCTCGCCCTGTTCCCCAGTGTTTTTTGAGGGGTAATGTCAAGGGCTTTGTGAAATCTCAGTTTGGGCTCATAATGCACAGGTTTGGTGTAAATAAACGTTCGAATGAGCAAAGTTTCTTACCAAGCCCTCTGCAAGCACAGACAATTTTGGTGGAAGCTGGGGGTGAAGAAAGGTTAGGAGGGAGCCCCATTCTCCCTGAAGGGTGAGGGGGTTCCTAACAAGATGGTCATTTTGTTTATTCCTTGTTCTTTCCCTCTAAATTTCCAACCTCGCCTTCACCCACATGAGCAGTATTTGACTGCATGGAGCTCGCAGAGTGCCTCATTCCTATAATTTCCAACAACTTTCCAGTCCCACTTTCCCTAAATATGTAAGATGTGTCCCCAAGATCATTGGCTGCCTGTAATGGTGTGAGCAAGAGGGAGAGAAACTGGCTCACCAGAGTGATCAATAAAGCACAGCACACACATTCTTTAAAACTGTTCCAGCATGTTCCATTTCTGGAGTCAGTGAAGGATTGGACCAAATGTATGTGATTCATTTATAGACTGTCCTGTGCACGAGCAAACACATTCAGGGATGTGCCACACTATGTGTCCATTTTTTAAATGTCCCTCCTGAGGTTTAAATAATTAGTAATTAAGATTTGATAGACACGCTGTTGACAGCTGAGTTATCTGCCATGAACAATATCGGAAAGCAGAGATAAAGACAGACCATTGCCTTGAACTGTTATTCTGTGAAAGGTGATCTCTATTTGGACAGGAATCAACCTGCAAATGCTAGAGCTATCAGCCCCTGCAGGCTCTTTCAATAAGTGGGTCTAATATTCAAAGCCAAGTTTCAAAAGAAACACAAGTTCTTTCCATGCTCTAGATGCCCTTCACAAATAGGGAAGTGGACATTATAGAAATGCAAGAGAGAGGTGGTACAGTTCTTGCTGTCCTGAATGAAGTTTCCATGCTATCAGATAATCAGGAGGAAATTTCAAAGCCAAGGGCATTGTGGGGTCATTGAACAGGTGACCACAAGACTTAGAATTGAAGTCTTAGACTGAACTGATTTTGAACCCTAATGCTTCCACTTATAAATCATGTGTCTCTCTTGTCTCCTGTTCCTCGTCTGTAGAGTGAACCTAATAACATGCACCTTAAATATATTATGGGGAAGAAATGAGCTTTTTAATGTACTTAGTCCAGTGACTGTCAAGAGCTGGTGCTCAGTGCATTTCGTTCCCTGCCTTCTCTCGTCCCCATGGCTCCATTAACCACGGGCCACTTAGTGCCCAGTTGTAGGTAGTCTCAGTGACAATCTGTCACCTCTTGTTACAAAGACACTGTGTGATGAATACAGATTTTTTTTATTATTATTATGTTATGTTAGTCACCATACAATACATTAGTTTTTGATGTAGTGATCCATGATTCATTGTTTTCATATAACACCCAGTCCTCCATGCATTACATGCCCTCCATTAACACCCATCACCAGGGTAACCCATCCCCCCAATCCCCTCCCCTCTAAAACCCTCAGTTTTTTTCTCGAAGTCCATAGTCTCTCCTGGATACAGGAATTTTTTAAAAGTAGATTCAGCCCTAATCTTTAAGAGGTTGTAATTTTTTAAACGGAAAATGACATACAGGGATAGAGAGAACAATTAGGCAATTAGTGTTATCAAAAGCTCAGTTGAGTCCCAATCCCCTGGATATTTAGGCAGAGACTGGCTGGCAGAGGTATAAACTGGGTAAATTACCATCCGTAATGGAAGTCGAAATGTTTACCCAAAACACACACAAATATATCCAAGTGACAGCCTCCTGTAACATCGGATGCCTGGAAAAAGAGAGTTTACTTTTCACGTAAAAGAATCCACAATCAGTTTTGGCACACTTAAGAGAGACAGAAAAGAGATGTAAATTCAAGTACCTCAGGACAAAAATGATGGTGTGTAAATGAGGCATGGAAATGGCTCATTTAGGGTTTTGTTTCTGTTGTTATTGTATGTGATGGCTTCCCTAAAATGAGAGACAGTCACATGTGGGCAATGAGGTAGTACTGAAACATGACTTAGTTTAAGAGAATGCAAGAATCTCTCTCTCATACACACACACACACACAGGCACACACTTTTGCCCTGGGACCGTCCTACATTAATTTGAAGCCCTGTAAATATCACTGGATTGGTCCATTTTGAACAAGAACTTGCCCCTGCTCGGGGCTATGTGTCCCAGAACTGATAAAGAGCAAAGCCTTCTGGGCGCCTGGGTGGCTCAGTTGGTTAAGCGACTGCCTTCGGCTCAGGTCATGATCCTGGAGTCCCGGGATCGAGTCCCGCATCGGGTTCCCTGCTCGGCAGGGAGTCTGCTTCTCCCTCTGACCCTCCTCCCTCTCATGCTCTCTCTATCTCATTCTCTGTCTCTCAAATAAATAAATAAAATCTTTAAAAAAAAAAAAAAGAGCAAAGCCTTCTGGTTCTGAGTTACTTCTCAGTGAACTGTGGTAAGTAGAAACTCATTTAGGCTGGAGCAAAAGATAACTGTGAAAGCAATTTCAGTTGCATTAAGACTTGTGATTCCAATGTCTATCCTCCTCAAATAAATTTCTGATTTTGTAGCTTACATCCCCCAAAGGAAAGCATGGCTACTAGTTAGGATTGTTTAAGTGCTGACATGAAACTCAAGCAGAGGAAATGTAAACTTTAAAGTTTTGTTGTCAGCTATGTTCAGAATCTCACAATATTATCTTGGAAAATAAAAACCATCATTATAAATTATGTCTTTCTATACTTCATGTTTTCTTATTATTTTTTGGTTTTGTCTTAAAATTTCTAATTAAATAAATATTAGTTAACATACATATTTATTTTAGAATATTTGAAAAATACAGAAATGAACAAATAGCTAGGTGGGGAAAACCATAAGTTAACTACGTAAGGGAAACAACAGTTGACATTTTGCGTATTTCCACCCAGGGTTCCTGCTATACATGTTTTTCTGTAATTAAGATCATACGTTAGATTTACTTTTACATACTGCTTTTTACACTTAGTAAGATAGCAGAAGCATTTTTTCCAAGATATTAAAACACTGTTATACATTTGAGAGCACAGAAGATTCCTGGTTAAAATAAAGAGGTAGACCTAGAAGGTGTTAATGACCCATGGTGGTTGCAATAGCAAGGATTACCACAGAAAACTTTAGGTGAATCTCTGGATAGGTCTAGAGCCCCACCTACAATCATGGTAGCTTAAGAAAACAGCACAAGCGGCCATTTCTCAGAAAGAGAGATGGATAGTATTCGTTGGAAAACACACACACACACACACACACTGGTGCTCATAAAACTGGAATTTTACAACCAGCTTCTGCAAGGTGAATGATTTAAAATGATCAGATACAAGTTAAATTTCTCTAGTTTATTAACAAAGTGAAATGATCCATAAATGATGAACTGACTCATGCAAGCCCCATAGAATGAAAATCTATGAAGACCCAAAATGTGGAAGACATTGAATCCAACATTCTTTGCTCTGCATCTCCCTGCTTTTCTTCCACTTACCTTCACCCACAGCCCACATTAGAACAGAAGAGGTGCTCACCACTTATTATACTGGTCTCACAGGGTGGAGAGGCTCAGGTGGTTAATGGATATGAAAAGTCTTTGTAATCTGTAAATGGCCAAAAAAGAGTAAGGCTTTATTGATGTTGGTGACAATGATGCTTGCTTCTGACCTACTGAGAATAGGTACTGATGCAACCATCTTTGCCTCATTTATATATTCATTCAACAATTTTACTGAGTATGCCAGGCACTCATACTGCAGTGAACAAGCAGATAAAACATTGAAGGAGTTTGCATTCTAGGGGGGGACACCAGCAATGGACAATAAAGAAGTTATAGAGTATGACAGTGATAAGGAGTAAAAAAAATAGGGAAGAATAAAGATATATAATGTTCTGGGGGTGGGGACAAATGTTAGACGATGTGACCAGGAAAAGAAGTCATGTGTCTATCTGAGGGAAGAGCATTCTGGGCAGAGGGAACGCCTGAAGGTAGGAATGTGCCTGTGGAGGAACACGGAGGAGGCCAGTGTGGCTGGCTGGAGTGGAGTGAGGTGAACAAAGTCATGACGGGGTTCCAGATCATGTGGAATCATGAGGGTTATCACTGAAGGAAGGGTTTTAAATAGAATCTCTCTGGCTGCACAGAGAATAGACTCAAGGGAAATGAGGGTATGGACAGGAAAGAGTTAACTTGACACGTCTAGGTTGTTCAAACTGCACATTCAACAAAAAAAGGGCCTGGCTTCAGGAGAGGCCCTTGCTAGGCTCCTAGGACATAGGCTCTGAGCCCTTGGAATACTCCGCTTGACAAGAGTGTTGTTGCCCATAAGCCTTGGACCAGGTAAGAAGGCTGAAGTCTGAGTAGCGGGAGTCAGTCATGCAGATGCTGCATCCTTACACGACTGACACCCCAAAAAAACCCTGGACACCAAGCCTTCCCTGATTGAAACCCTTCAGTATTGTCACACATCATTGCCAACAGAATGAAGTGTGTCCTCTGCAACTCCAGTGGAAGGACACACCTAGAAACTTGTGCCTGGTTTCTCCTGGACTCTGCCTCATTGCCTCTTCCCTGTGCTGATTTCCATCTGCATGCCTTTACTATAATAAACCATATGAGTATAACAGCTTTTCTAAGTCCTGTGACTCCTTCAGGCAAATCATTGAACCTGAGAGTGGTCTTGGGGCCCCCAACACATGGTGGGAGTAGTTGAGACCAGGTGAGGTGAGTGCCTTAATCCATGTGAGAGGTGATGGTGGCTTGTCCATCATGATTTTGTCTCAGCAATATCGTAGGGAATTCTGTTGAAATTTTTGAAGCTCATTGGCAAGGGAAAGATACCTTTCATTAATGCCAATTGACATAATCCAGGCTGTCTTTATTAAATGGCTAATTCTGGTCTGATCTGTCAGTGAATCCTTTCTACATTTCCCGTAGGGAAGAAGTTCTTAAGAAACTTGATTACTCTAAGACGCCAAGGAAAAATAGGAAGATTTCTTGTTTCTCTGTTGGTGTGAGCCAGCAGGTCTGTATCCATCAACAGATACAGTTGTAATCTGAAGAGCTCAGAAACAAGTAGAAGCCTGAACCACTCAGAATCATCTCTGACCTCCATCTCCCCAACGCTGCCAGAACAGTGTCATAATCCCAAACAAGTGGACAAGACACTGACCTGGGGGAAGTCAGTGTAGGAAATGGGAGAACATGAGAAAAGAGATTCTTAAGCTTCTACTTAAGTGGAGAAAGGAGAACATTTCTACATTCTAGGTCATTTTATTTATTATAATTTCTCTCCTAGAATATTAACAGCAGTGGGAGTATGTTAATGACTTGTGTCAATGGGTGTTCGAGAGAAAACACAATGGATATTTGTAGATGCAGCCGAAGCCTTTCTGCAGAGTGAACGCTCTTTTGCAAAGCTTGTAGAGGAGAGCAGTGTGCTCCACACAGCCATGAAGGTTTGGGGAACACAAGAGTTTTTCTCTAAGAAGTTCAATGTATGTTGAGATGACAGAAGACGGAGCTGAAGCTTTCTAGGTTCTTTGACTGCCTGGATTAAGTTCCCTGTCTATCCCAAATGCCAGGGAGTAGGACTAGAAGAAGCTTCTCTAGGGAACTCACTCTTGTGTGTGCAGGGAAAGGCATGGACCAAAAAACTAGCCAGATCTTGGATCAAATCCCATCTCTACCACTTACCTTGACCTTGGGCAAGTTACCTAGCATCTTCAAGCCTCTGAAACTCCCATTCTTCCCTCATTAAACACAGATTATGTTACCAGTCTCCAAGCACCAGTGTATGAGGTTTAAATAATGTATGTCTGGCACCCAGCCCATAGCAGGAACCTAATGAATGTTCACTTCCCTTTTCTAGATATTCCATGTACTAATAAATAATATCAGTGCAACTGGAAGGAGAAAAGAAAACAAGAGACTTACCCTGGCCAGTGGGAGAGTACATCTTTAAACTACTCCTTTTGTGCTTGCAGATTTTGATGAAGGAGGATCTCCAGCATAGGAAAACCATAATTTCATAGCTTCTGTTCATGCTTTTTGCCCCATAGTTGAATTTTTTATAATCGTACACATAGGAAGGCTGTGTAGAAGTTTATGATTGGCACTTGATTGACAATGGCCATGCTGTACCAGTTGTTGAATATTTTAATATTCCCCTTGGCTTTGTGCCAATAAAATGGGATACTTGGATGGAGTCAATCATTCTTTGTTTTTGAGAAGACCTCGGTAGGTTTTTGGCTATGCAGAGGTAGCCTTGTAAATTAATGTGAGGTAAAAAGTCAAAAGCTGGACTGGCACATAAGTAACTTATATTTTAGAGATAGGAAGCAGGAAGGAAGAGACGTAATGAAAGAGAAAGAGGCCCCAAAAGTTCAAGACAAGATGGCACCCAAGAGAGCTTGGCTACTGATAACGCCTGTGGTGAGGAATGGCTGACAGAATCTTTGGAGAGTGATGTCTACTATCTAAGGTGAAGTTGCCTGAAGTAATCTCCTTTTGTTAGTTCAAACTTTCTGTAAATTTCACTGTACATAAAATATTTGGTAGTACTTTGAAGGAAGAAAGCTTTTAGAGTAATTTCCAGCATAGGGTGAAGGAAACCAACAAGACAAAACCTAAAGCTATATTACCAAACTGGATGCTCTGTGGACTTACCAGAAGACCAAGAGCCTCCCCAGAAATCTCCTGGGATGTTAGGAGGAGTAACCCATGGCAGGTAGGATGGAGGTTTGAGTTCTCTTATTGACTGGTACTAAGATAAAGGGCCACCCCAGAAGCTTGGAACATTTGGATGGCAAATTCTGGGGTCTTTGGAAGAGAGTATTTTGTTTTCACAAGTGCACTTGGTAAAAATAATTAAGATCACTTACAAATGCTCTTTCTTTGCATCTGCCTGTGTGAGTGAATGAGTTATACTTGCTCCCAACTCTGAAGGGTATATTGTGACAACCCAGGAGCTTTAGAGGCCAGAAGGCGGCTCTCTGAGACCTGAAGTAAGGAGAACATCTGTTTAGAGCACAGGCAAAGGGCAGATCTTCCCTGCTTATTTATGAGTAGCTTCATAACAGGCCTAAAAAGCAGTGACTGCTGAGTCCATTAGCAGAGTCTGCAGACTCTTGAAATTTTTCCATGCCCAAACCACTGAAATCTATTTCTGGATTTGCCTTCAACTCCAAGTAAAAATGTTCAACCCACGTGTTCATGCCCTGTCCCAGAGTTTCCCATGCCAGATTCCAGGAAAGTGTTTCAGAGAAAAATAGCAGTTAACTAGGGGGAAAGCATGCACAGGCAAAAGGTAAGGTGTTATCAGTGGTATTAGAACAAGTAAAAGAGTCATTTCAAAGAATTTCCAGAGCCGACACTGAGGCAAGGTAGTATTTCACCAATCGAAGATTCCATTTCTGGCAGCTGGGACCCAGTTTGTAGATGCTTTATCTTCAAGGGCTCAGTAAGATATACGCTGCTCAGATGAAGAAAGACATGCACTCATTAAGGATAAAATATGAAAAGACTCTTTGCTTCATGAATTCCTGTCTAAAACTTCACTGGCACATATATGAGACATAGGTGTCAGGAATATTTTTGAATTCTTCTTTGGCTCATGATCATCACGAACATACAACTTTCTGTGAAGGAAGTGCCATATTTTGCTCAAACGCCATATTCTTCTATTCCAGGAAAAAGAAATTTTAAAGGATATAAACCAAGCAGCAGTTTCTATTTGGGCCTCTTTGGCAGGGAAACAAAGGAGCTGGGAAATATAGTCCCTTGCTTGGAGTGGAGCAGAGGAAAGATTCCTTAATAAAATGTATGTACTACTACCTCCTGCCTGGAAACAAAGAATGATATAAACAAGCCATGGCTTGCAGTTTCAAAATCCAGTAAATTATATTTATGGTTGTGCATTTGTCAAGATAAGTAGCTAATGGTAATCCCATAAGCAGATAAGGGTAATAAAATGCACTGATGCAGGGCAGAAGTCAGGCTTGGTGGTGGGGACACCCTTTCACACTGGCGGTTCCTGAAAGACCTTGTCAAATGTCTTCAGATGGGGATGATGGCCAGGCCAGGGGCAGAGAGTGGGAAAAAAAAGGTCATTTCTGTGTGTGGCCCTTCTATAATGACAAAGCACTTAGCATCTTCAAGTTTTATCAGAGTCGAAGTGATAGAAGAAGAAATCTATAGCAATAGACAGAAGAGAAATATTTCTGCCTTGGAGAGCTTTCTAGAAAAGAAAAACTAGGGCAAGAACCAGCATTCTTTGGGAGAATACTGTACCTAGGCAGCAGAATTAGCGCTAAACACATTTTCAGACTCTGGACTGAAATAGAAATCCAATTGTCAAGCTCTTAAAATGTGCCCAGGACTGGTTCTAACAGACTCCTTTAAATCTACATCTGTCGTGTTGTGGCTGAGCCCACAGGAATAGATGCAGCTCCAAACTCCCTTCTTGAGGTGTTCTGTTTCCAGGTAACCTCCTGATCTTTTGCTGCCAGCGTTTTATGGTTGTAGCAAGATGGTGAGAAGATGCACCGTGAGAGCAACTCTCCATAATCCAGTATCTTAGTCACTAGAAACATATGAATGGACGATCCTGCTATAGGTACTAGGGAGCATTTCATCAGGTTCAGTCTGATCTTTGGATTTACGTTGGGCCCATGCGTCAGGAACAAGTATATCCATGCCATGCTATCTGGGCCTCTGGCTCCAACATACAGTTCCATTTGGGGCAGCACGGCTGTCCTTCTGCCCTGGAAAAGCTGGCCTCACAGCAAGGCCAAGGCAGGGCTTACTGCAGTCCCTGCTTGAGCCCATTTCCCATCTACACACGAGGGCTTCAGGCCTCAGTCTCCCATCGACCCAACACACACAGGTCAAGGAAGGGAGCCTGCGGCTGAACGCTCACACAACGACCACCTTCAAGGCAAGTGATGAAATTCACCGGTTTATCAATTTTCTCTTACATGGACTGAGTTATTCTTCCAGAAAGTTCTAAAAACATGCAGACTAACCATCTTTATTTGCGCCTATTTGGTTCTGTTGTTTGCCGTCAGACCCCCACTTGGGTTCGGGCTCGTGGTCAAGTCACCGTGATCCTGAGCAAGTTGTTGAAATTCTTTGAGCTTCAGATTTGTTATCTGTGAAAGAAAGAAAGTGACACTTTCAAGGCAAAGTGGTTGTAATGATTCCAAGTCATGTGGAGCCAACACTTGGCATATAGAACATGCTCATTTAACAGGAGTTATAATTCAGCTCTTCTGTAACTAGACCGTAAATATCGAAGTTGATAACAATTATCCCGCACCTAGAGTTCTCCTGAAATGTTTATTTAAGGCCCAGTTTGCTTGACTTTCTTGTAAGTAATATCCTATGAATACCTTATGAACATAAAAAGTAAGTTTGCTTGACTTAATCATAAGTAATATTTTATAAATATAAAAAATAAGCTCACAAAGTGTTTTCAAGCTTATTATCCCATATAATTTTCACAACTGTCAGAAATGTTGATTTCACAATTATCTTTACTTTAGAGATGAGGAAACAAACTAAATCACTCGGGCCACAAAGTAAGCACACTGGCCAATATGGGGATCCATGATGCCAGATTGACAGCTTCATTTATTACTGAAACAGAGTTCAAATTCATGCACAACCTCACTCTTTACTTTAACTAACATTTCTTGTACCCCTTCAGGCCCAGGATGAGGTGCTGAGAATACAGCTATAAGAAAAATGTCACAGGGCCCGCCTTCAAAGACTTCATCTTCCTTCAGGGAACTTAAGCATTAAACAATCACACTAGAAAAGGAACAACCTTATTTTACAAAATAGACAAAGGACCTCAACAGACACCTCACCAAAGAAGATAAACAGATGGCAAATCAACATATGAAAAGATGTCCAACATCATATGTCATTAGGGAATTGCAAATTAAAACACAATACACCTATAGAATGGCCAAAATCCAAAACACTGACCGCACCAAATTCTGGCAAGGATGTGAAGCAACAGGAACTCTCTGAGGCTGGTGGAATGTAAAATGATGCAACCACTCTGGAAGAGATTTTGGTGGTTTCCTACAAAAGTAAATATAATTCTCTTATCATGTGGTCAAATGATCATGCTCCTTTGTGCTTACTCAAATAAATCGAGAAGGGATATCCACACAAAAACCTGCACCAAGATGTTTATAACACCCTTTATTCATAAACACCAAAACTTGGAAGCAACCAAGATGTCCTTCATTAGGGGGGTGGATGAATAAACTGTTATACCCATCCACTGGAATATTATTTAGCACTGAAAAGGAATGAGCTATTAAGCCATGAAAAGATATGAAGGAAATTTAAATGAATATTAATAAGTCAAAGAAGCCAATTTGAAAAGGCTACATAGTGTATTATTTCAACTATATGATATTTGGGAAAAGGCAAAACCATAGAGACAATGAAAAACATCAGTGGTTTCCAGGGATTGGTGGGGAGGGAGGGATGAACAGGCAGAGCACCAAGGAATATTTAGGGCAGTGAAACTACTCTGTGTGATACCGTAATGGCAGAGACATGTCATTACACATTTGTCAAAATCCATAGAATATACAACATTGAGAACAAACCCTAAGTAAACCATGGGCTTGGGGGAACAGTGATGTGCCAGTCAATGCAGGTTCATCAATTATAACGAATGTATTACTGTGGTGCCGAATGTGATAGTGGGGAAGGCTGTGCATGTGTCGAGGAGGCAGGTATATAGAAATTCTCTCTGTTTTCTGTTCAGTTTTTCTGTGAACTTGAAACTGCTCTAAAAAATAAATCTTTTTTTTTTTTTAAAGTAAAACTACACTGATTGTGGGAAATGCAATGAAAGAGGTCACGCAGGGAACGTAACCATCCAGCACAGTCTGGCAGAATCAGGAAAGCAGTTCATCGTAAGTGACCTTTGAGCTAAAATCTGAAGCATAAATGGTAGAAATATCAATTGTGTTAAATGCCATAACTTGACGAACTGAAGCAATCATATGTACAACATGAACCTGATAAAGGACAATAAACAACTTCTACTTAAGAGTGTCATTGTATGTGGCAAATAATGCTTGTAATGATAAGTTCACTCATGTGAAGTGTGCCTCAGATCTGGGAAAAGAAAACCCGAGAAGGGGCCAGATATTGTCATGGTAACAGAAACACAAAGAACCCAGGCTAAAGGGTTTGTAATAAGCAGGAACAGCCAGCATTCAGTGAGTATTCCTCCCATGGAAGTTGACATCTGTTATTCATTTGTTGATTCCAGCTTTGAAGAAAAGCAGCATAATTGGAAATACTTCTATGTTCTGGGAAAACATTGAGTGGAAGACCTCTTAGTGCTTTTTAAATATTGGTCCATTACTTTTAACATTTAGTACGAACTGGCTTCACTTAAAGAATGGACGAGAGAGTTTGGACTATATCTAGATTTCAATAATTTCAAAGCTGTGAAAGATCAAAGTTGGTGTCTTGACTAAACAAGGAGAAAGGAGCTCTCTGATCATGGAGAGAACAGTTTTTGGGTGCTTGGGAAGAAATAAGAGAAAATGTGTATTAAAGAGGAGGTGGAGAGGTGCATCATATTCAGTGGATAATCACCACTGTATTGCCAATTTTAAAGAAGAAATAACAAGGTAAAGAAGAATGCCTACATAACTACCTAAGTACCCATATAGCATATGGTTCAAAGCAAGAATATTGATAACAAACAGACGTGGATTTAAGTGTACCATTGACCATTGATGAGCGCTAAGACTTCAGGCAAGTTTCTGAGTCTCTCTACAACCCAGAGTCCTCTTCTATAAGATGGAAACATTATCAGGACCTACCTCATGGGTTTTTGGAGGAGTTGAGTACTTTAGTAGTGGACACAGTTATGATCAGTGTCTAGTGCACTATAGCCACTCAGGAAATATTAATTGTATTATTATTTTTTAATGGGTTAAGAAGCTCCCCCCAAGCATAACAGATTTGCTATACAGCATTCCTGTTAATCTTTAATTCCCACTGGACTGCAAGAGTTTAAGAAAGTGCTAGAGGAAAGTCAGAATCCTTTGGTGAGTTGCCAGATAGCTGAGAGAACAAAGGAAAATGTTAGACAGTGGTTTCCTGTCCCTGAGGAGTTCCATTTGGCCTCTAGATGATCTTGGTATCCATATTACCCTATCATGCAAAGATGTGCTGAGGCCTGCATTCCCCTGTTTATGATCCTGTTGCATCCCAAGGGGTGACTGACACTGGCAGGCATTAGAAGAGCCGGCTGGCACACCCACCCTTCTCACCTGGTTTCATATGCCCACCTGAGTCGCCGTCCAGTCCCATTTGAGAAAGCTCAGCTCCAGCTGCAGTCTCCATTACTGCCATGTCTGAGGATACTTTGCTTTGTGCTCATAAAAGACAGGACAAAATTTCACCCATTACTCTTTGTAAGACCTCAGCCAAGTTGCATATGCAATCTGAGCTTCCAATACCTCATCTCTACCAACAGCGCTGGGGAGGCTCAGTCAGGGCCCAGGCAAGGATCAGATGGCCCACTCAAGCTGGATGATTGGGGGCAAACTCAATAAAGGGATTATTTACAGGGTTTGGGGAAACCAGCAAGGGCTGGTAGAGTGACTGCATGAGTAGTGGAGGGCCATTAGCAGTCTTAGACCTAAGGGTTAGGAAAGGAATGGTCATCAGAACCCAGAGAGCTAACTTTGCAGACAGGCTCATCTGACAAGTGCTGTGGCCTTTGGTTGAGAGATGCAGCCAACCCTTGGCGACTTCCCAGGAATGGACTAGAAGAGAAGATTAACTGCTTTTCTCCTGCTTCCTTTCCTGTCAGTGCTAAACTATTGGTCACACTCAAGTGAACAGAGAGCCTGTTGATACATTTGCTCCAGACCAGCTTCCTGGAGGCACAGAACAAGGTAAGAGTGGGTCTGGGTTGAGAGGTGGGAGGTAGAGTGGGAGAAACCCAAGAAACGTCAGTATGAGCACGGAAAAGTCAGTGTGTAAAATCCTTGTCACAGCCTGGCACACGACAGGAGAGCATGGAACTTCCATCCCCGCCCCCAACGTTCACAGAGAAACCCACAACTCTGCAGCCCCAATCCCTGCCCCACACTCAACAGAGATCTCAACATACACACTCGCACATGCGCATAATGCTCACTGCACGTCAAGCTTTCTATTTTTGAGTTTTTAATTTTTAGGTTTTGGTTGCACTGCACTGCACATTTTCGTGGCGTTTTTAGCCACCAAACTTCAGCCTGTCCTTGAAAAGTTTACCAGGCTTGCAATCCCCTTTTGGTCTGCACCAAATCGGGGGCTAACTTCCAATTATGTTGCCTGCTTGGAGGGATACATGTGTCAGCACCAACTTTTGCCAATTCCCAAAGGGGTGAAATCTCTTTATACAAAAAAGAAGGGAAGACTCAGGGGCCATAGTCTCCAAAAGGCTTTGAGCTCCCCATGCGATGGAGCAAAGGTTCACAGGGCACCAAGAGTTTGATCTCTGGAAAGAGGGTTCTCCTAGTTTATAAACAGGTGGGACATTTGTTAGCCAGCCCAGCAACAAACCTCTGCTCTCTGGTCAGCCCGCTTCATTAAATTAGTTTTAAAGACAACCAATAAAAGGTGCCAGTCATTCTACTTAACTATGTGGCTAACCATCTATTATTAATCAGAGCGCATACTTCTGGAAGAGTAAATGGGGTCTCAGAGATCTGAGCTCGATAAGCCCCATAATGCAATAACCCATGTGCCTGGTATCATGTGATAAATGCAGTGATTGATTGAACTGCAGCTGAGAGATAGATGTTCTCTGTTCTCTCTCAATTCTCTTTCCCTCCTCCCTTGTGGTTTAGCACTGCTAAAATATGTTAAATGGAAATATATCTTTATACAAGAAGTAAACAAGCAAATAAATCTTTGTTTTTAAATGTTTATTTGCAAGAGGTTAAACCCTGGTGGCCTATAAAAAATCAGAAGAAAGCACACCGAGCATTTCTGTTGTGTCACTTTTCAGCCACATTTTCTTTAGTAGGGAAAGATTTCTGGTAGGATGACGTCCTGTAGTCAGATTGGAAATTTAGGGCATCTTTACAGTTATGCTCTGATGTGATTGGAAAAGCATCTTATGGACGATGACATGTTTTGGTCCAAAGCTTCTTTCAGAATGCAGGTAAAAAGGTAAAGTTCTGGTCTTCCATTTAGCTAAATATCTGCACCTCCCATGCTGAGACATTTTGCAAGCTGAAGTAAAACAGCAGAGTATGTGATCTGGGCATAACCCAAAGGGAGATACTGCCTTATTTTTATATCTGCTCAATAGTAAAAATTAAATGTCACAGCTTTATTTGTACAATCTCTCGGTCACTTGGTCCAGGGACCTCAAGTTGCTTTACCAACGACCTTAGCCTGCTAATCCCAACAAGAGCCCGGGGAGGTTGGGAGCCTTCCATTCATGTCATTTCAGGTGAATTCAGAGAGATAGTTGCAGATTCAGTCACTGCTCCAGAGCCAGAAAAAGTGAGTTCTCCTCTACGCATCTTCCAATAATGGGTATCAAGGTGTTATCACTAGGGCATTGGTAATGCTCCTGATGGGCATTTGAGGCTTGGGCAAAATGGATGGCTGAGTGTCCAGTTGTCTCCGACCCCTGAGGAAGAAGAAGAGTGGGTCAGAACACGGACAGACTGCCCACGGGGCCCACTAGACCAGTGGTTCAGCCTTGGTTGCACACTGGCATCAACAGGGGAGGTCTCGCCTCAGGAATTGTAATTTAATTGGCCTGAGCCTGGAGAGTTTTTAGAGCACAAGAGGTGCTTCTAATATAGAGCCAAGTCAGGAGTCGCACCAGGAACTGCTCTTTTCAGGCGTTCTTGCTTTGGAAAGACCCAGTTTTGCTAGTGAACAGCAGATGTTCATCTAATGGGATTTTTTTTTTTTTTAAGATTTTATTTATTTATTTGACAGAGAGAGAGAGACAGTGAGAGAGGGAACACAAGCAGGGGGAGTGGGAGAGGGAGAAGCAGGCTTCCCGCGGAGCAGGGAGCCCGATGCGGGGCTCGATCCCAGGACCCTGGGATCATGACCTGAGCCGAAGGCAGACGCTTAACGACTGAGCCACCCAGGTGCCCCTTGTCTAATGGGATTTTAAAGAAGTGATTTGATCCAACCTTTACAGTGGTCTCATTCACGCCTGACTATTGTGTGCCTTGCACTAGGTGTTGTGTGCTAGTGTTTTCCAGACTGTTGGGCAGTGACTTATTAGTAGATGGTGAAATAGATTTAGATGGTTGCAACCGGCACCTTTTATTTAAAAAATAAAATTGGGGGTGCCTGGGTGGCTCAGTCAGTTAAGCGTTCAACTCTTGATTTCGGCTCAGGTCATGATCTCAGGGTTGTGAGATGGAGCCCAGCATCGGGCTCCGTGCTCAGCGGGGAGTCTGCTTGAGATTCTCTCCCTTTCCTTCTCCCTCTGCCTCTCCCCCTGCATGTGTGCGCTCTCTCTATCTCAAATAAATAAATAAAATGTTTTAAAAAAATAAGTATGTAAAACTCTGAGCTTTAATGCTAATACTTGCCCCAAATGTGGGATGTATCTCTTCTGTTTTAGATGGTTTCATAACTTTCTCCAAACTCATCCTGATACACCAGGTGGTGACTCAGAGCCCAAGTCCAGGACCTGTCTGTCTGCAAACCCCGAGCTCCCTCTGCCACACAGGATGCCTATCACTCGGCATCCAGACTCACACCAATGGTATTGGCATATCTTCAATTCTCCTCATGCCTAGAAGCACAAACTGGAAAGACAGCCAGCTAACCAAGTAAAGTAAAAACAAAAAAACCCCAAAACCAAGAAACTCAAGACTGTTCTTTTAAACTTCTATCAAGTGAAGGAGGCTCACCTGCTTCCATCCCAGGGCTTCTCAGCCTTGAACCAGAAGGCTCTTTCTGCGGAGCCTGGTACCACTTTCACCTAGCAACAGAGTTGAAGAGCACCTTAATTGTCCTGCCTGCCTGTGATGGCCCCAAATGTTCTTGCCAATGGTACCTGGGGTATACTCAAGGTGAACAGATTCACAGAATACTAAAATGGGAACAGCTCATTCCTTCTGAAGAAGCACAGCCTCCGCGCTAAGACAGATTCAAACCCAATTGGTTGTGAGTGAGCTCTGAGTGTCTTAAGCAGTGCTGAGATTTTTCAAAGTAAATTTTTAAAAAATTTTTTATTTAAATTCAATTTAATTAGCATATAGTGTATTATTAGTTTCAGAGGTGGAGTTCAGTTATTCATCAGTTGCCTATAACACCCAGTGCTCATTACATCAGGTGACCTCCTTAATGCCCATCACCCAGTTACCCCATCCCTCTTCCTCCCTCCCTTCCAGCAACCCTCAGTTTGTTCCCTAGAATTAAGTTTCTTACAGTTTGTCTCCCTCTGTGTTTTCGTCTTACTTTATTTCTCATTCCCTTCCCCCATGTTCATCTGTTTTGTTTCTCAGAGTCCATTTTTAATTGAAGTATGACATACATATAAGAAAGGGCATCAACCATAAGGGCACAGCACAGTGAATCTTCACACGCTGAATGTGCCCACATGACCATCACCCACGCCAAGAAGGAATGCGGTACCGACATCCCAGAATCGCTTCACATTCTCCTTTCTTGTCACTATCCCCCAAAAGAGTAAACACTGCCCTGACTTCTAACCATATTTTTCTGCCTTTAACATTTTTAAATAAAAGGAATCATACTCTACTCTTTTGTGTTGGTCTTCTTACATTCAACATGGTATTTGTGAGGCTCGTCCATATTGTTATGTGATTACAGTTTGTTCATTTCCATCAATATTTAATATTCCACTGTATTAAAATATGACAATTGATTAACCCATTCCTCTATTATGACCACTTGGATATTTTCCAGTTTGAAACCATGAACATTTCAGGGCTACCCTGAGTATTCCAGTGAACATCTTTCTGGTGAACATATGTTTGCATCTCTCTTAATTATTGGGATTCTTGGATCAAAGATATGCCTAAATTCAGTTTCAATAGTTCCTTCAAAAGAGGAATGATTTTCAACATTGTACATTTTATCTTCCCAGCAGTATGACCAGGAAGTTCCAGTTGTTTCATATCTTTACCCAAACTTGGCATTTTCTTTTTCATTTTAGCCATCCTGAGGTAACATGGATGTATGTGTCTATTTAGTGTTTATCATGCGTTTCTTTTTAAAACAATTTCACTGAGGTATAATTTACAGATAAAAAAACTATACCCATCTAAATTATACAATTCAATGAGCTTTGACAGATGTGTGCACCCACAAAAGCCACAGCCACAATCAACACGGAGAATATTTCCATATCCCAAAAGTTACCTCGTGCCCTTTCTGAATTCTCTAGAAAAAGGTGCTGGAAGATCAAAGGCTTCCCTTTCCAATTCTAGGGTAGTTTCTCTTTAGTCTCTGGGAGAGCTTCCCTTTCACTTCACTTCTAGGCCAATGTAGCCTCTACAGTGCTAGGTGCCTACAGGGAACAGCTCTCCCCAGCTCTTGGCCTGGACGGCACAGGCAGGAGACCCGCACAGCATCGCATTAATTCCATTAACTGTAATTAATTTTAGTTGATTTAAGCTTAAATAGAAATATTCACATATGGCTAGTATTTTGCAAGGCAGGTTTAGATTTTACTAAAAGTTTGTTTCAGAATTATTGCATGCTAGAGTCATGTGGACACTTCCCTCGGTTATACAAATGAATTTCATGGACTATGAGTTTCTTAGAGGCAGATTCTGAATTATTTCAGTCATCTCACTATTTTTTTTAATCAAGAAAGCCAAAAAAACCAATCCACACCTTCATATAATCTCCCCTCTGCCAAGTTTTAGTAATAATACACCTGTGGCAAGTCCCTGATTCTTTCTGTGATTTGTATTTAAGCCCCGAGGTTTGGAAATCAAACAGACCCTTGGTTGAATGTCACCCCTGGATCTGGATCTGTGTTATGGAGAGCAAGCCCATCAATCTCTCCCCCCTTCAGCTTCCACAACCGCAAAACTGGGATATGAAATGTATTTCATGAATGTCTGACATATCCTAGACCCTCAGTAAATGTGACTTACAGCCCATACTCCCTTGACCTAATGCTAAGAAACACCACTATCCCATAGAATTTTATTGTCATACAAACTCTTTGGCAAGCACAGAGCATTACAAAAAGTGTGAAGTGTTATTCCCTGTGTTTGTATGAGTAGGAGAAGAAACAGTCACCTCCATGAGCTGAGGCCTCTGAAATAAAGATCCGCATCAGTGTTCGGTAAGCTTTATCTCACCAAAGCCACTGAGAAATACCTTCGCTGACAGCCATTCGGAAGAGCATCTGCTGTCTTGCCAGCAGGACCAATAGCAGCCAAAGAAAGAAACCGAGACTCGGGTCAGACCCACGATGGAAAACATCTCCCCCCTCCCCACCTTGCTCTGGCCCTTCGCTCCCAGGAGGTCCAGCGCAGGATCTATTTGCTCTGACCTCACAATCAGTTTGCCCCGGGGAGAGGTATCATTTACACTGCGGGAAGGGCTCTGAGAACGGTGACCACCCTCAGCAGCAGGTCCTAAATAGGTGCACGGGGAGGAGGCTGCTGGCCGCTCCTGAGGGGTAGGTAGGGGAAGAGAGAGAGAGAGGAGGTGGAAAATGGGTGCCCTGAGTGCCCACTGGGAGACAGCCAGGCATTGGTGGAGTGCTTTCTTGACAATCTGGCTCACCACTGTTGACCAGTGGAACCTGGGCCAGAAATGGCACTAAACCATTGAATCCTTGCAACCATAAATAGCATCACTGTTCCCGTCTTACAGACGATCAAGCTAAGGTTCGGAAAGGAAAAAATAACTTACCTGGGGCCACACAGCTGGCTGAGATGTGTGCCCAGGTCATTGTGACTCCAGAATATAAGCCCCTAGACTGCTATGTCATTCTGCCCCTACTCCCACGTGCTTTCCTGCTTCGCCCTCTCAGAAACCCTAGAAGGTAGATGCCACTGCCGTTTATAGATGGAAAATAGACTTCAGAGTCGAAATAACATTTCCCAAATTTATAGATCTGGAACTCCAACAGCAGAACTAAGATTTGGACCCAGCAATTTTGACTCTACATCCGGGACCCTGTCCATCAGGCTACGTAGTAACAGCAGAGATCACGATAACCAGCGTTATTAAAGACCTACATGCGGACCTCATTTTATCCTCATAAAAAGTAAAATAAAGTATCTTTGCAATATCGTCCTCATTTACAGACAATGAAACCAAAGCACAAGATAGTTAAGCGCTTTGCAAGGGTGCACAGTAAATGGAGAAGTAGAGTTTGAACCTGAGCAATGTGGCTCCAGGGTCACTTTTTAATCATTATATGAGAGCCAACCCCAATGTTTGGCACATCTCTGCCACGGGTGGGACAGCCTCCAGGATTAGGTGAATGCATCTGGGCAGGGTCAAAAGCCACAGGGTGAAACAAATATCTGAAGGAAGGAATAATAAAAAAGGACAATTGTGGGGGACAGTGCTTCC
The DNA here is from genome assembly GCF_029215605.1 of Mirounga angustirostris. Classification (NCBI taxonomy): domain Eukaryota; kingdom Metazoa; phylum Chordata; class Mammalia; order Carnivora; family Phocidae; genus Mirounga; species Mirounga angustirostris. Next base: position 26,226,911 of record NW_026991723.1, read on the forward strand.
AGAAGAGCCGAAAGTAAGTTTGTTAGCCAAGAAGGATTGCCATGGTTCTTCATGGTCCACAAAATTACTTTGTTTTAATTCTAGCACACAAGACTGGCCATGATCTATCCACAGTGGAAATCACCCTAGTCTAGAATTGACACAAGAAGTTGATTTATTTTTATTGTTTGTTACAGCGATTCAGTGCAATTTATTTAGGACCACTGTCTCTCACTCAGAGGCAAACTCATAACGCAAACACATTAATCTTGAGAGACGGTATCTTGGATACCAGCAGTTTGGATAATTAGATTGTTACTCTCAGCATGCATGGTCTGTTCATAAGCAACAAAGAAGCTTATCAGATCCGAATAACCCTTAGCAAATATTATACAAACTACTGTACACAAAGACATTTACAATTTGCAAAGAAAATTCCATAACTTAGTCTCTTCTTCGCCATGGGGAAGTCTAGTATATTTTTTCCTTTTATAAGTGAAAGGCCATTTCTCTCATCAGCAGTCTGGCAAGAACATTTTTTATTGATTTTCTAAAGATGCTTCATTAAGGAAAACTTGAAATTAAAAACCAGGAGGAGTGTGACCCTGAAATCATCTGGGCTTCGATCCAAAGACAAGACCCATCCAATATATTGGTAAGTTTCTACTGATTAGTGTAAGGTGAAGCCCTCAGACAACTCGTGACTAGCCAACAGTGTCCCCCATCAAGACCTTTGAGTTCAGAGACCTCCAAGAACCTCAAAACAGAATGTTTCAAATGACGAAGAGGTCTTAGCCCAAATCCTCAAGCTTCAACCATGCTTTCAGTTGGACATGATGAAGGTCTTGGGGTTGATAAACCTCCTGCGATATCCCCAAGATGTGGACAGCTCCAAGATGGGACTCTGTCTTTGCCATGACAGTAGAGTACATGTTCAGAAGGAGATGCTCAGAGAAAGTGACTCAGCCACATGGTCAATTTCTCATCGTATAAAAATCACCAGAAATCCACAAATAGCTGTTGTATCTCAAAGATGCTGGGACTTCCCACTCAGGGACTTCCACCCCATGACCTGGGCTCAACACTATAGAGTTCCAGCCCACTACCTTGGTTTTGTGGATCTGATCCAAACTTTTGATTCTTGTGAGTGACCTCACTCTCTCCTCAGTGGCCCAAATCATCACCCTCTCCACCACTGACATCCCCTGTCTCTGACCTCAGGTTGCTGCCCTGTGCTTACAGGATTCCAGGTTGCTTTGACTAACTGTCATTTCTACCCAATTCAGTTGATTATTGCACCCATGTTCCAGGAACCAGGGAGCCCGGGGAAACCCTGTGGCCTCAAAGATTTCCTCAAATTCTGTCCTTGGAGGCAGAGAAAGCCAGGTGGGCAAGACTCCAGGTCCGCACCCAGCTTCAGCCTCAATCACAGGCCCATTAGTAACTGACCTGTTTTAGGTTATGTTTGAACAAAAGGATCCTGATGCTACCATGAGATGCTTGACAACACTGACCCAGGGAAAATGGCAAGGCCAAAGGAGATAAAGGTAGCCTACACCCTCTTCCTGACAGCACCATTCTCAGGCTTGCACCCTTCTCCTTGTGCATTTGCATCCAAAAATGAAGGTATCATTAGTCTTTCCATTTGTCTTGTCATTGCTGCGTGTGTTCATTATCATTGTCTTAGAACCCCCCTCCCATTTCCCATTTCCCATTTGCTTTTGTGCCTCTGTTCAGCCATTTCCCAACATGGAAGGCTGTCCCCCTGGCAAAGTATTTTGCCCCAGAGGGAAACATTCCTCCTCTGTGTTCTCTCCATACAATGCACATGTATCCTTGCTCTGAGCACAGTGCCTACATATGCCAAACCCTGATTCCCAGTCCAAGGTGGGCTTGCTTTTCCTAACCTCTAAGAAGGGTATGATGCTATTTAAATCATAATTAAGAATTGTGTAAAAATTATTGTAAGAATGAGGGAAGATGCCATATATAAAACTGTCAGGTGGGGTCTTCACTTTATAGACATGTTAATAAATCGGTGCCCTTTTCCTATGCACAATTTTTAGCTATTACAGGGCAAGGAATGGACCTCAGTAGCAGTTTGATGGACACACATATTACTTACCGAGGGCTTACTATGTGCAAGGGTTGCAGCACTTTACATTTCCAATCTCATTTAAGCCTCACAAGAAATCCATGAGGTAAGTTCCATTTATTAGTTTCATTTTGAAAATGAGAAAACGCCACTGCAGGAAGGTTATGTAAGTTGTCCAAGTTTACACAGACAGTAAAGTTGGGATTCAGTCCAGGTTGGGTATCTCCTGAACCCAAGCACATAGGTTTGTCTGTTGCCCTTTAGTGACAGATTATTAAATATTTGTTGTGTTGAAGGTTCAGCTCCAAGGACCACCTCCTTTCAAAGACTGCTCCAGCTCACAGTAATTTCTCCTTCCTCTGGACTCCCTCTTGCACACCCAGTGCTTCTCATTAAGAGGCTAATCACTTTCGTATTCAATGCTTTTTGTGCCTCCCACCCAACTCTCTCCAACTACATCGTAACCTCCTGGCCTGGAACACATTAGCTAGTAAATATATATTTATCAGATGGATGGTGAATGACATGGCTGTCATATAATATATGGAACTTATACGTCTGAATACTCATGATGAAAACAATAGTATTCATTCATTCTTCTGTTCAACCATCAAAGTGCCTACAGTATCTTAGACAAGCCAAGACAAATTATGACCTTGGAAATGGGCAAAAAGTTTTGATTACTAGATCTCCTCTCTAGCACATCCTTCTGGGGCTTTTCCTCTGTCTTTTATTGATTTGAGCTATTTTACAATTTTGTAAGTTGGAGAAAATCGACAGTAATGCAAATGATTCTTGTCCATAGAAATGCAAATGAATTATGTCCTCTGGAACACAATTGATTATTGCCTTGTGGATAGACCAGTTTTATAATTATTTAAAGGTTCATTCCATTATCCCTTACTGCCCATATATTTCTCATTCTTTGAATTCTCCTTTGAACCTGTTGTTAATCCTACTAATTCTCTCATTAATTCATGAATTAAATAAAGCCTCTGATATGGGTTTATTTTACATTTGTATGAGATTCATGATTTTACCCTTTTTTTAAAAAGTGCCTCTTAGAGACATCATAAAGTGCTCAAAATAAAATATGTCTATCCAGAGTCAAAATAAGCATGTGAATCTCCAAACACAAATCCAAAATCTGTCTCTTAGCTATAAATTCCTAAGGTGTCAGTTCATTTCAGACATTTTTTTTTATTGAGATATTAATTCACACACTATAAAATTCACCATTTCAAAGCTTGCAATTTGGTGGTTTTTAGTATGTGCAATCATCACCAATAATACCCAATCAGTGTTTTCACCCCAAACAGAAACCCCATATCCGTTAGCAGTCACTCCCTATCCCACTAACCCCAGTTCCAGGCAACCACTAATCTATTTTCTGCCTCTATGTATTTGCTTCATCCAGACATTTCATTTAGATTGAACCATACAATATATAGCCTTTTGTGTCCAGCCTCTCTCACTTAGCATGTTTTCAAGGTTCATCCATATTGTAGCATGGATCAGAACTTTGTTCCTTTTTATGGCTGAATAATGTTCCATTATATGGATATACCACATTTTGTTTACCCATTTATCTGCTGGTGGACATTTGGGTTGTTTTCATTTCGGGGCTATTACAAATAATGTTGTTATGAGCATTCACATGCAGGTTTTTTGAGGACATGCTTTCAGTTCTCTTGCATAGATACCTAAGAGTGAAATTGCTGGGTCGTGTGGTAATTCTATGTCTAATTTTTGAGGCGCTGCCAGAGTTTTTTGCAAAGTCCCTGCCCTATCTGCAATGTAAGAGGCTTCCAATTGCTCCACATCCTCATGGGGGAGATTTCTTTTGGCAAATCATAAAAGGAAAATGCCTGAGAAAGCAAAGCCCTGGAAAGTAGAGAAGGTAACTCTTGAGTAGTTGCCATGATACACATCTCACAGGTGACCTAGGAAAATGCTGTCCTGCCCCAAAGACACAGGGCTCCACTGGCTCTTTCTCAAGGAGCACCCTTGCCCCTCTACCCTGTGGCCCCATATGTCACAATTTACAGCTGAATATCAGAATTTGCTTTTTCTCATTGATATTCTGCCGGGCTCGTGGAAGAAGGCTGGGTATTTTATTATCTGCACCAATTCCAACTTACATATGCAGGCCTAGCGACCACTGGGAGCCATTGGGAGCTCAGAAATTTGGCAGTGGTTCCTGTCCTTCAGGCAATAATCCCCCTGTGGCTGACCTGATTGGCTACTGTTATCCTCATTTTAAGTGCTGGGAGTCACAGGACTAAATTCTGCTTAAATAATGCAGCTCTTTATGCCAGCACGGAGCTGCAGCCCAGAGTCAGTACAGAGAAAATTGCTCTGAGAGCAAATATGAGTCCTAATAGAAAAGAAACTCTCCACCCTGCACCCAGACCTTTCTCCAGGCATTTTGCCAGTGCCCCTGACATTACTGACAAGGATAAGTGTGGGAAGTGAAGGGAGAGAAATGTGTTGTAAGCTGGTCAGAATTTCTGTGAACTCAGAGATTTTATTTTTTGGCTGGCTCTTCCAGGGCTTAAGCAGTGAGTGACATGAGTAACGGGGCATTTCAGGCTTCTCACACCCACCTTGTGGATCTCTCCAGCTCTGGACGTGTTTTGGCCAGCCTGTGGGGGATAGTAATCAGGTTTGTTGCTTGAAGGCTGGGCTTTGGTGTGGTTTCGCTCCAGGCCTCTCCACCGTGCCCTTTTAAAATCTCAGCACCCCCCAAACAGCTGTTATTTCACTGCCCGTGGTTTTCTGTCTAACAGTCTATAAGAAGATTAATAGTTCCACGGCTAATGGGATCATGATTCTAACACGAGATTGCAGCCAGCTCCAAGGGAGCGCAGACAGAATTCTCTGGCGGCCTGAGGAGTCCGTAAGGATCTTGGAACACCGCAACTGGCCTCCTCAGAATGTGCGCTCTGTTTCGTGCTCAGAGGATGGTAGTAAGAACAGCCAGCTCCCCTGTGTAGACTCTGTTAGCACAAGAATAACTTCACACCAGATCTGGCAAACCAGTGGCCCCAGGCCTTTTTGAGTCCAGTGTCTCCGGAGGTGAAGAAACAAAAACATTCAGAGCCATGCTTTGGTTCAGAGCGAAGGGCAGCTCTTTGCATATTGGTCTTTTTAGCCACCTACATTAAGTTATTCCCTGCTTCTCAAGCACACCAGCCCCTTTGCCGACAGGCCGAACAGGTACAGTAGCAACCACGATGGATGTCCCCATCTCTGGGTGATGTAATCCTCTGAGCCCAGAGATTGTCCTTGCTCCTTGAGTCATGCCTTGACGCTCTCTCCACTGGACTCTGTTGTCATTCCCTGAGGCACTCTTTTCTGCACTCGGGAAGCTTCCTCACTGTGGACAGTCTGGCTCCTCAGGTAAACTTACAAAAGGAAGAAGATAAAGCAATAAATACTCATTAGCTGTCTGCTTTTGTGTATTTAATCTCATTTAATCTTGATAAATAGGAATTGCAATCCCCATTTTGCAGATGAAGAACCTAAGGCTCCATTCAACCTAGGCCATTTGTCCAAAGTCACACAGCTCATGGCCAAGGTTAGATCAAAAACCCAGTTTGGGCGATTCCAAATCCCAGGCTTGATCAATCAATCTATATCTGGAGATAAACAGTAGAGCAATGATCTTAGTCTTCTAATACCATAGAGCAGTAGCTTGTTCTGTTAAACACTCAGGGTTTGCATTGCCCCTAAAGACTCTCTGACAGATACATGGACATATCCTCGGACCCTGGAAGCCATGCATAATATATCAGGTCATGTCAGGTCAATATGAGATCAGTACTGCAAGATCATAAACAAAGACATAATTTTAAAACCTAAACTAGCTTGTCATGGACACATCTTTCCATTTCCAACTAGATTCTAACCAAACCATATTAGGTTACATTATGTCCTACATATATGGGAAAACCCATTTTCCCCTAAACAGATTAACCGGGTCATCTTTCGCAATTATTGCTGTAATCAAGCTGATGTGTTATTAAGAAGACTGAAATAATTGTTTATGATCTGGTTACTTTGGTCAATGAATAATTGAATTGAGTGACCATTAAGGAAAATCTAATCCATCGCTGTGCACTGAGTCAGTCCACAAAGACTCAGTGTGATGGAGCATGAAGTTGTGTGTACTGGATTTTAGGGCTGATAGGAGTGTTCTGATACCAGCTACTTCAGCTTTGCTGATAAGAGCAACCCATTTGCTACCCCTCCCCTCTAGTTTCCAATATGCTTCATCCTTGATGGCCTTTTTCCTTTCCTGGGGTACCTCCCGCTACCTCCCAACTTTGCACACACTAGTCCCTGTTGGCATGTCTATCTCCTACTTATCCTGAATCCATACTCAGTCTTCCTCAGGGAAATCTTACCTGAATCCCCCAATATTCTTACAGCATCATACTCTCCCTTCCTGTCAAGCATCCCAGTTATACTCTTGAGGTCTAAGGTCTAATTCATTGTCTCATTTGCCAGCGTAAATGCCATAAAAAGTGAGAATCATGGAGTTCAGGGTTTTTGTTTGGGGGGTGTGGAGTTTGGTCCTCACTGTATGTCTAGCACCTACAAGAGTGCCATCACAGATGATCAAGGAGAGAATAAAGTGGCGTAAGCATTGCTAAGAGGGTTACTTAACATGGAGCCAGGAGGACGTGGAAGAAGTGGGGCTCGTGCACATCTTCTGTCTCAAATTCTTGGCATTTTTGCTGACTTCCACCGGAAGCCAAGACATGGGCACCCTCCTCCCTCTAAAAAAATAAATAAATAATTTTTTAAAGGGGTGCCTGGGTGGTTCAGTTGGTTAAGTGTAGGAGTCTTGATTTCAGCTCTGGTCATAATCTCAAGATCAAGCCCCAGATGGGCTCTGTGCTGGGCATGGAGCCTGCTTAAGATTCTCTCTCTTACTCTCCCTCTGCCCCTCCCCGCCCTCTGTCTTTCTCTCTCCTTCTCTCCCTCTCTAAAAATAATATTAAGAAAAAAGCCAAGACATGGGCGCTATGTTAAAATGGGCATAAATGGACTTTCCACCTAACGCTACGCCTAGCAAGCAATCACACAGAGATTAGCGTAACTGTACCTACAGCAGCACATTTCATTCAATACAACCTATGTAATTCTGTGATCCTCTAAAAACTCTAACCTCCTTTGTCTCTCTGGAGCTCGCTTTCTGTTTAGGTCAAATCTGGTCTCCCAGATTGCAATCTCTAAGACGCCAAATAAACACACATTTTTTATTTAGCAGCATGCAGTTTTGTTTTTCATTGGCTGACGCAAGGTAGGTGCTCAATAAATATTTATAGATTGAATGACTTTATAGAGATATGATTAAACAGAAAGAAGACAAATAACATTGACTGAGGGCTGTGTGTTTAATCCTCACACAATTTTGTGAAAAAGGCGTCCCCCCCACCCCTTTTTCAAAAGAAGAAACACATTTGGGGCTCCTAGGTGGCTCAGTTGGTTAAGCGTCTGACTCTTGATTTCAGCGCAGGTCATGATCTCACGGTCTTGAGATTGAGCCTGGCTTCGGGAATGGGGAGTCTGCTTAAGATTCTCTCTCCCTCTCTGCCTCTGCCTCTCCGTGGCCTCTCGAAGAAGAAGAAGAAGAAGAAGAAGAAGAAGAAGAAGAAGAAGAGGAGGAAGAAGAAGAGGAAGAAGAAGAAGAAGAGGAAGAGGAAGAAGAGGAAGAAGAAGAAGAAGAAGAAGAAGAAGAAGAAGAAGAAGAAGAAGAAGAAGAAGAAGAAGAAGAAGAGGAAGAAGAAGAAACACATTTGAAGGGGCTAATTCTTTTTTTCTGGCAAAAACCTGAACTCAGACCTGTCGTAATGCAAATACTTGTAAGAGCATCAATCCACGGCTCTTTCTACCAAAGCCTGCCTGCTTGCTTGCTTTCTTTCTTTCTTTCTTTCTTTCTTTCTTTCTTTCTTTCTTCTTTCTTTCTTTCTTTCTTTCTTTCTTTCTTTCTCTCTCTCTCCCTCTCCCTCTCCCTCTCCCTCTCCCTCTCTCTCTCTCTCTCTCTCTCTCTTTCTTTCTTTCTTTCTTTCTACCAGTGTATCATGAATTTCACTTCCATTTCTTAAGGCTCAACTCAGGTTGCGTGAAAGGCACCTTCTAGGCTCCTGGTTAGTGGCACTGTGCATCTTCCCTTAGTGACCTCCCATGGTGGAAGAATCTCTGCTACCTGAGGGCTGTCTTATTTTCGCTGTGACTCCCACCTGCTGCTGTTCTTGCTTTTCCTTATCACTTCTAATGGTAACCTGCAAGCAAAAGAATGGTTTTAGGATTTGACTAAACCCCACACTCCTGCCAGGATACAGCAACATGCTTCCTGGTGTAAAATTAAAACAAGAGCAGAAAACGTAATTTTTTTCAGAGACCATTAGGAGAAGCATTTTGGAAAGACAGGAAACCCTAGAGAACATTTATATGAATGAAGTTTACCTTCTAACTAGGGAATATGTTAATGGAAGTACTGCGCTACTTAAGAAACACTAAAAATGCATCCCAGTCTTCAACTGCCCCCAGGGATGGGCGAGCCTCCGGCAGATGGATTCCACACTCCTCCTCGGTGCTCAAAGCAAATTCCTTCAAGGGAAGCATCTTCCAGAGCTCAGGGTCAACTTTGTCTACAGTCAGCAAGAGCCAGAAATGACTTTTATGTGAAGTGTGTCTTCAGAAAAAGTCTACAAGGTGTTGAGGAATTTACACAACAAGCGCATTGACCGTCTACTTGCATCTTTCCGGGGTTAGGCTACTGGGACAGGGCTGTAAGGCCATCTGTAGTGATACAATTTCTTCCGGTGTTCGACTAGGCAACTTCTAGGGTTCTAGCACCTACCTCTTTTTTTTTTTTTTTAAGATTTTATTTATTTATTTGAGAGAGAGAGAACACGAGCAAGGGGAGGGGCAGAGGGAGAAGCAGACTCCCCACCCAGGGAGCACAGAGCCAGATACAGGGTTCCATGGTTGGCTGGGGGGTGGGGTGGGGGGCTGCGGAATTCTCATTGCAGGGCTGGAAAGAAGACCCTGGGATCATGACCTGAGCCGAAGTCAGACACTTAGCCGACTGAGCCACCCAGGCACCCCAGCACCTACCTCTTTGTTTCATGTTCTGCTTCTGCCAGAGATTGGCTCCTAAGTAAATCAGACAGCTTAGGAGAGCCCTGAGTCACCCTCCATTTGACCCCTCTCTGCGACTGTCAGATTAAGCAAATAAAAATCTGTAATACCTAGGTACATTTTAACTATTTTGAATTGCTCCTGCATGGTGAATTGAGGAAAAAAGTATTGTCTGGGATATATGATACTTAAACATTACTTATTATTTATCTGATAAAGCTGACGGGGATCTAAATTGCATACTTCTTTTCTTAATTATATTTCTTGGATAATTTGGCTTGCCTGACCAGTTACTCATTTTGCAGAATCTGCTTATAAAATTTCTTGCTCTTATAGACTCTGTGCCCATGACATAGCTTCTACATTGGTCCATCGACTTACTTTGCTCTTTTATCCATTGAACATTCATCAACGAGAAGCCACACTCAACAGTAGCATTATGGGCCAGGATATTAACCACGTGCTTACAGAAAGCTAACAACTCTAGGCATTGCTCCTCAAATTTGGTTTCCCGCAACACATAATGCCATTTTTCATGATGTAACTTGCTTTTCCATTCTTCACAGTTGCATTGAATCTCTTCAACAATTTTTGAAATGTCCACTGATCAAAAACAAAAACAAAAAACAGCATGGTCATCCATTTTTAATCCCTTCTTCTTCAACACTACACGTGCTGTAAGAGTATTTAGTAACATCCATATAACATAATTGAATTCTTCAGGGGATAAAATCCATTTCAAAAGATAGTCACGGCAAGTCATGGCAGTGATAATTATCCATTTCAAGTCAGAATTTCTTTTCCTGTTCATAAGTAAGTTTGTCTTTTTAAGAACAGCCTTGACACTTAAAGAGGTAAATTTTTCTGTCATTTCTTTCTTTAACACATTCAATGAGTTTCTGTAAGCAATGGAGTCTTCAGTAATGTTATTTGCTTTTCTTTCCATTTGCATAATCCTATTGCTAAAGATATTGAAAACTGTAAGAAAAAATAAGTGGACTTCATTCAATAGATTACTTAAAAAGTCAACAAGAATTTGGAGGACCTTTCCTTCAGAATTAAAATATTATTTCAGTGCTTCAAATAGAACTGAAGATTTGTTAAAGAGCCAATGGGCTTTTTGAACGTGAGCGCATTTGAAGACTACTAAATGCCAACAAAATCACAAAAATCCTTTAATTGCTCAGTTCAAACAATATAAATGCCTGAAAATCAAGAAAAATTTCCTGACAATTACTTTGATGTCAATAGAAAAGACATCAGATGCTGTTTGAATAGCATTTTGCAAAATACGGACAGGACAGCCAAATCTTCCATAGAATTGTCTGTGCTTTGCTTCAACCCTGAATAAATACTGTCTGCCCTTTTATGCAAATATTTACTAAAATTTGTGTTTGTCTTATCTCCCCTAAAAGCAATAATTTTTTTTTTCATAAAGTCCAACTCAACCATGGAGTCTCTGCCAAAATTCACTATTACTTTTGAAATTTTATCTGGGAGAAATTTTATTCACAGTAGCCTATAAGCAAATCTTTTTGTGAGAAAAATATACCTATTGCACAAGCAAAGGGAAACTTTTTTTCTGCACTGTGATTACTTCTATCCATGGCTATGCCTTAAAAAGATCTCTGATCATCTCTGTAATTATAAACAGAGCTAGTACATTTTTTATTATTACAGTAGATTTCATCTTGGCACTTGAAAATGTGCTTGCAGTTTCGGAATCTGAAAATACTTCTGGTAGCAGTCCATTCAAACACTTTTTTGAGCTGAAGACTAATGATAATACACGGAACTGCTGCAAGAACCATCTTTCACTTGCCTCCCTATCTTCCCAGGAGGCTGTCATGAGACAGCTCCTCATTGCCTCCTGGATTCCAACAAGGTATGAGGCTTTCTGTCGCACTCCCACTTAGGGTACAGCTGCAGGCTATAAAACTGCTTAGCTACAGCAGGGCACAGGCTCGGCAGCACCAAGAATGCTTTATCATTCATGTAATCATCCAGCCCCTTTTGCTCTGGTGTCGTCTGGTGGAACAAAGGACACAGAAAACCAGCACATTTGTTATTCTGGCTCTTGCTATGTGAGTAATAAGCAGTTTGAATTGAATAAGGGATCACGGTTTCTTTACCAGCCAAATCCCTCAGCCTTGCTTGATTCGATCCCCATGCTGAGTCTCTTTCTAGCACACAGCACACATTTGATTCCCAGAAAACAATGGGGCATGTCTTCAGACAAACCGAGAGTGGGGGCTGATTCCAATGCAGCAAGTGGCAACCCCACTTTTCTCTACCATCAAAGCAGTTAGCCAAAAATATTGGTCAGCAAGGACCGCAATGATGTTGCATAATGAACTACCCCAGATCTTGGTGGGTTAAAAGCACAGTAGTTTGTACTTGTACCTATAGACTGGTTGGACCAGAAGATCTGTTCCACATGTCTTTCATTCTCCTTGGACCAGGGGCCTAGCCAGGCATAGTGCTCTCATGTCAAAGGCAGAGGCCCTAGGAGAGCATGGCCAACCACGCAAGAGTATTCCAAGCCCCTGCTTGAATCACATCTGTTAACATCCCCTTACAAATCAAGCCACATGGTAGAGTGATTAAGTCACAGGGCAGGGGAGGTATACCCCACCCATGGAGATGAAGATAGAAGGACTACTTTTTACTAATAAGCTAAAATTCCACATTGAAGAACCCCTGTGTGCTCTGAGTTCAGGGGACACAAGACAAGATCTCAGAGTGGTTCTGGTACAGCCTCTCTCTAAAGAGGAAGTGTCCCTTGCCCCTTCTCTTAGGGAAGGGATGGTGGGTAGGGCTCAGCACAACTCCCTTCAAAGAAACCTTATCACAAATTTTCCCTTTTTCTCCTCCTATCTAGACCCTTTTATAGTCCGGATGAAGTTAGGGGAGTAATTGAGTTTCGATTCTCTTCTTTGAAATCCTACAGGGTAATATGCTACAACTCACTTTAAGATCTGATATTTAGTGCGTAAGGGTCTCTACCAAAGCTACCATTTTAACATCCCCTTACATAACCAAACCTGGCAATGTACACAGCAATGACCAATTTGGAAGCTTGAAAAAGACATTTTAATTTCAATGAAATGGAGAATCTGCCCTCTCTCTTCATGATCAATCTCCTTGGTTAGGTTTTTGGGAAAACAGGAAACTGCATACTCAGGAATCCTGGAACCAAGTTCTAGAGGGAATGAATTTTTGGTGACATAGGCCCCCCCTCCCCTCCCCCCTCCCCCCCCCCCCCATTAGTCACTTTTCTGGGTTTTCCACCAGTAAGAGCTCATATCTTCTCTCTCTCTTCAGGCACCAACTGCCCAGAAATTAACATTCATCGTGTGGCAAGTATATAGTACAGCTGGAAGACAGTTCACTCGACAGGTACCCCCCGCCTTTCGAAAGTTCATGTTAATGCCATTTCACTTTTACAAAAGACCTGTATTAGTACCTGCTTTCGCTAACTGAAAGAAATCCCAAGAGGATGTTTACTTCTGTGGAAAAAGGTGGAAAGCAAAACTAGCATGTAGCTTTGGCTTTGCAGTGAGCCCATAAAGAGACCGAGCGCACCCCAAGCAGTGAGCGAGAGCAGCCCCGCCCTCTCCTTCCCAGGAACCACACTCAGCATCTCCGCATCAATCCACCAGAGCTTTGAATGCATCTGTGAGCATCTGGGCTTTATCTCGCTTTATCTTGTGCATCCGTTAGCAAGATGTGTCCTAGGGTATGAGAACAGCCTAGGAGAGGTTATCTGGGGGGTCTGGGAGCACTCAAAAAAAATTCCAGATACATTAATGGTAATTGTTTCTTCACTCTATGCCGTTTCGGCTTATGAAAGGGTTCATAGGGACAATCTACTTTCAGATAGCGCAAGAAATCTGTACTTTCTACTCCAAAAAGTTTTCTTCTTTTATTTACTCATTTTATTTATTTTAAAAGAAACACAGACTGCCACATGCAGCACCTCATCTGGATGTGTCTGGAGTTTCTGAAGCTTGACTACCTTACATTCTCCTACAAATGGACCTTGAGAGCTTATTTGGAAGTTCTATCAGAGGAGCGCAGATACTCCTATACCCTTGACCAAAGACAGATCCTCCTCTGTCCAGGAGGGTCGTCCTCCTTGACTGACGGTGTGGTGAGAGAGGAAGGCGACAGCTGCCTAGCCAGCTAGATCAGCCAAATCAACGCTGGCGATCAAGGGGGTGACAGATGTCGCAGCCAGATCGCCCTCACATCCTCAAAGTTTTGTTCTAAATGCTCTTGTGCATGTATTAGAACAAAACTTACCCTCTCCCTCTTCTGTTGCTCTTTCTCACATTGAGTAAAGGAGTGTGGAGCATTGACCTGAAGAGACACTGACAAGGGCAGGAGTGAGAAGGAAAGAAGGGGTAGAAGTATTTTCAGCAGAAGAAATATCAGTGTCTTCATCCACCAAACTTCAGAACAATTAAGTAGTTCTAGTGGAAATAAGCCACACACTATAAAAATCGGGATGTGGCTTGAGCAAATCCCTCTGTTGCAGATCGGTGCATTTTGACTGGTGTCAAATTTGTATTAACTCATTAATTATGGCCCCACTAAGATGATAAATTTGACTAAAAGAATATTTTGAAGGACACTTGGGTGGCTCAGTTGGTTAAGCATCTGCCTTCAGCTCAGGTCATGATCCCAGGGTCCTGGGATCAAGTCCCACATCAGGCTCCTTGATCAGCGGGGACCTGGCTTCTCCCTCTGCTTGCCACTCCCCCTGCTTGGGCTCTCTCTCTCTCTGACAAATAAATAAATAAAATCTTTTTTAAAAAAAGAATATTTTGAGGAACTGGATATTTACAGGCATTTAAGAAAGAATAATTATTAGAATAATACTGCTAAATATATGCCTTAAAGGGGTTATCTTTTCTACTGGACAAGAATTTGCATCTCTGCCGGACAAGACCTACAAGTTAACATGTAACTTCACAGAGTCTGAGTCTTTAATTAATAATAGAAGAGCAAAATCATAAAAGCTACATTCCCACAGACAGTTAAATAGTCTTTGGGTGGGCTTGTTAAACCATACCCCAGGATGCCTTTGAAAGGCCATTTGTACTTTCTTGTACAAGTTCTGGATCATTTTTCTTAGCAAGCATACCTGGGCATGTGTGCTCACTTGTGGATGAGTCTGGGAAAAACTATTTGCATAGGGACTGAGGAGCCTCCTGGGAAATTATTTATGCTGTCTCTGCTGAGGAGCTGAGATAGATCTGGGCAGGTCTGGGGGTGGTTTATCAAGAGCAGGGAAGTGGGAGCAATTGGCCCTGGGTGGTGGCAATAAGGGGGTGCATTCTCTGTAGAGGGTTTAACAACAACAGTAAAACCAACTAAAAGTTACTCTGCCTAATCACCTTATGCCAGCAATTCTAAACAATGGGAGTGATAGAGCATTCATTCCCACGGAGGCAGGGGCGCACCAAGGAAGAAAGAGCGGCCTGCCCGCCACTCTTCTTTCTTCCTTGGTGCGCCCCTGTTGTCCAGGAATCCCGTGGAAAGTTATCACAGAAGTATATTGGCTAGAGGAAAAAGGACATATCTTAAGAGAAGATATGTTAGATTAACTTAAAAACAAAGCTTTACCTCATAATAACCTGATCAGGCAAGGGATTCTGGGTACACAATGGTTATGGGTTGAATTGTGTCTCCCCAAAATTCATATGTTGAATTGAACCCCCAGCACCTTAGAGTGTGATCTTTGGAGATAGGGTTGTTACAGATACAATTAGTTAAGTTCAGATGAGGTTATTAGGGTGGACCTAATCCATTTTAAAGGGGAAATTTGTGAATGGAGTCACATGCACATAGGAAAAATGCCCCATGAAGAAGAAGGCAGAAATTGGGGATGATGCTTCTGAAGCCAAGAAATGCCAAAGATGTTTTCTGGGAAAACACCAGAACCTCGGAGAGAGGCATGGAACAGATTCTCCCTCACAGCCCCCAGCAGAAACAAACCCTGCAGGACCTTGACCTAGAACTTCTGGCCTCCAGCTCTGTGAGACAATAAACTTCTGTCATTTAAGCCACCCAGTCTGTGGTACTTTGTCATGGCAGCCCTGGCAAACAAGTTCAGCAGCTTCTAGTTCTATCGAAGCCCTTCCCACATCTACCGTGTTTGCCTGGTTACAGTATACAGGAGCTATCTGCTAAAATCACAGCATCTGGGCACAAAAACCAAGGTAAATTTCACTTAATATAAAACTCTTAATATCTCATGAAGCCATTTCAGACAGCAAGTCATTGGATCCTTAGATCATCCTTATGTGGTAAGTTGGCCAAATACTATTCCCGTTTTTTAGAGGAGAAAACTGAATTTTGAAAAAATGAAGCAAATTGCTCAAGAACACAGAGCTCATTGAGAAGGAGAAGCAGAATTTGAACCCAGACCATCTGATCCTAGAGCCAAATTTCTGTTCACTCCCTGGCTCTTGGGAAATGCCTCACGTTCCTGTCACCTCTCTGCATGATGACTGAGTCATCTTCTGGGTCTCCTGGGTCTGGAATAGAATTATAACATCATATATATTCTTTCCCTTATCTAATCAGAAAGTGAATGTATTTGAAATTGAGTCATGCAGTACACATGCCCCCCTCTCACCTACGGGGCCAGCGTAGGAAGCTCTAAGAGGAAGACACAGCTGCAAACGCTGGGTGAGTATATACGTACTTGTGCTTACTCACAAAACTATTGGGCTGAAGCAATTTAATAGAGATTGCCTCCACCAAAGCACAGACTAGCCTTCCTAAACACAGGCAATCCATCACATAGCTTCTCCTATTCAATTATTTCTCATTGATCACGATTTATCCTAAGGGATGTCAAAGAAGGGATATATTGATGTAAATTGCACTAAATGAAGAAATCTTTCTGGGGGAAGTTGAGAGTTTGGGCTGGGAGTTGGAGATTAACTTTAAACATGGGAGTTTATGGGCACCTGGGTGGCTCTGTCAGTTAAGCATCTGCCTTCAGCTCAGGTCATGATCTCAGGGTCCTGGGATCAAGTCCCGCATCGGGCTCCCTGTTCAGTGGGGAGTCTGCTTCTCCCTCTCCCTCTGCCCCTTCCCCTTTCTCCTTCACTCTTTCTCTCTCTCAAATAAATAAAAGCTTTAAAAAATAGAGTTTAAAACACGGATTTAATAATTTAGAGTTAGGGTAATTCAGGTGGAAAGAAACAAATGGACAAAGGCAGGTAGATAGTGTGCAAGCTGTCACTAGGGTGTGACATCATACACTGCTATCTTCATAATTCACAGAATTTTATTCAATCATTTATCCTTCAAGTATTTATTGTGTACCCATCAGGTGCTAGGCACTGCCCTATAAACAGGACCTCAGCAGTGAACACAGCAAAATCTCTGCACTCCTGGGTCTTACATTGGGATTAGGAAGACAGATAGATAATACACCAAGAAGTAAGTATGCCTACATACCAGATAGTAAGAAGGGTTATGAAGGAAAGTAAAGCTGGGTAAGGGGAAGACTTCTGTGAACAAGTTACATTTGCATAGTAATCTGAGCAAAGTGAATCATGGAGACATGTTAATATCTGAGAGAAGAGCTTTTGAGACAGAGAAAACAGGAAGTGCAAAGGCCCTAAGGTAGAAGCCTAGCTGACGCAGGAAGGAGGCCAGGATGGAAATGCCCAACACATAATTCTTGATTGAATAATCATCCAAGTGTACGGGACTCAGACAGGACTAACGTGTTTTGAGTACAAGATTTATAATGTAGAATAAAGGAGGAAAGATTATCCATAGCATACATTGGTTTAAGCTTTTATATTGACCTAATTTTCAACTTAGTATGTCTTTTGGGAAATCATCATGCCTTGGAAAAAAACCCACAAAACACAAAAGCATCTATTTACTGAACTCCGTCGCAGTGTCTGACCCTACACTAAATGCTTTAGAAACATAACCTCATTAAACCCTTATAACAACACTTAGATATAGGTTTTGTTATCCCCGTTTTGTAGGTGAAGGAACTGAGAGTACAAAAGTTTAAATGCCTTTCTTAAGTTTAGAAAACTGGAAAGAGAAAACTAGAACGAGAAAAGAAGTCTCTTAAACCCAAAACTTACCCTTATAGGTCAAGTTTTATCTGAAAAGAATTGAAAGATATGCAGCTTTCTATATTATTCCCAAGTTCCATAATATGGGAGATGGAGTGTATTACTTCTTAGATTCATACAGAAAACACTCCTTTGATGAATATGTTTTCTCTCACTCCCTTGCTTCTTATGTTTTGATTCTACGTCCTCCGAGTTTTTTGTTTACATATTTATCAAGCTTGTATTAACTAGTTATTGTGGGCTGGACATGCTGCTGGGCCACAAATAAAAATGATGTGGCCCTACCTTTGATAAAGCTCAATCCCGACCTGTAGACACAGGGGCAATATTGTGGGTTTCAGGAACATCTCCAAGGACTCTACCAGTAAGAAAAAGATGATACTCTCAAAGAAGTTCAAGGAGAGATAAAGGCCCTAGTTAGGGCCTTCTCTATTATTTAGGTGTAGGCAGGGTTTAAGGAAACTGCAAGGGATAGTGCGGGGCCCTGGGGCACTAAGGAAGAATAATCTTCTTACAGCAAGTAGAAGCATTCCTCAATTCTTCTAGGATATTCAAATTGGGTTTGAATTAAGCTTTTCTATTTTGAATATGTCTACGGCCAAATCTAGTGTGTGAATGTCCCTAAGATTCTATTTTTGGTAAATGAAAATGCCTTGGAAATGTGTTCTATTTTCTCCTTTTCTATCAATATCAAAAAACCTCTTGTTACTAGTTGCCTTCTTCAATAATTTCAGTGACCTTTACTGGAAAATCCTCCAATAATTTTTACTGCTGTTTGCAACTTTCCCAAAGACTCTACTTTTGGGCCAACCAATTCTCTTCCTAATGCGATTAAACCATCTAATGCTTAATGAACATCTTTTCCTCCATTTTATCACTAGGACCTGTGTGAATCTTCACCTCAATTCAACTTCAATGAATCTCCATTTCAGAGACATGGAAAAAGTATTGCTTGGTTCAGAGGTGTATTAGTTACCTATTGCTGCATAACAAATTACCCTCAAAACTTAGAGGCTTTTAACCATTATCCCCTCAGAGATTCTATGTGTCAGGAAATTCAAAAAAAGGTTTAGTTAAGTTGTTCTGGCTCTGAGTCTCTCATGACATTACAGTTAAGATATCATATCAGCTGGGGCTGCAATAATCTGAAGGCTTGACTGGAGGTGGAGGATCTGTATCCAAGACGACTCACTCACATGGCTGTTGACAAGAAGGTTCAGTTCTCTGCCATGTGGCCTCTCCTGATGCTGATGCATTCTTATGCCATCATGCTGTCTGATGCATTCTTATGCCATCATGCTGTCTTCCTCCAGGGTGAGAGACCCAAGAGACCCAGGCTGAGGTTGCCTTGCCTTTTACAAAGTTAATATACCATTATGTCCAATATATGCTATTCACTTGAAGTGAATCACTATGTCCCCACTTTCAAGGGCAGGAGAATTAAATTCCACTTCTTGCAGGAAGGAGTATAATAGAATTTGTGGACATAGTTTAAAGTCATCACCAGCAGTATATGGATTCACTATTCACACATTCATTAAATCAAAAGATTTACTGTCTCATAAGTAAGTTCATTGTATTTTTTTATCTCTGAATTCTAACTAATTGTATTGGCCTCATGCCAATCACCTCACCACCGCCCATGGTGATCTTTGGTCATTATTAGAGGAATATCATTCATAATGAGAAGGCCCATAAAAGCAAAGTATAAAAATAGAACCATATTAAGGGGGGGGCTATATTTATCAATGATAAAGTTGAATATTTTTATCAACAAAGGACTTTACCAAGTGCTCTACTGAATAAGAGTATAAATGCTGGTTTCTTTACAATCAAGCCTAGCCTTTTGGACAGTTGACTGAATTTGTCATTCTCTCTAAGCTAAGTTTAATAAAAGATTTATCAGCAGATGTGTGAAATAACACAAAAAAGTCACAATAAACTTTAGGATATCCAGAAAGTCATGCCACATATTTGCAGAGCTTTAGAAAATGGCCCTTTGCAAAAATAAAAGATAAGATGGGAATGAAAGAAACACTCATGTTGACCAATGACCTGCTAGGTTGGAGTGTGACAGTTATGCTCCTATGTTACATTTTGCATTTACCATAAGCTGTGATGATTGTCTCATCTTCAACCAACACTACCACCCCTAGCATTGCAGCAGTTAAGTAGAACAGTGATGTGCCTATGTTGGCATAGAATGTAATGAGGTGTAGCTAGGGAAACAATGCACTGGTGCAATGAGACCAAGGGCTGATTTTAGTATGTTTTTCATTGGCACAGTGGAAAGAATATCTCTGATTCACCCTTCCATCTGTAAAATCATAACTAAAATAGTTCTTATATTTGGTTTTCCAGGGAGTAAAGACAACACTTATAGAAACATGATCCATGATTATAAAGATTTTACAGACTGTCCCACGGAACTTAAATGCTGAAAGGAAAATTTAAAAATGTAAGTCTCTATGATATCTAACAGATGTCTCTAATCAATGACTGCCTTTCTTAATCCATGTAGCCATTGTTTAGACATAAAATACCAATTCTGTGCTTGCAGTCACAGAATAGAGAGTACCTAACATTTCTGATCAGTGGGACCCTACCCAACTCCAACTTACAAACTGAAACCACTAAGGGAAAGACCAGGTAACTGATAAAAGAGGATATTAAAATGGGACTATTCCTGTCTTAACTTCAACTAAAATATCTCTAAGATAAAATCAGTTAATCAAAACGAGTGTGAGATAAATACTCAAATACATAATTTTCAAAGAAATGATGGAGAACTAGCTCCATACTCTTGACCCTTCAGCAATGCCAAGGCCAGAAAAGTTGGACATAATGTGAAGAGAATGGAGATGTTTCCCTAAAAAGAGCTGTTGGTATTCTGAGTCTCTAATTCCCCAAGGGAGTGAGGGAAGGGTATTACCTTTACCTAAAACCCAGTGAAGGAGGCTTCATGGGACCACTTTGAGAGCTTCAGAAAACTACCTTTTCTCAAGAGTTGCAAATACAGAGGTAATTGCACTTTAAATGAGCTCCATAATTTTGATTGATGTCTTCTAGACATTCTGATTATTCAAAGAAACCATCTCCATGCTGTAAAGTTATTGTAAGGATGTCTATTACATAAGAATGACTAGAAAAATCCAGGGACCTGAAATGTCCAGAGGCCTTATAAAAGATTCCTCACATAATATACTTTAAAGGTGAGGTGGAGGTGTGCCTGGGTGGCTTAAGCTTTCGACTTCAGCTTGGGTCATAAAAGATTCCTCACATAATATACTTTAAAGGTGAGGTGGAGGTGTGCCTGGGTGGCTTAAGCTTTTGACTTCAGCTTGGGTCATGATCTCAGCATCCTGGGATGGAGCCCTGCGTCGGGGTCCATGCTTAGTGGGGAGTCTGCTTCTCCCTCTCCCTCTCCTTTTGCCTCTCCCTCTGCTTGTGCTCTCTCTCTCTCTCTCTCTCAATCTCTCTCTGTCTCTCCCTCTCTTGCTGAAATAAATAAATAAAATCTTTAAAAATAAAATAAGTAAAATAAAGGTGAGGCAGAAGGAAAAAAGTCTAATGTGTTTGATTACATGCTTTTTTAGCATGTCAGTTATATACACAATGAGACCAGTGACTTTCCCATGTAAAAGTGGACCATCTCCACCCCACAAGAAATGCAAATTCTCACAATGTCAAATCAGAGTGAAGAACACCCAAAAGACCAAACTCCTAGAATTGGATATGTCAGTTTTGATGTCTGTAGTTGAGGCTACTTGAGTTGGGCAAAATAACCCATGAATAGATGATCATGGAAGTAGAATGATTCTGGGGCTTAAAACATTTCTACCAACTCACTGATGTCTTCCATTTTGTAATTAGACACTTACTTCTTCCATTTATGAGTTTATTTCCTTTTAAATGTGAACTACTCTGGGTAATTCCCCCATCATGCTTTCTTATCTTCTATCTCAGCTGATTATGATAATGGACACATTTAAGTCCCATCTGCCCTACATAACTCAATGTAAATGAGTTTATGAGATCCATTATTGAAAGATTTTTGAAGGGAGAATGAAAATGAGGATACTAGGCTGAGAAAAAAGGAAAGGAGATAAGAGATCCCTTAAGGGAAAAGAAAAAAAAGAAGACCAATAGACTTAAACTTTATTTGCTGAACAATATTGTCTGGACCTGAGAATGGGATCCAGTACTTAATACCACTGTGTTTCTTTCTTCCTAAGGAGTACTATGACCTCTATGGATCACCAGACAATCACCCAAATGAGCACCATTTAATAAGACGAAGGATACTGATACCATTAATGTCATTCACAGTATTTGATGTCAATAAACTCTAAACTCTTTCCCAATAGAGTATCTTGTGGAAGGACTTGTTGGGTAGATAGAAGAGTCTCTGAGAGGTTTGAAGGGAAAATAATTGGAAGATGAAAATGTAAATTGAAAGGATCAAGATCTCCGGCTCCAAAATGATAGTAAACATTATAACATGAGGTATTGTCTCCCTTCATGGGTCTAAAGCTGGAAAAGATCTCCCAGTATTTGGCCACCAAACCCAAGTCCCTCTTCCTTTTGACACTTTTCCCAATCTATTGTAAGCTATCAAAGTGGTTAAGTGGCCCTAAAAGAATCCCCTAAGGGACTAGTGGTGATGTTGGTACTCAAGCTAGAGATGAGAAAGATTCACCTTCTCAATGGGTAAGTGCATTTCCTTACCTACTACCTCTCAGGACAATAAAGCCCATCCAAAACATAGTTTGAGATACCTAAATTGGACACTGAAAAATTAACATTCTTCCATTGTTATTTCCTGGAAATCAGAGTTATTAGTCAATGAAAATGAATGACTACAGAATGCCTGGAAATAGAAAAAAATCACCCATGTTGTCTACAGCTGTGTTCTCTTTCTTTTCTTTGCCATCCCCTTGGCAATAACTTCAATCTCTAACTTAGCAGTTGCTATGGCAGCAGTGAAAGGCACATGTTGCCTCACTGAAGGATGTTATCCATTGATGAGGACCCCAGAACCGTTTCAGCTGTTTTGGCCCAAGATTCTGGTATTGCTCCCCAAGCATAAGAACTGGGCCAATTTGGCATAGAGATGAACCAAGTTCTAAAAGGTATACATGTTTGAAACTGGTCAGGAATATCCTGAGTGTATTATTGGTTTCATCAACGTTATAATACAATATTTATTTTACTTTAGTGCTTGAGGTTGAGGGTATATCCCACATTTCCATATAAATTATGTCTCAGATACCAGCTGGATATGTTTGTGATGTAGGTGATGACAGTTCTTTATCCACAATCATTCACCTCAATTTGCACTTGGCATCTGTTACACATTTGGTCTACTCTTTTTATGATTGCTATTATTGCTCCATGTCGAGAAGAGTGCATAGACAGAATACTGACTTGCCTGCAATAATTGCTGAGATGTGTAGCTTCATACTAAGAGAGAAAGTGATTTAGCACAAAACTCAGAGGGGTGGAGAACAGTTCAGGAGTTCATTGAACCAAGATGTGAAGCAAAGCCATCCTTAAGCTGTCTTAGAGAGAGAAAGGAGTAATTTTATCTATGATAACTAAATTCTCCTCAAGAAAACTAGTCTAGCCAAAAGATGACTTAACCGCAATTAGGCTAGGGAGGTTACTCTCAGTAGGAAAACAACACCTGTAAAAATGAAGAATTTTCTAAAATGATTAGGAGGTATAAAGAGATCCACTAA